>NC_143254.1:35792795-38192795 GCF_984573655.1 Nuphar pumila
ACATGTTTGATATTGTTTTGATATGAATGATTTAAATATATTGCAATATTTGATGTTTTTGTATCCATGCTAGCATGAAGTTATTTTCCATTTGATTGTGTCTTCTATGTGAAATTGTATCATGAATTTTTTGTTCAAATGAATATATTTGTGTCATCATAGCATTGTTAAGATTTTCTTTTAACTAGTGATGAAAATATTTGCAATATTTTAGGACAAAATGGTTGCAAACCGTGAATGAATGTATTATAGGATTGTTGATAATAAGGTGTTGCATGAATATATGGATGGTGTTGACAGTTTTATTGAATTCGCAACGGCAAGTGTCAGTACAGTGGATTATACCGGTCGGATCAGATGCCTCTGCACGATATGTAAGAACAATCAATTTGTATAACCTCATGGCGTTAAACATCACCTATACATGAAGGGTTTTGTTACTGGTTATCGAAATTGCACGCTTCATGGTGAATAATTTTGGAATAATTATGATCCAAGGGTGGATGTGGTGCATGATAATCCATATGTAGACCTGATATTTGATACCGCAGGACCGGAAATGGGTTCTGCTTTGGGACATAGTGATGCACCAACTGTGGTAGTGGAAGAAGCAACAAACGATGCAGCTAGTACATTCTATGACTTACTTAGAGATGCTGATGAACCATTGTGGAATGGTTGCGAGAGTCACACTAACCTGTCTGCAGTTCTTCAACTATTGAATTTAAAGTGCGAGTTTAATTTGAGTCAATCATGTTTTGACTGTTTGTGCTCTATTGTGAAGAGTATGTCGCCCAAAGATGAGAAATTGTCACAAAATCTCTATAGTGCGAAGGTTATGGTCAATGCTCTTGGTATGAGGTATCAAAAGATAGATGCTTGTTTCAATCACTGTATGTTGTATTTTAATGATCAAGGAAAAAGCAAATCATGTCCATCATGTTGACATCCTCGGTTCAAGCTAAAGACAAAGAAAAATGGTAGCACAAGGTCAAAAGAAGTGTCGTATAAGCCACTCCACTACTTCCCTCTCACCCCTAGATTGCAACGTCTTTATATGTCTTCGAGGACAGCTAAACAAATGATATGACATGCAAATAAAGTTCGACATGATGAAGACAAGATCACGCATCCTGTTGACGCAGAAGCTTGAAGGCACTTTGATCGTACTCATCAAAACATTGCTTTGGAAGTGAAAATGTTAGGTTAGGTTTATGTACAGATTAATTTAATCCATTTGGGGTAGATCAACTCCATACTCGTGTTGGCCAGTATTTGTCACCCCATACAACCTTCCTTCAAGCTTATGTATGAAGCGTCAAAATCCTTTTTTGTCTCTATTAATCCCTGGTCCGACGTCTTCCGACCAAAATCTTGATGTATATTTGAGGTCATTGATTGATGAACTGAAAATACTATGGGATGACGGTGTTCTGACGTACGATGCCCACAAAAAATAGAACTTCAATATGAAGGTTATTGTTCTATGGACAATTAGCGACTTTCCTGCATATGGTATGTTATCTAGTTGGAGCACACATTGGAGGTTAGCATGTCCGTACTGCATGGAGGATACACAATCGTTTAGATTGATGCATGGAAGGAAACCGTGCTGGTTTGATTGTCACCATCGATTTTTACCCAACAATGATCTGTTCTGATGATAAAAGAATATGTTTTGAGCAGACACAACTGAAATGGAAGGTCCATGTGATCATTGCAAATTTTTTTCTCTTGGTTCTCTTTTTTCCTTTTCTAGCCTCTATTTCCTTTTTGAAGGGGAAATAAAAGATAGAAAAAGAAGAGAGAAAAGAAAAGAAAGAAGAGAGAGTAACTCTTTTGCAAAGGTCTCACTTGACCTTAATTTTGAAAAGATTTTGAAAATTACTCGCCTCCATTTTTGAAAATTTGTGAGAAAATAGAGAGACAGGATTTGCTCGTCAGTACGAAGTTCGACCGTTCTTGACACCTTTACCAAGGGTAATTGAACCAAGGATCGAACTTATGCCTTTTTGCTTTGCCTAAATATTGTCTAAGAATTTATTTTAAGTCTAAGAATGCACAAAGAATCATGTTGGTGCGAATGCAAAGATGTATGCTCTTTTGAGAAGAATAATTCATTTTTTTTTTGGATTTTCCAAGTGATTTTAAAAATATTGTGAAGAAATGTTTGAAAAATTGATGATCGACTTGGAAAAGTTAGATTTTGGATCTAACCTAAGACTTGAAATAGATTTGAAAGAAGAGACTTGAAATCCCAAGTCTTTGGAATAATCAGAGATTTGAAAATAAATCATGAAGAAATGAAGAGAAAAAGAGATTTTGAAATTTGAGATAGAATTTTGAAGAAAAATGAAGCCTCAAAGTTAAAAATGAACTTTGACTTTGAATTTGAATCTAGAATTGAGATGGAATTTTGAAATGGAATTGGATTCCGGATTTAAAGTCTGAAATTAGAATGGAACGTGGATTTTAAGAAATCTAGGTGGAATTTGAAAATAGGATTGGATTTGAAATCTGGAGTACCAAATGGAATTGGATCCGAAATCTAGAATCCAAGATGGAATTGGATTTTAAATTTGGAATCCAAGATGGAATTGGATTTGAAGTCCGGAATCCTAAATGGAATGGGATTTGAAATCTGGAATCTAAGATGAAATTGGATCTAAAATCTGGAATTCAAGATAGAATGAGATTTGAAATCTGGAATCCAATATGGAATTGAATTTGAAATCTGGAATCCAATATGGAATTGGATTTGAAATCTGGAACCCAAGATAGAATTGGATCCAAAATCTGGAATTCAAGATAGAATGAGATTTAAATTCTGGAATCCAAGATAGAATTAGAAGATAGATCAAGATTTTGGAAATCCGGGTGAGATTTGAAGATGGCTATTGGATTTTAGAAATTTAGGTGAGATTTGAAGATGAATATTGGATTTTGGGAACCCAGAGAGAATTTGGATTTGGATTAAAAAAAATGCAAATAGAACTTGAAAGTGGACTTGAATTTAGGGAAAATCAAATTGGGAGATTCAGAATCAATCTCGAAACCTTGATTTTGGATAAATGAATTGAATTGAGAATTAAGACTCAATCTTTAGACAAAACTTTAGAGATTTTGACAAATAAAGAATAAACTTGATTTTAAACTTAAATTTTAGAATCAGGAGATTTTGAAATTCGATCTGGAATATTAAATTGAATTTGAAATTGAATCTTGATCCCAGAAATGAATTTGAAATTTTCAAAGTTGAATTGAACTTTGAAATTTGATTTGAATTTGAATTTTGAATATAGAAATGAATTTGAAATTTTAAAGTCAAATTGGACTTTGAAATTGAAGTTTAAATTTTGAAATAAGATAGAATTGAGAATAAAAAATGAATAAAATTTGAAGATTGATTTGAAAAATGAAGAAGATATTTGAAAACATATCTCAAAATTACTAGGATTTTGAAATAATATGAAAAGAATTTTGAAAATATGATGTAATTCTATCCTAAATGATAAATGAATTAAAAATAATTTGAAATTGGGCTTAGAAAAGTATATTTCATTCTTTAAATGAATTGAAATAAGATTGAAAATATAATACATTTCTGACTATGGTCATAAAATATATTATATAATAATCATATTTAAATTCAGATGAAGAATAAAATACATTTTGGTGCCTTTATAGAGTTTGAAATAAAATTAACTCTCAACATATCTTGACTATGGCCATTGATATATATTTTGAGTTAATTTTAAGTCAAACTCTGATAAAGGAAGAAAATATTTAGAAAAATATGATGGTTTTTAAAAGGAATCCAGTGTAGATCCAATGTTATTCCATAAAAGATAAAAATCTTAAGCATTGTTCACATTTTGACTATGGCCATCAATGTGAATCATTTGCTTAAGATTAGTTACCTCTTATTAGAATGATGCACGTGTCATTCATGTTTCCATTTGTGAATTTTTGAAATAAAAGGAAAATGATATGAAACGGATAATTCATGATATTTACATGCTCATACATTCTAATCTTAAACTAGAAATACAAATCCTCATTAGTGTTTAGCTATTACAATGTTGAATTGAATCAAAATCCCTAAACTAAGAAAGAAAAGCAATATTTTCCATGTATTCCTGCAAAACACTGAGTTAGTACGAAATAGAGGAGAATTGCAAATATCATATTGATTTTAGAGATGCAAGTGATGAGATACTCATGTACCTACCTGATGCTTAATACTGAACGAAACAATATTTGTGATCTAAGATGTGGAATGATGGATGGTAAATAATACTCAGCATGAAGAAACATGCTACATACCATATTACCAAACATGAATGGTAACTAGGTATGAATGACATTAAGTCTGGAACAAAACAGCATGGTGAAATGGAATTTGAAACAGTGGATGAGTTGATTATATTCAAACTAATGCAAAGATCGGTAACTATATAACACTAAGTGGCAGATGCACAAAATGTAACTGCTATGATCATATTGGGATACTTAGCAACAAGAAAGAAAGCAAGTAATTGGGCAAGTATTAATGACTAGGTTGTAGGGCTGACATAACAATGATATAGTTGTATCGGTTGTGACTGACTGCTATTGACTAAGAAGCTGTCGAAACATCCTACAAACAAGATGTGTGGCACAGGAAATAAGCAGTGGGAGGATAGGCATTTCAACTGGGACTGCTCTATGCAAAGGCGAAAGATCCATCTGACTCTTCAAGAGCTGGAGATAAGTTAGGAAATGCATTATGAAGGCACAGGAGTCTGGTATAACTTGTGGCAGGTATGTGCGGGAAGGTGGCACCAAGTAGGGGGTTGCAGCAGGTAATGGGCAAGTATATGGTTGGACTAAAACATATGTATGAAAAATTGTATACAACATATAGTAAATACAGGAAAACAAAAAAAAGTAGATGCTCAGCAGGTTATGGCTGGTGTGTGAGTAGCAATGTGCTGCTACAGGGTGGATATGAAGAGTGGCACACAGTGATGATGGCAGCACCTGGTGTTGTGTAGGGGTGGATTTGTTGTGCCCATGAAAGTGGGCAAAATATACACAATACTAAGTGGAGAAAATGGGAATGTAATGATGTCAAGGAGATGAAGTAATGGAATGACAAATTTGTACGATAGGTGCTGGCAGGAAGGTGCAGAAAGTGGTGATGAACAGTGCTCCTTGCAGGAAAATGTAGGGGAATGGGGTAAATGCATGAAGTGGGGGTGGTTGTGACATGCAAATATGGGAGAGGAAAGGTGTTTTGGTGGATGCGACAATGTGATTTGCAGGTGGTGGAAGGTGAGCAGGGGGTGTTTGAAGTGCAGAGAGCAATGACATACCTGAAGAAAGTGCAGGACTGTGCTTGTTGGTGATATGCATACAGTGATGAAATGTAGGTAGTCAACGGATGGGACAAAATATATAAATGGTAGTGACGTGCAGAAACGCAGGATGCAATAAAGTGAACTGTGTGCAAGCATATGGTGTTCATGAATGTTAAGGAAAATATGGACTGAGCTAATTGAATTTTGAATTTACACTGCAGCTGACTTTTAAATTGTTTCCATGCATTAGGTACATGAAATTTGTCTCACCACTACCAATATTTACGCTTGCTTACATCCAGTCTAACTCATGTAGAAGTTTTTTTTCAAAGAAATACAGGAAAGCATATGAAATATTGATAAGCATGGGTAGCATAATTATATTTAGTTGATCATCCTTAAAAAAAATGCCCATGTCATGCTCTTCTTGGTAGTTAAATCCCTCATTAAACCTAAGTTGATTCTTCAGTAGATCAACCTTTTCTTTGCTACCTGCACTTCCAACTTCATAGCAATCTGACAACTTGGCAAATTGCCCAATAAGCTGCCCAACTGCCCCTGATGGGGCATATACATATTCTCTTTTCTTTGGGGAACAAATTTCATAAAGCCCAACATATGTTGTAAGTCCCGGCATACCAAGAATGTCTGTACAGTAGAACAATGGAACGCTAGTACCTGCGATTTTGATGAGAATATGAGGTGATGATAACAAGTTGTACTCTTCCCATCCAGTGATTCCCCAGACCAAGTCTCCCATCTTGAAATCAGGATGTCCTGAATCCACTACTTTAGAGACACTATAACCAGTTATGACAGATCCATGGGCTTGGCTGGTGGTTGTTATAGAAGAATAAAGGTAGCATGCTTGTTGGGTTGTCCGGTTGCAACACCAAAACCCTCAAATTGACAAATTGGTCAATCTCATGGGATATGTTCCCTTGTAACATGTTATTCTCCAGATTAAGAGTCTTCAGCTTTGATAAATTTCCCAAGGGAAGGTGGGGTGATGCATGTGAATTCGTTGGAACCAAGAGGCAAAACCCTTAGATCTGGTAAGTTCCCCTACACATCTTACTAGATACAGTCCCTCTGAATTTGTTGATGGTTTGATACGGTCTCTCAAGTTGTTGGCAATTACCCAAACTTGGAGAGGGTGATGTTGATCAGGTAGTGGGTTGCCATGGGTCTGTGTGAAGGTACACACATGAATGATGAACGAATGTACCATGAACAATATGGATGTAGATTTGGAAACCATGGTGAACACAGGAAATTGAGATACAACAGGTAATCAAACTCAATAGATAATCAAAACAAAATAGGAGATCGAAAATCAATAAAATGCAAACAAAAAATCAAACCAAAAGAGAAATCAGAGCACAAACTGATTATCAAAATGGAACAAGGCATTAGAGGGAATCAGAATAAGAAGGGAAAATTAAAAGGAAACGGGATTGAAATGCAATGGGTAGATGCAAAAAATGATGTATACATGTGGATGCAAAGATGTTGTGTAGAACAATGAACCTGCCAGCATCTATGCTAAACCAATGAAACCGATCTATGGATGTATTGCCAATAACCAGGTTGAACAAATGAAAGTCCAGCTCTAGTGTGTAGGTGCAAGATGAAGAAAGGAAAGATGTTGATGCCTATGGATGCGAATGGATTAACAAATGCAGGATCAACAAAGACGACCACAAAGTACATCTGATCTGATACTGGATCAGATCGGATGCTACTATGACGGTCACTTCTGATCCTGCGTAGATGATGCAGCATATGCTAAAACTAGAAATGGAAAGGGAGCATGATAAAATGTTTGCGTTCAAGTAGTAATTAAACAAATGTATGAAAGCAAGATTGAAACAGAGAGATGAATAACAATTCAATGGAGCGATTACAAGGATTGTAGGTAAGGGTAATAAAACAAAATGCACGATGAGAAAGCTAATAACAAGCAAGACAAATAAACAAAATATGTTGATGAAATGGAAAATGAGATTGTGATCATCGCAAAAAATTTCTTCTTTCGTTGTTTCTCTCTCTTCCTTCTCTTTCCCTTTTCTGACCTCCATTCTCCTCCTTTTTGAAGGGAGAAGAACAAAAGAAAGAAAAGAAAAAGAGAAGAGAAAAGAAAAAGAAAGAAAGAGAAAAGATGAACTCTTTTGCGGTTTTTTACTTGACCTTGATTTGAAAAATATTTAGAAAATTACTCGCCTCCGTTTTGAAAATATTGCGGGAAAAATGGAGAGACGGGATTCGCTCGTCGGTACGAGGTTCGACCGTTCCTGGCGCCTTTACCAGGGGTAATCGAACCAATGATCGTATCTATGCCTTTTGCTTTGCCTAAATATAATCTAAGAATTTATTCTAACTCTAAATGCACAATGAATCATGCTTGTGCAATGCAAGAATGTATGCTCTTTTTAAAAGATGTTTTGAAAATTTCCAAGTATTCTGAGATGAACTTGGTAAAGGAGTGAAGAAATGATTGAATCTAACTTTAGAACTTGAGATAGATCAGAGAAGTTCTAAGTCTTTGAAATAAATCAGGATTTTGAAGAATAAATGAGAAGGAATGACTTGAAGTTTTAAAATAAAAGGAAATGAAGTTTCAAAGTCAGAAATGGACTTTGAATTTGAACTCTGAATTTAGGAAAGGAAATGAATACTTGAGATGGAATTGAATCTAGATTTTGAAATTGGAAATCTTAAATTTAGAATGGATCTGAGAAATCTAAATGGTGTAGAAATGAATTCTAGATATGATCTGTAAGTGGATTTAGATTTGAAATCTGGAAATGAAATGAAATTGGATCTAAGATCTGAGATCTGAGATCCGAGATAAAATTGGGTTTTGGATCCTAAGATGGATTTGGATCAGAAGTCTAAGATCCAACATGTGATTGAATTCTGGATCCTGGAACTGGATCTGAAGTCTAAGATCCGAAGTAGAATTGGGTTCCGGATCCTAAGATGGATTTGGATCTGAAGTCTGAGATCCAAGGTGAAATTGGTTCTGTATCCTAGAATGGATTTGGATCTGAAGTCTAAGATCCAAAGTAGAATTGGGTTCTGGATCCTAAAATGGATTTGGATCTGAAGTCTAAGATCCAAAGTAGAATTGGGTTCTGGATCCTAGAATGGATTTGGATCTGAAGTCTAAGATCCAAAGTAGAATTGGGTTCTGGAGCCTTGAATGGATTTGGATATGAAGTCTAAGATCCAAAGTAGATTTGGGTTCTGGTTCCTAAGATGGATTTGAATCTGAAGTTCGAAATCCGATATAAGTGTTGAATCCTGGATCCTAAAAATGGATTTGGGGTTATATTCAAAAGATGAATCAAGGATTCCAAAGTTAAATTGAACTTTGGTTTTGATTGGAGTTTTGAAGATAAAAATGAATTTGGAAATTCAAAGCCAATTTGAACTTTGAAATCTGATTTGAATTTGAAAAAAATGACTTTGAAATCTCAAAGTTTGAATTGAACTTTGAGATTGAAAATGAAATTGAATCTGAAAATGAAAGGATGAATCGGATTTTGTAAGAATTGAAGATAGATTGAGGAAGACATTTACATCACTTGGAATTTTGAAAAAGGAATTTTTGAAAAAGGAATTTTTGAAAACATGATGCAATTCTATCCTAAATGATGAATGGATTTAAAGAAATTTTTTTTTTGAGATTGGATTTGAAAAGCTATCCCATTCTTTGGATGAATTAAAATAAGATTGAAGATATAATACACCCTTGACTATGGTCATTGAATGTATTATATAATAATCTATATTTAGATTCAAGTAAAGAATAAAATACATTTGGTGCTTTTATAGAATTTAAAATGAAATGAACTCTCAATATACCCTGACTATGGCCATTGGTATATATTTTGAGTTAATTTTAAGTTAAATTTTGATAAAAGAAAAAAATATTTAAGGAAAATATGATGAATTTTGAAAACGGATCCAGTGTGGATCCAGTGTTATTTTGTAAAAGATAAACATACTAAGTTTTGTCCACACCCTGACTATGGCCATTGATGTGGATCATCAACTTAGGATCCATTACCTCTTACGAAGATGGTGCACGTGCCATTCGTGTTTCACCATTGTGAGATTTTAGAAAATAAAGATAAAAGCATGAAAACAAGCAATTCATGATATTTACAATGCTCATTCATTCTATCTAAAACAGGAAATGTAAATTTTCATTTAAAATCTAACTTATTACAACATTCAAATCCCAAATAATGACGTCTTTCCCATATTCCCTGCAAAACACCTGGTTAGTATGAACATAAAGGAAATTTGTATGTATCGTATGGGTATCAATGGTAAAAGATGCTCGCATGCCAAGATATTTAAGAGCTAAAGTGGGGAATGATATATGTCTATGTACGGGCATACATATATATATATGTGTATATATATATATATATATGAATATAGATATACATGTACAAATATAAATGACAATTATGGGACTAACACCTAAAGGGTGGATGTGATATTGTGCCATAATGAAAATATATACGGGAAATGCAAGAAGTGTGCATAGGCGGAGCTGACTAGTGAAGATGTAGCTGAAATGATACAACAAGATGGTATTGCAGGTGAATAAGAGGTAGAAGGGGGCTGCTATCAAGGGGAATGATATACAGGTAGGTATAATTTATTAATAACACACTAAGTGCTATGAGGCATTAGATGTTATAAATAGGAATTCACAGGTGGTAACATGCTGATAGTGGAAAGCCATTAATAGGGACTGTCATGGAGGTTAGTTCAGCAAATGTGGGGTGTCATGATCCTGCAGGAGTGTGATGAAAGCAACAACAAGTGAATGGAAGTGTAGAATGAGTGATGTATACAAATGGGGTTGTGAGTGAAGCATAGATGCTACCGAGAAGTCAGCACGGCAAGTGAGGTGGGTGTTGTGTGTAACGATGTCTTTTGCAGACAGAAAGTGCAAATGATATTCTGGTTAGATGAACATTGCTGCGATAGGGAAGTGCAGGAAGGAAAAAGGTGATTGGGTGCAGAGATACAGAGAAAGAGGAGACTATGTGTAGGCTGTAAGATGAGGGCCGCAGCAAGCCACAACAAGCCATAGGGTGGTTCTATTACATCAATATCTGCCATGTTTTTGGATTAAAAGAAACACTGCTGAATACAAAGGGATAAGAAAGGATGCCTGTTCCTGATTGAGAATTTCGGCAGTGTACAGGACCTTGGTTCTGAACCTCCTGTTTGACTGACATGTCATTGATGAACAAGGGCTTCCATTGAAGAGGAAAAACTTCAAGATTTCTCGAAATCTCTATAAAGAGCACATAGTTGGAGCAAGTGAATACACAAACAACACCTACGCAATCAAATATCTGGATGTTTCTGGAAACAAAGCTATTTTATACCAAATAATTGAGTACATGCATTCCCATATTGTAGTAAAAAAAAAATAGAAATGGACCATTCCAGCAACCTAAACGAAGATATAGATCAGAAGCAGATTCACCTGTTTTCATAAATCAAAAACCACTTTATCATCAATTTGTACTATATTTCTGAATATCCCGAGCCCAACTGATTCTTACTGATGTGCTCCATTGAAAAAGAATGACAAAAGCCCAATAAAAATGGGTTTAAATAAATGGAATTTGGATCACAGGGAATACATATACTGTCTCTAAAAAAAAAATCTTAGAGTGAATCTTGGCAGAAAACTATTCTAATAGACTCAAATTTTAAGAAGATGGGTATTATCAACCTCCAGAGAATAAAAAAAAGGATCGACCGAAGGCTCTACAGATTAAGGCTGATAACAGGCTAACAGAGGGTGATGGAGGATATTTACAAATGCATCTAAAATGAATCCCCTGGTAATAGTGTCATATAACACCAGAGCATACAAACATTTTGAGGGACATGAGCCCAATACATAGACTCAATCCAAAGCTTACTAGATAGGTCATATGGGAGATTCAATCAGTCACCCTCTACACTCTAACTAAAACAGGAGTCCAGATATAACCTTTTTAGAGAAGCTCAAGTTACAGGCCATGAACGTGAAATGCATAGAATAATAAAAAGATTGCAACAATAAACTGGAAATGTATTGAATACATGTAATGTAATGGTGTAACTGCTGTTAAATATAAGGCTACCTCAAAAGAAAAAAAAAATTAGGAAGTAAATAATAAGTAAAAAAAAAAAGATCCAATTTCTACAAATAAAGATAACATGGGAAACAAAAGCTGAAAAAAAAAATGAAATGATGCTCAGCAGCTTACGATTCCCTCTATCCTTAGATTCTTGTTGTGAATATGGATGCGTAGGGGAGGAAACCAGTTCCCAGGGCATTTGATTCTATGATAGCAAGTATAATGACAGTTGTACAATGAATGGGCTATAGGGAACTTGAACATGCACGGTGTGGTGGGGATGAGAGTGATGGTATGCTATATATTGGTAGGTGCAACAGGGGATTAGCAGGAAATTCAAACCGTGATCCTAAACCCACATGCGTCATCTGAGGTATATGTAATTTGTTGACAACATTTTTTAGGGGAAAAGGACTTTTATGAACAAACTCAACTACGTACATCCTTAATATAGTCATCATGCTCATTGTAAGAGTAGCAAATTTTGTTGGTTTTGTACCAAGAATCAGGCACATTGTTGCCACTACCGTAAGCCTTTTAAGGATTTCTGTAACAGTAAGAGTGACTGTAATCTGGGAATAATGGATGGCACTACGATTACTTCCCATCATAGTCTTGGATTTAAATGAGACGCAATGATCCAGCCACAACTAACATGAATTGAAATGAAAGATTGCTCTAGGATGGATCCGATCTAATACTGGATTAGATCGGATCCTTCCTTATGGTTTAGATGATGCAGGCAATTCGTATAACAACAAAAAATGGCAAAAACAAATTTTTAGAAGCATCAACGGCACAGAAAAAAAAAAACCGATACAATGAAATCAACAAGAAAGGGGGGGGGGGGGGGGGGCAAATGAAAAGCAAAAAAAAAACTTGAATTACCGTAATAAACAGAGATTGAAATTCATATATGGCAGAGCACTATGAAGCGAAACGCTGATAAAAATGATGTTGTGGCTCAAATGATATATATATCTTTTTATAAGATTCTGTCAATGAATAAAGGAAAATATGCGATGATGTTTCTCTTTTATATATATATATATATATATATAACTATAGGATATGCATTAAACCAAGCAGGGATGGGCCCGCCCTGCTTGTGAATTCACGACCAATATAATGGGATTTCCTAGCGAATTAGGTTAGATATATCAAATGACGATACCCATGGATGCTAACTAAATCTGACTCCATAGAGGGCCGAATATACAGGGGGTTTACAACAGTTCTTATCATGAATCACATTTGATTCATGATGAAATCTAAGTGGGCTATGAGATGTATTTAGGGAAGATGTAATATCAAGAACAGGAGGTTAACAACGATAAGAGCCTGCACTAATGAAATTAATGTAACATTGTTGATGCTGAATTGGGATAAAGAAACAAAGATAGAGAAAAAAAAAAAATGAGGCGACAATGAAAATGAAAACATAAATCGAAGAGAGTGAAAATCAGAATGAAACAGGAAGTTAAAATCATCTATAATGCATGAGATGGTGATGAAACGATTACATAGAATAACATATAACTAATAAAGGAAAACATAAGGGAAATACAGAAAATCAGAATAAACAAACGATGCTGAAAGAAATGTAACCCAGAAAAGGGTGAGGTTCTATTGCGAAATGCCAGTCGACGCTGCCAAAGGCAGATCGACATTACATACATTGCTTTAATAAATAAAAAAAATAAAAAAAAAGATCTAAGAAAAGAAAAGGGGAATGTGAATTTATAGAAGAAGACACAGAGAGAGAAGAGATATTTACTCACGACTTTAATTGATCAGGTGATGTTTCTTCTGAAGATTAAAGATGGATCAGACTCCTTCAGCTGTAGTGGGTTTCGATCTCTTAGTTGCTTGAAGGGGGGGTCGTTGCGTGAGAGTTGATGATGTGATTTCTTGCAGAGAAGAGGTTGTTCTCCAGTGTCTTGTTTGTAGAGGATTGAATTATGTCTTTAGCTACTGAGTTTTAACTCGGGAGAACTGGAATCGGTTGAGCTCCTTCAGTTGAGGCAGACGGGAACCAGAAAACGAGGGAGGGGAGAGTTGCTGCGTGAAGGTGGATCAGAGGAAGATGCAAATGGAAGGGTTACGGTGGAGAGGTAGGAGACGGATCTTCGTGAAGGAGAAGAAGAGGAGGCTATGGAGGGGTGAAGGATGGATGCTGGTTATTATAGGGATTGAAAAGAGAGGGAGGCTCTTTCTCTCTGGATGTAGTTGATTCCTGCAAAGATCAGTCGGCTTCCATGAAAATGAGGAAACCCATGGGAATAAGAAGAAGGTATGAAGAAGAAGAACAGATGATCGGTGGAGAGGTAGGAGACGGATGTTCTTGAGATTAAGTGGATGGAAATGGGTGCCGGATGGAAACTCGATCAATGCTTCTCTTTTCCCCCTCGTAGAAAACCTTCCGCCCCTTTCTTAAAGAGACGAGGGAAGCTTCCTGAAGGGGAATCAGTTGAAGATGAGGGGTTCAGGGAGAGAGAACGAAAAAATGATTCTACGCCATGGAGGGGTGAGGAGTGAATCATCGAACCTCCAGAAAAGTCGATGATAAAGACTGGATTTCAGAGAAGAAGATGGATGTTGGATGGAATCGATCGATGCTTTCCCCCCCCTCCGAGTGTAAGGGATGCCTCTCTTTTTAAAGCAAGAGAAGAAGCTCCAGAAGCCTCTTCCGTTAGAGATGAAGGGTGGATCAATCGCATGGTGGAAAATGGAGGGAAGATCCGGCAACCGGGTGCACATGGGGGGGTTTGGATGAGAGCGGCTGAAGGAGCAAACTCGCGAGAAGGAGAAGGTCCTCCTCTTGCGATTTTTTTTTTTTTACCGAAACCCTAAAGAAAAGAATTCAAAGGGGAACCCCTTTGTTTTCAAATTTTTGCGAAGAGGGGGCTCCCTAATAAATTTTTGCAAAAAGAAGTTTTCTCAGAAACCCAATTTTTCAAAAAGGGTGTTTTCAAAAAGATTATTTTGCAAAAGAATGGTTTTCCAAAAGAGGTTTCCTTCAAAAACTATTTTTTTTGTTTCTTTTCTATTTTGCATTTTCCAATTTTTGTAAAAATCCTAAAATTTTACGAAAAAAAACAAAGATTAAACCCTAATTGTTTTTTTGTATTTTTCTGAAAAATATTTACAAAAGTATTTTTCTGAGAATTTCCGATCATTTTGGGGAAATTTCTTCAGAAGAATGGGTTTGGACCCAGGTTTTGAGAAAATGTTCAAGTTTTAAACCTCGAATGAAGAAATACAATGCAATAGATCCAAACGGATGTCGGATGGACTATCTGAGCTATTTGAAAACTATTTTTGGTAATTTTGAGAATTCGATTTAAAATTGGTCAATGAAGCTTAGATTTGGATCTTAACAATAGATCCGGATCCGAAATTGAGTCAGATATGTAAGATGAATTTAATTTCAACAACACTTGAGAAATAAAATGGAATTTAGATTTAAAACTGACTCAATTACCCAGAAAATGGGGGCGAAAGAAAAAAAAAGGGAATATTTAAAAGATTTTGAAAAATTTGGGGTGTTTACAGATGCCCCTCTTTGCTACTAAGCCGGTTGAAAGCCGAGCTTAGTGGCAAAGAAAACACTCCAAATTTTGAAAAATGCCCCAGTCAGCAGATCTGAACTGGGTGTGGAAGAATTTGATTTAAAAGACATGTTTTTCAAATTTAAAACTTTATCCTTGAATGGTTTGGGGGAGACGAAATTCTCGGATATGATATGACTGAATAATAGAGATGAGGAAATCGTGATGGGATTTTGGGCGAAGATCCCGAAATGATGAAAGGTAAGAATTTAGATCAAGTCTCGTGGGCGAGACAAGATCAATCTTCTGAAATGACTCAAGTTTGGCCCTTAACCTGGATGGGACGAAGATATATCAAAATAACCTGAATGGGGAAAGGAATGTATGAGGACTTTGATAGGACATTTATGAGAGAAGGCCTCGCGAGATGAAGTTCAAGTAGGATTTTATTCTGAATGGATATACAAAGCATGGATTCCTCGATGGGAAGAACCATGATGGGACTGGAAGAAAACACCTCGTCGAAACGAGACTCAGGTTTAACCCAAACCTGAAAAAGGATGGTACCTCGATGCACGAGGTTCAGGCTTAACCCTTAACCTGAAGGGGACGACCATACGGACTCCTCGAGTGGAGGGACCATAATGGGACCTTCGGAATTTGGACGAACAAATCCGAAAGGGGTTTGCGAAAGGAGGAAGGAAATGAGGTTCCCTAAAGCTTTGAAAAAGGGATGAACTTGGACGTCTCATTGCTGAGACTAAATCAGCCTTTGAATTTAATGACCTCTCGTAGGGAGTACAGGTTTGACCCTTAGCCTGAGTGGGAACAACCATACGGATTTCTCGAAACCGTGATGGGACAGGAGAAATACTGCAGCTGAATGAGGCGAAAAAATGAGGAAATGTGAGACAAAATGAACGATGAATAAGGTAACAGGAGGCGAATCTTTTGATGGGGTGAAAGATGAATAAGGCGGACCTCTTACCAAGGAGACGAATCTCTTGACAAGGCAAAAAGATGGAAGAGGGCAAATCCTTTGGATAGGAAAAGGTAAAAGCGAGATATGAAGATGGAAATGAAGATGGCAATCCTTTTAGCAAGGAGAAGGCAAAATATGAAGATATGAAGATGGCAATTCCTTTGGTAAGGAGAAGGAAAAATGTGAAATATGAAGAAGGCAATCCTTTTAACAGGGAGAAGGCAAAATGTAAGATATGAAGAAGGCAATCCTTTTGGTAAGGAGAAGGAAAAATGTTAAATATGAAGAAGGCAATCCTTTTAACAGGGAGAAGGCAAAATGTAAGATATGAAGAAGGCAATCCTTTTGGTAAGAAGAAGGCAAGATGTAGGATATGAAAAAGGCAATCCTTAAGAAGAAGGCAAGATGTAGGATATGAAGAAGGCAATCCTTTTAACAAGGAGAAGGCAAGTCTCTCGACAAAGCGAAAGACGAGGAAGGCGATCATTTAATCAAGGAGAAAGGCAAGTCTCTCGTCAAAGTGAAAGATGGAGAAGGCAATCCTTTTATCAAGGAGAAGGCGAGTCTCTCGACAAAGCAAAAGACGAGGAAGGCAATCCTTTTATCGAGGAGAAGGCGAGTCTCTCGACAAAGCGAAAGACGAAGAAGGCAATCCTTTCATCAAGGAGAAGGTGAGTCTCTCAACAAAGCGAGAGACGGAGAAGGCAATCCTTTTATCAAGGAGAAGGCAAGTCTCTCGACAAAGTGAAAGACGAGGAAGGCAATCATTTAATCAAGGAGAAAGGAAAATCTTTTGACAACGCAAAAGATGGGGAAGGCAATCCTTTTATCAAAGAGAAGGCGAGTCTTTCGATCAAAACGAGAGACGGAGAAGGCAATCATTTTATCAAGGAGAAGGTGAGTCTTTCGATAGAGCGCAAGACGAAGAAGGCAATCCTTTTATCAAGGAGAAGGCGAGTCTCTCGACAAAGCGAAAGACGAAGAATGTAAACAACTCTAGGTTATATCAAAATGGATATCAAAATATTTATTTCATTCTTAGAATATCTAGAAAATTTTGCCAATTAGGATAAATTTATAGTTGACTTCAACGCTTAAAAAAATGTGCACGTATCTGCGAAAGATATTCCCTCTTTTACCTAGAGTATTTCCTCCAACGAGGTTAACTCCTCGGTTTTAAGAGTCCAATTCAAAATTTTAGCGCTGATGACTTTCTTTAAGGAAGCTATCTATTTCCTTGATATGAGAAAAGAAGAAATATTCTCAATTTCATAAAAGCAAGTAAAGAAAAGATATTGATAACAGATATTTTGCATAAGAAAGGATGACTTCTGGCAATTTCGGCAGTTTGATATCTAGGTGTTTTCCCATGATGATCTCGTTGCACTCTTTTTGAGTCATTGGGATTTTTCGGGCTTTTTACATCATCCTTCATTTGGATGTGTCCTGACTTTTCTCTCTTTTTCAGGGGAAGGGTATGTCACAAACTCCTTCATCTCGGAGATGTTCTGATCCTTCTTTTTCTCAGGGATTATATATGATGATATTGGCTCAAAGGTCTTTAGATGATAGCAGAAATCAAATATCATTTAGGGTTTGTCGGTAGGTCCATCACATCCGCCTTC
This sequence comes from Nuphar pumila, assembly GCF_984573655.1. Classification (NCBI taxonomy): domain Eukaryota; kingdom Viridiplantae; phylum Streptophyta; class Magnoliopsida; order Nymphaeales; family Nymphaeaceae; genus Nuphar; species Nuphar pumila. Next base: position 35,810,463 of record NC_143254.1, read on the forward strand.
ATCTCGATGGTGATACGAACTTTCCCTAGAAGGATCCGTCACAAACTTCGTCATCTTGGAGATGTTTCAAATCTTCTTTGGCCCCGAGGGTCTACTCGCTTAATTCGCCTTCATCTTGACGACAATTGAGAGATCCCTTTTGCAGATATTTGATTGCAACTTTAGAATGAGAAGATATGGATTAAGTGGATTCTTTTATGGCTCAGGATACTTCCACTGCCTAATTGCCAGAAAATCGACTTTAAACATGCCCCATAGCTATGATCAATATCAATTCGCTTCCGGCTTTTCAATATCATCGAATATTTATTTCACTAATCATACCGAGGATATTTCTTTCATCCTTTTGGTTGATCAACAGGAAAAAGATTTGAATTTTACCTCTTTTTCGCAAAAGTTTCACCTTTTTTGGAGAAAATACTAGAGGTAATCCGAGGTAATTCTTTTGTGCAGTAAGATTTATTTGGAATCAACAAATATTTTTAGCAGATTGGCAAAGTTTTCATGACTTCTATGTGAAATATTTATTCAATATAGATTTTGATGCGACCCTTAGTTGCAATTTATGATCTTGGACATTCTGATCAGTGAAACTGGAATCTTTCATTTAACGACCAGCGAAGGAGCTGGAACCTTTTATTTAATGACCAGCGAAGTAGCTGGGACATTTCATTTAACGACCAACGAAGTAGCTGAGACATTTCATTTAATGACCATTAAAACCTGGGACCTTTCATTTAACGGCTAGCGAAGTAGCTGAAACCTTTCATTTAGCGACCAGCGAAGTAGCTGGGACATTTTATTTAATGACCAGTAAAAACTGGGACCTTTCATTTAACGACCAGCGAAGTAGCTGGAACCTTTCATTTAGCGACCAGCGAAGTAGCTGGGACATTTCATTTAACGACCAACGAAGTGGCTGGGACATTTCATTTAATCATTTAACAACCAGCGAAGTAGCTGGGACATTTCATTTAATCATTTAACGACCAACGGAGTAGCTGGGACATTTCATTTAATCATTTAACGACCAGCGAAGTAACTGGGACATTTCATTTAATCATTTAACGACCAGCGAAGTAGCTGGGACTTTTCATTTAATCATTTAACGACCAGCGAACTAGCTGGGACATTTCATTTAATCATTTAACGACCTTTGATTTAATGATTTGATCTAAGATTGAGACTTTCTGAGGAACAAACAGCACGAGGACTGAACTTGATCTTTAGATTTGAAAATTTATCAAAATAACCAGTGCGAACACTAGGTTTTCCAACTGAGAGTCGGGAAGGAGATCGGCCTATTTAAGATATTTAGAGATCGAAGCAAGAAGAATGGCCAGGGTTTCAGGATTATCCCTTATCCTGAAGGAAAAAATAGAATAGACATTTTTGAAGAGAATTTAGAAAAAGAATGATTCAGGTTTATCCCTTAACCTGAAGGGGAAATGAAATAGACATTTGATGAGAATTTAGGAAAAGAATGATTTAGGTTTATCCCTTAACCTGAAGGGGAAATAGAAGATTTTATGAAGAGATAACCTGAGACTTGAATTTAGAAGGAATATGACAAGATTTAGAATTTATGATCTATGATTTAGATGGACCAGGTATGTGACGGGGAATATAAAAAGAATAAACTTTGAGAAGACAAAAGGATATAGAACTTTGAAAAAAATGTAGAACATTTGAGGAAATTGATTTATTTTTGTAAAAAGAATTCTCACAGGTAGCATGGTTGCCCCTATGAGTGATCTCAGGATTATCCCTTATCCTGAATGGGGAAAAGAATAGAATTTAAGAAGGTGAAGAGATATTGATATAAATTTAGAAAATCAAATAAAGGTTGACAAAACTTGTATTTACAAAAGAATTCTCGTAAGTAGCGTTATTGCTCCTACGAGGGGTTTCAGGATTATCCCTTATCCTGAATGGGAAAAAGAATAGAATTTAAGAAAATTTAATGAAGGAAAATTGAAAAAAATTAACAAAGATTGACAAAACTTGTATTTACAAAAGAATCCTCATCGGTAGCGTTATTGCTCCTAAGAGGGGTCTCAGGATTATCCCTTATCCTGAATGGGAAAAGAATAGAATTTAAGAAAATTTAGTGAAAGGAAATTGATATAAATCTAGAAAATCCATAAAGATTAACAAAACTTGTATTTACAAAAGAATCCTCATAGGTAGCGTTGTTGCTCCTACAAGGGGTCTCAGGATTTTCCCTTATCCTAAATGGGAAAAAGAATAGAATTTAAGGCAAATTAATATAAATCTAGAAAATCAATAAAGATTGGAAAAACTGGTATTTACAAAAGAATCCTCGTAGGTAGCGTTATTGCTCCTACGAGGGATCTCAGGATTTTTCCTTATCCTGAATGGGAGCACCTCGGACAACGAGGGTCAGGTTTATCCCTTAACCTGAGCGGGAAAATAAGAATAAAGGAAATACCTCATGGGAAAGAGGCATCAGGTTTATCCCTTAACCTGAAAGGGTAAAGAATTGATAACATTTTTAATAGAATTGAGGAAATATTGATAAACTTGACAAACTTGATAAAATTGATGTAAACTTGATAAAAATATGAATAAAATGAATTGAAACTGATAAAGATATCAAAATTAACTGAAAAGTTATAAGATTTAAAAAAAAAAGGAGTTTTTCTGATCCTGCCTGCATATGGGATCTTAAAAGGAAAATGTTTATTTAAAAGATAAATGAGAAATCATTTTGGGGGAAGAAAAATCCACCACAAGAAGAATGATCAGCACGAGATCTGATCCTTTAAATCAAACATGAGAGATCATCATGAGGGTTAATTTTTGAAGGCAATGGTTTTGAATACCTAATTTTGAAGAAGAAGATCAACAATAGATCTGATTTCTAAAAATAACAGTTCGAAATTGATAATAAGATCAACACAAGAGTTGATCTTTGAAAATAATATTTTAAAACCAATCTTGGAAAATAAGACCGACACAAGGTTTGATCTTTGAATATAATGACTTAAAATCAATACAAGGATTGATTTTTGAATGATTCGAAACCCATTTTGAAAGATTAGACCAACACAAGGGTTGATCTTTGAATATAAAGATTTGAAATCCATTTTGAAAGATAAGACTAACACAAGGATTGATCTTTGAATATAAAAGTTTAAAATTCATTTTGGAAGATAAGACCAACACAAGGGTTGATCTTTGAATATAAAAGTTTAAAATTCATTTTGGAAGATAAGACCAACACAAGGGTTGATCTTTCAATATAATGGTTTAAAAAACTTATTTTTGAAGACATGATCAACACGAGGGTTGATTTTTTTGTCAAAGGTTAGACCAAGGAATATTTGAACTCCTTGGTCATAACGAAGATTTTTAAAATTTCATGATTTTTGAAAAAGCTCTCATAGGTAATATCATTTCTCTCATGAATGATGTCAGGACTGTCTCGCGTTCTGAAAAGAACAGGAATTTAAATGCCCCAATATGGCAAAGGAAAAAAAAGAAGCAAGAGGATATAAAGGAAATTGACATTTCATTTGATAAGCAAAGGTTTGATAACAACTGAATATTTACAAGAATTTAAAAAGGAAAAGACTCATAGAAGACTGGGCTGACTAGCCCCTACAAGACAACTGACAAAAAGAGACGAAAGCAAACAAAAACTTTGGCTTTATTAATTCTTTGAGTGGTCCGGGAATGGTTCTGTCAGGATTGCTAGCTGCTTTTCTTCCTCGTCCTCTATCCGCTCACTTCTGTCAATGCAATCTTGTATCATGTGCTTTAGGACAAAACAGTGCTCCGTGTCGTGCCCCGTTGCCCTATGGTATTTACAAAATTGGTCCTTGAATTTTCCCAACATTACGGGAGGATCTGCGATCTTAAGGAGTTTGATCATCCCGTGCTTCAAAAGGTAATTCATAATCACTTCTAGACTCTCAGATAACGGAGTGAAGACTCGATCCTTTTCCCACTTGATGTACTTGGGCTTCTCTTGAAGATCACCCTTTTGCTGAAGGCCAATTGGAAGCGGCTTATCATTGTTTTTAAAGGATCCCTCCTTCTGCCCCTTGCCCTGATCTACTCTCGGACTGCTGCCACTGTTGTTCTTGTTTCCTTTGCTGCTACTGCCAAGATTATTGCAGGAGGCCTCAACTGAATGAGCGAACTGCGCCTTCTTTTTCTGGTCTTGGATATTCTTGACTAGAGGCGTGCCCTCGTAAAGTCCGCTTTCTATTCCTGCTTCGAGCCATTCGGCTCGCTCAATCAACTTGATGAAGGATTTCGCCGGGGAAGTGGCAATGAGGCTTCTTATGGGCTGAGAGAAATTGTTGAGAATCACCTGCAGTGCGTGCTCTTCTGGAATGGGTACCTTCATCTTATTGCAGGTGCTTCTCCACCTGTGAATGAAATCACCTGCTCTTTCATTCTCTCCTTGCTTCAGGTTATAAAGATGATTTAATGTAGGTGAGGCTTCAGTGTTAAATAAGAAGCGCTCGATGAACAGATTTACTACTTTATCGAACTCTCGTAGTTCGATAGGATTTACGTGGTCAGCATACCATCTAACTGCTACGCCCTCCAGACTGCGGGGGAAGCAAATAAACAACGCTCTGTTGTCTTTTCTGAAACGACTGCACTCTGCATAAAATGTGGCCAGGTGGGCTTTAGGGTTGCCAGTCCCGTCAAATTTGAGAAACTTGCGGGGAAGATTCTCCAGATTATCATCCCCATCTAGACCATCGTAAAAATCTTCGCCAGTGTAGGTCTGCTTGCCCTTACCCTTGGCTTGAATGTCCTTAATTGCTCGATTCATCGCCTTCATCTGCTTGCTCATCAGGTCTTCTGCTGGAGCCCCAGACTTGGCCTTGTTGACGGATTCAGGCTCTTCTGCAGCTATTTTTACGGACTGCTTTGGAGGATTCTGTTTGTAGACAATCTTCTCTTCCTCTTCTGACTCTTCCTTGACTGACTCTGATTCCTCAGAAGCAGTGTCTGGCTGCACCTTCTTTTTGATGATTCTGATTGTCTTTTTCACAGGCTTCTTCTTCAGCTTGCTTTTAGGAACTGCCTCTTTCAGCTTGGCCTCGGCTTGTTCCGACATCATTCTCGCCATCATCTTTTGGAACATGTCATACATAGCGGGGTCGATGTCGTCTTTCCTGTTCTGACTCTGTCCCCTGACTGATTTAGGAGAGCTCATCTCCTCCACCTCACTGTCGCTAAGTTGAGGAACTGTTTCTTTTCCCGCTCTTGTCGTAACCATTTTCGGATATCAGTGCTCTCTCTGTAGAGGAAAGGGGAGGTTTTAAGACCAAAAAACTCTTTTGGAGAAGTTTTGACGAAAGGAAGGATTTAGGTTGAAATCTAAAATTGTATCCCATTACTAGGGATTGATTCGCCACCAAATTTATGACAATTGTGTTGTTTACTCCACGAGGGAGAGTAACCAACTAAAATATGAAAGAAAATACCATTTTGAAAAGGATATCTCTTGACGGAAAGAGATTTTTATGAAAATATAAACAAGAATATAAAAACATAAGAAAATAAAAGAAAAAATGGAATTTGAGAATAAATGGTAAGGATTTAAAATTTGAAGAACTTGCAGGCAGGATCAGAAGAATTTTTGAAAAAATGTAGAAGAAGAAGAAAAATACACCTGGGTTTTAGAAACAAAAAAGGAAATTTTGAAGTATATACCCAGGGTTTTGGAAAATATAAGGAAGATATATATAAAGTATCATACAATCACAGATATACAAGCAAGGATGCACAAATAGCACTCCCTAAAGCTGACTCTATATGCAATATTTGAAATGGCTGATAGGACCTTAATCCTAACTCTAAGATTTATATCATCTGATTCCAATCAAGGTACGCCGATATACTCAAGCCGAAGCTCGAAGTACGTGGCATATAAGATATCTCTTCGGTTCTAAGGTAATGGCTTCCCAACATCCTTGAACACCTACCGATATACCTCGGACTATGTCCCTTAGGTACGTGGTAGGGGGGTGCGAACCCAAATAAGTGGTCCAGTTGTGAGGCTCTCTCCCAAACTATGGTTCAGTGAGACAGCCCAGCAACGTGAAGACCGGGACAATATAGGTAGGGAGGTTTTTGAAAACATGTTCAGCATGCAATAAAATCAGAAGGCTCTAATGCAAGTCCTAAAGAGATAGAATTTAAATAAAGAGAAGCATACACTTGCATACATTGTTTGCATTCAATCCCTAGAATTGAGGAGAGTTGTATTTAAGACCTAAGTCTAATGTGAGCATGGAATAATCTCCTCAATATAGTCCTACCAAACCATACCTAGATCATATATGCAATGATGTCAGCTTAGGACAAAATCTAGGCTTCCTAAGGTTTGCATGAAAATGTAGCTGACATATGTTAGAATAAAGACTTAGATTATATAAAAGCAAAGCAAAGGCATAGATCCAACCGGACGAAGACGGGTCCCATCTCGGTCGCCAAAACTGTGATCATCGCAAAAAAATTCCTCTTTTGTTGTTTCTCTCTCTTCCTTCTCTTTCCCTTTTCTGACCTCCATTCTCCTCCTTTTTGAAGGGAGAAGAACAAAAGAAAGAAAAGAAAGAGAGAAGAGAAGAGAAAAAGAAAGAAAGAGAAAAGATGAACTCTTTTGCGGTTTTTCACTTGACCTTGATTTGAAAAATATTTAGAAAATTACTCGCCTCCGTTTTGAAAATATTGCGGGAAAAATGGAGAGACGAAATTCGCTCGTCGGTACGAGGTTCGACCGTTCCTGGCGCCTTTACCAGGGGTAATCGAACCAATGATCGTATCTATGCCTTTTGCTTTGCCTAAATATAATCTAAGAATTTATTCTAACTCTAAATACACAATGAATCATGCTTGTGCAATGCAAGAATGTATGCTCTTTTTAAAAGATGTTTTGAAAATTTCCAAGTATTCTGAGATGAACTTGGTAAAGGAGTGAAGAAATGATTGAATCTAACTTTAGAACTTGAGATAGATCAGAGAAGTTCTAAGTCTTTGAAATAAATCAGGATTTGGAAGAATAAATGAGAAGGAATGACTTGAAGTTTTAAAATAAAAGGAAATGAAGTTTCAAAGTCAGAAATGGACTTTGAATTTGAACTCTGAATTTAGGAAAGGAAATGAATACTTGAGATGGAATTGAATCTAGATTTTGAAATTGGAAATCTTAAATTTAGAATGGATCTGAGAAATCTAAATGGTGTAGAAATGAATTCCAGATATGATCTGTAAGTGGATTTAGATTTGAAATCTGGAAATGAAATGGAATTGGATCTAAGATGGATTTAAGATCTGAGATTTGAGATCCGAGATAAAATTGGGTTTTGGATCCTAAGATGGATTTGGATCAAAAGTCTAAGATCCAACATGTGATTGAATTCTGGATCCTGGAACTGGATCTGAAGTCTAAGATCCGAAGTAGAATTGGGTTCCGGATCCTAAGATGGATTTGGATCTGAAGTCTGAGATCCAAGGTGAAATTGGTTCTGGATCCTAGAATGGATTTGGATCTGAAGTCTAAGATCCAAAGTAGAATTGGGTTCTGGATCCTAGAATGGATTTGGATCTGAAGTCTAAGATCCAAAGTAGAATTGGGTTCTAGATCCTAAGATGGATTTGAATCTAAAGTCTGAAATCCGATATAAGTGTTGAATCCTGGATCCTAAAAATGGATTTGAGGTTATATTCAGAAGATGAATCAAGGATTCCAAAGTTAAATTGAACTTTGGTTTTGATTGGAGTTTTGAAGATAAAAATGAATTTGGAAATTCAAAGCCAATTTGAACTTTGAAATCTGATTTGAATTTGAAAAAAATGACTTTGAAATCTTAAAGTTTGAATTGAACTTTGAGATTGAAAATGAAATTGAATCTGAAAATGAAAGCATGAATCGGATTTTGTAAGAATTGAAGATAGATTAAGAAAGACATTTACATCACTTGGAATTTTGAAAAAGGAATTTTTGAAAACATGATGCAATTCTATCCTAAATGAAGAATGGATTTAAAGAAATTTTTTTTTTTTGAGATTGGATTTGAAAAGCTATCTCATTCTTTGGATGAATTAAAATAAGATTGAAGATATAATACACCCTTGACTATGGTCATTGAGTGTATTATATAATAATCTATATTTAGATTCAAGTAAAGAATAAAATATATTTGGTGCTTTTATAGAATTTAAAATGAAATGAACTCTCAATATACATTGACTATGGCCATTGGTATATATTTTGAGTTAATTTTAAGTTAAATTCTGATAAAAGAAAAAAATATTTAAGGAAAATATGATGAATTTTGAAAACGGATCCAGTGTGGATCCAGTGTTATTTTGTAAAAGATAAACATACTAAGTTTTGTCCACACCCTGACTATGGCCATTGATGTGGATCATCAACTTAGGATCCATTACCTCTTACAAAGATGGTGCACGTGCCATTCGTGTTTCACCATTGTGAGATTTTAGAAAATAAAGATAAAAGCATGAAAACAAGCAATTCATGATATTTACAATGCTCATTCATTCTATCTAAAACAGGAAATATAAATTTTCATTTAAAATCTGACTTATTACAACATTCAAATCCCAAATAATGACGTCTTTCCCATATTCCCTGCAAAACACCTGGTTAGTGTGAACATAAAGGAAATTTGTATGTATCGTATGGGTATCAATGGTAAAAGATGCTCGCATGCCAAGATATTTAAGAGCTAAAGTGGGGAATGATATATGTCTATGTACGGGCATACATATATATATATATGTATATATATATATATATATATATATATATATATATATATATATATATATATATATATGTATGTATATATATATATATATATATATATAGATATACATGTACAAATATAAATGACATTTATGGGACTAACACCTAAAGGGTGGATGTGATATTGTGCCATAATGAAAATATATACGGGAAATGCAAGAAGTGTTCATAGGCGGAGCTGACTAGTGAAGATGTAGCTGAAATGATACAACAAGATGGTATTGCAGGTGAATAAGAGGTAGCAGGGGGCTGCTATCAAGGGGAATGATATACAGGTAGGTATAATTTATTAATAACACACTAAGTGCTATGAAATTCACAGGTGGTAACATGCTGATAGTGGAAAGCCATTAATAGGGACTGTCATGGAGGTTAGTTCAGCAAATGTGGGGTGTCATGATCCTGCAGGAGTGTGATGAAAGCAACAACAAGTGAATGGAAGTGTAGAATGAGTGATGTATACAAATGGGGCTGTGAGTGAAGCATAGATGCTACCGAGAAGTCAGCACGGCAAGTGAGGTGGGTGTTGTGTGTAACGATGTCTTTTGCAGACAGAAAGTGCAAATGATATTCTGGTTAGATGAACATTGCTGCGATAGGGAAGTGCAGGAAGCAGCAGGAAGGAAAAAGGTGATTGGGTGCAGCGATACAGAGAAAGAGGAGACTATGTGTAGGCTGTAAGATGAGGGCCGCAGCAAGCCACAACAAGCCATAGGGTGGTTCTATTACATCAATATCTGCCATGTTTTTGGATTAAAAGAAACACCGCTGAATACAAAGGGATAAGAAAGGATGCCTGTTCCTGATTGAGAATTTCGGCAGTGTACAGGACCCTGGTTCTGAACCTCCTGTTTGACTGACATGTCATTGATGAACAAGGGCTTCCATTGAAGAGGAAAAACTTCAAGATTTCTCGAAATCTCTATAAAGAGCACATGGTTGGAGCAAGTGAATACACAAACAACACCTACGCAATCAAATATCTGGATGTTTCTGGAAACAAAGCTATTTTATACCAAATAATTGAGTACATGCATTCCCATATTGTAGTAAAAAAAAATAGAAATGGACCATTCCAGCAACCTAAACGAAGATATAGATCAAAAGCGGATTCACCTGTCCTCATAAATCAAAAACCACTTTATCATCAATTTGTACTATATTTCTGAATATCCTGAGCCCAACTGATTCTTACTGATGTGCTCCATTGAAAAAGAATGACAAAAGCCCAATAAAAATGGGTTTAAATAAATAGAATTTGGATCACAGGGAATACATATACTGTCTCTAAAAAAAAAATCTAAGAGTGAATCTTGGCAGAAAACTATTCTAATAGACTCAAATTTTAAGAAGATGGGTATTATCAACCTCCAGAGAATAAAAAAAAGGATCGACCGAAGGCTCTACAGATTAAGGCTGATAACAGGCTAACAGAGGGTGATGGAGGATATTTACAAATGCATCTAAAATGAATCCCCTGGTAATAGTGTCATATAACACCAGAGCATACAAACATTTTGAGGGACATGAGCCCAATACATAGACTCAATCCAAAGCTTACTAGATAGGTCATATGGGAGATTCAATTAGTCATCCTCTACACTCTAACTAAAACAGGAGTCCAGATATAACCTTTTTAGAGAAGCTCAAGTTACAGGCCATGAACGAGAAATGCATAGAATAATAAAAAGATTGCAACAATAAACAGGAAATGTATTGAATACATGTAATGTAATGGTGTAACTGCTGTTAAATATAAGGCTACCTCAAAAGAAAAAAAAATTAGGAAGTAAATAATAAGTAAAAAAAAAAGACCCAATTTCTACAAATAAAAATAACATGGTGTAAACACCCCAAATTTTCACTCACCCCCCCCCCCCAACATTTCCACCAAGCATCAGTATCCAGCCTTTGAAATCGCCGGAGGGCAAAATGGTCATTTTCTGAGCTCGAACCTTGCAAAAAGTCCAAATTTCATCTGGAACTCTCAATTTTTTTTTTATTTTTAGCTCAGATGTTCAAAAATTTACTCCTGACAAAAGACCGGAATCTCCAAGTCTTGGTTCAAGAATCTATTGCATAAGACATGACATTGCATATCATTGCATGAGCATTTCATATCACTGCACTGCACAACATGTCATTTTGAGGTCCAGAACTCTTGATTTAAAAATTTTCAATCCAAATTTGAATTTCAACTCTTTTCAAAATTGATTTCAAAACCCTGGGTCTTCAAAATTATCAATTCTTCCCATTTTACCCCCAGGGCTCTGAATTTCAAAATACTTTCTCAGGAAAACAATCTGGATGATTTTCAATAAATTTCAACTCAGATTTTGCCTTTCGCCAGCTATTTCAACTATCATTCTTTTACAAAATCGCCCTACAAGGGCCAACTCTTTCCAAAAAATCCTGTTTTACCAATTAGTCCAGATTTTATGAAAATTCCAAAAAGAAGTTGTTATTTTATCCTTATTTCAATAAAGAAGCAATGTGGGACCCACACTGAGGTGGTGTCACACAGGCTTTTCTTTTGAAAATTTGAATTTTGAAAAACCCAAAAATATAGGAGCCTTGTCCCCTGGATTGGCGCCACTTGTCTTTTCTCTCTCCTCCCATTTCCATGCCAAGTGTCAGTGTGGGGCTACCTTAAGAAGCCGCCACATGTCATCCCATTTATCTGCCATGTGTCAGTATCCACCATACCTATCATGCGCCATGTGTCATTCCAAAGATCACTAGGAGATGCCAAGTGTCATGGGTTGTCCTGTCTAGAAAAAGTGGAGGCTTGTCTCCTCTGAGGTGGAGCCACTTAAAGTGTGTCTCCTGCAGAGGACATGTGTCAACCTCTCCCTCCTTCAGAAAAAGTAGCCTGACACATGTCTCTCCCTACTTCTCTCAGAAAAGTAGGAGACACGTGTCACTCCTAGCCTCCTCCAGAAAAGGTAGGCTTGTCTCCTCTGAGGTGGCGCCATTTGGAGTGTGTCTTTTGCAGAGAACACATGTCATTCTCTGCTCTTCTCAGAAAAAGTAAATGCCACGTGTCACTTCCTGCTCTCTTCAGAGAAAGCTAGAATTCAAATATTCAAATCTCTCCAGAGGTGGCGCAAATCCTGAACTTTACCTTTTCCATTTTGTCTGAGATGGCGCCACATGGCTTGGACCTCCTTCTCTCCCCTCTGCCATGTGTCATTCTCTGCTTCTTTCAGAAAAATCAGGTGACACATGTCATCTCCAGCTTCTTTCAGAAAAAGTAGAGGACACATGTCACTCTTGGCTTCCTTTAGAAAAGCAACCATTCAAAAATTTTAAGACAAGAGCTAGGTGGCGAAAATCCTGGAGTTCTACCTTTTTCTACTTGGCCTAAGATGGCGCCATATGTTCCTTGCCTTTCCCAACTGCCACATGGCATCGTAGGAGCCATTCTAAGGAAATGCCACATGTCCATCCTTCATTCCTCCAGGGCCAACCTCCATTTGAAATTCAAATTCTCCTCTGAGGTGGCGCCATTTGAGAAGACTTCTCTAGACAGCTGACACTTGTCTGCCACATGTCCAAACCTCCCTCCATCAGAAAAAGTAGAAAGACCCCCCCTCTGAGGTGGCGCATTTTGATTCTTCCAGTCTTGTTCTTCTGCCACATGGCAGTGTGGAACCCCCCTAAGGTGGCGCCACATGTCAGCCTCTCCTTCCGTGCAGAAAAGTAGAATTTTAATTCCCCTGAGGTGGCACAGTCTGCTTCCTTCACTCCTGTCCTTCTGACACATGTCAAGAGCCTCCAAAGGTGGCACCACATGGCATGCTCCTATTGTTTCCAGCTTTACACCTCAGAATACCTTTTGAGGTGGCACCAATCCAAAGTCCCACTTGGCTTCAAATTTTATTTTTTATTTTATTTTTAATAAAAGTAGCACTCCATGAGGTGGCGCCACCTGAGGGCTCCCTGCAAAAGCCAAATTCGAATTTCAAACCCCCAGATAGCACCCCCTGAGATGGCGCCACATGGAGGGCTCAGATTGAGCCTGTTTGAAATTCAAATTTTTTTTCAGAAAATCTATAAAAACAAGGCTCCACGCCCAGCATGGAGAGACCATCTTTTGAGAACTCCTGTTGGACTTGAAAATTTGACCTAGCCTTCTTGAGAACCCGATTTTTGCACTTTGGAATTCACGCTCCCTTTGGCTCTGTGAAGAAGGCACGGTGGGTCGATTTTGGTGAATCATCCGAAGCTCGGATCGAAGGACGAACGAAGCCTGTGATAGCCGCCCCTTTCAAGAGCTTCAGCGCTGCCTAACGAATCAAGGTGCACCTCTTTTCCTCTTGATTTGATTTCATAATTCGATTCGAGAGTCGTTTGAAGAAAAAGCTCATTCGAAAGATGGATTGAGCTATTCTCATGAAACGGCATATATAAAAATGCATGATTATGATTCCTTGATGATTTTTAGCATTCATGCATTTAGCTAGATTTAATTTGCATTTTATTTCATTTATTTAGCATGTTTCATGAATTAATTAGGATTAATTTAGCATTTATTTCAATTCTGCTCATTTTCAGTAGTTCTCTGTTTTTGTTAGTCAGTCCACACGTCATTTTATGCATTTATGTTTTTTTTAAAATCCCAAAAAAATCACGGAATGCGCCCTTAGGTGTCCCTAGAATTGTGCCAAAAATTAGGAAGCATTTAAATTTGTTTACTGCGGTAAAAATTCAAAATGACAAGTCGGGTTTTGTTACCCGGGATGCGTTTTAAAAATTATTCTCCGACTTGTAAAATCGCGATCTCCCTCATGGGAGATCCGATTTTCGATCCAAAAGATGTTATGAACTCGAAAAAATGTCTAGTTTTTAACCTGAGGTTCGCAGATTTTTATGAGTTTTTTATGTCTGACAAAAATCCGAGAGCTTGGGACACATGTCAGAGCCTGATTTGGGCCTCTGAGACTTTGGATCGACTTGGGTCAATGGGTTCTCTTTGTGTGTTACTCCAAATCAAAAACTGTAAAAAGTAAAAGTTATGTTCAAGGTGTCCTCTATTTGCATATGAAATACTGAGATTTTTAGAATAGTAATGATACCTGTTTCAGATTTTTCTTGTCAGTCCTCTATTTGGTCACATTTGTCTGTTCTATCAATTTAGGATTACAATGTTATATTTTTATCCATGTTTCTATTGGTCAAATGCCAAAGTCATGAACATGAGAGTTCTTCATGTAGATGTCTTGAGTAGTTCTGATTAATATCATAAATTTCCATGGCTGTTTTCTATTTTTTTAGCATTTTACATCAGATTAGGGTGATTTTTACCTCTGTCAGAACTAAATCCCTGTTACTGAACTCACCATGGCTCAAATCCCGAGACTGTAAAAACCAAAAATGTTCCATTTCAGGTCCTTTAGCAGTCTTCAAAATATCAGAAGTTTTCATGGAGTAAATCTTGCATTATCATATTAGGCATTGCATTTGGTTTAGATCCATAGGCAAAATCCACCATTTTAGGATTTTCTTTAAATTTTAGCATTTAAATCATATCATTTCGGGATTTTTAGCATTCTAGTTTGTTTATCAGAGTAGGTAGATGCTTCATACCGAATTTGGTGCAATTTGGAATCCATTTGAGGTTCGGAATAGCCATAATACCAAAACAGGGTCCCGCAGGACCCGGATCCAAGTGAAAAACAAGCGAAATTCGTTATTTTAGATAAATTGCAAAATGTCAAATTCTGATTTTACAGTCCTAATATGTTTAGCATCATGTCATAATGCATTTCATCATCATTTGAGTCAATTTGAATTTCAAAATCTCAATTTTATCAAAATTTTCTTCAAAAACCCTAATTTTAAAGGTATAACTTTAATTTTAAGGGTATTTTGGTCATTTTGACCCTAATTCCGAATTTCAAACTATTTTCCACCGTATTTCCTGCATTTACATCATTTCAAATATCAAGGAAGCATGAGATTAGGGTTTATGTCCAATTAAATCCAATAATTTCAGAATATTATTGGAAAATCTTGGAAAAACCCACATATTTGAGCTAACCTTATTTCAAGTTTGGCAGGGACATTCAAAAGAAGGAGCTGAAGTCTGCAATTTCATTTTATTTCATTTATTTAGTGATGTAATAATGTAAATTTTGGAATAAGATTTTAATTTCCTGCTTAGACTAGGATGCATATCATATAGTTTAAATTTATGCAATATCCTGCTTATATGATTCATGCATTTTTATTTCAAAAGTACTATGGATGTACACGAATGGCACGTGCACCAACTCTTAGGGAGGTGATGAACTCGGTGGAATCCATATTTACGGCCCTAGTCAAAATATGGACGAGACCCAGATTCATCATCTTTCTACTAGTCACATTGAGCCTACACTCTTAGGTTATCTTAAAATGCACATCATATTTCCAATGTTTTCAAAGCATTGTGCATTAAATCAATTAAACTCGGAACATATTTATGGCCACAGTCAGAATATGTGAAGGATTTATTTTGACTTAATACACATTTTTCCAACAAATTTCTTAGAAAATCTTTCAAAGTGCATTCATTCACTCATATCATTTGCATCATGAAATCATTGGTTTTCTCATGATTTTCTCAAAAAGAACTTCATCCTCAAGAAATCGATTTCTCAAGAAACTCTGAGAATTTGTCAACATCGGTTTTCCCAAGTCAAGTTTTCACAGTTTTCCATGGAAACCAGTCTCTCAAGAAACTTCTAAGTTGGATTTCCAAGATCAAAGTTTCCCTCGATTTTTCCTGGAAAATGTTATTTTCTTAAGAGCTTCAAAAGAGTTTTCCAATCTTTCTCAAAGATCAAAATTGATTTCCAAGTATTTCAAGGGTAAAATTCCCAGGATTTCAATTTCCCAAGTTTTTAATTTCCTTCTCCAATGAGTTTTCCTATAAATTTTCCACCATTTTCCTAAGAAAATTCCCAAAGTTCAAGTTTTTTTCCTGAGAGGTGTTTCCCTTTCCAAATGTTCACCTTTTTCTCAAGAATCACTTCTATTTTCCCAGGATTTTCAACCATTCATGATTTTTCCAAGTCTTTATGAACTTTCTCATGATTTCAAAAACCCTTTTTCATCAGAGTTTCTTGAGAAATCAATTTCCATCTTTCTCCTTAGAAATATTTTCCAAAGCATTTTCCAAGCATACATCATGTTTTCCTACTCCCATTTTCCAAAATCTCATAGCACATGCCTGAATTCTCTGTGCATTTAGGATAGAACATAATTTCAATGATTTAACTAAGTCAAGCACAATTTTGGTCCTTGGTTCGATTACCCCTGTTAAAGGCGGCAGGAACGGTCGAACCTCGTACCGACAGGTAGAGCCCCATCCCATGGATTTTCCCGCAATTTTCAAAACGGAGGCGAGTATTTCAAAACAATTTCCAAAATCCGGTCAAGTTTGAATCGCGAAAGCATTTCCTCTTTTTCTCTTCTGCAAGGAAGGGAAGACGGGGAAAAATTTCGCGACGATAACACATGGGAAACAAACGCTGAAAAAAAAAATGAAATGATGCTCAGCAGCTTACAATTCCCTCTATCCTTAGATTCCTGTTGTGAATATGGATGCGTAGGGGAGGAAACCAGTTCCCAGGGCATTTGATTCTATGATAGCAAGTATAATGACAGTTGTACAATGAATGGGCTACAGGGAACTTGAACATGCACGGTGTGGTGGGGATGAGAGTGATGGTATGCTATATATTGGTAGGTGCAACAGGGGATTAGCAGAAAATTCAAACCGTGATCCTGAACCCACATGCATCATCTGAGGTATATGTAATTTGTTGACAGCATTTTTTAGGGGAAAAGGACTTTTATGAACAAACTCAACTACGTACATCCTTAATATAGCCATCATGCTCATTGTAAGAGTAGCAAATTTTGTTGGTTTTGTACCAAGAACCAGGCACATTGTTGCCACTACCGTAAGCCTTTTAAGGATTTCTGTAACAGTAAGAGTGAGTGTAATCTGGGAATAATGGATGGCACTACGATTACTTCCCATCATAGTGTTGGATTTAAATGAGACGCAATGATCCAGCCACAACTAACATGAATTGAAATGAAAGATTGCTCTAGGATGGATCCGATCTAATACTGGATTAGATCGGATCCTACCTTATGGTTTAGATGATGCAGGCAATCCGTATAACAACAAAAAATGGCAAAAACAAATTTTTAGAAGCATCAACGGCACAGAAAAAAAAAACCGATACAATGAAATCAACAAGAAAGGGGGGGGGGGGGGGGGAAATGAAAAGCAAAAAAAAAACTTGAATTACCGTAATAAACAGAGATTGAAATTGATATATGGCAGAGCACTATGAAGCGAAACGCTGATAAAAATGATGCTGTGGCTCAAATGATATATATATCTTTTTATAAGATTCTGTCAATGAATAAAAGAAAATATGCGATGATGTTTCTCTTTTTATATATATATATATATATATATGTATATATATATATATATATATATATAGGAGATGCATTAAACCAAGCAGGGATGGGCCCGCCCTGCTTGTGAATTCACGACCAATATAATGGGATTTCCTGGCGAATTAGGTTAGATATATCAAATGACGATACCCATGGATGCTAACTAAATCTGACTCCATAGAGGGCCGAATATACAGGGGGTTTGCAACAGTTCTTATCATGAATCACATTTGATTCATGATGAAATCTAAGTGGGCTATGAGATGTATTTAGGGAAGATGTAATATCAAGAACAGGAGGTTAACAACGATAAGAGCCTGCACTAATGAAATTAATGTAACATTGTTGATGCTGAATTGGGATAAAGAAACAAAGATAGAGAAAGAAAAAAAAAATGAGGCGACAATGAAAATGAAAACATAAATCGAAGAGAGTGAAAATCAGAATGAAACAGGAAGTTAAAATCATCTATAATGCATGAGATGGTGATGAAACGATTACATAGAATAACATATAACTAATAAAGAAAAACATAAGAGAAATACAGAAAATCAGAATAAACAAACGATGCTGAAAGAAATGTAACCCAGAAAAGGGTGAGGTTCTATTGCGAAATGCCAGTCGACACTGCCAAAGGCAGATCGACATTACATACATTGCTTTAATAAATAAAAAAAATAAAAAAAAAAATCTAAGAAAAGAGAAGGGGAATGTGAATTTATAGAAGAAGACACAGAGAGAGAAGAGATATTTACTCACGACTTTAATTGATCAGGTGATGTTTCTTCTGAAGATTAAAGATGGATCAGACTCCTTCAGCTGTAGTGGGTTTCGATCTCTTAGTTGCTTGAAGGGGGGGTCGTTGCGTGAGAGTTGATGATGTGATTTCTTGCAGAGAAGAGGTTGTTCTTCAGTGTCTTGTTTGCAGAGGATTGGATTATGTCTTTAGCTACTGAGTTTTAACTTGGGAGAACTGGAATCGGTTGAGCTCCTTCAGTTGAGGCAGACGGGAACCAGGAAACGAAGGAGGGGAGAGTTGCTGCGTGAAGGTGGATCAGAGGAAGATGCAAATGGAAGGGTTGCGGTGGAGAGGTAGAAGACGGATCTTCGTGATGGAGAAGAAGAGGAGGCTATGGAGGGGTGAAGGATGGATGCTGGTTATTATAGGGATTGAAAAGAGAGGGAGGCTCTTTCTCTCTGGATGTAGTTGATTCCTGCAAAGATCAGTCGGCTTCCATCAAAATGAGGAAACCCAAGGGAATAAGAAGAAGGTATGAAGAAGAAGAACAGATGATCGGTGGAGAGGTAGGAGACGGATGTTCTTGAGATTAAATGGATGGAAATGGGTGCCGGATGGAAACTCGATCAATGCTTCTCTTTTCCCCCTCGTAGAAAACCTTCCGCCCCTTTGTTAAAGAGAGGAGGGAAGCTTCCTGAAGGGGAATCAGTTGAAGATGAGGGGTTCAGGGAGAGAGAACGAAAAAATGATTCTACACCATGGAGGGGTGAGGAGTGAATCGTCGAACCTCCAGAAAAGTCGATGATAAAGACTGGATTTCAGAGTAGAAGATGGATGTTGGATGGAATCGATCGATGCTTTCCCCCCCCCCCCCTCCGAGTGTAAGGGATGGCTCTCTTTTTAAAGCAGGAGAAGAAGCTCCAGAAGCCTCTTCCGTTAGAGATGAAGGGTGGATCAATCGCATGGTGGAAAATGGAGGGAAGATCCGGCAGCCGGGTGCACATGGGGGGGTTTGGACGAGAGCGGCTGAAGGAGCAAACTCGCGAGAAGGAGAAGGTCCTCCTCTTGCGATTTTTTTTTTTTTTACCGAAACCCTAAAGAAAAGAATTCAAAGGGGAACCCCTTTGTTTTCAAATTTTTGCGAAGAGGGGGCTCCCTAATAAATTTTTGCAAAAAGAAGTTTTCTCAGAAACCCGATTTTTTAAAAAGGGTGTTTTTCAAAAAGATTATTTTGCAAAAGAATGGTTTTCCAAAAGAGGTTTCCTTCAAAAACTATGTTTTTTGTTTCTTTTCTATTTTGCATTTTCCAATTTTTGTAAAAATTCTAAAATTTTACGAAAAAAAAACAAAGATTAAACCCTAATTGTTTTTTTGTATTTTTCTAAGAAATATTTACAAAAGTATTTTTCTTAGAATTTCCGATCATTTTGGGGAAATTTCTTCAGAAGAATGGGTTTGGACCCAGGTTTTGAGAAAATGTTTGAGTTTTAAACCTCGAATGGAGAAATACAACGCAATAGATCCAAACAAATGTCGGATGGACTATCTGAGCTATTTGAAAACTATTTTTGGTAATTTTGAGAATTCGATTTAAAATTGGTCAATGAAGCTTAGATTTGGATCTTGACAATAGATCCAGATCCGAAATTGAGTCAGATATGTAAGATGAATTTAATTTCAACAACACTTGAGAAATAAAATGGAATTTAGATTTAAAACTGACTCAATTACCCAGAAAATGGGGGCGAAAGAAAAAAAAGGGAATATTTAAAAGATTTTGAAAAATTTGGGGTGTTTACAGAGATGCAGCTGATCAAAGTATGAGACTACTAGCCCCTAACTCCCCGATCTGAGAGCTCACTCACTTCAATAAGGGAATGCAGGATACTATGCTGTACAGAAAATGTCGATGCCCAAATGATGCCCTATGACGAATGGAAGAAAGAAATACTAATGCGTAATAAACAAATGCTGCAGAGACATATGAATGCAAATCTTAAGTCAAATTTAAAACGTAGAACTCCCCATCAGATATGTAAACAAAGAATCAAAGTATAGAAATAGTACAAAATTGCAAAGGTAACGAAGAAGAAAGTGTTGGAATATGGGGATTCCATTGATGTAGCAGCAGGTGGATCGATCCTGCTATATGCAGGTCGATCCCACCTTTGGTGCCTTACGATGAAAAGAAAATGAAGAAAAGCAAAATTAAGACGGAAGAATGTAGTAAAACAAAATCTCTACAGAAAATCAAAATAAAATGAGGAAGAGAAGGAATTAAACATAAGAAATCATACACGAACCAGAGAGATATACTCTGAGAAGAAGAAGTCGATTCTTACCTCAATGAAGTGTGCAGAAGAGGAGTCTTTCCTCTGAGCACCGGGTGGATTCAACTCCTTCAAACATGAAAAAAAAAGAGAAAAAGAGCGGAGAGGAAAAAGGATTGAGAAGGAGAAGGGTGGAGGGGTGAAGAAACGGTGATGGGAAGAGGCGACATCGACTTTGTTTTATAACAGAAGTCCGTTAGAAAATTTTCAGAGGAGGTCCCTCTTGGTTCTGGATTTTTTTTGAAAAAGGGATTCCTTTTAAAAGGTTTTATAAAAAGTGTTTTTTTATAAAAGACAATTTTCAAAAAGGTTTTTTTGTGGAAAATGAATGATTTGTTTCAGAAAATGAACTCCAGAGTTGGATCTGGATCCAGATTTTTTATAAAATATTGGGTTTGGATCTCGTATTGAGATTGGATCCAGATAAAGCATCCGAGAAAATCTAGAGAATTGATTTTTTTTATTTTTTGAAGAATAAGAGATCCGAGATCAGAATTGGATCTAGATATCCGATTTGGATGAGACATTGAGTTCGAAATGAAAATTGAATTTGGATTCGAGTGAATCCGAGAAATAAATAGAATTTTAATTAAAAATTGACCTGATTTATTCAGAGAATGGGCTCAGGGGCAAAAAGGGATTTTTTTGGATTTTTTAGAAAATTTGGGGTGTTCACAGATGCCCCTCTTTGCTGCTAAGCCGGTTGAAAGACGAGCTTAGTGGCAAAAAAAACACACCAAATTTTTTCTAAAATGCCCCAGTCAGGATGTCTGAACTGGGTGTGGAAGAATTTGTTTTGTCAAACATTATTCTCTAGTTTTGTACCTTATCCTGAATGGCATTAGAAAGAAAACAAAATCCTTGAGACGAAAATAATTTGGACGGAAGAAAATGAGGAAATCATGATGGGACTTTGGGATGAAGATCCCAACATGGTGAAAATGAGGGATTTTGATGAAGTCTCATGGCTGAGACACGAATTTTTTTTTTTTGAAAAGACTCAGGTTTAGCCCTTAACCTGGATGGGACAAAGATATTTGAAAAACCACGATGGGACATTTTTGAAAAATACCTCGTGAGACGAGATTCAGGTATAATCCTTATTTGAATGGATACACAAAACATGGATTCCTTGATGGGAAAGACCATGATGGGACTGGGAGAAATAACTCACCAGGATGAGGCAACTCTCTTTGAAAAATATAAACAACGTTAGGTTGTATCAAAATAGATATTGAGCATTTATTTCACTTTTGGATAACAAAATTTTTTTGCCAATAAGATGAAATTGCAATTGATTTAAATGCTTTAAAAGATGTGCACGTATGTGTAAAAGATATTCCCTCTTTTACCTAGAGTATTTCCTCCAATGAGGTTAACTCCCCGGATTCTAGAGTCAGATTCAAATTTTAAAGCTGTTGAGTTTCTTTAAGGAAGCTATCTATTTCCTTGATATGAACAGAGAAGAGATATTCTTAATTTCATAAAAACAAGTAATGAAAAGATATTGATAAAAGAATTTCGCATAAGAAAAGATGTTTTCTGGCAATTTTGGCAGTTTGATATCCTGAGGCTTTTCCCATAATGATCTTTCTAGCACTCTTTTTGAGACATTGAGCTTTCTTGGGTTTCGGGGGAAGTTTATTACATCATCCTTCACTTTGGAGATGTCCCGACTTTTCTTTTTTTCTTCGGGGAAGGGTACGTTATAAACTCCTTCATCTTGGAGATGCTTCGATCCTTCTTTTTCTCAAGAATTATACTAGTGATATTGGCTCATTGGTTAAAAATCTCTATATGATAGCAGAAATCAAATGCCTTTTAGGGTTTGTCAGGAGGTTCAGCGCAGTTGCCTTCATCTTGACGGTGATCTGAACGTTCCCTGGAATGATCTGTCATAAACTCTATCTCGGAGATGATCCGAAACTTCTTTGGCCTGGGGGTCTAAACTCATCCACCAGCCTTCAACTCGACGATGATTGAGAGATCCCTTTTGCAGATATTTGATTGCAGCTTAAATGACTGAGGAGATATGGATTGAGTGAATTCTTTTTATCGCTCAGGATATTTCCACTATCTGATTGCTAGAAAGTCGTCTTAAAACATGTGCCATAGCTATGATCAATATCGATTCACTTCTAGATTTTCAACATCATTGAATATTTCTTTCACTGACCATACCAATGATATTTCTTACATCCTCTTGGTTGATCAACAGAGAGAAGATTTGAATTTTACTCTTTTTTCGCAAAAAGCTTCACCCTTTTGAAAAGAATACTAGAGGTAATCTGAGGTGATTCTTTTGTGCAGTAAAATATTAGAATCAACACATATTTTTAGCAAATTTGGCAAAGTTTTCAAGAATCCTTTGTGAAATAATCACTCAATATAGATTTTGATAGGACCTCGGACTGAACATTTTGATTTTGGCAATCTTGATCAATAAAACTGGATTTTACGGGACCAACTGAAAAAGTGGGTTTAGGAAAAGACTTTTGGTAAAGGACCTTGGTAAAAGAATTTGGTAAAGGACTAATGTTAAACTGGAGTTTGAGGGACCAATTTGAGAAAATTAGAATTTTGAAGGACCAATGTAAATATTGGAATTTTGAAGGATCAGTGTAAAAACTGGAATTTTGAAGGACCAATTTAAGAAAATTGGAATTTTGAAGGACCAATATAAACATTGGAATTTTGAAGAACCAGTGTAAAAAGTGGAATTTTGATGGACCAATTAGAATTTTAAAGGACCAATATAAACATTGGAATTTTGAAGGACCAGTGTAAAACTGGAATTTGAAGGACCAATTTGAGAAAATTGGAATTTTAAAGGACCAATGTAAACATTGAAATTTTGAAGGACCAGTGTAAAACTGGAATTTTGAAGGACCAATTTATAAAAAAAATGGAATTTTGAAGGACCAATGTAAACATTGGAATTTTGAAGGACCAATTGGAATTTAAAGAACCAATTTGAGAAAAATTGGAATTTTGAAGGACCAATGTAAACATTGGAATTTTGAAGGACCAATTGGAAATTTAAGGACCAGTGAAAAACTGAGATTTTGAAGGACCAGCGTAAAACTAGAATTTGAAGGACCAATTTGAGAAAATTGAAATTTTGAAGGACCAATGTAAACATTGGAATTTTGAAGGACCAGTGTAAAATTGGAATTTCGAAGGACCAATTTGAGAAAATTGGAATTTTGAAGGACTAATATAAACATTGGAATTTTGAAGGACCAATTGGAATTTGAAGGACCAGTGTTAAACTGGATTTGGAAGGACCAATTTGAGAAAATTGGATTTGACGAAGGACCGGTGTTAGATTGGATTTGGAAGGACCAACGTGAGAATTGGATTTGATGAAGGACCAGTGTTAAACTAGATTTGAATGGACCAACGTTAGAATTGGATTTGATGAAGGACCAATGTTAAACTGTATTTGGAAGGACCAACGTGAAAATTGGTTTTGATGAAGGACCAGTGTTAAACTGGATTTGGAAAGACCAATGCGAGAATTGGATTTGATGAAGGACCAATGTTTAAACTGGATTTGGAAAGACCAACATGAGAATTGGTTTTGATGAAGGACCAGTGTTAAACTGGATTTGGAAGGACCAATGCGAGAATTGGATTTGATGAAGGACCAGTGTTTAAACTGGATTTGGAAGGACCAACATGAGAATTGGATTTAATGAAGGACCAGTGTTAGACTGGATTTGGAAGGACCAACGCGAGAATTGGATTTGATGAAGGACTAGTGTTAAACTGGATTTCGAAGGACCAACGTGAGAATTGGATTTGATGAAGGACCAGTGTTATGCTGAATTTGGAAGGACCAATGTGAGAATTGGATTTGATGAAGGACCAATGTTTAGACTGGATTTGGAGGGACCAACGTAAGAATTAGATTTGGTGAAGGACCAGTGTTAAACTGGATTTGGAAGGACCAACGTGAGAATTGTATTTTGATGAAGGACCAGTGTTAGACTGGATTTGAAAGGACCAACATGAGAATTGGATTTTGTGAAGGACCATTATAGAAGACTACGCTGCTTCTATGAATGGTTTCAGGATTATCTCTTATCCTAAATGGGAAACGAAGGAATTTGAGGAGAATTAATGAAAAGGAATTGATAGAAATTTACAAGATCAAAAGAAGATTGATGAAAAATTGATTTACAAAAGAATTCTCATAGGTAGCAATATTGCTTCTATGATGGGCCTCAGGATTATACCTTATCCTGAATGGGAAACGGATAAAGATTGATAAAATTTGATAAAAATGGATAAAGATGGGTAAAAATTGATAAAATTAATAATAATCAACAAAGATTAATGAAAAATGATAAAAATTGATAATAAAGAATCAATAAAGATTAATAAAAATCGATAGAATTAATAAGAAACCAATAAAGATTGATAAAATTGATAAAGATGAGTAAAAGATATAAAACTGATAAAAATTGACAAAAGATTGATGAAAATTTGATAAGAATTGAGGAAAGAGACATTGTTTGATCCTGCCTGCATACAGGATCTTTAAAGCGGGATAAGAATGCTTATTTAAAAAATTAGTGAAAGTTTGTTTTTAAGAAGATCAACCGAAAGGAAGAATAATCGATGTGAGGGTTGATTTTGAAGAGAGATCAACATGAGGGTCGGTTTTTGAAGAAAAATGGTTCGAAACCTATTTTTGAAAGGAAGATCAACATCATAGTTGATTTTTGGAGACAACGGTTCGAAACCAATTTTGGCAAAAGATGATCAACACAAGGGTTGATTTTTGAAGACAATAGTTTTGAAATCAATTTAGGGGAAGAAGATCACCGTAATGGTTGATTTTGAAAAAGATTTTGACCAAAATATTGAACTCTTGGTGATCATAACGAAGATTTTGCAGAAATTTTCAAAATTTCATGATTTTGAAAAACCTTCATAGGTAATTTCATTTCTCTCGTGAATGATGTCAGGATTGCTCCTTATCCTAAAAAGAGTAGGAATTTAATAGAAGCTTGATGGTAAAGAAGATTTTTGAAACGAAAATATAATTTCAATAATAAAAGATGCCCCAATATTGGAAAAAGAAAGAGACATTAAATACCAAAGGTGTGAAGAAAATTGAAATTTCATTGATAAGCAAAGTTGATAACAAAAAAAATGAATATTTACAAGTACTTTGACCAAAATGTCACAAAAGACTAGGCTGACTTGCCCCTATAAGGTAACTAGTAAAATGAAGAAAGCAGGATTTTTTTTTTGACATCATCAGTTTTTTGAATGGTCCAGGAAAGGCTTGGTCAGGACGGCGGGTTGCTCTTCTTTTTCGTCTTCTATCAGAAGGTTCTTATCAATGCAGTCCTGGATGATGTTCTTGAGAACGAAGCAGTGTTATGTGTCATGCCTCATAGCTCGGTGAAATTTGCAGAATTTGTCTTTCCATTTTCCCAGTGTGACTGGAGGATCTGCAATTCTTAGAAGTTTAACCATCCCTTTACTCAACATGTATTCAAGGACCTGTTCAAGGGATTGTTCCAGAGCAGTGAATTGGCGGTCATAACCCCAATCGTCATGTTTTACCTTTTCCTTCTGTTTGGCCAGAACCAGCTTGCCATTCTACTTGAAGAGTTCCTCTCGCTGACCTGCCTGTTTGTTCTTGTCATCTTTGCTGCTACTGCCGCCAGAGTTGGCCGAGAAGGTATAACTCGCCTTCTTTTTGGAATCTTGACTGTTCTTGATGAGGGTGATGCCCTCATACATTCCATTGCCCATTCTCATCTCAAGCCACTCAGCTCGTTCAATAAGTTCGATGAATGATTTTGATGGGTAGGTAGAAATAAGGCTCCTAAGAGGTTGAGAGAAATTGTTCAAGATAACCTAGAGCACGTGCTCCTTTGAGATGGGGGTTCTCATTTTGTTGCAGGTATCTTTCCACCTCTGAATGAAATCTATAGCCTTTTCTTTGTCATCCTGTTTCAGATTGTACAAATGATTCAGGGTGGGCAGTGCCTCAGTATTGAACATGAATCGCTCCACAAACAAATTAACAACCTTGTCAAAATCTCATACTTCAACGGAGTTGACGTGTTCTGTGTACCACTTAGCTACTATGCCTTCAAGACTATGCGGGAAGCACAAGAAAAGTGCACGATTGCCTTCACTGAATCTGGCACACTCCACGAAAAATATTGCAAGATGAGCTTCAGGATTGCCAGATCCATCAAATTTAATGAATTTTCTGGGGAAGTCTTCCAAGTTGTTGTCCCCATCCAACCCTACATAGAAGTCTTGCCTGGTGTATGCTTTCTTTCCCTTGTCTCGGATTTATAGATCCTTGACTATCTTAGTCAACGCTTGGATTGAATCTTCTGTCGGGACCCCATCTCTAGGCTTGTTCACTGATTCAGGCTCTTCCGCCACCTTCTTGGGCTGTCGTAGATGTCTTGGAACAAACACAAACTATTCTTCCTCAGAATTCTCCTCTGCTGATTTTGTACCCTCAGAGGTGTTGTCCTGTTGGATCCTCTTCTTGCTGATCCTGACATGCTTCTTCACTTGCTTTCTCTTGATCTTGTTTTTAGATGATGTTTTCTTTGAACCTGCCCCAGCTTGTTCGGACATCATTTTTGCCATCATTTTTTGAAATATCTTGTACATTGTTGGGTCAACATCATCTTCCTCTGAATCATGTCTTCGGGATAATCTGGGAGAGTTCACTTCTTCCACTTCATTGTCATTGTACTGCTAAGCTTCTCTCCTTCCTGCTCTCATTTGAACCATGATGGAAAGCCTGATGTTTTCTGTAGAATAAAGGAAGGGTTTAAACTTGAGATTTTTTTGGGAAAAAGAGAGACGATGAAGGAGATATTAAAAGATTTGAGAAGAGATCTCTTGATAAAAGAGATCTTGGATGAGAAAATAAAATTTTGAAGACATATTTAAATATGGATGACAAGACCCAAATATTTTTTTAAAAATTGCAGGCAGAATCAAAAGAATTGAAGAAATCCGAAGAGAAAAAGAGAAATACGTCTGGACTTTTGAAAGATAAAGGAAGATTTAAAAGAATGTCCAGGGTTTAAGAAATTTATGAAAGAATAAAAAATGAGAAATATACAATCCTGGATTTTTGAGAAAATAAAGGAAGCTTTGAAATAAACATCCAGGGTTTTGAAAAGATGAAGTAAATAAGAATTTACAAGATAATATCCATAAAAGAAGCCAAACTATACAAACAATGATGCACAGAACAACACTCCCTAGAAGCTGACTCTAGATGCAATATTTGAAATGGCTTGTAGGACCTTAATCCTAACTCTAAGGTTCAGATCATCTGATTCCAGTCAAGGTATACTGATATACTCAAACCGAAGCTTGAAGTACGTGGTATAGAAATATTTCTCTGGTTCTAAGGTAATGGCTTTCCAACATCCTTGAGCACCTACTGATATACTTTGGACTGTGGCCCTTAAGTACGTGGTAGGGGGGCGTTAACCCAAATAAGTGGTCCAGTTGTGAGGCTCTCTCTCGAACTATGGTTCAGTGAGACAGCCCAACAACGTGAAGACCGGGACAATATAGGTAGGGATGTTTTTGAAAACATGTTCAACATGCAATAAAACCAGATGTTTCTAATGCAAGTCCTAAAGAGATAGAATTTAAATAAAGAGAAACATACACTTGCATACATTGTTTGCATTCAATCCCTAGAATTGAGGAGAGTTATATTTTAGACCTAAGTTTAAGTGAGCATGGAATAATCACCTCAATATGGCCCTACCAAACCATACTTAGATCCTTTATGCATTATGTCAGCTAGGACAGAGTCTAGGCTCCTAAGGTTTGCATGAAAATGAAGCTGACATTTGAAGAATAAAGACTTAGACAATATCAAAGCAAAGCAAAAGACACAAATTCGACCAGACGAAAATGAGTCCCATCATGGTCACCAACTTCTGTGATCATTGAAAAAAAATTCCTCTTGGTTCCCTCTTTTCCTTTTCTAGCCTCTATTTCATTTTTGAACGGGAAATAAAAGATAGAAAAAGAAGAGAGAAAAAAAAAGAAAGAAGAGAGAGGAACTCTTTTGCAAAGGTCTCACTTGACCTTAATTTTGATAAGATTTTGAAAATTACTCGCCTCCATTTTTAAAAATTTATGGGA
Organism: Nuphar pumila; assembly: GCF_984573655.1. NCBI lineage: Eukaryota > Viridiplantae > Streptophyta > Magnoliopsida > Nymphaeales > Nymphaeaceae > Nuphar > Nuphar pumila. Next base: position 35,838,985 of record NC_143254.1, read on the forward strand.
AATGGAGAGACAAGATTCACTCGTCGGTACGAGGTTCGATCGTTCTTAACACCTTTACCAGAGGTAATTGAACCAATGATCGAACTTATGCCTTTTTGCTTTGCCTAAATATTGTCTAAGAATTTATTTTAAGTGTAAGAATGCACAAAGAATCATGTTGGTGCGAATACAAAGATATATGCTCTTATGAGAAGAATAATTCAAATTTTTTTGCGATTTTCCAAGTGATTTTGAAAATATTATGAAGAAATGTTTGAAAAATTGAAGATCAACTTGGAAAAGTTAGATTTTGGATCTAACCTAAGACTTGAAATAGATTTGGAAGAAGAGACTTGAAATCCCAAGTCTTTGAAATAATCAGAGATTTGGAAATAAATCTTGAAGAAATGAAGAGAAAAGGAGATTTTGGAATTTGAGATAGAATTTTAAAGAAAAATGAAGTCTTAAAGTTAAAAATGGACTTTGACTTTGACTTTAAATTTGAATCTAGAATTGAGATGGAATTTTGAAATGGAATTGGATTCCGGATTTAAAGTCTGAAATTAGAATGGAACTTGGATTTTAAGAAATCTAGGTGGAATTTGAAAATAGGATTGGATTTGAAAGTTGGAGTGCTAAATGGAATTGGATCCGAAATCTAGAATCCAAGATGAAATTGGATTTTAAATTTGGAATCCAGAATAAAATTGGATTTGAAGTCTGGAATCCTAGACGGAATGGGATTTGAAATCTAGAATCTAAGATGGAATTGGATCCAAAATCTGGAATTCAAGATAGAATGAGATTTGAAATCTGGAATCCAAGATGGAATTGGATTCGAAATCTGGAATGCAAGATAGAATTGGATCCAAAATGTGGAATTCAAGATAGAATGAGATTTGAAATCTGGAATCCAAGATGGAATTAGAAGATGGATCTGGATTTTGGAAATTTGGGTAAGATTTGAAGATGGATATTGGATTTTGGAAATCCAGGTGAGATTTGAAGATGGATATTGGATTTTGGGAACCCAGATAGAATTTGAATTTTGATTCAAGAAATCCAAATATAACTTGAAAGTGGACTTGAATTTAGGAAAAATCAAATTTGGAGATTCAGAATCAATCTTGAAACCTTGATTTTGGATAAATAAATTGAATTGAGAATCAAGACTCAATCTTTAGATAAAACTTTGAAGATTTTGAAAAATAAAGAATAAACTTGATTTTAAACTTGAATTTTGGAATCAGGAGATTTTAAAATTCGATCTGGAATATTAAATTGAATTTGAAATTGAATCATGATCCTGAAAATGAATTTGAAAATTTCAAACTTGAATTGAACTTTGAAATTTGATTTGAATTTGAATTTTGAATATAGAAATGAATTTAAAATTTTAAAGTCAAATTGAACATTGAAATTGAAGTTTAAATTTTGAAATAAGATAGAATTGAGAATTGAAAAATGAATAAGAATTAAGGAGTGATTTGAGAAATGAAGAAGATATTTGAAAACATATCTCAAAATCACATGGATTTTAAAATAATATGAAAAGAATTTTGAAAATATGATGTAATTCTATCCTAAATGATAAATGAATTAAAAATAATTTGAAATTGGGCTTAGAAAAGTATATTTCATTCTTTAAATGAATTGAAATAAGATTGAAGATATAATACATTTCTGACTATGGTCATAAAATATATTATATAATAATCATATTTAAATTCAGATGAAGAATAAAATACATTTTGGTGCCTTTATAGAATTTGAAATAAAATTAACTCTCAACATATCTTGACTATGGCCATTGATATATATTTTGAGTTAATTTTAAGTCAAACTCTGATAAAGGAAGAAAATATTTAGAAAAATATGATGGTTTTTAAAAGGGATCCAGTGTAGATCCAATGTTATTCCATAAAAGATAAAAATCTTAAGCATTGTTCACATTTTGACTATGGCCATCAATGTGAATCATTTGCTTAAGATTAGTTACCTCTTATTAGAATGGTGCACGTGCCATTCATGTTCCCATTTGTGAATTTTTGAAATAAAAGGAAAATGATATGAAACGGATAATTCGTGATATTTACATGCTCATACATTATAATCTTAAACTAGAAATACAAATCCTCATTAGAGTTTAGCTATTATAATGTTGAATTGAATCAAAATCCCTAAACTAAGAAAGAAAAGCAATATTTTCCATGTATTCCTGCAAAACACTGAGTTAGTACGAAATAGAGGAGAATTGCAAATATCATATTGATTTTAGAGATGCAAGTGATGAGATACTCATGTACCTACCTGGTGCTTAATACTGAACGAAACGATATTTGTGATCTAAGATGTGGAATGATGGAAGGTAAATAATACTCAGCATGAAGAAACATGCTACATACCATATTACCAAACATGAATGGTAACTAGGTATGAATGACATTAAGTCTGGAACAAAACAGCATGGTGAAATGGAATTTGAAACAGTGGAGGAGTTGATTCTATTCAAACTAATGCAAAGATTGGTAACTATATAACACTAAGTGGCAGATGCGCAAAATGTAACTGCTATGATCATATTGGGATACTTAGCAACAAGAAAGAAAGCAAGTAATTGGGGCAAGTATTAATTATTAGGTTGCAAGGCTGACATAACAATGCTATAGTTGTATCGGGTTGTGACTGACTGCTATTGACTAAGAAGCTGTCAAAACATCCTACAAACAAGATGTGTGGCGCAGGAAATAAGCAGTGGGAGGACAGGCATTTCAACTGGGACTGCTCTATGCAGAGGGGAAAGATCCATCTGACTCTTCAAGAGCTAGAGATAAGTCAGGAAATGCATTGTGAAGGCACAGGAGTCTGGTATAACTTGCGGCAGATATGTGTGGGAAGGTGGCAGCAAGTAATGGGCAAGTATATGGTTGGACTAAAACACATGTATGAAAAATTGTATACAACATATAGTAAATACAAGAAAACAAAAAAAAGTAGATGCTCAGCAGGTTATGGCTGGTGTGTGAGTAGCAATGTGCTGCTACAGGGTGGATATGAGGACTGGCGCACAGTGATGATGGCAGCACCTGGTGCTGTGTAGGGGTGGATTTGTTGTGCCCATGAAAGTGGGAAAAATATACACAGTACAAAGTGGAGAAAATGGGAATGTAATGATGTCAAGGAGATGAAGTAATGGGATGACAGATATGTATGATAGGTGTTGACAGGAAGGTGCATAAAGTAGTGATGAACAGTGCCCCTTGCAGGAAAATGTAGGGGAATGGGGTAAATGCATGAAGTGGGGCTGGCTGCGACATGCAAATATGGGAGAGGAAAGGTGTTTTGGTGGGTGCAACAATGTGATTTGCAGGTGGTGGAAGGTGAGCAGGGGGTGTTTGAAGTGCAGGGAGCAATGACATACATGAAGAAAGTGCAGGATTGTGCATGTTGGTGATGTGCATATGGTGATGAAATATAGGTAGTCAATGGATAGGACAAAATATATAAATGGTAGTGACGTGCAGAAACGCAGGATGCAATAAAGTGAATTTTGTACAAGCATATGGTATTCATGAATGTTAAGGAAAATATGGATTGAGCTAATTGAATTTTGAATTTACACTGCAGCTGACTTTCAAATTGTTTCAATGCTTTAGGTACATGAAATTTGTCTCACCACTACCAATCTTTACGCTTGCTTACATTCAGTCTAACTCATGTAGAAGTTTTTTTTCAAAGAAATACAAGAAAGCATATGAAATATTGATAAGCATGGGTAGCGTAATTATATTTAGCAGATCACCCTTAAAAAAAAAAACTGCCCATGCCATGCTCTTCTTGGTAGTTAAATCCCTCATTAAACCTAAGTTTATTCTTCAGTAGATCAACCTTTTCTTTGCTACCTGCACTTCCAACTTCATAGCCCTTGATGCGGCATATACATATTCTCTTTTCTTTGGGGAACAGATTTCATAAAGCTCAACATATGTTGTAAGTCTAGGCATACCTAGAATGCATGTACAGTAGGAAAGTGGAACGCTAGTACCTGTAATTTTGATGAGAATCTGAGGTGATGATAACAAGTTGTACTCTTCCCATCCAGTGATTCCCCAGACCAAGTCTCCCATCTTGAAATCAGAATGTCTTGAATCCACTACTTTAGAGACACTATAACCAGCTATGATAGATCCATGGGCTTGGCTGGTGGTTGTTACAGAAAAATAAAGGTAGCATGCCCGTTGGGTTGTCCGGTTGCAACACCAAAACCCTCAATTTGACAAATTGGCCAATCTCAAGGGATATGTTCCTTTATAACATGTTATTCTCCAGATTAAGAGTCTTCAGCCTTGATAAATTTCCCAAGGGAAGGTGGGGTGATGCCTGTGAGTTCGTTGGAACCAAGAGGCAAAACCCTTAGATCTGGTAAGTCCCCCCCTCCTCCCCCCCATCTTAATAGGTACAGTCCCTCTAAATTTGTTGATGGTTTGATACGGTCTCTCAAGTTGTTGGCAATTACCCAAATTTTGAGAGGGTGATGCTGATCAGGTAGTGGGTTGCCATGGGGCCGTGTGAAGGTACACACAAGAATGATGAACAAATGTACCGTGAACAATATGAATGCAGATTTGGAAACCATGGTGAACACAAGAAATTGAGAGACAATAGGTAATCAAACTCAATAGATAGTCAAAACAAAATAGGAAATCAAAAAACAATAAAATGCAAACAGAAAATCAAACCAAAAGAGAAATCAGAGCACAAACTGATTATCAAAATGGAACAGGGCATTAGAGGGAATCAAAATAAGAAGGGGAAATTAAAAGGAAACAAGATTGAAATTCAATGGGTAGATGTGAAAAATGATGTATACATGTGGATGCAAAGATGTTGTGTAGAACAATGAACCTGCCAGCATCTATGCTAAACCAATGAAATTGATCTATGGATGTATTGCCAATAACCATGCTGAACGAATGAAAGTCCAGCTCTGGTATGTTGGTGCAAGATGAAGAAAGGAAAGATGTTGATGCCTATGGATGCGAATGGATTAACAAATGCAGGATCAACGAAGGACGACCACAAAGTACATCCGATCTGATACTGGATCAGATGGGATGCTAGTATGAGGGTCACTTCTGATCCTGCGTAGATGATGCAGCGTATGCTAAAACTAGAAATGGAAAGGGAGCATGATAAAATAAATGTGTTCAAGTAGTAATTAAACAAATGTATGAAAGCAAGATTGAAACAAAGAGATGAATAACAATTCAATGGAGCGATTACAAGGATTGTAGGTAAGGGTAATAAAACAAAATGCATGATGAGAAAGCTAATAACAAGCAAGACAAATAAACAAAATCTATTGATGAAATGGAAAATGAGATGCAGCCGATCAAAGTATGAGACTACTAGCCCCTAACTCCCAAATCTGAGAGCTCACTCACTTCAATAAGGGAATGCAAAATATTATGTTGTACTGAAGATGTCGATGCCCAAATGATGCTTTATGACGAATGAAAGAAAGAAATACTAATGCGTAATAAACAAATGCTGCAGAGACATATGAATGCAAATCTCAAATCAAATTTAAAACGTAGAACTCCCCATCAGATATGTAAACGAAGAATCAAAGTATAGAAATAGTACAAAATTGCAAAGATAACGAAGATAAAAGTGTTGGAATATGGGGATTCCATTGATGTAGCAGCAGGTGGATCGATCCTGCTATATGTAGGTCAATCCCACCTTTGGTGCCTTACGATGAAAAGAAAATGAAGAAAAGCAAAATTAAGACAGAAGAATGTGGTAAAACAAAATCTCTATAGAAAATCAAAATAAAATGGGGAAGAGAAGACGGAATTAAACATAAGAAATCATACACGAACCAGAAGGATATACTCTGAGAAGAAGAAGTTGATTTTTACCTCAATGAAGTTGTGTAGAAGAGGAGTCTTTCCTCTGAGCACCGGGTGGACTCGACTCCTTCAAACAGAAAAAAAAAGAGAAAAAGAGGGGAGAGGAAAAAGGATCGAGAAGGAGAAGGGTGGTGGGGTGAAGAAACGATGATGGGAAGAGGCAACATCGACTCTGTTTTATAACAGAAGTCCGTTAGAAAATTTTCAGAGGAGGTCCCTCTTGGTTCTGGATTTTTTTTTAAAAAGGGGTTCCTTTCAAAAGGTTTTCTAAAAAGTGGTTTTTTACAAAAGATGATTTTCAAAAAGGGTTTTTTGTGGAAAATGAATGATTTGTTTCAGAAAATGAACTCCATAGTTGGATCTGGATCCAAGATTTTTATAAAATATTGGGTTTGGATCTCGTATTGAGATCAGATCATGATAAAGCATCCGAGAAAATCCAAAGAATTGATTTTTTTGATTTTTTGAAGAATAAGAGATCCAGGATCAGAATTGGATCCGGATATCCGATTTGGATCAGACATTGAGTCCGAAATGAAAATTGAATTTGGATTCCAGTGAATCTGAGAAATAAATAGAATTTTAATTAAAAATTGACCTCATTTATTCAGAGAATGGGCCTAGGGGCAAAAAGGGAATTTTTTGGATTTTTTAAAAAATTTGGGGTGTTCACAGTCCACCAACAAAGTTGTCTAGCATAGAGATTTTAAGAAGATTGCAATACTTTCCATGTGGACTGACTGATGCCCGTAGAGCAATGCCCTTTATTGGATTTGAGAAGGATCACAATTGGACAAAAAAAACTATATTTTGGGAACTACCATATTGGCCAACCTTATTGATACGACATAATTTAGATGTCATGCATGTAGAGAAAAATGTGTTCGATAATGTATTCAATATAGTAATGAACGTGAAAGAGAAAATGAAGGATAATCCAAAGACACGTATGGATTTAAAAGTGGTATGTAAAAGATCAGAATTAGAACTCAAAGAGTACAATGGAAAAGTACTGAAACCAAAGGCAATGTATGTGCTTGGTACAGATCAAGTAAAGTCGGTATGTCAATGGTTGAGACAGTTGAGATTTTCAAATGGCTACATTTTTAACATTGGTCGGGTTGTGAAGATAGATGATGGACAATTATATGGGTTGAAGATCCATGATTGTCATGTCATTATGCAATGGTTGATACCCCTAGTATTCCATGATATGTTAGACAAACCTATATGGGGGATACTGTCTGAGTTGAGTTGATTTTTTAGAACATTGTGCGCAACTAAAGTTATAGTATCTAAGGTAAAGAATCTAAAAGAATATGTCGTAACAGTTATTTGTCACCTAGAGAAGATATTTCCACTAGCATTTTTCGATGTTATGGAACATGTGGTCATATATTTGCCATATGAACTTAGGGTTGGTGGATCTGTGCAATATCATTGGATGTACCCATTTGAAAGGTATATGTTTATTTAAAAAAAAATTAATACTATTAAGAAATTTAATGTAATCTGAGATGTATATCGTTGACAGATGCATGTTTGACCTCAAAAAAAGGTTCGAAATAAAGCAAGAGTAGAGGGCTCTATTTGTGAGGCGTACATCTTGGAAGAGATTTCAAATTTCTCATCTATGTACTTTGAACCTCACATTCCAACACGTTACACATGCCCACCTCGTAATGATGATGGAGAATAATTAACTAGAACTGAAAAATTGTCTGTATTTCAACCAATTGGACATGCATTTGGCAGTTGTCGGTCAAGACTCTTGGAAGATCGAGAGCAAGATGCAACACAAATATATATCCTTTTTAATTGCTTAGCAATCGACCCATACATTGAGTAAGTATAGTTAATACGTAACATTAAGTTCTATACGTGTGTACATGGTTTGGTAAAATATGTTTATGTTAAGTGTAGACTAATTAATCTGGAGTTGCAAAGAAAACTTCTACAACTCACTGATGCAAAAGTATAGAAAGAACGTGAAAGTAAATTCATGGCATGGTTGAAAGAGTTGGTAAGGACGATTATATACATTTTTTCCTTTATACAACAATAAGACATTTGTCGTGATCATAGTCCTTGTTTGTGCTTCTAGGTCCACCATGGTGATGTTAAAGATCAAGGAATATGTGATTTACAGAATGGTTCATTTAAAGTTGTGCAGTGTTACAACGGGTGCATCGTAAATGGTTATTGTTTCCATACAAAAGACTACGGTGTCAACAAGTCAATGATGAATAGTGGCGTGTGCGTCAAGGGTAGCAGCTATGGTGAAAATGAACATGACTACTACGGTGTTATAGAAGAAATAATAGAGTTGACTTACTTAGGCAAAAATAATAGCTTAACTTTATTCAAGTGTCAATGGTTTGATCCCACAGCAAATAGAGTCGACAAAGTCTCAGGCATTGTGGAGGTGAATGGTAAGTCAAGGTTTGAAACATATGAACCATTCATATTAGCCTCACAAGCTCAACAAGTGTACTATACATCATATTCGACTACAAGGAAGTCAAATAGAAATGAATGGTGGGCAATTTATAAGGTGAAGTCTAAACTATACCCTGAGTATGATCAGTTACAGAAAGAAAAGATTGATGAAGAGGGTGAATACTATCAATCAAATGATATGTATGACTTCTCTTATGGTCACGATGTTCCACATGGTATGCATGTCATATCTCCATTGGCTGATGGCACATGCATGGAAGAATGTGGTTCAAATGATATACAAAATGGATGGACGCTAAATGAAGAAGAAGAAGATGATGACGAAGAGGAGGAGGAGAAGGAAGAAGACTATGAAAGTTAGACAAGTGATGATGAGTCATTCACGAGTTAGTGAAATACAACTTGTAATACAATTTGATCTGAATAATCTAAATGATTAGAATAATTTGAATGTATTGAAATGTATTGTATTTATTTGAATATATTGAAATGTGTTGCAATGTTTGAATGTCTTACATGAAGTTTTTTTCAATTTTATATGAATGATCTGAATGATTAGAATGATTTGAATATATTGCAATGTTTGAATATCTTGCATGAAAGATTTTTCAATTTGATCTGAATGATTTGAATGTATTGAAATGTATTATATTGATTTGAATATATTGAAATGTGTTGAAATGTTTGAATGCCTTGCATGAAGTTTTTTTCAATTTGATATGAATGATCTGAATGATTAGAATGATTTGAATGTATTGTATTGATTTGAATACATTGAAATGTGTTGCAATGTTTGAATGTCTTGTATGAAGTTTTTTTCAATTTGATATGAATGATCTGAATAATTAGAATGATTTGAATATATTGAAATGTATTGCAATGTTTGAATGTCTTGCATGAAGTTTTTTTCAATTTGATATGAATGATTAGAATGATTTGAATATATTGAAATATATTGCAATGTTTGAATGTCTTTCATGAAGGTTTTTTCAATTTGATCTAAATGATTAGAATGATATGAATGTATTGAAATGTATTGTATTCATTTGAATATATTGAAATGTGTTGCAATGTTTAAATGTCTTGCATGAAGTTTGTTTCAATTTCATATGAATGATTTGAATGATTAGAATGATTTGAATATATGAAAATGTATTATATTGATTTGAATATATTGAAATGAATTCCAATGTTTGAATGTCTTGCATGAAGTTTTTTTCAATTTTATATGAATGATTTGAATGTATAGAAATGTATTGTATTGATTTGAATATATTGAAATGTGTTGCAATTATTGAATGTCTTGCATGAAGGTTTTTTCAATTTGATCTGAATGATTTGAATATATTGAAATATAATGCAATGTTTGAATGTATTGTCAGTACGCTTTAATTTGTTAGAATATAGTTCGTGGAGGACATAGTCGTCGAGCACCCAGTGATTGCCAGTCTGAGCCTTTATCTTCACGGGCTCATTTGATAGGTATATCATTTAAATAATTATATATTTGATTAATTGAAATTTACATTATATGAATTTCTAACTCATTGTTTTGTACGTGTTGTTTCGCCTACAGATTACCCACATACGCCGGATGCAAAGTCTTCTCTGTGTGACCCACGACAAGTAATTCAAATAGTGTATATCGATGGTCGACCGTAAGTATTTCATTGTCACTTATTCAATATTTAACTTATAAAAAATGTATATTGACGGTTGATTGTTAATGTGTATCTTTTTATATGCAATGTGAGGTTTGAGCAGCAAGAAGTAATACAAGAAATTATGAAGTCATTACTGCATTATCTTCCAGAACCGGTAGTGCAATTGAAAGAGTACCCGAGAGAGGTGTTGGACAGCTTAATTTCCTCATTCATGGTATGTAATTATTTAATATAACAAGTGATGATGCATTAAATACGCATAATCATAATATATTTTCACTGCATAAACACATTATTTATAAATTTAGAACCCACACTTAGGTGCATTTAGATGTTATTGAGCTACGGTTCAAATTTCGTTCGAATCAGACTTAAACCGAGAGAGATATTGCATTTTTAGTGAAGCGGGTCAAACCTCACGGCAAACCGGGTCATTTCGGATCAAAACGCCCATTTTGGGCATTGGATCTGGGTAAAAAACACCATATCCAACCCAGCCCAGCCCCCAAACTCGAGTTTTCAAAAGTATTGCTAAAAACCCCTCAAAAAAGAGGCGCCCAGCTAAAAATTATATTTTAATCTCTTTTCTGGAAATTCCAGAAAAGAGGCTCGTTGGTTTAAAATAAAGAGACACCCAAGAGATGGGCATCTTTGCCTAGGATTTTGTGCCCTAGAGGCCCAATTCTTCATCAACCATCATCTTCCCCAGCCGCCCCATGCAGCCACATTCTTCATCATCCGTTGGAGTTGCAGAAAACGCAGCCTCCATTGGAGTCGCAGCCCTTCATTCTTCCATTTCCCTTTGTTCCACGTCTTTCCTTCTTCTCCCCTTGCTGCAGCTGAGGATTCATGGTGTTTTTGCAGGTTGTAGATGCGTATGGAGTACACCAGCTGTGAAAGGGGTGATGTTTGCCCCTCCACAGCCAGTCGGTTCTTCCCCTCCGGCCCTCTACACCACCAGAATCATGCCACACTTCGAGGTACCTTCATCCGGCGGCTTCCAGCACTCAACAGCAAAGAACAATAGCCCAACACCACCGAGGGTTCTCTTGGCGCAGATTCGAGGTAGAGTCCTCTCACCCACTACCCCTCCTCTCGTCGGACGACCTGATTTAGGTACGTCTTCTTTTCCCCCTTCTTCTAGGTAAAAATCCCTTATGCGTGTGATTTATTTTCTGTGTATGCAATTTTCCTCTGTTTTCCAGCCATAGGTAGATGTATTAGTGCTTAAACCAGCACTGTAGAGGGTTTAGGTGTTTGTTGAAGTGTTGTTTTTGTTGGATTTAGTATTTTTACTCTTCATTGAACAGATCTTCCCATCTAGCGTTTGAACCGGCTAGATTAACTCTAGTCGGCTGAAGCTAATTGTTGTGCATTTTAGTGTAGTTAAATAATGTAGATTAGTGATATTGTAAGTGCATCTAATTAGTTTAATTCTGTAGAAAAATTGTTATTAATTGATTATGTTTTAAGACGTGTGTAAGTAGTGAAAACCGGGTAGATTTCATCTACCCGATTTAGGCTTATTAATGTGGGTAGATGTAATTGTGAAGTTTTGGTGTTTAGCATTAAAAATTAGTTAAAGTACTGTTAATTCTGCATATTTTGACGTCGGGCTATGTTTTGGATTACAGGTTAGTATAATGTTAGGGCTGAGTATGATTCTTTTTAGTGTTTTCCCTTTACTCGATTTAGGTGTGTTGAAATTAAAATATATTGCTAAGTTCTGTTTAATCTCTATTTTAGCATAGTTATAATGCTCGATTCTTGTCTGTAGTAACGTAGTTTAGATGATAATAACATTGTTTATTGGTGTGTACATGCGTATAATTAGCAGAGAGTGTTTTAGCTTTAATTAGTTGTATCTCCATGCTAGCCGAATAGGCATTGTTCTTCATTATGATACTTGTTTGATTTATGGTTTAGCAGTAAGTAGTGTTAGTTTACCTGTTAAATTGTGGTTGTATTAGTGTTCAATTAGGTTTAGCTGAGTAACTTACGTCTACCTTTTAGTTTAGCAAATGTATTAACCCCAATTAGAATTGCTTTTACAATAGTGATTTTAGCCTTGTGTAATAGTTTCATTAATGTCCTGTTCAAGTTTCATATTTCAAGTATGTGTTAGGTTTTATTTAGCTAGCATACATTAGTTTAATTAAGTTAGATAGGTTAGGTTAGGGTATATTAGTATTGTTAAACGTTATTTGGTTTAGACTCCTCAAATCGACTATAATCACTCTAGTCGATTGAGGGTTTATTTATTAAGAACCCTAACATAGTTTTCACATGTTTTTAGTTTTAATTAGTTAGTAGTAGGCTGTAATTGACTGTAAGTGCAGATGTTTTAAGCAATAGTGTGAACATTGAATTAGTTCAAGTGAATAGTGTACTGAAGTAGAAACCTGAATTTTGCTTTGATTTACACTCGTTATACCCTATGACAATCTTCTGAGTTCTTCCGATATTATTGTTCTACGCTATTTATTAGTGTGTTAACTGTGTGCAAACCAAAAATCAACTCGTTCATAGTTGATTTGGTTTGCCTTTTAAGCGTTCTGCAAAATTAGGTTTTTCGCTATTTCAGATTTCGGGTCAAACGATTCCAGAATCTTTATCGAACTTGAAATGCTTATATCCGGAGTTCCCGGATGAGTTTTTTAATTTTGTAAAGTCCGACAGACTCTTGAGTCTGCCAAAAAGAGAACAAAAGAGAAATACCTAGAATTGGCCTTAGTCTATCCCTTCATACTTCCTATTTGCGAAATCCTATTTGAATCCGATTTTGCACTATTTAGGGATAAAACAGTCATTTAGCTAGTTGCTCGATTTTATATAGTTTTTAGTATTTTCTAGCATGTAGTTAGTGAATTAACCGTAGTTAGACTAGTTAGAGTGTATTTACTTAGTTAGTTTAGTTAGAAATTATAGTTTTAGTTTTCTTTGTTTTTAATTATAGTTTAATTTAATAATTAGTTCAAAAATAATTATAGATGTAACTTAGAATCAATTATTGATGATTTACTGACTTTTGATTTTTGTTGTTTTAGGTTGATAAGTTAGAAACAGATCTACAGGTGTATTTATAATGCAAAGTGCACATGTGCGTGTGTTGAAAAGACTGAATTACCCCTGACGATCCGAAGAAGTCTTAGCAACCATGTTTCAATTCATTTTCATTTTTAGATTGTCGTTTAGCTAGAATTGTAATGTTAACATAGTTGTAACCCTTTGTGATATTAATAAATTGAAGTTTTAGATTTAATTGTGAATGTATCTTGTTCCCTGTAGATTCGACTCGTACTCGCCACATTCGTGGAAAGTCGGTTTATTATTACTTGATGGGTGATTTTCCAAAAAAAATCAATGATAAAATAATGTTTTAAAATAAGCACTTACAAAATACACATCAAGTTTTTGGCGCCGTTGTCGGGGAACAGCGATTATATTATGTTATTTCTGAGATTTCAGTTTATTAATATGTGTTTAGTTAGTTGTTTTTATTTGTTTTAGTCAGTAGGATTTAACATAGTTAGCAAATATAGGATTCGCATGTTGTTTCCTATGATTCACTGAACTTCATGATTCAAGGTGTGATTAGGCAGGTGAGTTTAGAGAACATAGCTTGTGATTCTCTATATTTGCTAAATTTATTGATTTAAATCTAGATTTATGTTTGATATATTCATCGCATAGGATAATTCTGACATAGTTTAGTTGCTTTATGTGTTAGTACTGTTATTTTGTTAACTGTTATTTAGGGTGTATCATATGTATATTAGAAATAAAATTGTTAGTTGTTTTTGTGTTTTGTTTTTATTTTGTTTTGGATTTCATTGCTGTCATGCATGAACATTGTTCCATCTGATGTTTCAATGTATGAGTCCAAGTTACCAGACATAGAGCATGGCTTTTAGACCAGACAATCAATTAAGTCAGTTGAAAACTGAGCATTGGCGTATGCTTAGTGGTGGAGCATGATCCAGTCAAGAATCAGCTCAAGAGGCCCCGCATATCAGGTCATATCTATCCGTTCTTCTGTCTTGATTTCATGTTTTGTTAGTGTGCATCTACATTGCATTCTTATATCTCTGCATGCCACTAGGGACAGTGTCATTCAAGCATGGGGAGATGGTTCAGTAGATACACACTATTTTGTCTTGTTTATCATGTTTCGTTAACTAAAACTCATAAATTAGGCGTTTCAGAATTGTTTTTAGCATATATGAATGTTTTTGACATAATCTGACATGTTAGAAATTTTTAGAAGCCCCATGAGGAAATTTTTTTCTAAACAAAGCTAAAAAGAGTGAGTATTTATGTGAAGTTCAAAGAAAAGACTGTATTTGAATGTGAAAAGTTAATTTTGAATCACAAAGTATAAGTAAGCATATTTTGAAATAAGCTACTAAGTAAATGAAAAATATTAAAAAAACCTCGAGCTCAAAAGAAAAGAGCTTGCGTTAGGTTGTTTGGATGATTTCACAATCCCGAGTAAGATGAGTTCAGAAGCTAGTTAAAGTGTTTGAATTCCACCCGAAAAGGAGAATGAAAACTTTGTGAGTCTCGAAAGCTGAGACCAGATATAAGTTGAAATGTTTGAACATCATGCCGAAAGGGTAAATGAAGGAAGTCACTTTTATGCCTAGTTAACGCCCTTGACATACAGATAGTGGTATAAGAAGACATTAACATTGCACAGGGTACAAAAGCATACCGCACGCAAGCTAAGAAAAGAAAAGAAAAGAATTGAAAAAGTGGAAAAATTGAAAATTCAAAGAAAAAGAAAATGAGAGCTTAAATGAAAAGAAAAAGTCATTACTTAGAAATAGAATGAAAGACTGCAGAAAAAGATACAAGTGATGAAAAATGAACAATAGCATGACAATATACGATCTTCTGAGAAATAATCATGGACAAATGTGATTTTTAGAAGAGTGAAAAAAAAAATCTACCGTGGAGGCATAGAATCTCTAATTATGTTCTGAGAAGTGAAAAATTACATGAAATGTCTGCTAAATTTGATTTCTAGAATTGCCTAGCCTTTTAAAAAAAGAAAATTTTGAAGTTTTGTATGATTTCTGATGTTTGTGGGTAGCATCTCTACAAACCCCCACGAGACCTTGCACGT
This sequence comes from Nuphar pumila, assembly GCF_984573655.1. Taxonomy (NCBI): domain Eukaryota; kingdom Viridiplantae; phylum Streptophyta; class Magnoliopsida; order Nymphaeales; family Nymphaeaceae; genus Nuphar; species Nuphar pumila. Next base: position 35,854,131 of record NC_143254.1, read on the forward strand.
CCACTGGGTAACCCAGGGGTTTAAAGGGCTTGTTGCATGTGCTAAATGCCACCGTGATTCCTACGAAAGTGAGTTAGTTGTTTAATAAGAGCTTGCATTTTATTCGGGTAGTCTGTATCCTCATTGCAAAGGTAGGGTGAATTACTAGGGACTAGCAATTATTCTAGCATGGGGGTATTTGATGATGCATTAAATACGCGTAATCATAATATATTTTCACTGCAATAACACATTATTTATAGGTTTAAAACTCACATTTAAGTGCATTTAGATGTCATTGAGCTACGGTTCGAAATACGTTCGAATCGGACTTAAAACGAGAGAGATATTGCATTTTTAGTGAAGCGGGTTGAACCTCGGGGCAAACCGGGTCATTTTGGATCCAAACGCCCATTTTGGGCCTTGGATTTGGGTAAAAAACACCATATCCAACCCAGCCCAGCCCCCAAACTCGAGTTTTTAAAAGTATTGCTAAAAAACCCTCTAAAAAGAGGCGCCTAGCTAAAAATTACATTTTAATCTCTTTTCTGGAAATTCCAGAAAAGAGGCTTATTGGTTTAAAATGAAGAGACGCCCAAGAGAAGGGCGTCTTTGCCTGGGATTTCGTGCCCTAGGGGCCCGATTCTTCTTCAACCATCATCTTCCCCAGCCGCCCCATGCAGCCACATTCTTCATCATCCGTTGGAGTTGCAGAAAACGCAGCCTCCATTGGAGTCGCAGCCCTTCATTCTTCCATTTCCCTTTGTTCCACGTCTTTCCTTCTTCTCCCCTTGCTGCAGCTGAGGATTCATGGTGTTTTTGCAGGTTGTAGATGCGTATGGAGTACACCAGCTGTGAAAGGGGTGATGTTTGCCCCTCCACAGCCAGTCGGTTCTTCCCCTCCGCCCCTCTACACCACCAGAATCATGCCACACTTCGAGGTACCTTCATCCGGCGGCTTCCAGCACTCAACAGCAAAGAACAATAGCCCAACACCACCGAGGGTTCTCTTGGCGCAGATTCGAGGTAGAGTCCTCTCACCCACTACCCCTCCTCTCGTCGGACGACCTGATTTAGGTACGTCTTCTTTTCCCCCTTCTTCTAGGTAAAAATCCCTTATGCGTGTGATTTATTTTCTGTGTATGCAATTTTCCTCTGTTTTCCAGCCATAGGTAGATGTATTAGTGCTTAAACCAGCACTGTAGAGGGTTTAGGTGTTTGTTGAAGTGTTGTTTTTGTTGGATTTAGTATTTTTACTCTTCATTGAACAGATCTTCCCATCTAGCGTTTGAACCGGCTAGATTAACTCTAGTCGGCTGAAGCTAATTGTTGTGCATTTTAGTGTAGTTAAATAATGTAGATTAGTGATATTGTAAGTGCATCTAATTAGTTTAATTCTGTAGAAAAATTGTTATTAATTGATTATGTTTTAAGACGTGTGTAAGTAGTGAAAACCGGGTAGATTTCATCTACCCGATTTAGGCTTATTAATGTGGGTAGATGTAATTGTGAAGTTTTGGTGTTTAGCATTAAAAATTAGTTAAAGTACTGTTAATTCTGCATATTTTGACGTCGGGCTATGTTTTGGATTACAGGTTAGTATAATGTTAGGGCTGAGTATGATTCTTTTTAGTGTTTTCCCTTTACTCGATTTAGGTGTGTTGAAATTAAAATATATTGCTCAGTTCTGGTTAATCTCTGTTTTAGCATAGTTATAATGCTTGATTTTGTATGTAGTAACGTAGTTTAGATGATAATAACATTGTTTATTGTTGTGTACATGCGTTTAATTAGCAGAGAGTGTTTTAGCTTTAATTAGTTGTATCTCCATGTTAGCCGAATAGGCATTGTTCTTCATTATGATACTTGTTTGATTTATGGTTTAGCAGTAAGTAGTGTTAGTTTACCTGTTAAATTGTGGTTGTATTAGTGTTCAATTAGGTTTAGCTGAGTAACTTAGGTCTACCAATTAGTTTAGCAAATGTATTAACCCCAATTAGAATTGCTTTTACAATAGTGATTTTAGCCTTGTGTAATAGTATCATTAATGTCCTGATCAAGTTTCATATTTCAAGTATGTGTTAGGTTTTATTTAGCTAGCATACATTAGCTTAATTAAGTTAGATAGCTTAGGTTAGGGTATATTAGTATTGTTAAACGTTATTTGGTTTAGACTCCTCAAATCGACTATAATCACTCTAGTCGATTGAGGGTTTATTTATTAAGAACCCTAACATAGTTTTCGCATGTTTTTAGTTTTAATTAGTTAGTAGTAGGTTGTAATTGACTATAGGTGCAGATGTTTTAAGCAATAGTGTGAACATTGAATTAGTTCAAGTGAATAGTGTATTGAAGTAAAAACCTGATTTTTGCTCTGATTTACACTCGTTATACCCTATCACAATCTTCTGAGTTCTTCCAATATTATTGTTCTACGCTATTCATTAGTGTGTTAACTGTGTGCAAACCAAAAATCAACTCGTTCATAGTTGATTTGGATTGCCTTTTAAGCGTTCTGCAAAATTAGGTTTTTCGCTATTTCAGATTTCAGGTCAAACGGTTCCAGAATCTTTATCGAACTTGAAACGCTTATATTTGGAGTTCCCAGATGAGTTTTTCAATTCTGTAAAGTCCGACAAACTCTTGAGTTTGTCAAAAAGAGAACAAAAGAGAAATACCTAGAATCGACCTTAGTCTATCCCTTCATACTTCCTATTTGCGAAAACCTATTTGAATCTGATTTTGCACTATTTAGGGACAAAACAGTCATTTAGCTAGTTGCTCGATTTTACATAGTTTTTAGTATTTTCTAGCATGTAGTTAGTGAATTAATAGTAGTTAGACTAGTTAGAGTGTATTTACTTAGTTAGTTTAGTTAGAAATTATAGTTTTAGTTTTCTTTGTTTTTAATTATAGTTTAATTTAATAATTAGTTCAAAAATAATCATAGATGTAACTTAGAATCAATTAGTGATGATTTACTGACTTTTGATTTTTGTTGTTTTAGGTTTATAAGTTAGAAACAGATCTACAAGTGTATTTACATTGTGAAGTGCAAATGCACGTGTGGTGAAAAGATTAGATTACCCCTGGCGATCCGAAGAAGTCTTAGCAACTATGTTTCAAATCATTTTCTTTTTTAGATTGTCGTTTAACTAGAATTGTAATGTTAACATAGTTGTAACCCTTTGTGATATTAATAAATTGAAGTTTTAGATTTAATTGTGAATGTATCCCGTTCCCTGTGGATTCGACCCATACTCGCCACATTCGTGGAAAGTCAGTTTATTATTACTTGATGGGTGATTTTCTAAAACATTTCAATGATAAAATAATGTTTTAAAATAAGCACTTACAAAATACACATCAACAAGCAGTGTTTTATTGAAATACGTGCTAACGTTCTGAAAGTATTTATAGGCCTCCCATCGCTTCACGAATGAAAACGAAGAGAAGGACGCGAGGGTAGTATGACAGGTGACTGATAATCGATTTGCCAATATGCTGCACAATATGAAGACTGCAACAAAAAAAGCAGCTGGTGGGATAGATGATCCACTGCAGTGGATGGGCCATGGGCCGGCTACTGTCAGGAGAGATTATTGAGAGGGCATGTGTGATAAGTGGGCGAGCAATGATTTTTGAAAACGCTCAGCAAAGGCTGCACAAAACCAATCAGCGATGCCCAATGTGCATCTACACACAGGTGGATCTAGGACTTTTGGGAGCCATGAGAAGAAAATGGTAAGTCATCAATATATATATATATATATATATATATTCAAATTTATGAGTATTTCTGCATACTTATTAACCAATTGTTTATATCATGTCACATTGCAAGAAGCAGAAAAAAAAAACATTGTGCCTTACAAGGATGTGTTTGTTGAAACACATAAATGTAAGAACTCAAAAGATTTTGTATCAGAGAAGGCGAGAGCGACAACGGTATGTATTTATTGTATTAATAAACATTGTAATATACAAGTTACTTTGAATTATGTTATCATAAACATTGTAATTCTTAATTATTAATTCATATTCTAATTATTATTTTGTAGGAGTCATGCGAGCAGCAAATGATACAACGATATGGCGATGACTCCACTCAGTATTCGTCTTTTGATCATGTAGCATGGGTGACTGCTACAGGTGAACCCAAAAAGGGTCGTGTGTTCGGGTTTGTGAGTAACATGAACACCACACCAGTCATTGCCTCCTGCAGCCCAGGCTCACAGAGTTCTCCTACCAGCAACAACTCCCAACGTCCTATTGACCCTGTTGTGTCTTGGGATGGTGTTTATCTGCTTCTTGAGGACAAAATGCAACACTTTTTAAATAAAGTCATTCCCAACCTTGTCTGTAATGAGTTGTGCAACTTTTTTCAGGACAGTAGAACTTCATCTGCATTCAACATGAGCTCAGGTACCCGTCAGGTATGCATGATTGAGTTGCTATAAATTTTTTCTTAGAATTTTGTTAATGTCCTTCAGTTTATTACTAGTCTATTTGTCATTCAGCCATTTACTTTGTTAAATTAGATTAGATGGATTGCATATAATTTATTTTATTATGTTTTATTTATAAATACTAACATTTTGGTTTTCTTTTGTAGGATGATGGAGATGATCAGAGTAGAGGAACTAATGGAGGCATGGAGGAAGGGGTAGATCGAGAAAATGAAGCGGATGATGTCCAAAATCTTGACGAGGATTAGATTTTTTTGTTTAATTTGTTTGATAAACTTGTAACTAATTATAACTTCACAAGGACTGTACTTGGTAGTTAAAGTTTGCTTAACTTAGCATTTCTGTTTAATTTATATGCATTTTTTATTTGTACTATTTTTCATAAGCAAGATATATGAATTATACGAGAAATTTTTCTCAATTTTTATAATATTTTTAAAAAAATATTTAAAATTTTTATAACAAATTAGAGACGGATAATATCCGTCGCCAATTTGAGGTAGTCGTCGGTTTGCAACAGAATTTAGGCTGTCACTAATTAGTAATGGATATTAGCGACAGATATTCATCCATCGATGAATGGTAGCGACGAAAATAACGACAACTTAAATTATGTCGCTTAACCAAATTAGTCATCGTTTAACGATGAATTTGCGACGTACATGATCCGTCGCAACATAGTGACGGATTGGCGGCAGATAAATTCTGTCGCAATTTAGCGACTAGGGTTATGCGACTAATGATATCTGTCACTAGTTCATCGCAAAATTCATCGTAAACATGTACAACGACGGATTAGCGATGGATATCATATGTTGCCATTACGCATTTTTCTTGTAGTGTTAGGTGCAAGTTGTATCGACTCAATGTAACCACATTAATGTGTTCATTGTGGCTTGTTTGCAAAGGATCAAGCCTGAAATTGCACTTTTTTATATAAAAATATAGTCTTTTAGTTATGAGATTTTGGTACATTATGGGGGCCATTGATTTTTGAATCCCTTTAAAAGCCTAATTATTTTTCATAATCACTTGATTCAAAACAAGTTTCTTACCAAACAAACCATGTAGATCTCTCTCTCTCTCTCTCTCACACACACACATATATATATATATGGAAAGTAGATTATGTAAACTGATTGAACCAACAACAACTGTCTGATCTTCAGATCAGACGGTTCCTATTGGTTCCTTTTGCTCACTTTCCACCACCTACCTCCCTTCTTCTCCCTTTTCACCTCCACCGTTACCCCTTCCCTGGCCTCCACCACCACTGTCCCCGGCCTCCCCACTGCCATCCCTAGACTCAGTGGCCTAGCTAGGATTCATGTGGGGGTGGGGGGGGGGGGCAAACAGGGGTGTAACAAAAAACAAAAAAAATGTGTGATAGGGCAGCGCCCCCGAAAAAAAAAATTGAGATAAAATAAAAATGGCTACAATTATTAATAAAAATCTATTTCATATGGACAAATCAAACTATTTGCTGCAGTCAGGGCTGGGCTAGGACTGGGCTTTTTTTTTAAAAAAAAATGTAACTGTTTCTGGAGGCAGGACTGGGCTACCCCCCCCCCCAGCTCCGCCTCTGCCTAGACTCCACCACCGCTGAACAACCTCCCCACCACTCAAGTTTATGCGTTTCACCTAGCCCTAGCCTAAAAAAACCGGGTCTCCCTATCGCCCTTTCTCGGCCTCCACCACCTCTGTCCCCAGCCTCCACACCGTCATCCCTGGCATCCACTACCACTCTCGTTTCTGCGTTTCACCCAACCTCAGTCTAGCAAAATCGGTTCTCCTTGTTGTCGTTTCCCTGGCCTCCACCACTACCATCCCCGACCTCCCCACTACCATCCCAACCTCCACCACCGCTGGACAGCCTCCTCACTGCCCCCTGGTTCCTCTTATTTTTGCATTTCACCCAGCCCCAACCAAGCTAGTTTTGATAGAATTGAAAGCTCGGGCTCAATCAACATCTCTAGGGAAGCCAAGTCTCAAAAACCACGCACTATGGGCGTGCCGGGCCTAGACACAATCCGTGAGGCGCCCTTGGGGCATGCCTCGACAAAAGCAATGCAAAATTGGGTCTTCCAGCCGCCCCCACCAAGCTGCCTTTTGGTCGGGTCGGCCTTTCACCGTGGTGGTGGTCTTCTAGTGTGAGAGAAAAAGAGAAAGAAAAAAGATGGGTGGGTTAGGGATTGCACAGGAACCATCCGATTTCATGATTGGACGGTTCCTTTGCTTCAACTAATTTACATAATACACTGGTTTATATATATATATATATATATATATATATATACACGTTGAGTATTCTATATCACCAATTTTTTGGCAATATTGAATAAGAACCGTATCATCCTGTTTGACAGCTAAGTGAAATCGTGCTACACGTCATGTCCTGTCTGTCAAGTTGGCACCACTGCCGTACACGTCTGTGGTCCATATTAAACATCACTCATTTTTGGTGATATCAAAGTTGACATCATCCTTTGTAGGTCATCTTGTAAGGATTGAGACGGCCCCCAAAAGCTTCAAGCATTATCTAATCATGGTTGGACTTCTTGCACGGCTTATTCAAAAGAGACCACGCAATTTTGCTTTTTCTCTACGCTATCCATTCACACCAGGCATATGCATTCCCATCTCCTGGACCCTTTCCAAAAAAGGAAGCCATGCTTAATACATAAAGATATATAGGCAACCATAGCCTAAAATGGCACCTTGTTTAATCCATGCTTAACTCTATTAGGGTATCCATTAAGAAAAGTTAGACACCAACCTTATCAAATCAACATCAAATAGGGTGTCAAAGCACGGCTCTAAGTACATTATTCTCGTCGCTAATATCATTTCCCGATTTGGATATTTCGTGGCGATAACGCTCCCAAAGACCAACAATCAGCCTTGTTTGGAAGCGGATGATGGCAACTCTAGGGCTTATAGCGAAAGTAAATCCTATGGATCATGCTTACGCTTTTAAGATAATGATGATAATAGCAACAATGAAAACAATTATCATCGTTATTATACTGTTATTATTGTCATTATCATTATTATGATTTTTATTGTTAATAGTATAAAGATGATAAACAGTCCAATACTGGATTTAAAATACATGCAATAGATTAGCCAAAATGTCGGTTCCCCCTCCTATTGCAAAATACCTAGCAGTCATAGTATCAGCAATAATACTGACGTAGTAGCTAGCAAGCGTAGCAGTGCAAGTAATAGAGCTATTTGTTATGAATTCTAATAGTGATGTGGCTGTAGTAGTGCATAAGTTATACTAGTATACTATCTTTTTTTATAAGCTAGCTTGGGGGATAACCTCTACGGGATTTGAATCCGAGACCTCTTGGTTTTGATAGTGTGACCTAACAATCTATCTATCTCATTCAACCCCATGATATTAGTGCACATAGTTCAACGGGCAGCAGCAATGGAATATATCAACTATATAGCAGATACTCTATAAGATTAAGACGTATGAGTGCCCATTTTTAAGCTCTTACCATGATCTGTGACGTGCTATTTGATGACGTCTATAAATCCCATTTTCAATCATAATCATGATCTAGAATACCTTTTTTGAAACTAAGACATAATTAGGTATGAACACTTCAAGCTAGTTCATGATGCTCCATCTCTCTGCCATCATCTTTCTCCAATTACTATCACATTCTAAGCAATCTCATACAGTTGCATACCATACTATCTAGATAAGGACAATTGTCACGCCCCCGTGATGTCCACGTGGCAAAAAAATTTGTTGGTGCTTACATCATATGCCCGCGTCAACCCTCACCTCAGCATGGTGACATGTGCATATCTAAATCATAGCATTGCTTAAGAAGATTGGCACTTATGTAGGTCTAGGACAAGAAAAAGCTTTAGCATATGGTACGTTTGTTTCTTGTTTTTCATCATCATACTCTGATTGAAAGTCTCTTTTAGGAGTTTGGTTGGAAAAAAATTGCAAGTTCTTAATTTGCATATTATCAGTAAGCTGAAAAGTGCAGAACCTCTGGATTTTTGGGTCTTCAGTAATTTTAGGATTTCTCGATCATGCATTGCCATTTGTAGTATGATTATCAGGAATTTCAATAGACAAGAAATTGTGATTTCTTAAATGTTCAAGAGAAATCTGTACAATCCAATAGAATTAGTCTTGTGGGGACTGGTACAAACATGTAGAAGGTTTCGGGTCCGGGATCCTGTTATATCGGGCCAAGAAAATGGAAATTCAAAGAGTTTTTTAAATATATTGTTCTTTGAAAATGCATAGAAAATACTCGGTTCAGGTCATGTATATAATATCTGACCAAAATTATAGCTCAAAGCTGCATATATATTCTTTGGATCAGTTTGGATCAACCCAAATAATTTTGGATCCATATTTTTATGCCCATACCCTGATGCTCTAGATGAAGGGCATCTAGTGCATACAAGAAGAATGGATGGTTGAAAATGAACCAAAGCTCCTGTATTTGGGTAGGTGTTCTTCCTGTGGATGAGCGACCGTAGAGGTGCCACTGACCTGATCCGCTCTCTATATAAATGACATGAAAATGTAGAAATCAAGTTTTAAAATGATTTTTTATATGGTAAGCATAGGGTTAGGTATGTAATGTTATTAACATATCACAATAAAAACAAAATATTTTCCAAATATCGGCGATATTTGTGACAAACTACATTCTTTAAAACGTGTGAGGGACCCGTTTGATTGGTCAGAATGATATGGGCAATGTACTTTGGTTGGTGTACCCAACTCATCATTGCCTGCACACAAATTGAAATAACGTCCAACTAAACATTGGGGTTGCATGCTTACTTGTGCACGCTGACGCACCCATTGGTTGATGCAGCCTGTTGTGTTAAACTGTAAATGAGGTCAGCTTTCAAATATGCAGCATAATCTGTGCTGCATACTATTTCCATGCAACTCAGCTGGATGTAGTAGCTTAGAGCAGAGATTACCATACTGGCCTAAGCAGAAAAGAGAGCGCAACACTGATATCGTATGGTCTTAAAAGTACCTGCCAAATACAAATTGAACCCACCTTCCTTATATTTAATTTACATATTTATATTTCACATTATATATTTCTGACAGCCGTCCATCTTGTCATTTTACATTTCTTGGGTTTCCATATGAGAAATATTGAGATGGACGATGGTCATAACAAGTAACCTCTTTTGATGTTAGGGGTTAATCGACTAGCAACATTCAATTGAATGAAATAGCTAAAATGCCTTCACAATCAATGGCATTTTTTTATAAAAATAAGTTACTTTCTGAAGTCAAAAAGTCACTCTTAATTTTTAATTAAAAGAATAAATTACCCTTTGCTATTCTTCAAAAATATGCTTATTTTTCCATTCTCTTTCGAAAGAAAAGACTATACCTTAAATTGAAACTAACTATATAATTTCGGAATAGTCATCATTTTTAAGGGTGTTTTCATCATTTCAATGCATATAACAATACTATGATTAATATATGGAATTTAAAGCCAATTTACATGTACACATACTAAATAGAAATGAGTTGAATATGGGTTGGCCTACTTGGATGTGAAAGTGTGGATACAATTGACCTAAGTAGACCCAACCTGTAACTGAACATCCACTACAACAAAGCAGTAGATTAGCGACGACCACATTCCGTCGCTAATCCGTCGCTAACATGGTTAGCGACGGATTAGCGACAACGAGGCGACAGTATGCTTACGTCGCGAATATTTCGACGCTAACTGGCGACGGAATTATTCTGTCGTCAGGTCCGTCGCTAATCGCGACGGAATAACGAGCGCTATATTCCGTCGCCAATCCGCCGGTACTAAACGGCGACCACGGCTTGGCGACGGATTTACTTCCGTCGCTATGCCGTCGCTAGATTAATATGAATAGCGACGGATGGTTCCGTCGCTAATCCATCGCAAACACGAAAAAAAATTTAAAAAAAATTATTTGAAAATTAATTACCGAGAACTGTACAATTTCTATTTTCTGTACAATTTATATTTCGTGTAAATAAAAAACAAACCACACAAAAAAATTCATATAACAAGAATCTACAACAATTAATCGTTCCACCTTAAAATTAAGAAGTTTAATTATTTACAATTCAACAATTACAATTAGGAAAAATAAAAAAAATAAAACTTCTTCAACACAGTCCTCTAATCATTGCCAAGATTTTGTGCGTCTTCTTGTTCATTGTCTTTATTTGTCCCTTCAGCTCCACTACCCTGATTATCGCTAGCAGCCTACACAAGAAAAGAACAGTCAGTATTGATAAACAAAATATAATGAAATAAATTACACACTATATGTGATTCTATCATGTGCTCATGTGTGATCTAAGGCAATAAAAAAACTCTATATGTGATTCTATCATGCTCATATGTGTGCTAAGGCAGTCAAAAAATTGAATATGTGATTATAGCATGTTCATATGTGTTCTAAGGCATCTAAAAAACTCTATATGTGATTCTACCATGCTCAGATGTGCTTTAAGCCAGGCAAAAAACAATATATGTGATTCGATCATACTCGTATGTGTGCTAAGGCAGTAAAAAAATTGAATATGTGAATATAGCATGCTCATATGTGCTCTAAGGCAGGCAAAGCCAAAAATTTTATATGTGATTCTATCATAAATGATATATAACATGTTCATATGTGTTCTAAGGCAGTAAAAAAACTCTATATGTTATTATAGCATGCTCATATGTGTGCTAAGGCAGTCAAAAAACTGAATATGTGATTATAATATGCTCATATGTGTTCTTAGGCAGTCAAAAAACTGAATATGTGATTATAGCATGCTCATATGTGTTCTAATGCAGTCAAAAAAACTTTATATGTGATTCTATCATGCTCATATGTGCTCTAAGGCATACAAAAAGTTATAGATATATATATATATATATATATATATATATATATATATATATATATATATATATATATATATATATATATATATATATATATATATATATATATATATATGTGTGTGTGTGTGTGTGTGATTCTATCATGCTCATATGTGTGCTAAGGCAGTCAAAAAATTGAATATGTGATTATAGCATGTTCATATGTGTTCTAAGGCATCTAAAAAAACTCTATATGTGATTCTACCATGCTCAGATGTGCTTTAAGGCAGGCAAAAAACTATATATGTGATTCGATCATGCTCGTATGTGTGCTAAGGCAGTCAAAAAAATTTATATGTGAATATAGCATGCTCATATGTGCTCTAAGGCAGGCAAAGCAACTTTATATGTGATTATAGCATGCTCATATGTGCTCTAAGGCAGACAAAAAAACTTTATATGTGATTATAGCATGCTCATATGTGCTCTAATGCAATAAAAAAACTCTATATGTTATTATAGCATGCTCATATGTGCTCTAAGGCAGTCAAAAAACTGAATATGTGATTATACCTGAGAGGGACCTGGAATCGAAGATCCTCTATCCTGAACAGCGGCCTTGATCTCATTTCGGAGAAAGGGGGCGACGATGTATTGAAAGTAGTTATTCAGTGATTCATTAATGATCTGGCGTACATCATCACCGGAAAGAATAGTCGGCTGCTTGGAGCTTATGTCGGCGCAAGAAGTCGGTGAGCCGTAACTGGAAGAACCAATAACTGGTGAAGTATTCATATTACTCCCAAACCCGAACACGCGACCTTTTTTGGGTTCACCTGCTGCAGTCACCCATGCTGTAGGATCAAATGATGGATGCTGAGTAGCGTCATCGCCATATCGCTCTACCATCTGTTGCTCATATGCCTCCTACAAAATAATGTTTAAAGTATTCATTAATAATTAATGATAACATTATGATAACTTGCATATATATTGCAATGATTATTAATAGAATTAATACATACCATTGTCGTTCTCGCCTTCTCTGATACGAAGACTCCCGTGGTCTTCCGTTTATGTGTTTCTACAAACACATCCTTATATGGTACACTGCCTCCTTTTTCTGCTTCCTGCGAAGTTAAATGACAAGATTTAGTACACAAGTTTGCAACAATACTTATAAAATTAATATTATATATTGATGAGTTACCATTTTCTTTAGGTGGCTCCCAAATGTCTTAGATCCACCTGTGTGTAGATGGGCTTCGGGCATCTTCGATCGATTTTGTGAAGCCTTCGCAGAGCGATTTTTAAATGCATCTCCTGCCCACTTATCGCACATTTCATCCCAGTAATCTCTCCTGATAGTAATAGGACCATGGCCCTTCCACAGTAATGGATCATCTACTACGCCAGATGCTTTTTTTGCTGCAGTCTTCATAGTGTGCAGCATGTCTGCAAATCGATTGGCAGCCACCTTCTGCCACACCTTCCTTGCATCATTTTCTTCCACCGTAGTTGCGAAGCGATTCAAAGCCTACAAATATTTTTAGAAAGTTAGTAGACATTGCTTAGATAAATTAAATATGAAACACATTAACTATGAGGAACAACTGTATACCATGAATGAGGACCACAATCTGTCTAACACCTCCTTTGGGTACTCTTTCCATTGAGCAACTGGTCCTGGTAGATGTTGAAGAAGTGAATTCCTAATCTCCCGTACTACTTCTTGTGGCTCAAACCTCGTGCTGCACATGAATTGTTACACAGTAAATATCAATATAAAATATTTAAAAGATATGCAATAATTGAAAACAAAATACTTACGGTCGATTATCGATATACACTATTCGAATGAGTCTTCTTGTGCCAGCCTGAGAAGACTCTGTTTCCTGTGTTGGCTGTTAACTTGTGTGATCAACTGGTATAGGTGGGTCGTGTACAGGCGCAACATTATCTGTAAAAAAATACATTAGAAATTCTCAGAATATGCATTTGAACTAATCAAGCATCTAATTAGTTATATGATATACCTATCACAGGAGCCTGTGAAGATGAAGGCTGAGGCTGGCTACTACTGGATGAGCGACCACTATAACCTCCACGAACCATATTCTAACAAATAACATATGTCATACAATACATTCAAATAATTCACATCAAGTATTACAATGCATTCAAGTCATTCACATCAAGCATTGCAATGCATTCAAATAATTCAAATCATTGACATCAAGTATTGAACTAATTCAAATCATTCGTTAATTGCATAAATTATAATACATTCAGATAATTGAAATCATTCACATCAAGTATTACAATGCATTCGAATCATTCGTATCAAGTATTACAATACATTCAAATAAAATTTTTAATCATTCACACCAAGTATTGCAATACAACTCACATCAAGTATTACAATGCATTTAAATAGAGGTTTGTAGTATAAGATTTTGCTCACTAGCTTGAGAATTCTTCCTCGTCACTAGTTTGACTTTCTTCTTCTTCTTCTTCTTCTTCTTCATTGTTTGCCCATCCACTTGGTACATCATTTGGATCACATTCCTCTATGAATGTTTCATCGGCCAATGGAGATATGACATGCATATCATGCACAACATCGTGACCATAAGCGAAGTCATAGACATCATCTGATTGATAGTAATCACTGTCTTCAACTAACTCATCTTCCTGTAACTGATCATACTCGGGGTATAGTTTGGATTTCACCTTGCAAACTGCCCACCATTCATTTCTATCTGACTTTTTTATACTCGGATATGAAGTATAATAAACTTGTTGAGCTTGCGAGGCTAATATGAATGGTTCATATGTTCCAAACCTGGATTTATGATTCACCTCCACAATGCTAGAAGCTTTGTCGAGTCTTGTTGCAGTTGGATCAAACCAATGACACTTGAATATCGTAACCCTGTTATTCATGCCTAAGTAAGTCAACTCCATTATTTCCTCTATAACACCATAGTAATCATGTTCATTTTCACCATAGCTGTTACCCTTGACACACACGCCACTATTTATCGTTGATTTGTTTATACCGTAGTCTTTTGTATGGAATCGATAACCATTTACGATATACCCGTTGTAGCATTGCACAACTTTGGTCGGACCATTTTCTAAATCACATATTCCTTGATCTTTAACATCACCATTGCGAACCTACGCACAAACATAAACAATGATTGTGATCACGATCAATTAAGTAACTTAGTGTTGTTTATAAGTACAAAATTTATGTTAGCTTCTTTACCAACTGTTTCAACCACTCCACAAACTTAATTTCACATTCTTTTTGTACTTCTGCATCAGTGAGATGTGAAACTTTGTTTTGCAACTCCAGATAAAATTGTCTGCAAACCACAAATGCTTATATTACCGAGCCATGTATCCACATATAGAACATAAAAGGATTTATAATTGAGTTGCATATACATATACTTACTCGATGTATGGGTCGATCGCTGAGCAATTAAAAAGAATATAGATGTGTGCTGCATCTTGCTCTCGATCTGTCAATAGCCTTGATCGACAACTACCAAATGCATGCCCAAGTGGTTGAAATATCGACAGCTTGTCAGCTACAGTTACTTGTTCTCCATCATCGTTACGGGGCGGGCATGTGTAACGTGTTGGAATATGAGGTTCGAAGTACATAGATGAGAAATTTGAAATCTCTTCTAAAGTGTACGCCTCACAAATAGAGCCTTCTACTCTTGCTTTATTACGAACCTTTTTTTTTAGGTCGAACATGCATCTGACAAGAATATACATTTCAAATTTTAAATATCTGTCATTAAAGAGACAAATATAAAAAAACATATATCTTTCAAATGGGTACATCCATCGATATTGCACAGGGCCACCAACCCTTAGTTCATATGGCAGATTATGATCAAATGTTCCATAACATCGAAAAATGCTGGCGGAAATATCTTTTCTAACAGACAAACAGTGGTGATGACAGAGTCCTCGAGATTTTTTACATCTGATACAACGACCTCCGATGCGCACAATGTTCTGAAAAATCCGCTCAACTCAGACAATACCCCCCATATAGGTTTGTCTAACATATCATGGAATGCTAGGGGTATCAATCGTTGCATAAAGATATGACAATCATGGCTCTTTAACCCATATAACTGTCCATCGTCAATCTTCACAGCCCGAGCAATGTTAGAGACATATCCATCTGGAAATCTCAGTTGTCTCAACCATTGACATACATGTTTTATTTGATCAGGTCCGAGCACGTACTTCGCCTTTGGTTTCAGTACTTTGCCATTATACTCTTTGAGTTCCAATTCTGGTCTTTTACATATTAATTTTAAATCCATACGGACCTTCGGATTATCCTTCGTTTTTCCTTTAATATTCATTACTGTATTGAACACATTATCAAACACATTTTTCTCTACATGCATCACATCCAAATTATGTCGTATCAATAGGGTCGGCCAATATGGTAGTTCTCAAAAAATAGATTTTTTCGTCCAATTGTGATCCTTCCCAAATCCACGGAAGGGTGTAGGACTGCGGGCATCTGTTAATACATCTGGAAAGTATCGCAATCTTCTTAGAATCTCTATGCCGGACAATCTTGAGGATGGACCTTCCGTTTCAGTTGTGTCTGCTTTAAATGCATTCTTTTGACGTCGGAACAGATGATCGCTGGGTAGAAATCGACGATGGCAATCAAACCAGCAAGGCTTCCTTCCATGCCTCAATCTAAAAGCTTTGGAATCCTCCATGCAGTACGGACAAGCCAACCTCCCATGTGTGCTCCAACCAGATAACATACCATATGCAGGGAAGTCACTGATTGTCCATAGAACAGCGGCCTTCATGTTGAAATTTTGTTTTTTGTGGGCATCATACGTGGTAACACAGTCATCCCACAGTACTTTTAATTCATCAATCAATGGCCTTAGATATACATCAAGATTTTGGCCAGGTGAGGTCGGACCAGGGATCAACAGAGACAAGAAAAGATTTGGATGTTTCATACACAAGCTTGGTGGAAGGTTGTATGGAGTTACAAATACTGGCCAGCATGAGTATGGAGTTGATCTACCCCCAAATGGATTAAATCCATCTATACATAGACCGAGTCTAACATTTCGCACTTCCATTGCGAAGTTCTGATGAGTACGATCAAAGTGCTTCCAAGCTTCAGCGTCAACAGGATGCGTGAGCTTGTTTTCAGTGTGTCGAACTTTATTTGCATGCCATCTCATGTGTTTAGCTGTCCTTGAAGACATATACAATCGCTGCAATCTAGGAGTGATAGGAAAGTAGCGGAGCGACTTGTATGAAACTTCCTTTGATCTCGTGCTACCATTGCCTCTTGTCTTTGGCTTGAACCGAGGATGCCCACATGACGGGCATGATATGTCGTTTTTCTTCTCCTTGAAATACAACATGCAGTGATTTGGACAAGCATCAATCTTTTTGTAACCCATACCTAGAGCGTTGACCATAACTTTCGCACGATAGAAATTTTGTGGCAATTTCTCATCTTTAGGCAACATACTCTTCACAATCATGCACAAACGGTCAAAACATGATTGACTCAAATTATACTCGGACTTCAAATTCATTAGTTGAAGAACTGCAGACAAGATAGTGTGACTCTCACAACCGTTCCAAAGTGGCTCATCAGCATCTCTAAGTAAATCATAAAATCTACTAGCTGCATCGTTTGGTGATTCTTCATCTACGGCAGTTCTTACATCACTAGAAATCATAGCAGAACCCAGTTCTGTTCCTGCAGCATCAAATATCAAATTCGTATATGAATTATTGTGCACCACATTCACCCGTGCATCAAAATCGTTTCTAAATTCTTCTCCATGAAACGTCCAGTTCTGATAATCACTCACAAAACCCTTTCTGTATAGGTGATGTCTAACGCCATGAAGTTCTACAAATCGATTATTCTTACAAATCTTGCAGGGACACCTAATCCGACCTGTGGGATCTACCGTACTGACACTTGCCGTTGCAAATTCAATAAAACTGTCGACACCATCCATATATTCATGCGATAACTCATTGTCCACTATCCTACGGTACATTCATTCACGGTTTGCAGTCATTCTGTCGTATGATGTTACGAACAGTATCCTAACCAGTTAAAAGAGAACCATCAGAATGCTATGATGAAGAAAATATCAAATTTATCATGCAATATATGATGTCATACAATCACAAGAATTATGATGCATGCATTGATAACTTAATATTTTCATGTGCAAACTATTCATGACACGATACATTCATTTGAAGCATGCTTTCAGTATACAATTTCACATGGAAGACATAATCAAATTGAAAGTAACTACATGTAAGCATAGATACAATCACATCAAACATTGCAATACATCGAAATAATTCATATCAAACAAATGTCAAACATGTACCTGCAGCAAACACACTTCAATATCCCACTAACTACTACCATGCATAGCATGGACTCCGTACTCCAAAAATTAGAACACTTCCATATTCATACATTAAAATCATGCTGAGCATGATCTCCGAACTCCAACAAAGCAGTCCTAGATATCAACAACTAAGTGAGTGTGTGAACAATAAAGTGTTACATTCAATAAATTAAATAACATGTGATGCGCTTGCATCACTTACTCACCACAGGTATTTACTCGATTTGCATTGTTTTTGTCACTTACTTACCACGGGTGGCGAAGCACAAGCGAGTTTCGTTGAGAAATCTGCAAAAAACACTGTGTTAAAATGAATATTGAAGCTAATTAGGGAAACACAAACACTTATGCAATGCAAAAAACAACTAAACTGTTGATGATATATCTAATGATGAAATGCGATGAAATAAAGTGAAACAGAAGCATTGAACATCATGGAAGAAATGAATTAAGAAGAAGCAATTCACATGTGGAGGGATTGTGATTTCTACCCTGACATAGCAATTGATACCTTATCGCATAGGATTGGTTAATTACATAAATAAACCCAAATATGATCAGATCCAAACCCACAATCAATTATATCTCAGTTCGATATTGATGGCTTTACTAAAACCATGATTATTCTATTTGTCATTTGCCTAAACATAGATAAATACTAGGATTAAAAGATTCTTTATAAACTAGTAATTCTAGAAAATATTCATAAAATATTCACAAAATAATCAAACAAATGTTTTGTTTTTCTAATCTAGTTTACGCATGCAACAAGAGTTTCTAAACTTGCTATTATTTTTGAAAAATAAAACTCATGCAATTCGTAGCAAAATGGCACTCCAGGGGGTAATAGGCAAATCAGAGACCCTTCTGCAATTTCTAGAAAGCAAAAAATGATTCTATGAAATAAATATCAAAATAGAAGTTAGGAACTCTGTTTATACAATTTTTTAAGTTAATTAAAAAAGACTTAACCACCTTTTTTTGAAATTTCAGAAAGGTGCAGAACCTGTAGGTCTCTGACAGAAAATAACAAGAATTAAGAGGACATGCTGGTATTAACAATAACTCAACCCTTCTCCCACAAACCCTAAACCCTCTTCCCTACTGCCCCTTCTCCCACATACCATATCGTACGATACGGTACGATACTTACAACACTTCGTCAAAGTCAGTAACTGCCTTTTATTCTTCTTCAAATCTTACTAACTCACATGGGAAATTTGTAGGTAAAGTTAGTGATAGATCATCAAACCATCCATTATTTTGTGCATATGAAATTGGAAAAATGTTTTCCTTCTATCATGATGCTTACTATTATTCCACAGTTATAGCATTGCTTTTGTGAAAAACTATAAAGTTCTGATTGTAGGGACGCAATCTGGTCAGATTTGGATCTGATGTAGGCAATACCAAATTCGGCCAATAGGATGTGGCCTAGTCAGAATTGGATATGAATGAGAAAAGAATAATACCAAATCTGAAACTGACAGCTATAATCATGCCCAAATCAGAACCAAAATCTGAATAAATACGTGGATTTAGTTGTATCCCAATCCAACCATGGAAAACCGTTATCTAAATTTCAATCTGATGATACAATCATCATCGGAAATTCGAAGCGGACACCTGCATATATGCTACAGGCGGGTCATAACTTATAACAGAACATTTAAAACAAAAAAAACAGCCTAGTCAACCAACCACAGACATCACACATCTTCACATTCACATGCTCAAATCAAACAAAAAAAAACTCCAACTGAAGTAACTGAACCAAAAGAATCTGTTGCAATGAGATGCATAAAAATCCCAAACATATTCTTTTAGCAACACTATTTCAAGAAATCAGAAAAAAAAACATATATAGCCATCTACATGACACTGAGATCCCATCTAGCAACTGAAAATGTGATGGACAAATTGTGCAAAAAATTCTAAACTCTAACTTTATCATTCATGAATCATTAACAAGCAGCAACTAACAAGTAACAACAAATTAATCAAATTAGTTTAGAAGCAAAATTCCTATATATTTGGAAAGCCCCATCAAGCCATCACCGATTCACCGTTCACCCATGTCCAAAATCGAAACACTAAAAATCAAAACCCCAAACAAAAGTATGTATTTAAAAATCATTCGAAACCTACATCAACCAAACCCCAAATTTCTCCCAATTTTCGTAATCATATGAACTTCAAAAATAATGACCTGGAGGCTGCAGATGAGGAATCGGAGGAGGAAGAAGAAGAAGAAGAAGAAGAAGAAGAAGAAGAAGAAGAAGATGCAAGTGATTACCTGCGCGTCGCCGGGCGGTGGCGGGAGGCTGACGGGGAGCGGCAGCTAGCGAGCGGCGGCTGGCGAGCGGTGGACGGCTGGCGAGCGGCGGCTGGCGAGAGGTGGACGGGGAGCGGCGGCTGGCGAGCGGCGACGGCCAGGCGGTAGCGAGAGCCGACGGGCGGCGGGAGGGAGAGGGCGGCGGGCGGGAGCAAGACAGCGAAACAGGAAAAAGAGAAAGAGGGATGGGATTAGGGATTTACGCGACATTTAGCGACGGCTTAGCGACAGAAAAATTCCGTCGCTAAGCCGTCGCTAAATCAAAATACCAAAAAAGCGACGGAATATATTCTGTCGCTACGCCGTCGCTAATTAGCGACGGATTAGCGACGACAGAGTTCCCTCTCTAAATCCATCGCTAAAATGGTGTTCTTGTAATAAAAGTTAGCGACAAAAAATTGCAGTCGCTAATCCGTCGCTAAGTAGCGACAGATTAGCGATAAAAGTTGTTTCCTCGCTAATCCATCGCGAATTAGCGACAGATTGTATCTCTAGCTAATCTGTCGCTAATTAGCGACGGAAAAAATCCGTCGCAAATTTCCGTCGCTAATTAACAATTTTCTTGTAGTGATCTAGATGTGGACAGACCCCAAACTGACTCAAATCCATCCCATTCTCAGCCCTAACTGGCCCTCGTTTATCTTGTGTGCAGCAAATGTTTCTTTAAGCCATGTTTTGATGATATCTAAAACAAGGTTTTCAAAACCATGTTCAAAACTTGGTTTTCAATGTTAAACCAGGTTTTGCACCCAAAACCTATTTTGTTACCTGTTTAAATGTCACCAATCCAAGTTTTTGGTAAACCTGATTTGGGGCCAAAACTGAGTTTTTAGACAAGTTTTGCAAAACAACCCTCGCCAAGTAACACCAGCCCAACCACTTCCTGCTGGTGGCTGCCAGAAACTTGCTTGCTTAATATTTTTGCTTATTATTGTTTTTTATTTCTTTTAGGTTTGAAAAAATATACTATGGGTTTGTACCATGATACCATTTTGTGGTACATACTCTTGTTTAAATAAATTTGTCCATTAAATGGTAAATCTAACCATATAGATGTGATTAGCATTATTTATTTACTATATTAGAAGGTTTTATTAGATTTCAATTTTGAGACAGTGAAAATCAACAGCTCACAATTCATGAAAATATATAAGGGTGGTTTAAAAAGCCACTTTACTGGGAGGGTGGGCACGTGGCCACCCTGACCCCTAGAAATCAGCCAAAGGGATTTGGGTGAAGGTGGGCAGTGCCCAACCTGACCTGCATAAAACATGAGCAGTGCTCACCCTGACCGGGTCAGGGTGCGCACTGGTGCCTGACCCAAAGGTGCCCCCATTATGCCCTAATCTCTCTCTCTCTCTCTCTCTCTCTCTCTCTCTCTCTCAAGGATTTTTCATTTTTCTTATCAAAATAGAGCCATTTGGAGACAGTCAAGGTTTTTTTTATTTTTATTTTTTCTGCTGTCCATTTGTTTTTCTGTATAACAGCCCCATTGTCAAATAGTGGCAGTTTTTCTTTAAAGGTATAGTTTGTGTTTTTATCCCTTTTTTCTTTACCCCAATAGGCACAGTTTGTGGGTTAACATAGAGCGTCTTTTCTCTTTTAATTTCCTTTTTTTTGTTCTTCTCGGTGGGTTGTAGTTTTTGAAATGAAGGAGGGTGTTTTTTTCTTTTCCCCTTTGTTTGGGGTTGTGGGTATCTTGGTATCTTTAGTGAGTTTTATGTTTTTGTTGGTGCAAAGATTCTATAGATTTGTTGTGAGAGGGTGGGGATCTAGACATCTTGGGATTAAGAGCGAGATTTTGGAGAGTTGGGGCAAGCAGGGAGGGTGGAGTCTACTCAGCCTTTCTTGTCATAGTAGCAGAACCATCAGTTCTTTCATATTTTAAGCTATCCGATTATTATTTTTTTTATTCTGCATTTGTGCCCACCCAAGCTTAAATTTCTGGTTCCGCCCATGTTTAAAAATGGTATAAAACATCATATTTGAGTTAACTTTAATACATTGAAACAATAAACAGAATATGGTAAATATGATCAAATGGTTTGATTTTGCTTTTGGGGAATAGATATGTGTAAATTAAGTGTGTACCACCATAAACTATGATTACATAGTACCACCATAGAAGTGCCCTTATGTTTATGATTTTGGTCATCCAAATAGGTTTAAAACCTAGTTTTTTGGCAAACCAGGTTTTCCAAAACCCATGTTTTGTTCGTGCGATTCAAATGACTCATTGTGAAAACTAAACCAATTGCCATGAAAACTACAGTTGGATATGGACCCAGTAAGGAATTCAGATCCAATTTGAGCATGTGTGTTTCAGATTTTTGGATTGGGATTTAGATTAATGCTTTTGGTCAGATCTATGTTATGATCCGAATCAAATCCAGGTTGCATGTATTTTTTTACATAAAAAAACCTTGTTATTAACCTCTTGTTCTTATAAATCCAGTGGATCATATCGAATTCAGAAACACATTCGGCTATGATATAATAGATCTATTTCAAATCTGAATCTAGATCCAGACTTATTGCATAAAATTCATATTTGATTATGCTATTCGAATTTGAATTGACTATGACTTGGCCCATATCTAATTGGCATGTTCAGAAATGGATGTGTGTCCCCTTCTTGACAGTGGGGCCACCACATGAATCTCGTGGTATGGAAATGAGAGCAAGAATCAAACGAGATGGAAAGAATATTTAAATTATAAATTGCTTATCCAACAACTAAGTTTTGCAGACCCTAAGATCAAGGGAAATGGAAAGAAGATTTCCTCGATGTGGGCCTTTCGGGCGCTTGTGTCCAGAACGTCTGAGTAAAGACGTTGGCATCCATAAATTTTGGGACAAAATGCCCCGGATTTTTGTCAACAGAGCAATGCGGGACAACCCGTCCATGGGGACAGTAGAGTCCGTGGGTGGGTTTTGTACTATGCCTCATTTAGGGCGCGTTTGTGTGTCACAAAAAGTGTGTTGCTTTCACAAAAATGCATCAACGGGTATGCATTTTTTGTGGGGCCCACAGTGACAACACAAACAGCAAAAACCACCATTTTTGTCGAAAACCCTCGATGAGCATGCCAAAATACACGTTGGATATAGGGATGGCAGTGGACCGGGGTGGGGCAGGGGACAAGGTCTCCACCCCCGCCCCGTCTCAAAATTTTAACCATCATCCCTGGTCCATCCCCATGGCAGGGGAGACTTTGGACCTCCACCCCCGCCCCATCTCAATATATGAATCCCCATCCCCACCCCTGCCTCGTCCCCGCCTCACCACCGCCACATCCCCGCCCCATCCAAAAACTAAGGGTAATTAGCACAAGCAATAAGGCATCTCTCATATAACTTTACGACCAACACACATGAAAAAAAATGAAAAATGAATAAAGATGTACTAGTTTAATAGTCACTTCTTCTCCTGTTTGAGTATTAAGGCATGTAACAAAGTCAATCGCATTAATCCAAGAAATAGCAGGCTTTTGAATGATCAATAATCTAAAATCTTTGCAAAAATTCATAATCTAAGAAAGCATTTTCATCCCAGAGAAAAAATTGCGCTTTTAAACAAATAGAAAAAATCAAAAATTGAAACAGAATTAGAAAGAAAATCAAAATTAACAACTCCAATAACAGAGAATGAAATACAAAAGAAGCGTAATTAAAGAACAGGGATGGAAGCCACACCCAGATAAAGCTCACCAAAAGATCTGCTTCCAATCTCTCGGCCGAGCTGAAACCTGCCACCGATCACATGCTTCATATCTCAATTGGAAACAAAACCCTAATTCAAATAGCTCGAAACACCTAAACCCTCTTTTCCACCACGCGTTCTCCCTTCGAGTTCCAACATGAAAACCCTAAATTTTCACCACCAACAACAAGGAACCCTAATTCCACAAGACTCATCAAATTCCGCCCATCGATGATCATCGACGATACCAAACGTCCAGAAAGAAACCCGAATCACGATTCTTCAAGACACCAAAAACCTTAAAGCAACCATCACTGACATGCCCAAAACCTTAATTTTCCTTTTCACCGAATGACTGAAACCCTAATTCCACAAACAACGAAGAATCTAAACCACAAAACACCATAAGAATCGAAGCCCCAGAATCATGATCGGACGCCAAAACCACAAACGATCATCAGGACACAATGGTTTAAGGGATATTGGGGGAGAAATCTAGCAACGGAAGGCAATCGAAAGTTAAACCCCATAACAAAGCATGTGATCTTGCATTTTGATTTTTTGTGATGATAGAATAAAGAAATATAGGGTTAGGGTTAATAAGAAAAGGGTATTAATGAATGTGGCTATTTTGTAATTTTATTTTTTTATTTAAGGTATTTTAGTAATATCATTAACAGGGCAGGGCGGGGGAAAGTATCAGTTCATCCCTGCCTCCATCCCCGCACGGGGATGAATTTTAACCTTCATCCCCGCCTCCATCCCCGTTTTATGCCCTCCATCCCCAGTCCAAACGGGGCGAGGAGGGGCCCCGCTTTCCCCCGGTCCACTGCCATCCCTAGTTGGATGTGAGTTTTTTGCATAAATGCTTCCATGGGGGGGGGGGGGGGGGGCAGGGAGATTCTGATTCTTTTCTACGGCAAACGTTTCCATGGAAGGTGGTGCTACGATACACTCTTTCCATGAGATGCAAACGCCCCCTTAAAGTGACAAAGGGATAAGTTTCTCCGAAGAGAGGAACTTATCAGAAGAAAAAGTCACGTGGTCCGCAGAGAGGAACTTTTGCTGACAGTCTGTCAATTGTGTAGCCCAAAAGTGTTGAGAAACTATGTTTTGATGACACATAATATGATATATTGTCATATATGCTTTAATATGATATGATGATATGCCTTCATGAAAAATGTTATATTATGACTGTATATGATTTGTCATGCATTTAACGAGTATTTGATGCAAGGTTATTTCCCCTAAGAAGAATAGAGACAACTTGATCAAGTATAATTACTTGATGGAATCATACTCTCTGAAGAAAAAGACTGATGGGCCATACACTCTTAAAGACTATTCAAGGAGATCGGCTACTTCAAGATGAAGACTTTTTTCTTCTTTAGAGTCATATGTAACAGAACCTTCAGAAGCATGCATATTGCATATTTCATATTACATGCTTTATCATACAAAGTCATCTATTTTCAAAAAGATATGTTTCATAAAAGGATACGATTTTCCAAAAAGCACCTTTTTGGAAACAAATCATTGTACCTTCTTACAAGTAATTATGAAAAAGGTATTTTGACAAGATATAATAGCTCATGATTTCAAAAGCATTAATTGTATCTTCTAACATGCATTTATGAAAGAAGACAACTTGAAAAGAAATAAAAGCAAATGATTTCAAGTATGAAAGAAAAAGACGAAATGAATAATCACAATACAAAATTGTCTATCTTGAATTAACAAAACAAATAATATTATATTATGTTTAGAAAAGACTTTAGTTACTTTATGCACTCAAGAATGTCGACTTACTTAAGTCATCATTCTTTCTGTAGACATTAAATGTCACCTCAAAAAAGCAATCAAGAAATGACTATTTATTTAATGATAAAAATCCACACTCAAGAATGTCGACTTACTTAAAGTCATCATTCTTTCTGTAGACATTAAATAACACCTCATAAAGTATTTGAGAAATGACCATTTATAAATAAAGTACTCAACAAAGCATTTATTGTACTTACATACATTTAAGTAAAGAAGTGACGATTTGTAAAGAAAATGCTAATATACTACAAATCATTAAATTGAGTAAAGACAAAACTACATGATGACTTACACTCCAATGTTCAATGTACTACAAATCATTTATTATGAGAATAGACCTTTTACAAATTATATCATATTTAAAATCCTACAACGAATAGTGTACCCCATATACTATACTTATAGAAAGAAGACTTTTCGAGAATACAATATAGTACACATATCTTTTTACACAAAGATTGTTTTTGAAATGACTTGACATCTCACATCTCAAAAGGACAATCATTTCAAAAAGGCAACGACTATTTTTCTGAGGCTATATATACACTAACAAAATAATATTTCAAATATGACATGTGAGCTTACAACGAGAAAAAATCTTATTCAATATTCGAAAAAGAGAGCCTAGAAAAAGAAAGAGAAAAAGTCAAGAATAGCTCTTTGACAAAGAGAATCATTTGAGTGAAAAGAACAGAACATTCTGAGAATCTTCATTCGTGCATTCTTATCATTTTGAAGGTTCTATAGGAAGTATTGTAACTTTCTGTTATTTACTGTATTTCTTCTCTATTGAGAGAAGTAGACCTCTGTAAAAGAGGGTGATTCCCTTCTCTTTTGAGATAAGTAGACCTATGGAAAAGTGGGTGTTTCTCTTCTCTGTTGAGAGAAGTAGACCTTTGGGAAAGAGAGTGTTTCCCTTCTCTGTTGAGAGAAGTAGACCTCTGAGGAAGAGGGTGTTGTACTATTTATCTGATAACTTGGATTTTATAGTGAAAGGTTCAAGTGTTTTGCTTGGGGACTGGATGTAGGTCAGTAACTTGACCAAACCAGTATAAATCTTGTGTTTTATGTGTTGTGCCTGATTGCCTTTAATTTTTATATTATCGATCTTTATTATATTTCACTATTCACCCTCCCTCTAGTAGAATTTCATTTGGTATCAGAGCAGGTTTGCTGGTTTTGACATAACAAGTCTTCCAGTACAAATGGCATCGACCTCTTATGCTCGTGATATTGAAGGACAGCACGCATCTCGCCCTCCTTTCTTCAACGACTCCAACTATGGATACTGGAAATGCAGAATGGCCATATTTCTAAAGTCCATAGATTTTGCTGTTTGAAAAATTGTTGAGCATCTATACACATCTCCATCCTCGAACTATAGCTTATGGTCTGATGAAGAAAAGAAGATGGTCAATCTAAATGCAAAGGCTATAAATGCTTTGTATTGTGCCATTGATCAAAATGAATTCAACAGAATATCTATTTGTGAAACTATTTATGATATCTGGTATTCTCTAGAAGTTATTTATGAAGGAACCAACAAGGTAAAAGAAGCCAAGATCTCATCTCTGGTTCAAAAATATGAGCTGTTCAAAATAAACAAAGATGAACCCATCACAAAGATGTTTACAAGATTCACAAACATCACCAACGACCTTAAATCTCTAGGAGAAACCTATTCTCAGACTGATAAGGTGAAGAAAATCTTGAGATCTCTTACAATTGATTGGGAAACAAAGATAACAACAATTGAAGAAGCTCAAGATTTATCCAAGCTTACACTGGATGACTTGATAGTCAATCTTATGACCTATGAAGTCCATATGAAGGAAAGAAGGGAAGAAAAACAACCTACAAAGAAAATTCTAGCCTTCCCAGCCCTTTCTGAGAATGAGGACTCAGAAAAGGAATCTGAAATCGCGTTGCTTACTCAAAAATTTCAGCACTTTATAAGAAAGAACAGGTTGTCAAATAAGCACAAGGAAAAGAAAGACTCTAAAGAAGATTCCATGTGCTATCAATGTAATAAGCCAGGTCACATGAGACGTGACTGTCCTCTTCTAAAAAGGAAATCCAAAATTGAGGAACTAAAGAAAAGGTTTTTCAAGAAGAAGGCTTTGCATGCTCAATGGGATGATTCAGAACCATCCTCAAGTGAAGAGTCAAGTGATGATGAAGTCGAAACCACCAACATGTGCTTCATGGCAGAAAGCTCAGTAAGTGAATCCTTTGAATTTTCTTTTGAAGAACTTCAAAATGCTTTTCAAGATCTTTTGGAAGAATCAAGAAAAACGATTCTCAAAAACAAAAGTTTGAAATCTGAAAATCTAGAGCTTCTTCAAAAAAATAAAGAACTCAGTATTGAAATTTTTGAGTTGAAAAAGAAAATTTTTATCCTTGCTTCTGAAATCAGTTCTACTAATTTCAAGACAAAAAATCTTCAAGTAGAAATTTCAGAATTGAAAAGCAAAACTGAAAACCTTATGAAAACGATTTTCAAGTTTACCAAAGGGAAAGAGAACCTGGATAAACTCTTATCCTCTAAAAAATTCTCTTTTTACAAGAATGGTATTGGTTACTCTCATATAAATAAACCTTCTTGTATGAATAATAAGACTATTTTTGTCAAGGGTTCTGTTGAACCCCAGTAGAAGTATTACAACTTAAATGTCAATACTATGTACTCCTCTAAATTTTTAGACAAACCCAAATCAAAATGG
The DNA here is from genome assembly GCF_984573655.1 of Nuphar pumila. NCBI lineage: Eukaryota > Viridiplantae > Streptophyta > Magnoliopsida > Nymphaeales > Nymphaeaceae > Nuphar > Nuphar pumila. The sequence continues at coordinate 35,882,515 of NC_143254.1, forward strand.
ATATGGGTACCAAAGTCTAACAAAAAGGGACCTGATCGGGTACCACAAAGATTTTTTACTTGATGTTTTGCAGGCTCTAAAGAAGAAGAACAGATGGATACTAGACAGTGGATGTTCAAAACATATGACAGAACATCCTGATCTTTTTGTTGTTCTTCATCATAAAGAAAGAGGAATCATCACCTTTGGAGATAACAACAAAGGGTTGATAATTGGTATTGGCAATATTGGTAATATCGATAAACCTCTTATCAAAGATGTTCTCTTTGTTAAAGGTTTAAAACATAATCTATTAAGTATAAGTCAAATGTGTGACACAGGTTATAACGTTAGCTTTAAACATGATGCTTGCCTCATAGCAAACACAAATGAAAATATTATTTTAAAAAGTATAAGAAAAAATAATATATATGAATTATACCTAGAAAACATTATTAAACACTGTCTTATAGCTAATAATGACTCTCAAAATTTATGGCAGATGAGAATGGGTCATGTTAACTCTAAATATATATTTTAATTAGCTAAGAACAATTTGGTATGTGGGTTACCTAAAATATCTTTTAAAAAGGACTATTTTTGTGATGCATGTCAACTAGGAAAATTGTCAAAATCATCTTTCAAATCAAAAATTATTGTTTCAAGTAAAAGACCTTTAGAGCTTCTCCACCTGAATCTTTTTTGTCCTTCTAGAGTAACTAGTCTTAATCACAATAAATATGCTTTTGTCATTGTAGATGTTTACTCAAGATTTACTTGGGTAATATTTTTGAAAAACAAAAGTGATACGTTTTATAAATTTGAAATTTTATGTAAAAAGTTACAAAATGAAAAATCTTCTTCTATCATCAAAATTCATAGTGACCATGAAGGAGAATTTGACAATGATCTGTTTGTAAATTTTTGTAACTTGCATGGTATTTCACATAACTTTGCCTTTCCTAGAGCTGCACCTCAAAATGGTGTGGTAGAAAGAAAGAATAGAACCCTTTAGGAATCTGCTAGAACTATGCTCCAATATAATAATATTGCTAAATGTTTTTGGGCAGAAGCTGTTAATACTGCATGCTATATATCAAATAGAGTTCTTATCAGGCCCTTATTAAATAAAACTCCTTATGAATTATTCTATGATAGAACTCCAAGGATAGACTACTTTAAAGTCTTTGGGTGTAAATGCTTTATCCTTAACACAAAAGATAGCCTTGATAAATTTGATGCAAAATCTGTTGAAGGCATATTCTTAGGATATTCAAGTCATAGTAAAGCATACAGAGTTTTTAATAAGAGTTCAAATACTATTGAAGAATTTATGCATGTCAGTTTTTGTGAATCTATTGATCAATCTGTTCATAAGCAGACTAACGATGATGATGTTGAAAGTACATATTTTTTCTTAGATAACACAACTAAACCCAATGAAGATGATCTTCAAAGAACATTTGCTGAAATCAGAGATCATCTTCAAAAGCAAATTTTGGGAGACCTGACCAAGGGGGTTCAAACTAAAGCTCAGTTGAAACGAATTGCAAACATGACATTCATTTCTCAACTTGAACCAAAGAAGATTGATGAAGCCATCATTGATGAGTTCTGGATGCTAGCCATGACTGAAGAACTGAATCAATTCCAAAGAAATGATGTCTGGGATCTTGTATCAAGACCTAAAGATCATCAAATCATGGATCTTCAGAAACAAGCTGGATAAAAAAGGTAATGTTATAAGAAACAAGGCAAGGCTAGTAGCTCAAGGACACAACCAGAAGGAAGGTATTGATTTTGATGAAACATTTGCTCCTGTTGCTAAACTTGAATCTATTAGAGTGTTTTTAGCATATGCAAGCTATATGGATTTCAAACTATACCAAATGGATGTTAAAAGTGCATTCCTAAATGGTTTTATAAATGAAGAAGTTTATGTAAAACAACCTCCAGGTTTTGAAAATGAACAATTTCTAGATCATGTTTTCAAACTAAAACGTGCTTTATATGGTTTAAAACAAGCACCTCGTGCTTGGTATGACAGACTTAAAACTTTTCTAGTAACAACCAGATTTTTTGTAGGCAAAGCAAATTCAACCTTATTTATAAAAATAGTGAATGATCATACCCTAATCGTTCAAATATATGTGGACGACATCATCTTTGGATCTACTAACAACAATCTTTGTGAAGAATTTTCTAAGTCCATGCAGAAAGAATTCGAAATGAGTATGATGGGAGAACTTACCTACTTTCTTGGACTGCATATTAAGCAAACCAAGGATGGAGTCTTCATCAATCAGTCTAAGTATGCTCATGAACTTCTGAAAAGGTTCAACATGAACTCAACTGCTTCAAAGAATACTCGTATGAGCACAACTACTATATTAGACAGAGATGAAGATGGTAAGATTGTGGATACAAAGTTATACAGAGGTATGATAAGATCACTATTTTATTTAACTGCTAGCCGTCTAGATATAATGTTCAGTGTTTGCTTGTGTGCTAGATTTCAGTCAAATCCAAAAGAATCACATCTTAAAGTTGTAAAAAGAATAATGAGATATCTAAAAGGCATAGTTGATTTTGGGTTATTTTATTCAAAATCATTTATATTTGATTTAATCTCATACAGTGATGCTGACTTCGCTGGAAGTAAATCTGACAGAAAACGCACAAGTGGAACATGTCATATGCTAGGGCACTCACTAGTTTCATGGTTCAGTAAGAAACAAAACTGTGTATCATTATCAACTACTGAAGCTGAATACATAACTGCAAGCCTAGCATGTACACAGGTCATCTGGATGAAACAAACCTTAAAATATTTTGGTTTAAAATTTGAAAATACAATTATTTTTTGTGACAATACTAGTGCTATAAACTTATCTAAAAATCTTATTTTACACTCTCGAACTAATCACATTCAAATTATACACCACTTTTTAAGAGAACAAGTCCTAAACAACATAATCAAACTAGAATTTATTCTCACTAATAAACAATTAGCAGATATTTTCACTAAACCATTGAAAAATGAAGACTTTATAAGAATTAGAAGAGAGTTAGGAATCTGTAAATTAAGTGATTTATAAATTTAATCCATATGACTAATTAGGATATAACAAGATTAGTCTACTCGAGTTCACCTCTACCAAATATTAATATATAATTCAACTACAAATTGTACTTAACAAAATTTATTTTAACTAGAGCTTAACAAGCAAGAATAATAAAAACACTTTGTGTCAAATCAATTACGAATTCTTTTTTATCTTCGTTATGTAAAGTGTTTATTCTTTTCATGTTTTATCTTTCTTTCCTTTCACCACCTTTTTCTAAGTTAACAAGAGTCTTTGCATGGATTCACGTACATTACAAGTTATGATAAAAACAAACACCTTTTTGTCACCTCTCTTAAAATATATCATCTTTCTCAAAGTACATTCAACTTTTTGTCCAATCACCTTTTTCACTTCTCCTTAAAAATTTCTATAAAAACTCCTTCTTGACAAACTTGTCTTTCCTCTTATTTTTAATTATTTAATGTTCTTTTCATTAGTACCATCTTTCTCTTTCTCTCTCTCTTACGAAATGTGCCTCCATTTTTTTCTCAAATCCGTGACTTTGACTCCTTTACAAGTTTTGAAAAACTTAATTTTTATTCTCCAAAAACTATGAACTCTCTCTAATCGAGTTTCTTTAAAACTATGTCTATCAAATAAACATTAATTCATGTCAATCATGACATTACTTTATGTCATTCATTCCATGTCAATCATCTATTACTTTTGTCCTCTTCTCCACTCATATCTTATTCTAAAATCTATGAATGACATCACCTTTTCTTTATGTCAACTCTTTCTTCTTTTACGCCAATCCATAAAAACTACTTTTTATATAAGCAATCATCACTCCTCTCTCATAAGTCTCCTTTGTTTTCTTCTAAATGCATCCCATACGAATTTAGATTCTATCCTCTTTGAGTAAATTTTTTTTTGTTTTATTAGGCCATTATTCATCTCACATGATATTGCCTTATAACACTCTTACACACCTTTCTTTTCACGATTCTTTTTCACATCCCATCACATCTTCACATAGAAATCTTTAAAATTTATGGATCATAATTCACATCGTGGCACACACCTCTTTGACTCTATTTTTTTATCCTAGTCTATTCATTCATATTTTCCTATAAGCACTCCATACTCAAACTATGACAAACCGATGGACTTTCCTATATTCAAATTTCCTTAAGAAAAATAATGTTTGAAACTATGTTTTTTCTTGTCACCTTTCCTAATATAATATACTTTCATCAACACTATCTTCCAAAGAATGATTTGATTTATCATTCACAAAAGCCTTAAGTTGCAACTCATGAGTTCTCACTTCAACTAAAATCTAAATTTCATTCACTTCAAATGTCACTCACTTCCTATCATAATAATTTTCGTCTCTCTATTTAATGAAATGATTCATTCCTCACCAATTCATTTGAATACTTCTATCATCCTTTAAGCTATTACTCTTTCCAAGTTCTTATTTCCTTCAAAACTTTCTATTCTCTCAAGACTACTTGAAATGTCATCCTCTTCACGATCCTCCGATGTCAACATAATTGAAGCAGCTGAATTGAGATATCCATATCTCATTCACCACTTTCACTCCATTAACTCTCTGCGAATTCAAACTGGTAAGTTAGTTCACCTTGAAGCATTCCCCTCATTTGACCTAAAGACCTCTCTTTCAGATTTTGTTCATATCTTAGCATCATCCCAATCTATGACCATTTATCCTCAACTTATCAAAATTTTCTACACCAACCTTTAAGTCGACCATGACAGATCAACTATCACATCCATGGTTCATGGAAAAATTATTTCTTTCGACATCCCTCAATTAGGCTGTATTCTTAATATTTCTTCTTATGGCATTGAACTCCCCAACATAGTACCTATAGAACACACTGTGTTTAAGAAGATCCTCCACTCTACATGTTCAACCCATTTCCCGTGGCATACAAGCAATTTGAAGCCTCATGTTCTGCTATTGTCACAGATCCTCTCATCCAATGTCTTTCCTAAACCGCCATCCAAGGGATTCATTGCTAATGAAATCTCACTTCTCCTTTATGCAATCTTCTGTAACTTTTCCGTCAATTGGTCAAGCATCATTTTTAATAACTTGATTAATTTTCGTTCCTTTCGCTCTCTCTCTCATTCGGGTATTTCATCACCCACATTCTTCAGTAATTTCTCGTGCCTCTTCAAAATGATATCGTTTTCTACTCCATTCATGCATTTTTATGACTCCTACCTCTCTGAGGAAGGATCACCTCAACACCTCTCTGACGATGAAGGCCATGGTGAAGCAGATCCAACAACAACTTTTGAACTAGACATCTTCTCAGCACTTGTCAACGTCCAGAATACCCAGGATCTCCTTCTGAGGAACCAAGCCTTTGAATCTCTGAAGCTCGGCCAAGATGCTTTATTGCGGAAGTTTAATCCCACATCCGATTCAGATTGAACCTTTTATTTTTTCTGTAATAATAACACTTTTTATACTTTGATCCCCTCCTTTTTGTCTCTGACAAAGGGGGGGAAAAACTCTGTCTCCTATGTTGGAGAAAAATACTCTGATCCTTATTTAAACTTAAAACCTTTTATGTTTTATGCTTATGTTTTATGCATTTTTATGATATCATTATTATCATGCATATGGCTTTTTGACAGGGGGAGCATATTTTGTCATCATCAAAAAGGGGGAGAATGTTGAGAAACTATGTTTTGATGACACATAGTATGATATACTGTCATATATGCTTTAATATGATATGATGATATGATTATATGCCTTCATGAAAAATGTTATATTATGACTGAATATGATTTGTCATGCATTTAACGAGTATTTGATGCAAGGTTATTTCCCCTAAGAAGAATGGAGACAACTTGATCAAGTACAATTACTTGATGGAATCATACTCTCTGAAGAAAAAGCTCATACACTCTTAAAGACTATTCAAGGAGATCGGCTACTTCAAGATGAAGACTTTTTTCTTTTTTAGAGTCATATGTAACAGAACCTTCAGAAGCATGCATATTGCATATTTCATATTACATGCTTTATCATACAAAGCCATCTATTTTCAAAAAGATATGTTTCATAAAAAGATACGATTTTTCAAAAAGCACCTTTTCAGAAACAAATCATTGTACCTTCTTACAAGTATTTAGGAAAAAGGTATTTTGACAAGATATAATAGCTCATGATTTTAAAAGCATTAATTGTACCTTCTAAGATTCATTTATGAAAGAAGACAACTTGAAAAGAAATAAAAGTAAATGATTTCAAGTATGAAAGAAAAAGACAAAATGAATAATCACAATACAAAATCGTCTATCTTGAATTAACAAAACAAATAATATTATATTATGTTTAGAAAAGACTTTAGTTACTTTATGCACTCAAGAATGTCGACTTACTTAAGTCATCATTCTTTCTGTAGACATTAAATGCCACCTCAAAAAAGCACTCAAGAAATGACTATTTATTTAATGATAAAAATCCACACTCAAGAATGTCGACTTACTTAAAGTCATTATTTTTTCTGTAGACATTAAATAACACCTCATAAAGTATTTGAGAAATGACCATTTATAAATAAAGTACTCAACAAAGCATTTATTGTACTTACATACATTTAAGTAAAAAAGTGACGATTTGTAAAGAAAATACTAATATACTACAAATCATTAAATTGAGTAAAGACAAAACTACATGATGACTTACACTCCAACGTTCAATGTACTATAAATAATTTATTATGAGAATAGACCTTTTACAAATTATATCATATTTAAAATCCTACAACGAATAGTGTACCCCATATACTACACTTATAGAAAGAAGACTTTTCGAGAATACAATATAGTACACATATCTTTTTACACAAAAAATGTTTTTGAAATGACTTGACATCTCACATCTCAAAAGGACAATCATTTAAAAAAGGCAACGACTATTTTCTTGAGGCTATATATACACTAACAAAATAATATTTTAAACATGACATGTGAGCTTACAACGAGAAAAATTCTTATTCAATATTCGAAAAAGAGAGCCTAGAAAAAGAAAGAGAAAAAGTCAAGAATAGCTCTTTGACAAAGAGAATCATCTGAGTGAAAAGAATAGAACATTCTGAGAATCTTCATTCATGCATTCTTATCATTCTGAAGGTTCTATAGGAAGTATTGTAACTTTCTGTTATTCACTGTATTCTTTCTCTGTTGAGAGAAGTAGACCTCTGTGAAAGAGGGTGTTTTCCTTCTCGGTTGAGAGAAGTATACCTCTGGGAAAGAGGGTGTTTCCCTTCTCTGTTGAGAGAAGTAGACCTCTAGGAAAGAGAGTGTTGTACTATTTATCCTGTAACTCAGATTTTATAGTGAAAGGCTCAGGTGTTTTTCTTGGGGACTGGATGTATGTCAGTAACTTGACTGAACCAGTATAAATCTTGTGTTTTATGTGTTGTACTTGATTGCCTTTATTTTTTATATTATCGATCTTTATTATATTTCACTATTCACCCCCTCTCTAGTGGAATTTCAAAAAACAGATGAAGGGTAGCTAGGTGCAGAGGCACACTCAAAGTGTGCCATGTGATGGCACTTGATCTTGGCTCGTTTGATACCTAGGGGGGTCCAACTGTTGCATCCAGAAAATTTGGGACGAAACAGCCTGTTTTGTCCCTCCCATCTCAGTTTTTTCTTAGGATTCATGTACAAGGTATGTGGTGTTGCACACTAAAGCTTTGATCGAGGAGAGTCGATGCTTCTATCAAGGTCGATCCCTTCTCATCAGAGAAAGAATGATGCTCGACTTGCAAAGCAGGGATTCTATATCTTCTATAACAAATCTGAATCCAATTCAACTCAACTTGTGTCAAAATCCATCAGATACGATTTAAACCCGCCTTACAAACAAACAAGGAATCTTCCGGGAAAAATAAGGATGAGAATTGCACCGATGTATGGGGAAATTTGGGAATAAGAATAATATCACCCTTTTTCACAACAGCCCAAATGCGTTTATGAATAAGTTTCATGACTATCACAAAAAGATACGAGGAAATCAGCTCTCCTTGACGAATGCCATAGGAACTATGAAACCATTCTCATTAGTCAAAACCAAGAGGGAGGCAGATGAGATATTGAACACGATTAAGTTAACCCATTGTTCATGAAAACCCAATAGAAGAAGACCTTGTTGCAAAACCTTTATTAAATAAATTTGAAGACACACAACAGGGATGTGATAATGAACAAGGGAATCAATATAAGATCATTGGCAAGTAGGATACTTCCATGAATCATGCGTACTTGCAATAAAGCTCCTTGATTATGAGCATTAATTAATTATGCAAGTGAGAATACCTCGCATACAATTGACCACAATTTTGGAAGTAATCTTTTAGAAGAAATTACATAAAAAAAAATTTGGGGTGAAATTCAGAAAAGGAAGAAGCATTGGGGGATTTGGAGATGAGGACAAGGTGAGTTCCATTAATGGGATGAACAATTTTACCTTTACGAAAAAAAATCCTTAGTGGCTCGGGAAACATCGCCACCAACAATATCCCAAAAATGTTGATAAAAACATCATGAGAACCCAACAATTCCACAGTGCTTTATATATGATGATCTGATGAGAATACAACAAATTTTATTTCCTCATTAGTTACATGTTGCAACAACATATCATTTTCAGTAACACAGAGACCATTTGGCGAGAACAAGAAATATACCTCCCCCATCACCCTCTTTGGATAGGAGTTTGGAGAAGAATAGACGACCAGCCTCCTGGATATGAGAAAAATCAGAGAGAATTAATCCTTCATGCTCTATGGAAGAGATGTTATTACTTTGTCGTCACCCCATGAACAGAAGCATGAAAATTTGTTGAATTCATAACTCGCTCCTTGAGTACATCCAAGGATTCAGGTGAATCAGCCAATACCAATTCTCAAGTCAAGTGAATCCTTCTGAATCGGCCCAAAAATAATAAAAAATTATTACGTGTCTTAAAACCATTAAACTAATATTAAAAAATAATTTTAAGCTGTATTTTACATTTATGAAAAAATAGCCCATTCAGGTCAGTATTGTATCTATTTTTTTGGCAATATCATGGACACTGAAAACACTGGGAAGTCCATTAATAGGTTTCAAACATGTGATGTCCCATCAACTTTGGCGTCCAGTGACCGTTAAAATAAGATATTTTGTGACCAGTAGGATCTGTACTTTCTTGCTTCACCATTTGGTCAACTGCTTCCATTATATATAATGCTTATGGTGTCTACTTTTTTATATTTTATAAGGTGGAACTCACCATTGGCTGCACCCTATAGTACCTGTCAAAAATCAAATTCACAAGCTTAAAGGTTTCTGGACATCTCAACGCGTGCCCTAACCAAATTAGGCAGGGTCTATGTTATTAGTATTTTTTTATTTAAAAAACAATTTCAATTTAAAAAGATACTAAGAAGCTTGGTACGGTGAGTACAGGACACATGCAAATGCAAGAGACAATAGAAACTAGGGGTGTCAACGGGTCTGGTTTATTCTATAGGATCCAGGTATGATGATAAATAAGAAGACCCAAATAAGACCCGGGTTCGGACCTTAAGGTTCGATTAATACATGGACCCGGGTATAGTTTAAGAAATTTTATGCCAGACTCGAACCCAACCCGAGTTTCGATTAAGAGACCAGCAATTTTTAATGTAGAAATGATAAAAAATATGGTTTTAATGAGTATGGTTGGGGTTTGGTTCATGTAGTTTTTATCGGGTCTGGGTATGGTTTTTCTTATAGTGAACTCAATTAGACACGGATCCAGACCCGATAGCATACCCAAAAATCTGGTTCAAGTCTGGTTTCACTTGGGTCCGAACCAAACCCGACCCGTTGACACCTCTAATAGAAACCACAACTTCTAGAGAGTGGTTTCCGTTAAATATCCTGAACAATTCATTTCTCCATGAGACAAAAGAGAAGAATATGTTTTTAGTCTTTTTGAACTTGTTTCTTAACATGAAATTCTATTCAAGTAATCTAATTCAAATTTGCTAACCCAAAACTCTGCACAAGGGTCTAACTTGATGACTATAATGTATGACAAGTTAGAAATTGCATTTTGGTAATTGGAAAGTCTATAGATATCTTGTGCACACAACCCACCCACCCCCCCAATTTCAGATAAGGCCATTTCCGAGCTCAGAGAAATGGACTTGAGTGAAAGACTTTTAACCAATTTGACACATAAAAGGTATTTGGTTATGGATTATGGATCTAGATCCATGTTTAAATGTAATTCGATATTTTTTTTTTTGAGAAAGAGAATCATCATGGATACAAAGAATTTACATAGTGATGGTAGTGTCAGAAACTACATGATAAAAGAAACACAGAAGAGAGGATCCTAACCAAGAGATATCATCGCTTTATAGATATATAGGTTTTTTTTCTCAATGGTCTTAAAGTTTCTCTCTTCTTTTTTTAAGGCTGATAAAGATATATAGTTGTTGGTACCAAATCTTAATCTTTTTTTTTTAACATGCAAGTTGGGAGATCCCACCAACCATCCAGCTTTTTCATTCGACCCATACCAAATCAGAGCCATAGTCACAAATTTCATTTTTGGGGTATTCTCAGCAAAAGAATATTTCAAAGGATTTTCAAAAGATAAGTATTTCTTGAAAAGATTGAAAAAATCTCGACATATTAAAAATAAAAATTATACAACCAGTAAGAAAAGTTTAATGAGATATTGAAATAAAGTAGTAAAGTAGTAGCACAGCATGATACATCTACATTCTTTTCCAAAGGACTTGAAATAGTCCCATATGAAAGACTTGAGGAGGGAAGACCTCCCATAAAGCAGCGTAACATGCCATTTTCCAAGGGCTGCCAGAAATCAATGCTGTCTGCCTGCATTTACTGCTTAACATGGCAGTTAAATGCTTTGCATGGCAGTCATGAGGAGCATTGTGTAAAGATCTGGTACAATATGATTGCACAAATATTTGTGCATTAAGCACATGATCACCCTTCATCTTGGGACAGGCCTGTCAGTTGTGGGGCCAAGGCCTGATGGAAGGTAATCAGGTGCTTAATGCACAAATGTTGTGCCATGTGATTGCACGCGATCCGGACTCGAGCAGCATTCAATACTAGGTATTGAATGTCGTTATTTGAATATTATATAAATAAGAAAAAGGTTTACGCGACTGACTCAAGTTTTTTTTAATATTCAGCTTAAGCCAGATTTTGAATATCTCGTAAAAAACGTTAATATCTTATTTAATGTTTTTTTTTGTGTTTTTTTCATGAGATATACAAACTATGGGCAATATTTGGGAGTACTTGATCTGAATTGAGACATTGTTTTGGCTTTAGGGAAGTGCATCTTCAATTCTAATTTCAGATTCTGATTTCTAGATATAGACCCGTCCTAGTTTAAGTCTTCATCTCTCAATACTTTCTAGATTTAATTTGAGATTTGGCTGTGTTTACCTGACTTGTCTAGATCTGCAAAGAATCTTTTATTTAATTATTTCTTATATTTGGAGCAAGATTTACATTTAAATCAATATTTTAACTAGGGCTTGGATATATATATATATATATATATATATATATATATATATATATATATATATATATAGTAATGAGCTCGTTCTGCCCAGTTATGCTACCTCAAAAATCATAATTTGCGGCATTTTTTGTTACCTCTAACACCATAGATGTGATATATAGGTTTTGTTTAGTGGGAACTGGCTTTTGGATGACCGAAAACTGACCTGTATACAGGTTTTTCAGTGATCCAAAATCAATGGTTATGAAGATACCAGTTTTTTTGGCTCATAAAAACATATTTTTTTCATCAAAAAAATATGATCCAAGAGTCTAGTCTCACTAAATCGAGCATGATAAACACATCTAATGGTTCAGATCTATAAGACAGAATGGGGCAGAACCAGAAATGATACCTAATATGTCCAATTGTCATATATATATATATATATATATATATATATATATATATATATATATATATATATATATATATATATATATATATATATATATATAAAATGTGTGTGTGTGTGTGAACGCGCTAGCATGCGCCCAATGCATGCCTTCAGTTTTATGATACCATATCAGAAAGTAAAATTAGCAAAAAAGGTAACCACCACTTGGATGGTGATATAAGTGGAATCTAGCGAGAAGGTGACCTGTCTATGTAATCAACCAATCACAACCGGGCACATATCTCCCTTCATTCAAGGATCAGCAGTGGAAATTTTTGTATGCGGGACACGTGCTCGGTTGACCACCCAACCGACTCAGATGCACCAATCACTTGATCCCATCTGCACTCAATAGAACATCCAAATCCTTTGTGTATGATACGGTGATTAGGGCTGTCACCATCATCATCATCATCATGTCCCAATCTTATATGGTTGTTCCCATGTGTAATATTTTAATTTATTATATCTGAAATTGAACCCAGCAATCCGGATGGCAGTGGACGGGGGAGAGGGGAAGGGGGCTCAGCCCTCCCTCACCTCGTTAGAATTGGGGAAGGAAGACATGAAATGGAGAATGAACCAATAAACCCCGTGCAGGGATGGAGGTGGGGATTGACTTTGTCTTGCCCCCGCCCTGCCTCATATATCCCATCTTCGATCCTTGTTAAGAAAATTATTATTATACTCATACATATTATAAAATCCTATATATATATATATTTCTAATCATATCTTAAAACCCTTTCTCGAATCTCTAATCTCTCCTTCCTCTAACGAGCCACACAAATTCTCATTTTTCTCATCTCCTTTATTTTCTTGCTCTAACGATAGAAGACGGCAGTGGCGAAAGGTGGAAAGCCGTATTGGCGGAAGCACCGGAAAAACAGGGTCCTGCCCCATTTGAACCAAGAATGGAGGACATGAAACGGGGAATGGACCGGGGATGAAGGCAGGGATGGAAGGAAAAATTTTGAGATGGGGCGGGGGTGGAGACCTTGTCCCCCATCCCGGTCCACTGCCATCCTAACCAGCAGTTTAATTTCCTTCATATTTTCCTTCAAATAATCGAAATTAACTTGAACTCAAGTTGCCCTTGAGGTGAATCTCCCAATCCAACCTGATCAAATACATAAAGATATTAATCTGAAGTAGAAGATAAGATTATGAATGATGTCCAATTTACTAGTTGTTTGTTTTCATGAATCTAAGTGTAGTCAATATTACTTCCTGCATTTAAGCGTCTCAGTTACATTTTATCTTGTAACCTTTTCTCATTATCTTTTTCTTATTTAAAGCATTCTTTCATGATAAATCTTATCTTACAAAACCACCCAGTTAAAACATGCTTTCATGTGCACTTAAAATGACATAAAGTTCATTCTTGCCTCAAGTAGAAAAGAAAGCTAAGGAGCATTACTGCAAGTTGTATGGCTATAAAAGCATAGGGATATCATTGAGGACTTGGGCTTAGGGCTATCAAACAAGTCAGATTAGAGTCTGGTCTTGGTTAGAACTAATTTAGTTTTCATAAACCCAGGTTTACAATTCAAGTAGGCCATAACATTGTATCTGGGATAAAAGTTGGTTTTCTGCTGCACCACAATATTTTAACTTAGGATCTAGGGATCTCTTAAATGCTCCCTTATATACAGCCAATCACACCACAACATTTTTGAGTCCCAACCAAGCTCTTCATTCCCAAACCCTGAACGAGAACCGGTTTCAATTAAATATGGGTCCAATGGCATATTATTATCTAGATCCTATCACGATCCAATCAGACCTTATTCATGCTCAATCACCATCCTATACGACTCAATCGGATCTTACCTATATCCAACAACCTAAATACACAATCAAAATAAACCCTACCCATTACCATATTCTATCAATTCAAGCTAAACCTCACCCAATATCTATAATTGATCCAAACTCATTTTCTTATCCAAAATAACTGTCAAGTTCTAATATCCAATCTCACATCCATAGAGCAAGTTATCAAACTTGTATTGGATATTGAAACAAAGTTGAGACAAGAAAAATAGTGACTCCTACGTGTTCTTAAAACTACCCATACCCAAGTAAGAGGGACCCATGTGAAGTCCAGTTCCAAGAAGCCTACATAAAAATCTCTCCAAGAGCCCATCTCACGCCAAGATCCAATTAACGATGATTTGGATTCAAAATTATGTGATGAGTCTAAATCCATTTTATTAGATCTTCCAAAACTCATCTTGGACCTTCATATCCACGTATATGAAACTCTATCACGAAACTAGACCTAAGTTCATTTGATTGAATCCCTACATAACCATTACATGCATTATCTTCTATCCGGATCCAAACTTCCGTACCTACCTCACCTAAACCAAACCCATCCAGATTATTCTTTGTAGACTTCTTCACATAGTATCAAATTAAAATTAGATTTATTTGATCCATTTGATCTTGATCAACAAAAAGATGCAGTTGGAGACTATGGATGGTGCACAAAAAACATTTTGGACTTCCAAATACATATTGGAGTAGATCATGTTCGGTCCATATAATTTTTGATGCAAAAAAGTTATCCAGTTTCATATTATGGACTCCTAACCCACAAAGTATAATAGAATTGAAAAACCTGCCAGTGAGATCCAGACTTGAGAGCAAATCTTCTTCAACCCGAAGAGAATGATGCAGAAGTAGAACATCAAAATTTTGGGTCTACAAGATCCATTTGGATTTGTTTTAAATTTTAGATCGTTTTTTTTTTTTTCTTAAATCTCTTGTAATGAATATGAGATCTAAATACATAATTCATATTCTAATTTAATAGTTCATTAGGATTAACACATTTCTTAATTGATGCTTATGAAAATTGGTATGCTAAATTTATTAGATTAAGTTTTTTTTCTATAAATATAAGGAAGATCTAGGATTAGGGAGACTCGAGTTTGATTTCAGAAATTGTCCTTTTCAGTTTATTTGGTTTATTTCATGTTTTCATTAATTTCTTGATTTTTTTGTTATTTCAATATTTATTTCCTATTTTTTCTCAATAATTCATATTTGGTTAATTTCCACATAAATCGGGCTCCTGATGAAAATAAATTTTATAGTTGTAGGGCTCATAGAATGTCATGTGGTTAGGTGAGGGCACATGAGGGATAATGGATTCCATTTAGATTTCGCTCATCCTCAAAGTCATCTTTATCTTCATACCCCTTTTTGATATTTTATTAATGCAAGTTGTTTTGATTAAATCAGTCTTCATAGATGTGATCTACATTATTCATTTAGTAAAGATCAATATTTAAATCACCAGAATTTGACTTGTATGGAGGAGTCTTTGGCGATCTAGAAATCAACAGTTGACAAAACATAAAATTTTGTAATTTATAAATTCATTTTTTTGTTGGAAAAATATGATCCCTCATATTAAATCGACTATACTGAATCCATCTGCAGGGTCAGATTTGATCAAAACAACATCAATCAAGTTTCAAAGGGGCATGCAGATGGGAAATGACATAAGGATCAGTGGAACCCAAACTGTATGGGATTCTAGATCCCCTCTACAATATTTCACTTTGGAAAAGAGCTAGCATAATCGTTCATTGTTCAATTATCGTGCGTGTGTCCATTCATGCCTGTTGTATGGTTGTGCTCGACTGCATTTATATTTATTCCTGCATGCACAGAAGCGTGCATGTATATGTATGATGGAAGCATTGATGCTCTTATATGTATGTGTTTCCCTGCAAACATTTGGGTTCATATTTACATATATTTGTGATGCATTATGGGCTCGATTGTTTCATGGCAAAGTCATTCATTTTTATGAGGTGGTATCCCATGTGGTAAGCGGGGGTCCTATCCCAAGCTGAAGGCTCAGGTTCGAATCCCTATGCCACATGGGGCTTAAGAGATATCTGGTAGGGGTCTGCCTAACCCCAGCTTGCCTTTAAAAAAAAAAGTCATTCATTTTCAAGATATGCAAATAGCTCAATGGTAAAATGCAAGACAAGGGGCTCTGGTTGTCTGGTAGGAGTAGTAATTGCATGCCACCTTGTATTTGGACGTTGCTAGTTCATGTTAGAAAATAATCGTGTGGGCCAACATACGTTAAATCACACATTATAGATTGTCTCAGGTTCAGGACTACTTTATGTGATCTGGTTCGGTTGAGCCATATGGTATCTCATATGTTATGATACATTGTGTGAAAAAACTTGTTCTCTCTATAATTTTGTAATGGGTTGAATTGGAGACGAACTCTTATTTGGAAATAGATTAGGTTATGTTCCCCAAACCTTATATAATGGCCCTTTATTTAAGGCTTCCCATATAACCATCAAGAGATTTAGTCTCTCTCATAAGGTTAAGTTATGAAAGATCATACCCGTCAACGATCTACCAGAGCGCTTATGGATTCAGGTATGCTTCATCATCAAGTTTTGTTTTAGTCTTTGATTTCAACGATTTAGCGAAAACATGTTTGACAGTCCTCTTTAGTTTTCGATGGATTTACAAATCTAACAATTGATATTAGATCCAGATTCATGTTCCCGTTGAATCGTTGAAAAAATATAATTTTATTATATATATATTTGTTTTTCGGATGATGATTCATCATTATCGTCGGATCAACGCTGGCCAGCATGGGGTTTTGCCCCCATTCTGCTTGTCGGGTAGAAGGGACTTCAGGCACTTCCTTTGAGTACCGATCGGATGGATAGGCCATCCATTTTTCTGATCAACGGACCACCGTCAGGTGTAACAGGGGCTTGCCTATATTCAGACCATCAAAGGGGCAGACGATCAATCTGATCACCGGACAGCTAGGGATCATGCCCATTCAGATCCATCGGCTATGGGGGTTGGTTGTCAGACCCTCGAACGAAGGGGATCTGATCCCCCTCTCGTCCCCTTCTGACCATTGCTGGCAAGGGGCTTACCTTCATCAGGTTTTTGCTGGCCATATAGGGGTTTTCCCTTTATGGTTGTCGGGTGGAGTGTTAACGGATCACAACACCGGACTAGCGCCCATTCCTTAGAGAGCCAGATGGCAGATGGGCTGATGTTTGTTCAAACTCGAGTTCACCAGCATCTAGGGTCGATCTTGACCTTCACCAAATAGGCTTAGTTTGTCGACTCCCCACAAACTATTCTTGTTGTCATTGCTTTTGGGTGCGGTCATTCATCGAATTTTGCCTGTCAGCCAGCATCCGGAGTTAGATTCTTTTATTGACGGTTTTTTCAAGGGTCGACGACAGTTTCCATTGGGTTCAGCTCTCCGTTGGCAGGCGTGAGTGATCATTATGGGTTTTTTGGTGATTCATTTGGGCCTCAGGGTTCGCCCCCAACTCAGACGATTCATGTTTCAGTCGACTCAGGATGAGTTGGGCATAGCAATTCAATTTTCAAACTGATTCGGCGTGCCATTGGTTGACTCAACAGGGATAGGCGATTCAGCAATATGTTTTAGTTGATTCAACCGCTAGAGCCAATTCAACCATTAGGATTAAGCCATTTTGGCTATATCCCGGGACCGGTTCGGTCCATAGTCGAACGATTCTGCGACCCAGATTTGCTCAGGGCCAATTCGACCTTGATTTATTTCGTTTTACCTAGGACGTTATCATGCCATTAGTCGATTCAGTTGGTCTGGCTGGTTCAGCCTTTCAGCAGGCCAATACGACCTTTCAGTGAACTAGTTCAGCCTTTTCACAAGGGTCGGTTCGGCATTCAGCTGAGCCTGGACCAACTTGTTTTGTTTTGTTTTTTGGGTTGGGGCAACTGACCCAGTTTCGTCCCCATTTGGTTGTGGGGACTGAACCGAGTTAGGTGCAGGCCAAGCTTATTCAAACCTGACTCTATGACTCGCTACACCTGGTTGTGGTGTTTTAGGTTTGACCCATGTCGGGTCAGGCCAGTTTTGACCATGCATAAGCCTTGTAATATATAAAAAAAGGACTTTATAATAAGGCTATGAATTGGCGCACATTGTGGGTCACTTTGATGGGTGATTTTTGGTCACTTTTTGACTCATGCATGTTATGTCTATGCTTTCTTTATGTTCATATGCATACATTGATATATTTAAACCTTGGTAGTTATGATTCTGGGTCTAATATTCTAAATTAAATTGATTGAATCAATACGTTGTCAAAGTAACCTCTATTGTGTAGATTAGTTCATTTTAGAATATTGTGATTTTTATATGTTTGTAGTTCATATGAATGGTAATCTTTCCAAAGAAAGATTACTATTTGGCTGAACATATATATATATATATATATATATATATATATATATATATATATATATATATATATTAGTAATAAATATGAGACAATTATACGATTTTTCATGTGAATAACGAGTTGGTCCAAGGAAAAACTCATTGTTTGACAAGACTAATTGTCCATATTTGATTATTGTATTGAGAGTACCACTTACAAGTTGACATTTCTGTCTAAAGACTAAATGTCAATATTGTGTTGGGTATCTTGTGATAGAGTTCACTACGATTTAAATATATTATTTTGTGTCATTGCATGTGAAAATGTATGTTAATCATGAGCTTGTTTGTTCTTGATTCAGTTAATACCTTTGCTTCTACGATATCTGCAAATATTAATTGTATCCCTGTTTGGAGCAGTTTTAATTTTAAAAATTGAAAACAAAATGTCATGATTGTTCTTAGATGTATGGATTTAGATCATGCACTACAAGAAGATCAACCACCTACTCTTATGGATAGGAGTTTCACTGAGGATAAAAAGAACTCTAAGCGGTTGGATTGATCTAATCGCATGAGTTTCATGATCATAAAACATGCAATTCCTAAATCCTTCAGAGGCACAATGTCCAAAGATGTAAATGTCAAACATTTCCTTAAAGAAATTGAAAAGCGTTTTGCGAAAAACGAAAAGGCTGAGACAAGTACTCTTCTTTCGAATCTTGTCTCCATTAGGTATAAAGGTAAAAAGAACATTAGGGAGTATATTATGGAAATGCCCCATCTTTCTTCAAAACTCAAGGCACTACAGTTAGAGTTGTCTGAGAACTTACTCGTGTACTTGATTTTGATATCCCTTCCTACATAATACAACCAGTTTAAGGTCAGTTTTAATTGTCAAAAGAAAAAATAGACTCTTAATGAGTTCATTTCTCATTGTGTGCAAGAAGATGATAGGATGAAGTAAGAGAAGACTGAGAGTGCTCATTTGGCAGTAACCTCTAAGGACAAGTTTAAGAAAAAAAAAAGGACTAAGGAAGCTGCAGTTGACCCTCAATCGCAACAAAAATAGAAAAGACATCAGGACCCAAAGTCTTGTTATTTTTTTTGCAATGGGGGGGGGGGGGGGTATATAAAGAAAGATTGTACCAAGTATCATTCCCAACGTGAGAAGAAAGGTACGCTCCTTACTTTGGTTTGTTCTGAAGTTAGTTTAACTTTTGTACCCGAACATACTTCGTGGATGGATTTTGGTGCTACCACTCACATAAGTGTGTCTATGGTGGGTTGCCTAAGTTGTCGACCGTCAATTGATGTTGAAAGATTCATCTATGTGGGCGATGGCAAAATAGTTGAAGTTGACACAACAAGAACTTTTAGGTTACTTTTAAAGACTGAAAATTATTTAGATTTGAAAGAAACATTTATTGTGCCATCTTTTAGGCATAATTTGGTTTTTATTTTTATTTTAGACAAATATGATTATTCTTGTTTATTTAAAAATAATGAATTTAAATGATTTCGGGATTCAAATCTTATAGGGACCAGTTTTTTATATATGGTTGATAACCTTTATTTGCTTGATACTGTTGCATCATTTAATGAAACCTCGCATTTAAGTTATCGTGGTACAAAACAAAAATTAACAAATAAAATTTTTGTTTTATTATGATATAAGCGCTTAGGTCAAATTTCTAAACAAAGAATTGAAGGCTTGTATAAAGTGAGATTCTTGATTTCACTGACTTTCATGTTTGTGTTGAGTGTATAAAAGAGAAATGGACAAACATAAGAAAATTAGGTGCAAAAAGGAGAACAAACGTCTTAAAACTAATTCATACATATATTTGTGGGTCATTTTCTATGGCTTCTTGGAATGGTCAACAATATTTTATTATGTTCATAGATAATTATACTCATTATGAGTACCTATATTTAATTCATGAAAAGCCGAAGTTGAACCTAGATATGTTCTAATCGTTTAAGGCCGAAGTTGAAAACCTACTTGGCAAAAAAATTAATGTTGTCAGATCTGACTGTGGTGGTAAGTACTATGTTAGATATGATGGATTTGGTGAACAACGTTCAAAGTTTTTTGCTAAATTCCTAAAAGAATGTGGGATCGTCTCTCAATATACCATGTGAGACACTTCTAGTATGAATGGTGTTGCTGAGAGACGAAACAGGACCCTTAAGGATATGGTAAGGAGTATAATTTATCATTCTACTTTAAGAGAGTCTTTCTATGGAGAAGCATTGAAGACTGCAACTTATGTTTTGAACAGGGTACTCTCTAAAGCAGTAACCAAGACCCCATATGAATTGTGGACAGACAGAAAGCCTAGTATGAAATATTTTCATATTTGGAGATGTCCAGCTGAGGCTAGGTCCTATAGGCTATATGAAAAAAAAACTGGATTCCAAAATGGTTAGCTGCTATTTTGTTGAGTATTCTGAAATGTCCAAGGGGCTATAAATTTTATGACCCTATAAATAAATCTTTTTTCAAAATGAGAAATACTTGTTTATTTGAAGATGCTGAGTTTGGGGGAGTGATAAAGTAAAAGACATTCCCTTTGAAAAAGAATCACTTTTGCTTCCTACAGTTATGGTTAATAATGATCATGTTTCTATTTCTGACATTGTTCCCACAAATCTGGATCAAGGTAATGTTTTAAATCTTTCTATTCAAAATCAAGTTTTTACTCCTGGAGTTCAAACTCAACAACCTCAAGAAACACCTCAAGAACTAGTGTCATTAAGAAAATCCACTAGAGATAGAAAAATGATAATTTTAGATTATTATATTATCTTTCTAAAAAAATATGAGGGTGATACTCACTTAAGGGAAGATGATCCAATCAACTTTCATCAAGCCACACAAAGTTCTAACTCTTAAAAGTGAATTGAAGCAATGCATGAGGAGATTAAATCCATGAGGGACAATGACGTGTGAGATCTTGTCCCATTACCTAAAGGTATGAAACCCATTGGTTGCAAATGAATATTCAAAACCAAAAAGGATTCAAAAGGTAATGTGAAAAGATATAAGATTCGTCTTGTTGCAAAAGGATTTACTCAAAGGGAAGGCATTGACTACACAAAGACTTTCTCTCCGATTTCTATGAAAGACTCTTTTAGTATTATGATGTCACTTGTAGCTCATTATGATTTAAAACTACATCAGATGGATGTTAAGACCTCATTCCTTAATGAGGACATCGATGAGACAATATACATGGTTCCACTAGAATATTTTATCTCAAGCGATGCTAAGAAAATGGTTTGCAAACTAAAGGAATCCATCTATGAACTTAAGCAGGCTTCTCGTCAGTGGTATCATAAGCTTCATTAAGTTGTCATCTCCTTTGACTTTGAGATGAATGTGGTTGATGAATGCATATACCATAAGTTCAGTGGGAGTAAATTTATTTTTCTGGTTTTGTATATAGATGACATATTGTTTGCCAGTAATGATATAGGCATAGTGCACAAAATCAAGGGATTTCTGATAACGAAATTTGAAATGAAAGATCTTAGGGATGCCTCTTTTGTATTAGGAATCTAAATACATCGAGATCGTTCTCAGGGTATTCTTGGATTATCGCAAAAAAGCTATATAAAAAAGATTCTGAAAATATATGGCATAAGGGATTGCAAACAAGGAGATACTCCTGTTGTTAAGGGAGATAAGTTTAGTCTCACTTAGTGCCCCAAACACCAGTCTTAAATTAAGGTTATGAAACATATTTTGTATGCATTTGCTATGAGGAGTCTTATGTATGCTCAAGTGTGTATGCGTCTTGATTTAGCGTACATTGTTTGGATGTTAGGCAAATATTTTAGTAACCCAAGTATGGATCATTGGAAAGTAGCCAAATGGGTTATGCGGTATTTACGGAGAACAAAAGGTTATATATTCATATAAAGGAAGTCAGATCAGTAGAGATCATCGAGTATTCTAATTATGACTTTGTGGGATGCCAAGACAGTCACAAATCTATGTCAGGTTATATTTTTCTGTTAGCCGGGAGAGTTATTTACTTAAAAAGTGCCTAGTAGACACTTATTACTTCTTCCACCATAACAGCAGAATTCATAGCCTGTTATGAGGCATCCAACCATGAAATATGACTACATAATTTTGTCACAGAACTGCATATTTTGGATAATGTTGAGAGACCGCTAAGGTAATTTTGTGACTATATACAGGTTCTTGAAGATCATACATGTCAACGATCTATCAGAACACTTATGAATTCAAGTACGCTTCCGCATCAAGGTTTGTTTTAGTCTTTGATTTCAATGATTTAACTACGAAAACATGTTTGATGGTCCTCTTTGGTTTTCGGTGAATTTTACAAATCCAACTGTTCAAATCTCATTGGTATGGTTGTATAACGGGTAGGGTCTGCCTAACCCAGCTTGCCTATAAAAAAAAATGCAAGACAAGGGAATGTGTACGTGCAGCTCCATTTTACTATATGACACCTGTGGTGAGGCTGAATCAGACAAGTGTCATTGCATGAGATGCAGTAGCACATTTTTTTGGGCAATCAGATTGCACCCGATCTACCCTCAAAAGTTGGGCCCCATATGAAGCCCAACATATAGCAATCCAGTGGGCCTGGTGTTTTTTTTTTTTTTCCGTGGAGATATGAACTAGCTTCCCCACCAGGAGGGGTACTAGGGAAACTATTTCACACAGGAAAGGGACACAGTATTTTTTTGGAACCGTGTGCTTCTTCCCTATGAAGGAGTTTTCCTCTCCACTCGTGTAACAAACAGGCCCCAAGTGTAGAGCTAATTTTGTTTAGTTGAACAATTGAACTGTTGGCACCCAACACAGTAATAAAGCATGGGAAAGTTGGCTACGTGTGTGCGCACGTGCGTGTGTAGGTGCAAGCATATGTGTGCCACAGAGGTGACAATTCAACAGCAAGTTTAATCAAAACTTACTGTTATGCGATCAATGCCTTGAACTAAGCAAGTTATCGTAGCACGATCGAATTCTTATACCGCATGTCATAAATCAGCACCCATAATTTGACCATCCTAAAATTGCTAAAACTCCTAAGAATGAACAGGTTTATCACCGGACGCACATCCAACGCGCATCCGGTGTGGATTTGGACCAATCAGAAGCGGTCATGACTGCCACTAATGTGCTGGGTGAAAAAACGACAATTTGTATCGCCACTAAATATCGTGTTTCACGTAAAAAAAAGATCTTTGATCCGCGTGCGATCAGCAGTGGGCGTTTGTCCGGATAATAGTGGACGGAATGTTTGTCCACTGTTACAGGTTACTCATATAAATTGTATGCATAAAAAGCGAAAATAGAACCTTCTCATATGATTCCAAACAAGAACAAATTTTTCTTCTGAAAAAATATATATATATATATATATATATATATATATATATATATATATATAATACAATTTCACCAGCCTTACATGTGAAAAGTTTCACTATGTAAAGAGGTGGAGAAATCTGTGCAATTTGTTCCAGTCAAACATCTCATATACATGGATACACAAATTTTTTAATGCTTCATTGGTTTCACCCAATTATACATGAAAATAGGGGTTTACATGTTAAACACCCCATTTTCAAATGCAGGTAAAACAAACGTACCAACCTCATTTTCCTGTGGGGCCACAAAAATCGATACACACCACCCCCTTGTGAATGAATTTACATATGCATTTTTTCACAGATGAAATGGCTGACCTTTTCATCATGGGATGCCTTTTTTATTGGCAAGAATAAGACAAACAACCCTTAAGAAAAAATTTACAAGTAAAAGATGCTAAAGATGCAACAAAAATATGAAAAATAGAATCCTTTCAAGCTATTCCAAACAAGTGAATTTTACGTTTTTTTATGATTATATATGAAACTTTTCTCCAGAAGCGGCAGAGAAATGGTGGTAGTGATTTTTTATCAGTAGGAAGACTCATTTTTATTTATGAAAACTTTTACCACTTCCAAACGTGGCTTGGAAGAAAAGAAAAGTACATGATGAGCTCAACAAGGCAAGTAGGTAGCTTCATGTGAGTATAATGTACACACGTGTATGAGTGTGGTAATAGTAAAGCATGGTGGAGTTCCACTGTATTAACTGCTACAGCCACATTTCTTTCCCCACAGAATAAAAAAATAATAATAAAAAACAGTTGTAAAGCTCATGTGGGGATGGAGCTGTCAAGGTTGGAGTTCTAAGCCCAAACATTAGGTCACCATGATTGCCGATTTTTACCATTGATTGGGGCCTGTAGTTTTCAGCTGTTTGATTTGGTGGTGAATAAGTTGTGGTTCTCCTGATGGGATTTGTTTCCTCCCTTTCCAAGCTTTGTCTTCCATGTACTTCATGTGCTCCCTTTATTATACTGAAATTTAAGAGAGAGAGAGAGAGAGAGAATATTTTGATCTAAAAAACTGTTTTTTGAGTTGTAAACTTTTAGTGAAGTGTGGACCGTTGAACTTTTAACCCCTTAAAAATCATGATAACATGTCACAATCACATAATTCAAAACTCATTTCTATTAAACAGACCTTGTGGATCGCATTCAAAAGGTGCAATTTAAAAAACATAAATAAATAAAAAGTATAAAAATAAGGTGATTTATTCTCAATAGCAGCAGTAATATATATATATATATATATATATATATATATATATATATATATATATATATATGAGAGAGAGAGAGAGTTTGGGTGGGTCATACCACATTGAAAGGTTGTAGCAAAACATACTGCTGGGATTTAGCTGCATGGGGCTCACCATGACATGACAAGGTGAAAGCGACCATAAACAACACCATTGACAAGTTGGGTCCTGGTGGGTCTAGGTCCAAACCCAACTCATTGTATCTCTTAGATTGGTTATTTGTCCTATAAGCAGAAATGCGTTCTAATTTCTAAACATTTCACAAGGGATGTAAATGGCTCAGGTTCAGATTGGATATCCAACTAAATCCATATCGTTTAAGTCTGATTTGGGAACACAAGTAGAACCCAATAATTAATAATTGGTCACAGATTGGCGGATTCAGTGGAGAATATTACGTCAAAATCTGAATCTGAATACGAACCGAGCCCAAATCCGACAGACATCCAAATCTGCACATATGTAAATGCTATAGTTGATTAGGTATTTAAGTTTCCAAATATAGTTTTAATTGTCCATATTAAGATCCGAATCCAGTTATGTAATATCTGATTAGATCAGAATCAGTAATGCCTACACCTGAACCAAATCCGACTCGTTTACATCCATACAATTTTTTGGATGCTGGATCTTCATATGTAAACCTCCCCCAATCCAATGTATATGGCCATAAGATACGGTTAGACTCAACTAGCATTCAACCCTTAGGAATCAGGATCATCTATCAAGTGATGCGTTATTGAGATGGTGTGAATGGTATTTAACTGTTGCTTCTGATTTACATTCTTGCTTGTTTGTAATTGTAGTCAGGTTGGAAAGCAAAGCCCATTGAGCCAAGTGGGTAGGACCTGATCTGGCTTTCCATGATTCCGGCCGGGGCCTATCGTGCACATATCCGATCTTGGTCAATCAACGAGGGTTGGTTAGCTGCAACGCATCAAAATCCTTGTTGTCTTCATCTTTTCTAAACTTGTCTCTACTTGACAATGTTTTTTCTAAAACAGAATTTAACAATTGGGTTTGTGGTAGAAGGCCTCTTCGTCCTGTGCAGATTTAAAAAGATTCTCAAGTTGTGCATACGCCTGTATATATATATATATATATATATATATATATATATATATATATATATATATATATATATATATATATATATATATATATATATATATATATATATATAGCAAACTCTTCAAAAGTGACATTTTTGAAAAGACACTATTATTTTTTGAGGCCAAAAAAGACTGTTAAATGATAAACTAAAATGACAAACACACTTTCTCACCTTTTCCTTCCATTCTCACGATGAGTGAAAGAAACATCAAATTATCATGGTAGAAAAGTATCATGCTGGAATAACAGGGCTCCCTTCTATCACTTGTCTTATGTAAATCCTTTCACACCTTTATGAAAGCATTCTCACGGGAAGGCTGAGCGGGCAAATTTTTTTAAAAATTTGTGTTCATTCCCATGATCCTTTCCATGGGAAAGGAACAAAGGAGCGGTGAATATAAATTTTTGTTTCTCTCTAAAGCAAACGGCTTGCTTAACCCAAAAGATAACTATGCATTTTAAAACATATCATTGCTATTAAGAGCTTTTTTGTTGAACTTTATTAACATTATCATGAAAGATTTAATTTTAGATAATCTCATATATATATATATATATATATATATATATATATATATATATATATATATATAGTGTGTGTGAAGGGGGTGTCGGCCATTATTGAATGAACGCACATGCGATCAACGGTGTGCGCTGAAAAACTCCGGAAAGAGTCTTTACCGACGGCTTTTACTGCCGCTAAAAACCCTTCATTGAGGGGACCGTGCGTCCGCTGGCTCGACGCGAGAAGGGTGATTAGTTTATTAATTAAATGAGGTTGGCTACGGCATAAGGAAAGTGTGACATCAACAAACCACTCGGGGCCGTTCGCACCCGAAAGGACTTGCCTTTCCCCTCTTGTCTCCAGTGTGCCGGTGGGGGCCACATATTGCCACCACGTGTCAGCAGCCCACTGGAGAGGTTGTCGACACACGTCGGACTTGTGGCGGTGGATGGAGTTGGGCCCCATCTTAGCAGGATCCTCCGGAAGTACTCTCTCCTCCACCTCCACCCTCTTATAAGACTATTTAGCACCTAACAAACACCTGATTAACCCCCCATAAGCAGCCTCTTAATTAAAACCGATTTATAAGGCCTCCACAATCCCCCTCCTCCCACAAATCATACCCTCTCTCTCTCTCTCTCTCTCTCTCCAGTGTTTAGGAGTGGATGATGGAGAGCATGGACTCAGCGTCGGGGCCACCTAAGCTTCCCCCTGGCTTTCGATTCCACCCAACCGATGAAGAGCTCGTGGTTCATTACCTCAAGAAGAAGGCCTCCTCTGCACCACTTCCCGTTAGAATCATCGCTGAGATCGACCTCTACAAGTTCGACCCTTGGGAGCTCCCTGGTATCATAGAGCAAACACCAACATGCCCTCTCTCTCTGTATCTCTCTCTCTCTCTCTCTCTAAATTGAATTTGTTTCATGGTGGTGTGCAGGGAAGGCTACGTTTGGTGAACAAGAATGGTACTTCTTCAGCCCCAGGGAACGCAAGTATCCAAACGGAGCACGGCCAAACCGGGCAGCGACGTCAGGATACTGGAAAGCCACCGGCACGGACAAGCCAATCATGACATCCGGCGGGACGCATAAGGTTGGGGTGAAAAAGGCGCTTGTGTTCTACGGCGGGCGGCCTCCCAAGGGAGTCAAGACTAATTGGATCATGCATGAGTACAGGCTTGCGGATAGCGGGAACTCGAAGCCCATTCCAGATTTGGGGAACAAGAATAGTTCATTAAGGGTATAAAGCTATTAATCCCACTAGCTAATTTGATTGGATAATTAAATTACTATCTGGTTTTAATATTATAATTCTTATGTTGGTGTTGATTCTTCATTAGCTACTGATTGATCAATTTGTGAACGTATTGTAGATTACTGTTCTTAAATCTATCTGGTGTTGGTTCATAATTGCATACTGATTGAATCAAGTGATAATTATTTGGTTTTAGATAGGAATTCTGATTGTACTGTTGATTTTCTTGGGTTTTAGCTTGATGATTGGGTGTTATGCCGGATATATAAGAAGAACAACCAATCTCAGAGACTGATGATACGTGACAGAGTTGATTCTCTAGATGATATGCTGGCCTTATTGCCTAACATAGATGGAAACAGCTCCAAACTACAAGCACAAATTTCTAACAATTTCGGGCCACTGCTCGAAAACAACGAGAACTTCTTCGACGGATTGTTGTCGGACGATGGTACAAATGCCAGCAGCTCAATCTCTCACTTGCAGCCCTCTTCGAGCATGACACACAACGGCATCGACAAGTCGGAAATTTCAATGATCTCGGCAGCCGCTGGAGGAGGCAGGGGGGAATACATATATAGCCTTCCATTGAAGAGAGCAGCCCTCCCCTCCCCATATTGGAACGAAGGGCTGCCCCCCACCAAGAGGTTCGAGGCCACCAATTCCGGCAGCAGTGATGGGGGTAGTCCTATGGCAACCCTGCTCAACCAGCAACCAAATGGTGCAGCTGCTCCCTTCCAGCACCAGCATGGCCTTCTGGGGACTCTTGGGGATGGGGTTTTCCGGCAACAATACCAGCTTCCTGGGATGAGTTGGAATTCTTGATTACATCTTCAAAGTTCATGTTTGGAGGAGAAAGAATATACCTGGAAGTTCATGATTTGAGAGCACAAAAGACAAAAAATAAGTCGATACGCGTTCACAAGATGTAAAGGACAATATAAAAAGTGTTTGTATTTTGATTGGTCTGATTGGTTGCCAAAGATTCTAGTGTCAGTGATGCACAACTAGTTGCGGATCAAAGAAGTATAGATCAAAAGAATAAAAAAAGGGAAAAAAAAAACAAAGAAAAGGTAGAGAGAGAGAACGCGTGTCATATTTTATTTGATTGGTGAATGTGACTAGACTTGTACTGCTTTCCTAATGTAAAAGAGAGTGCTATAATATTTGG
This sequence comes from Nuphar pumila, assembly GCF_984573655.1. Lineage (NCBI taxonomy): Eukaryota > Viridiplantae > Streptophyta > Magnoliopsida > Nymphaeales > Nymphaeaceae > Nuphar > Nuphar pumila. Next base: position 35,911,551 of record NC_143254.1, read on the forward strand.
ATATTATGAAGATTGTAGTTCAGAATTTGGACTTTTGTATAAATTGACCATTGTTTGTTTGATTCCCATGAATGTTGGTTGTTTTCTTGTATTGTTCTCTGTAAAATTTGGCAAGTATATTTTGAACTTAACAGTCACTAGTCCAATTTATTCCAGCAAGATTACAAAAACCAATGCTTCATGTAAGCTATATATGATTTTTTATTATTAAATTAGTCCATTTTTGCATTTTCATGTGAGAGAAGTGACCAAATGTCCTCTTATATAAATAAAATGGGTTTCCTTCGTTACTCTTCTTTCACTTTCTATTGCAACTTGCAACTTTCATGCTTTATATAAAGCAATAACCTTATTTAATGACGTCATCACATACACTAGATCTCTATGGTGCAGGTTTGGTGCAGGTTATTTTGATCCAATCTGATCTCATGAATGGATTCATCAGGTTCAAAATAGTAGGAACCTGCTTTTGGATCATCTTTTATCAATGAAAAAACGTGATTTTATGACCCGAGAAAGTATCTCACATTTCAGGTTATTGATTTTTAAAGCCTTACAAAATCTGACCTAAGCATCGTAATCAGATGATCTAAGAGCTGATTCTCACTAAGAAAAATGTCAATCATATTGTAAGGTTAATTTCATGAAAACAACCAACAAAGTACATAAAAAGAAAAAAGAATAAAAAGTGGCATTGTACCTTATGATCTCATTTTACCAAATATTACCTTTTTATATACACTACAAGAAAATTGTTAATTAGCGACGGAAATTAGCGACGGATTTTTCTCGTCGCTACTTAGCGACAGATTAGCTAGAGATAGAATCTGTCGCTAATTTGCGACGGATTAGCGAGGAAACGACTTTTATCGCTAATTTGTCGCTACTTAGCGACGGATTAGCGACTGCATGTTTTTGTCGCTACTTTTGATTACAAGAACACCATTTTAGCGACGGATTTAGAGAGGGAACTCTGTCGTCGCTACTCCGTCGCTAATTAGCGACGGAGTAGCGACAGAATATATTCCGTCGCTTTTTTGGTATTTGGGTTTCGCGACGGCTTCGCGACGGAATTTTTCCGTCGCTAAATGTCGCGTAAATCCCTAATCCCATCCCTCTTTCTCTTTTCCCTGTTTCGCTGTACTGCACCCTCCCGCCGCCCGTCGGCCCTCGCCACCGTCCGGCCACCGCCGCTCGCCAGCTGCCGCTCCCCGTCCACCGCTCGCCAGCCGGCGCTCGCCAGCTGCCGCTCCCCGTCAACCTCCCGCCACCGTCCGGCGAAGCGCAGGTTCTTCTTCTTCTTCTTCTTCTTCTTCTTCTTCTTCTTCTTCTTCTTCTTCTTCTTCTTCTTCTAAACGCAGGGGGTACGCCCCTTCCCTGCCGGAAACGGAGGGGGTTTAACCCCCTGCCGTGCTTTCCGGCAGGGGGGGTCGACCCCCTGCGTTTCCGGCAAGGGGGGTCGACCCCCTGTCGGAAAGGCATGGGGGGTCGACCCCCTGCCGGAAACGCATGGGGGGTCGACCCCCTGCCGGAAACGCATCGGGGGTCGACCCCCCTGCCGTAAAGGCACGGCAGGGGGTCAACCCCCCATGCCGGAACTGCCTTTCCGGCAGGGGGTTTAACCCCCTTCCCTGTTTTGAAAAGAATTTTTGTCGGCTGGGCCGGCTGGGCCGGCTATGGCCCTGTCATAGGCTCGCCTAGCACCCAGCCGACTGGGTGCTGGGCCTGGCGCACCTGCCAGCATGCTGGCAGTCAGCCGAGTGCTACTCGGCTGGCTGCCAGCCAGCCAACAGCCACCAACGTGAATAAAAAGATTTTTTTTTTTGAAATAAAGGGATCATACCCAGCCGATCACTCGGCTGGGCCAACAACGAGGGTTCACGGCTTGACTTCGGCTGGTCTGTCAGCCGACACCCATACCACATCGATCGTGCCATGGATTTCTTTTTGAAAAAAAAAATGAAAAACAAGGAAAAATATCAATATAACATAGTGGATTCGTAGATCCACTGATTCGCCATGGATTTCCATCAAAACATGCATGGAAATCCTACCTCTACCCGATTTCTCAAACGTTTCACATAAGAAAATGCCCGTACCTTGAGAGAAATACCCGATTTTTTTAGTTAGTGTTTCATCTTGTTTCATGATTAGTTAGTTTGTTACTTAATTTGTTTTGTTTTTGTGCAGATTTTTCAACGGAACCAACTCGTGCTCGGCTACCTGTGGTAAGTAAATGACAAAAACAATGCAAATCGGGTAAATACCCGTGGTGAGTAAGTGATGCAAACGTATCACATGTTATTTAATTTATTGAATGCAGCACTTTATTGTTCACACACTCACTTAGTTGTTGATATCTAGGACTGCTTTGTTGGAGTTCGGAGATCATGCTGAGCATGATTTTAATGTAGAAATATGGAAGTGTTCTTATTTTTGGAGTACGGAGTCCATGCTAAGCATGGTAGTAGTTAGTGAGATATTGAAGTGTGTTTGCTGCAGGTACATGTTTGCCATTTATTTGATATGAATGATTATGATGTATTGCAATGTTTGATGTAATTGTATCCATGCTTGCATGTAGTTACTTTCAATTTGATTTTCACTTCCATGTGAAATTTTATAATAAAAGCATGCTTCAAATGATTGTATCATGTCATTAATAGTTTGCACATGAAAATATTAAGTTATCAATGCATGCATCAAAATTCTTGTTATTGTTTGACATAGTATATTGCATGATAAATTTGATATTTTCTTCATCGTCGCATTCTGATTGTTTTTTTCTTAATTCGTTAGGATACTATTCGTAACATCATACGACAGAATGACTGCAAACCGTGAATGGATGTACCGTAGGATAGTGGACAATGAGTTATCGCATGAATATATGGATGGTGTCGATAGTTTTATTGAATTTGCAACGGCGAGTGTCAGTACGGTAGATCCCACAGGTCGGATTAGGTGTCCCTGCAAGATTTGTAAGAATAATCGATTTGTAGAACCTCATGGCGTTAGACATCACCTATACAGGAAGGGTTTTGTGAGTGATTATCAGAACTGGGCGTTTCATGGAGAAGAATTTAGAAACGATTTTGATACACGGGTGAATGTGGTGCACGATAATCCATATACGAATTTGATATTTGATGCTGCAGGAACAGAACTGGGTTCTGCTATGAGTTCTAGTGATGTAAGAACTGTCGTAGATGAAGAATCACCAAACGATGCAGCTAGTAGATTTTATGATTTACCTAAAGATGCTGATGAGCCACTTTGGAACGGTTGTGAGAGTCACACTATCTTGTCTGCAGTTCTTCAACTAATGAATTTGAAGTCCGAGTATAATTTGAGTCAATCATGTTTTGACCGTTTGTGCATGATTGTGAAGAGTATGTTGCCTAAAGATGAGAAATTGCCACAAAATTTCTATCGTGCGAAAGTTATGGTCAACGCTCTAGGTATGGGTTACAAAAAGATTGATGCTTGTCCAAATCACTGCATGTTGTATTTCAAGGAGCAGGAAAATGACATATCATGCCCGTCATGTGGGCATCCTCGGTTCAAGCCAAAGACAAGAGGCAATGGTAGCACGAGATCAAAGGAAGTTTCATACAAGTCGCTCCGCTACTTTCCTATCACTCCTAGATTGCAGCGATTGTATATGTCTTCAAAGACAGCTAAACACATGAGATGGCATGCAAATAAAGTTCGACACGATGAAAACAAGATCACGCATCCTGTTGACGCTGAAGCTTGGAAGCACTTTGATCGTACTCATCAGAACTTCGCAATGGAAGTGCGAAATGTTAGACTCGGTCTATGTACAGATGGATTTAATCCATTTGGGGGTAGATCAACTCCATACTCATGCTGGCCAGTATTTGTAACTCCATACAACCTTCCACCAAGCTTGTGTATGAAACGTCCAAATCTTTTCTTGTCTCTGTTGATCCCTGGTCCGACCTCACCTGGCCAAAATCTTGATGTATATCTAAGGCCATTGATTGATGAATTAAAAGTACTATGGGATGACGGTGTTACCACGTATGATGCCCACAAAAAACAAAATTTCAACATGAAGGCCTCTGTTCTATGGACAATCAGTGACTTCCCTGCATATGGTATGTTATCTGGTTGGAGCACACATGGGAGGTTGGCTTGTCCGTACTGCATGGAGGATTCCAAAGCTTTTAGATTGAGGCATGGAAGGAAGCCTTGCTGGTTTGATTGCCATCGTCGATTTCTACCCAGCGATCATCCGTTCCGACGTCAAAAGAATGCATTTACAGCAGGCACAACTGAAATGGAAGGTCCATCCTCAAGATTGTCTAGCATAGAGATTTTAAGAAGATTGCGATACTTTCCAAATGTATTAACAGATGCCCGCAGTCCTACACCCTTCCGTGGATTTGGGAAGGAACACAATTGGACGAAAAAATCTATTTTTTGGGAACTACCGTATTGGCCGACCCTATTGATACGACATAATTTGGATGTGATGCATGTAGAGAAAAATGTGTTTGATAATGTGTTCAATACAGTAATGAATATTAAAGGAAAAACGAAGGATAATCCGAAGGCCCGTATGGATTTAAAATTAATATGTAAAAGACCAGAATTGGAACTCAAAGAGTATAATGGCAAAGTACTGAAACCAAAGGCGAAGTACGTGCTCGGACCTGATCAAATAAAACATGTATGTCAATGGTTGAGACAACTGAGATTTCCAGATGGATATGTCTCTAACATTGCTCGAGCTGTGAAGATTGACGATGGACAGTTATATGGGTTGAAGAGCCATGATTGTCATATCTTTATGCAACGATTGATACCCCTAGCATTCCATGATATGTTAGACAAACCTATATGGGGGGTATTGTCTGAGTTGAGCGGATTTTTCAGAACATTGTGCGCATCGGAGGTCATTGTATCAGATGTAAAGAATCTCGAGGACTCTGTCATCACCACTGTTTGTCTGTTAGAAAAGATATTTACGCCAGCATTTTTCGATGTTATGGAACATTTGATCATACATCTGCCATATGAACTAAGGGTTGGTGGCCCTGTGCAATATCGATGGATGTACCCATTTGAAAGGTATATGTTTTTTTATATTTGTCTCTTTAATGACAGATATTTAAAATTTGAAATGTATATTCTTGTCAGATGCATGTTCGACCTAAAAAAAAAGGTTCGTAATAAAGCAAGAGTAGAAGGCTCTATTTGTGAGGCGTACACTTTAGAAGAGATTTCAAATTTCTCATCTATGTACTTCGAACCTCATATTTCAATACGTTACACATGCCCGCCCCGTAACGATGATGGAGAACAAGTAACTGTAGTTGACAAGCTGTCGATATTTCAACGACTTGGGCATGCATTTGGTAGTTGCCGATCAAGGCTATTGACAGATCGAGAGCAAGATGCAGCACACATCTATATTCTTTTTAATTGTTCAGCGATCGACCCATTCATAAAGGAATGTGATCCAAATGATGTACCAAGTGGATGGGCAAACAATGAAGAAGAAGAAGAAGAAGAAGAAGAAGAAAGTCAAACTAGTGACGAGGAAGAATTCTCAAGCTAGTGAAAAAAATCTTATACTACAAACCTCTATTTAAATGCATTGTAATACTTGATGTGAGTTGTATTGCAATACTTGGTGTGAATGATTAAAAATTTTATTTCAATGTATTGTAATACTTGATACGAATGATTCGAATGCATTGTAATTTATCTGAATGTATTATAATTTATGCAATTAACGAATGATTTGAATTAGTGCAATACTTGATGTCAATGATTTGAATTATTTGAATGCATTGCAATGCTTGATGTGAATGACTTGAATGCATTGTAATACTTGATGTGAATTATTTGAATGTATTGTATGACATATGTTATTTGTTAGAATATGGTTCGTGGAGGTTATAGTGGTCGCTCATCCAGTAGTAGCCAGGCTCAACCTTCATCTTCACGGGCTCCTGTGATAGGTATATCATATAACTAATTAGATGCTTGATTAGTTCAAATGCACATTCTGAGAACTTGGTGTGTATTTTTTTACAGATGATGTTGCGCCTGTATACGACCCACCTACACCAGTTGATCGCACAAGTCAACAGCCAACACAGGAAACAGGGTCTTCACAGGCTGGCACAAGAAGACTCATTCGAATAGTGTATATCGATAATCGACCGTAAGTATTTTGTTTTCAATTATTGCATATCTTTTAAATATTTTATATTGATATTTACTGTGTAACAATTCATGTGCAACACGAGGTTTGAGCCACAAGAAGTAGTACGGGAGATTAGGAATTCACTTCTTCAACATCTACCAGGACCAGTTGCTCAATGGAAAGAGTACCCAAATGAGGTATTAGACAGATTGTGGTCCTCATTCATGGTATACAGTTGTTCCTCATAGTTAATGTGTTTCATATTTAATTTATTTAAGCAATGTCTACTAACTTTTTGAAAATATTTGTAGGCTTCGAATCGCTTTGCAACTACGGTGGAAGAAAATGATGCAAGGAAGGTGTGGCAGAAGGTGGCTGCCAATCGATTTGCAGACATGCTGCACACTATGAAGACTGCAGCAAAAAAAGCATCTGGCGTAGTAGATGATCCATTACTGTGGAAGGGCCATGGTCCTATTACTATCAGGAGAGATTACTGGGATGAAATGTGCGATATGTGGGCGGGAGATGCATTTAAAAATCGCTCTGCGAAGGCTTCACAAAATCGATCGAAGATGCCCGAAGCCCATCTACACACAGGTGGATCTAAGACATTTGGGAGCCACCTAAAGAAAATGGTAACTCATCAATATATAATATTAATTTTATAAGTATAGTTGCAAATTTGTGTACTAAATCTTTTGTCATTTAACTTCGCAGGAAGCAGAAAAAGGAGGCAGTGTACCATATAAGGATGTGTTTGTAGAAACACATAAACGGAAGACCACGGGAGTCTTCGTATCAGAGAAGGCGAGAACGACAATGGTATGTATTAATTCTATTAATAATCATTGCAATATATATGCAAGTCATCATAATGTTATCATTAATTATTAATGAATACTTTAAACATTATTTTGTAGGAGGCATATGAGCAACAAATGGTAGAGCGATATGGTGAAGACGCTACTCAGCATCCATCATTTGATCCTACAGCATGGGTGACTGCAGCAGGTGAACCCAAAAAAGGTCGCGTGTTCGGGTTTGGGAGTAATATGAACACTTCACCAGTTATTGGTTCTTCCAGTTACGGCTCACCAACTTCTTGCGCCGACATAAGCTCCAAGCAGCCGACTATTCTTTCCGGTGATGATGTATCCGAGATCATTAATGAATCACTGAATAACTACTTCCAATACACCGTCGCCCCCTTTCTCCGAAATGAGATCAAGGCCGCTGTTCAGGATAGAGGATCTTCGATTCCAGGTCCCTCTCAGGTATAATCACATATATAGTTTTTTTGACTATCTTAAAGCACATCTGAGCATGGTAGAATCACATATAGAGTTTTTCTAGATGCCTTAGAACACATATGAACATGCTATAATCACATATTCAATTTTTTTACTGCCTTAGCACACATATGAGCATGATAGAATCACATATATATATATTTAACTTTTTGTCTGTCTTAGAGCACATATGAGCATGATAGAATCACATATAAAGTTTTTTTGATTGCATTAGAACACATAAGCATGCTATAATCACATATTCAGTTTTTTTACTGCCTAAGAACACATATGAGCATATTATAATCACATATTCTGTTTTTTGACTGCCTTAGCACACATATGAACATGCTATAATAACATATAGAGTTTTTTAACTGCCTTAGAACACATATGAACATGTTATATATCATTTATGATAGAATCACATATAAAATTTTTGGCTTTGCCTGCCTTAGAGCACATATGAGCATGCTATATTCACATATTCAATTTTTTTACTGCCTTAGCACACATACGAGCATGATCGAATCACATATATAGTTTTTTGCTTGCCTTAAAGCACATCTGAGCATGGTAGAATCACATATAGAGTTTTTTTATATGCCTTAGAACACATATGAACATGCTATAATCACATATTCAATTTTTTGACTGCCTTAGCACACATATGAGCATGATAGAATCACATATAGAGTTTTTTTATTGCCTTAGATCACACATGAGCACATGATAGAATCACATATAGTGTGTAATTTATTTCATTATATTTTGTTTATCAATACTGACTGTTCTTTTCTTGTGTAGGCTGCTAGCGATAATCAGGGTAGTGGAGCTGAAGGGACAGATAAAGACAATGAACAAGAAGACGCACAAAATCTTGGCGATGATTAGAGGACTGTGTTGAAGAAGTTCTATTTTTTTTATTTTTCCTAATTGTAATTGTTGAATTGTAAATAATTAAACTTCTTAGTTTTAAGGTGGAACGATTAATTATTATAGATACTTGTTATATGAATTTTTTTGTGTGGTTTGTTTTTTATTTACAGGAAATATAAATTGTACAGGAAATATAAATTGTACAGTTCTCCGTAATTAATTTTTAAATAATTTTTTTTTTATTTTTTTTCGTTTTTGCGACGGATTAGCGACGGATGATTCCGTCGCTATTCATATTAATCTAGCGACGGCTTAGCGACGGAATTAAATCCGTCGCCACGCCGTGGTCGCCGTTTAGTACCGGCGGATTGGCGACGGAATATAGCGCTCGTTATTCCGTCGCAATTAGCGACGGACTTGGCGACGGAATTATTCCGTCGCCAGTTAGCGTCGAAATATTCGCGACGTAAGCATACTGTCGCCGCGTTGTCGCTAATCCGTCGCTAACATGGTTAGCGACGGATTAGCGACGGATTAGCGACGAAAGGTGGTCGTCGCTAATCTACTGCTCTGTTGTAGTGATATATGGGGTAACATTTGCTAACGTTGTCCTAACAATCCAAATGTGTCAGAAATTATATGCACTTGTTGTGTTGACCCAATCAGACCTCATGGATGGATTCAGCATGGTGCAAATGCTAGAAACAGGCTTGTAGATCATGTGTTTTTGATGAAAAAATATTACACATTATAGACAATTGGTTTTTCATAGCTCATAAAATCATTCTTACATGTCATAGTTGAACGATTTGAGAGCCTATTTTTACTAACTCAAACATGTAGATCATATCTATAAGGTTAGTTTCATGAAAATAAAAAAAAAATTATAAAAAAAAAACTCATTTGTCGATAATGGCGACACGATCAAATGTTAACCCTATATATATGGTTAATCTGACATTAAACTAGTTGTATTTAATTTTGGGTTCAACCTTATAAAATAACTAAAATACTTTTTAAAGAATGATATTTTTTTAAAATGCATGGTTACTTTTTTGGATGTTATTGGTTTTTTGAACTTAGAGAAAATTGAAAAGTCAATCACCTTTTTCAAAAAAAGTAACTCTATAAAGCTATCAAACCTTGTATTTTAAAAAATGGCATTCTTTAAATAGTATTTTAGTCATTTACATAAGGTTGAATTTATCTAATATTAAACATAATTAGTTAATGTTAGATTAACTCATATATATATATATATATATAAGTGTCAACAGACCTGGTTTACCTAGACCCGATTGTAAACACCCTAAATTTTTCTCGTTCATTCCAGGCACCCCCTTTCAGCAGATGCCATTCCCCTTAGGAGTCTAACCCCTAGGTCCAGTCTAGTTTAGGTGTCATTCCACCCCCTTTTCATTGGTAAAACTACCATTTTACCCTTAGGTCACCCTAGATCCCTGCCAATTAGACCCAGTCAAACCCATTTTAAGTTCAAAGTAGTGAGAATGTCTGTCATTTCTAGATCCTCTGAGCTCACGATAAGTGCATCCTGTTCATTTTTGTTCATTTCAGCTAAAATTAGTTCATTTCTCGAGGAATGAGCTCAATTCTAACTCGACTCCTAGTCAATTATTTCTAAGTCAGTTATTTCCAGTCAATCATGTTCTCCTAAGTCTAACTCGAGCTCACTAGGGGTTCAAGTGGCTCGGTTCCAGTTTAAATTCGTTTCTCATAGTCTTGAAGTTCATTTTAGCTCACTTCGGCTCATTTCAGCTGCAATTGAGCTAAATCAAGTCAATCTAGCTAGTGTTTGAGCTTCAGATTCAGTTTATCTCAGTATAACTGACCTTTATTCTAGCTCAAACCTAGTACATTCTTGTTACCCACTTCATTTTAGTGTTCATTTCTCATCATTTCTCTGAGAACTGGGTCATTTCTTGATCATACAGCCAAGGAGTTTAGTTGAGTCAGTACCTTTTTAGTTTCTCTGAGTTTAGAAACCCTAGAATCCAGTTCAAACCTCATTTTTTAGTGTTTCTCTCTACCCTGCAGGGGCAAAATCATTTCTCAGGTCATTTTATTCAAATCATCATTTTTATCATTTTCCAAGTTGGTATAAGTGTCAATCCGGGCTCAGATCAATTTCTTTTTCAAAAATTTTATCTATATTTAAGATCTAATTCATATTTGGATCAGATCCAATATTGGATCTTATATCCAATACCCAATCCTCATCCTCGAACAAGAATCTTTAATTTCGTGTCTCTACCAGGGGTCTGGGACTTCAAATCCCTCATCCAGGGTTTGCATTTGGCATATCATTTCAAATGCATTTCATGTCACGACATGTCATTCTCGAGATTCAACACTCATGTTTTCAAAATATCAAATCCAGACTCTATTTTAAAACCTTTCTTTCGAAATCAATTTCAAAAACCTGGGTTTTAAATCAATATTTTCTTGGCCAACCCCTAGGATTTTATATTCCTTATTTCAAAGCATTTTCCTTAGAAAAATGATTTAGAGTCATTTTAAACTTGATTTTTAATCAATTCTGGATTTTCTTCAAGTGGGGCCCACCCTACAGGAGGCGCCAAACCCTAATTTTTTCATCTTTATTCAATTTCATTTTATTTCATGTCTTCTTTCAAAAATATAATTTTTTTAACAAATCTAGGTGTCTTTTAAAGCTTTTAGAAAATATTGTTTTTAACCCCTTTATTTTATTTTTCTTAAAATCATTTTTGAAAAACCAAATGAGGCCCACACATGTGGCGCCACATTTGAGGGTATTTGAGTCTATTAGGTTTAGTTAGAGTTTTAATTAGGTTTGGAGTTTGAAAAGTCAAAAGCCAAAACGTGAATTCAATTAGGACTTTGATTTTATTTTCAAATTTATCTTTTGTTTTAAACTTCTTTTAAAAACCTTTATTTATTTGTTTTAAAAACCAAATATGGGGCCCACTTCGATGGCACCATATTTGAGGATTTTCAAGCTTGTTTAGGACTTAATTAGGTTTAGTCAAAGTGAATTTTAATTAGAACTCTTCAAGGAAATTACCCATCCCTCATTTTTTCTTGTTTATCTCTTTTAATTAAGAAAGTTTCGACTAGATCGGAACTCTTTCAAAATTTCTATAAATACCTACCTCTAGGATTTCAACCCCCTCATGCTTTTCTCTCCTCTCCTTCAAGTTCCAGCAGCGTCCTCCATTAAAGTCTAAGGTGAGCGCCTTCTTCCCTTTTCGTTTATTAAATTTTTTTTACTTGTTTTTCTATGATTTTCCATGTAATCCACCATTGCCGCACCTTGTAGTTCATCTTTTTCTTTTCTTTTTCTTTCAATAACCCATGTTTATGGTTCAAGATGATGATCAGCTGAGTGCTTAATGAGTTTTACACATTTTTTATCCGTCAATCATGTTTATATTTTGTTTATTTCATGATCGCCCAAAAAAAGATCGAGATTCGACCCTTCTATGGATTGAATCCCTCTTTTAATGGCTATATCAAATTCTTGATCATGCTTCTCTGCGTTTTTATTTTTATTTCATCATATTCATGTTTATTTTCAGTTATTCATGATTCATGATTCATGGCATTAGTTACATGTTTTTATGGTTTTATCATGCTTGGTTAGGTTTCTTTTGTTCTAGGGTTTAGGTTTTACAATTTTGATTTCTGGCCTCCTGTTAATGTTATTATTTTATCAGTTTATATTCATTATTTAAATCTAAATTTTTTATGGTGGAATCATGCATTTGTCTACGGTTTCCAATAAAAAATTTAGATTTTTTTGAGTTCTGTAACCCTTTTCATAAATTCAAGAAACAAAACCTTATTCCTGCACCTGTTAAAATGCTATGCAAAATCCAAAGTTGTTTGTCAGGGTCATATCTCCCTCATCGAAGATTGTATTTTAAATCCGTAAAAAGCGACATGTTTGTCAGAGTGTCTAGTATATTATTTAAAATTTTGAGAATTTTTCATGGTGGTTGGTGGTTTACTATTTTTTCTTCATCTAAAGCCAAAATATGTTTCTCTAGAACCATTAGGCATTATATAAACCCTAGGTCATCTTGTCAGAATGATTTCTCCCTAACCGGAGATTGTATCGATGATCCATAAAAAGTGACATGTTTATCTGAATGTCTAGTTTCTTCAGTAGGATTTCTATGATTTTTGAGTATCGTTTGCTATTTTTCTTTAATCCAAAATCAGGACTTGCTTTTCTTGAACCGTTAGATGTTGGCCGGAATCAAACGCAACTTGTTGAAACAACTTCTGCCTAACCGGAGATTGTAATTTAAATATGTAAAAAGGGTTATTTTTATTCTGATGTCTAGTTTATCTCTGTTGAATTTCATAAATTTTTATTACTTTTTGATATTTGATTCTGGTCTGACACTATGATAGGTATAAAACAATAGATAAAATAACATATTTTTTATTTTTTATTTAATATTCATATCCAATTAATCTCAAAAATATATTTTTCAATTGAATCTTATTTTTAAAGTTATTAGAAGTGTCCATGTCAATTTTTATGAATTTTGGAATTCATTTGATGTATTATTTAGTTAAATCATAAAAATAACATGCCCGCGGAGTTTCGATTTGACCGAAACACGGGCAAATTTCATTGTTTTTTCATATTTCATTATTTTTGTCCATTATTTTCATCAAGGATCTGCTTTAAGCCCTTTCCTATTTGCTATAGTGATGGATGAGCTTACGAGATCAATTCAAGAAAATATGTCATGGTGTATGTTGTTTGCTGATGATATTGTTTTGATTGATGAGTCTAGAGCTGGGGTTAATGCTAAGTTAGAATTATGGAGACAGACATTGGAAGCAAGAGGTTTTAAGTTGAGTAAGAGTAAAACAGAATACATTGAATGTCGATTTAGTAAGCAACGAAGTAGTGATGGGAGTGTAGTGAAGCTTGGTGAGTAAGAAACACTGGTGGATGATTCTTTCAAATATTTGGGATCTATCATTCAAAAGTATGGGAAAATTGATGGAGATGTAAATCATAGGATAAAGGTTGGGTGGATGAAATAGAAGAGTGCAACTGGAGTGTTGTGTGATCGTAGAATGCTATTGCGGTTGAAGGGAAAGTTTTATAGGACGGCTATTAGGCCCGCTTTACTATATAGTACGGAATGTTGGGCTGCCAAGAGACATCATATTCAAAAAATGAGTGTAGCTGAGATGCATATGCTGAGATGGATGTGTGGAAATACAATAAAAGATAAGATTCGGAACAAGGAGATACGTAAGAAGGTAGACGTTGCACCCATTGAAAATAAGATGAGAGAGAATCATTTACGGTGGTTTGGACATATTCGATGAAGGCCTAATGATGCTACAGTTAGAAGGATGGAGAAATGGGAAAATATATTAGTTAAAAGAGGTCGGGGTAGGCCTAGGAAGACATGGATGGAGATGATAGGAAAGGATATGAATGCTTTGAACCTCACCAAGGACATGGCATTGGATAGAAATGAATGGAGGAGAAGGATTCATGTGAAAGACCCAGAATGATTTTCTTTGTTGGTTTAAATCGCTGACCCCAATTGTTTTGGGATGAAGGCGTAGTTGTTGTTGTTGTTGTTGTTGTTGTAGAGTTTGATCATGTTCATAATTATATTAGGGTTTTTTCCACCCAATTTGGCATCATTTTGAATCTGTTTGATCCTCGAATTAAGCGTATTACAAATTTTTTTTCGAAAACCCCCTGTTTTTAACCTTGTTTTATAATAAACATTTGTTTTTAATTGTATTCTAGACATTTTTTCCTCAATTTTGAATTTTGAATTTATTTATTTTATTATTTATTCAGTATGCATCATCCATTATGTTATTTAATGAGTTTTATTTCAGGAAAGTATAAAAAAAGGCTTATATCTAGATAAATATCTCAATTTTCAGATATTGTTGGATAATCCAGAAAAGCCGACATTTGTCTACTAACAAGTTTCTAATTTTGCAGGAAAGCTCAAGATTAGATTTTCTTTTATTTTTCTTTTTTTATTTATTCAATTATTGATATAAATTATAATTATAATATTGGAATAAGAATTTACTTTTCTGCTTAACTTAGGTTGCATTTGCATATAGTTTGGTTTTAATATATTACTGTTATTGCTTATCATTCATGCACATTTTTCAAATTCACAATGGTCAACATGAATGGCACATGCACCTACTTCTACAGAGTTGGTAAACTTAGTGGAGTTCGTATTTGTGACCATAGTTAGAATACGAACAAAACTCATATTTATCATCTTCTTTTAAGTTACAAACAACGTACACTCTTAGGCTATTTTAAAAAAATTATAGCATATTTTTAAAAGCTTTTTCAAGTATTTTTCCTTTTAGAATCAAATGAGACATATTCAATATATATTCATGACCATAGTTAGGGATATATAGCAATATTTATCTCATTTAAATTCTATAAGGCACATAAATTCTTTTACAAAATATTTTCTCACATTCTTCAAAAAATATTTTCATAAATTACATCCATGCATCTTCTAGATTTAGACTGTATCATAAAAAAGTTCACAGAGCCACACGCCCATCCCTTTTGATCTATTCATAGTTCCATCTCAGAAAAACCAATTTCTCAAAACACCAGGATTGCCCTTCTTCAAAAATTGATTTTCTCATAATAGTTTTCCTTTCTTCAAAAGTGTTTTCCAAGTTTGAAAAATGATTTTCAAAGCATCTCCTTTTCCAAGTATTTTTCCAAAATATTTCAAGCATACATCATGTTTTTAGTCAAATTTTTCTAAAGTCACATCACATGCTTGCTTCTTTGTGCATTTAGAAATAGAATATCTATTTAGACAGTTGAGCAAAGCAAAGTACATGATTGATTCTTGGTTTGATTACCCCTGGTTATGGCACTAGGAACGGTTGAACCTCGTACCGACAGGCGAGTCTCATCCTCTCAATCTTTCCCATATTTTTCAAAACAGAGGCGAGTTATTTTTAAAAACTTTTTCAAAAGGTCAGTTTGACTTACAAAAGTAAAATTTTGCAATGATAACAGATTTGGTGATCGAGATGGGACCTGTCTTCGCTGGATCAATCTTGTACCATGCTCTATTCAACTTGTCAAAATTGTGTTCTACAATGTCAGTTCTATTTCATTTCGTGTGAACCTAGGAGCCTAGAATCAAACCCAGCTGACATGGATTGCATATAGACCTAGGCATGGTTTGGTAGGACTGATTGAGGAGGCATTATTCATGCTCACATAGACTTAGGTCTCATACAATCCTCTTCAATCTAGGATCTGATTGAAAACATTGTTTGTTTCTCATAAAGTTTTTAAAATTTTACTTCTTTAGGTCATTAGAGTCTTCTGTTTTCTTGCATGTTGATTATTTTTCAAAAACAACCCTACCTATTTTTACCTGACCACCACGTTGCTAGGCTTTCTTCTAGAATCATAGTTTAGGACAAAGCCTTACAACTGAGCCACTTATTTGGGTCGAACCCTTCTGCCACGTACCGAGGGTTATAGTTCAAAGTATATCGGTAGGCGCTCAAGGATGTTGAAAAATATGAGCCTAGAACTGGAGAAAATTGTTTTATGCCATGTAGATCGAGCCTTAGCTCGAGTATATTGGCATAGCATGATTGGACACAAATGATCTGAGCCTTAGAGTTAGGATTAGGGTCCTACATCTATTTCAAAACTTGTGCATGTAGAGTCAGCCTTTTAGGGAATGTTGTATGCACATACTTGTTTGTGTAGGATGTTGTGTGAATGTATCTCCTCTATTTTCCCTTTAATTTTCTTGTATTACCTTAGATTCTCTTTTATTTTTATAAAGATTTTATCAAAACCTTGGATGATTTTTCAAAAAAATCCTCTATTTTTCTTCAAAACTCTAGGCAATTTTTCTTTTTCTTCTGTTCCTCTGGATCTCGAATTTCTAGCCTTATTTTGATCCTGCCTGCAATTTAAAAAAAAAAAACATGTATTTTTCTCTTGGATTTCAATCATGTTATTTTTTTTCAAATCTCTTCACCTTATTTTTCTCGTATTTTTCAGTGAATTCCCTGATTCTTGCAGTGGGAAATTATTCGTCCACCTTCCCTTTTAGGTTTACCTTAGTTGTGTACTTCCTTCGTCAAAGTAACAACATAATTATCATAATTCTAGCAACGACACAATCCCTGATAATAGGATATCCTTTCAAAATCTTTAACCTGATCTCGTCAGATTTTTCTCTTATCTTTTTCATTCAAATTGTTGCCCTAAAAAATTTTCCCTCATTCTGATCATCCCCTTTGACCTATAGAGAGTATCAGCATTGTTAAATGGTTCAAACCAGATCAGGCAAGAAGATTGCACCATATCAGCGCGTCAGCGATATCAGCAGCAGCGAAGAAAAGTTGAGTTCCCCAGGTTCAGCCAGAGGACAGGGCCAGCACGACAACGATGACATTAATCCTACCATGTATGAGTTATTCCAGAAGATGATGGCCAAGAGGCAATTAGAGCAAGCTGAGGCTAGCTCAGGAAAGGTTCCATCCAGGAAGAAGACTAAGGGCAAAACCATCAGGAAACACATCAAAATTGCCCAGAGAAGGATCCAACAGGTTAATGCTTCAGAAGGGGCAGATTCAGCGGAAGAAGTCTCTGAAGAAGAGCAGAAGGTGTTCAAAACGTTTATTCAAGAGCCTGAATCTGTCAAGATTTAGACCCCAGCATTCGACGATCCGATCTAGCTTCAGTTGAAGGAGATGACCAGGATGGTCAAGGATCTGCAGGCCCGTGATAAGGGCAAGAAAACCTACACAAGTGAAGACTTCTACGATGGCCTTGAAGGGGATGATAGTTTGGAAGAACTCCCATGCAAATTTATCAAATTCGATGTGACGAGCGATCCTAAGGCTCGCTTGGCCATGTTCTTTGTAGAATGCAATCGATTCAAGAGAGACAATCGTGCACTCTTCATTTGCTTTTCACGCAGCTTAGAAGGTACTGCAGCCAAGTGGTACTCTGAGCATATCAATCCAATCAAGTTGTGAGAGTTCAATAAGGTGGTCAACTTGTTCATCGAACAATAACTTTTCAATACTGAAAAATTGTCAACGCTCAACCGTCTCTGCAATTTGAAGCAGAAAGATAATGAAAAAGCCATAAACTTCATTCGCAGATAGAGAGGCACTTGCAATAGAATGAGAAACCCCATCTCAGAGGATCATGCACTCTAGATTATCCTGAACAACTTCTCACAACCTCTAAGAAGCCTTATTTCCAACTCGCCTTCCAAGTCTTTCATTGAGATTACTAAATAAACCAAGTGGCTCGAGATGGGGATGGAGAACAGAGTCTACGAAGGTATCATTCTCGTCAAGAACAGTCAAGATTTGAAGAATAAGACAAATTTCACCTTCTCCGCCAACTCTGGCAGCAATGACAACAAAGGTAGCAAGGACAATCATACAAATTAGAAAGAGAAGTCTTCTAAGCAGAACGACAAACCTGTTCAGTCCAACTTTCTACAGAAAGAAAAGATAAAGCGTGACGGTTGGGGTAATGACCGCAAGTTTACTTCTCTAGAGCAGTCGCTCAAAGAAATCCTTGAATATATGTTGACCAACGAATTAGTAAAGCTCCGAAGAGCCACATACCCTCCCATAATCATGGAAAGATTCATGAATCAGTTCTGCAAATTCCATCGGGCAGTAGGGCACTACATCAACCATTGTTTTGTCTTTAAGAACATCGTTCAATACTGCATTGAGAAGAATCTCCTTGTTGAGGATGAAAAAGACACCAATCAGCCATCCTGATCGGGCTTTTCCTCAATCATTCAAGAAATTGACAATGCCAGTGCTTTTTCATTCCTCATCTTGCTTTTGTCCTTTTAAAAGGGACAATTTAGTCTCATTTTTTTTCGTAATTTATCATTCTTTTTTCAATGCATCAATAAAAGTATCAATTTTCTTCAAAGTTGGCACCATCTTCTTTATATATTGTTGCTCTTTGTCCTTTTGCAAAATATTTTTTTGCAAGGGGTGACCTCTTTCAGAGTGCCTCTGAATCAATCAAGAACTCCATTGCCTTGTTACCTTCAGAGAACGCTCTTCAAATATCAAGTATTTATCTTTGCTCCCTAGTTACACTGGGGCATTTTTTTTGAAAATTTGTCTTTATCTCAGAACGTCATGTATGCAGGCAGGATCAAATAAATCCTTTCATTATCAAGCATTATCATTAAGCATTATTAAGTATTATCTTTTTATTTGCCTGATCTGCTTTCATTTGCATTGATCAGTTTATATTTGTCTGATCTGTATTCATTTGCATTGATCAGTCCCTATTTGCTTGATCTGCAATCATTTGCATTGATCAGCCCATATTTGTCTGATCTGTATTCATTTGCATTGATTGACACCAATTTACCTTATCTGCATTCATTTGCATTGTTCGGCCCCTATTTGCCTGATTTGCATTCATTTGCATTGATCAATCCATATTTTCCTAATCTGCATTCATTTGCATCAATCGGCACCAATTTACATTATATGTATTCATTTGCATTGATTGACGCCCATTTGCCTTAATCTGCATTCATCGGCCCATATTTGCCTAATCTGCATTCATTTGCATTGATCAACTCATATTTGCCTGATCTGCATTCATTTGCATTGATCGACTCATATTTGCCTGATCTGCATTCATTTGCATTGATCGGCCCATGTTTGCCTGATCTGCATTCATTTGCATCGATCAACACCAATTTGCCTTGATCTGCATTCATTTGCATTGATCGACGTCCATTCGTATCGACTTGCATCCTTTTGTATCGAATCAATTCCCATTCAGGATAAGGGATAAATCCTGAGTCCCTGGTGTGATCATTGCAAAATTTTTCCTTTTTTATTTTTTATCTTCCTTCTCTTTCCTTTTTGCCTCTTTTCCCTTTTTGAAGCGGATAAAAGAAAGAAAGAGAAGAGAAGAGAAAGAAAGAAAGAAGAGTGGAACTCTTTTGCAAGGTCTCACTTGACCTTAATTTTGAAAATATTTTAAAATTACTCGCCTCTGTTTCTCGTGAGAGTGAAGGTGAAAATTTCCACCACAATCTTCAAATATCTTCAGCGCGCCAACCTTTTCCTAAATCCAGTCTTACACTGGTTGAACCTCTTATATTTGGTTTTTACTGGTCAATGTTTCCAAACCTAGTCCAACTTCTGAGTTGGTCTACTTTTCTTTGAAGATTCGAGTTTCGACTCGAATTTTCTTTCACTTTCAACCTTCGCGTTGGTCTAGTTTTTCCTTTAAAATTTTGAGTTACGACTCAAATTTTCTTTCTTTCAAATCCAAGCACAGTTCTAGTTTCGACTCGAACCTTCTTTTAAATCTAACAATTGGTCTAGTCTTTCCTTTGAAGATTTGAGTTCCGACTTGAACCTTCTTTCAAATCAAAGAATTGGTTTAGTTTTCCTGAAGATTTGAGTTTCGACTCGAACCTTCTCTCAAATTTAACAATTGGTCCAGTTTCCTTTGAAGATTCGAGTTCCGACTCGAATTTTCTTTCTTTCAAAATCCAAGAATTGGTCTAGTTTTCCTTTGAAGATTTGAGTTTTGACTCGAACCTTCTTTTAAATCCAAGAATTGTTGTAGTTTTCCTTTGAAGATTTGAGTTCTGACTCGAACCTTCTTTCAAATCTAACAATTGGTTCAGTTTGCTTTAAAGATTTGAGTTCCAACTTGAATTTTCATTCTTCCAAAATCCAAAAATTAATCTAGTTTTTCTTTGAAGATTTGAGTTCCGACTCGAACCTTCTTTCAAATCCAAGAATTGATCTAGTTTTTCTTTGAAGATTCGAGTTTCGACTCAAATTTTTTTTCTTCCAAAATCCAAGAATTGATCTAGTTTTTCTTTGAAGATTCGAGTTCCAACTCGAACTTTTTTTCAAAATCCAACTTTCGAGTTGGTCGAACTTCCAAATTCAACTTCATGCTTAATGCCCATTTTTATCAATCGAACCCCTGGGTCACTCAAGTTTGTCGAGCAGACCTGCGGGTCACCAATTCTCATCAAGCAGACCTTCGGGTTACTAATATTATCAGTATCAGTCATCTTCGACCTACAGGTCGCATTTGTCAGTCATGGTCTTCCAGGATTCGAGCTTCGTGTCGAACTCATTTGCCAATTGGCCCAATATCAAATATCAATCATCTTTCTTGCAAGGGACCCTTTTTCCAAGGAGAGTTTGAGGGAGCTCGTTCCTTTCGCATGTCTTTATTGTTCGTTCACTGAACCTCTATTTCAGGGAGAGTTTGAAGGGACTCATGTCTTCACGAACAGTTTGCAAAGCATTTTTTATTGTTACATAAAGAGCCCCTTTCAGGGAGAGTTTCGACGAAAGCTCGCTTTCTTTGTATCCCATTTACCTTTTACCTTGGCCATCCCGTCATAAAGAACCCTATTTTCGGGAAAAGTATGATGGACTCACTCCTCTGTGATGATTCATTGAACTTATCCAATTGGTCGCCTTTCCATAAGAGAAGTCTAAAGTTAAGGAGCTTTGACGAAAGCTCAATTTCTCTTCAAAAGTTTATTTTGCAAACACCTCCTCTTCAGGGAAGAGAGGAGTATCTTTTATTACCCGTTCAGGTAAGGGTCAAGCCTAGGTCTCTTCTTTGGGAAAAGGTGATGCAATAAGATGATGTAGACTCGGTACAAACTGATCCACAATCCAAGATCCAAATGGATCTTGACACGTGGAAGCTTTTCACGAAAATGAGACTGAATAAGACTCAAGAAAATAGGTTTTTCAGGATTTGTGCACACTGTTTCGACAAATGCGGCCCAAATAAAAGTTGTGCGTAACTCACACAGATTTCCAACAAACCTAAAATCACTGGATTCAGATCAACGGTGTTTGTTATACAAACTCGAATCTGTGACTAATGAACAAGGTTATGACAAACTTTTGGATTCTGTGGATAGTCTATTTGACAAAGCTTTTGACCTAGAAAACAATAAATTTTATGAAAACTCTCAACTGAGAAATTGAAGGTAAAATCCATACCTTTGCAACAAACTAAAATTTGGAATTTTTTGAGTTTTATACAAGGCTCTACAAATTTTTTGAATTCTGGAAAATAGTATGAGTTATTGATAAAAGAACTAAATTTTCCACTATTCAATGGCATCAAATATTGATATTTTTGAGGTACTTAAACAAAGATTCAATTAAAACTCAAAACATAAAAATTGTAGATCTAGGTTCTAGATTTCCACAGAATCAAACAAAATAAATTTTCATTTAGAAAATCTCCAGATAACAAAAAAATACCGAACACCACTAGAAGTGTTCTAAACCAAGATAGTGACAGTGTATTCCTGTCAGTCCAAGACTTTGATAGCATTTTTTAGGAACTCAAACGGTTAATTCATGACATGGTCTCAACTACAAAGTTATAGAAAATGTCTTAACTTTACAGAAAGCTAAAGAACTCTGTGAAAGTGCACTAGGATCGAGGCAACGAGCACTACAGGGGGGTGAATAGTGCTTTTAAAAATTGTCTGCGGAATATTATAGGATTTTGCAAATCGAAAAGCAAACACACAAAAAACACAAGATTTTATCCTGGTTCGGTCTATCCCGACCTACATCTAGTCCCCAAGCAAAACCCGCTTGAGATTTCCACTATCAACCTTGTTAACTACAAGATCACACAGACCAAAACCGGTCCCACTTTCAGTAACAACCCTACTGAAAGCAAACAACTCCTTTAAACCAAGGAATCCTTCTTTTTACAGAAAAAATAAGTAACAACTTACAATACAACCTATGAGCCTTTCTTTTGAATGCAAATGAGATGCAATTGGCTTTTGAGGTTGTTGAAATACTCTACTCACGAATTCACTATCTCTCAAAGTGATTTGAGTGAAAAACTGAAGTGAAAATATCAAGTGAGTGAGAAAACAAATACTTGAATGAATAGGAGTGAAAAGCAATAAGTAAATTATTCAAATCGATTGAATTCCTGTTTTTTGAGTGTAAAATGCACTCATATTTATAGTTAAAGTTTTCCATACGTTGAAAGTATGAAAGGGTGTCAAAACTGTCCATTTTGAACGATCAAAATGCTTGAAAAATGAAAAGACACGCCTTTTTGAAGTTTCAGGAAAACGGTAAAATTAGTCGACTGAAACATCAGTTAGTCGACTAATAGTTAGTTATTAGTAGACTGACAGTTATCGTCGGTCGACTGATCTGTTAATCGAGCCGTTTGAAAATCTGAACTTTTGAAACTTAGTCGACTAGAGAAAAATTAGTCGATTGATAATATCATCAGTAGACTGAAAAACCTTTCAGTCGACTGCTGCTAAAATCTTCTGAAAAACAAACATTCTGTTCGGTCGACTGATAAAAGCTTTAGTCGACTGCTGCTAAATTTTCAGAAAACACATGTTCTGTTCAGTCGACTGATAAAACCATTAGTCGACTGCTGCTAATTTTCCAGAAAACAAGCATTCTGTCCAGTCGACTGATAAAACCTTCGGTCGACTAATTTGACAAAAATGACTTTTTAGAAAATATGGCGCAAAAGAATTAGTCGACTGGTAAGTCGATTGGTCGACTAATAAACATGAAAATTTAAGAAAAGAGTTTTCTAAAAAGATTTTCAAGAGGGTTTCTTTTAGAAAAGTTTTTCTAAAGACTTTTAAGGTGAAATGCAACCTAAATATGCACTCTAAGTAAGGCTCTTACAAGAATCTAAGACTTTTAATGAATTAAGCATTTGCACACTAGTCTTCAAAGATTCTTCATCGAATTCTTCAATTTCTTCATAGCCTTAGCTGAAATGCAGTTGATTCTACTTGCTCATCATCAAAACCTTGTACTTGAAGTATCATGTATGGCTTCATTGTTGTAACAATCTCTCCCTTTTTTATGATGACAAACTTAATCAAAGATGAAGCATTTAGATGCATAGATGGAGATTTTACTCCCCATATCAATATGATGCAAAACATTAAAAGTTAGTACATTTAAAGCCCATATATCACATATTGATTGGTTTGCATTTCCATTCATCATTACTTCATGCATTTTATTTTTTTCTCCATGTGAGATTTTTCTCTTGCAAGATCTCCTGCAAATTCAATTTAATGCTATCTTTTATCTTTTTCTCCCCCTTTGTCAGAATCAAAAAGAGTAAGGACAGAAATAGCATAAGCAAAATAGGGATACAAGTTTAAAATATTACAACCCATAAAGTATGAAAGTTTAGACAACAAAGATCAGAAAAGTGAGTTGAGAAAATCCTTGATTGAAGTAATCTCTTTCTGAATCGAAGATAGTTGTTGAGTCACATCTTCACGAAAAGTGTGTTGATGCAGCTCCAAAGCTTTCAGTCTCTGCATAACTTCATCATTGTCTTGATTTGTAGAAAATTTCTTTCTTTTTGCATGTGATGAAGGTGTCGCAGAAGGTGAAGGTTCAGAAATTGATGGTTCAGTAGGATCAGATGGTTCAGTTTGATCAATATTTAAAGGAGGCAGATATTTAATTTTCATTCTTTTAAAAATTGTTTGATCAAAGAACTCTTTTTTCTCAATATATTTTTCATTTGTTAAGGGAACTTTGAAATGTCTAAAAATACGAGTTAAAAGACAACCATAAGGAAGAAATGGTTTTTGTTTCCACAAATTTGTAAAATACACATTGGCCCAGTTGACAGAAATATTTTCAAATAAAACATAAAGAGCCGTAGAAAGATCTGTGGAATAATAATCAAAAGAACCAGTTTTAGGTAGAACATTGTGGGGATTTGTTCAGCAATGCGTGCACGAGTTTGAAGATTAGTATTTTTGAAAGGAGGGCAGTGAGGGGGCAGTGAGGTGCACCTGGTAGAAGAATTTGTTCAAAAACTCTTTCATCATTTAATTCAATAGTGTTGAAAAGAGTGTCTGAAGGTGGAATTTCAAGAATTTCTCCAAGTAGTTTTGAATCAAACTCGATTTCAACATCACGAACAAGATAGGACAAAATTCCAGTTTCATGATTCATTTGTAGATTTGTGTAAAACAAGTGAATAAGAAAAGGATAGTGAAGAGTATCTGCACAAGCATAAAAAAGATGTGAAATTCCAGGAAATAATTCTCTTATGTTGTAACGAGAAAATAAGTGAAATAGAACATTTCGGCCTGGTAAAATAGGTAGTGCAGAAATTGATCCAAAAGTATCATATAAAAGAGGATTTCAGAGTAATCTGAGTGAAAAACCATGTCTTGAAGTAGGTGTAGGAGGAGGAGAACCTAAACCTTTTGCAGATGCAGACTTCGTACGAGGCATGATTAAAAAACAGATTTACCAAAAAAAAATGTCGGCTTCCAAACGATTTTCGGCAGAGAAAAATGTTGTCCGGTGTTCAGAAACGAAGGAAAATACGATGGCTGATGGCGAGTGTGAAGGCTGCCACAAGGGGATTCCGACAATGGCGGAAAATACACTGTCACGGCAAGAGAGTTCCGGTGTGTTTTGAAGATGCGCCAGTTACTGCAAGAGGATTCTGGTGTTTCAAGATCACGGCCAGAAGTCTCTGGCGTCTCCTTGTCACGACAAGAAAATCCCGACGAAGATGGGATCGAACGGCAGTCCGAGGGTTTTTCGGAAGAGAGAGAGGCAAAAGAGAAAGAGGGTTTTCGTTTTTAAGAAAAACGAAAAGGTACGAAAATGAAGTGAAACGATGCCTATTTTAAAAAGAACGGGTAAAAAAATCCAAGGGGTATCGGGTCCCTTCATTTAAACATTTTTAAAAAATTTTAGTCGACTAAAACTTTATCGGTCGACTAAAAAATGTGCGACTCATTCTAAAAATATCATCAGCCGACTAAAAATATATCGGTCGACTAATATGGTGCGATTCATTCTAAAATTCTAAAACATCAGTCGACTAGAATTTTATCGGTCGACTAATAAAGTGCAATTTTGAGATTTTGTTCAAAAAACAGCATTTTTACAAATCTAAAAATGAGCAAATACCTAGTTCTCTCCTAATTCTCATAAAATCTTCATTCTTAAGAGGTTTAGTGAAGATATCAACATGTTGTTCTTTAGTGGAAATAAAATTTAAAGAAATATCTCCTTTTAACACATGATCTCTTAAAAAATGATGTCTAACTTCAATATGCTTAGTTCTTGAGTGCTGAATAGGATTTTTCGAAAGATTTATAGCACTAGTGTTATCATAATAAATAGTTGTTGTGGAGTAATTCAAACCAAAATCTTTTAAGGTCTGTTTCATCCAAAGTACTTGTGAACATGCTAAACTAGCCGCTATATATTCAGCTTCAGTTGTTGAGAGTGATACTAAATTTTGCTTTTTACTGAACCAAGAGACTAAGGAATTTCCTAAGAAATGTCAAGTTTCACTAGTACTCTTGCGATCAGATTTACTTCATACAAAATCTACATCACTATATGAAACTAAATCAAAGGAAGATGATTTTGGGTAAAACAAACCGAAATTTGAAGTATCTTTCAAATAACGAAGAATTTGTTTTACGGCAGTTAAATGAGATTCCTTTGGATTAGCTTGAAATCTTGCACACATACACACACTAAACATAATATCAGGCCGACTAGCAGTTAAGTATAATAGAGATCCGATCATACCTCTGTAGAGCTTAGTATCTACACTTTTACCATTTTCATCTTTATCAAGAGAAGTAGTTGTACTCATAGGATTCCTTCTTGATTTCGATGGGTCCATCCCAAATCTTTTGAGAAGTTCTTTTGTATACTTAGCCTGATTGATGAAGATTCCTTCTTCAGTTTGTTTTATTTGAAGTCCAAGGAAGTAGTTTAATTCGCCCATCAAGCTCATTTCAAACTCTTCCTGCATAGCTTTAGCAAATTCTTTACAAAGAGAATCATTAGTAGAACCAAATATTATGTCATCAACATAAATTTGCACAATAAGAATATCTGAATTAAGATTTTTAATAAATAAAGTGGAGTCTACCCGACCAATGGAAAAACCAGATTGTTCTAGAAAATTTCGTAGTCTTTCATACCACGCTCTTGGTGCTTGTTTGAGTCCATACAAAGCTCTTTTCAATTTGTAGACTTTTTCTGGATATTTCTCATTTTCAAAGCCTGGAGGTTGCTCTACATAAACTTCTTCATTGATGTGTCCATTTAAGAATGCACTCTTAACATCAATTTGATATAACTTGAAGTTCATGTAACTAGCAAAAGCAAGCATCATTCAAATTGACTCTAATCGAGCCACTGATGCATAGGTTTTATCAAAATCTATGCCTTCTTCTTGATTATAGCCTTGTGCTACTAGCCTTGCTTTGTTACGAATGACTTCACCATTTTCGTCCAGCTTATTTCAGAAGACCCATCTTGTTCCAATTACTGGATGATCCTTTGGTCTATCAACTAGATCCCAAACATCATTCCTAGTAAATTGGTTAAGTTCTTCAGACATGGCCAAAAGCCAAAATTCATCATCACAAGCCTCATTGATATTCTTTGGTTCTAATTTAGATATGAAAGCAACATTTGCAATATATTTTTCTAATTGACTTCTAGTTTGTACACCACTCTTTATTTCACCAATAACTTGTTCATGTGGATGATTAGGAACTTCTTTCCAAACCGGTTGAAGAGGAATATTTTCTTGAGAAGTACTCTCTATCAAGGGTTCTTCTTCAAGTATTATTTCTTCTCCTTCGCTTAGAGGTATAACCTGCTCACAATTCTCATCAAATGCAACATGTAAAGATTCTTCAATACAAGATGTTCTTTTATTGAAAATACGATAAGCTTTACTTCTAGAAGAATATCCAAGAAATATTGATTCATCTGATTTTGAATCAAACTTATCAAGATTATCTTTGGTATTTAACAAGAAACATTTACTACCAAAAATTTTGAAATATGAGATCTTTGGTATACGATCATAATATAATTCAAAACATGTTTTATGTAAAATTGGTCGAATAAGAACACGGTTTAGAACATAACATGCTGTATTAATTGCTTCAGCCCAAAAGTATTTTGGTAAATTTTTATCTTGAAGCATGGTTCTAGCACATTCTTGCAAAGTTCTATTCTTTCTTTCAACAACTCCATTTTGAGGAGCCGCTCTAGGAAAAGCAAAGTTGTGAGATATACCATGTAAATCACAAAACTTTAGAAAAGATTCATTTTCAAATTCACCACCATGATCACTACGAATTTTAATTATTGATGTAGATTTATCATTTGTAATTCTTCTACAAAGTTTAGAAAATTCCGAAAAAGCATCATTTTTGCTTTTTAGAAAAATCACCCATGTAAACCGAGAATAATCATCTACTATAACAAAAGCATACTTGCTACCATTCAAACTTTGAATTCTAGATGGTCCAAATAGATCTAAATGTAAAAGTTCAAGAGGACGTTTTGTTGAAACTATATCTTTTGCTTTAAAAGAACTCTTGATTTGTTTACCCCTTTGGCAAGCATCACATAAGTTATCTTTCTTATATGGTATTCTAGGTAGGCCTCTTACAAGATCATTCTTGGATAACTTTGAAATAATTTTAAAGTTAACATGTCCAAGTCTCTTGTGCCATAACCATTGAATTTCATTTGAAACAATAAGACATTTTTCATTAAAAGTGGGTAATTCATCTAGATATAGTTCATACACATTGTTCCTTCTTTTACCTTTAAAAATGATCTTTTTAGATTGAAAATCAGAAATTAAGCATAAATTATTTTCAAAAGAAACATGAAAACCTTTATCACATAATTGACTAATATATATTAAATTATGCATTAAACCATCTACTAAAAGAACATTTTCTATCAAGGGAAATTTTGGATTACCAATATTACCAATACCTATTACTTTTCCCTTGTTATTGTCACCAAAGGGGACGGTTCCTCCATCCTTATTTTGGAAGGTGGAAAATAACTCCGGCCTTCCAGTCATATGTTTGGAACAACCGTTGTTCAATATACATTTGCTTCTTATGTTGTGTACCTACAACAAAATTAGAAAACAGAGCATTTGACCCCTTTCTATTTTTGGGTCCATGAGAGTTAGTCTTAAGAACCCATATCCATTTGGATTTTGGTTTCCTTTGATAATAAATATTCTTTCTATAAAAGGATTTATCATGTCTAGAATAATCATGTCTAGGTTAATCATGTCTAGAATAATAAGCATTATAGTTTTCATGATTAGATGCATTTCTATTAGAACTAGAAAGTTTAGTTCTATGAATAAATGGTTGAGAATAATGTCTTTGATTTTTCACCACATAGTTTGGTCTATCTTGAGTATCAAAGAAGCTATATCCCAATCCGGTTTTATTAACCGAGCATCTTTGAGAACCAAGAAGTTTTTCTAGATTCTCTTGACCATTTGTGAATTTGGTCACTATGGAAAGAAGATCATTTGATTTTTTTTTTAGACTAGATATTTTTTTTTGTAAGAGATTGGTTCTAACTCCAACTTTTTTTATCTCAAATGCTTGGCAAGAGTTTTCCTTCTTGAGATCTTCTATCTCTTGAAGTAACACTTTATTTTGAGAGCCAAGAGTTAAATTTTTAGTTTTTAACTCTTTATTTTTAGAACTTAGACTTTTAAATTTAGCATATAAATCATTGAATGCTTCAAATAATTCATCATAGTCAAATTGACTTACCAAATCTTCTTGTGCTACAAAACACATGTTGGTGACTTCTTCATTTGTTTCTTCATCGGAATAGGAGTCACTATCATCCCAACATGCTTGAAATGCCTTTTTCTTCTTGAATTGGTCCTTGGGCTTGATTTTGAGAAGAGGACAATCTTTCTTGATATGTCCTGCCTTTTTGCAGTTAAAGCATTTAACTTCATTGGGATTTGAAGAATCTGCTTTCTTTACCTTTTTTTGAAATCTTCCATTTTTTATGAATCTTCTGAATTGCCTTGTGATGAGGGCAATATCTTCATCTTCTTTTGAATTTTCTGAGTCAGAAGTAGCCTTAAAAGCAAGAGATTTCTTCTTGGGTTCTTCTTCTTGTCTGTCTTGAAGTTGGACTTCATATGCCATAAGGTTACCAACCAAATCTTCAAGAGTGAGAGTGTTAAGATCATTTGATTCTTCAATAGCAGTGGTTTTTCTCTCTCATTCAGGAGTTAAGCACCTTAGAATCTTTCTGACTAAATTCACTTGTGAATATTCTTTTCCAAGGGATTTCAAAGTGTTAGTTATATCAGTCATTCTAGTTACCATGTCCGATATAGATTCATTTTGCTTCATTTTGAACAATTCAAATTTATGAACTAAAGAAGCAATTTTAGATTCCTTTACCTTTGACGTACCTTCGTGAGTCACGAGAAGAGTATGCCATATTTCATTTGTTGTAGACCATTGAGAGATGCGATTGAACTCTACCTTGTCAACAACACAATACAATGCATTCATGGCTTTGGCATTCAGTGAAGCAGTCTTCTTTTTATCATCGGTCCATTGGCTGAAATCAGTTGATGGAGTTTGGTACTTTTCTGAAACAACTCTTCAGATTTCAAGATCCATGGATTGCAAGAATATTGTCATTCTTACTTTCCAGTATCCATAGTTTATTTCGTCGAAGAGAGGAGGACGAACAGAGGAGCTTCCTTCTTTGTGCTGAGATGTTGTAGTTGCCATGCTAGATGATGGTCAAATCAAAGTAATAGCAAACCTGTGCTCTGATACCAAATGAAAGTGCACTAGGATTGAGGCAACGAGCACTAGAGGGGGGGTGAATAGTGCTTTTAAAAATTATCTGCGGAATATTGAAGGATTTTGCAAATCGAAAAGCAAACACACAAAGAACAAAAAATTTTATCATGGTTCGGTCTATCCCGACCTACATCCAGTCCCCAAGCAAAACCTGCTTGAGATTTCCACTATCAACCTTGTTAACTACGAGATCACACAGACCAAAACCGGTCCCACTTTCAGTAACAACCCTACTGAAAGCAAACAACTCCTTTAAACCAAGGAGTCCTTCTTTTTACAGAAAAAATAAGTAACAACTTACAATACAACCTATGAGCCTTTCTTTTGAATGCAAATAAGATGCAATTGGCTTTTGAGGTTGTTGAAATACTCTACTCATGAATTCACTATATCTCAAAGTGATTTGAGTGAAAAACTGAAGTGAAAATATCAAGTGAGTGAGAAAACAAATACTTGAATGAATAGGAGTGAAAAGCAATAAGTAAATGATTCAAATCGATTGAATTCCTGTTTTTTTAGTGTAAAATGCACTCATATTTACAGTTAAAGTTTTCCATACGTTGAGAGTATGAAAGGGTGTCAAAACTGTCCATTTTGAACGATCAAAACGCTTGAAAAATGAAAAGACATGCCTTTTTGAAGTTTCAGGAAA
Organism: Nuphar pumila; assembly: GCF_984573655.1. NCBI lineage: Eukaryota > Viridiplantae > Streptophyta > Magnoliopsida > Nymphaeales > Nymphaeaceae > Nuphar > Nuphar pumila. The sequence goes on from NC_143254.1 coordinate 35,942,334, forward strand.
ACGGCAAAATTAGTCGACTGAAACATCAGTTAGTCGACTAATAGTTAGTTATTAGTAGACTGACAGTTATCGTCGGTCGATTGATCTGTTAATCGAGCCGTTTGAAAATCTGAACTTTTGAAACTTAGTCGACTAGAGAAAAATTAGTCGATTGATAATATCATCAGTAGACTGAAAAACCTTTCAGTCGACTGCTGCTAAAATCTTCTGAAAAACAAACATTCTGTTCGGTCGACTGATAAAAGCTTTAGTCAACTGCTGCTAAATTTTCAGAAAACACATGTTCTGTTCAGTCGACTGATAAAACCATTAGTCGACTGCTGCTAATTTTCCAGAAAACAAACATTCTGTCCAGTCGACTGATAAAACCTTCGGTCGACTAATTTGACAAAAATGACTTTTTAGAAAATATGACGCAAAAGAATTAGTCGACTGGTAAGTCGATTGGTCGACTAATAAACATGAAAATTTAAGAAAAGAGTTTTCTAAAAAGATTTTCAAGAGGGTTTCTTTTAGAAAAGTTTTTCTAAAGACTTTTAAGGTGAAATGCAACCTAAATATGCACTCTAAGTAAGGCTCTTACAAGAATCTAAGACTTTTAATGAATTAAACATTTGCACACTAGTCTTCAAAGATTCTTCATCGAATTCTTCAATTTCTTTATAGCCTTAGCTGAAATGCAGTTGATTCTACTTGCTCATCATCAAAACCTTGTACTTGAAGTATCATGTATGGCTTCATTATTGTAACCCTCTGAAAACCGACCTATATCAAGTCCGATACAATCGTTTCTTTTGAGTTGTCCCACACAACTCAGAACAAATTATCTCATTTCTTAATAGAAAATGAGTTAAGCAATATCACAACGATCAGAATATTTTTGTGAACAGCAGAGACATTCAATAACATAAATACTTCAGAAATTTCATACCAACAATAGCAAAAGGTTTACTAGAAACCTATAAACAACAATCTGCAAGAAATGTAGAAGATAATAATGGCATGTAAACAATGAACCAACGATTTTATCTAAAAGATGGTTGCAATGAGATATCATTGGGAAGCAGCCGACACCAAATGTATATTCTCGACAGCAAGTTGAACAACCTTCTTTGAAGACCAGCAATCATGAACCAAAGGCTTTCATAAAGGTCTCAAGGTCGATTTTCTCACAAATCACCTTCCACTCCAAAACGAGTTTGAATCTTCTCTCACTCAAAACCGTTTTTCTCTCAAGAACCAACCACCAAAACCGAATTTTTCCTCTCTCTATAACCAGACATCAGCCAAAAATGAAAATGAAAAAGCTCCCCTCCACTTGGTCGACCTCCCCTTCATAAAAGCCTTGGAGCTTGAGGAAGAGCCACCATAAAGGAGGTGTAGCCTTCCCAAGCCTTGCCTCAAAATGTGATTTTGACTAGCCTATTTTTGGTCATGAGCATAAAAAAGGTCCAACAACTATTTTTGACTTGTAATAGTCAAAACTGAATTTGAACCAGGCCCAAATTGGGGCGCCAACTAGGGCTCCATTGAGATGGATCGACATCCAGATCCAGATTGTGCAGTGAATCAGATTCTGCACTAAAAACACATTAGAAAATGCAAATGTGAAAAATAAAAACTACACACGTTCCCCATACACCCTCTAGTACCATAAAAAGAACCTACAGGGCACCAGAACTATCTGGATCCGTAGAATCTGGCTCCTAAAAAAAATATTATATAAAATAAATATTGCCGATAAAATATCTAAAAATATAATTCCACAAAGACGCAATAGAATCGAAACAACAAAATAAAGAGCACATCGGGCATCAACTAAATAGAAGATCCACTAGGACAAGGAATGTCCTGCAAGTGTATGGATCGCCTTGGGTAGCGATGCTCGGATCGGGTCTGGAGAGTTGGATTGGGATCCAACTCTGCTTCTGAACTCTGAATCTCTGAATGCACTGCATCATCCCCACCAAGTTGAAAAGGCTTCATCCTCGAAGTCGACTCCTCTCCTTCAACATCACCACGGTACCACTCCAAGTGTTTGACGTTGAACATGTTCAAAGTTGTGAATTGAGGCAGTAACTAAACCCTATAAGCATTAGAATTAATGATGTCAGTAACTGCACAAAGACCAATGCGCTAGGCACCAACTTATGATGTAATTCAGGAGGTAAACGTTCTTTAGTAAGAGTAACCCAAACCAGATCTCCAAGTTCAAACAATACCTGTCGATGCTTCTTATCATAGCTTGCTTTATACTTACTGATGTTATCTTGAAGATTCAGATGTACCTATTCATGAATATCTTGCAACAAAGAAACCCGATCTTGAACAGAATTTAAAATAGGATCAACAACAGGGATAGGAGCTAAATCAACAGAAGAACAAGGATTAAATCCATATAAAACAGTAAAAGGGCTAAATCCAGTAGAATGATTCACAAATTTATTAAAAGAAAATTCTGCTTGTGTAATTATTTGAGACCATGACATTGGTTTATCATTAATTAAAGCTCGCAACAAGTTTCCTTAAGACCGATTGACAACTTTAGTTTGACCGTTGGTCTGAGGATGATGCACAATGCTAAACTGTAGATTGGTTCTTAACTTTTTCCATAATTGTTGCCAAAAATGTCCTATAAATTTAATATCTCTATCTGAAGTGATAGTTTTTGGAATGCCATGCAATTTGTAAATCTCCTTAAAAAACAAATCTGCAATATAAGATGCATCCATGGTTTTTCTACATGAAATAAATCAGACCATTTTTGTGTATCGATCGACGACCACAAAGACAAAATCAAGACCATGAGAGGTCGTAGGCAACCCTAAAATGAAATCCATAGTTATATCTTGCCACGGTTTCTCAGGAATGGGTAAAGGCAAATATAACCCAGCATTAGTGATGTTTCTTTTTGCGATATCACATGTATGGCATTTCTCCACAAATCTATTCACATCCTTTCGCATGTGAGGCCAGAAATATGTTGAAGACACCAAATGCATAGTGTTGTCTCGACCAAAGTGTCCTTCGTTATGTATCTTAGAAATCAAACGTTGTCTCAGGAAACAGTCTGGGATATAAAACAAATTGCCCTTAAATAAAAATCCATCAACCAGGGAGAAATTGTCATGATGTTGGCTATTCACTTCATTAATAACTTTCGAGAATAACTATCTGACTCATATAATGATGTGAATTCCTCAAAACCCCAAACAGATAACTTCATAGAAGATAAAAGAATGGTTTTTCTGCGTAAAGCATTAGCGACGACATTATCCTTTCCTACCTTATGTTCAGAACGAATATGAATTCTTGCAAGTACTCTACCCATTTGGCTCTACGGGCATTTAACTTATGTTGACCGTTGATGTATTTGAGAGCCTCATGGTCAGTATGGAGGATAAATTCTTGATGCACCAAATAATGCCTCCAGTGCATTAACGCTCTTACGATAGCATAGAATTCCTTGTCGTAGGTACTATATTTCAACTTGGCTTCATTCAACTTCTCGCTAAAGTATGTCAACAGGCTTACCTTCCTAACTCAACATAGTACCGATTCCAACCTCAAATGCGTCACATGACAATTCAAAGGCAAGTTCAAAATTGGGTAAAACTAACACAAACGTTAAACAAATATAGAACTTCAAATGCTCAAATGACTGTTGAGCTTTGAGATTCCATTGAAAGGTCTTTCCTTTAATACAATCAGTCAATGGAGCAGCGATACTGCTAAAATGCAGAATGAATCTCCTATAGAAGGAAGCTAATCTATGGAAACTACAAACAACACAGATATACCCATCGTCGAGACTACATAACTGAGGAACAAAACTTCAGTGGCCCAGAAGACACACTTATCTATAGAGGTATAAAATTGTTCATTTTTTAGGATATCAAACACTAGACATAAGTATTCAAGATGCTCAGGCTCGGTTCAACTATATATGAGAATGTCATCAAAATAAATGACAATGAATTGGATGGTGTAAGGTCGAAAAATTTGATTCATGATTCTCATGAAGATAGATGGAGCATTGGATAGACCAAATGGCACTACGAGCCATTCATAGAGATCATCACGAATTTTGAATGTAGGCTTGGCCTAACTCATATTTGATGATATTTGCTACGTAGATCTATCTTGGAAAATATTTTTGAACCAGTCAGTTGGTCCAGCAAATCGTCCAATCTTAGAATGGGAAACCTATACTTGATGGTTATTTTATTGATAGTTCGACTATCAATGCACATCCGTCATGTTCCATTCTTCTTGGGCACAAGAAGGGCAGAAATCGCACAGGGACTAAGGCTTTTATGAATGTATCCCTTAGTCAGCAATTCTTCAATCTGTCTACGAAGTTTTTCACACTCCATAGGACTCATGCAATAATGAGGGGCATGGGGCAATACCGCGTCAGGATGTAAAGCGATATGATGTTGGACTTCCTGCAGAGGGGGTAATCCATCTGGTAATTCTTCAGGAAAGACTTCACGAAATTCCTCTAACAGGGGTGTGACCCTAGAATCCATGGTGTCAGACATTGACTCACCATGCGATGAATCAGAATCAACTGAAAACAGGAAATAACACATGTTAGATTGACTCAGAGCCTCTTGGAGCTCATGTCTGGCAATAAAAGAACACGAAAGCTTGACTTTTAAAGGAGCAGGTTTGGATGAAGTGGGGTAGGAAACTTGGGTTGTAGAAGGAGTATGAGATGATGAAGCAGATGAAGATGACGAAGAGAAAGATGCTAATTCCTTGGATGGTTTCAAATGAATCTTCTGCTCTTCGAAGGTGAACAAGTATGAGTTAGATCAACTATTATGTATGATAGAACGATCATACTGCCATGGTCTTTCGAGAATGATATGACTCACATCCATGGGGATCACATCACACCAGACTTGATCAAAATAGATGTTTCCAATTGAGAATTTGACCAAGCATTGTCAATCAACACAGACATCAACGCTCTTTTGGAGCCAAGACATCTGATAGGGACATGGATGAGTCTTACAACTCAATCTTAACTTGGTCATGACTTCGACAGAAATCACGTTCTTACAACAACTAGAATTTATGAAGAACCTGCATACTTTCCCATTGATGGTACAAGCATACTCAAAGATGTGAGTTCTTAGTCATCGATCATTCATTTCTTGTTTTGGGGCTAAACAAATCTGCCTAGTGATGAGTGCTTCGCCTCTATCAGGCAGCAACGCATCCTCATTCACAAATTCCTCTTCTAGTTCTTCTTTAAAAGATTCAATCTCAGGATCATAAACAAGGTCAAACTCGAGATTGAATTGTGCATCCTCTTCCTCATGAATTTCTTCAATGAATAAAGCTTTGCCACGACACTCAGTGGACTTGTGACTGGGTTTTTCACAAGTATAGCACTTGATGGGGGTACTCGAACTAGACATCCTCGCTTGAGTTCCTATCAGACCATTTTGGCTTGTAACCCTAAGTGGGTTTGATGCATTCGGGTGACGGTAGGGTGGGATAGCTTTCACAGTGGGGACCGCTGGGACCTGCGTTGCTGGTCTAGTCACAGGACCAGACCTAGATAAGCTCTTCCTCTGGGTAGACCTTTTCCATTGGTGTGCCTTTTGATATGCTTCAGACACAGTCCAACACTCCACAAAGTTGAGCATATCTTGTAATTGGAAGTTTAGTCCTCCAATGTACTTCGATACAAGTTGTTCTTCACTTTCACGGATGTCGTTCCATGCAAGAAGATCATAAAATTCTTCAGTGTATTAATCCACCGAACGAGTTCCTTGCTTAAGGCTTTGGTATTTTTGATAAAGTTCTCGGTGATAGTTCAAAGGAAGGAATTGAGCATGAAGTTTCTGCTCCATGTGCTTCTAGCACTCAATCGGGGCACGACCCTGATGTTTGCACGTTTGCTCCAGTTGTCGCCACCAGGCAACAACTCAACCCTTTAATTTAAGGGAGATTAATCCCACACGTTGATCCTCAGAGACTTCTTTAAATTTAAGGATTTTGCAGACTTCACTAATCCAATCTAGGAGTTCTTCAGGAGTTCCAGTTTCCTTGAATTTTGGGATATCAAAATGCAAGCTTGAATCCCAATGGGATCTCTTCGGATATAAGTTAAAGCTCATCATTGGACTTCGTCAATGTAACTCAAAGTTTTTATCAGAATCATATGAATGAGTCTCACGTGTTCCTCGAGAACTGTGTGGACTCCGCTCAGCTCATTGTTTATTAACTCTAGCATTTTTGGTCATTTAATGAGTTAAATCTTCAACTCGGCAATTAGCCTCAGCAAGTTGTCTTTGCAAATCTCGCACCTCATAACGATGATCACGTTCATCATTTCCTCTATTAAAGCTATTTTGACCTTGCCTGCCCATTCGACCAACCATGGTGAATGGTACCTAAAAAAGAATTGGACTCCCCACAACACCGGGAATCATGTCGGATTGAAAAATTCGGCAACCCACGCTTTGATACCAAAATGATGCAATAACATCATGTGGACTCGGTATGCACTGATCCAAGATCTAAATGGATCTTGACACGCGAAAGCTTTTCACGAAAATGAGATAGAATAGGACTAAAAAAAATAGCTCTTTTGGGACTCATACACATTGTTTTGACAGATGTGGCTCAAATAAAAGTTGTGCGCGACTCACACATATTTCTAACAAACCCAAAATCATTGGATTTGGATCAGCGGTGTCCGTTCTATGTACTCGAATATGTGACTGACAAACAAGGTTATGACAAACTTCTGCATTCTGTAGACAGTCTGTTCGATGGGGTTTTTGGCCCTCCAAATAGTAGAGTTTGCAAAAACTTTTAGCTGAGAAATCGAAGGTAAAATCTAGACCTTTCCATCGAACTAAAATCCGGAATTTTCTGAGTTTCCTACAAGGCTCTATGAATTTTTGAATTCTGAAAAATGGTATGAGTTATTGATAATAACTAAATTTTCCACTATTCAATAGCAGCAAAGATTGATATTTTTGAGGTACTTAAACGAAGATTCAATTAAAATGCAAAACATGAAATATGTAGATCCAGGTTTTAGCTTTTCACAGAATCAAACAAAATGAATTTTCATGCAGGAAATCTCCAGATAACAAAAAAATAGTGAACACCACTAGGAGTGTTCTGAACCAAACTGGTGACAGTGGATTTCTGTTAGTTCTAGATTTTGATAGCACTTTTCAGGGACTCAAATGGGAGATTCATGACATGGCCTCAACCACAAAGTTGTAGGAACATGTCTTAGCTTTTCGGAAAGCTAAAGAACGCTGAAAACTGACCAGTATCGAGTCTGATAGAATCATTTATTTGGAGTCATCCCAGACAACTCAAAACAAATTACCTTGTTTCTTAATAGAAAATGAGTTAAGCAATATCACAATGATCAAAATATTTTTGTGAGCAGCAGAGACATTCAATAAAATCAATACTTTAGAAATTTTATACCAACAATAGCAAAAGGTTTACTTGAAGCCTACAAAAAGTAATCAACAAGAAATGTAGAATATAACAATGGCATGCAAACAATGAACCAACGATTTTATTTGCAAGATGGTTGTAATGGGATGTCGCCGGGAAGCAGCCGACACCAAATGTATATTCTCGACAGCAGGTTGAACAACCTTCTTCAAAGACCAGCAATCACGAACCAAAGGCTTTCACAAAGGTCTCAAGGTCGATTTTCTCACAAATCACCTTCCACTCCAAAACGAGTTTGAATCATCTCTCACTCAAAACCGTTTTTCTCTCAAGAACCAGCCACCAAAACAGTATTTTTCCTCTTTCTAGAACCAACCACCAGTCAAAAATGAAAATGAAGAATCTCCCCTCCCCTTGGTCGACCTCCCCTTCATAAAAGCCTTCGAGCTTGGGGAAGAGCCACCATAAAGGAGGTGTGGCCTTCTCAAGCCTTGCCTCAAAATGTGAATTTGACTAGCCTGTTTTTGGCCATGAGCATTAAAAAGGTCCAACAACTATTTTTGACTTGGAATAGTCAAAACTGAATTTGAACCAGGCTCAAATTGGTCCGCCCCAAAGTGGCACCAACTAGGGCTCCACTGAGATGGATCGAGATCCAGATCATGCAGTGAATTGGATCCTGCACCAAAAACATATTAGAAAATGTAAATGCGAAAAATAAAAACTACCCATAATTTTCATACACCCTTTAGTACCACAAAAAGAACCTACAGGGCACCAGAACTATCCGGATCCGTAGAATTCAGATTCTGAAAAAAATAAAAAAATATTACATGAAATAAATATTGCTGATAAAATATCCAAAAATATGATCCCACGAAGGTGCAATAGAATCGAAACAACAAAAGAAGGAGCATGTCCAACATCAATTAAATGAAAGATCTACTAGGATAAGGAACATTCTGCAAGCGTGCGGATCGCCTTGGGTAGCGATGCCCAGATTGGATCTGAAGAGTTGGATTGGGATCCAACTCTGCTTCTGAACTCTAAATCTCTGGATGCTTTGAATCAAAAGGAGAGGAGAATCTAGTCACGAATATGTCAATCGGATGTCAAGTGATTTCTTTCACCAAGCATTTTAAGAATATTTTTTCAATTTATCATAAAAAAAGTTGTTGATATCAAAGTTTTTATTGCATAAAATTTTACCTCAAATTATCTTTAGTATTATTCCCAAAAGGGTAGAGCTTTTGCGAAGAAAGAATAAAATTCAATCTTTTTCTATTGGTCAACCAAAAGGATGAAGAAAAATCCTCGATATCACTAGCAAGGAAAACTCAATGATGTTGAAAAGCCATAAGTGAACTGATATTGATCATAGCTATGACACATTTTTAAAGACTATTCTTCTGGTAATAAGCCAGTGGAAATATCTCATGCGATAAAAAGAATTCACTCAATATCTCTTCAATCATTCAAGCTACAATTGATTATCTATAAAAGGGATCTTTCAATCATCGTCAAGTTGAAGACTGATAGATGAGTTAGACCTCCGGGGCCAAAGGAGACTCGAATTATCTCCAAATTGAAGGAGCATGTGACGTGTCCTTCAAGGAAAAGTTCAAATCAACGTCAAGTTGAAGGCGGATGCGATGAACCTCTCGCTAATCCCTAAAAGATATTTGATCAATGTTATCATCAAGAGATTTCAATCAAAGAGACAACATCATTAATATAATTTCTGGGACCAAAGAAGACTCAAATCATCCGAAAGTTGAAGGAGTATGTAACATGCCCTTCTAGAAAAAAATCAAAATGTAGTCGAGTTGAAGGCTGATGTGATGAAATTATGGCCAAATTCCAAGAAATCTCAATCTCTATGTCTCAAAAGAGTGCAAAAAGATCATCATGGGTAAACCCCAAGTATCAAACTGCCTGAACTACCAAGAATTAACTTTACTCATGTAAATTTTTTCTATCAATATCCTTTTATTAATTGCTTTTACACTACAAGAAACCTGTGGATTAGGGACGACCTAAATGCGTCGCTAATCCGACGCTAATCCGACGCTAATCCGTCGCTAAACAATTTAGCGACGGATTAGCGTCGGATTAGCGACGGAAAACTTTCATCGCAAATTTTTCGACGCTAAGTAGTGCCAGAACTTATCCATCGCTACTTTGCGACGGATATAATCCATCGCGAGTCCTTCGCTATTTTAAATTAGCGATGGATAATATCCGTCGCTAATCCATCGTTAAATTTTAAAAAAAATTTAAAAAAAAAATTAAAAAAAAATTGCTTGTTGTCGGCGCGTTCTCCGGTAGGGAGCAATTTTTTTTTACAGAACCGGCGCATTCCGGCGTCAGGATGCTCTTTCGCAGCGAGCCAGTCATGACGGGAGAAGGGGTCGTATGGCGTGATGGAGGGCAATCAGGTGCTTAATGCACAAATTTTGTGACGCCGCAAAAACTCGCACAGAAAAGAGAGACGAAATATTTAGGCGAGAAAGAGAAGAGAGATCTGTGACTACATGAAGGTTGATCGTTTCTACAAAACAAACCAAAAACTGATAAACTGAGATCCCTTAAGAAAAGTAAAAATTAAAGTTAAAAAATAAAAAAGGAGCTTAACCGAAACGAGAGAAAATCGGAAATCTCTCAAAATCGAATCCAAGACGAAGCAGAGAGAGAGAGAGACTTACTATTTTAGAATACCTACACCAGAAAACCCTCGACCGATCGAAAACCATCACCTGTCGACTCACTAGAAAAATCCTGCGGGCACCGAAATCTTTCAGAGAGAGAGACACGGGTGATCTACGGCTAGGAAACTTCCAGCTAAAGAAATCGACGGTTGTCTTCGCGCAAGCACATACTTCCTCGCCCTCTCACTTTCCTGCTCAAAAGAGGGGAAGAACACCCCCGTCCCTTCCTTACCTCCTTTTATAAGGGTTGTGCACAAGATGACATCATCACCCCCAAATTGACGGTTGGGATTCAGTGCGGAACGGGGGGAGGGAAAATTTCGCGCCTCAGGTGGACGGTTTAAATCGAAAATTAGCGACGGAATTAGCGAGGGAATTTTTCTGTCGCTAATTAGCGATGGATTAGGGACGGAAAAATTCCCTCGCTAATTCCGTCGCTAATTAGCATTTTTTCGTAGTGTTTTGGCGACGAAAAAATGTTGTCGCTAAGCTATCGCTAATTAGCGACGGATTTAGCGACGAAGATATTTCCGTCGCTAATTTTGCAAATATTTCAAATGTTAGCGACAAATAGTTTTCCCTCGCTGATAAATCACAAATTTGCGACGGAAAAAATCCGTCGCAAATTTCCTCGCTAATTAGCATTTTTCTTGTAGTGTTATGATACTGAGAATATTTTTTCTTTCTTTTCATATCAAGAAAATGGATAGCCTCCTTGAAGAAACCCAACAACAACAAATTTGAATTTGATTCTAGAATCTACGGAGTTAACCCAATTAAAGTAATGCTCTAGGTAGAAGAGGGAATATATTTTTGTACAAATGTGCACATTTCAATTACTTTAAATCAACTATAATTTTTATCATCGTGGCAACATTTTCTAGCTATCCTGACATGAAGCGAGAGCTCGATGTCCATTTTTGGCATATCCTGACGTCACCTTATACCTCTTCAAAAGAGTCACCTTATTCATCTTTTGCATTATCGAATTAAGAATCGCCTGCTTCTCTTCAAAAGAGTTGCATTATTTATCTTTCGCATTGACAAAAGAATCTCTTGCTCCTCTTCAAAAGAGTCACCTTATTCGTCTTTTGCATTGTTGAAAGAATTGCCCTACTCCTCTTCGAAAGGATCGCCTTATTTGTCTTTTGCATTGTCGAAAAAATCACCCTGCTCCCCTCTGAAAGAATGACCTTATTTGCCTTTAGCATTGTCAAAAGAATTTCCCTGCTTCCCACCGAAAGGATCACCTTATTCATCCTTCGCATTATCGAAAGAATCGTCTGCTCCTCTTTGAGAGAGTCATCTTATTCATCTTTTACATTGTCGAAAAAATCATATGCTTCTCTTCGAAAGGATCACCTTATTTGTCTTTCGCATTGTCGAAAGAATCTCCCTACTCCTCTCCGAAAGGATCACCTTATTCATCTTTCACATTGTCGAAAGAATCGCCTTGCTCCTCTTCAAAAGAGTTTCCTTATTCGTCTTTCGCATTATCGAAAAAACCGCCCGCTCCTCTTCAAGAGAGTTTCCTTATTCATCTTTTGCGTTGTTGAAAGAATCACCATTCTCCTCTTCGAAAAGATCACCTTGTTCATCTTTCGCATTGTCGAAAGAATCACCCTGCTCTTCTTCGAAAGGATCGTCTTATTCATCTTTCGCATTGATGAAAGAATCGCCTGCACTACAAGAAACCTGTGGATTAGTGATGACCTAAATCCGTCGCTAATTCAACGCTAATCTATCGCTAAACAACTTAGCGACGGATTAACATCGAATTAGAGATGGATAGCTTCCATCACGATTTTTTTGATGCTAATTAGCGACGGAATATATCTGTTGCCCATTCTGTCGCTAAGTAGCGACAGAATGTATCTGTTGCCAGTTCTGTCGCTAAGTTGCGACGGAATAATGAATGCCAACATCCATCTCAAGGTCCTCGTTACTATACAGTAATTTTGGTGTTGCGCCAAATTTATAATCGTCACTAATCTGTCGCTATATTCAATGCTAATAGTAATTAGCGAAGGATATATCTGTCGCCAAACAAGAAAAAAAAATAAAAATATTTAAAAATTAAATATCGAGAAAAAATTTCTCGTGATACAATTTATATTTCCTGTACAATTTATATTTTCTGTGAATAAAAAATAAAGTACACATCAAAATACATATAAAAGGAAACTAAAACAATTAATCGATCTACTCTAAAATTCGCAAGTTCTAATTATTTATAATTCAACATTTACATTTTTTAAACAAAAAGAAGGTAGAACAAATTCAACACATGAATCTAATCATCACCAAGATTTTGTGCGTCCTCTTGTTTATTGTCTTAATTTGTCCTTTCAGCTCCACTACGTTGATTATCGCCCGCAACCTACACGAGAAAAGAAAGGTCAGTATTGATAAACAAAATATACTGAAATAAATTATACTCTATATGTGATTCTATCTTGCTTATATGTGTTCTAAGGCAGTAAAAAAAATGTATATATGATTCTATCATGCTCATATGTGTTCTAAGGCAGTAAAAAAACTATATATGTGATTCTATCATGCTCATATGTGTTCTTAAGGCAGTAAAAATAACTTATATGTGATTCAATCATACTCATATGTTCTCTAAGGCAGTCAAAAAAATGTATATGTGATTCTACCATGCTCATATGTGTTCTAAGGGAGTAAAAAAACTTTATATGTGATTCAATCATGGTCATATGTGTTATAAAGATAGTAAAAGAGTTGTTTTTGTGATTCTATCATACTCATATATATGTACTCTAAGGTAGTAAAAAAATCGTATATGTGATTCTATCATACTCATATGTGTTCTAAGGCGGGCAAAAAACTGTATATGTGATTATATCATGCTCATATGTGTTCTAAGGCAGTTAAAAAACTTTATATGTGATTCAATCATGCTCATATGTGTTCTAAAGGCAGTAAAAAAACTTTATATATGACTCTACCATGCTCATATGTGCTCTAAGGCAGTAAAAAACTGTATATGTGATTCTACCATGCTCATATGTGTTCTAAGGCAGTAAAAAAACTTTATATGTGATTCTATCATGCTCATATGTGTTCTAAGGCAGGCAAAAAACTGTATATTTGATTATATCATGCTCATATGTGTTCTAAGGCAGTCAAAAAACTGTATATGTGATTCTATCATGCTCATATGTGCTCTAAGGCAGTCAAAAAACTTTATATGTGAATCTATCATGCTCATATATGTTCTAAGGCAGGCAAAAAACTGTATATGTGATTATATCATGCTCATATGTGTTCTAAGGCAGTCAAAAAAACTGTATATGTGATTCGACCATGCTCATATGTGCTCTAAGGCAGTCAAAAAACTGTATATATGATTCTATCATGCTCATATGTGTTCTAAGACAGGCAAAAGACTATATGTGTGATTATATCATGCTCATATGTGTTCTAAGGTAGTCAAAAAAACTTTATATGTGATTCTATCATGCTCATATGTGCTCTAAGGCAGTCAAAAAACTTTATATATGATTCTATCATGCTCATATGTGTTCTAAGGCAGGCAAAAAACTGTATATGTGATTATATCATGCTCATATGTGTTCTAAGGCAGTAAAAAAACTATATATGTGATTCTATCATGCTCATATGTGCTCTAAGGCAATCAAAAAACTGTATATGTGATTCAATCATGCTTATATGTATTCTAAGACAGGCAAAAAACTATATATGTGATTATATCATACTCATGTGCTCTAAGGCAGTAAAAAAAACTGTATATATGATTCTACCATGCTCATATGTGCTCTAAGGCAGTCAAAAAACTGTATATGTTATTCCATCATGCTCATATGTGTTCTAAGGCAGGCAAAAAACTGTTTATGTGATTATATCATGCTTATATGTGTTCTAAGGCAGTAAAAAAAACTATATATGTGATTCTATCATGCTCATATGTACTCTAAGGCAATAAAAAAATTGTATATGTGATTCGATCATGCTCATAAGTATTCTAAGACAGGCAAAAAACTATAAATGTGATTATATCATACTCATATGTGCTCTAAGGCAGTCAAAAAAACTATATATATGATTCTACCATGCTCATATGTGCTCTAAGGCAGTCAAAAAACTGTATATGTGATTCTATTATGCTCATATGTGTTCTAAGGCAGACAAAAAACTGTATATGTGATTATATCATGCTCATATGTGCTCTAAGGCAGTAAAAAAAACTGCATATGTAATTCTACCATACTCATATGTGCTCTAAGGCAGTCAAAAAATTGTCTATGTGATTCTACCATGCTCATATGTGTTCTAAGGTAGTAAAAAAATTATATATGTGATTCTATCGTGCTAATATGTGTTCAAAGGCAGTAAAAAAACTGTATATGTGATTCTATCATGCTCATATGTGTTCTAAGGCATTAAAATATTATACTGAAATATTATATAAAAGGTCAGTATTGATAAACAAAATATACTGAAATAAATTATATGCAATGCACCTAAGTTAAGGCAATCAAGTTATATGAAATCTAACGACATGCAATAAAAAGAATATAGATGTGTGTTGCATCTTGCTCTCGATCTGCCAAGAGTCATGATCGACAACTACCAAATGCATGCCCAAGTGTTTGAAATATAGACAGTTTGTCAGCTACAGTTACTTGTTCTCCATCATCGTTACGAGGCGGGCATGTGTAACATGTTGGAATGTGAGGTTCAAAGTACATAGATGATAAATTTGAAATCTCTTCTAAAGTGTATGCCTCACAAATAGAGCCTTCTACTCTTGTTTTATTACGAACTTTTTTTTTGAGGTCAAATATGCATCTGTCAAAAATATACATTTCAAATTTGAAATATCTGTCATTGAAGAGAAAAATATAAGAAAGCATATACCTTTCAAATGGTATATCCACCAATATTGTACAAGACCACCAACCCTTAGTTAGTTCATATGGCAAATGTATGATCAAATGTTCTATAACATCAAAAAATGCTGGCGGAAAAATCATTTCTAGCAGACAAACAGTAGTGATGACAGAGTCCTCGAGATTCTTTACATTCGATACTACGACTTTCGATGCGCACAATGTTCTAAAAAATCCACTCAACTCTGACAATACCCCCCATATAGGTTTGTCTAACATATCATGGAATGCTAGGGGTATCAATCATTGCATAAATATATGACAATCATGGCTCTTCAACCCATATAATTGTCCATCGTCAATCTTCACAGCTCGAGCAATGTTAGAGACATATCCATCTGAAAATCTCAATTGTCTCAACCATTGTCATACCTGCTTTATTTGATCAGGTCCAAGCACATACCTTGCCTTTGGTTTCAGTACTTTGCTATTATACTCTTTGAGTTCCAATTCTAGTCTTTTACATATTACTTTTAAATTCATATGGGCCTTCAGATTATCCTTCATTTTCCCTTTAACATTCATTACTATATTGAACACGTTATCAAACACATTTTTTTCCACATGCATCATATTTAAATTATGTTGTATCAATAGGGTCGGGCAATATGGTAGTTCCCAAAAAATAGATTTCTTTGTCCAATTGTGATTCTTCTCAAATCCATGAAAGGGCGTCGGACTACGGGCATCTGTTAATACATCTAAAAGTATCGCAAACTTCTTAAAATCTCTATGCCAGACAATCTTGTGGGTGGACCTTCCATTTCAGTTGTGCCTGCTCGAAACAGATTCCTTTGTCGTTGGAACGGATGGTCATTGGGTAGAAATTGACGATGACACTCAAACCAGCAAGGCTTCCTTTCATGCGTCAATCTAAAAGTTTTTGTATCCTTCATGCAATACGGACATGCCAACCTCCCATGTGTGCTCCAACTAGATAACATACCATATACAGGGAAGTCACTGATTGTCCACAGAACAACGGCCTTCATATTGCAATTTTGTTTTTTGTGGGCATCATACGTGGTAACACCATCATCCCACAATACTTTTAGTTCATCAATCAATGGCCTTAAATATACATCAAGATTTTGGCCAGGTGAGGTCGGACCAGGGATCAATAGAGACAAGAAAAGATTTGGATGCTTCATATACAAGCTTGGTGGAAGGTTGTATAGAGTTGCAAATACTGGCCAACATGAGTATGGAGTTGATCTACCCCCAAATGGATTAAATCCATTTGTACATAGACCGAGTCTAACATTTCTCACTTCCATTGTGAAG
Source organism: Nuphar pumila (assembly GCF_984573655.1). Classification (NCBI taxonomy): domain Eukaryota; kingdom Viridiplantae; phylum Streptophyta; class Magnoliopsida; order Nymphaeales; family Nymphaeaceae; genus Nuphar; species Nuphar pumila. Next base: position 35,958,709 of record NC_143254.1, read on the forward strand.
TTCTGATGAGTATGATCAAAGTGCTTCCAAGCTTTCGCGTCAACAGGATGCGTGATCTTGTCTTCATCATGTCAAACTTTATTTGCATGTCATCTCATGTGTTTAGCTGTCCTTGAAGACATATATAATCGTTGCAATCTAAGAGTGATAGGAAAGTAGCGGAGCGACTTGTATGAAACTTCTTTTGATCTCGTGCTACCATTGCCTCTTGTCTTTGGCTTGAACAGAGGATGCCCACATGACGGGCATGATATGTTGTTTTCTTGATCCTTGAAATACAACATGCAGTGATTTGGACAAGCATCTATCTTTTTATACCCCATACCTAGAGCGTTGACCATAACCTTCGCACAATAAAAATTTTGTAGCAATTTTTCATCTTTGGGCAACATACTTTTCACAATCATGCACAAACGGTCAAAACATGATTGACTCAAACTATACTCAGACTTCAAATTCATTAGTTGAAGAACTGCAGACAAGATAGTGTGACTCTCGCAACCGTTCCAAAGTGGCTCATCAGCATCTCTAAGTAAATCATAAAATCTACTAGCTGCATCATTTGGTGATTCTTCATCTACTGCAGTTGTTACATCACTAGGACCTATAGTAGAACCCAGTTCTGTTCCTGCGGCATCAAATATCAAATCCATATATGGATAATTGTGCACCACATTCACTCATGCATCAAAATTATTTCTAAATTCTTCACCATGAAATGTTCAATTCTGATAATCACTCACAAAACCCTTTCTATATAGTTGATGTCTAACACCATGAGGTTCTACAAATTGATTGTTCTTACAAATCTTGCAGGGACACCTAATCCGACCTGTGAGATCCACTGTACTGACACTTGCCGTTGCAAATTCAATAAAACTTTCAACACCATTTATATATTTATGCGATAACTCATTGTCAATTATTCTATGGTACATCTATTCACTGTTTGCAGTCATTTTGGTGTATGATGTTACGAATAGTATTCTAACGAGTTAAAAGAGAATCATCAGAATGTTATGATAAAGAAAATATCAAATTTATCATGCAATATATAATGTCATACAATCACCAGAATTATGATGCATGCATTGATAACTTAATATTTTCATGTACAAATATTCATAACATGATACATTCATTTGAAGCATGCTTTCATTATACAATTTTACATGTAAGTCATAATCAAATTGAAAGTAACTACATGCAAACATAGATACAATCACATCAAACATTGCAATATATTGAAAACATTCATATCAAAAAAATGTCAAACATGTATATGCAGCAAACACACTCCAATATCCCGCTAACTACTACCATGCCTAGCATGAAATCCGTACTTCAAAAATAAGAACACTTCTATTCTCATACATTAAAATCATGCTCTGCCTGATCTCCAAACTCCAACAAAGCAGTCTTAGATATCAACAACTAAGTGAGTGTGTGAACAATAAAGTGTTGCATCCAATAAATTAAATAACATATAATGCGCTTGCATCACTTACTCACCACAGGTATTTACCCAATTTGCATTGTTTTTGTCATTTACTTACCATGGGTGGCGGGAAAAAAGCATGATCAATTGAGAAATATGCAAGAGACATTGTGTTAAAATGAAGTCACCCTCTGCCGAAAGAAAAAAATTTAGAATAAATATCGAAGTCGGACGAGATTCTAGCGAGGTGGAATGCCTCCCAGGTGTCGACCGCCTTTCTGTTTGGCCCAACAGGTTTTCGAGTTCGGAAGGCCAGTCAGTAAGCCAACGATGTACGACAGCGGCACGAGGTCTCTAGAGGCAGTGATCGTCCCCCAAAGCGGTAGGCATAAGGTGATGTCGTGGTTCAACAACCCGACGATTGTCGAGCGCCCCCCAGCCCGTCGCCCCCCTGCCAAAAAAAAAACGATGTAGGAGGGGCGACCCCCTGCCGGAAAAAAAAATGAGGCAAGGGGTCGCCCCCCTGCTCGAAAAAAAAAAGAGGCAGGGGGGTGACCCCCTGCCCGAATAAAAAAATGAGGCAAGGGGGGCGACCCCCTGCCTGAAAAAAAAAGTGGCAGGGGGAGGGGTGCGACCCCCCGCCCAAATAAAAAAATGAGGCAGGGGGGGACCCCTGCCGAAAAAAAAAGATGAGGCAGGGCGTCGCCCCCTCCAGTCGAAAAAAAAAATGAGGCAGGCGGGCGACCTCCTACCGGAAAAAAAAAGGAGGCAGGGGTCCCCCCCCCCTGCCGAAAAAAAAAGAGGCAGGGGGGCGACCCCCTGCCCGAATAAAAAAATGAAGCAGGGTGGGCGACCCCCTGCCTGAAAAAAAAAATGAGGCAGGGAGGGCGACCCTCTGCCCGAATAAAAAAACAAGGCAGAGGGGGCGAACTCTTACCGAAAAAAAATGAGGCAGAGGGTCCCCCCCCCTACCGGAAAAAAAAAGAAGTAGGGGGGCGACCCCCTCTGTCAAAAATAAAAAATGAGACAGGGGGCGACCCCTATGCCGAAAAAAAAAATGAGGCAGGCACCCCCCTATCGGAAAAAAAGAATGAGGTAGGGGGGGGGGGGGGGGGGGGGGATGGGCGACCCCCTGCCGGAAAAAAAAATGACCCACTTACCTGGGAGACGCCGAGTGGCGGGCAGGGGGCAGCGGAACGGGGGCGATGGGCCGAGGGAGGGACGGGCGGCGGAACGGAGGGCAATGGGCCGGGGGAGGGACGGGCGGCGGACCGGGGAGCGACGGTCGGCGGGCTAGGGAGTGCATTAGGCGGGAGAGGGCGGCGACCGGGGGAGTGCGTCGGGTGGGAGAGACGAAACACGAAAGAGAAAGAAGGGTTCTGATTAGGGGTTTACGGGAAACTTAGCAACGGATTTGGCGATGGCCTACTTCTATCGCAACTCCATCGCAAATTTAGTAAGCGATGGAATATTTCTGTCGCTAACGTCATCGCTACGTAGCGACGAAAAAAACTCCATCGCCAAATCCATCGCGAAATGTTGCATGTATTGTGATAAAAACCTGACGTCGCTAAGCTATCGCTAATTAGCGACGAAAGTTTTTTCATTGCTATTTTCGTAAATATTACAAATTTTAGCGATGAATTTGTCTCTCGCGTTAATCCGCCGCAAAGTTGCGATGGAAAACATCTGTCGCAAACTTCCGTCGCTAATGGACATTTTTCTTGTAGTGTTGCTCCTCTTTAAAAGAGTCTCCTTATTCATCTTTCGCATTGTCGAAAAAATCACCCTTGCCCCTCCATGAGAGAGTTGTCTTACTCGTCTTTCATATTAACAAAAAATTTGCCTTATATTTCTTTGAAATAGTTGCCTTATTCATCTTCTGAGTTGCCTCCTGTAATCTCATTTTCCTTACCTTTTGTAAACCCCTTTCGAATTTATTGTGTGAAATCCAAAGGTTCCGTCATGGTTTCTTCATTCAAGAATTTTGTTTGACTTCCCGTTTAGGTTAAGGGTTAAGCCTGAGTCTCACTTCATGAGATATTTGTCTTCCTGTTTACGTAAGGGTTAAACCTGAGTCTCGCTTCATGAGATATTTGCCTTCTCGTTCAGATAAGGGTTAAACATGAGTCTCACTTTGTGAGATATTCGCCTTCCTATTCAGGTAAGGGTCAAGCCTGAGCCTCATTCCGATGAGGTGAATCTTTTTCTCCATTCTCCATTCTATATCTACCATTATCACCAAAGTCAATTCTTTCATACCCAGTCAGATCTTTCCAACTGAGGCATTTTTATAGCCCAAATTTGGTGTGTTTTTCTTTGCCACTAAGTTCGGCTTTCAATCGGCTTTGTAGCAAAGAGGGTCATCTGTAAACACCTCAAATTTTCCTCGTTCATTCGAGGCACCCCTTTTTAGCAGATGACAATCCCCTTAGGAGTCTAACCCCTAGGTCCAGTTTAGTTTAGGTGTCATTTCACCCCCTTTTCACCAATGAAATTATCATTTTACTTTTAGGTCACCCTAGATCTCTGTCAGTTAGACCTTGTCAAGCCCATTTTAAGTTTAGAGTAGTGAAAATGTCTGTCATTTCTAGCTCTCTTAAGCTCACGATGAGTGCATCATATTCATTTATGTTTATTTCGGCTAAAATTAGTTCATTTCTTAAGGAATGAGCTCAATTCTAGATCGAATCTCAGTCAATTGTTTTTTAGTCAGTTATTTCTAGTCAATCCTATTCTCCTGAGTCTAACTCAAGCTCACCAGGAGTTCACGTGACTCGATTCTAGTTCAAATTTGTTTCCCATAGTCTTGGAGTCCATTTTAGCTCATTTCAGCTGCAATTGAGCTAAGTCTAGTCAGTCTAGCTAGTGTTTGAGCTTCAAATTTATTTCATCTCAGTATAATTTACCTTCATTCTAGCTCAAATCCAGTACATTCTTGTTACCCACTTTATTCCAATGTTCATTTCTCACCATTTCTCTAAGAATTGGGTCATTTCTAGATCATCCAGCCTAAGAGTTTAGTTGAGTTAATGTCATTTTAGTTCCTTTGAGTTTAGAAACCCTAGAATCCAGTTCAAACCTCGTTTTTTAGTGTCACTCTCTGCCCTGCAGGGGAAAAATCATTTCTTAGGTCATTTTATTAAAAACATCATTTTTATCATTTTCCAAGCTGGTACAAGTGCCAATCCAAGCTCAAATCAATTTTTTTTCAAAAAATTTAGCTATATCTGATATCCAATTCACATTTGGATCAAATCCAGTATCGAATCTGATATCCAATACCCAATCCTCGTCCTCAAACAGGAATCTTCAATTCCTTGTCTCTGCCAGGGATCTGAGACTTCAAATCCCTCATCCAAGGTTTGTATTTGGCATATCATTTCATATCACTTTAAATGTATTTCATGTCATTGCATGTCATTTTAGAGATTCAGTACTCCTGTTTTCAAAATATCAAATCTAGACTCGATTTTAAAACTTTTTTTCAAAATCAATTTAAAAAATCTAGGTTTTAAATCAATATTTTTGCCATTTGGCTAACCCTCATGGTTTTACATTCCTTATTTCAAAGCATTTTCCTTAGAAAAATGATTTGTAGTCATTTTAAATTTGATTTTTAATCAATTTTTTATTTTCTTCAAGTGGGGCCCACCCTGCAGGGGGCGCCAAACCTAATTTTTTCATCTTTATTCAATTTTATATTATTTCATGTCTTACTTATTTCAAAAATACAAAAAAATTTACAAATCTAGGTGTCTTTTAAAGCTTTTAGAAAATCTTGTTTTTAACCCCTTTATTTTATTTTTCTTAAAATCATTTTTGAAAAACCAAATGGGGCCCACACATATGGCACCACATTTGAGGGTATTTGAGTCCATTAGGTTTAGTTAGAGTTTTAATTAGGTATTCAGTTTGAAAAGTCAAAAGCCAAAACGCGAATTCAATTAGGACTTTGATTTTATTTTCATATTTAGCTTTTGTTTTAAACTTCTTTTAAAAACCTTTATTTATTTGCTTTGAAAACCAAATGTGGGACCCACTTAGGTGGAACCATATTTGAGGATTTCCAAGCTTGTTTGGGACTTAATTAGGTTTAATCAAAGTGAATTTTAATTAGAACTCTTCAAGGAAATCGCCCATCACTCCTTTTTTCTTGTTTGTCTCTTTTAATTAAGAAAGTTCTGACTAGATCGCAACTCTTTCAAAATTTCTATAAATACCTACCTTTAGGATTTCGACCCCCTCATGCTTTTTTCTCCTCTCCTCCAAGTTCCAGTACCCTCTTCCATTAAATTCTAAGGTGAGCGCCTTCTTTCCTTTTCATTTATTATTATTTTTTACTTGTTTTTTTATGATTTTCCATAGAATCTACCATTGTCGCACCTTGTAGTTCATCTTTTTCTTTTCTTTTTCTTTTTCTTTCAAGAACCCATGTTTATGGTTCAAGATGATGATCAGATGAGTGCTTAATGAGTTTTACACATTTTTTATTCGTCAATCATGTTTATATTTTGTTTATTTCATGATCGCCCAAAAAAAGATCGAGATTTGACCCTTCTATGGATTGAATCCCTCTTTTAATGGCTATATCAAATTCTTGATCATGCTTCGCTGCGTTTTTTTTTTTATTTCATCATATTCATGTTTATTTTTAGTTATTCATACATTTAATCATGATTCATGGCACTAGTTACATGTTTTTATGGTTTTATCATGCTTGGTTAAGTTTATTTTGTTCTAGGGTTTAGGTTTTATAATTTTGATTTTTGACCTTCTGTTAATGTTATTATTTTACCAATTTATATTCATTATTTAAATCTAAGTTTTTTATGGTAGAATTATACATATGTCTACGGTTTTCAATAAAAAAATCAGATTTTTTTTAGTTCTGTAACCCTGTTCATAAATTCAAGAACCGAAACCTGATTCCTGCACCGTTAAAACGCTATGCAGAATCAGGAGCGGCTTGTCAGGGTCATATCTCCATCATCGGAGATCATATTTTAGATTCATAAAAAGTGGCATATTTTTTAGAGTGTCTAGTATATTATGTAAAATTTTTAGAATTTTTCACATAATTTTTTTATCTGAAACAAAAATATATTTCTCTAGAACCGTTAAGCATTGTTTAACTATCATCTTGCCAGAACGATTTCTCCCTACCAAAGATTGTATCTATGATCCGTAAAAAGTGAAGTATTTTTATGTATGTCTAGTTTCTTTAGTAGGATTTATATAATTTTTGAAGTCTGACTGCTATTTTTACTTAATCCAAAATCAGAGCTTGCTTTTCTTGAACCATTATATATTGGCTAGAATCAAGCACAACTTGTTGGAACGACTTCTCCCTAACCAGAGATCGCATTCCAGATATGTAAGAAGGGTTATTTTTATTTAGATGTATAGTTTATCTCTGTTAAATTTAATAAATTTTTATTACTGTTTGATATCCTATTCTAGTCTGACACTGTGATAGGTATGAAATAATAGATAAAATAGCAGATTTTTATCTTTTTATTTAATATTCATATCCAAATAATCCTAAAAATAAATTTTTCGATTTCATCTTATTTTTAGGGTTATTATAAGTATTCATGTCGATTTTTATGAATTTTGAATTTTATTTGATGTGTTATTTAGTTAAATCATAAAAACAGGATGCCCGCAGAGTTTTGATTTGACCGAAACAAGGACAAATTTTATTATTTTTGCATATTTTGTTATTGTTATCTATTATTTTCATATTTTTAGAGTTTTATCTTGTTTATAATCATATTAGAGTGCTCTCCACCCAATTTGGTATCGTTTTGAATCCGTTTGATCCCGGATTAAGCGTATTACAAAAATCTTTTCTGAAAAACCATGTTTTGCAATAAACATCTATTTTCAAGTGTATTTTAGTTATTTTTCCCTCAATTCTGAATTTCCAATTTATTTATTTTTATTATTTATTTAGTTATCCATCATTCATTATGTTATTTAATGAGTTTTATTTCAGAAAAACACAAAAAAAAGGCTTATATCCGGATAAATCCCTCAATTTACAGACATTATTGGATAAATCTAAAAAAAGTCGATATTTGTCTACTAATAAGTTTGCTAATTTTTACAGAAATGCTCAAGATTAGATTTTCTTTTATTTTTTATTTATTCAATTATTGATGTAAATTATAATTATAATATTGGAATAAGAATTTATTTTTTTGCTTAACTTAGGTTGTATTTGCATATAGTTTGGTTTCAATATATCACTGCTATTGCTTGTCATTCATGCACATATTTTAAATTCACAATGATCAACATGAATGACACATGCACCTACTTCTAGAGAGTTGGTAAACTTAGTGGAGTTCGTATTTGTGACCATAGTCAGAATACGAACAAAACTCATATTTATCATCTTCTTTTAAGTTACAAACAACGTACACTCTTAGGCTATTTTAAAAAAATTATAGCATATTTTTAAAAGTTTTTTCAAGTATTTTTCCTTTTAGAATCAAATGAGACATATTCAATATATATTCGTGACCATAGTCAGGGATATATAGAGAATTTATCTCATTTAAATTCTATAAGGCACATAAATTCTTTTACAAAATATTTTCTCAAATTCTTCAAAAAATATTTTCATAAATTACATCCATGCATCCTCTAGATTTATATTGTATCATGAAAAAGTTCACAAGGCCACACGCCCATCCCTTTTGATCTATTTCATAGTTCCATCTCAGAAAAATCAATTTCTCAAAACACCAGAATTGCCCTTCTTCAAAATTTGATTTTCTCATAATAGTTTTCCTTTCTTCAATAGTGTTTTCCAAGTTTGAAAAACTATTTTCAAAGCATCTCCTTTTCCAAGTATTTTTCCAAAATATTCCAAGCATACATCATGTTTTCAGTCAAATTTTTCTAAAGTCACAGCACATGACTGCTTCTTTGTGCATTTAGGAATAAAATATCGATTTAGACAGTTGAGCAAAGAAAAACACATGATTGATCCTTGGTTTGATTATCCCTGATTATGGCACCAGGAACGGTTGAACCTCGTACCGACATGCGAGTCTCATCCTCTCAATCTTTCTCATGATTGATCCTTTTCAAAAGGTCAGTTTGACTTGCAAAAGTAAAATTTTGCAATGATAACAGGCCCGACCCGAACCAAACCCTATCGGGTCCAAGTATAGTTATAAATAAGAAGACCTGATTAAGACATGGGTTCGGACCCAAAGCTCCAATTAGTATATGGACCCCAGTATAGTTTGTGTAATTTTATGCTAGACCCGGACCTGACCTGAGTTTCGATTAAGACCCATAAATTTTTAATCGAAAAAAATAAAAAAAGATGGTTTTACCGGGTATGGTACGTGTTTGGTTCATGTAGTTCTCATCGGGTATGGGTATGATTTTTCTTATAGTGGACCCGATTAAACTCGGGTTTGGACCCGATACCATACCCAAAAAACTAGGACAAATCTGGTTCTACTTGGGTCCTAACCAAACCCGACCAGTTGACACGTCACCTTGTGTTGGGATGTTGCAGGTTCAAAACCCAATGGTATAATTGTATAACGTGTAGGGGTCGGCCTAACCACAGCTTTCCTTGCAAATATATATATATATATTCTTTTTTAACAACCACGGCTATGGTTTGGACCAGGGACAGATACCTTGAGCTTTGATGCTTTGTAATTACTTGCTCTTAGCCTGCACGACCATAATGAAAGAAAAGAATAGACCAATCTTGTGATTAAATTCAAGTGAGATTTTCTTTAGATAATTTATTACGTTTCCCTATCTTTTGGCAAACTTGAAAAATTTGTGATTTAAAGGTCATACGCTTCTACGTATCAGTTATAGTGTAGGTCGTTCGAAGCACTGGTTTTCGTTATCTTCTATTAGGTACTGTTTTGATGAAACCCAAAACCAAGTTAACATGGTTTTGGATGCCGAACCAGGTTTAAGAGCTAAACATGGTTTTTGTGCACTGTTTGGTTGCATACAACCAGGTTTTTCAAACCTGGTTGTGAACTCCAAAACCAAAGTTGTAAAAACCTGGGCCCACCTTGTTTTTTCACTTCAAGTTTTCACAAACCTAGTTTATCGGGTCGGGTGGGGTGGGGTGGGGTGGGGTGAGAGCCCCTCTAACGTCTCCTATGTTGTAACCCAACCCTTGCCTGTTACTAACCTGGCCATTAAAAATGGCTGGATTTGAAAATCTTTTTTTTTTATGATCGGCCATTTTCCATCCACCCACCTACCAATAAATGGCCGGGATGGTCTTATCCTTGCAAGGGGAACCATCCCGGCCATTTTTTCGGCCATCCACCAGGTGATGAGTGAGCGAAAATGGTTGGAAGATGGCCAACTTTGAAGTTATTTTTTATTTTCTTTCATGTACTGGCCATTTTTTTACCACATTGGTCGAAAATTTGTCAAGATGGTTCTGTCCCCAGAATTAGAAACCAGAATTTTTTTTTCTTCTGACGATGTTAAAGAAAGAATATGCTTCCATGTGTGTTTTCTTCTGACGATGGTAGTGCTAATCTTTTCCCTTGATTTTTTTTACCTTATTGAATTGTGTATAAACCGCAGAAGAGGCAGGTTATTAGTTCGTGGGAGTTGGAGTTCTCTCTTGTGAATATTCAACGAAGATCTGTGTGTTTTTCTCTCTAGTTCTTCTTTTGTCATGTGTTCTTTGTGAAACCGTGTAACCTACATTTATGGGGAACCCGGCTCCACTCATCCTCTGTGGTCATAACTCCCTTTGGGATCTCATTGGTACTAAGTTGTTTTGATCAATCTGGCCCTATCGATGAGTTCAACACGGTTGATTTAATATAAATCAATCTTTTGATAGTGTTCTTTAACAAAAAAAAACATGATTTTCAATTTATTTTGACAGTGTTTTAAACAAAAAAAATCATGTTTTTATTAATGGTTATTGATTTTTGAATCAGCAAAAAGTCCTCCACATAAGTCGGATTTTGTCTATTCAAATGCCGATCTTCACTAAATGGATAATGTAGAACACATACACAGGGTCCACTTTGATGAAAACAACTTGCATCGGTGAGGTCCTAATGACAGGAATGACCATATGGATGACTGGAACCTAAATGTGGTTATGGGTGCCATGCAAAACACTATGTTTGCTTCACTAAGCGGAGGAAAAGAGAGATTGAAAGTGTGTTGTTATAGCCTAGTCACGGGCAGGCCGATGTCAAGAAGGTCCTCGTAATGATGAAACCAGATGGTACCATCAACTTGATGGCCATCACCTTCTCAGGCCAGGGAGGCCACTTCTAGAAGAGCATGTAAGATCTATCACGCACAACCAAAATTTCTTCAGACGATGAGTGGGCAAAAAATTTCTGGCTCTGCCACTGGTCCAAATAAATGGATTGTCCTTCATGACCATAGCATTGTCCCTGAGACCTGAAGTCTACCCACCCAACAAAAAACTTCTGGCTTCGCCACTGGTTCCGTCCATCCCGACCACTCAATGGGTTGTTGAAAAAATGTCTGGAAGAGAATCATGCTCCAAAGCGCTTTTCTTTCTTTGATGGTCAACCATTTTTTGGCCAGTCACTGACGGACAATGACCAGGATGGTTCTTATCAAGGTAGAACCATCCCAACATTTTTTCTGGCGAAAATGGTTATGGGTTTTTTTATTTTTTAAATTTATGTAAACCAAAATCTAGAGAAACAATGTTTTTGGTCAACCAAAAAACCAACTTTGCCAAAAACCTAGTTTTGAAAAAAAAAAAACAAGTTTTTGCAAAATCTGGTTTTGCCCCTTGTCATCCAAACATGACTTAGAGATATCGAGATTTGTACATGTCAAAGTTCGCTGTAGGGATCACCATTAATGTGGAATGTAACAGGACTTTCTTTTAATATATATATTTTTTTTCAGTGTTATTGCTTATGACCCATCCACCCCTCTATGTAACCCTAGTTGACAAGGAGCCATTCCTCACATTTATTGTCCCTTGTGGACCACGGAAGGAATCAAATCTCTTAATCTTTGATATGGTTACTCAAAAACTCATTGCAGGATTTGACATTATGTTTGTAGCAAAATCTCAACTATGACATTTAAAAATTTATTAATCCATTTTCCTCACTTAGAGCAAAATGGTAATATCACTGAAACTTAATCAATGAAAGAGGTTCGCTTTTGGTCTACACAAACAAAATATTGATACCTTTTTTAAATTTTCTAATCGTTAGGTGCACTTTTCAATTGTGCTAAAAAGTTTGGTGGAATTTTTAAAATTTCCTTCTTTAAGATAAAAAGTATTATCTCCTTTACGAGGATAGAGAACAACACAACTTTTCCTATACTTCATAACATCGTTGCTAGTTTGGGAATACCTATCAAAAACCATGAAAAGTGCGAATCCGATAAAAACTAGACTTGGACCAGATTTTTGGGTATGATATTGTATCCGGACCCGAGTTTAATCGAGTCTATGATAAAAGAAACCATACCCGGATCCGATAAAAACTACATGAACCAGACCCAAACCATACCTGATAAAATAATATTTTTTTATTATTTTTATATTGCAAAAATTGCTGGTCTTATAATTGGAACTCCGGTCCGGTCCGGGTCTGGTATAAAATTTCACACACTATACCTGGGTGCATGTATTAGTCGAACCTTCGGGTCTGAACCCGGGTCTTAATCGGATCTTCTTATTTGTCACCATACCCGGACCCTATAGGGTTTGGTCCGGCTAAATCATACTCATTGGCACCCTTACCCCATTGAGATTCTTCAACAACCCTTTTACTTTCTCTGCTCAATTCATGAGGAAATCCTTCATCCTATTTATCACCGGTTACTTTCGGTCTATGTCACAAAGATACGGGTATAATCGGAAAAAAATTGTAAACTTCAGGGCACGGATTTTTGTTAGTTTTTACTCAATAAAAACTATTTATGACATTTTAGTTCATAAAAATGCATTTATTAATTTACTGAAAATGATTAAAAATATTCAAAATTATTAAATTAATATCTCATGTGTCTGTATTCGAGCGTGTCACCAGGGTTATGCTATCAAAATGGCGTGTCCCTATGACATGTTTTTTTTTTTTTTGAGGAAGAACCTTCCTAGAGATGTTGCTCACTTGATGGGCCTTCCTTCCCTAAGAAGTAAACATTGCGTTGTCCACTGACCCAACTTACAAGGATTGTCTGGAGATGGCTGTGTTGTATATCCTCCAAACAATGGGGTTTGATGCGGCATACTTCATTTTAAGCATCTTCATACACCCCTTGTCAGCCAAGTGTGCTCAAATCATACGAGTGTGTTTTAGTGCATGCCTTTTCTCTCATCTTGTGCTTTTATTTCTTTAATTTGGATTAACGATTTGTGTGGAGTTTATTTGATGCCTTTTATCAGAGGCGATGTTCTTAAGAGGACTCCAGGTAACTGAAATATGTAAACCAGCAAAATATGTAAACCGTTATGCACCAAGATTTTCATAAGTTATTTTTATTTTTTTCTAAAATTTTACCATATGGATGTGATCTATATGCTTAGTTTTATAAAAACAGACTCTTAAATCATTCAAAGGCTTAAAAATCAACAGCTCAGAATTCTCGTAAATATTAAAACATACAAAATCACATTTCTTGATCTGATTACCATGATCCAATAATGGATTCGAATCAAATGCTCCACACCAAATGCATCTGTAGGGTTAGATTTGCAAAAAAAACTATGAAAATCTTAGTTCATACTAGTTTACATATGCCTGTTTTGGAGGACTCCATATACAAATATGTATTTTTTTTCATCTAAATCATGATTATGACATAACTTCAATGGGATAATCATATGGTTGCTACCATACAAATAAGAAGGGGCCCTTTGTCTCACTTTACATCATCTTTAAGTCTTATGAGATGTTAACCCTTTCCTAACATGTGCATGGCCAGTATACACACATCTATAGAAACCTAGGTGCAAGCTTTGTCTAGCCAGAGCCTAAGCCTAAGGGGTTGCTCACATGGCCTCGAGCTCGTGGATAGAGAGGTCTCCCCCTACCTCAAGTTCGAATCCATGTGTCTGCAAAGCAAAGCTGGAAGTTCTCTAGAGCAAAGGGGGAATCCAAGGGGTTTTACATTGTTTGAATGACTATTGTAGTCATGGCAAGCTAAGACACGTCTTTGATCCTGCTTGTGATTTCTCCATGTAATAAACCAAAATAAAAAAACAAAAAAGATTTACCTAGCCAATCGAACCGTATAAATGAATTCAGCATCGTTTGTTTGTCAGCCAAATTGTATCTTGGATTGTGTCGTTTCCACATAAAATCATGTCTTTTCTTAGTTGTAAAATTATAGTGCATTGTAACTTGTGAGCCGTTGATCTTTTAAACACTTATATGGAAAATGAGGACTGATAAGTGATAAGGCGAGTTGACAAAACACAATTCATTGCGCAAGCAGTGGGACACACCAAAAAGTGCTGATGTCATCATTTCACAGTGGATGGTGGTGGTGATTGAAATAATGGACATTGGTGATTTAGAAACACAAAAAATTGTGTTTTATCAAATCACCTGATCTGTTCTCATGGCAAATACAAGCTAGAGTGTGTCTTTTACTAAATAAATCATGTAGATCACATCTAAAAATAAATAAAAGAATATGAAAAACTTGGCATTTTTTACTTTTTTTTCTTTTCTTTGGTCCTAGCCTATGTTTTTTCTTATGAGAGGCCATATGTGCACTCGACATCCTCTCATCCTTCAGTCTTTCTTCCTCTTCAACACACTTGGTCAATTAGTCATTAAAAGATCACTCATCGTTATGTGTGTTATAGGAGATTTTGAAGGATCCATATAGGCTAAGTCTGTTCCACCGCTCTCACTTCTTAGAGATAGCCTTCTGTAAGAGCGGAATGTTCATCAGTCCTAAGGGCCAAATCCAGATCCATGTAACAGACAATACTATTTCTTTTCAATTCGAGAAATTTGATCTGTCTAACAAGAGAATGTTACTAGAACTGTCAATGAGGAAAAAACCTGATACAATAAGAAACAAAATAAAAGACCTTATTATTGCTCAAACGAGACTCATGATGAAAAGATAAAAACTAAGACTCTTTATTATTCACCTTTTCTAAGACAAGTATAATTGATCTATTATTGTTCCACTTTAGTGAAAATGATAATGCTCATAGTTGTTTCATCTGCTCAATTTACAAGGAATTGAATTTAGTTGATGAAATAAGAAATCATGTAATCAGAGGTAATTCAGCACTGTACCTTTGGGTACGAACATGCTTCATGGGCTGAAATACACATTTACTATTACACCCTGTGTGAATTTGGAACACAACCACCTATCTTTGGGTAGAATCATTGTTTCATAAAGTCACACATAATCATAATATTGAATCTTAATACGGTCTAAAGAATCCTCAATCAACGCAACTCAGATCACTTTGATGATTGTATGAGTCAGTCAATCAAGATCTTTTATCAAAATCATATTTGTATTATGGAGCATGCCCATGGATACATGTTAATACATGTATATTCATGATGAAATATGCATTATATCATCAAAATACAAGTTCATTCTTCAACTTATATGCATAAACTAATTTTGATGATAACATAAAAAGTGTCATGAATTTAGTCATAATTCATGCTTAAAAATATTATGCATAACTTAAACAATATAAAACACATGTATTAAACATGCATAAATCATGCTTCCTTAACAATAAACACTTATAAAGCATAAAAAATAACAAAAATATACTCTTATAGGTAAAACCTAGGATTCTTAAGCTAGAATCGGTCTTAAAGCACCCCAAACCAATCTGAAATGACCTCAAACCAGTTCTGGAACTAATGAACCAGAGTAAAACATGAACAAAAGCTCATAAAACCCTATAACCGAATGAGAAAATCTATATCCTTTCATGGATTCATAAAAATAGGGTCTCTACATCTCAAAACCGATAGGAACCGGTCAAAATGGTTCTGAACCAGTCCTAGAAAGTGTTGTATCGGTCACAAAACTGATTCAGGTGTAAATAGTAAATAGGCCTCATTTTGAATCTGATCTAATCCAATCTGGATCCAGATCCTGTTAGAATGAATCTCGGGTCGGATACCTCTGGTCCATACCCATTCCCCTGCCATCAACCATTGTAGATCGGTAGCTGTCACCGGTGCTGGAGACAACGGGTAGCAGGATCAGGGATGGCATATAGGATTGCCCGTCTGCTATCAGTGACCGGCAGCTTTGCTGAATGTGGGTTGTCGGCGGTATGTGTGCCGCTACCCCCTACTACAGTTGGTTTTCTGAAAAAGCAGAGGGAAATCCGACCCCCTTCACAAAAATGACTTTTGCCAAGAAGGAAGAGGAACCGGGAGAGGCACGTTGTCTTTGGCCTTCGCTGGAGCCGTCTTCTGCAATCGGAGGGTGGCGGCTCAGTTTTTACAGGTTTTTAGTTTATGAGAAACCGAACAATCGATTTCTCAAAAACTGAAATGATTCTCTTTGTCTTCCATCTGCAAATCAGTGATGGCAGACGGTGGTCAGCATTGTCGTCGATCGATCGATCATCGAGGCTGGCTGTCGGTGGAATGGATAACCAAATAAATAAATAAATAAACTCTTTACCTTTCGTGGCATTCATCGGGGAGGTGAAAGAGCGACCATCAATCGCTGGCGAACTCATTGACGTCGTTGGCTGCAGAGGACGATCACTGTGTATCATCGTCGTCGGACCGCTATGCTGATCGAAACCCCAAACCCATGCGTCGGCTGGTTTTTTTGCTGGGGCTTCTGCACATGGGTCATCGTCAGAAGTGGCGACCTTTGCTTGGGATCGTCGACTCACCGGTGTCGTCCGCGGCACGGTGGCGGCCTAGCATTTTCACTTCGGCATTTCTGCTCTGGTGGATGCCTTTCGATTTCTAAGAAAACTGAAAGGCTTTCGGATTTCTCAAAAATCATAGCAACCCTTCGGTTTATCGATTGCATGACCCACGTTGGATCGGGTATTCTGACCTAGTGGCGGGTCCAATCCAGACCTATTTTGGGTGGATCGGGTATGCCTGAATCCAATAATGTTGGACATTTGGGTTTGGGTCCAACCCATAGTGTGATCTGGTTTGACACTAATGAAGCAATTAGTGGGATTTAGTGGGATAGGGGTTACTTGAATATGAAGGGGTTCATATTCTGTAACCCCCCCTTATCCTCCACTATAAATATGAGGCTTGGCTGCATGATGAAAGAAGCTAAAGCCTATAGCCTGTGTCCTTGTAATTCCCATTTGGATTCAGGGTCAGCTCACCATCGACTTGAAGGCTTAAGCTCATCGTGGGTGTCGATAGGCTGAGGAGAACGTCGAGTACCCGCACATTGCATCAACCATGGTGTCTATCGGTATGTGTTGATTTTGCATTCCGGTGCTAATTTTATAATATACGCCAACATCGACGTGTGTAGAGTGAACGCTCCCAACGCACCCACACGCACAACAAAATGCACAAAAGTGGGCCCATAACCCAAATGAGAATTACGAGGACATAGGCTATAGGCTTCAACTACTCTCATCATGCAGCCAAGCCTCATATTTATAGTGGAGGATAAGAGGGGGGCGGGGTTTACAGAACGTGAACCCCTTCACATTCACGTAACCCATACCCCACTAAATCTCACTAATTGCCTCATTAGTAGGGGTGGCAATCGGGTCGGGTTGGCGGGTCGGGTCGGCGGGTTGGCGGGTCAGCATACCTCAACACGAACCCGACCCGTTTATTAAACGGGTCGTTTGTGGCAAACACGAACCCGACCCATTTATTAAACGGGTAACCCGACACGACCTGATTAACCCGTTTAATAAATGGGTCGGGTCAACACGACCCGTTTACACGACACGTGGACCCATTTATTAAACGGGTCAACCCGATAATATAGACACGATAACCGACCCGAGTAACCTGAATAACCTGTCTAATCATATTGGCCTTCAGACTGATGAGTTAAACTAAAGTCTAAAACTACCAATTGACGAAGCAAAATGAAAAGAGCTGACAGGGTGAATGCATCAGGGTTCAGCTCTTCAAGCTGCATCTTTCTAAACAATTCAAATGCTTTCTCTGACTGGCCATGTTCTGCAAATCCAGCAATCATGGAAATCCAGGAAACATTTCTTCCAACCATTTGTTCAAACAATTGGAAAGCTTCATTGAGGCTTCCACATTTGGAGTACATTGTGAAAAATGAACTAGCAACAGAAACATCAAGAGTTAATCCAGCCTTAACACTTAACAGAAACAGAATGTATTTGTTTCCCCAGTTCTTCACAGTCTATGACACTCAAAGTACTTGAAGTTGCATATTTTTTTGGTTTCATTCCTTCTCGAGATATTTGCTGAAACAACTCAATACATCTTCCTGTATTCTGATTTTGATCATAACCAGCAACCATGGTTAACCATGTAGAGACAGTAATCTTGTGACCACTATCCCTTTCTTCATAAAACACTCTCTTAGACAACTCAATATTTTGGCATTTCATATATGCATTGATGAGGGCTTCAAAACCACATCACCTGAAAGAAACCCTCCCTTCAAAATCCAACAGTGGAACTGCAAGACTTGGCCATTTTAGCACAGGTACTAAGTATGCTTGTGACAGTGTATATGTTTGCATCAACTCCAGAAGTTCTCATGCTTCGGAAGAACTCAAAAGAAAAAACAACATCCTCACGCCTAACAATGAAGACATCAACTTCCAGTGCAGTTGCAATGAAGACATCTTCCATATTGCATTTGATTACCCAACCATGAATTCCCTGACCCAAGTCCAATTCTTCCAATCCAGCACAAGTTGTTAAGGCACTTGAAAACGTAAAGGAATTTGGCAACTAATCAGTAATTGTGCATAAATATAACTGCTCAAAAATCAGTAAAAACTGCAAAACAACATTAGCTGAAAACGCAATTGATCAACAAGAGAGGTTAGGAAACCTAAGGCACCAATAAACAACAAACTTATTCCAGATGTATGGAGGCAAAAAATGCAATTGATCATACTTACACTATTGAAAAGAAAAAAAACACTCACTATTAGCTAGAACTATATCTTTTAATTGCATGTTCATCATATACAATAACTCGATACATGCACAAAAATGCATTTTGAATAGCAAAAAGTTTGATAACTGAGAATTAGAAAAAAAAAAAAGAACACACACCTCATTAGCTGCAAGTGTTTGCCCATTACTCTTCACTTTCTTCAGCTTCCTCAAGCCTAACCAAAATGCAGTCTCCAAACCAATTAACGAAACAAATAAAAATAAGAAACCAGAAAAGACTAAGGGAATATTCTCTCAAAAAGCTCACTGAATCTCCCAGCATTGCATATTCTCTCAACATTAGCTCACCGTCAGAAGCATATTCCATTACTATGGCTCACTGAGTTGGTGTAAGGCTAAGAAACACCTAGAACAGTCAAGTTGGTATTCCACTAAGAATACCAAGCTACCAACAGAGGGAAAAAATACATGACTAAAAATAAATCATCCATGTGAATTAATTGATGCCACTAGACCAAGCAAGGCACATCCTTACTCAACATAAACGCAATGTCTTAAAAGTTACAACCATACTACAAACATATCCACCAAGTTGTCTTGCAGTCATCAAGATAAACATAAATAATTAAACTTCCACATCACAATAACAATTAAACATTAATCATCCGATACATTGTGTCAACAATCAACACTAAGATCAATTTATCAATTGTTTCAATCCTCCAAAGATCATGACCCTACACAAAAAAATTAAAAGAGTAAGTTAAATTATTAAGATACAACATATGAAACAAAAAAAAAACATAAGTATCAAGATTTTTACAAGTACCTTACAAAATATTGGTTTTTAATTTGAGCATTCAACAGATTCTACAATTGCACTTGCGGTCACAGTTGGGTTCAAATCAATAATATCCTCCCTCAGCTCCTCCAATAATACTAAATTTTTTGTTATACCATAAAATAGTTAGTAACATATCATAAAATAGTTAGTAACATAGAACTCACTAATCAAACTCCACAAATTATTTGATACTTTGTATAAGGAAAAAATATAAGATTATGGATTACCATTAGCATGAAACAACCAATCTCGAGTGCAAATTAACGCATCTATTGTATCAGGTTTCAAAGAGCTTCTATATTGATCAAGTACTCTACCACCAATGCTAAAAGCAAATTTTGAAGCAACTGTGGAGATAGGAATACTCAATACATCACATGCCATGAGAGCAAGATCTGGATATCGAAATTTTTTTGTTCTCCAATAATCAAGAACATTCAATTGTGAATTCCAATCAATTCGAGGCTCTTCTAGATATAATTCTAATTGTGACTTTTGTGCTTTATTCGCACTCCCAGAGTTCTCAAATAAAGTAAACTCCTACACACAAAAAATTTTATTAAAAAAACATTGACAAATATAGTAATGAAAATATATGTATTAGAAGTAATTATCATAAAAAGTGAGTTATCATTTGAACCACGTTCTAAACCATTATCCAGAGGAATTGAAGATTCAACATTTGAAGCTTTATGATTGTTCTGCATATAAATATCAAAAAGAGCAAATATCTTCTCACGAACTTGTATCGCCTCACAAGAGTCTCCTGCTTTATTATATAAGAACTCCACAAACTGTAGCTTGTATTGTGGATCCAAAACAGTAGCCATAGCTAAGATCAGACTGTGATGTTTCCAATACTTCTCAAATTTGATATTCATCTGTGTTGCCATGCATTTAATAAAACTATCTGAGCTTCGCATACCGTTGACTATGCTTAAGTGAATTAGAAACACTTCTTGAAAATATAAATTTGATGTAGAATATGTAGATCCAGAAAATAAGCATGTCACACGATAAAACAACTTCAAGAAGTCACAAATCTTTTCAACTTTGTCCCATTCTCTTATTGATGGACAATGCTTGTAATTTGAATCACTCAATTGTAAATGAAGAAATGCACGACGATATATAATAGCACCTTCAAGCATTAAATAAGTTGAATTCCATCTTGTAGGGACATCTTGTCTCAATCCTTTACTATTATTCAAAGAAACTTGCTTAACACACTCCAAAAACTTTTGCTTTCTACCTTGTGACCCTTTCACATATTTTATGCTCTCTCAGACTTTTTTAACAGAATCATCTATCTCTTTCAGTCCTTCTTGAACTATCAAATTCAGGATATGAGCACAACAACGAATATAGAAGAATTCACCATCACATAATAATACATCCTTCAATGTAAGTTGACTCTTCAACAACTCAACAGATACATCATTTGCAGAAGCATTGTCTAGTGTAATCAAAAATATTTTTTCTCTATACCCCTATTCCAGTGTGTGGAGTTGGCATTGCAGAAAAATTTAGAATTTTCTTTTGCAATATTGAATTTTCATCAACAAAGTGTGCAGTGAGACATATATACCCATCAGTAGTTATAGATGTCCACAAATCATATGTTAAACATATCCTTCCTGGAATGGACTGCAACAAATCTTTGAGTTTGTCTTTCTCTTTTTTATACATCTTTAAAACATTTGCCTTAGCTGTGTTTCTGCTAATATGTTTGGCCTCATCACATACATAGGTAATCAATGAACGAAATCCATCATAATCAACAAATTGGAAAGGCAATTCATACTTAAGAATCATCGTTGTTACCAATTCTCGATACTTTTGTTGATCAAACTTAGAAACTTATAAAGACATAGTTCCCTCTGATTTTGCAAGAAATATTTGACCTATGTCTTTAGTTTTCAATTTTGGACATGCAAGCATATGACGCTTTAAATTTCCGGTCCCATTCTTGCTATCTGCTTGGTAGGGTTTGTTACATAATTTACATACAGCTCTCTTTATCCCATCTTCTCCAATTGGAAGTTGCTTAAATGCTTCCCAAACATTAGAGGTTAGTTTTCTTTTCCGTCTAGTACTAGAACTCTCTCCACCTAATACTGTAGATGGCGTAACATGAACATCCTCAAAATTAATTTCTTCTGGACCTTCAGCAGATGTATCCACAACGTTGTCCATTACTAATTGAAAGTAATATTTAATGCTGCCTGAATAGAGTAAAAGAACATAGGGAAAAAATAATAGTTGAGTCAGAGGTATGATACATATATCTTAAGAGGCTAACCCAGATCTTAGAGAAGCTGTATTCCCTAGATAAGAAGTAGACCAAATTTATATTCCACCCCTGAAATGAGAAAAACATATTGTAGAAAAAAAAAAGCACATAGAAGATACTTTTCATATGCCACTGACCTAATTCTTCAAAATCGTGCACAGATATTTGATTAGGACCAGATGTAAATGCTAATATGTGCTTATGTTTGTGCCAACTTATAACTTGAACACCAATTTTTGATGGTAACTACACCTAAAAAGCATGAAGTGATACCAAAATATCAGCAGATGTGTATATTCTCATCTATCAACATGACCACATGCCATACTAGGATATGTTTTTTTGAATTATCAATGAAAACACAATTGAATCAATTCAAGTGGCCAGGCAAGAATTTTTAGGAAATGAAGATGGACATATACAAGATGACAAAACATTGCATAAAAAAAGATGAGAAAAATCAAACCATTAGCAACTTTTTATAATGTTTTGGAATCTATTTATCCCATAATGTATATTTATTGGCAACACAGCGTGCACATGAATCATAGTATGCAGAGCACAAGATTAAAATCACTAAAAAACAGCTCCTATATGCAACAGAAATTGATAAGTCTTATGAAGACCCTAATGATCCCGGATTTTTGGTGGCCTATTATGAAGAAAAATAAAAAGACCCAAGCATTACCGTCATAACTCATAAGGTTTCAACCAACACTAGAGAGAGAGCAGTAATATACCAGTGTGACAGTGTTGCCAAACAATGGGAATGGGAAGACCTTTAAAAAAAGCGAAGAACAAACCACATACTTATTCGGTTATTCCAACCCTCCTTCAAGATAAAAAAAAATGAGGTGCCTTCAGCGGGAGAGATGAAACGTTGGATTGAACTTGCTTTGCTTGGGTGCCATTGCCAAACCAAGAGGAGGAACAAGAGGGAGGAGAGAAGAGGGTGGTGGTGTGCGCCTGTGCGGTGAATCGTGATGGCAACGAGAGGTGGAGAGGACTCAGAGGAGACTCAGGAGAGGTCTCCGACTCTTCGGCTCTCGACTGCGGCTGGGTAGGAAGAATGGATTACACTTTAGGAAATTAGGGTTAGATAATGAAACATATACGGGTTGCGGGTGGTCGGGTTCGGGTAAACGGGTTGACCCGCCCGCCTAACCCGTTTATTAAACGGGTCAGCCGGGTTGGCGGGTTGGCATACCCCTAACACGAACCCGACCCGTTTAATAAACGGGTTAGGCGGGTCGACCCGTTTATGACCTGAACCCGTTTAAGCCAAACCCGAACCCGCCTAAGAGGCGGGTTGGCAGGTCGTGTCAGGTTTTGCCACCCCTACTCATTAGTGTCAAACCAGGTCACACTATGGGTTGGACCCAAACCCAAATATCCAACATCATGGCCTTGTAATAGAGCCACAACCTCGCTGTAGGGAGTTAGCAGTTTGGTCACAAATGCCTCATAACCAGCTACAAACCCTTAAGCAGCCATGACGCAAACATGATGGAGGTATGATGCTAAAGAGCACCATAACGGTGTTCTTAACACCGAGGTTTCTAAAGTGCGAGTATGAACCAATTTTTTTTAACACTAAATGCACAACAGATGCGCAAACACGAACAATGCCAAAACTAAAATACCACACAACTATGGGGCTGACTTGGGGAACTGGATTTGAGCAATTTAGATCGAGCATGAAACTAGTAAGTGCGAGAGTAACTATGTGTCTAAATATTAGTTGGATATTCATTCACTTACATACGTTCTTCAATTGCACCTTTTCAATTCCAGCATAGGAAGATTAGTCCAAAATAAACAGTTTGAAGCAAACTGAACTAACGCCTAACAGAGTTTTCAGAGCCCAATCTATATCAGTCAGAGAATTGACATCAACATAAATTCAAGATTTTTTTTTAAATCAGAATCTGAGTTATTTAATTAGGATAATTAACCGCGCATAAACCTGGGATAGAAGATGACAACTGATGTCAAAGCTGGTTCCTGATTTTTAATCAGACTTCTTGAATCAAAGACAATGCAGAAGGCATCAAAATTGATCATGAGATGGTCAGCTTTGACGTCAACAACACCGGGGACGATAAGAACATCCCATGAGTAACTAACATAGGAAACAATGTTGATGCAGACTAAAATATGGATTCAACAGGATTTGAGTATAAATAACACACAAAACAATTGCAATGTCGGCAGCCCAGTAGAAAGAGATTCAACCCAACATTTAAAAAGGATGCAGGAAAATAGAAAATACAGATTCAATCTTAATTAAAACATCAAAAAATAGAAAACTCAAAGGAGTTTTGCAACATGAACCCAAAACAATTTTTTTGTTTTTTTACACAGTCCAAACAAAATTCAATCTATGAGGGGGAGAAAGGAAAACACTAATTCAGTTAGCTCCTGTAGAACCGCTGGCCAATGTGAGCACAAGCTCATCTTCATCGAGTTTTCATCACACACATGGACCACTCAAGGTCGATGTACGGCCAAGGGTCTTCACGCTCGAACGGCCACCATGAACACCCAATGGAGAATAGTGAGAGGGGTGTTCATCCCTATACTCTTCCTCTCTTCTTTTTTTCTTTTTCTCAAAATATCAAAAATCTCTCCTCATTTTTGTTCTTTTAGAGAAATGTCACCCCATAAAAGCCAATGGGAGGAGTTCTCCATCTCCCATTGGGTCCAATCGAAGGTTGCCCCTTCTTGGCCCAATGGGAGTGGATTCAACATTTCCCATGAGAATCAATAACATATGTGCCTCTTCTTTGTCCAATAGGAGAGGAACCACCACCCATTGGACCAATGAGAATTGTCTCCATTGAGTTCAATGGGAGGTGACAAAATAGGACATCACCTCATTTCTGGCTAATGAGCGGATCCATAAATTGGAATTGGAGGATCTAAACGCATAATGACAAAATATTCAGATCCAAATAGAATAGAATGGATCTAGACAAAAAAGAAAGAAAGCAGATCCTAGGATAAAGAAAGAGGATCCAAGTCCAGAAAAAATTGAAGCTACCCACATTAACCATTATACCCTCCAATAGCCCTAAAGAGATACTAACGGGCTATTGGAGTTAAATCCAGATTTGATTATTTAATTCAAATTTAGAAAACTTTTAAAATAAAAAAATAATAAATCCTAGATGCTAATACCTCTGATTTTTTTATCAAAGTCTAATTCCAAAATTTTGAAAACTCTATAAAATCAAAATTTGTGTATTAGAATTCAATGACATTTTTTTTTCGAATGCGGGTCCAGATGCACTGCTTCAAGCCAGAATACCTTGTTCCGTTCTTCTATGAGCTTGCATATGATAGCAAGCTCGTCACACTCACAGATATCCTTGAATCCTCTGTTATAATCATTGATAGAAGAATCTGTCTTATGATGTATTTGCAACTTTTGATCGATAGGAACTCACGTTCTTAGGACTCATGAGCAAAAGATGTGGGAAGGAGATCAGGTCAAGCTGCTAGAAATGAGCAGAATGCTCATGCTAAAATCGTGAGTGACCATTACACATTTTGGATGATCGCTCTCCATTAAGTTTTGCTTTTTCGTTAAGTTTTTTTTCAAACAATAAAATATTTGACGGACTCCGAAAAGACGTCGCTACTGTCGGCATCTCTCATTTCGACTCTCGTTCTCTGTTCTCTCTCTCTCTCTCACGGACGACCTCACCTCTCGTTCTCTCTCTCGCCCGCCATTAACGAAGCTTGTCTCTCATTCTCATCTCTCTCTGTCTCTTCCACCATTAACGATGAGAATGTCTTCCTCTCTCTCTCTCTCTCCCATCTCCTTCCCCCTTCGTCTTCCTCTCTCTCTCTCTCTCTCTCTCTCTCTCTCTGCTTATTGGTTTCTCATTTCTGTATGGGGTTTCGACCGAAAGTTGTCACCGACTGTTTTAGGGTGTCTTCATGCCTAAAACAACCACCGGTTAGCGACAACTTCCCAACGAAAGATCGAAAGAGGTTTCTCGCTCGTCGCGATCGACAGCCGTCACCGACTCCATCCGACGGTCCACGATGCTCCTGGCGGTCACGTTCAACCGCGATCATCCTTCCGTCAGTATAAATACCCTCCGTCCCTCTGCGATAGCAAAAAGAAGACCATCTTTTTTCCCTTTGAGAGGGGTAAACCCTTCGAAAGGTACGTCTCCTTTTCGTCTTCCCCTTTCCCATTAGTGGTTCTTAACTTTCTTGGCTTGGTTCTTATGCTTCCCTTCTTTAACTGAATCTTTGAAAAAAGAAATGGGAAAATGGTCGTCTGATTTTGGGTGATGAGACTCTTTTAGGCATCATTTTCCAAGTGGTGGTGTGAACTTTTTTTACCATTTTTGTTCTGATGGCCTCAAGTTCTGCTAATGTCATGTTGGGCTGCTGAGAAACTTGGAACTGAAGTAACAAAAAAAGAACTAGAATTTGCTAAGAAGATATTATCTCGTGATGCTAAGAACTATGATGCCTGGTCTCATAGGCAGGTAAGGTGTTTACTTTTTGAATTTCTTCTTATAGTTTTGTTACTTGGTCTCTTGTTGAAGAACCAAGGCTGAATGTTTTTAATGTGAAACATGCTAGTGTTGATAGATTGATTGTATCTTTTCTTGTCCCATTTGGTATATGTTTTGTCGAATTATCATTTAGTTGTCTTAGTCCTAATTCTTGATATTTCTGCGTTTAAGATATTTCTTGAAATGAAATTGTCTTTCATGCAGTGGGTTCTCCAAGCATTAGGTGGGTGGGACTATTACTAATTTTTGAATTGCAAACTTGTTGGAGATGGACCAGCACACCACAAGAGATTTATCAGTTGTGTTTTTGTCATAGCATCAAAGAATAAGGTGGCCATTAAGGGTGATATGAAGGGGAGAGTGAAGGACTCAGAGAACTCTGCAGCTCAAAAATTGTTGTACCATTTGAGTAAATTAGAAAAGTTAGCTATTAAACTGTAATGCAATGTGTATACAAACATGGTTGCACAATATATTTATAGCATTTTGACAGTCCATGTATAGGCGGTTTTGCAGAGTTTTGACACTCCATGTATAGGTGATTTTGCAGACTGGAACCTTCAAAGAATTTTCAGTTCCTTACTCAAATCTGCCTTCATTTTTATCAAAAACCAAAAGTATACAAGTTGGATTTGCTTTGTCTCTGTGATCACGAATGCAGATCATGGATGTTTGGTGTTGTCATTGCTGATTGTTTCATGTTAGATAATTCTAGGCGTACAAATTTCCATTTAGCTGCAGAAATCCCACAATATTTTATTAAAGATTCATCCTTCATGTTGGCACACTGCACAACTGACCTTTTCTAGCTATTTAAGGGAGCTATCAGCTAGCGAGTCCCTTTGTTCATCTTGAACACGTATGTTCTCCTCAAGCAACAATTCAAGAAAAAATGCAGTCACGTTTAAAACCACATGACCCCAATGAAGACATTATGACCATGGATTAAAGAAACGAGGGTAACCTTGCAAGTTATCACTACAATCTTGGAACACCTTGTAGTTAGAAACACCAAATTAGCAATGATGGAATATATCAGACTTAGGTTAAAGATGTCTCAGTTGGAAATTTAACATTGTATAAGGAACAGGTAAAAAAGGAAGTTGACATCTTGAGATCGTTAGAGGTTAAACAAAATAATAATAATAATTCTCTCTTCGACACCATCCTAACTCTGGCATGGCGACTGCATTGAGCTTGCCAAATCTCTCCATCATCTTCCTTGAAGCAAGAGTTGCTGCCTCACTTGCCCTCAAGTTTCCAGCTACCATTAGTGCTGTGAATTCTCTGATAATCTCTTCCTGCACGCTTTTTCGAGCTTCTAGAGTGGACTCATTGGCAGTTCCATTGACTGCTTTAGCATCAGTTTTTCCGGTTACTGGAACAGACCCCTCAACAACGCTAGAAGCTGGCTGTGCAGAATTTACGTTGTTTGGGCTTCCAGCAGCTTTCTGATTCTTTGCTTCCCCATTGGACGTAGCATGTGAGCTTAATTTGGAAGTGTCAAATGCAGTCTGGACGTAGATGTACAAATGGACAACCACAAAAGCTATACACACAAAGGTAATACAATATATTAAGTGACCTAACCAAAAGCACAATTAAGAAATATACCAAGACCAAATATATTGTATTCACTTAATATATTGTATTACCTCTGGTGGATTCAGTGGCAACAAAATAACAAGAGGTACTAATCAAACCAGAAAATTTCTCAATAAATTTTATTATAACAAAAAATTCTTCCAGTTAATGCTACATAGCTCAGCACTCGTCTAAATCCTATGCTGTTAAAATAAAAAAAAAACTCCAGTTACTAAAACCAAAGAAACCAAGCTACCCTTACAAGATATTCTGTCTTATTCCACATTCACACATGAATTGGGATTTTCCACAACCTCAAAAGTCTTCTCAATGATTATGATGACATGGCCAGCTCTGCCCAAGCCAAGGAAGACTCCTTTAGATTAGCAGTAGGTGACATATCAATGCCATTTTCTAGCATGGAGCATAGTATCGTCATTGGTGGGCGCCTGGCCAGCTCAGGTTGGATGCATAAACTCCCCACCTCACATATGACTCGGACATCTTCATATCAGAAGTATTTCAGTTGTGTATCCAGCAAACAAGAGATCACCTCAGGCAGCCTTGCCTATAACACGAATTCAATTGAATCATTTTAATCAATGTTTATTCTATCACACATAATTACTTTATTTCATGCATAAATTAAGGCAATCCTGTAAGCAAATATTTGCAATTTCTTATGCAACCTTAATTTAACATGGAACTACTCACCCAGTCAACTTATCTAACATGGACTCTTCTAACAGGGCACCGCACCAGCATCGCACCGCACCCAGGCAGGTGCGACAGTTGGACGCAACTTCCTTTGTGTTAGGTGAAGTCAACCACACAGAGGTCCATTTCTATCCAAAAGTAGATTCAGTTAATCCTAATCAAGTTCATTTTTATCTATATTATATATAAATACATAAATGCACATACATATACGTAATGTTAACTTAAAACTGTTAAAAATTATATATATATATATATATATATATATATATATATATATATATATATATATATATATATATATACTCTCCGCACCCAAGTTTTTTTAAAGTGCTGCATCCTCACCCGTAGCCGCATCCGCACCCACACCTATGTGACATAGCAGTCAACCAAGCACCCCTTTTCCTTGCAGTAAGGAGGTATACCACTAATAATTTCCAGTAAGAGTACTCCAAATGCAAAAGTGTTTCCTTTCACATCTGAACGGATTCTTCCAACTAAATCTATGGAATATCCAGTTTTGTTGAGCAAAGAAGAAGTTTTCCCTGACCTTGAAAGTATTGCTTTCCAACTGTCAAAATCAACCAGCTGAACAATAAAGAATAACTTGTCAATGAGGATCTTCATATTGAGCCCAAGGAAAATGATAAAAATAAAAAGAACTGAGGCATTTGTTAGATCGCAAGCAACTGCTACATACCCATATCAGATCAATTTGACTGGCTTGAACATTTTCTATCCATGTCCATAAGTTCTGTTAGAGACATAAATATCAGAGTGCAAATGACAATAGGAGTGCTCGTACAATGTTCATACAATGAAGGTGTTCGTACAATGTTCCATTGGATGCATACTCAAAGACTAACAACATCCATGAAAACAGATCATTCTCACTACAGTAGCCTATCAGCTTGGTTGTATTCTCATGGTTCAACCTTGCCATGCCAGCCACCTATGTTAATAAATAGAATCTTAGAAACTTGCTTTCTTCAAATTAGAATTGGTAGTATTTCATAATGTATTATAAAGAACTTTAAGATCTCTTCTAGTTCATCTAAGAGTACCTTTGAGAACATACGTTGAGAATTCCTGTTAGTGAGAATTACCACAAGGCCAATATTCTGCATGTTTGTGCAATGCATGGACTGGAACCCAACTCGGCAAGGCTTTTCAGTTAACTGCAATTTTCTTTTCAACTCTTTAAATGAATTATAGAACATCTACAAAATATTGTCTGTGTTAGATGGTTAGCTATAATTTTCTTTTGGTAACTATGAGTAAAAAAATAATATTAGCATCTTCTATTCATGGTTAAACAAACACCTAGGATACTCTACAATGAGGCAAATCAGGGGATAATAGGTGCAGCATTTGTGATTACTCCCCAGACACTTAACACTTCACATAATGCAATGGCATAAAAGAGATGATGATTTGTGCAGCATTTGTGATCGTTGCAGAGCAATCTGCAAGCTTTCCAAGATGAGATGATGATTTCACGACACTTTTTGTTCTCACTAATTCTCTTGCTCTCTTAGCAGACAAAGCTGCCTGAAAAATAAATCAATTATCTTCTGATCGCCATTTTAGGACACTTAAAACCTTCAATTCATATAACAATCAATATTTACAAAACGGTCAGTGACAACAAGATCAACAACCCTAAAAAGTCTCAGGTCTAAGAGAGCCCAAGAAACAGGTATATGACCAGGTTTACTATACACGACTGCAAGAACATTGGCAAAAAAAATGGTATAATATATTCGCTTTTTGACTAGAATATGCAATGACCTCCTGGGAGGGACATACATAGGATAATGGAATATTGAAGGAACAAATAAGAACATCAACCACTGAGGCAAACTTAATTAAAATGGATGAAAAGGAAGATGAACTAGTAAAGATTGCAACCTTTTACACACTTGATTTTCTTGGTCTTTAGAATTTAAAAATGTGTTGTTTCTGGGCCCTTTCTTGTTCTGACCTGACACCAGCAAATGAAGGCACAGACAAGATAATTAGACACATACATATTTGAGACAAAAATGTGTTTCCCTCTGCTGAACAACAAAAAGCACGATATTACACTAGTCATTAATCTAAGAACCTGAAACTTCAAAAATCAAAGGAATTCAGATTTTCTGTCTTTTATATTTAGCTATGTCATATGGACTCTTCTAACAGGGCACTGCACCCGCGTCACACCCTCACCCAGGCGGGTGCGACACTTGGACACAGCTTCCTTTGTGTTAGGTTATGTCAACCACGCTGAGGTCCATTTCTATTCAAAACTAGATTCAATTAACCCTAATCAAGTTCATTTATATATATATATATATATACCCTCCCTACACACCTGCACCCAAGTTTTTTTAAAGTGTCACATCGCCGCATCTACACCCGTACCCGCATCCACCTAATGCTTGGAGAACCCAATGAAAGACAGTTTCATTTCAAGAAATATCTTAAATACAGAAATATCAAGAATTAGGACTAAGACAACTAAATGATAATTCGAAAAGCACATACCAAATGGGACAACAAAAGACATGATCAATCTCTTAACACTAGCGTGTTTCACATTAAAAACATTCAGCCTCGGTTCTTCAACAAGAGACCAACAGAATTACAAGAAATTCAAAAAGTAAACACCTTACCTACCTGTGAGACCAAGCATCATAGTTCTTACCATCATGGGATAGTACCTTCTTAGCAAATTCTAGTTCTTTTTTGGTTGCTTCAGTTTCAAGTTTCTTAGCAGCTCAACATGACATTAGCATAACTTGAGGCCATCAGAACAAAAATGGTAAAAAAAGTTCACACCACCACTTGGAAAATGATGCCTAAAAGAGTCTCATCACCCAAAATCAGACGACCATTTTCCCATTTCTTTTTTCAAAGATTCAATTAAAGAAAGGAAGCATAAGAACCAAGCCAAGAAAGTTAAGAACCACTAATGGGAAAGGGGAAGACTAGAAGGAGACGTACCTTTTGAAGAGTTTACCTCTCAAAGGGAAAAAAGATGGTCTTCTTTTTGCTATCTCAAAGGGACGAAGGGTATTTATACTGGCAGAAGTACTATCGCGGTTGAATGTGACCACCAGAAGCATCGTGGACCGATCACGACAAGCAAGAAACCCCTTTCAATCTTTTGTTGAGAAGCTGTCACTGGCCGGTGGTTGTTTTAGGCATGACGAAACCCTAAAATAGTCGGTGACACCTTTCGGTCAAAACCCCATACAGAAATGAGAAACCAAGAAGCAGAGAGAGAGGAAGACCAAGGGTGAAAGGGAAGACAGAGAGAAGAAGACAAAGGGGGGAAGGAGATGACAGAGAGAGAAAGACATTGTAAACCCCCTCTGACGAAGTCGCCGAAGGGGATAAACATAAAAAAGGGGGGGGGGGGGGGGGGGGGAGTCGGTTCCCCAAAAATCGAGAAACCCCTTTCCACACTTTGCGATGAGAGAGGAGAGGATAAACCTCAACCCCCACGATCGACGCGCGGGAGGGTGAGGGTTATCCTCACCCTACCGCGAGGGCTATTTATAGCCCTCACGGTGCACCATCCCCCACATTCGAGCAGGAGGAGAGCGCAGAGAGAAAGAGAGTGAGAGAGAGATTGAGCAAGAGGAGAGAAGGGGCATAGGGATGCGTACCGAAATCTGGCGCCGACAACAGGTGAGTCCTCTCCATTCCCTTCTTCTTCGTTTCCTTTCCTGCTGAGCAACACAAACCGACAGCCATGGTTGTCGGCGAGCACCTGTCAAAAAAAAAGTGACAGAGGGACCGAGAGAGAGAGAGAGAGGGTCGATCGGCCCCGGCGGCCAGCCGACGCCGGTGGCGACCCGTGCCCAGATGGGAGCAGAGGAGAGGGTCGACAGGGGCTAACCCCTCTGCACCTGAGAAACGAAAGGGGCTTTGCCCATTTCGCTCTTTTTAATCCAGATCGGGTCAGTTTGGGTGCGACCTAGACCGAACTGGGTCGGTCTGGATCGCGCCCAGACCGAGTCGCATTAAAAAAAAAAGAAGAGACCAAGTCGGTCTAGGTCGCACCCAGACCAAACCGGGTCGGTCTGGGTCGCACCCAGACCAAGACAGATCTGGTTAAAAAAAAATTATTTGTGTTGGTTGAATCAGTTCGGGTCAAACCGGTTCATACCAAACTGGGTCTAGCCAAACTGGTTTATATGAGTCGGTTCAAGTGGAATCGATTCAGACTGAATTGAGTCTGAGCTGAATCGGTTTGGATAAAAATCGAGAGGCTGAACCGGTTTGATCTAACTGGATCTAGATTCTCAGTTTGGATCCAGTTTGATCTGGACCTGTTTTGGATCCAGACTAACTATTTTGGATCTGATTGGATCAGTCTTGGATGCATATCAGAATTGGGTTTAGATTAGATTGTTCTGGATTCAGTCAGACAATTCTGAATCCAGTAAGAGTGTATGGATCCAGTCAGACTGTTCTGGATTCAGTGAAAATGTCCTGGATCCAGTCAAGCTATTCTGGATCCACTCAGGATGTTCTGGACCCAGGAAGACCATTTTGGATTCAGTCAGACTATTTTGTTTCTAGATGAATAATGGATCTGGATCCAAGCGGATAAAGTTGGATCTAGATCAGAAATGGATCTTGATCAGATCTTAAGATAGTCTCGAATTGTACTAAAATCTGAAATGACCATAATACCCTTTTGGGTACCCAAGATCCATTTTGATAAAATGGGCATATCTTTGCACCCTAAACTCGAAATCGGGTGAGGTTTAGTGTGTTGGACTCGTATCGTAAAATGGAATCTACTAGTCCATGAAATGCAGTCAAATTAATGATGCAGAAGTTGAGGGTTTATGATTAAATTTGGGAAAGGGTAATTTGTAATTTAGTAATAATGTGTGAAGTTTTGTGCATTAATATGAACATATTGTGTAACCAGATCATACTGTTAGACCTTCGTGAGACTCGATTTCTAGGAGATCACAGATTCGCCTTTAAGGTAAGGGATATTATAAGTAATTTTAGAAGTGAATAAATAGTTCTACATTGAATGTTACATTGATTTTTAGTATTAATATGATTTGCATGATAGTTTTCGAATGTTACCATGACATGCATAAAAGTTACCATGCCTGACATTATAAGTTAATTTTTCATACATGTGGTTGTGATATTCATGTTAGTTATGACGTGTCTTGCATGACTAAAAGAGATTGTATTTATGATTGCATGTCTAAATGTTCATTAATATCATGCATTGTGATGAGAGTATGTTAGATTGAAGTCCCATATAATCTATTCATGTTGTATGAATAGATGTATTGAGATCAACATGCATAACTCCTTAAATCTCAAAAGTGACGACATGTGGCAAGGGCTACCTGGTTCGCGTCCAGAGTGCAGCCACCACGGAAAGTGGGCCGCCAGTGATCTAACGATATAGAAACCCTACATCTTTGCGTGCTTAGTGAGAGACGTGTGAGTCCTAAAGTCATCAGGAGATTTAAGAATGAGATTCGTTGTGAAGAGTTCGCAACATCACTCATGAAAGAACGAGTGTATGACGAGTTTGAGAATATGGTTCAATGGGTTAAACTTAGTTATGACTTAGGGTTTTACTCACACCGGGTTGGGACTCTAGAGGACCAGGAATGGTTGATAACCATCATGGTTAGGATGTAACATGAATGATATCGAGATTGAGAGCTTGACCTCCCAGTTAGCTACTGGTAGGGTCCACGTGGTGGTTCACTGTAGTGCCTGGTGATTCGGGGACCACTAGGAGTGTATGGTTCATTGTCTGGCCAACATGTAGAATTTGGGTGTTCTACGGGGTTGCTACGCCCATAGACGGTTATAACCGATATAGCTGACTTAGTGATAGTTGTGTGAGAGAGTGTTTGAGAAAGTTAATGGAGAAAATTAAAATATATCAACTTGTGTGATGTGTCGAGAACTAAACTAAGACTAGGGGCTTAGAGCCCACTACAGTTGTAAGTTAATAGTTTATTTGCTTATAATTATTCCTTACTGGGTTATAGACTCACTCCCATGTTTAATTATAACTGTAAGTTTCAGGCATTAGACCAATCAGAACATGAGCAACTTCTCCTTCTATAACAGAGCATTTGGTATATTTCATTTTCTTGTCATTGACTAAAATGTATTTGCTTTCCTTTGTCATGAATGATAAACTTTGTAAGGAAAAATGTGATGATGGTAATAAAATAAAAAGTTTTTTTTTTAGCCACATTTTATGTGTAAACTTTGAACTCTTCCCTTTGGGAAGTAATACCAACCGAACTCGGACTTCTGAGGTCCCAGATCGGGGTGTTACAGACGTTCTCATCGTTAATGGTGGGAGAGACAGAGAGAGATGAGAACGAGAGATGAGCTTCGTTAATGGTGAGCGAGAGAGAGAATGAGAGGCGAGGTCGTCTGTGAGAGAGAGAGGACAAAGAACAAGAGTCGAAATGAGAGACACCGATAGTAGTGACGTATTTTTAGAGTCAGTACGATAGTCCCGTCAAATATTTTATTGTTTAAAAAAAAAATTAACAAAAAAGCAAAACTTAACGGAGAGCGTTAAGGGCCACGTGGCAACCATCTGAAATGTGTAATGGTTCGGCCACGATTTTAGCATGAGCCTTCTGCTCATTTCCAGCATGACCTGATTTGCTTCCTAGTGACAAGAGCATTCCTTACCTCTCATGAGATCTTGAGTCAAATGACCAGACCAAGAACTTTCTCATAGAGGATCCCTGTGATCCAACCTTTCAGTAGTCAATCTGACCTCTTCCATGCAAGGAAGTCTAGATTGGCAGCCGAGCTAGCTTGACAATCTACTTGAGATTAATTAGTCATCTGAGATGACATTATATACTCTCTATTGATAAATTCAGCCATGTCCTGGCTTTCAATCAAACCCAGGAGTTGAGTTTTCCATTATAAAAAGTTTCAGTGGTTGAGCTTCAACATAACAAAATTAGCTACATTGAGGGTGAATGGATATGAGAACTTTGATGCACCAGTACTTTGGGATGCCATGAGAGATCACAAGGCAAACGATAAAGACAAATGCAACAACACGAGAAGGATAATATTAGCTCACCAGGAAGTGACCTCTGATACCATATGAACACTCTAGGGAGAGATGAAAACTATTTATGTGGTTTGGTATATTTACACTTATGTCCAGGAGAAGAAGGCTCAACACTACCATAAACACGGTAAGAGTCTGATATATATAACAATAGAACCATACACAATAGTTTACAAAAAATAGGAGATAATGAAAACCTAAAATAACCAAAATTATCTCCATAAAACAAGGCCATATTATCCTTCTTATTCATTTCCTTTGTTCCAACTTTATCCTTATCCTTGCCAACATTGTGATCTCTCATTCTTATCTCCTTGGTCCAGCTCTTCATTTATTTGAATTTTGAGCTTTATTTGAACATGATGGATCTTTCTCAGATTTGGGTTCATTTTTTACCTGGTTTGAATCCATCCCGAGTCATTCTAACATCATCTCCTCTCTAAATCTAGCTCCCAGACAAAGCCTAGATAGATTTTATTTGTAGGTGTGCTTTCATTTTAGATGCACTACGAACAACAAGCACTGCAATCCTCTTTACTTCATCATTAAATCAAAATTGGATAGGAAAAGATAAAGACTGACTCTGGATCTGACAAACTATTCTGATATATTTTATAAGTAATCATATTCAAATATCCGTCAGATTTAAATTCGGGTATCAGATTTTGCTGAATCTAAATCCAATTATTAATCGAGTGTATTTGATCTACCAAATATTCAACCCAAATTCAGACCATTGACATCACTACTTGATTGAGGCAAACCCTTCAAAATGAACCTTAGCCAAGTCATGCAAAAGCTTAACTCTATCAAATCAGGTCCATCCCATGCGAAGCTTGAAAGGCATATACTTGTTCCAGTTTTGGGTCCGAACCGACAACACGAAACCCATTCAACAGCCAGCCTAGGGCCAGTCCCTATGCTCATTCCTATAAGAGAGCCTCCCATCTCTGTCATTTTTCAAGCTGTTATTTTTTTGGGCAACCGGGGCTTCAACTGTTTGGTAGGAGCAGTTTGTGTAAGTCCCCATGTAATGAGACGTTGCAAGTTTAAACCCCACTAAATAACTGCCTGGTTGTATAGACACTATTAGGGTTTGTTTACTGGAAAGGAGGGTTGCCTTAATTCCCTAGCTTGGTCATAAAAAAAACCTAAATGGGCATCAATTTTTGTTTTAAGGTTTGCTTATCTACTGGAAAAAAAAATCCACATGGGCAAATGTGTCTTGAGGTTTCATACTTTTAATATATTTAAAGTTTATTTATTTATCACAATTTTATGATACGATAAATTTGTGAAAAAAAAAACTAATGATACACCTTTTTTTTTACCATCAAGTTGGGGGATTAAGGGCCCTCTCCTTTCTAAGTAGACAAGCCCTACTGGTGGTTATACAACTAAGGAGTTATTCAACCACGGGTTCGAACTTGCAACATCCTATCACATGACTTTTTTTTTTACAGAGAAAGTTGGGGTTAGG
This sequence comes from Nuphar pumila, assembly GCF_984573655.1. Taxonomy (NCBI): domain Eukaryota; kingdom Viridiplantae; phylum Streptophyta; class Magnoliopsida; order Nymphaeales; family Nymphaeaceae; genus Nuphar; species Nuphar pumila. The sequence continues at coordinate 35,995,792 of NC_143254.1, forward strand.
AATACCCCTACCAGTTATACAACCATAACATTGGGATTGGAACTCATAACGTCTAACTGCTCCTGCCAGACAAGTGGATCCCCGTTGGTCTATCACATGATGACTTGCACAAACTTCTCCTACCAAACTAACAGAGCCTTTATTCGTAATGATACACTATTGTTATTTGAATTTCTCATGACAGAATTAACTAATGATATGAGTGCCTACGGTTTTAGTGTGATAAAGGGACTCTTTAGGCAACTCGATTCCATTCATCCCTTATGTCAAACCCCATTTTGTTGGAATTTCTTTGTTGTTTTGATTAAATCAGACCCCACATGGTCCACTACAACAAAGCAGTAGATTAGCGACGACCACATTCCGTCGCGAATCCGTCGCTAACCATGTTAGCGACGGATTAGCGACAACACGGCGACAGTATGCTTACGTCGCGAATATTTCGACGCTAACTGGCGACGGAATAATACCGTTGCCAGGTCCATCGCTAATTGCGACGGAATAACGAGCGCTATATTCTGTCGCCAATCCGCCGGTACTAAACGGCGACCACGGTTGGCGACGGATTTAATTCTGTCGCTATGCCGTCGCTAGATTAATATGAATAGCGACGGATGGTTCCGTCGCTAAGCCGTCGCTAGATTAATATGAATAGCGACGGAATCATCCGTCGCTAATCCGTCGCAAACAAGAAAAAAAATCAAAAAAAAAATTATTTAAAAATTAATTACCGAGAACTGTACAATTTCTATTTCCTGTACAATTTATATTTCCTGTAAATAAAAAACAAACCACACAAAAAAATTCATATAACAAGTATCTATAATAATTAATCGTTCCACCTTAAAATTAAGAAGTTTAATTATTTACAATTCAACAATTACAATTAGGAAAAATAAAAAAAATAGAACTTCTTCAACACAGTCCGCTAATCATCGCCAAGATTTTGTGCGTCTTCTTGTTCATTGTCTTTATCTGTCCCTTCAGCTCCACTACCCTGATTATCGCTAGCAGCCTACACAAGAAAAGAACAGTCAGTATTGATAAACAAAATATAATGAAATAAATTACACACTATATGTGATTCTATCATGTGCTCATGTGTGATCTAAGGCAATAAAAAAACTCTATATGTGATTCTATCATGCTCATATGTGTGCTAAGGCAGTCAAAAAATTGAATATGTGATTATAGCATGTTCATATGTGTTCTAAGGCATCTAAAAAAACTCTATATGTGATTCTACCATGATCAGATGTGCTTTAAGGCAGGCAAAAAACTATATATGTGATTCGATCATGCTCGTATGTGTGCTAAGGCAGTAAAAAAATTGAATATGTGAATATAGCATGCTCATATGTGCTCTAAGGCAGGCAAAGCTAAAAAATTTATATGTGATTCTATCATAAATGATATATAACATGTTCATATGTGTTCTAAGGCAGTTAAAAAACTCTATATGTTATTATAGCATGCTCATATGTGTGCTAAGGCAGTCAAAAAACAGAATATGTGATTATAATATGCTCATATGTGTTCTTAGGCAGTCAAAAAACTGAATATGTGATTATAGCATGCTCATATGTGTTCTAATGCAATCAAAAAAACTTTATATGTGATTCTATCATGCTCATATGGGCTCTAAGGCAGACAAAAAGTTAAATATATATATATATATATATATATATATATATATATATATATATATATATATATATATATATATATATATATATGTGATTCTATCATGCTCATATGTGTGCTAAGGCAGTCAAAAAATTGAATATGTGATTATAGCAGGTTCATATGTGTTCTAAGGCATATAAAAAAACTCTATATGTGATTCTACCATGCTCAGATGTGCTTTAAGGCAGGCAAAAAATTATATATGTGATTCGATCATGCTCGTATGTGTGCTAAGGCAGTAAAAAAATTGAATATGTGAATATAGCATGCTCATATGTGCTCTAAGGCAGGCAAAGCAACTTTATATGTGATTCTATCATGCTCATATGTGTGCTAAGGCAGTAAAAAAATTGAATATGTGATTATAGCATGTTCATATGTGTTCTAAGGCATCTAGAAAAACTCTATATGTGATTCTACCATGCTCAGATGTGCTTTAAGACAGTCAAAAAAACTATATATGTGATTATACCTGAGAGGGACCTGGAATCGAAGATCCCCTATCCTGAACAGCGGCCTTGATCTCATTTCGGAGAAAGGGGGCGACGGTGTATTGGAAGTAGTTATTCAGTGATTCATTAATGATCTCGCGTATATCATCACCGGAAAGAATAGTCGGCTGCTTGGAGCTTATGTCGGCGCAAGAAGTCGGTGAGCCGTAACTGGAAGAACCAATAACTGGTGAAGTGTTCATATTACTCCCAAACCCGAACACGCGACCTTTTTTGGGTTCACCTGCTGCAGTCACCCATGCTGTAGGATCAAATGATGGATGCTGAGTAGCGTCTTCGCCATATCGCTCTACCATCTGTTGCTCATATGCCTCCTACAAAATAATGTTTAAAGTATTCATTAATAATTAATGATAACATTATGATAACTTGCATATATATTGCAATGATTATTAATAGAATTAATACATACCGTTGTCGTTCTCGCCTTCTCTGATACGAAGACTCCCGTGGTCTTCCGTTTATGTGTTTCTACAAACACATCCTTATATGGTACACTGCCTCCTTTTTCTGCTTCCTGCGAAGTTAAATGACAAAAGATTTAGTACACAAGTTTGCAACAATACTTATAAAATTAATATTATATATTGATGATTTACCATTTTCTTTAGGTGGCTCCCAAATGTCTTAGATCCACCTGTGTGTAGATGGGCTTCGGGCATCTTCGATCGATTTTGTGAAGCCTTCGCAGAGCGATTTTTAAATGCATCTCTCGCCCACTTATCGCACATTTCATCCCAGTAATCTCTCCTGATAGTAATAGGACCATGGCCCTTCCACAGTAATGGATCATCTACTACGCCAGATGCTTTTTTTGCTGCAGTCTTCATAGTGTGCAGCATGTCTGCAAATCGATTGGCAGCCACCTTCTGCCACACCTTCCTTGCATCATTTTCTTCCACCGTAGTTGCAAAGCGATTCGAAGCCTACAAATATTTTCAGAAAGTTAGTAGACATTGCTTAAATAAATTAAATATGAAACACATTAACTATGAGAAACAACTGTATACCATGAATGAGGACCACAATCTGTCTAACACCTCCTTTGGGTACTCTTTCCATTGAGCAACTGGTCCTGGTAGATGTTGAAGAAGTGAATTCCTAATCTCCCGTACTACTTCTTGTGGCTCAAACCTCGTGTTGCACATGAATTGTTACACAGTAAATATCAATATAAAATATTTAAAAGATATGCAATAATTGAAAACAAAATACTTACGGTCGATTATCGATATACACTATTCGAATGAGTCTTCTTGTGCCAGCCTGAGAAGACCCTGTTTCCTATGTTGGCTGTTGACTTGTGCGATCAACTGGTGTAGGTGGGTCGTGTACAGGCGCAACATCATCTGTAAAAAAATACATTAGAAATTCTCAGAATGTGCATTTAAACTAATCAAGCATCTAATTAGTTATATGATATACCTATCACAAGAGCCCGTGAAGATGAAGGTTGAGCCTGGCTACTACTGGATGAGCGACCACTATAACCTCCACGAACCATATTCTAACAAATAACATATGTCATACAATACATTCAAATAATTCACATCAAGTATTACAATGCATTCAAGTCATTCACATCAAGCATTGCAATGCATTCAAATAATTCAAATCATTGACATCAAGTATTGCACTAATTCAAATCATTCGTTAATTGCATAAATTATAATACATTCAGATAATTGAAATCATTCACATCAAGTATTACAATGCATTCGAATCATTCGTATCAAGTATTACAATACATTCAAATAAAATTTTTAATCATTCACACCAAGTATTGCAATACAACTCACATCAAGTATTACAATGCATTTAAATAGAGGTTTGTAGTATAAGATTTTGCTCACTAGCTTGAGAATTCTTCCTCGTCACTAGTTTGACTTTCTTCTTCTTCTTCTTCTTCTTCTTCTTCTTCTTCTTCTTCTTCTTTATTGTTTGCCCATCCACTTGGTACATCATTTGGATCACATTCCTCTATGAATGTTTCATCAGCCAATGGAGATATGACATGCATATCATGCGCAACATCGTGACCATAAGCGAAGTCACAGACATCATCTGATTGATAGTAATCACTGTCTTCAGCTAACTCATCTTCCTGTAACTGATCATACTCGGGGTATAGTTTGGATTTCACCTTGCAAACTGCCCACCATTCATTTCTATCTGACTTTTTTATACTCGGATATGAAGTATAATAAACTTGTTGAGCTTGCGAGGCTAATATGAATGGTTCATATGTTCCAAACCTGGATTTATGATTCACCTCCACAATGCCTGAAGCTTTGTCGAGTCTTGTTGCAGTTGGATTAAACCAATGACACTTGAATACCGTAACCCTGTTATTCATGCCTAAGTAAGTCAACTCCATTATTTCCTCTATAACACCGTAGTAATCATGTTCATTTTCATCGTAGCTGTTACCCTTGACACACACGCCACTATTTATCGTTGATTTGTTTATACCGTAGTCTTTTGTATGGAATCGATAACCATTTACGATATACCCGTTGTAGCATTGCACAACTTTGGTCGGACCATTTTCTAAATCACATATTCCTTGATCTTTAACATCACCATTGCGAACCTACGCACAAACATAAACAATGATTGTGATCACGATCAATTAAGTAACTTAGTGTTGTTTATAAGTACAAAATTTATGTTAGCTTCTTTACCAACTGTTTCAACCACTCCACAAACTTAGTTTCACGTTCTTTTTGTACTTCTGCATCAGTGAGATGTGAAACTTCGTTTCGCAACTCCAGATCAAATCGTCTGCAAACCACAAATACTTATATTACCGAGTCATGTATCCACATATAGAACATAAAAGGATTTATAATTGAGTTGCATATACATATACTTACTCGATGTATGGGTCGATCGCTGAGCAATTAAAAAGAATATAGATGTGTGCTGCATCTTGCTCTCGATCTGTCAATAGCCTTGATCGGCAACTACCAAATGCATGCCCAAGTGGTTGAAATATGGACAGCTTGTCAGCTACAGTTACTTGTTCTCCATCATCGTTACGGGGCGGGCATGTGTAACGTGTTGGAATATGAGGTTCGAAGTACATAGATGAGAAATTTGAAATCTCTTCTAAAGTATACGCCTCACAAATAGAGCCTTCTACTCTTGCTTTATTACGAACCTTTTTTTTTAGGTCGAACATGCATCTGACAAGAATATACATTTCAAATTTTAAATATCTGTCATTAAAGAGACAAATATAAAAAAACATATACCTTTCAAATGGGTACATCCATCAATATTGCACAGGGCCACCAACCCTTAGTTCATATGGCAGATGTATGATCAAATGTTCCATAACATCGAAAAATGTTGGCGGAAATATCTTTTCTAACAGACAAACAGTGGTGATGACAGAGTCCTCGCGATTCTTTACATCTGATACAATGACCTCCGATGCGCACAATGTTCTGAAAAATCCGCTCAACTCAGACAATACCCCCCATATAGGTTTGTCTAACATATCATGGAATGCTAGGGGTATCAATCGTTGCATAAAGATATGACAATCATGGCTCTTCAACCCATATAACTGTCCATCGTCAATCTTCACAGCCCGAGCAATGTTAGAGACATATCCATCTGGAAATCTCAGTTGTCTCAACCATTGACATACATGTTTTATTTGATCAGGTCCGAGCACGTACTTCGCCTTTGGTTTCAGTACTTTACCATTATACTCTTTGAGTTCCAATTCTGGTCTTTTACATATTAATTTTAAATCCATACTGGCCTTCGGATTATCCTTCATTTTTCCTTTAATATTCATTACTGTATTGAACACATTATCAAACACATTTTTCTCTACATGCATCACATCCAAATTATGTCGTATCAATAGGGTCGGCCAATACGGTAGTTCCCAAAAAATAGTTTTTTTCGTCCAATTGTGTTCCTTCCCAAATCCACGGAAGGGTGTAGGACTGCGGGCATCTGTTAATACATCTAGAAAGTATCGCAATTTTCTTAAAATCTCTATGCCAGACAATCTTGAGGATGGACCTTCTGTTTCAGTTGTGCTTGCTGTAAATGCATTCTTTTGACGTCGGAACGGATGATCGCTGGGTAGAAATCGACGATGGCAATCAAACCAGCAAGGCTTCCTTCCATGCCTCAATCTAAAAGCTTTGGAATCCTCCATGCAGTACGGACAAGCCAACCTCCCATGTGTGCTCCAACCAGATAACATACCATATGCAGGGAAGTCACTGATTGTCCATAGAACAGCGGCCTTCATGTTGAAATTTTGTTTTTTGTGGGCATCATACGTGGTAACACCGTCATCCCACAGTATTTTTAATTCATCAATCAATGGCCTTAGATATACATCAAGATTTTGGCCAGGTGAGGTCGGACCAGGGATCAACAGAGACAAGAAAAGATTTGGACGTTTCATACACAAGCTTGGTGGAAGGTTGTATGGAGTTACAAATACTGGCCAGCATGAGTATGGAGTTGATCTACCCCCAAATGGATTAAATCCATCTGTACATAGACCGAGTCTAACATTTCGCACTTCCATTGCGAAGTTCTGATGAGTACGATCAAAGTGCTTCCAAGCTTCAGCGTCAACAGGATGTGTGATCTTGTTTTCATCGTGTCGAACTTTATTTGCATGCCATCTCATGTGTTTAGCTGTCTTTGAAGACATATACAATCGCTGCAATCTAGGAGTGATAGGAAAGTAGCGGAGCGACTTGTATGAAACTTCCTTTGATCTTGTGCTACCATTGCCTCTTGTCTTTGGCTTGAACCGAGGATGCCCACATGACGGGCATGATATGTCGTTTTCCTGCTCCTTAAAATACAACATGCAGTGATTTGGACAAGCATCAATCTTCTTGTAACCCATACCTAGAGCGTTGACCATAACTTTCGCACGATAGAAATTTTGTGGCAATTTCTCATCTTTAGGCAACATACTCTTCACAATCATGCACAAACGGTCAAAACATGATTGACTCAAATTATACTCGGACTTCAAATTCATTAGTTGAAGAACTGCAGACAAGATAGTGTGACTCTCACAACCGTTCCAAAGTGGCTCATCAGCATCTTTAAGTAAATCATAAAATCTACTAGCTGCATCGTTTGGTGATTCTTCATCTACGGCAGTTCTTACATCACTAGAACTCATAGCAGAACCCAGTTCTGTTCCTGCAGCATCAAATATCAAATTCGTATATAGATTATCGTGCACCACATTCACCCATGCATCAAAACCGTTTCTAAATTCTTCTCCATGAAACGTCCAGTTCTGATAATCACTCACAAAACCCTTCCTGTATAGGTGATGTCTAACGCCATGAGGTTCTACAAATCGATTATTTTTACAAATCTTGCAGGGACACCTAATCCGACCTGTGGGATCTACCGTACTGACACTCGCCGTTGCAAATTCAATAAAACTATCGACACCATCCATATATTCATGTGATAACTCATTGTCCACTATCCTACGGTACATCCATTCACGGTTTGCAGTCATTCTGTCGTATGATGTTACGAATAGTATCTTAACGAATTAAGAAAAAAACAATCAGAATGCTACGATGAAGAAAATATCAAATTTATCATGCAATATACTATGTCAAACAATAACAAGAATCTTGATGCATGCATTGATAACTTAATATTTTCATGTGCAAACTATTAATGACACGATACAATCATTTGAAGCATGCTTTTATTATAAAATTTCACATGGAAGTCAAAATCAAATTGAAAGTAACTACATGCAAGCATGGATACAATTACATCAAACATTGCAATACATCATAATCATTCATATCAAATAAATGGCAAACATGTACCTGCAGCAAACACACTTCAATATCTCACTAACTACTACCATGCTTAGCATGGACTCCGTACTCCAAAAATAAGAACACTTCCATATTTCTACATTAAAATCATGCTCAGCATGATCTCCGAACTCCAACAAAGCAGTCCTAGATATCAACAACTAAGTGAGTGTGTGAACAATAAAGTGCTGCATTCAATAAATTAAATAACATGTGATACGTTTGCATCACTTACTCACCACGGGTATTTACCCGATTTGCATTATTTTTGTCATTTACTTACCACAGGTGGCCGAGCACGAGTTGGTTCCGTTGAAAAATCTGCACAAAAACAAAACAAATTAAGTAACAAACTAACTAATCATGGAACAAGATGAAACACTAACTAAAAAAATCAAATCGATATTGAATCGGCCCCCTTTTACCATCAGATGACACATGTCATTAAAAATAAAAAAAAAATGATTGTTTTTAAATACCTGAAAAATATTGAAAAATGAATTGAATCGACCGAGTTGACCCGTTTTGAATCGTCTTTGGGCCAATTGGATCTGAATCGGCCGATTCAGACCGATTTTGACAACATTGATATGATCTGCTCTGTCCCCAGATATGCATGCACCATGCACGCTCAAATGGATAAGAACATGAAAGAAGCTAAAGTACACAAGGCAGACAAGATATTTTACACATTTATTTTATATACCAGCACTATGTACATGCAGTCCACGCTATAATAGGATGCCTTATTACAAACCAAGTCTGAGCATCCGATAGAAAGCTTGACATTAGAACTAACTTCTAGATACAGACAACTGTTGGTAAACGGACACCATCTTCGTGGAGCACTGCCCATGCAACTACAAGCATACACAGACAAAGCATGCGATTGCGTATTGATTGTGCTCAAGGAACAAGTGACAGCATTGAAATTTAATTTCTTTGAGGAGGATTTGGCAGATCATGTGTAAAGGCAGGGAAGGGGGTTAAACCCCCTGCCGGAAAGGCAGTTCCGGCATGGGGGGTTGACCCCCTGCCGTGCCTTTACGGCAGGGGGGGTCGACCCCCTGCGTTTCCGGCAGGGGGTCGACCCCCTGCGTTTCCGGCAGGGGGTCGACCCCCCATGCCATTCCGGCAGGGGGTCGACCACCCCTGCCGGAAACGCAGGGGGTCGACCCCCCCTGCCAGAAAGCACGGGGAGCGGCGGCTGGCGCGGTCGCCGGTGGCCGGCGCAGTCGACAGCAGAGAGGGGGACCCTGGAGCGAAGCTCGGGGGCCACTGGGTCGCCGGAACTCAGAGCGGAGGCGAAGAGGTGGCTGCAGGGAGGATCGTCGGTCGTCGGCGGCTGAGGACGCCGGTTGCGAGTCACCGGCGAAGGGGAGACAACACCTCTCGGCAGCAGCCACAGGGAGGAACAGCAGGGAGGATGAAGAGGTCGGCGGCGGGTCGTCGGTGCTCGGGGTCCCTGGCGCAGCCGCTAGCCAAGCAGGGAGGTCGGCAGCGAGGATCGTCGGCGAGGCGGCGGCGGCCGGACGGTGGCGAGAGCCGACGGGCGGCGGGAGGGAGAGGGCGGCGGGCGGGAGCAATACAGCGAAACAGGAAAAAGAGAAAGAGGGATGGGATTAGGGATTTACGCGACATTTAGCGACGGCTTAGCGACGGAAACATTCCGTCGCTAAATCAAAATACAAAACACGCAACGGAATATATTCTGTCGCTACGCCGTCGCTAATTAGCGACGACAGAGTTCCCTCTCTAAATCCATCGCTAAAATGGTGTTCTTGTAATAAAAAGTAGCGACAAAAAAATTAGTCGCTAATCCGTCGCTAAGTAGCGACAGATTAGCGATAAAATTTGTTTCCTCGCTAATCCGTCGCGAATTAGCGACAGATTCTATCTCTAGCTAATCTGTCGCTAATTAGCGACGGATTTTTTCCGTCGCTAATTTCCGTCGCTAATTAACAATTTTCTTGTAGTGGGTCCATTCAATGAATTATCATCATTTGAATCTCCAAAATCTGACCTGTGCATAAGAATTTCTTGTAACGCCCCAAAATCTCAACTTGGAAAATCCTCAGATTTTTACAGAAAAAAAAATTGAAATATTGCACAAGCAAAAAACTATAAGGAAAAACAATTAAAAGTTTTGAGCGGGTTACAGGTTGAACAACAAGTAGAAACATCATATTACTATTGGTTTACAAAATGAGACAGAAAAAGATATACATCATTTCATTTACAAAAATGTCTCTCAAAACAGGGGACTTCCAAACTAGCCGCCAAGATCATAAAAATCTAAAGTGTGGGTCCAATTCTCTGTCGCACATCGATCACCATCGCACCACTAGCAATCATCACCTGCATTCCCATAAAACGGGGTCAGTACTCTTTCGAGTTGGTGAGATACTATCCATAACTTACCATTTTATACAAAACATAAACAGTAATAGCATGATGTACAACTACTGACATGGCTAATCAATAGAAAAGCACAAGTAATTCTAACATGATGAAATAATTAGAAACATTTGCAATAATTAATATGAGCAACAATAAGCCAGTAAGGAAACAATAAGCAGGATATCAAAACTGAGCAATAGGCAACAACATCAAGAGTCTAGCATGCTTTAGACAGTGAAATTAAGGAATTAAACAAGTAGGCAATTAAACAACTAAGAAATAAACTACAACATAAACATCAACTCATAAGTTAGTAGTTAGCAAGTTAGTTTAATTGTTCTGTCTTGATTACTCCTTCGGGTACGCGAAGGAACCTCGCATTCTGTGAAAAATACTGTCGGCATTTGTTATTCTATGTTATGTGATAACTGGGGTACCTACAGACTGAGTATACCTCATGTCAGCCCGTGGCCGAGAAAAAACCTTGCATAGGTAACAGATTGCAATCCACACTATTGCAGTAGCTGAGGTACCTCAATAGATGACCTCGACCTCCCTAACTCTGAGTTACTGGAGGTCAAAGGATGTCTTTGCTTCTTAAAACGTGTCATAAAATCGACCGATCACTTAGGGTTGTACCATCTACCCTCTCCAAGGTGAACCATTTAGTGAATGGGCAATCAGGCGGTTTATCTTTTTAGGGCTTCAGTTAGTAAACATTCTCTCATTTTGAGGTACATAGGCATATTTGCCTTGTGTTTTCCGCAAGGCAACATGATCACCACAACAAGGTCTAACCCGCTTATTCACGTGCTCTAGCACAACAAGCTAAGTGGAGCATTTCGTCGGTGAAGATGGCATTAACATTCATCATTTTAGCGGTGTATGACATTCTTAAACAACTGAGCTTGACTCACGAGGTGGGTCCATCACACATAACTCATCATGGAGTTTACAACATACATCAAGTCTCAAAAGACAATTATTCCCCTGCAATGTGCCCCAAGTCTCCATTGTAATTTCGGGATAAATCAAGTGTCAAGTGTAAATGCACACGAATCCATTAAAGCATTCATTGCATGCTAAGAAACATCATTAAATATAAGATATTTGATTTATAAATATGCTCAATTCATCACATTTTAGTTCAGTGACATGATGTGCAAGTGGCAAGTTTTCATTCGTGCTATAGCATTGATGTTTCCATATCATGTCATGCTCATAATGTACACTTACAACCATGTCAAGATGTGCAACAAGTGCTTGTGACATCTGTTATTTCATCACGTATTATGTAAAAAACTACAATACTTGAATACCATGTTCACAATGGAAAATTCACAGTCGTGCCGATAAGTGAGCGTGAAACATCATATTCAAGCATGTTGCAGTAACCTTCATTTGAGTTAGAATTACGCTATTTAAATAAGAACATAAATGCAGCCAAATAAAGGTGAATCACTATATGTTGTCCAAGCTATGATCTAACCGTCGCAGCAACGACAACCAAGGTGCTGCCCAAAGATGCCACACGTGCAGAAAACTGCAGCAACTATGTGCTGCCCTACGTGAGCTAAGTGCATAGAAAGATCACAACAAATTGTTTGTTGCTATGCATTCAAGGTGTGCAGGGAAAACATAGCCCATTAAATGCAGACAGCAAGCGCTCTTCTACAGGGAATTCATGTGCATGAGGTGCTGCCAGCAAGTGACCAGGTTGCAAAAAAATAGCGCAGCCTCTATGTGCTGCCACATGCAATGAAAAAAAGCAGAAAGTAAACTGTGACAATAGGCTTGCTGCCAAAAGGTTTAGGGATGTTGTCCAGCACAACATTCTAGTGCAAAAACGCATGCCAAACATGTGCCAAGATGAGGGAAAGTGTGGTACTAAAGGTGCTGCCACTTAGGTGTTCTAAATGCGAAAAGACTGTGGCTGACGAAGGGGCTGTCCAAGGGTTTGTTTTTCCAAAACCTAAGTTCTCACCGGCACTTGCCGGTTTGGCACTAATGGGGTTTGGAAATCTGTTGAGCAGCAACACCACCTGTTGCCCCTTAGGGCAGGGTTGATACGTGTGCCCTACGGCAATGGACGGGCTATCACACAGCCCGACGTGCAGGCCAAGACCTGCCACTCACCTTGCTGCTAGCTGCAGCCAAAGGGAGCAACCAACAGGGCAAGCATGCTGCCATCCTGCTGCACCACCTGCAACCAGCATGCAGCAGCCAAGGCTGATGCCTGTCGAACGGGTCTCGGGGCCGTGGCATTACAAAAACTTCTGCGTTGTCCAGCGACAGGGACAATAGTGCGGAAGTTCGGGTAAAGTGGGCATGGACTGGTCTGAACCGAATCAGACCAGTCTATGCCCAGCTGTTGCACAAGGTGCAAGCAACACCCAGGCTGCTCGGTCAAGACTGGGACTAGCCTAGCTGCATGGTCTAGGGCCATGACTGGTCTGGACCGAACCAGTGGTCAGACCGGTCAGGCCTTGGCGTGCAAGGGTCGGTTAGAGAAAAATAAAGGAAACCTCAAAAAAAGAAGACGGTGCACTAAAGAAGAAAAAGTGAGAAGAAGAGGATGAGGACATGGCAAGTTGTGGGTGCTGGAATGGCGCTCCTTGCACCTAACGCTGCAAGGAGCTGGCCTAAAGCGTCCAGCCACACCCCTGTTCGAAAGCACATCGAGTGTGTTGTGCCAAACGTGAAGAGAACAAAAACAAAAATACACATTGCAAGGTAAAACTGTTGCTATTTTGCCATGCATGAACATTGAATTAGAAACAGCGAAACAAAAGAGAGATTGTAGGTGTGTGTGAGCATAATAAGTGAAAAGAATGTAAAACGAAAAAAATGCTCAACACAAGATCGAATCCGACTACCCTATGCATTTTATCAAATGCATGAAGGGTGCAAGGCTTCATGTCTACCCATTGAGATACATATTTTTTTTCAAAAGAATGGCAGTTGTTGGAAATTCTCACCGCTATCAAATTTTTCGGCAACACGGAGAGGAGAAGACGCCGACTCCCTTGCTTGGAGTGTAGGGAAAAGTTTCAAAATTCGGCACCCACACGTACACAAAGGCAAAGAGGGAGAGAGGTCGGTCCTCACAAGGCTCCCATGGTTTTTGGTTGAGAGAGAGAGATAGAGCTCTTCTTCAAGTTTAAATAGGTAGGGTTTTGAAATGGGTGGTTGAGATTAAATCTCAAAAAGGAACGACTGGTGTAACGCCCCGGATTTCCAAAACAAATCTAAGTTAAAATTTTCATGAATTTCTTTTTTTTTTTTTCTTTGCAGCGGAATTTAGAAAAACTTTTAGCAGCGGAATAAGACGATAATGAGTCGTCGGTTTTAGAAAGCTCCGAGCACATTGCAGGTATGTGGCCAAGCAACTCATTGACCACCAAAGTGTTCCATTTTATCGAAAACCACATGTTTATTACAACACTACTGCTTAGAAAAGCAGTATAGGTTCAATAAAAGGAAGCAGTACAAAATCTGTCTAGAGAAACCCTGGAACTCGATGCCGCCTTGCTCCGCATATCTCCACGCAGGTCCAACACCTGAAATCCCCATTAAACGAGGTCAGAACCACTGATGGTCTGGTAAGCATGCAGTCATACATCCATTCAACTCAAGTACGATAATGACCACTCAGGGTCGCAATACGCAATAACGACGCTCAAGCCTCCAAGCCTTAGCGTATATCGCAAGAGCCTCCGCAGGGCTATGAGTTGAACATCCGCTCAAGTCTTCATGACTTAGAGCAAGCCTTTTCAGGGCTATGGTTTGAATAGCCGCTTAAGTCTCCACGACTTAGCCATGACCTCTTCCGGGTCTCAAAGTGATGTCTAGCTCAAGTCTTCATACTTGGCACATCCGTATCCCACGCATCTAAGGACAACTCCTCGAGCTTCGCTTAGTCGTGCGGATACAACACGGGTCTTTGCCCAGTCGGTCCAGTAGTATACCGAACATGATACCTTCACAAAGGTTATGCAGGACTGACTCAACACGTCATCCACTCATACATTCAAAGCATCGCTGTACCTAGAACTAATGCATTGTTTGATAATTAACCGCTCCCGCCTTTGGTACGCAGGTAGAGCTATTGTCCGGGCATCAACGCGACGTTCTGGAGGTTGATTATTCTATGTATTTTAGATACCCCAGAGGCCTGTTGACCCTATCCATAGTAGGGCAGTGTGTTTCAACTGGGAGAATCCTACTAGGCCCATATTCGGATGCATCCTCTACTTGCAGTAGTTGGGTTCAATCCTTAGATCTTAAGGATAACCACGACCCCAAAACCCATGAGTGACTGAGGCCATCGTGGACTCTATCAGGTCCAAAGTAAAATACATGTCACTCAAGGTTGTACCATCACTGTCATTCCACAGTGAGCATAATTCCTGAAAGGGTCTGCCAGTCTTACAATTACTTGGACAGAATTTGCTGACTTAGTTGAGAAAGATGTAGAGTAGGTCAAGCTACTCAACCTAAGTGGTTTGAACCAAACAGGGTTTGATCCAAGTCAACTGGGTTCAGCAGGTTCGAACTCAGCTCAAGTAGGCTAAGTCTGGGTTCAGAAACCCAAACCGGAATCAGGACCAAAAAAGACTTTGACTTTAAACCCAACTAGGTTCAAGTCAAGTCAACTGGGTTTGGACTTAGTCAAGTAGGTTCAGACCTAGGTCAAGTGGGTTAGGATCAGGTCAGGCAGGCTAAGACCAGATCAGGCAGGCTCAGGCTAAGTCAGGTAGGCTCAGACCTACTGGGCTAGGTAGGGGAGGTTTTAGGAAGTAGGAGAGAGAAAGAGGAGGCTAGAAAGGGGGGGGGGGCGATTTTTTCTAAAGGGGAGAGCCTTTATTTATAGGAAATGAAACTTGGGCCCCAAGTTTCCCCTTTACCCATTTGCCCTTGGCTTCTTTTTAATGCCAAGAGGTTCCTTGGTGTAGGGCCCACTTGGATATTCCATGGGATATTTTTGTGGGTCCCACCAGATATTTTCTGAGGAATATTCCTGTGGGTCCCACCAATATTTTCGTGGGTCCCGCAAGAATTTCGGGTTTTCAGTGATTTTTTTCCGAAAAATTCTGAGTACGCCATTTCCTTCGTATTGACATAACTAAGAAAGTTGGCTCGCAGGAATCCTTTGATTTCATTCAGGTAGGAAGTTATGGCTTCCAGAGTGTTTGAGCATATATTCGCGATTCGACGAATATCCTAAGTATAACTGGCTCGCAGGAATTGATTCGTTTCGCATTTTGAGAAAAAATGTTATTTTTACCGGTAAATGCCTCATGAATTTTATTCAGATATTTTCTGAAAAATTGCGGGTCTTACATCATTACCCCCTTAAAGGAATTTCGTCCACGAAATTGAGCTAAGAGTACAAGGTGAAGAGTTCAGGATATTTATCCTGCATATCCGATTCAGGCTCCCAAGTGCAATCATTGATTCCATGATGCTGCCACCTCACTTTAACAAGTGGAATGACCTTTGTCCTTAGCACTTGCTCTCGTCGGTCCATGATCTCTACTGGCCTTTCTTCTACCGTCATATCTTC
The DNA here is from genome assembly GCF_984573655.1 of Nuphar pumila. Classification (NCBI taxonomy): domain Eukaryota; kingdom Viridiplantae; phylum Streptophyta; class Magnoliopsida; order Nymphaeales; family Nymphaeaceae; genus Nuphar; species Nuphar pumila. The sequence continues at coordinate 36,011,802 of NC_143254.1, forward strand.
TCGAATGTCAATATCTTCATGTTGAATGACGTGAAAAGGATCATGAACGTATTTTCGAAGCATTGATACGTGAAATACATTATGTATTTGCGCGTATTGTGGTGGCAATGCTACTCGGTAGGCAGTCTCTCCGATTCGGCTCAAAACTTCGAAGGGACCAACGAATCTGGGGCTGAGCTTCCCCTTCTTTCCAAAACGAAACACACTCTTGGTTGGAGAGACCTTGATAAAAATCTTATCTCCAACCGCAAAAGTGAGTTCCCTACGCCACTGATCGGCGTAGCTCTTCTGTCGACTCTGAGCAGTCAGTAACTTCTTTCTGATCATGTGGACTTGCTCAGTATAATGCTGCAACACAATGGGCGAGTCCAAGGTTCGCTCACCCACTTCACCCCAATGGATTGGTGATCGACAGGGTCGCCCGTACAAGGCTTCATACGGTGCCATCCCAATGCTAGCGTGGTGGCTATTATTATAAGCAAATTCAGCCAACGCTAGGTGGGAATCCCAATCACCTTTCCATTCCAGCATACAGGCTCTTAGCATATCTTCAAGAGTCTGTATGGTTCGTTCTGATTGCCCATCTGTTTGGGGATGGAATGCTGTACTGAACTTGAGTTTCGTCCCCAGGGCTCTTTGAAGCTGCTCCCAAAAGTGAGAGGTGAACTTCGGATCACGATCAGATATAATCGAAATCGGCACTCCATGGAGTCTAACGATTTTCCGAATGTAGATCTCTGCCAATCGTTCAGTTGAGTATCGAGTGTTAATTGGCAGGAAGTGAGCAGACTTGGTGAGTCTGTCTACGATCACCCATATCGAATCGTGTTGTCTCTTGGATCGAGGCAATCCAACGATGAAATCCATCGTAATGCCTTCCCATTTCCATTCTGGAATCTCGATCCGTTGCATCTTTCCACCAGGTCGCTGATGTTCAATCTTAACTTGCTGGCAGATCAAACACTTCGAGACAAACGTAGCCACATCACGCTTCATGCCCTTCCACCAGTACTTCCTCTGCAAATCTCGGAACATCTTCGTACCTCCAGGGTGAATGGTGTACTTGCTATTATGAGCCTCCTGGAGTACTTCTTGTCTTAGCTCAGGGTTATTTGGAACCCAAATCCTTTCTTCCATCCATATTCCTCCATCTTCTTTCAAATGAAAGAAAGTGTCATCTTTTTTAGCACGAGCTTTCAATTCCAAGTATTGGGGTTCCTTGAACTGTTCGGCTACGATGCGATCGAGAAGCTCAATGTGGATCGTCAAACATGACATTTGGATTCTGCCAGAATCAGCCAAAAATGGCTTCCAGTTGACGAAATCCTCCATCAACTTCCATTGTCCGGTTAGGCTGGCCAGAGTGCCAACAGTCTTGCGACTAAGGGCATCTGCTACAACATTCGCCTTTCCAGGGTGATAGGAAAGCGTGAATTCATAGTCTTTGAGGAATTCCAGCCATCGCCGTTGCCGCATATTGAGTTCTTTTTGAGAAAAGAGGTATTTTAGGCTTTTATGGTCCGACATGACCTCAAATTTCTCTCCATAAAGGTAGTGTCGCCAAATTTTAAGTGCGAACACTACCGCGGCAAGCTCAAGATCGTGGGTTGGATAATTTTTCTCATGGACTCTCAACTGTCGTGACGCATAGGCGATTACTTTGCCATGCTGCATCAACACACAACCCAGACCTGTTCCTGAGGCATCGGTATATGCCATGAAGCCTCCCTGACCAGAAGGTAAGGTAAGGACAGGGGCAGTGGTAAGCCTCTGTTTGAGAACCTCAAAGCACTCCTTACACTGGTCAGTCCATTCAAACTTGACTCCCTTTTTAAGTAATTTCGTCATCGGTACGGCGATTCGGGAGAAGTCTTGTATGAACTTCCGATAATATCCGGCAAGTCCAAGGAAGCTACGGACCTCAGTGATATTTTCTGGCTGCTTCCAGTCCATCACAGCTTCCACCTTCGCAGGATCCACTGCGATTCCATCTTTTGAGATCACATGACCAAGGAACATCACTTTGTCTAGCCAGAATTCACATTTTGAAAACTTAGCATAGAGTTGGTTATCTTGAAGGGTTTTCAAGACGATTTTCAAGTGCTCTACGTGTTGTTCCTTGTTCTCAGAATATACGAGAATGTCATCAATAAAGACGATGACAAAGCTATCCAAATATGGTCTGAATATCCGGTTCATTAGATCCATAAAGGCAGCAGGCGCATTAGTGAGTTCGAAGGGCATTACTACGAACTCATAATGGCCATATCTCGTTCTGAAGGCAGTCTTAGGTATATCCTCTTCCTTTACTCTGAGTTGATGGTATTCTGACCTAAGGTCGATCTTGGAGAACACCCTCGCTGTTCTGAGTTGATCGAATAAGTCCTCAATCCGAGGCAACGGATACTTATTTTTAATGGTTGCCTGGTTAAGCATCCGATAATCGATGCACAACCGAAGGGATCCATCCTTCTTCTTTACAAACAACACTGGGGCTCCCCACGGTGACACACTAGGACGGATGAACCCTTGTTCCATCAGTTCTTCCAACTGACACTTCAACTCACTGAGTTCCGCTGGTGCCATTCGATACGGGGCTTTGGATATCGGCGTTGCTCCAGGTAAGGATTGAATTCCAAATTCAACCTCACGAAGTGGCGGAAGTCCTGGCAATTCCTCAGAAAACACATCGGGAAACTCCCGCACCACTTCCAAACTCTCAAGAGGTTGGTCATTGGATTTTTCCACCGAGAGACTCAACAGGAAGGCCACACAACCCTTCCTAAGGTATTTTTGTACCTTAAGTGCTGGATAACCGAGAGCCTTTTCTGTGGAATTGGTTTGGATAACCGGTACTCCATCTTAGGCAATCTGGGTCGAGATAGAATCACTCTGCCCTCGCGGCACAGAATCTTGGCATTATTCTGAGCCAACCAATTCATTCCCAGAATGACATCGTACTGTATCATATCGATCAGGATGGCGTCAGTAGGCAAGTGTTGCCCTGCTATCTCAATATCCAAATTTTTCACACACCGGATACATTTGGTGCGTGAACCCAATGGGTTATATACTTCGATCATTTTATCAATCGGTTGCACCGAGGCGTGGAGTTGTTCGGTGAAATCGTCAGAGATGAACGTATGAGTAGCACCACAATCAAACAAGACGTAAGCTGCATGTCCATTAACAGGTACGGTGCCTTCAATCAGGTCACCATTTTCGACTTGTTCAGTCGTTACAGCGTATACACGACCTGCAGCAGGCCTTTGTTCTATTCTAGATAGAGGTCGTTGAAACTGAGAACGTTGTGGCGTTGGTCGAGAGGGTTTGGCAGATCCGGCATTACTCCTTTGTTCATCTGCAGCCTTCTTGGCGCAATCCCTTATAAAGTGGCCCATCTTGCAACAATACAAGCACCCACCAATGTCACGAGGACATGGCTTTCCGGGGTGGTTCATACGACACCTTGGGCAGCTGAAGTTAGACTGCTGACCATTCAGAGTTGTGTCTTGTCTTGGCCTCACGACTTGTTGAGTGTTGTTCCCTCCTTGGAACTTCTTCTTTTGAAAGGGTTGTCGTGAACCCTGGCCACTTGGGAACGTCCTTTTACGATTCCCACCATTCACTATGGGCTTCTTTGCTACGATCACTTTAGATCGCGCCCAATCCTCTTGGATTTTTGAAGCCGCTGCTACCGCAGCCTGAAAAGTCGAAGGCATGCTTGTTATCACTCGAGATCGCAGCCCTTCGCGCAGACCATTCACATATTTGTCGGCCCTTTCTTGGTCTGTTTCGAACAATCGAGAGCAGTAGCGCTCTAGATTCTGAAATTTGGTGGTATAGTCCATTAGACTCATACCGCCCTGTTCCAACTCCAGAAACTCCATCTTTTTCTTGTTTCTGGAATGCAACGGGAAGTAGTTATCCATAAAAGTCCTCCGAAAGTCAGTCCAAGGAATGACTTCAACTTGTGAGAACTGGATAAGTTTAGTGGTATACCACCACTTCCGTGCATTGTCTTTCAACCGATACGTGCCAAAGTTGGTCTTCTTCTCCTCTGGTACTCCCAGTACTGAGAAGGCACGTTCTGTCTCTTCGATCCAACTCTCCGCGAGCTCAGGATAGGCTCTGCCAATGAAAACTGGCGGGTCAAACTTGAGGAACTTCTCATAAGTCACTCCTCCCAGGTGCTCGTTTCGTGGTGCGACTGGTTCTGGCCTCGTTTCACGGATGGCTGTAACCAGGTTGTTGAGTGTCTCCAACAGGAATCCTTGCGTATGGGACTCCTCGCTTGGTATGGTTCTCCTCGTCGTAGGAGCCATTTATCTATGCACACACAAGCACTTGTTTTTAGTTTCTCAATGTATATATGGAAGTAAAAAGCTTTATTTACTTAATATACATCATATTTACACAAGCATCGCCTTAAACAAAATGTCACGCTGCACTGACAGACTTTAGGCGTTGAGAAACTATATACATGAGTCTACTAACTCCAAAACATCACCAGTCTCTTTAAGACCTAGATTTCTTTGATGAAGACGAACTCAAAAAGGTTCATCTATTGCCACATGGCCTTGGAGCAGGCACTACTAGCTTTGGCTTGGGCGACACTTCCGCACTAGCAAGCGAATATTGGGGATATATGACGGACTCCAGTCCACTTTCCCAGTCAGCAAGATCAAGACTCTGGGAGTCTGGAATAATGATCGGCGAACAGAAAGAATCCCCTCTTTTGTTCCTGCCGTTTAAGCTCGGCGTATGTGATGCCGGATGGTAGCTTGGCGAGTGATAGACCTCCGCAGGGAAGTTCAAATCAAAATCCCTCAACCTTGGTAATTCATCAGAAGATGTTGGGGTATGGTTGCTCCCAACACTAGAGTGATGTGGTCCACTGACACGCGAAGTCTCATCCCTGAGACCCTTTGAAGCCCGCCGACCCATATCGGCGGTATATTTCCTTTGGCACTTGTTGGCGGAATGCCCATCTTCGCCACAGTATTGGCAGTCTTGGACTTCATACGGGCATATCCACCCATCGTGCATGACCTTGCAGCGATAGCAGTATCCACGCGAGTCATGAGTTGCCATCTATACAAAGATGCACCCAGATCAGAACAAAAGTATAAAAACATATACTTACAGTGCGATATCGGGACCATGACGGATCTTGAACCAGGTTTCTCAGACTCATGCTCTGATACCAATTCTGTAACGCCCCGGATTTCCAAAACAAAGCTAAGTTAAAATTTTCATGAATTTCTTTTTTTTCTTTGCAGCGGAATTTAGAAAAGCTTTTAGCAGCGGAATAAGACGATAATGAGTCGTCGGTTTTAGAAAGCTCCGAGCACATTGCAGGTATGTGGCCAAGCAACTCATTGACCACCAAAGCGTTTCATTTTATCGAAAACCACATGTTTATTACAACACTACTGCTTAGAAAAGCAGTATAGGTTCAATAAAAGGAAGCAGTACAAAATCTGTCTAGAGAAACCCTGGAACTCGATGCCGCCTTGCTCCGCTTATCGCCACGCAGGTCCAACACCTGAAATCCCCATTAAACGGGGTCAGAACCACTGATGGTCTGGTAAGCATGCAGTCATACATCCATTCAACTCAAGTACGATAATGACCACTCAAGGTCGCAATACGCAATAACGACGCTCAAGCCTCCAAGCCTTAGCGTATATCGCAAGAGCCTCCGCAGGGCTATGAGTTGAACATCCGCTCAAGTCTTCATGACTTAGAGCAAGCCTTTTCAGGGCTGTGGTTTGAATAGCCGCTTAATTCTCCACGACTTAGCCATGACCTCTTCCGGGTCTCAAAGTGATGTCTAGCTCAAGTCTTCATACTTGGCACATCCGTATCCCACGCATCTAAGGACAACTCCTCGAGCTTCGCTTAGTCGTGCGGATACAACACGGGTCTTTGCCCAGTCGGTCCAGTAGTATAGCGAACATGACACCTTCACAAAGGTTATGCAGGACTGACTCAACACGTCATCCACTCATACATTCAAACCATCGCTGTACCTAGAACTAATGCATTGTTTGATAATTAACCGCTCCCGCCTTTGGTACGCAGGTAGAGCTATTGTCCGGGCATCAACGCGACGTTCTGGGGGTTGATTATTCTATGTATTTTAGATACCCCAGAGGCCTGTTGACCCTATCCATAGTAAGGCAGTGTATTTCAACTGGGAGAATCCTACTAGGCCCATATTCGGATGCATCCTCTACTTGCAGTAGTTGGGTTTAATCCTTAGATCTTAAGGATAACCACGACCCCAAAACCCATGAGTGACTGAGGCCATCGTGGACTCTATCAGGTCCAAAGTAAAATACATGTCACTCAAGGCTGTACCATCACTGTCATTCCACAGTGAGCATAATTCCTGAAGGGGTCTGCCAGTCTTACAATTACTTGGACAGAATCTGCATGCCATTTAGGCAGCCCGTGCTTTTAGCACTACGGGAGTATGTACCCGACCCCATTCAGTCCGCCCCAACACAGTCATTACTGAGGGGGTACCCCTAACACGATTTTCAACCACGGGGTATGTGCGACCTTAAGTCTTATTCATATGCATGCAGAACACCGCTCTTTGGCACTTCGGCCACCACGAGCATCACACCTCTTTGGGTGGAAACAACACACTCTGGCTCTTCGGCCCTTACGAGTCTGGTTGCGTAATCGTTCTCAATGAGCATGCATATGACTCGATCTAAATAGATCGGCTACTCGACGTATTTTTACGCAACGAGTCCAAACCTAGCCAAGGCGCAACCTCTACTCCGGCTCAGCGGCCCTTACTAGCAAGGTGCTCTTGTAGGCACAAGGATACGAGCCGATCTGGCATCGTTCCATCAACAGACATCATTATGCCGTTTAACTGGGTCCGACAGCTCTTCTGCCAACCATTTCATCAGCACCTTCCCCTGCTCTATCGGCAGCGGTGCGATGAACCCTTCTACGTTTGTAGAAGGCAATACATGAACCGGGTAGCACTCTGCTATATGTTAGAGTATCCTGCTACATTCTTTCTGAGCTATTCTTAGCTTCTTCAGAAATTTCAGCAGCACTTCCTCTCTTTTACGGAGAAAGCGTGCGTTTCTTTTATCCATTTCAGCGGCATCTCCCCTCTTTGGTAGGAAATCGCCACGCTTAATTCGGGAAATGGATGTGCACCGTTGTGCGTACTTTGCATCCATCAAGGTTGCAGGAACCCTTGGCCATAGCCAGGCCATACGTAATTGACTTAGTCTTTACGTAAAGAGCATTTTGCCAAAAGTGAAGCCTTTCCAATAGGGGCTTCATTCGTCAAGCAGAATCTTGAACGAGGAGCGGTCAGGGAATCGCATTGGCGATTTGGAGTTTGATCTCTATTTGAACGCTCATTTATGCGCTATATATGTAGTATAAGCAGAAGCTTGTGCTTTATACAGCGGCGGCGTAAAGAAATGCATATACTATTGTTCAGGGTGTGTAACTGAACGAAATATTCTACATATATAACAAAACAGAAGCCTTGACATCGTTCGACGTGACGGTATAAGTAAATACATTGCAGAAAGCAGGAGCCTTGGCATCGTTCGACGCGACGGCGTAATTAAATGCATAATCGGAAGTGCAGTAATCGGAAGTGCAGAAAACAGGGAGCCTTGGCATCATACGACGCGACGGCAAAGGTAAATTACATAGCCTGTGCGATATAGGACGCGTCGGCAGAATCAGCAGATATACACCTAGATCTGTATCCAACGATAGTTACGAGGCGAGCGGGTGAACACCGAAGTGTTCTGAAGGGCTCAACCAAGAACTAGGGCGAGATACCATTTTAAAAACGCATATACTGTGTGTTTGAGCATAGATATATCCGACGATAGTTACGAGACGAGCGGGTGAACACCGAAGTGTCCAAAAAGGGCTCAATCAAGAACTAAAGCAAGATACTACTTCAGAAAGTATATTCTATATACAAACAATCAAATACTTGAGAGAGATGGATCAACGAAGCGAACTTACTTCATATCGTGGAAGAAACGGCTCTGGGTTGCTTCTTTGGCTTCGAGCCTTCCTTCGAGAGGTCAGACTAAGTCAGATGAAGCTGACTTAGTTGAGAAAGAGGTAGAGTAGGTCAAGCTACTCAACCTAAGTGGTTTGAACCAAACAGGGTTCGATCAAAGTCAACTGGGTTCAGCAGGTTCGAACTCAGCTCAAGTAGGCTAAGTCTGGGTTCAGAAACCCAAACCGGAATCAGGACCAAAAAGGACTTTGACTTTAAACCCAACTAGGTTCAAGTCAAGTCAACTGGGTTTGGACTTAGTCAAGTAGGTTCAGACCTAGGTCAAGTGGGTTAGGACCAGGTCAGGCAGGCTAAGACCAGATCAGGCAGGCTCAGGCTAAGTCAGGTAGGCTTAGACCTACTGGGCTAGGTAGGAGAGGTTTTAGGAAGTAGGAGAGAGAAAGAGGAGGCTAGAAAGGGGGGGGGGGACGATTTTTTCTAAAGGGGAGGGCCTTTATTTATAGAAAATTAAACTTGGGCCCCAAGTTTCCCCTTTACCCATTTGCCCTTGGCTTCTTTTTAATGCCAAGAGGTTCCTTGGTGTGGGGCCCACTTGGATATTCCTTGGGATATTTTTGTGGGTCCCACCAGATATTTTCTGAGGAATATTCCTGTGGGTCCCACCAATATTTTCGTGGGTTCCGCAAGAATTTCGGGTTTTCGGCGATTTTTTTCCGAAAAATTCTAAGTACACCATTTCCTTCGTATTGACGTAACTAAGAAAGTTGGCTCGCAGGAATCCTTTGATTTCATTCAGGTAGGAAGTTATGGCTTCCAGAGTGTTTGAGCATATATTCGCGATTCGACGAATATCCTAAGTATAACTGGCTCGCAGGAATTGATTCGGTTCGCATTCTGAGAAAAAATGCTATTTTTACCGGTAAATGCCTCATGAATTTTATTCAGATATTTTCTGAAAAATTGCGGGTCTTACAACTGGGGTGAGTCTCACATCCTTATAGGCAAGGGCAAACTTGAAATGCTTCAAGTTTGCCTCCCACGCCCCTTATGAGCTTCTTTTGTTTGAAATGCTTTGAACTTTCTTTCAAAAGAACCACTCCCTAAAGTCCTATAGACCCTCTAGGGTTTGAAGTTTTTTCATGAATGCCACAGGGCTACTGCCCCTTATGACCAATGAGCATCTTTCCTTTTGAACAATTTACATAAATTACAACTGGGCCACCACCCAGCTGGACAAACATGCTCAGCTAGTCAAACACGCCGAGCTAGGGTCTAGGTTCGAGCTTTCCGAGTCGAGATCAAACAAATCAAATTTTGTTTTATTAAAAATTATACTTGAGGCTTTTGGAAATAATAATTTTTTTTCTAAACTCTTGGTAAAACCTAAATATTTTTCTTAGAATAATGCGAGTTTAGGCATTTAAAACTTCTGGTGATTCAATTCAAATGTTTCTAGGCATTTGAATAAAACTTAGGGATTTAGTATAATATCATTACGAGGTATATATATATATATATATATATATATATATATATATATATATATATATATATATATATATACACACACACACGCGCGTAAATATATTTTGAAATTCCACCATGAAAATCAATGGGTATAAAAATGTCAATTATTTTTCTTTTAAAAAATCATATTTTGTAAAAAAAAATGCCATCTAAAGATTGATTCTTATGAAATCCATGCTTAAAGGGGATCAGATTTGATCAAAACAACTTTCAATAATGAGATCTCAAATTGGTTATGAGAAGGGGGTGGGGGGGACAGAAGGGATGAGTGAAACCAAATAAACTCTTTAGGGCCCGTTTGTTTCAACGGGCCTCAAGCGAAAGCCTTTTTATGGGATAAAGAATGTAACTCGAGAGCTCATATTTTTGCCTTTTTCTGCAGGAAAGGCTATGTCACAATGACACGCCATTTTACAGTGTCATGGGTCGCATAAGTCAGACACGTCATGACATGATGACACAATCTTGACACATATGAACATTATATTAATGATTTTTTAATTTGTAATACCTTTTAGTAACATTCGATCAAATATTTTTTTATATATTAGATATTACAAATAATTTATATTGATTATAAGATTTTAAAAATTCGTGCGACCTTATTTTTAAAAGAATTTTCAAACTCACGAACACAATTCACATATCAGGTCGTACCCACGTCTTTGTGACAGGGGAAAGGGAGAAAGTGCAAACCCAACCCCCGCTTCTGTTGACAAGGGTTTTCATCCTCATGAAAACATGTGAGGCCCACCACAACGGCGCCACATGGTCCGTCCACTTTCTTGTAGGACGTGTTCGTTTTACATGGAAAATTATCTTTTTTCCACAGAAAAAACTGCCTACCCTTCAAGCAAATTAACGGGCCTTCAAACAAACTAACTAGGGGTGGCAAAACCTGACACGACCCGCCAACCTGCCTCTTAGGCGGGTTCGGGTTGGGCTTAAGCCAACCCGTTTAATAAACAGGTCGACCCGCCTAACCCGTTTATTAAACGGGTCGGGGTCGGGTTGGGGTATGCCAACCCGGCTGACCCGTTTAATAAACGGGTTAGGCGGGCGGGTCAACCCGCCAACCCGACCCGCTGACCCGCCAACTCGACCCACCAACCCGCCAACCCGATCCGCTAACCCGCCCGCTACCCGCCAACCCGTTTTCCCGACCCAACCCATTTATTAAACGGGTTGGCGGGTCATGTCGGGTTGCCCGTTTATTAAATGGGTCGGGTTAGTGTTTGCCACAGCCGACCCGTTTAATAAACGGGTCGGGTTTGGGTTGAGGTATGCTGACCCGCCAACCCGACCCAATTGCCACCCCTAAAACTAACGGACCCATATATATATATATATATATATATATATATATATATATATATATATATATATATATATATATATATATATATATATATAAAGTGGTAGTTGTGCAACCCTGAGGTGAGCAACTACTATCGGGAGGATGTGATGGACGCTCAGCAGTGACTCAGCTAAAAGTCTCGGCAGGACTTTTATCAGAAACAAAAGTTGTCGGACTTTTAATCTATCTAATGTTAAACACAAAGTGGACACACAAAGTGTCCACTGTTAGTAGACCCCTTTTCGCCGCTGCGACTACATTTTTTTTTTTGAATTTTCAATAAATTCGAGTTGGTTGTGACCGCCGCTAACTAATGAAATTTTCCCCAGACCTTTAGTGACGGTCAAGACGGCCTTGGCCGCCACTAAAGGTCACCAAAACACACAAAAAAGCAAATCGGACGTGTTGTGCATGTCCGACGCTTTGTCTGACGATTTGGAGTTGATCAATACACCCATTCGTGTCCATATATAGTAGGGTGCATCATCAGACCATTTTGCTCTGCTGATCATGCACACTATCAGCAGCACCCAAAAAATTTTTGCATAACAAAGCACTTTTAGCGGCGGTTCAAAAAACAAAAGGACGCTCGTCCAACTTTTTCGTCTGACAAAAGGAGGTCCGATGATAAAATAACAACGGCCTAAAACTTACTTGGGAAATTGACAGTGGTTGGACTTGTTTCAATCAATGCCAATATAAAATGAGTTATTTTTTTTAAGCCAACCAATATATGCGAGAAATATAGAGTTGCAGTGAGTACATTTTACAACTTTTTTCAATAATATTTGAAACTTTTATGCTGTAAAATAGCGGGGTGCAATATTGGGGAGATATTTCCTTAAATTTTGTCCTTTTTTCCCCCTTTCTGGACATGGGACGTGGACCCCACAATTTGTTCGAGGCATGTTACACGAGAATTATACTATGTAGACCTTATTTTTTATAATTCAAAATACCGCATGCATATTTCTGAATTCTTGAAACTTGTGGGGCTCATGGCTTTTTAATTTCCCTAGGAAATTGCATGAATTAGGTGCCGCTCACTTTTACCTTAGGTTCGTCTGCAATCTGGAAAAATAAATGGAAGAAAAATATAGAAGGATAAAGTTTCTATGGACAAAGAAGTGGGGATTGTCCTTACATCTGACGTTTTTTTTATAAAACTAGGCCAAACCATTCAAAAATTTCATGTTAAAATTTGTTCATGTTTGCTGGAAAGATGAATAAGTTGTGAGTCCCGACTGTTTTGAAAGAAGATTTTCCTTCTTAGGAAACTTTTACCTGCAATCAGAAGGGGGGGATGGGTTAGCAATTGAAAGTCATTAAGCAATGAGCACAATATGATTTAGAGTTTCATTGAATAGTCCAATAGGAAGAAGAAGAGGGAAGCAGAAATACAAATGCAGATCTATGTTTAGATATTCCATCTTAAATAAAATACTGAAATGAAATTATACAGATTGAAATCCTAGCCCTTGAGCTAATTGGCTGAATAGTTCTACAATGCATATTTTCTCCATATCCCATAAGAGGGTCAACGTAATTACATAATGGTAGTCAAAGTAATCAATAACTAACAAGAAATCACGATCAAGTCATCATTGTTATGATCTTCTTCAATGCTGGTTGCCCGTCATACAGGAACGATAAGGAAGTCCAAAAGCTAGGAATGGAGAATACCCGCTCCTAGAGTTAGGAAGACCTAAGTCAGATCTGAGCTCTTTACCTTTAGGGGAAGACCAATAGCTAAGCCAGTTCTTGTTGGCTTGTTGTTTTACCCTTAGGAGAAGAAGACATGTAAACCCCCCTCTGATGAACTCGTCGGAGGGGATAACTGTTTAAAATAAAAAAAAAGAGATGATGGTTTTCTTTTTGGGGAAACCACGTTTAGGAAAGGGGGTGAGGATAAACCTCACCCCCCACAATCCGTGCGAGGTTGAGGGTTATCCTCACCCTGCGTGAGGGCTACATGCCTCCTTCTCGCATCAAGCAAGCGGCGGAGAAAGAGAGAGAACGGCAAAAAAAATTGGGGCTTACCGATTTTTCTGGCCGAGGTGGAGTAAGGGATTTTACCCTCTCCTTCGTTTCTCCTTCCTTTTTCGGAGCAAAGAAGACCGGCAGTCATGGCTGCTGGCAAGTTCCTGTTAAACGAAAAAAAAAATCATCAGAGAAGATGCGAGAGACAGAGAGGGTTGGCCGACCGGCCGACACCGGTGGCCGATCCCTCTGTCATAGGGAGGGTCGGCAAGCGCCGACTGCCGACTCATACCCTATTGGGTACATAGGAGAGGGTCGGTCGGTGGCCGCACACTCTTTGTAAACGAAAGGGGTTGTGCCCCTTTCGGATTTTTCTAGGGCAGACCGAGGGTCGGTCTAGGTCGTGCCCATACCGAGTCTGCATTCAAAAAAAATTGGTGAAACCGAGGGTCAGTCTGGGTCGCGCCTAGACCGAACCCGAGGTCAGGTCAGTATGGAAAAAAAAGTTGGTTGAACCGGTTTGGGTTGAACTGGTTCAGACCAAACCGGGTCTAGCCGAACTAGTTTATGTGAGTCATTTCAGACCGATTTGGTCTGAACTGAACCAATTCAGACCAAATCGGTTCACGGGGAACCGATTCAGACCGAATCGGGTCTGAGCCGAATCGAGTCTGAGCCAAACTGGTTTGGATCAACCTGAGTCAGACCAAACCAGTTTGGTTTGACTGGATCTGGGTTCTTAGTTCAGATTCAGTTTGATCTGGACCTATTCTAGATCCAGACTAACTATTCTGGATCTGATTGGATCAATCCTGGATCCATATCAAAACTAGATCTAGATCCAATTACATTGTCTGGATCTGTCAGACAGTTCTGGACCCAGATGAGTAATGGATCTAGATCGAGATCATAGATAAATCTGTATCGGGTAATTCTAGAATTGTACTAAAATTCGAAATAACCAGAATACATTTTTTAGTATCCAAGATCTATTTTTGTAAAATGGACATAACTTTGCACCCTGAGCTCGGAATCAAGTGAGGTTTAGTGCGTTGGACTCGTATCTTAGAGGAAAATCTACTGGTTCATGTACTTTAGTCAAATTGGTAACACAAAAATTAAAGTTTCATGAGTTAATTTGGGAGGGGTATTTTGATAATTTTATAAAAGATTTTGTTCATTAATGCGAGCATGTTTGTGTAATGACCAAATCCTACTGTTAGAGTATCTTGAAACTCGATTGTGGTAAAAGCACAATGTTTGCACTTGAGGTAAGGGATATTATGAGCAATTTTAGATGTAAATAAACATGTTTACGTTGTATGTTATTATAATGTTATAAATAGATATGATTAGCATGATAATTTTCAAGTGAGACTATGGCATGCATAAAATTTTATGGTTGACATTATGAGTTGATTTTATATACATGTTAGTTGTAATATACATGTTAGTTGTGGTTTGCCATGCATGTTAGAAAGAGATGATATTTGTGATAGCATGTATGTGTAATTATTAATAACAAGCATTATGATGAGATTATATTTAGATTGGAGTTTCATTTATTCTATTCATAGTGTGTGAATGGATATAGTGAGATTAACATGCATAACCCCTTAAATTTCGGAAGTGGTGACCTGTGGCAAGGGCTACTTGGTTCGCGGCCAGAGTGCAGTCACCATGGACAGTGGGACATCGATGATTTAACGATGTAGAGACACTACATCGTTGCGTGCTTAGTGAGAGATAGTGTGAGTCCTAATGACATCATGAGATTAAAGGGTAAGATCTGTTGTGATCAGTTTACGACATCACTCGTAAGAGAACGAGTGAATTGCGAGTTTGAGAATGTGGTTCAATATGTTGAACTTAGATATAACTTAGGATTACACTCATACAGGGTTTGGGACTCTGGAGGACCATGGATAGTTAGTAATCATCATGGTTAGGATGTAGCATGAACCATACCGAGATTGAAAGCCTGACCTCTTGGCTAGCTACCGATGGGGTCTCCGTATTGGTTTCACTGCAGTGCCTGGTGGTCCGGGGACCACTAGGAGTGTATGGTTCATTGTCTGGCCAACATTGTAGAATTAAGGTCAGAGAAAGAAGATTGTTAGGGCCGGATTTAGTGCAACAAATGGTAGACCAAGTGAGACTTATTCGAGAACGTCTTTTGACAACTCAAAGTTGACAAAAAAGTTATGCAGACCAAATACATCATGAGTTAGAATTTGAGCAAGGTGATCATGTATTTTTGAAGATATCTCCTTTTAAGGGAGTGATGCATTTTAGTTGAAGAGGAAAATTGAATCCAAGATATATTGAACCCTTCGAGATACTCGCAAGAGTTGGTCAGACAACATATAGACTAACTTTGTCACCTTCCTTGTCTCGAATTCATAACGTGTTTCACGTATTTATGTTGTGAAAGTATGTGTCTGGTCACTCTCACATACTGGATACAGTTGAGTCAGTACTGGAGATACAAGATGACTTAAGCTTGAGTGAGAAGCCTATAGAGATTCTAGATACGAAAGTGCAGAAACTAAGAAACAAAGAGTCATCTCTAGTATTAGTTAGATAAAGTCACCACAACAATAATGAGGCTACATGGGAGCGTGAATCTGACATTCGTAAATAATTTTCATAATTGTTTCCAAGTAAGATTCGAGACAAATCTTCTTTTAAGGGAGGTAGAATTGTAAACACCCCTCTGACGAACTCGTCAGAGGGGATAACCGTTTAAAAAAAAAAAGATAACGATTTTTCTTTTGGGGAAACCGTGTTTAGGAAAGGGGGTGAGGATAAACCTCACCCCCCATAATTCGCAGGAGGGTGAGGGTTATCCTCACCCTGCGTGAGGGCTATAAAAGCCCTCACACAAGCCTCCTTCTCTCATCAAGCGAGCGGCGGAGGAAGAGAGAGAACGACAGAAGAAGAAAAAAAATTAGGGGCTTACCGGTTTTTTTAGCCGACAATGAGGTAAGGGCTTTTACCATCTCCTTCTTTGTTTCTCCTTCCTTTTTTCGGGCAAAGAAGACTGGCAACCATCGCTGCCAGCAAGTTTCTGTGAAACAGGAAAAAAATCATCAAAGAAGATGCGAGAGAGAAAGAGGGTCGGTCAACGCCGGCTGCAGACTCGTACCTTGTTGGGTATAGAGGAGAGGGTCGGTCGGTGGCCACCCCCTCTCTGTAAACGAAATGGGATTTGCCCCTTTCGGCTTTTTTTAGGGCAGGCTGAGGGTCAGTTTGGGTGTGACACAGACCAAACCGGGTCGGTCTGGGTCGTGCCCAGACCGAGTCTGCATTAAAAAAAATGGTGAAACTAAGGGTTGGTCTGGGTTGCGCCCTGACCGAACCTGAGGATGTGTCAGTATGAAAAAAAAAAAGTTGGTTGAACCGGTTTGGGTCAAACCGGTTCAGACCAAATTGGGTCTAGCCAAACCGATTTATGTGAGTCGGTTCAGACTGAACCAGTTCAGACCAAACCGGTTCACGGGGAACTGGTTCAGACCGAATCGAGTCTGAGCCGAACCGGTTTGGATCAACTCGAGTCAGACCAAACGGGTTTGGTCTGACTGTAACTAGGTTCTTAGTTCAGATCCAGTTTGATCTGGACTTGTTCTTGAAAGTGCAATAGGATCGAGACAACGAGCACTAGAGCGGGGGTGAATAGTGCTTTTATATATCCTCTGCAGAATTTTGACGGATTTTGCAATTCGCAAAGCAATCACACAAAGAAAACAATAATTTATCCTCGTTCGGTCTTTCCCGACCTACATCCAGTCCCCAAGCAAAACTCGCTTGAGATTTCCACTATCAACCTTGTGTAACTACAAGATCATACAAACCAAATCCGGTCCCACTTTCAGTAACACACCTACTGAAAGCAAACAACTCCTTTAAACCAAGGAGTCCTTTCTTTTACAGAAAAATGAAATAAGTAACAACTTACAAAAAACCTATGAGCCCTTCTTATGAATGCAAATGAGATGCATTTGGCTTTGCGGTTGTTGAAATACTCTACTCACGAATTCACTATCTCTCAAAGGAATTTGAGTGAAAAACTGAAGTGAAAAATATCACGTGAGTGAGAAAATGAATATGAGTGAAAAGCAAAGAGTAATTGATTCAAATTGATTAAATTGTAGTACTTTTGAGTGTACAATGCACTCATATTTATAGTTGAAAGTTTTCATACGTTGAGGGTATGAAAGGGTGTCCAAATAATCCATTTTGAATGATCAAAATGTTTGAAAAATGAAAAGACACGCCTTTTTAAAGTTTCAGGAAAAATGACAAAATTAGTCGACTGGAACAGTAGTTTGTCGACTAATAATTAGTTATTAGTAGACTGACAGTTATCGTCGGTCGACTGATCTGTTTATCAAGCCGTTTGAAAATCTAAAGATTTGAAACTTAGTCGACTAGAGATAAAATTAGTTGACTGATAATATCATCAGTAGACTGAAAAACCTTTCAGTCGACTGCTGCTAAAATCTTTTAAAAAATCCACATTTTGTCTGGTCGACTGATACAAGCATTAGTCGACTGCTGCTAAATTTTCAGAAAACACATGTTCTGTCCAGTCGACTGATAAAGTCATTTGTCGACTGCTGCTAAAATTTCCAGAAAATAGACATTCTGTCTGGTCGACTGAGAATACCTTCGGTCGACTAATTTGACAAAAATGACATTTTAGAAAATATGGCGCGAAAGGATTAGTCGACTGGTGAGTCTATTAGTCGACTGATAAACACAAAAATTTAAGAAAAGAGTTTTCTAAAAATATTTTCATGAAGGGTTCTTTTAGAAAAGTTTTTCTAAAGACATTTTAGGTAAAATGCTACCTAAATATGCACTCTAAGTAAGGCTCTTACAAGAATCTAAGACTTTTAATAAATTTAACATCTGCACACTAGTCTTCAAAGATTCTTCATCGATATCTTCAATGTCTTCATTGTCTTAGCTAAAATGCAGTTGATTTCACTTGCTAATCATCAAAACCTTGTACTTGAAGTATCATGTACGGCTTTATTGTCGTAACAATCTCCCCCTTTTTGATGATGACAAACTTAATCAAAGATAAAGCATTAGATGCATAGATGGAGATTTTACTCCCCTATCAATATGCTGCAAAACAGTAAAAGTTACCACATTCAAAGCACATATATCACATATTGATTGGTTTGCATTTCCATTCATCATTACTTCATGCATTTAAAACTTTTTCATAAATGCAATTTTCAATGCTTTCTTTTTCTTAATTTCGCATTTCACATGCAAGGTCTCCTGCAATTTCCATGCATATATCTAATCTAATTCTATCTTTTGTTTTTCTCCCCCTTTGTCATAATAAAAAAGAGTAAGGGCAGAAATAGCATAAGCAAAATGTAAATACACATTTAAAATATTACAACCCATAAAGTATCAAAGTTTAGTAAAGACAGAAAACAAAGATCAGAAAAGTGAGTTGAGCAAGTCCTTGATTGCAGTAATATCTTTCTGAATCGAAGAAAATTGTTGAGTCACATCTTCACGAAAAGTGTGTTGATGCAACTTTAAAGCTTTCAGTCGCTGCAAAACTTCATCATTGTCTTGACTTGTAGAAAATTTCTTTCGTTTTGCTTGAGATGAAGGTGTCGTAGAAGATGGTGAGGGTTCAAAAATTGATGGTTCAGTAGGATCAGATGGTTCAGTTTGATCAACATTTAAAGGAGGCAGATATTTGATTTTCATTCGTTTAAAAATAGTTTGATCAAAGAACTCCTTTTGCTTAATATATTTTTCATTTGTTAAGGGAACTTTGAAATGTCTGAAAATACGAGTTAGAAAACATCCATAAGGAAGAAATGATTTTTGTTTCCACAAATTCGTAAATTTGTATAAAACAAGTGAATCAAAAAAGGATAATGAAGGGTGTCTGCACAGGCATAAAAAAAATGTGAAATTCCTGGAAATAATTCTCTTATTTTGTAACGAGAAAACATGTGAAACAATACATTTCGGCCTGGTAAAATAGGTAGTGCAAAAATTGATCCAAAAGTATCATATAAAAGGGGATTTCGGAGTAATCTGAGTGAAAATCCATGTCTTGCTGAAGGTGTAGGAGGAGGAGAACCTTTTGCAGATGCAGTCTTCGAACGAGGCATGGTTAAAAACATATTCACCAAAAAAAAATAGTTGTAGAGAATGATGTCGGCTTCCAAATGACGTCCGACAGAAGGAAGATGTTGTCCGACATTGTGAAGGAGAACCAATGCAACAGAAATAGTGAATAGACAAGGAGGAGTCCGCAGTGAATGACGGCAGATGCGAGGAGGCTGCCACAAGGGGATTCCGGCGAGGACTGAAGATGCACCATCACGGCAAGAGGATTCCGGTGTCTCCCTGTCACGGCCAGAGGATTCCGACGAGGAGAGGTTCGAACGACACTCCGAGGGTTTTTCGGAAGACAGAGAGGAAAGAGAGAGAAAGATGGTTTCGTTTTTCAAAGGGTTTCGTTTTTAAGAAAAACAAAAAGGTGTAAAAAAAATGAAACGATGCCCTAAAAAAAATCAGGTAAAAAAATCCAAGGGGTAACGGGTCCCTTTAGTTGAAATTTTAAAAAAAAATTCAGTCGACTAAAATTTTATCGGTCGACTAATAAGGTGCGACTCATTCCAAAAAAAAATTTAAAGCATCAGTCGACTAGAAATTTACCGGTCGACTAATATGGTGTGATTTTGAGATTTTGTTCAAAAAATCAACATTTTATAAATCCAAAAATGAGCAAATGCCTAGTTCTCTCCTAATTCTCATAAAATCTTCATTTTTAAGTGGTTTAGTGAAGATATCGGCATGTTGTTCTTTAGTGGAAATAAAATTTAATGAAATATCTCCTTTTAATACATGATCTCTTAAGAAATGATGTCTTACTTCAATATGCTTAGTTCTTGAGTGCTGAACAGGATTTTTCGAAAGATTTACAGCCCTAGTGTTATCACAATAAATAATTGTTGTGGAGTAATTCAAACCAAAATCTTTTAAGGTTTGTTTCATCCATAGTACTTGTGAACACGCTAAACTAGCCGCTATATATTCTGCTTAAGTTGTAAAGAGTGACACTCAATTTTGCTTTTTACTAAACCAAGAGACTAAGAAATGACAAGTTCTGCTAGTACTCTTGCGATCAGATTTACTTCCTGCAAAATATGCATCACTATATGAAACTAAATCAAAGGAAGATGATTTTGGGTAAAACAAACCGAAATCTGAAGTATCTTTCAAATAACGAAGAATTTGTTTTACTGCAGTTAAATGAGATTTCTTTGGATTAGCTTGAAATCTTGCACACATACAAACACTAAACATTATATCAGGTTGACTAGCAGTTAAGTATAATAGAGATCTGATCATACCTCTGTAGAGCTTAGTATCTACATTTTTACCATTTTCATCTTTATCAAGAGAAGTAGTTGTACTTATAGGATTCCTTCTTGATTTTGATGAGCCCATCCCAAATCTCTTGAGAAGTTCTTTTGTATACTTAGCCTGATTGATGAAGATTCCTTCTTCAGTTTGCTTTATTTGAAGTCCAAGGAAGTAGTTTAATTCGCCCATCAAGCTCATTTCAAACTCTTTCTGCATAGATTTAGCAAATTCTTTACAAAGAGAATCATTAGTAGAACCAAATATTATGTCATCAACATAAATTTGCACAATAAGAATATTTGAATTAAGATTTTTAATAAATAAAGTGGAGTCTACTCGACCAATGGAAAAACCAGATTATTCTAGAAAATTTCGTAGTCTTTCATACCACGCTCTTGGTGCTTGTTTAAGTCCGTACAAAGCTCTTTTCAATTTGTAGACTTTTTCTGGATATTTCTCATTTTCAAAGCTTGGAGGTTGCTTTACATAAACTTTTTCATTGATGTGTCCATTTAAAAATGCACTCTTAACATCAATTTGATATAACTTAAAGTTCATGTAACTAGCAAAAGCAAGCATCATTCGAATTGACTCTAATCGAGCCACTGGTGCATAGGTTTAATCAAAATCTATGCCTTCTTCTTGATTATAGCCTTGTGCTACTAGCCTTGCTTTGTTTCGAATGACTTCGCCATTTTCGTCCAGCTTATTACGGAAGACCCATCTTGTTCCAATTACTGGATGATCCTTTGGTCTATCAACTAGATCCCAAACATCATTTCTAGTAAATTGGTTAAGTTCTTCAGACATGGCCAAAAGCCAAAATTCATCATCACAAGCCTCATTGATATTCTTTGGTTCTATTTTAGATATGAAAGCAATATTTGCAATATATTTTTCTAATTGCCTTCTAGTTTGGACATCACTCTTTATTTCTCAAATAACTTATTCATGTGGATGATTGGGAACTTCTTTCCAAACCGGTTGAAGAGGAACATTATCTTGAGAAGTACTCTCTATCAAAGGTTCTTCTTGAAGTATTACTTCTTCTCCTTCGCTTAGAGGTATAACCTGCTCACAATTCTCATCAAATGAAACATGTAAAGATTCTTCAATGCAAGATGTTCTTTTATTAAAAACACGATAAACTATACTTCTAGACGAATATCCAAGAAATATGGATTCATCTGATTTTGAATCAAACTTATCAAGATTATCTTTGGTATTTAACAAGAAGCATTTACTACCAAAAATTTTGAAATATGAGATCTTTGGTATACGATCATAATACAATTCAAAACATGTTTTATGTAAGATTGGTCGAATAAGAACACTGTTTAAAACATAACATGCTGTATTTATTGCTTTAGCCCAAAAGTATTTTGATAAGATTTTATCTTGAAGCATGGTTCTAGCACATTCTTGCAAAGTTCTATTCTTTCTTTCAACAACTCCATTTTGTGGAGCCGCTCTATGAAAAGCAAAGTTATGAGATATACCATGTAAATCACAATACTTTAGAAAAGATTCATTTTCAAATTCACCACCATGATCACTACGAATTTTAATAATAGATGTAGATTTTTCATTTGTAATTCTTCTACAAAGTTTGAAAAATTCTGAAAAAGCATCATTTTTGTTTTTTTAGAAAAATTACCCATGTAAATCGAGAATAATCATCCACTATAACAAAAGTATATTTGCTACCATTAAAACTTTGAATTCTAGATGGTCCAAATAGATCTAAATGTAAAAATTCAAGAGGACGTTTTGTTGAAACTATATCTTTTGCTTTAAAAGAACTCTTGATTTGTTTACCCCTTTGGCAAGAATCACATAAGTGATCTTTCTTATATGGTATTATAGGTAGGCCTCTAACAAGATCATTCTTGGATAACATGGAAATAATTTTAAAGTTAACATGTCCAAGTCTTTTGTGCCATAAGCATTGAATTTCATTTGAAACAATAAGACATTTTTCATTAAAAGTGGGTAACTCATCTAGATAAAGTTCATACACAATGTTCCTTCTTTTACCTTTAAAAATGATTTTTTTTTAATTAAAAATCAGAAATTAAGCATAAATCATGTTCAAAAGAAATATGAAAACCTTTATAACATAATTGACTAATTGATAATAAATTATGCATTAAACCATCTACTAAAAGAACATTTTCTATCAAGGGAAATTTCGGATTACCAATATTACCAATACCTATTACTTTTCCCTTGTTATTGTCACCAAAGGTGACGGTTCCTCCATCCTTACTTTGGAGGGTAGAAAATAACTCCGGCCTTCCAGTCATATGTTTGGAACAACCGCTGTCCAATATCAATTTTCTTCTTATTTTGTGTACCTACAACAAAATTAGACGACAAAGCATTTGACCCATTTCTATTTTTGGGTCCATGAGAGTTAGTCTTAGGAACCCATATCCATTTGGATTTTGGTTTCCTTTGATAATCATTATTCTTTCTATAAAAAGATTTAGCATTTCTATAGTAATTATGTCTAGGCTTATAAGCATTATAAGTTTCATGATTAGATGCATTTCTATTAGAACTAGAAAATTTAGTTCTATGAACAAATGGTTGAGAATATTGTCTTTGATTCTTCACTACATAGTTTGGTCTATTTTGAGTATCAAAGAAACTATATCTCAATCCAGTTTTATTAACCGAGCATCTTTGAGAACCAAGAAGTCTTTATAGATTCTCTTGACCATTTGTGAATTTGGTCACTATAGAAAGAAGATCATTTGATTTTTCTTTTAGACTCGTTATTTCTTTTTGTAAGAGATTAGTTCTAACTCCAATTTCTTTTATCTCAAATGCTTGACAAGAGTTTTCTTTCTTGAGATCTTCTATCTCTTGAAGTAACACTGTTTTGAGAGTCAAGAGTTAGATTTTCAGTTTTTAACTCTTTATTTTTAGAACTAAGACTCTTAAATTTAGCATATAAATCATTAAATGCTTCTAATAAATCATCATAGTCGAATTGACTTACCGAGTCTTCTTGTGCTACAAAACACATGTTGGCGACTTCTTCATTTGATTCTTCATCGGAAGAGGAGTCACTATCATCCTAACATGCTTGAAATGTTTTTTTCTTCTTGAATTGGTCCTTGGGCTTGATTTTGAGAAGAGGACAATCTTTCTTGATATGTCCTAACTTTTTGCAATTAAAGCACTTGACTTCATTTAGATTGGAAGAATCCGCTTTCTTTACCTTTCTTTGAAATTTTTCCTTTTTGATAAATCTTCTGAATTGCCTTGTAATGAGGGCAATATCTTCATCTTCATCTTCTTCTGAATTTTTAGAGTCAGAAATAACCTTAAAAGCAAGAGATTTTTTCTTGGGTTTTTCTTCTTGTCTGTCTTGAAGTTGGACTTCATATGTCATTAGGTTACCAACCAAATCTTCAAGAGTGAGAGTGTTTAGATCATTTGCCTCTTCAATAGCTGTGGTTTTTCTCTCTCATTCAGGAGTTAAACACCTTAGGATCTTTCTGACTAAATCCACTTGTGAATATTCTTTTCTAAGAGATTTCAGAGTGTTAGTTATATCGGTCATTCTTGTTACCATGTCCGATATAGATTCATTTTGCTTCATTTTAAACAATTCAAATTTATGAACTAAAGAAGCAATTTTAGATTCCTTTACCTTTGATGCACCTTCGTGAGTCACGAGAAGATTATATCATATTTCATTTATTGTAGAGCATTGAGAGATGTGATTGAACTCTACCTTGTCAACGGCACAATAAAATGCATTCATAGCTTTGGCATTACGTGAAGCAGTCTTCTTTTCTTCATCGGTCCATCGGCTAAAATCAGTTGATGGAGTTTGATACTTATTTGAAACAACTCTCCAAATATCGAGATCTATCGATTGTAAGAATATTGTCATTTTCACTATCCAGTATCCATATTTTGTTTCGTCCAAGAGAGGAGGACGAACAGAGGAGCATCCTTCTTTGTGCTGAGATGTTGTAGTTGTCATGTCAGATGATGGTCAAATCAAAATAATAGCAAACCTGCTCTGATACCAAATGAAAGTGCAGTAGGATCGAGGAAACGAGCACTAGAGGGGGGGTGAATAGTGCTTTTATATATTGTCTGCAGAATTTTGACAGATTTTATAATTCGCAAAGCAATCACACAAAGAACACAATAATTTATCCTAGTTCGGTCTTTCCCGACCTACATCCAGTCCCCAAGCAAAACTCGCTTGAGATTTCCACTATCAACCTTGTGTAACTACAAGATCATACAAACCAAATCCGGTCCCACTTTCAGTAACACACCTACTGAAAGCAAACAACTCCTTTAAACCAAGGAGTCCTTTCTTTTACAGAAAAATGAAATAAGTAACAACTTACAAAAAACCTATGAGCTCTTCTTATGAATGCAAATGAGATGCATTTGGCTTTGCGGTTGTTGAAATACTCTACTCACGAATTCACTATCTCTCAAAGGAATTTGAGTGAAAAACTGAAGTGAAAAATATCACGTGAGTGAGAAAATGAATATGAGTGAAAAGCAAAGAGTAATTGATTCAAATTGATTGAATTGTAGTACTTTTGAGTGTACAATGCACTCATATTTATAGTTGAAAGTTTTCATACGTTGAGGGTATGAAAGGGTGTCCAAATAGTCTATTTTGAATGATCAAAAGGTTTGAAAAATGAAAAGACATGCCTTTTTAAAGTTTCAGGAAAAACGACAAAATTAGTCGACTGGAACAGTAGTTAGTCGACTAATAATTAGTTATTAGTAGACTGACAATTATCATCGGTCGACTGATCTGTTTATCGAGCCGTTTGAAAATCTAAAGATTTGAAACTTAGTCGACTAGAGATAAAATTAGTCGACTGATAATATCATCAGTAGACTGAAAAACCTTTCAGTCGACTGCTGCTAAAATCTTCTGAAAAATACACATTCTGTCTGGTGAACTGATACAAGCATTAGTCGACTGCTGCTAAATTTTCAAAAAACATATGTTTTGTCCAGTCGACTGATAAAGTCATTAGTCGACTGCTGCTAAAATTTCCAGAAAATAGACATTCTGTCCGGTCGACTGACAATACCTTCGGTCGACTAATTTGACAAAAATGACAACAACAACAACAACAACAACAACTACGCCTTCATCCCAAAACAATTGGGGTCAGCGATATGAACCAAAAAAGAAATTCATTTTGGGTCTTCCACATGAATCCTTTTCCTCCAATCATTTCTATCCAACGCCATGTCCTCGGTGAGGTTCAAAGCATTCATATCCTTTCCTATCATCTCCATCCAAGTCTTCCTAGGCCTACCCCGACCTCTTTTAACTAATATATTTTCCCATTTCTCCAACCTTCTAACTGGAGCATCATTAGGCCTTCGCCGAATATGTCCAAACCACCGTAAACGATTCTCTCGCATCTTATTTTCAATGGGTGCAACACCTACCTTCTTACGTATCTCTTCGTTCCGAATCTTATCTTTTATTGTATTTCCACACATCCATCTAAGCATCCGCATCTCAGCTACACTCATTTTTTGAATATGATGTCTCTTGGCAGCCCAACATTCCGTACCATATAGTAAAGCGGGTCTAATAGTCGTCCTATAAAACTTTCCCTTCAACCGCAATGGCATTCTACGATCGCACAGCACTCCAGTAGCACTTTTCCATTTCATCCACCCAACCTTTATCCTATGATTTACATCTCCATCAATTTCTCCATACTTTTGAATGATGGATCCCAAATATTTGAAATAATCATTCATCGGTATATCTTGCTCACCAAGCTTCACTACACTCCCATCACTACTTCGTTGCTTACTAAACCGACATTCCATATATTCAGTCTTACTCTTACTCAACTTAAAACCTCTAGCTTCCAATGTCTGTCTCCATAATTCTAACTTAGCATTAACCCCAGCTCTAGACTCATCAATCAAAACAATATCATCAGCAAACAACATACACCACGGTACATTTTCTTGAATTGATCTCGTAAGCTCATCCATCACTATCGCAAATAGGAAAGGGCTTAAAGCAGATCCTTGATGTAACCCAACCGTTATCGGAAAATTGGTTGACACCCCTCCACAAGTGCGGACATTGGTTACTACTCCTTCATACATATCTTTAATTATACTAATGTACTTGAGAGAAACACCTTTCTTCATCATTGTCCACCAAAGAACGTCCCTAGGTACTCTATCGTATGCCTTCTCTAAATCAATAAAAACCATATGCAAATCTTTGTTCCTCTCTCTATATCTTTCAATAAGTTGTCTAAGAAGATGTATAGCTTCCATAGTTGATCTTCCAAGCATAAAACCAAATTGATTCTCCGATATCATGACAACCTTCCTCAACCTAGACTCAATCACCCTCTCCCAAAGTTTCATAGTATGACTCATGAGTTTTATACCACGATAGTTTGTGCAATCTTGTATATCACCCTTATTCTTATATAAAGGCACCAAAGTACTCTTCCTCCACTCATTAGGCATCTTATTTGTTCGCCAAATCAAGTTAAAAAGATTTGTCAACCATTCTAAACCTTTCTCTCCCAAGCATTTTCAAGCCTCGATAGGTATACCATCTGGGCCAACTGCCCTTCTTGATTTCATTTTCTTCAAAGCCTCTGCAATTTCTTTCTTTTGAATCTTGCGCATGAAGTCACGATTTATCTCATGAAAAGGAATGGAGAAGTCTCCAAGATCTTGAGCATGACTATCATTAAATAGCTTATCAAAATAATCTTTCCATCTCTCCTTAATCTCCTCATCTTTGACTAAAACCCTTTGCGTTTCATCTTTGATACATCTAACCATACCCAAATCCTTCGATTTCCTATCTCTCATCTTTGCAAGCCTATAAATATCCTCCTCGCCTTCTTTGGTATCCAACTTGTCATAAACCTCCTTATATACCTTAGCCCTCGCGTTTCGAACAACTTTTTTAGCTTCCTTCTTTGCTATCATATACTTCTCCAAATTCTCATTATCACGACTCTTACTTAGATTTCTATAACACTCTCTTTTAACCTTAATAGCTAATTTGACAAAAATGACATTTTAGAAAATATGACGTAAATGGATTAGTCGACTGGTGAGTCTATTAGTCGATTAATAAACACGAAAATTTAAGAAAAGAGTTTTCTAAAAAGATTTTCATAAAGGGTTCTTTTAGAAAAGTTTTTCTAAAGACATTTTAGTTAAAATGCAACCAAAATATGCACTCTAAGTAAGGCTCTTACAAGAATCTAAGACTTTTAATGAATTTAACAT
Organism: Nuphar pumila; assembly: GCF_984573655.1. Lineage (NCBI taxonomy): Eukaryota > Viridiplantae > Streptophyta > Magnoliopsida > Nymphaeales > Nymphaeaceae > Nuphar > Nuphar pumila. The sequence continues at coordinate 36,039,407 of NC_143254.1, forward strand.
TTGCACACTAGTCTTCAAAGATTCTTCATCGATATCTTCAATGTCTTCATTGCCTTAGCTGAAATGCAGTTGATTTCACTTGCTCATAATCAAAACCTTGTACTTGAAGTATCATGTACGACTTCATTGTCGTAACAGTTCTGGATCCAGAGGAACTGTTCTAGATCTGATTGGATCAGTCTTAGATCCAAATCAAAACTAGGTCTAGATCCAGTTAGACTATCTGAATCTAGTCAGACTATTCTGGATCCAATCAGACAATTCTGGATCCAGATGAGTAATAGATCTAGATCCAATTGAACTGTATTGGATCCAGATCATAGATGAATCTGGATTGGGTATATCTAGAATTATACCAAAATTTGAAATGACCAGAATACCCTTTTGAGTACTCGAGATCTATTTTGGTAACACTACAAGAAAAATGTTAATTAGCGACAAAAATTGACGACGGATTATTTCTGTTGCAAAGTTGCTACGACTTAGCGAGAGGAAAGTAGTCATCACTAAAATTGAAATTTATTGCAAATTTAGCGACATAAATATTATGTCTTGTACTCTGTCGCTAATTAGCGATGGATTAGTGACAAAAAAGTTATATGTCAAACTCCGTCATAACGTAGCGATGAATTAGCGACATAAGTTTTTCGTTGCTAAGAAAGTCGCTACTTAGTGACAGAGTTTGAGACATAATGTTTTTGTCGCTAATCTATCGCTATTTTTCGATATAAGCCTGTCTAAGCCGCGGCATTCTCTCTCTGATTTCCTCCAAATCAAACCCTAGCCCTCCCGTCTCCACCAATCCTCCTGTCTGACCACCGCCACCCTTTTTCTGATTGCTCCATCAGTGCCTCCTCGTTGGGTGACCGACCCCGTCCGGTCACTTCACCCCCCCCCCCCCTCTTGGTTTCTCTCCCTCTCGAGCCTCCTCAATCATCGAAGCCCCTCGTCCGCGCTCCCTCTCCTCACCTGAGCTCTCCATCCGCACTCCCTCTCATTGTCGTCCGCGCTCTCTCTCCCTCAAGTGATCCCTCTTTCCCCCTGCATTGTCTCCTTATTCTTTCTTTTTTTTGTCTAGGTCCAGCAGGGGCCATCGGCCTCTGCCTCCTCCTTTTCAAGAGCCGCAGGGGCCTTTGGCCCTTGCGCCCCCAACCCCGTTTTTTTGTTTTGCTCCGACAAGGACCATCGGCCCCTGCCCCCCCCCCCCTTTTTTTCTTAGGCATATATAATTGTGCTTTATAGGTGCGTAGCTGAGATAATTGCCTGATGCTTAGTGCTAAGCATCGCATGCGACTAAAAATGAAATGCAAAAAGAAATAAAAAAAATGCAAAGGCAATAGCATGCAAATCGGGTAAATACCCGTGGTGAGTAAGAATCACAGGTTATTTAATTTCTTGGATGCAATAATTTTTTGTTCACACACTCACATAGTTGTGGATATCTAGGACTGCTTTGATGGAGTTCGGAGATCATGTTGAGCATGATTTTAATGTATAAAAATAGAAGTGCTCTTATTTTTGGACTTTGGATTTCATGCTAGTCATGGTAGTAGTTAACAGGATATTGGAATGTATTTGTTGCAGGTACATGTCTGACATTGTTTTGATATGATTGATTTGAATGTATTGCAATGTTTGATGTAACTATATCTATGCTTTCATGTATTTATTTTCAATTTGATTATGCCTTCCATGTGAAATTATATCATGAAAACATGCTTTAAATGAATGTATCATGTTATGAATGAGTTTGTACATGAAAATGAATGATAAGTTATCAATGCTTCAAATATGCTTCAAATGAATGGTTTTGCACATAAAAATATTAAGTTATAAATGCATGCATCATTATTCTTGTGATTAAATGACATCATATATTTACATCTACCACGAGTGCATGATAAATTTGATATTTTTTTTATTATAGCATTCTTATGATTCTCTTTTAACTGGTTAGGATAATATTTGTAACATCATAGGACAAAATGACTGCAAACCGTGAATGAATATAACGTAGGATAGTTGACAATGAGGTTTCACTTGAACATATAGATGGTGTTGATAGTTTTATTGAATTTGCAATGGCAAGTGTCAGTATAGTGGATCCCTAAGGTCGGATCAAGTGGCCCTGCACGATATGTAAGAACAACCGATTTGCAGAACCTCATGGCGTTAGACATCACCTATACAGGAACGGTTTTATGAGTTATTATCAGAATTGGACGCTTAATGATGAAGAATTTTGAAACAATTTTGATGCACGAGTAGATGTGGTGCACGATAATCCATATGTGAAATTGATATTTAATGTCGCAAGACCAAAACCGGATTCTACTATAAGTCCTAGTGATGTACCAACTGGGGTAGAGGAAGAAGCAACAAATGATGCAACTAGTAGATTTTATGATTTACTTAGAGATATTGATGAGCCACTTTGGAATGGTTGCAAGAGTCACAATATCTTGTTTGCAGTTCTTCACTTAATGAATTTGAAGTCCGGGTATAATTTGAGTCAATCATGTTTTGATCGTTTGTGCTCTATTGTGAAGAGTATGTTGCCCAAAGATGAGACATTGCTACAAAATTTCTCTCGTGCAAAGGTTATGATTAACGCTTTAGGTATGGGGTATCAAAAGATAGATATTTGTCCAAATCACTGTATGTATTTTAAAGATCAAGAAAATAGCAGATCATGTTTGTCATGTAGGCATCCTCGGTTCAAGCCAAAGACAAGGGACAATGGTATCATGAGGTCAAAAGAAGTGTCATACAAGTCACTCCGCTACTTCCCTCTCATCCCTAGATTGCAACGATTGTATATGTCTTCGAGGATAGCTACACACATGATGTGACATGCAAATAAAGTTTGACATGATGAAGACAAGATCACACATTTTGTTGACGCAAAAGCTTGGAAGCACTTTGATCGTACTCATCAGACCTTCGTAATGGAAGCAAGAAATGTTAGGCGCAGTTTATATACAGATGGATTTAATCCATTTGGGGGTAGATAAACCCCATACTCGTGTTGGCCAGTATTTGTCACCCCAAACAACCTCCTCCAAGCTTCTGTATAAAGCGTCAAAATCTTTTCTTGTCTTTATTGATCCCTAGCATGACATTTTTGAGCTAAAATCTTGATGTATATTTAAGGTCATTGACTGATGAACTAAAAATATTATAGGATGATAGTTTTCTCACGTATGATGCCCACAAAAAACAAAACTTCAATATGAAGGTTTTTGTTCTATAGACAATTAGTGACTTCCCTGCATATGGTATGTTATCTGGTTGGAGCACACATGGAAGGTTGGCATGTGTGTACTGCATGAAGGATACAAAATCTTTTAGATTGACACATGGAAGGAGAACGTGTTGGTTTAATTATCACCGTCGATTTCTACCCAGCAACCATCTGTTCCGATGATAAAAGAATGTGTTCAAAGGAGGCGCAACTGAAATAGAAGGTACACCTACATGGTTGTCTGGCATAAAGATTTTAAGATGATTGCGATATTTTTTATATAGACTGACAGATGTGCGTAGTGCGAGGCCCTTCCTTGGATTTGGGAAGGATCATAATTGGGCAAATAAATCTATATTTTGGGAACTATCATATTGATTGACCTTATTGATATGACATAATTTAGATGTGATGCATGTCGAGAAAAATGTGTTTGATAATATGTTTAATACGGTAATGAATGTCAAAAGAAAAATAAAGGATAATCTGATGGCCTGTATGGATTTAAAAGTAATATGTAAAAGACTAGAATTGAAACTCAAAGAGTATAATGCAAACTGCTGAAACCAAAAGTAAGGTACGTGCTTGGAACAGATCAAGTAAAGCAGGTATGCCAGTGGTTGAGACAGTTGAGATTTTCATATGGATATGTCTCTAATATTGCTCGGGATGTAAAGATAGATGAGGGACAATTATATGGATTGAAGAGCCATGATTGTCATGTTATCATGTAACGGTTGATTCTCCTAGCATTCCATGATATGTTAGACAAACCTATATGGGGGTATTATTCGAGTTGAGTCAATTTTTTAGAACATTGTGTGCATCAGAAGTTGTAGTAACTGAGGTAAAGAATCTAGAGGATTCTGTCATCACTATTATTTATTAGCTAGAGAAAATATTTCCTCTAGCATTTTTCGACATTATGGAACATGTGATCATACACTTGCCATATGAACTTAGGGTTGGTGGTCCTTTGCAATATCGATGGATGTACCCATTTGAAAGGTAATTTTTTTTTTATATTTTTCTTTCTAATGTTATTGAAAATTTATTGTATTACGAGATGTATATTGTTGACGGATGCATGTTTGATCTCAAAAAAAAGGTTTGGAATAAAGTAAGCGTGAAGGGTTCAATTTGTGAGGCGTACACTTTAGAAGAAATTTCAAATTTCTCATCTATGTACTTTGAGCTTCACATTCCAACATGTTACACTTGCCCACCTCGTAATGATCATGGAGAACAAGTTATTGTGGCTGACAAACTATCGATATTTAAACCACTTGAGAATTCCTTTGGCAGTTGCTAGTCAAGACTCTTGGAAGATCGAGAGTAAGATGCAACACAAATCTATATCATTGTTAATTGCTCAGAGATTGACCCCTACATCAAGTAAGTGTATATAATATGTTACACTAAGTTCTCTACATACATTGTTGGGTAATATAATTATTTGTTAAGTGCAGACGATTTGATCTAGAGTTGCGAAGAGAACTTCCTCATCTCACTGATTCAGAATTACAAAAAGAACATGAAAATAAGTTTGTGGCATGGTTGAAAGAGTTGGTAAGGACGATGACATGCATTCTTTCCGTATAAAAAACAATATGTTACTTAATTGGTCATGTTTGCAGTCATTGTTTATGCTTGTAGGTCCACCATGGTGATGTTAATGACCAAGGAATATGTGATTTACAAAATGGTCTGACCAAAGTTGTGCAATGTTATAACGGATATATCGTAAATGGTTATCAATTGCACACAGAAGACTATGGTGTAAACAAGTCAATGATGAATAGTGGCGTGCGTGTTAAGGGCAGCAGTTACGGTGAAAATGAACTTGACTACTATGGTGTTATTGAAGAAATAATGGAGTTGACTTACTTAGGCTTAAATAACATAATAACTTTATTCAAGTGTCATTGGTTTGATCCCACAGCAACAAGAGTCAACAAAGCCTTAGGCATTGTGAAGGTGAATCATAAATCAAGGTTTGGAACATATGAACCATTCATATTAGCATCGCAAGCTCAACAAATTTACTATACTTTATATCCAAATACAAGGAAGTCAGATAGAAATGAATGATGGGTGGTTTGCAAGGTAAAGTCTAAATTATACCTCAAGTACGATCAGTTACAGGAAGACAAGATTGTTGAAGAGGGTGATTATTATCAGTCAGATGATATGTATGACTTCTCTTATGGTCACGATGTCACACATGGTCTGCATGTCACATCTCTATTATCCGATAACACATGTATGAAATAATGTGATCCAAATGATATACCAAGTGGATGGGCGCTCAATGAAGAAAAAGACGAAAAGGAGGAAGAAGAAGAAGAATATGAAAGTCAAACAAGTGATGAGAAAGCATACTCGAGCTAGTGAAATACATCTTATAATACATATCAAATCACTTTCTCATGTGCTCATATTTTTGAAATTTGGAGGCCATGCTAGTCATGGTAGTAGTTAGCAGAAAATTTGAGTGTGTTTACTGCAGGTACATGTTTGACATTGATGTGATAAAAATGATTTGAATGTATTGTCATGTTTGATGTGATTGTATCTATGTTTGCATGAAGTTATTTTTGATTTGATTATGTATCCATGAAATTGCATATCATGTAACTAATCCAAATAATTTTTTTATTTGTTAAAATATGGTTCATGGAGGTAACAATGGTTGAGCACCCAGTGGTCAAGGACCAAGTGGAGGTTGTGGGACATCATTAGGTAGATGTCTTTGTGTTATATTTAAATATTGGCATTCATTATATTTTTGCTTATATATTGCTATAAAAATTATTGCTTGTTAATCGTCTTTATAGGATCCCAGCTCAGTGATAGCCATTCTCAGCATTCATATTCACGTAATGCTTTGATAGGTATATCATTTAAATAATTGTATACTTGATTAACTTAAATGTATATTGTGTAAATTTCTAACTCATTGTTTTATAGGTGATGTTTTGCCTACACATGACCCACCTACACCAGCTACTCATACACATCACGAGACAACGCCGGATGCACGGTCTTCTTAGTCTGACACACGATGACTCATTCAAATAGTATATATCGATAGTCGACCATAAGTATTTCATTGTCACTTGTCCAATACTTATATTATAAATAGTATATATTGACAGTCGATTGTTAATGTGTATCAATTCATGTGCAGTGCAAGGTTCGAGTCACAAGAAGTAATACAAGAAATTAAGAAGTCACTACTTCAGTATCTTTCAGAACCGGTCGCTTAATGAAAAGAGTACCCAAAGGAGGTGTTGGACAAATTATTGTCCTCATTCATGGTATGCAATCATTTATCATAACTAATGTGTTTCATATTTAATTTTTTATTATAGTCATTGTGTGTTAACTTTTTGAAAGTATTTGTAAGCTTCGCATCACTTCGCGACTGCGTACGAGGAGAAGGACATGAGGGTAGTGTGGTAGAAGGTGGCTGTCAATTGATTTGTCGATATGCTGCATAATATTAAGACTGCAGCAATAAAAGCAACTGGTGGGATAGAGGATCCACTGCAGTGGAAGGGCCATGGTCCTTCTACTATCATGAGAAATTATTGAGAGGGAATGTGCGACAAGTGGGCAAGCAATGAATTTTGAAATCGTTCAGCAAAGGCTGCACAAAATCGAGCAAAGATGCCCGATGGCCATCTATACACAGGTGGATCTAGGACTTTTGGGAGCTACTAGAAGAAAATGGTAACTCATCAATATATATATATATATATATATATATATATATATATATATATATATATATATATATATATATATATATATATATATATTGTCAAATTTATAAGTATTTTTTTAATTGATTTTTTTATCATTTAACCTTGCAGGAAGAAGAAAAAGGAGGCATTGTGCCTTACAAGGATGTGTTTGTTGAAACACATAAATGTAAGAGTACGAAAGAATTTGTATCAAAGAAGGCGAGAGCGACATCGGTATGCATTTATTGCATTAATAAACATTGTAATATACAAGTTACTATGAATTATATTATCATAAACATTATAATTATTAATTATTAATTCATATTATAATCATTACTTTGTACAAGTCATACGAGCAACAAATGGTAGAGCTATATGGTGATGACTTCACTCAGCATCCGCCTTTTGATCCTGCAACATGGGTGACTGCAACCGGTGAACCCAAAAAGGGTCATGTGTTCGGGTTTGAGAGTAACATAAACACCACACCAGTCGCTGCCTCCTGTAACCAGGGCTCTTAGAGTTCTCCCGCCAACATCAACTCCCACCGCCCGATTGACCCTGCTATGTCTTGAGATGGTGCCTGTCAACGTTTTGAGGACAAAATGTGTGACTTTTTACATGAAGTCATTCCCAACCTTGTCTATAATGAGTTGTGCAACTTTTTTTGGGACAGGGAACCTTCATATGCATTCAACATGAGCTTCGGTGCCCGTTAGGTATAAAGATTCATGTAATTTATTTTATGTCGTTAGATTTCAAGCTGGTATATGCATGATTGAATCACTATACATTTTTTTGACACCTTTAGAACACATATATGCATGATTGAATCACTATGAAAGTTTTTTGACAACCTTAGAACATATATAAGCATGATTTCATCACTATTAAAGTTTTTTTACTGCCTTATAACATATAGATACATGATTGAATCACTAAAAAAGTTTTTTGACAACCTTAGAACACATATAAGAATGATTTCATCACTATGAAATTTTTTTACTCCCTTAGAACACATATATGCATGATTGAATCACTATGAAATTTTTTTACTGCCTTAGAACACATATATGCATGATTGAATCACTATGAAAGTTTTTTGACAACCTTAAAACACATATATGCATGATTAAATAACTATAAAAGTTTTTTTACTGCCTTAGAATACATATGAGCATGATTGAATCACTATGAAAGTTTTTTGACAACCTTAGAACACATATGACCATGATATTAGCATATATGAAAGTTTTTTTATTGCCTTATAACACATATATGCATGATTGAATCAATATGAAAGTTTTTTGACAACCTTAGAACACATATATGCATGATTGAATCACTATAAAAGTTTTTTGACAACCTTAGAACACATATAAGCATGATTTCATTACTATGAAATTGTTTTACTGCCTTAGAACACATATGAATGATTTAATCACTATAAAAAAAAATTATTACCTTAGAACACATATGCATGATTGAATCACTATGAAAGTTTTTTGACAACCTTAGAGCACATGTAAGCATGATTTCATCACTATGAAAGTTTTTTTACTGCCTTATAACACATATATGCATGATTGTGATATATAACACATTTATTTGACAGCCTTATAAACATTATATGCATGCATAAATCACTGTGACATTTTTTGACAACCTTAGAACACATATATGCATGATTGAATCACTATGATTTTTTTTGTCAGTCTTTGAATACATATTTGAATTTTGTTATTGTCCTTCACTTTATTGCTAGTCTATGTATCATTCAGCCATTTTTTTTATTGCATTAGATTAGGTGCATTGCATATAATTTATTTCATTATATTTTGTTTATCAATACTAACATTTTGGTTCTCTTGTAGGATGCGGGAGATGATCAGCGTAGAGGAGTTGATGGAGGCATGGATGGAGGCGCGGATCAAGACAATGAAGAGGATGATGCCCCAAATCTTGATGAGGATTAGAGTCATGTGTTTAATTTGTTTTACATACTTGTAACTAATTAGAACTTGGCAAGGATTGTACTGGGTTGTTAAATTTGTTTAACTTATAATTTGTGTTAAATTTGTTTCACCTGTTTTATATATGTATTTTTTATATGTACTTTATTTTTTATACACAGGTTATATAAATTGTATAACGAGATTTTTTTCTCGATATTCATATTTCAAAAAAAAATATTTATTTTTTAATATTTGCAACAGATTAGCAATGGATATTATCCTTTGCTAATATCCGTCGCCAATTTAAATCAGTCGATATTTTGTGATAGAATTTAATTTATCGTGAATCCCTTGCTAAATTGGTGATGGACATTAGCAATGGATACGTATTTGTCATTAAATTTTAGCGGAAAATTAACGACGAAATACATTTCTTCGCAAAACCAAATCAGTCCTTATTTAGCGATAGATTAGCAACAGACCATGTTTGTCGCTAATTAGCGACGGATTGGCGACAGATAAATTCTGTCACATTTTAGCAACCAGGATTATACAATGAATGCTTTCTATCACTAATCCATCGCTAAATACGTTAGCGATGGATGAGCGGCAAAAAGCGTCTGTCGTTAATCCATATTTTTCTTGTAGTATAAAATGGACATAACTTTCCACTCTGAGCTTAGAATCGAGTGAGATTTGGTGCGTTGGACTCTTATCGTAGAGGAGAATCTACTGGTTTATAAAATTTAGTCAAATCAGTGATACAAAATTTGAGGTTTCATGAGTCAATTTGAGAGGGTATTTTGATAGTTTTGTAAGAGGTTTTGTGCATTAATGTGAGCATATTTTTGTAATGACGAGATCCTACTATTAGAGCATCTTGAGACTCAATTGTGGTAAAAGCATAGTGTTTGCACTTGAGGTAAGAGATATTATGAGTAATTTTAGATATAAATAAATATTTTTACGTTGTATGTTATTATAATGTTGTAAATAGATATGATTAGTATGATAATTTTTAAGTGAGACCATGACATGCATAAAATTTCATGCTTGACATTATGAGTTGATTTCATATACATGTTAGTTGTGATATATATGTGAGTTGTGGTATGCATGCATGTTAGAAAAAGATTATATTTGTGATAACATGTCTGTGTGATTATTAATAACATGCATTGTGATGAGATTATGTTTAGATTAGAGTCTCATCTATTCTATTCATAGTGTGTGAATGGATATATTGAGATTAGTATGCATAACCTCTTAAATCATGAAGGTAGCGACCTGTGGCAAAGGATACTTAGTTCGAGGCCAGAGTGCAGCCACCATGGAGAGTGGGTCACCGGCGATTTAATGATACAAAGACACTACATCATTGCATGCTTAGTGAGAGATAGTGTGAGTCCTAACATCATCATGAGATTAAAAGGTGAGATCCATCGTGATCAGTTTACAATATCACTCGTGAGAGAATGAGTGAATTGTGAGTTTGAGAATGTGGTTCAATGTATTGAACTTAGATATGACTTAGGGTTACACTCACACAGGGTTTGGGACTCTAGAGGACCATAGATGATTAATAACCATCATGGTTAGGATGTAGCATGAACCATACTAAGATTAAGAGTCTGACCTTCTGGCTAGCTATCGGTGGAGTCTCTGTGATGGTTTCACAGTAGTGCCTGGTGGTTCGGAGACTACTGGGAGTGTATGGTTTATTGTCTGGCCAATATTGTAGAATTAGGGTGTTCTACGCGGTTTGCTACGCCCATAGACGACTATTAATGATATAACAGACCTAGGGATAGTTGGTTGTGAGAGAATGTTTGAAAAGTTAATGAAGGTAATTAAAATATACAAACTTGTGTGGTGTGTCAAAAACTAAACTAATACTAGGGTCTTAGAGCCCACTACAGTTGTAAGTTTAAGTGTTTATTTGCTTATAATTATTTCTTACTGGGTTGTAGACTCACCCCCAAATATTTAATTACAATTGTAGTTTTCAGGCATACTTGCACAGACAGGGCTTGAGCGACTTCTTCTCCTTCTTTGGTAGAGCATTGGTAGTATTTATCTTTCATGTCATTGAACAATAAGGTCTCTGTTATTTGCTTTTGTTATGAATGATGAACAATGTAAAGAAAGTGATTTATTGAAATAAAAATAAAGAAAAAAAATTTAGCCATGTTTTCTATGTGTGAACTTTGAACTCTTTCCTTTTAGGAAGTAATACCAACCAAACTCGGACTCCCGAGATCCCAGAACGGGGTGTTACAATACCCAAGTCGGATATGAGCTCCCTTGTCTTGTTCATACCATGCTTCACTTTATGGTGGAAAGAGGAATACCAACCATCATCATTCAAACAATTAACAATTGCACTGTTATCACCTACTTCCTCTGCTTTTGCCATGTTTCTCACCCAATCATTCATCATCACAAACCATTTCAATTCTTGGTCAATAAAAATAAAGCCTCAATCCCACGAAGCTCTGCACACCTGGCTAGGTGGGTTGGCTTAAAGCTTTCAAGTTGAAAGAGGTCAAGAGTTCAATACCCCCCGATGTATGTCCCTTTGCTGCAAGGCTTAAGCCAAATGGAAAACTCTCTTGTGGGTGGAAGTACTTGGGGAGTTTTACATTGTGGACACTGACTAAAGTCCATAATCAACATGTCATCTCTCGGTCGGTAATAGGACAACCAAATCATAGCAGTGGTTTCTTTGCTTTAATCGAAAAAGAAAAAAAATGAACCTAAAATCCATAACTCAACCTTCATTATAATGTGGCCATTTTTGGTGCAGATCCAACTTTTCTTTATGCCTGTTCCAACCAAAAGATCCATTTTATATGGTTCCAAACTAGGCATAGTTAGTTGGCCTAAACATATGGATCTGTTCAATGACTTCCCTTCTTCATGTTGTTCCATTGATAAGGGCTATACCTTGGAGACCTAATTCTTCACAACATTGTAACAATTATTTTGAATATTGATGAAAGAAAACTTTTAAAGAGTATATTTTAGTCCTAATATGTAGAGGAAGAGATATAGCCAAACTCACTTGATTATACCACCCTAAAGTTTTATTTTCTCCTCCGATCTCTCATCTAGTTTGCATATTATTAGGAAGAAGGAAAGTTACAATAAAATGTCTTGTTTTGGGCATCCAATAATTTAACCGCAAATGACATAGATGATACTCACTTTTGGAACCATTCCTTGTTTTGGCCGAGATTAGAGAAATATGTCAAAACAAAGCCAATTTACTACTCAAAATATGCTGAACATGGCCTCTTGATTTTTTTGTTTACAGTTTTACCCTTTTAGCTCCTAACAGGCGGCATGGAAGTTATCTCTTGAAAAAGCCAACCCCAAAATTTTTAGGTGAAAGAGCAAAAGTGTCAAGTAAACAGGAAATTGACCATGTTTGTTATAATTTCTAATTTGCGGTTAACAATGGTATTTTTAATAAAAGTGAGGGCTATCTATGTCATTGTCCAATAATTTAAACAAAGAGATCATCAAAAAAAAATTAAAGAAAAAGAAAGGTCAAAACTGTTATTTTCTGTAATTAATTCGTAAAGGTTAAGAGTTAACTAAAGTTAGTTGCGCAGAGATTAACAGGAAGTGGCTGTTTGAGCAATTTTTGGAAACGTTTGGCACCTATCTTACTTTTTTAAAACTAAAGCAGTTGTACATAACTTCATCATTCTTTGGGTACTAATACTTAAATTATCCTTTTAAAGTATTTATGCCTACAAATAGGATCATAGTTAAATATGACAAGGTCAATGTAAGCACTTGGAACCCGTAAGTATAAAGCTCAATCCCTATAGACAGGTTATGCACGCCCGTTGACAGCGCACGGTAATTAGGCAGAAAAAAAAGGCGCCTTTAGCAACGGTTCAAACCACCACTAATGACCCTCTTTGCAGGATCTTTGCACATCAAACTGTCCCCGCGCTTCCACGCTCCGTCTTTATGGATGGGGTTCTAAAAGACAATTGAGAGAGAGAGAGAGATGCTGCATGAATTGCCATCACCATCTTGGCATTATAGTGTGTAGTGGTCGAATTGGGCGTGCACGCTACACACCATCTTGGCATTATAGTATGAGCAGTGATCAGGTGAAATGTGCTTGTACAAAGAAAAGTGCAGCCCTATTTCTTTGAATGACATAGGTCCGGTTCTTCCCCAAAGATCAGACGGTTTTTTAGGGCTACAGTCTGAACCGAACTGGTGTCACTTAAAGAAATGGGGTGGCACTTTTTTTATGCAATCATATTGCACCAGATCCCTGGACAGGAGTTCAGTTAATTTTTATCAAGGAGACGCGGGAAATTGGCACCAACCGGGGGTGATGCACGTCACCTTGTGTTGGGACGTTGCAAGTTCAAATCCCAATGGTATTGTATAACTGGTAGGGGTCTGCCTAACCTCAGCTTGCCTTCCAAAAAAAAGACACTGGGAAATTGGCATTAGTGCCATCTAACTTGGCAGCCATTTTGGTTGTATATTGGGTTTATACCCATAAACTGTAATAGCCCCATTTTGAGTTACTCAGCACAAGTTCTGAGCCACATTGGCAATTAGTGAAAGCATGCAATCCTTCCTCATAGCCACCAATCATGTTGGTTTCCAGCTTCATGTCCTGCTAAACACAGTGGAGCATACAGAATAACAACAACAATATTAAAGGATCTGTCATGCAATTCAGCACATTAGATCATCCTTGTCAAAGAACTGAGACGCTCCAAGGCTGAGATTCCCCAATATCATACTAACGAATAGTTAGGATTTCCAGAAAAAGATGCCATTTGTTTGATGAAAAATAGCAAAGAATATAAAAAATCAAGTGGTTGAAGCTGACCATAAACTCCTATTAATGCTGACCACACATCTCACTTGGGAACTGTGATAATGAGACCACTCACATGTCGATGACGCGTAGTGGCGACTAATAGACCGATGAATAGGTTACATTCGATATTACCTGATCTGGCGTCCCACTACAGTACATTAAGTTTTTGTGGCAGCGTTTACAGCATCAGCTTAGTTGGGCCTTTATGTCATCCTACTGAGGCGCATCTTATAATGGTACTCGCCTCAATACAGACTAAGTTGGTGCAGCTACTACTTTATACTAACCACTACTGTGTATGGAAGTATGAAGATTAATGGCTGCCACCTAAACCTGTTGCTCTTGCCTGTGCTTGGACACCAACCCCCCATCCTTTCTGCAAGCAACAGTAGTTTGGAAATGAATGCTCAACAACAATTTCAGTACAAATTTCCCAGTGGCTACACAACTGAAGCTGCTTTCTTTTGACCACGTACACCCCTTGTATTTTTATGTCATTTCTCATACTGATGCAGGCTTAAAGCAGGGTCGTAGAGATCTATTCTACAATACTAATAATTGTACGCTTAATCTATGATGAATTGAAATCTACTAAACAATACATCATAGTGATACCATTTTCATTAAGAGTCTGCATACTCTAATGCATGTTCATTGGGTTATGCACAGGTTGCCAGATATTGGAAGCGAATGGGTGAAGCGATGCATTTTAAAATATATAAAAAGCACGAAGCGAGGAATAAAAAGAAAACAATATAAAAAATGAATGGGAATCAAAATAGAACGCAAATAAAAACTAAAATAAAAGTGACTATTCTTAAATTTCATGACTTTTTAGTGTAAGAATTAAATTTTTAACAAAATCTAAAAATGATGACTGTCAATTTAGAGAAAGCACTTGAAAGTGAGTGAAAAGCTTGAGAGAAAAAATAAAAAAAAATGAAAAGTATAGTGAGAGAACACATTAGAAGAATAGATGAACATATAAGAGAAGCGTGGAAGAATCAAGGTTGTTAAATGCGATGAGGCGAAGCGAGGCGTTGAGCCTGCGCTTCGCCTCTGAGGCGTACGCCTCTCACAACTGGTATGGAAGTGAAGCGGTGGGAGGGGAGGCAGGGAGCGGCGGAGGAGCAGTTGGCCGGCAAGTGGCGGTGGATCCACCGGCACTTGGGGTTAGCACAGCCAACTAATCGGGTGGAGAAGGAAGACTTGGGGATGAAGGAGGGGGTTCTGGAGGTTGATGAGGGCCAGTTTGCGCATCACAGCACGCCTCAGTACCTTGAGCATGCGCCTCGCCTCTGAGGCGTACGCTTCAGGTACTGAGGCGTACGCCTCTCACAACACTGGGAAGAATCAAGATTCTCATCAAGTTTCCGAAGCGGGAAGTATTGTGCTTTCGAAGTGAGTTTTCAAAAAATGGGCTTCCCACCTTCCGGTAACCCTGGTTCTGCATATTCTAAAGAGTGTTCATGGCCTCTGCATTCAAGATCTGCCACATTAAGCCTTATAGTATAGAGTATAGACTAAAGAGTATTTAGTATTTATCCATAAGTTGAAAGCTACGTAGACTTTCTCATTCCATACTTGTAGAACAATGGGAAGAGCTTCTCGGTGTAAATATTTGCTTGTTCTTCATCTTCTGTACTACATAAAAGCATTAATTTGCCGTCCTAAGCAACTGGAAATGGTAAATGCAGTAAAACTCTTATGTCAATATTGTGCTATTTTTCCTTGACCAATGTGGCATCTTTTAAACATTCATTGATTGACTAAAAGAAACTACCCAACCAAAATTATTGTGGTCACCATTTATTCCAAATCAGAAGAGTACTCTCTCTCTCTCTCTCTCTCTCTCTCTCTCTCTCTCTCTCTGCACCACCTGTTAACTCACCGCTTTTTTAGCTCCAACATCCTAGTTTTATATAATCCCTGATGTCTTACAGACCCCCCTAAACCAAATCATCAAATTCTTCTCTATCTTCTTCAGTTGCTAATAATGGCTGCCAAACTCTCTTCTTTCCTTGCCCTCTTCCTCACCTTCTATATCGTAATCACGCTCACAGGAACTGCAATGGCCATCCGGAGTATACCAAAAAAGGCACCTCAGACTGGCGATTTGAAAAAACCTGATTGTGACACAGATGGCAGCTTCCTCATTCCTGGAGTTGGCCGATACATGGGAAATTCCGCTGGAGCCTTGCCAACGACCCCTTTGCCAGGCACAGGAGGGCCCGGAGATGGTGGTGGTGGGTACCAGACCCCTAGTTATATCCCCGGACTCGACGACACTTTTGTTCCCAATCCAGGCCTTGAAATTCCAATTGTTGGAGGTGGAGTTCCAATTGGCAATGTTCACCCTTAAGCTTTGATTGGTGAAAACAATCATCATATAGACAATGGTACTCATGTAGGGTAGGTATCGTAGTGTTTTAGCATTCAAAAGGCATTGCTTGAAGCAGCTTCAGCTGGCGTAGAGGTTATTGTTTCAGGTCCTTGGGTGTAACCATCTGGTATTGACTTAGTTGAATAAGATTTGATTGCATGTCTTTTTCCATTATATGCTTAAGCTGGATAGATCAAATAATAAAATAAAAATAAAAGTAGAAAATCCACATTATGCTGTCAATAGGCAGGCCCAAATTCAAGAATTAAGAAAGTCATTGTTTCCTCTGCAAAAGTTACAAAGTTTGTCGCATCTTGTGCTTTCTTCCTAAATGGACAAGATATTCTAAAGCACAACATATCAAGAAACTACAAAGTGCAACAGGTGAAGAGGAACATCAGACACAAACCAATTCTTTCAAGCAAGAGGACATTAACTCCAAAAGTTAGATCATGTTGAAATCCCCGTGTCTGGTGGCCGCAGTCATTTTTCTCCATTTTTTCTCAAAGATTTTTATTGCTTAAGCACCTAGAAGAATTCCCTTGCAACTAAAATTGTTGAAAAGGAAAAAAACATGGGCATCAGAGCTAAGGGTGTGTTCGAGTACTTGGATCTGGAACAGAAGGTTCGTACTTGGTCATGAGATCCATGCCAATCAGCAGTTGTTGTAAACATGAGATCTCAGATCTTTAAATCTAAGATTCCAAAATACCCTCAAATTCATGAATCTCTAACCAAAAGAGGGAGGTCTCTATGTGGTCCAGTTTCAAATCCTATGGGTCTCATAATAACTAGATTCAGACACGTAACTTGATCCATTTCTATACCCTGACAATCACTCAGGAATCAAAATACTTCCTAAAAAGGAAAACAGACATGCATGAGTTGATCTTTTGGTGACAACCCATTCATCAGGCAACAAATGGCCTATACACGGCTCGCTCTTCATCTGCATGAAGAAAATACATGAGAGACCTTCTGATTCACTGACTTGAGTTGATTCCTCACAAAACATAAGGCCATAAACGTTGATGGTAGGGTAACTATCAGGAATTAAGTTCCCCAACAGAAACAGAAGTATTTGATCCTTGTTTGTTAGTTTCAATTGCTACAAATAGATCAAGGGCAGAAATAGAAACCTAGAATGCCGTCAGCAACCTGATAGTCATGAAAAATATATATATTGGTGGTGAATGTTCACACAATGCAAATTTACATTTAACGTGGAAACCCAAATTTTTAAGAGCAACGTTAAAAGTTGTAAACACCCAAAAACTTTACAAATCTCAAAAACTGAGAAACCTAACAAACAAACAAACAACAACTACGCCTTCATCCCAAAACAATTGGGGTCAGCGATATGAACCAAAAAAAGAAATTCATTTTGGGTCTTCCACATGAATCCTTTTCCTCCAATCATTTCTATCCAACGCCATGTCCTCGGTGAGGTTCAAAGCATTCATATCCTTTCCTATCATCTCCATCCAAGTCTTCCTAGGCCTACCCCGACCTCTTTTAACTAATATATTTTCCCATTTCTCCAACCTTCTAACTGGAGCATCATTAGGCCTTCGCCGAATATGTCCAAACCACCGTAAACGATTCTCTCGCATCTTATTTTCAATGGGTGCAACAC
Source organism: Nuphar pumila (assembly GCF_984573655.1). Classification (NCBI taxonomy): domain Eukaryota; kingdom Viridiplantae; phylum Streptophyta; class Magnoliopsida; order Nymphaeales; family Nymphaeaceae; genus Nuphar; species Nuphar pumila. The sequence goes on from NC_143254.1 coordinate 36,057,241, forward strand.
CTACCTTCTTACGTATCTCTTCGTTCCGAATCTTATCTTTTATTGTATTTCCACACATCCATCTAAGCATCCGCATCTCAGCTACACTCATTTTTTGAATATGATGTCTCTTGGCAGCCCAACATTCCGTACCATAAAGTAAAGCGGGTCTAATAGTCGTCCTATAAAACTTTCCCTTCAACCGCAATGGCATTCTACGATCGCACAGCACTCCAGTAGCACTTTTCCATTTCATCCACCCAACCTTTATCCTATGATTTACATCTCCATCAATTTCTCCATACTTTTGAATGATGGATCCCAAATATTTGAAATAATCATTCACCGGTATATCTTGCTCACCAAGCTTCACTACACTCCCATCACTACTTCGTTGCTTACTAAACCGACATTCCATATATTCAGTCTTACTCTTACTCAACTTAAGACCTCTAGCTTCCAATGTCTGTCTCCATAATTCTAACTTAGCATTAACCCCAGCTCTAGACTCATCAATCAAAACAATATCATCAGCAAACAACATACACCACGGTATATTTTCTTGAATTGATCTCGTAAGCTCATCCATCACTATCGCAAATAGGAAAGGGCTTAAAGCAGATCCTTGATGTAACCCAACCGTTATCGGAAAATTGGTTGTCACCCCTCCACAAGTGCAGACATTGGTTACTACTCGTTCATACATATCTTTAATTATACTAATGTACTTGAGAGAAACACCTTTCTTCATCATTGTCCACCAGAGAACGTCCCTAGGTACTCTATCGTATGCCTTCTCTAAATCAATAAAAACCATATGCAAATCTTTGTTCCTCTCTCTATATCTTTCAATAAGTTGTCTAAGAAGATGTATAGCTTCCATAGTTGATCTTCCAGGCATAAAACCAAATTGATTCTCCGATATCATGACAACCTTCCTCAACCTAGACTCAATCACCCTCTCCCAAAGTTTCATAATATGACTCATGAGTTTTATACCACGATAGTTTGTGCAATCTTGTATATCACCCTTATTCTTATATAAAGGCACCAAAGTACTCTTCCTCCACTCATTAGGCATCTTATTTGTTCGCCAAATCAAGTTAAAAAGATTTGTCAACCATTCTAAACCTTTCTCTCCCAAGCATTTCCAAGCCTCGATAGGTATAAAAACTGAGAAACCTAGGGATCTGGAAAATAACCAAGAACAAAAGATGTCCAAAAACAACATTTCTGTATGGGATGACAATCCTGTTTGCGGTTCTATCTACTTGATATGACACCCCCTCTGTGCCGTCATACCCTGGGATGACACACCAGTGTGCAGTTCCACATGGGACGGTTTGGTGTGCCGTTCGGTCCCGTTAGACACATGGATAAATCTTTAAGAAGAAGTGTGTCCTAATTGGACTCAACCTCCTCTTGTGTATTTGGTGTTGGAATTTTGGTGGATGAGTCTTATTTTCATAATTCATTTGGCCTGGATTAAAAAAAAAACTCTATATTCATATACCATCTAGGATTATTATAAATAGGGGTGGGCTCGTAGAGTTTGAAACAAAAATCTAAAAATCTTGTTTGAGTGATGGCCTTAGAGAGAACATCTACCCTAGCCTTGCCTTCAGCTGGATCCTTAAACTGTCATACTTACGCAAAGGTGTTGTCGAAGTCATTTCAACAACCATCGTGCCTACACGAACGTGCTGCCAGACCGAAGAAGAGCATAAAAGATAAACGGATATCATAGTCGATTTGATAGATTGTTCTTATGTTTTAGTGTTCTTTACATTTTTTTTTATTCTCTACATAAGTGCTTATACACATTTCATTTCAATTGCATATCTTGTTTCACAGGGACTCAGAATCCTAAATATGAGCACTTGTCCGACCAAGTTCGGTGAAGCCTAAAAAGGTTTCGACAAGCCAGTAGTGTTAAGACTAGCCAGTCCTATTTAAGGGTATTTATTTCTTTGTAATAAATTGAATCACATTTGATTAATAACAAAAAAGAAGCATCTGTAAACACCCAAAAAATTTATAAATTTTCAAAAAAGACAAACCTAGGGATTTGAGAAATAAGCCTAGCAAAGACTTGTTCGAGAAACAACATTTCGGTATGGGACGACAATCCTGTTTGCGGTTCCATCTACCGGATGGCACCCCCTCTGTGTCATCCTACCCTGTTATGACACACAAGTGTGTGGTCCCACTAGGCACATGGATAAACCTATTAGAAGAGGTGTGTCCTAGTTGGACTCAACCTCCTCTTGTGTATTTTATGTGAGACTCTTCCTAAATGAGTCTTATCCCCGTGAGGATAAAATCAGATCCATTTTGGTTGGATTAAAATCCAAAAAAATCCCTAATTCACATCTCATCCACAATTGTTATATAAATAAGGGTACCCTCCGAGAGTCTAGATCAAAGGATCTGTAAATCATATTCCTAAGTGTTGGCCTTAGAGAAGAAACCTACCCAAGCTCTACTTGTGCTCAGACCCTTTCTACCACAAGCCCTCAATTGTCATACCTACGAGAGGTGTTGTCAAAGTTACTGCAAGAACTATCAAACCGAGCTATCGATCAATTGAAGGGAAACCTTAAAGGAGAAAAAACATGCTCTCAAGTCCAAAAAAGGTATTTTTCCATATCATTTACTTATTTATTCTAATTTATTTGATATGTTTATTGATACTCATACACATTTTGATTTTATTTGCATATCTAAATCCGTAGTGGTGAGTTTCAAAACTACAAAGATCGAAAAGAGGATGACCCGAGCTTGAGATGGGCATCCCCACATTTTTAAAGGCTTTTAAAAAAGATTTTGCAAAATCTGAGTAAGTCAAATCTTTTTTTTTTGAAAGGCAAGCTTGGCAGACCCTCTACCAGTTATACATTACAACTATAACATTGGGTTTTTGAACTTGCAACATCCCAACACAAGGTGATGTGCACTAGCTGGAGCACCAGTGTAAGTAAAAGGGTTGTGGTCCCTTATCACTTGTGATAAGTTTTGGGCCTCCGCATTGAGGCCCAAGTACAACCTCTGCAGCTGGCCGTCAGAATGGGTTGAGGGTTTCAAATAGTTGAATGGGTCTGGCATTTGGGAGGGCTGCTTAAAATGCATCCCCACTCTCGTTGATGCTTCTTTCATTTTGCTTGGAGATGGATCTCGTATTCTATTTTGGAAAGATAAACGACATCATGACGGTCACCTAAGAGATTTGTTTTCAGACCTTTATTGGCTATCGAACAATAAGGATGCCTTGATTTGATCCTAGTGGTCCCCTACCGATTGTGATATTAAGCTTAGAAGGAACCCAAATCTACCATCATTTCAGCAATGGCTTCAATTCATGGAGTTGCTCTCTTCGTGCAACCTCTTCGGACTTTCCTTCTTGGATGCACTCTTACGATAAGAACTACACCATATCTTCTTGCTATTGATTATCGGCGATACGGATCAGGACATTATCGATAACACACATGTAGTTGTTATCGATAATGCATATGCAACAAATGTGGTTACACATAACCAACTCATGTATCACAAGAAGGATCGAGACATTATCGATAACACACATGCAGATGTTATCGATAATGCATATGCAGCCGATAAAGCAGCAAATGTAACAGCAAGTGTAATGTACACATATATATAAATGTGTAAATGTTATCAAAATAATAAGTGAAGAATACGATTATTGTTCTAAGAAATCTATCTCTCCTCATTTTTGTTATGGTATCAGAGTCATGATAGAGACGGTGTCTGCTATCATTGTCGCGATCTTAGATGGATTCCTCCTCTTCTTCTTCAATTTCTGCAACATTCCAGCCACTTTATCCTTACCCATCCATGTTAAACGTGGGGAATTTTGTCTCCATCAAGCTTAGTCAATCTAATTACCTCCTATGAAAGACCCAAATTTTGGGATTGATAGAAAGTCAGGATCTTCTTGGTTTCATCAATGGCGAAACTCCTATGCCACAACCTATCATCAGCTCCCCCATACCTAAATTTTCTGAAAAAACATCAGAAAATCCAGTGTTTAGGGCATGAAAGAAGTCTGGTCATCTTTTAAGGGGATGGATTACCGAACATTTATCCAAAGAGGTTCTTGGCCTAATCGTAGGTCAAGAAACCACTGCCTAAGTTTGGGCCACGTTGGAGGAAACCTTCGCTCTTGATTCTTATGAAAGAGAGTGATACCTAATCCAACAATTGCAAATGTATCATAGGTGAAATTCATCTATTGCTAAATATATTAGAGGTTTTAAGAACATCAATGACAAGTTAGCGGTGATTGAAAAACCGGTAAGTGATCGAATAAAAGTTTTCAATCTCTTGAATAGACTCAGATTAGGTTATGAGTCATTTGCCACTGCCATGCTGAAGTTGCCCACTCCATCATATAGAGAGATCATCCCTCTACTTCAAAGTCACAAAACCATGAGGAACTTCCGTGCTGTAATCGAGCACCCAGAGGCTGCAAACAACAACGTTGCCTTCTTTAGGCAGCGACAAGGAAGAGCAGGATCAAACAATTGGTTCTCTTCAAGGGAAAGAGGATTTGCTCAATTCGGGCAACAAGCCTCCAGCCACAGAGCCAATTCCAGTGAAACTAATAACTTGGCAAGACCTCATCAACAGGCTCACCACTCCAGTAACAATCAATCCCATGGAGCATACAAAGGATCCCAAAAGGAGAAGGGCGTTATCTGCCAGATTTATTTCAAGCCCAATCATAGTGCACTCAAATGCTAGCACCGGTTCAACCAAACCTACCAAGCAAAAGATGTTCCTCAAGCTTTGGAAGCCATGGGAATCTCTGACAATCAGGATGACCATGCATGGTTCCCTGATACTACAGCATCTTCTCACATGACATCGAATCCAGATAAACTTCAAAATGTTGTTAAATATGAAAGACCAGAAAAAATCATGGTCGAAAATGGCAATATCTCATATTGGTTCATCAGATATTAAACTTGACAAAAAGGAATTATACTTAGAAAATGTGTTGGTAGTCCTGAAAATAAAAATGAATTTGATTTCAATCAGTCAGTTGACAGAAGAACATCCATTAATTATTGAATTCTCTGTTGATGGCTTTTTGATAAAGGACATGCACATAAAATCAGTGATCACAAAGGGGTGTAGGAACAAAGACCTTTACATATTGGAGCCAAGATCACAAGAAGCATTTTTCTCTACTCGGTTTCAGGTTGTCAGTGGTGATTGTTGGCACCAAAGGCTCGATCACTCATGGACGTAGTCAATTTTTTGAAGAAAAATAAATTGATAACTAGTAGTTACAGTTTTTCTAATAAGTGTAAAAGCATTTTCCCTAGTTGTGCCATGGCCAAGGCGTGTAAATTCCTATTTATAAAATCTGATTTTACCTATAAACATGCTTTTGATAAGATTCATTGTGATCTATGGAGCCCTGCACCCATAAGATCAAACCAAGGTTTTCAATACTATGCCATTTTGATAGATGATCATTCTAGATTTTCCTAGATTTATCCACTTAAACAAAAATCAAATTTTGTGGATTGCTTTGATGATTTTAAAAAGATGGTTAAGACACAATTTGAGAAAGAGATCAAAATTTTTCAATCTGACGGTGGCATAGAATTCGTTAACAATAAAATGACAAAGATTTTCTGAGAGAATGGGATACACCATAGTATCTTGTGTCCTGGCACATTAGAACAAAATGGTCAGGCAGAGCGCAAACATAGAAACATCACCGAGTTGGGCCTCTCAATGATGTTTCAAGCAAATGTATCCCAAAGGTATTTGGTCGAAGCTTTCAAAATTGTTATTCGTTTGATAAACAAAATTCCTAGTCGACGTTTGAAAATGAAATCACCATTTGAGAAATTTAACGGTAAGATATTGAATTATGAATATATGAGAATTTTTTGCTGTAGATGTTTCCCATTTCTATGGGATTACTCCTTAAACAAGCTCAATCCACGATCCTTGCCATGTTTTTTTGCATGTTTATATATCACAAGTGATATTCGATGAGAGCATCATGCCATTTCAGGATCCCAAGTCAACATTCATTCAACATTTACCACTGCATAGATTGATTAAATTTTTATATTGGTTTCCAGGTACTCCAAATCTGCCATCCACCAATATGCCACAACATGTTGTCCTGCAGCAACCAATATATGACATTGTCGAATAAGACCAACCGCATATCATGGATGGCTTCCCTAATGCCGAGACTGAAACCATTGCACTGAAATATGAAGGATCGACTGACCAACAGCAGCCTGAACTTGGCCAAGATCATGTTGTTGCCAGCATGCCTCCTACAGTTGTATGTGCTACTCATACCATGACTACTCATTCACAAGCAGGTGTGTTCAAACCTAACCCCAAATATCTCATGCTAGCCACACTTATCGTTCCTTTGGAACCTAAGTTTGTCAAGGCAGCACTCAAGCACCCTAGATGGTCTGAAGCAATGACGAAGGAAATGCACGCTCTCCACCAAACGGGGACTTGGGAGCTAGTTCCCCCATCACCCCACATGAACATTGTCAGCTGCAAATGGGTGTTTAAAACAAAGATTCATGTTGATGGTTCCCTCGAGCGGCTCAAAGCATGACTCATTGCAAAAGGCCACAACCAAGTTGTTGGCATTGATTTTCTAAAAACATTCTCACAAGTGATTACACAGACAACCATTCGAGTTGTCTTGTTAATAGTTGCCGCTCATGGATGGACAATCCATCAACTTGACGTCAAAAATGCCTTCTTGAATGATTTTCTTGCTGATCTTGTGTACATGCGACAACCGCTCAGATTTGAAGATCCCACCAAACCTAATCATGTGTGCAAACTCAAATGTGCATTGTATAGGCTAAAGCAATCCTCGTGCACTTGGTTCGATCAGTTCGGCGATTACCTACTTTGTCTAGGGTTTTATTGCAGTACCATTGATTCCTCCTTGTTCATTTGCCATCATTTAAGAGGGACCATTTTACTTCTCCTCTATGTTGATGACATCATCATCATCAACAATCATCTCACTTTTTTATCTGACTTTATTCAGTAGTTAAACTTCAAGTTTGCTATGAAGGACCTTGAGGATCTCCATCATTTCCTCGGTATACATGTCCAACGTTTTGTAGGCGGTATTTTTCTGAATCAATCCTGATATGCTCTCGACATACTTGATCGGACCAACATGACTGATTGCAATCCCATTTTCACGCCCATGGTCGAAAAGCCCTATGCTTCTACAGATGACATGTTGTTCTTTGATCTCCATTACTATTAAAGTTTGGTTAGGAGCCTCCAATATCTCACCTTTACTCGCTCTGATATTGTCTACAGTATGAATCATGTTTGTCAATACATCATTCCCTGACGGACCACCATTTCCAACTAATCAAATAAATTCTTCGGTATGTCAAGGGTTCTCTCAGTCATGGGATTTGTATCTTGTCCAAAAACCCTACCGTTTTGTATGGCTTCTCTGATGCTGATTGGGCAGGATGCCCTACCACGTGTTGATCCACCTCTGGATTTTGTATTTATTTAGGTGGAAATTGCATCTCATGGAGCTCCAAGAAACAGCCCACTCCAGTACTGAAGCAGAATACTGTGTGCTCGCTTCCACTACTGTTGAATTAACATAGGTATTATTAATTTTGCGCGACATTGGGTTATTTCTCTCAAACCCGCCCACTCTGTTTTGCAACAATCTCTCAGCTCTCCATCTCACTATCAATCATGTGTTTCATAATCGATCTAAGCATATAGAGCTTGATTATAATTTTGTGAGAGAAAAAGTGGCTCTCCATCAGTTAATTACGCGCTTTGTTCCTTCTGCATCTCAAGTCGCTGATATTTTCATCAGGTCTCTCACTCGGCCATCTTTTGTGACTTTATGACCCAAACTTGGTTTGTGGGATTCCCCCAACCCAGTTTGAGGGGGCGTATCAGCGATACGGATCGGGACATTATCGACAACACATGCAGCTGTTATCGATAACTCATAATGCACATGCAACAAATGTGGTTACACATAACCAACTCAGATATCACGAGAAGGATCGAGACTTTATCGATAACACACATGCAGATGTTATCGATAACGCATATGCAGTCGATAAAGAAGCAGCAAATGTAGCAGAAATTGTAATATACGCATATATATAAACGTGTAAATGTTATCAAAATAATAAGTGAAGAATACGATTATTGTTCTGAGAAATCTCTCTCTCATTTTTGTTACCGATTGCTATGCCTCCATCTGCTGCATGGCTTCCAAAAAAGTCATTATAGAATAGGGTTTTCCCTTTACTGGGTCCGTCACAGCATGGCTTATATTACTTGATAAGCTCTTAACGGACTTAGTTCTAAAGAAGCGAGGCTTTCAAATGACTAGTTATTGCTCCTTATGTGGCAGTTACGAAGAGTCGGCACTGCACCTAGTTTGGCAATGTACTTTCTCTAAGGAAATCTTTCATCTAATTTGTCCCCATTCAACCTTCGTCTGGGATTTACATACTGATCTGCGTGGAGTCCTTATTGCCACTCACCTGAAAGAAGTTTCGGCAGCAACATCATGTTTATTTGGCGTTGTTCTGTGTTAATCGTATGGCGATCCCTAAGGCTTCAGCGCAACTCAAGAAGACACACAGGATTCAGCTTATCCAGCGCTAGCTTGGCTAATGCTGCTCGACGGGATTTGTTGCTCAGACTACGGCGGAAAGGCATCGATGTGCCTAACTTCCTGAGCGTCTCTTATTAGCGTGTAGGCATAGTCTCTCTGCTGATCCTGCAGCATGTGTTTTGGTGATTGTCTCTGAGATCTTCATTATTGTTTTAATTTTGCTGTAATGGTATGGCGTTAGTGACCTGTCATCACTAACGCAAATCCTATAACATTTCATTAATTTTTTATAATAATGATATTTTTCTTTAAAAAAAAAATAGAAGGCTCGTAAACACTCCACTACGGGACCTACATACTGCAAGAGTATCATATAAACGGAAGTCGTATAAATGGCCTCAAACATTGTTCTATGAGAGCACTTTCACACAGCTTTTTCTTCATTTCCTTTTTTTAACCAGCAAAAATGGAAGAAATAAGCTCACAAAAGCAGCTCACCACGAGATATCCGAAGAAAATTGCAGAATAATCTAAGGAAAAATTATAGCAGCCATACTGTTGAAACTTTTTAAAAAGTTTCTTTTAATATTCACATGCATAAAGTTGTTTCAGATCATAAAATCATAACTCAACCTTCTAATCTGTTACATGGTTACGGGTATGGGTGCAAGTACGGGTATGGATACAGAGGGTATGACACGGCAATTCCAAAAGATGGGGATAATGCTACACTGTTATATATATATATATATATATATATATATATATATATTAATATTAATATTTATTTTTAAAATTAAATTATATTTACTGTACTTATTTTCTTTTTTTATAATAAAAATATTCTTTTATTATATAAGGGGAAGCGGTAGCTTGTAACCCCATCCCCCATAAAGGGGTACCTCGTGATCCCCAATCCCTCTTTTATTATAAAAGGAGAAAGGGGTACTTTGTGATCCCATTCCCTCTCTCATTAACCATCCCCACCACCTCCCTCTCTCTCTCTCTCTCTCTCTCTCTCTCTCTCTCTCTTTTCATGAAAGAGAACGAGACGAAGAGGAAGGAGGAGCCATCATTTCTTTCTCCGCCTCCACGAAAGAGAACATGGTGGAGAAGATGAAGAATAAGGAGCCTACTCTCTCTGAGTAGGAAGAAGGAGAACGGAGAAGAAGATGAAGGAGGATGAGGAGGTAGGTACCTCTCTCTCTCTCTCTCTCTCTCTCTCTCTCTCCTTCTTCTTCTCCTATTCCTACAGCTGCCAAGGGTGGAAAGGAAAGGGTTTTGATAGAGAAAAAAAGAAAAAATGGGTCCGGGTTAAGTCAGACTCGGAGCAGTGCCGGGACCCGACCTAGGGCATTCCCGGACCCGCACCCATGTCATCACTTATCAACACGGCCGAGTATGGCGGCAAATATGCCGTGTCTATGTTACATAGCTTCTAATCATTTTAGCAGCTTTTCACACTTTACTAGACCAACAAGTAGTAGAATTCAATAACCTCTCATGAAGAATATGAGAGCTGGTATGGATGGATCAGTTTTGAGAAATCAAGAACTTGGAACAAAGAGAAGAAATGAAGCTATGAATAAAACAAGCCAAGCAATTTTGGTGGCAGTTTTGTAGGAGCAGTGAGTGGACGTCACCTTGTGTTGGGGACGTTGCAAGTTCGAATCTCAATGGTATGGTTGTATAACTGGTAGGGGTCTGCCTAACCCATGACTATCAAAAAAAAAATTGTTGGTGGCAGTTTCAATAATTGATAAGGGGATAAAGAAGTTTTTTAGGAAAAGAGTGTCCGTGCGTGCACTACGCATGTGTGAGCATCTAAAAGATTTACTAAATTATGGTTCTTGCATACATATACAAAATTTAATATTTTTTATTAATTGCTATCTAGATAATTACCAAATGCCTACCTTTCACCTAGACATTGGCCAGGGAACTATACTAACGCATATATCTCCTAGCCAATGCCTAAGCATGAACCAAACAGAACAGAATACCTTATCATCATTGATTGTGAATTAAACAACTATTTTGATTTTGATTTATTGAATCATAGAAAAGAAAATTTGACCTCTTCCTTATTCAACTTATTTACATGGAAGGTCTCTATATGGATGAGACAAATTCTATTGCAATCTGTTGATCTTTCTCAGAAAAAAATCACAATAATTTCTGGTTTGGAACAATGATGGAGATTCCTCATTAGTTTTTAATTTCCTACCAGTCTCCTGTGGCAAAACCAAATCATGCAAGTTGGTAAGTCACCCAAGGTTTACTTATTAGCCTCATCAGCCAGTGCACAATGTGCCTAAAGACCAAGAGTTATTAATCTCATCAGGCACTATGTAATGTGACTGAAGATTGAGTCCCTTCAAAACAGGGTTCAAAATTAAGCTTAAATGCATCATTTTCTTGAGAAACCACAAGTTCTAGGTTACAGATATCTGTCAAATACTCTTGTTACAACCCTTGTTACGAACATAGCATTATAGACAGGATTGGGTGAAACTTTTGTTATTGGGGTTATGAGTTGGATAAATGTTTGGATCCGATATAGGTAGGTCCATATCCATACTTTATGATCAGATTAGAACTTATAAATAAGAACTCTTTCATGTAATGAACATCATTGAATGTTATGAGAATTCACTCACTTGGGTGTTAGGAGGTTTGCTTCTTCTCGAATTAAATCAATCCTCGTTCTCTTCACTTCTTTTCTTCACATCATCTCTCTCTCTCTCTCTCTCTCTCTCTCTCTCTCTCTCTCTCTCTCTCTCTTTCCTTCCTAGGATCTAGTGCTAGTTAGGGTTCTAACATTTGAGTGAAGAAAATGGGGATTGCTTCAATTTGAGGAGAAACAAACCTTCTAACACCCAAGTGAGTGAATTCTGATAACATTCAATGATCATTACATGAGAGAAATCTTATTTGTAAGTTCTGATCTGATCCTAAACTATAGATATGGACCTCCTTATATCTGACCTAAACATTTATCCAAACTCATAACCCCAATTACAAAAGTTTCACCGAATCCGGTTTATAATGTTATTTTCATAAAAAGGTTCCTAACAACTCTCTTCTTAAAGATCTCGTGTAGCTTCATTGCCAAAATAATTATTAAAGTGAATATCGGCATAAGACAATATGTCTATCACTGAATTCCACACACCTCCTAGCATGTCATGCTGCATTATTCTCTACTTGTTCAACTGCATCCTTGTCTCATAGATCTGTACATTACAAATCTCCATCTTTAAAACAAGCATTTACCCTTTTAAATGCTTTGTGCAAAGGTTCTAATAGTATGATGGAAAATCTGACTCACAAAAGTTCATGGATTATTTTACAAATCACACGTGAAACCAATAGGAAAAAAGTGGACCCGGGATGGATCCAGATCCAACCCGATAACCCCCCTCGTGTTCTCTATTTAAACACAGGGGGATCTCCCTCTTACGAAGGAAGGACCCCCCCCCCTGACGTTTCTCTCTCCCCGACGGTCATTCCTCTTCTCTCTGTCTCTCTCCCTCTTCTCTTTGTACTCTGATGGGAGAGGTGTCGTCCCTCCTGCCTCACCCCCTCTCTCGGTCTTCTCGTATGCAGGGACGGGTGATGCCCCCTCCTTGCACTTTTTATCCCTTTGTTTGCAGTAGAGGGAAGGGCGCCTCTGCCCTCCCCCTCTCTCGCTCTGGGTTGGGCTTGCAGGGGAGGGGCATCGCCCCCTACCCTGCTCCCTCTCTCTTTAACCTTTTAGCAAATGAAGGGCTTGACCCATCCCTACTCCATCTCTTAGCAGAGGAAGGGCTCTGCCTCTCCCTGCTCCCTTTTTTTTGGCAAGCAAACAGGCACAGGGCGGTACCCCTTGCCTTTTTTTTTTTGGTCAGTGAGCAAGTGGTGACGCCCCCTACCTCCTCCCTTTTCGGCCTGAGGGCAAGGGTGCAGCCTCTGCTCCCTCTCTCATTTAGATCAGGCCAGCAGGCAGGGGTTGCACCCTTGCCCCTTACTCTCCTTCTATCAGGCTGACGGGTAGGGGTTGTGCCCCTGCCCCTGCCCCTTTCTCTACCTCTGTCAGGTTGGCAGGCAGGGGTTGTGCTCCTGCCCCCTTCCTCTTTTTCTAATTGGACAATGGGCAAGGGTGTGCCCCCTGCCCTTTCCTCTTCTTCTTCCTCTTCCTCTGTTAGGTTGGCGGGCAGGGGCGCAACCCCTGCCCCTTGTTTTGAGATTTGACCCCTGCAATCCAAGCATTGGTTAGTTTTTCCTATTTTGAGATTTTTGCTTCATTTTGCGCAGTACCACATATTCCATCAGCATAATGGATCCTACACGTGCCCTGAGGCATGAGCCTTTTGTCACCTACGCCCAAAGACATCAGTATCTCTAACAATCTCTGAGGTAAGAGAAAGTTGCACAAAGGACAATGGATGAACAAATCTTAAAACTTGCAAATATATATATATATATATATATGTGCAAATATGTGTGTGTGTGTTTAATTCAAGAACGCAGTTTTTTGTGATTCTTGTCCTCTTTTCTTTATGTCATTTACTTTGCCATCGCACTTTCACATGCATAGGCTTCTGCTTATGTATTTATTTAGTTGGGTATAGTTTCGTACCTCGTGCACTGCTTATGCATTTATTTAGCCAAGGTACAATTTCATACCTTATGCATTGTTTATACATTTAATTCAATGATGTAGTTTTTTTATCCTTGTCCTCCTTCCTTTATGTCATTTACTTTGTCATCGCGCTTTAATGCACAGGCTATTGCTTACACATTTAATTCAATAACGCAGTTTTGCGATCCTTGTTCTCTTTTTATTATATCATTTACTTTGCCTCTACGCTATCACATGCACAGACTTCTACTTACACATTTATTTAGCTGGGGTATGATTTCGTACCTCATGTACTACTTACGTATTTATTTAGCCAATGTATGATTTTATACCTCATACACTGTTTACACACTTATTTGCTTTATACTTTGCCATCGTGCTGTAATGTGCATAGGACTACATTATATAGTATATGTATAATTTTTAAATAAATACAACCTTGTAGGACACACAAGCATTTGTTCTATTCTATCGGTTTTCCCACTTGCTTTTTTTCAAAAGACATGGGTTCATGCGTAAGCGTTATAGTTTTTAAGAAAAGGGAATTCCTTGCGAGAATTTAGCTTTCCAAATGCATAGTTTTGCAAAGCAAAGTTTGCATGCTTATAGGTTGGAAATTGCAACTAAGCTTTCTCAAGTTGGCACATTTGGGAGAAATGTTTTACAACTTCGGTTTGAGTTTCCAATATGACTTGAATAGCCCCAGTTGAGGGCATGAGCATGTGTTTTGGCGGGGTTCTACTGAGAAACCTATACCCTATTTATCGCAAGACATGCATAATATGTTGATACTGCGATAAATGGATGAGAGATCCATGGCGATCTCATATCGTGCAAATTGTACAAGTATGTACAAGTGTTTTAAAAGGACTAGATCATGTCAAAATAAATATTTGTTGCATCATTTCTTTTATGAAACAATGAAGTTAGAGTTTCTTTTGAGAAACCAATACCTCTCTAATCGTAGTTATACTTTTAAACAAGCACGACATGTTAGTACTATGATGATTGGATACAAGGTTTGTGTAACCTTGAAGCGTGTGAATGGCACATTGAAAATCATTTACATAGTGATGTTTCGCCTTCGCAGGCAAGATGCTCATGCTGGTTTAAAGGACCAGAGCATGTCAAATGTAAACTAAAATGATTGCATTATTTCTTGCACAATACATTAAAGATGGAGTTTCTTTCTGAGAAACCTATATTCTTCTTATCATAACGGTACTTTCAGACATGCACAACATGTTAGTACTATGATGATTGAATGAAAGGTTTATGGTAACCTCCTAACATGCAAAGGCGCAATAATGAAATGAAAATCACATAAATGGTGATAATTGTTGATGATGCATGAAATGCACATCATGTTATTAATATATTCATGCATTTTTAGATGCTTTTAAGGTTTAAAACCCATGATTGGATGCATTTTTACATAAAGGAGTCATGGTTTGAATTTCAGGAAAATCAAAGTTAAATTGAGTGAGTTATGGCAATTTCAGTGTTTGGGAACAGATTTCAAGGTGATTCGGATCAAGATCCAACCCAAATAGTCCATCTTGGGCCTTGGATTAGTGTTTTAAACCTCCTAATCCACCTCACACGTGATCCAAAACCCATTTAGAATATGTTTTCAGAAAACCACTCCAAAAAGAGGCGCATAGAAATATTTTTTATTTTAAACCTCTTTCTAAAATGGAACCTGTGAACACCCCAAATTTTTCAAAATCTTTTTAAATATTCCCTTTGTGCCCTTGATATCATTTTCTGACAAATTAAGCCACTTTTGAATATAAATTCTAGTTCATTTCTCAAGTTTTACTGAAATTAAATTCATTGTATATGTTTAAATTGATTTCGGACCTGAATCCGTTGTCCAGATCCAAATCTGAGTCACATTGTCCAAATTTTAAATTGAAATTATACAAAATACCAAAAATAGTTTCAGACAATCCATTCAACATCTGTTTGGATCCATCACATTGTATTTCTTGATTCAAGTGTCAAAACTCGAACATTTTCTCAAAACCTGGGTTCAAACCCATTCTTCTGAAGAGATTTCTCTGAAATGATCGGAAATTCTCAGAAAAATACTCTTGTAAATATTCCTCAGAAAAATACAAAAAAATTAGTGTTTAAAACTTAGTTTTCTTTTTTTTTAAATCTTAGTTTTCTACTACAAAACTACAAAAAATGGAAAATGATGCAAAAAATCAAAAAAATTGGGGAAAGCAAAAGGTTTTAAAACTTGAAAATTTGAATTTTTGCCAAAAACCTCTTTTGAACCACTCTTTTTACAAAAATACTTTCAAAGGAGGCCTTCTTTTGGAAATTTGGAAAATCCACAACGGATCACTCCCGCGCACTTCCCTTCTCTCTTGCCTACCCTCCATCTACAACAACTCCTTCTTCCCTCAACCCCTCATCTTCAACCACCGGATTCTCCTTCACGCCTCCATCAGCCGCAGGCTCCCCCTTTCCAGAAGGATCCTCCACCCTCTACATAAACCACCTTCAAGAAACCCTAAAGGTCGCCCGTTATCACCCTGCCATCTGCATGCTTCTCCTTTGTCCTTCTCCTTCCTCCTTCTTCTTCTTCTTCTTCTTTACCTTCCGGTCTTCTCTGATTCTCCTCAAATAGCAGTAAAACACCAATTACTTCAGCCATCGTAGGAATCCGTCTTCATCCTTCTCCCTCTGGTGCTCTCCCATCAGCAGAAAGATCAGCCATTCACCTCCCCATTGGCCTTCTGAGTCTCTTTCCTCTCGCTCCCCGGGTTCTCTCCTTCATCAGAAAAAGATTTTCAACGAAAAGGGAAGTTCCCTCTCGAAGCTCCATCCTGTTGTAGGGACTCCAAGGAATCTGGTAAGTCCTCCTTCTTCCCCCCATTTTTTTTTTTCTGATCACTTCGGAGCTTTCTTGATTTGTTGTCTCATTAACGCATCTTTGAGGGATTGTGATTGCTCATGGCAATACCCATCCCTCCTCTGTGCAACAGTAACGGAATGCTCATTCCAACATCTCACGTTAAGATTAATTGACCTTCTCTATGTTTTTTTTTTGTTATTTTTGTCTCTCAACCAGAGATCTGTTTATGGTCGACTCTTCTGCTTTCATTTATATTTTCTCCTTTTCATTTTGTTTTCATTATTATTTTTATTGTCATCTATGTTTTGATTTTCCAGTTTTGAATAGCATCGACTCTGGAATTGCTACCTCTGTTCATTTCCTTTTCCCTCTTTCTCTTAATTTTCTTTTTCTTCTCATGAATCCCCTTTAGTTTTGTCATGCTGTTGACATTCAGATGAGGTGGATGGGTATCAAATGCTCATCTGCCAATGAACCGTATGGTGTGTGATAGCCATTTCAAGAATCCATCAGAGAGCTTTTTTTTTTTCATTATCCTTATGAAAATATAAATTGATGCACTTGCTCTACAGATTTTAGTCCCCGATATTTTGTTGATACAGTCTAAAGCTTGATATTGTATGAATACCCTTTCATGGGTCATCATTACGACATCAAAGTGCTGAGTATTTTTTTTTTTTTGTCTGCATCACCAGCCGTGTTCTGCGTTTTCTGAAATTATCCTTTCCTTTTGCATCTTAGCCCTGAGCTTTGCCTTCTCAGGATCGTAATGGTCAGTATTACCTTTAGCATGTATAGCTGTGAACTGCAGCATATTGGGGATGGCTCTTAAATACCAAAGGCCATCCCAAATAGAAGTTCGATCATTTCAAGCGGCTGAGGCAAAATAGCAAATGGTGGCCAATTGATGTGCTGCAGTGTAAGTAGCATCGGTCTCTCTGCATCCTTATGTTAACATGTCCACTATATTATCATGATACCATCACTGGTCAATCTGTTGCTGCTGAAGGAGGCTTCTCAAGAGTATATACTGTAGTAAACTAACTTGTCAATCCAGGTCATTCCCTTGTTGTGTTGAACACCATGTCACATCTGTAACATCTCAATTCGTTAATAATATTCTCATTTCTTTGGGTTCTTTGACAATTTGTGGTTAGATGGCTGTTACCAAAGCAATATATTCTCCCCTGTTTTTGCTAGTATCATCTAAAAAAGGGGGATCGCTGGATGTCTCTTTACATAGGCAGGGCCTAAAGGAATAAAAGAAAAAAAAGAAGAAGAGGAGAGCTTAAGATCTGAATGTCGGCGTGACAAAGAAGGCACATCTCATCGCTGCAGATTACCACGTGTATCCTGCTAAAGGGTCACTAGAATCTGAGATGATGGGTAGGGAGTTTGATGTGCAAAATGGAACTGTGGATTTGAGGTAGCCGTTTGGGCACCGCATCAAAGCTATGTCCAGGGAATGGTACTGCTGGCACACAAGACCGCATCATGATACCTCCATGTTCTTATCCCCAATGTGATGGATCTTCTAGCATAAGTACACGCTGTTGAGGTTTCTCTTCGTTCATGCCCACCCAAGATAGGACTGCATCAAATACACTGGTCAACTGCAGGGGAACAGGTGATTTCTTGCTTTCGAGCATTGTCTGTATATAATTCCTCAGTTAATTGGGTTTTCCATGTTTTCTGATAGATATTTTTGTTGTATTGTCTGGTTCATTTCATGTACATATTGGATGGAATACATTTGTTCATTAATTACGAAACTGTATTTTATACTAATCTTTAATGGTATTGTTGTCATATATGTATATATCATTTATAGTTAGGGCAAACAAGCCCTAATTGATGCTTGAGCAACAAAAACCGAGTAGTTTCTGGTTCACATCTTGTTTGGGATGGTATCATTGCCAAAAGGCCGATGAAGTTAAATCCATGTCATCGATAGCAGACAACTGAACCTTTACTGGGATTTGAGGGAGATTGATATCTAACAGAGGGACTGCAGCATCATTCCCTGTCCAAGCTGTCTGCTGCCATTGACATCATCCTCCATGTGCATCCCCTGAAGTTTAGTGTAACTCATCAGGTTTGGGTTGCAAGTACCCATTTCAGTGATTCAAAAATCCCTGCTGAAGCCTTCTTAAAATAGCAAGGGAATCAGACTTCATGCTCCAGGGCTCTGTTTTATTATGTTCGCTACTGTCATATCATGAGTTCGTAGTTTTTAGCTGTGTTCTTGTTGTGTCGGACAGCTTCGCTGAATGTATGCTGGAATCCCATCAGCCCCAATTTTGTCGTTAGCCAACACAGGGGCTACAGGAGAGTACCCTGTATCAAAAAGTAAGCCCAAGGGTAATTAAATCAGTTGATTCCAGTCCTTAAGCTTGGTCAGAATTTTGCCCAACATCAGTTACAGTCATTACAGAAAATGTCCACCACTGTTGTACGCAGCTGCCTACCATGCCATCAACCGTGGCTCTACCCACAGTCTTCATAATGCACCAGTTTGGAATTTTCACAAGGGTGTGGCTGTGCATTTTCCACTGTCCATCATCTGATATATCTTTCATTGTCACATTTGATATTCCCACTAACACTTTTGTTGATCCCTATAGCAGCCCACTGAAAAAGTGACCAGTCCACCATTATGGAAAACTTGTTGTTATCATGCCACTATATCCATCCCTATATACTACAAACAACACCTGCCACACCTTATATTTCTGCGCTTGCGTCTTGTATCTGCCAGATTCGTTCCAGCCCTTCACTGTTACATGCGCTTACCTTTAGCCTGCACTTTTGTTCACTGCTACATTCACTTCAAAAAGTGCCAGGCATCTGCATGACATATGTTCCTGTAACTATTACACACATACAACACCCATTTGCATCCACATTACCCCCTGCAGCTACCCAACCATCACCATGCTTCCACACCTCTCTTTCCTGTGCACTTACTGATCAGCCACCAACCACTTCCTGTATTTTTCTGCAAATATCACTATTCATTCCCCATGCTTGACATATTATGTATACCACTATACCTAGCATCTTCACTAGCCTCCATCATAATACCTGCTCTCCTTAGTTCCCCTGTTATAGTTATGTATCCCCTATAGTAACTTCAATTCATGTCACATATATAACATATACATAGACCCCCTTTACAGCCCTATTTCATTGATGTCACCACCTGTGTGCCCCTTTTGTATATACACTTCTCCATTGATTTAGTTTAGTATACATACAATTTTCACATTTCTTTTCACAAAAACTTATGTTGCCACTCTTGTATCATAGATATGTATACTATCATTTAGCTTTCATATATATGTATATATATATATATGCATGACATTTTCTTGTATTGCTCATGCTAACTTTGTTTTGCAGGAAATATATGAGAAATATCATTAGTTGGAGTTGTAAATCCAATTTCATGTATTGTAATAGTTAGACTCTAAATGAGAATTTACATTTTTCTGCTTTAGATAGAATGAATGAGCATGGTAAATATCATAAATTACTTGTTCTTCATGCATTTTTCCTTATTTCTCAAAATTCTCACAAATGGGCAACACGAATGGCACGTGCACCATTTCGTAAGAGGTAAATTAATCCTAAGTTGATGATTTACATCAACGGCCATAGTCAGGATGTAAACAAGACTTAGGATTTTTATCTTTTATAAAATAAACACTGGGTCCACACTGGATCCCTTTTCAAAAATCATCATATCTTCAAATATTTTCATCTTTTATCAGAGTTTAACTTAAAATTAATTTAATATATATACCAATGGCCATAGTCAGGGTATATTGAGAATTAATTTCATTTTAAACTCTATAAAAGCACCAACATGTGTTTTATTCTTCACCTGAATTTAAATATAGATTATTATATAATACATTCAATGACCATAGTCAAGGATGTATTATATCTTCAATCTTATTTTAATTCATTTGAAGAATGAAATAGCTTTTCAAAATCCAATTTCAAAAATTTAAATTCATTCATCATTTAGATAGAACTGCATCATATTTTTCAAAATTCCTTTTTCAAAAACTCCAAGTGATGTAAATATCTTCCTCAATCTATCTGCAATTCTTATAAAAACCAATTCATCCTTTTCATCTTCAAATTCAATTTCATTTTCAATCTCAAAGTTCAATTTAACTTTGAGATTCCAAAGTCATTTTTATTCAAATTCAAATCAGATTTCAAAAGTTCAAATTGACTTTGAAATTCCAAATTCATTTTATCTTCAAAACTCCAATCAAAATCAAAGTTCAATTTAACTTTGAGATTCTTGACTCATCTTCTGAATTTAACTCCAAATCCATTTTAAGATCCAGAATTCAACTCTACCTTGGATCTCAGACTCCATATCCAAATCCATCTTAGGATCCAGAGTCCAACCCTACATTGGATCTCAGACTTCAGATCCAAATCCATCTTAGGATCCAGAATTCAACTTTACCTTGGATCTCAGACTTCAGATCCAAAACCATCTTAGGATCCAGAGTCCAACTCCAGATGGATCTTAGGTTTCAGATCCAAATCCATTTTAGGATCCAGAGTCCAACCCTATATTTGGATCTCAGACTTCAGATTCACTCCATTTCAGGATCCAGAACCCAAAAGTCTATCTTGGATTCCAAATCTCAGATCCCATTCTGTTTTGGATTCGGAATCCAATTCCAATCCTAGATTTCAATTCCATTTTCGGATCTAATCTGAATCCCTAAATCCATTTCTATTCTTAAAAACCATTTGATTATCTCAGATCCATTCCAAACTTAAAAATCCAAATTCAATTCCATCTCAAGTATTCATTCTCTTTCCTAAATTCAAATTCAAATTCAAATTCAAAGTCCATTTTTTACTTTAAAACTTCATTTCCTTTCATTTCAAAGCTTCAAGTCATTCTTTCTCATTTATCCTTCCAAATCCTGATTTACTTCAAAAACTTAGAACTCCTCTGATCTATCTCAAGTTCTAAGTTAAATTAAATCATTTCTTCACTCCTTTACCAAGTTCATCTTAGAAATACTTGGAAAATTCCAAATCAAATTTTCGAAAAGAGCATACATCCTCGCATTACACAAGCATGACTCCTTGTGCATTTAGATCTTTAGGATAAATTCTTAGATTATATTTAGGCCAAGAAAAAGGCATAGATTCGATCCTTGGTTCGATTACCCCTGGTAAAGGCGCCAGGAATGGTCGAACCTCGTACCGACGAGCGAATCCCGTCTCTCCATTTTTCCCGCAATATTTTCAAAACGGAGGCAAGTAATTTTCTAAATATTTTCAAATCAAGGTCAAGTGAGACCGCGCAAAAGAGTTCATCTTCTCTCTCCCTTTCTTTTCTTTTCTCTCCTCTCTTTCTTTTCTTTCTCTTATTTCTTCTCCCTTCAAAAATGAGGAAAATAAGAGGTTAGAAAAGGAAAAGAGAAGGAAGAGAGAGAAACCACAAGAGAAAGGAAAAATTTTGCGATGATCACAGAACCAAAATATAAAAATGTAATTTCTGAAAGCCCTTGACATTTTTGCCTTGGGATTTGTGCCTCTTCCTTTGACTCTTGCTCCCGCCACCTTCTTCACCAATAATTCCACGCCATCTCCATTGAAGCCTTGGGTTTTGCTTGGGATTCAAGCATTTTCCTTGTGTTCTTTCAATTCATTCTCACATATCTTGTTCATTTCTTTTCATCCTTGCTGGTTATTAATCATAAGTGTTTGATTTTGCAAGTGTAGCAGAGGTTGAAGACATTCTTCTTGCGTGGAGTGTCGTCTACTCCAACAAGAAAGATCGGCCCTACCTCCATCCGATCCTCTACTCCACTCAATCGTGAATCGGTTCACTTTCCGCCCTCGGTGTACTTCAAACGTGTTACAACTGCATAAGAGAGTTCTATTGTGACGTTCCAGCATCATTGAAGAAGAAGAAGCACATCTCCATAGGCTGATTCCGCTCTTTCCACCCCCACAGTCGTCAGATCTCCCTTGAGGTAGGTCTTGCCTTTCTCCATTCTTCTAGATAGAATCGTGTCAACCCATCGTGTCTCTATAACTCTCAGCCCTTTTCTGATTTTTCCTGTTATTTGACAGCAAACCACTGTCGTGTCTCAGTCTTTGTGTGTTTGAATGTTGGATTTAGTTCTAAGTTAGGCATTAGATCTTTATTTACAAATCATTTTAGCCCAAAACGTGAAAATCGGCTAGACCTCTTCTAGCTGATTTTATCATTTTATCATTTTCTATTTTTTGTATTTTCTTAGCCGTAAACGGTGTTAAAAGGGTTATGTTTTCATTAGTTTTAGGTTTACATTAGTTTGTTTTCGTGTGAATTTCTTGTTGAGTTTCATATATGTCCCATAGTGTCAATCGGCTAGTGTGTATCGAGTTTCAATTTAGTGATTTTTGAGGTTTCAAGTTAGATTAGTTATTTCAAATTTTTTAGTGATAAGTCAGTTAGTTGTGCATTGTTTACTGTGCGTTTAGTGGATATTAGATTGAAGTATGTTTGCATTTTGTTAGCAATTGGTTTCAACTTGAAAAAGAAAAAGAAAAATTTATTATCGTTTTTCATTGTCTAAGTAAAATCAATTTTTTTTATTGTGTAGATTGGCTTTCTTCTCCAAAAGGACGCCTGCCATTAGATTCCAGCTTACTTAGGTTGCATTTGGTAAGTTTATTAGGATTATGAAGGTTAGCTAGAGTGTCTACATTTAATGAATTGAGAGTTAATGTCCAAAAACGTTTTAGTGTTCTTGTTTAGGTAGTTTTGAATTTAGTGTGTTGTCTAAATTAATTCCTCTGAAAATCGTGTCCTACATACCATGTCTACTCTTTTTGTTAGTTGTGTATAGGTTAATTTAGTTATATTAATAGTAGATTATATTAGATAAGCAATTAGTGTTGAAATTTGGAAGAAGGGTAATTGAGTAATTGAAGTGAAAAACGACTTTTGGTAAGTTGGACTTCTCCAAATTTGTGGGCTTCATTTAAGGAAGGTTTTTAATATTTTCTTTTTAGCCAACAGAGAAGGCTTTCCTTCCTTTACACGTTTGGAAACAAAGTCTAATTTTCAAATCCCTTTCCAAAATCGTGTTTTGAGAAAGATTTTCAAAAAGGATTTATTGCTTTTAATGCAAAGTTGAAAACATGTGGGGCCCTCTTGCTGGACGGTTTTACATGGTTAAGCTTCCCAATTGAATCACTAAGGCAATTAGAGAGAATAATCTTCTTTCCAATTTCGTTAATTCTCATTTATTACCCCTCTTTTCTAACTTTCTATATTGACCTAGATTAGATTTAGTCTTAATCATTTTAGTAATTTTGAATTAACCTTAGGTTTAAATAAGTAGTTCATCATTTAGGTAGGTTTAATTAGTTCTTATTTCCCTCCATTTAGACGTGTAACTTAGATAGCTTTATTTAGTTTCTTTTTATTTTTGGTTTTAAATAAATAGTCTTTAAGTTTTAGATTTCTATTTTAATTAAGTTTCTAACTTAGTCAACCTAGTGGGTTCATAGGGTGGCGTGAACCTAAGCCAAAGTCAACCTTATACCGGCCCCCTTATTAACCCTAGTTCCCTCCTAACCCTCGCTAGTCAATATCCCTAGTTAAATTACTTAATTAATTTTGAGTTGATATCTTGTTCTTACTAACGATTAATTTAATTTTTGAATTGACTTTCGTGTTGATTAGTTAATTGTTAATTTATATTCAGATTAGTTATTAGAATTAGTCCATTAACATAGGTCTTGTACTTAGTGCATGCATCTTAATTTACAATGGTCTAAGTGTAGTATCGATTAGGTTGAATTACGAAGTAGTTTGTTTAGCTTATTCATAAGTTGGTGTAATTACTTTAAGTATTTTTATTTCTGTTATTTTTGTTAGTTTGACAGTCATTTAGCAGTGTTAGGACTGTTTTTACAAGTTATTCAAAGTCATAGTGCCATAAGTGGATTGAGTCGAGTGAATAGTGCATTGATTCTAAAACTTGATTTTTGTCGTATCTTGCACTCGTCATTTTATGTGCAAATTTTTAAAGTTTTTCAAGAATTGTTATTCTGTTCTCTTCCTCAGAGAGTCACTGTCAGCAGACCAAAAATCATCTCATTTTCAGTTGTTTTGGTCTGATTTTTAAGCGTTTTTCAAAATCAGATTTTTCGGGTTTTTCAGTTTCGGGACCTGCGATTTTTAGAAGTTTCACGAATTTGAAACGCTTATATCTGGAGCTACAGAATGAATTTTTCAAATTCGTAAAGTCTGACAGATTCTTGAATTTGTCAGAAACATAACAGAAGAAATTTCATGAAATTTGGATTTCGTTTTCTCCTTCAAACTTTCTGTTTGTGAAAAGCTGTCAGAATCCACTTTTGCACTAGTTAGGGGTAAAACAGTCATTTCATTAGGAGTTTGATTTTCGGTAGTTTTACTGTTTTTCTGCATTTTAGTTAGTGCATCTGCATCAATTAACATAGTTAGACATAGCCTAATTAGTTAGTAGAATTAACTTTGATATTTTAGTTGATTTTTAGTTTTAATTAGAATTTAATTTAGTTAATTTTTGTAGAATTAGGTTTAACATAAATTCTAGATTTATTTCTTATAATTGTATACTGACTTGTTATCTTTTGGTGTTTTAGGTTGATAAAGTTTCCAGTAGATCATGAGGTTGATTCAGAAAAGAAAAAGTGCTCCTGCAAGTATGGTGAAAAGACGATATTGCCCCTAGCGATCTATAGGAGATTTTAGCAATTTGTTTGTTAGTTAACTGTAATTTAGAGTTTATTCATTAGTGAAAGTTTTATTGTTTAACTTTGATATTAATAAATTGAAGTGTTTAGAAATAATTTGGATATTTCCCGTTCCCTGAGGATTCGACCCGTACTTACCACATCCATGGAAAGTCAGTTTTATTACTTTTGGTTGACTATTTTCCAACTGTTTTCCTGAAAAATATCTTTTAAAAATACCACTTATAAAAATCCAACCAAATTTTGGCACCGTTGTCGGGGAACGACGAATATATTCTGTTATTTCTGAGATTTCAGTTTATTAATTTGTGTTTAGTTTAATTAGCTATCTTATTTTTCTAGTCAGTAGGATTAACATAGTTAGTAAATATAGGATTCACTTACTGTTTTTCTAGGATTCACTAAAATACATTCTTCAAGAAGCGATTATACAGGTGGATTTTAGAGAACATAGTTTGTGATTCCTGCATATCTTTATTGCAGTAATTTAGATTAGATTTTGTTATTTCATTTAGTATAGTTAGTTCTGACATAGTTAGCTTAAGATTGTTAGTTATTCTTTGCTTTTTGTAATTTGAATTTTAGTATTTAGATTAATTTAGTTTAGACTTAGGTCGTTTCATACATCTGGTCTTAGTACCAGTGTATGTAGGGGCGAAGAGCTTTGGGTACCCCATTGCATCCATTTGTTGACAACCCAGAGAGAATTTTACATTCTCCTCGATGTTCGACAATAGTGGGTGATATGGATCCTCCATCTCCAGCTCTAGCTCTAGTTCCTCCACGTGCTCTAAGGGAGTACTTCACTCCCACAGACTATGTTCAGGCATCCTGCATTCGAAGACCCGATATAGGAGCGCCTCATTATGAGATTAAGGCCAGTATCATTCAGATGCTCCCATCTTTCTATGGCCTTAGTCACGAGGATCCCTATAGGCATTTAGATGAATTCCTCGAAATTTGTTCTACAGTGAAGATACAGAATTTCGATGATGGTGCGTTGAGATTGACCCTGTTCCCATTCTCATTGAAGAACAAGGCCAAGTATTGGCTAAAGTCTTTAGATTCCATAAAAATAGGGTCTTGGGATCAGTTACAGCAGGAGTTCATGAGGAAATACTTTCCCATCGGTAGGACGAACCAGTATAGGCGAGCCATCACTAGCTTTTCAGAGCTAGATGGTGAGCAGTTTCATGAGACCTGGGAAAGGATGAAGGATCTTCTGAGGAAGTGTCCCCATCATCAGGTGCCGAGATGGAAACTAGTGCAGAGTTTTTACGATGGATTGTCTGACAGGAATCGTCAGATGATTAATTCTTCTTGCGAAGGGACCTTCATGTTGAAGATCGAAGATGAAGCATGGAGACTGTTTGATACATTAGCAGAGAATTCCCTCCATCATGCTTCTAGTTCTCATTCAGATAGAACCACACCCAGCATTCCCAAGAAAGGTGGTGTTCTCGAGATTGACCCATCTACTGCATTACAATGCAAGATGGATATGATTGCTCAAAAATTGGATCAACTTCTCGCGGGCCCATCTACCAGTCAGCATGTGTGTACTCTCTGTGTCAGTCTGGCACATGCGATTACTGAGTGCCCTTTGGCAGCTCAGTACCCTGAATTTGTGAAAGAGCAAGTTCAGGCTGCTTAGGATTACGTCAGACCCCTGAACAATCCATATTTACCTACATATAATCTGGGGTGGCGTAACCATCCTAATTTTTCATGGAAGAATCCTCAGTCTTCCACTCAGCTTCCATCTTCTCAACCTGCTTGGTCGCCGCTATTCACTCAGATATTTCAGAGGCCGAGCTATCCTCAGAACACTCTTTCATTTTCTCCTCAGATCTCACAAGAGTCTGCCCCACAGACATCTTTCGAGGAGAGACTTCTCCAAGTGTTCCAAGAGGTGAAAACCTCTAATCAGAATGCTTTCGAGAAGTGTAGTCAGATCTTGAGCTCACATACTCAATCCATCGCGAAGTTAGAGTCGCAGATGGGACAATTAGCAAAAGCGATTAGTAGGAGACCTGAGGGTAGTTTGCCAAGTCAGGCAGTGATGAACCCGAAGGGCAAGGAACAAATAACGGGAGGCATGTACATTACTGAGTCACAACAACATGCCAAATCTGTTATGGCCCTTAGGAGTGGACGTGATTATCATGTCAAGAGTATAGAGAGGACCGATGAGCCAGATTTGAGCATACCATCTGCTACGGCTCAATCATCTACCCCAGTTCATGAGCAAGATAGGAGTGAGCCTTCTCACAAAGAGGAGGACCCCCAGATGTATATCCCCAAACCACCCTATCCCAAAGCGTTAGAATCTTTCGGTGTCAGAGGAAAGCAAGGCACGAAGGTTCAGGACATGCTTGAGATCTTCAAGCATGTGCAGATAAACCTGCCTTTGCTAGATGTCATTCAGCAGGTGTCGGCTTATGCCAAATTCTTGAAGGAACTATGTACCCAGAAGAGAAAATCTAGAGAAAAAGTTTCTACCAAGGTCCATCTGACTGAGCAAGTGAGTTCAGTGATTCAGCATCAGACCCCACCAAAGCTCAAGGACCCTAGAGCCCCGATCATTGCATGTACCATAGGAAACATCCGGATAGAACGCGCTTTACTCTACCTTGGAGCAAGCATGAACATTCTGCCTGGATATTTCTATGATTCATTTGGGCTAGGAGAAATGAGATCGACTTCGATTACCCTTCAGCTAGCAGATCGTTCTGTCAAGGTACCGAGAGGTGTCTTGGAAGACATGCTAGTTAAAGTGGATGAGTTCTATTTTTCAGTCGATTTCATTATCCTTGACATGGAAGGAGTTGATAGCCAGCACCAGACTCCGATCATTCTGGGCAGACCATTCTTGGTGACTGCCAATGCATGTATCAATTGTAGAACATGAGCTATGGATTTGTCATTCGGCAACAGAAAAGTCAGGCTGAACATTTTCAATGCCGCGATGGGTCCAGTGGAAGATATGGAGTGCTTCCAGGTGAATATAGCACATGATTTAGTGGAAGCACAACCAGAATTGTATATGACAGAGGATTCCCTTGATTTGTATCATACAGGAGAGGATAGTTGTAAAGTTAGTGTAGATGTGTCTGTAGTTTCGTCAGGAGTCCCTCCTTGGAGAGGA
Organism: Nuphar pumila; assembly: GCF_984573655.1. Classification (NCBI taxonomy): domain Eukaryota; kingdom Viridiplantae; phylum Streptophyta; class Magnoliopsida; order Nymphaeales; family Nymphaeaceae; genus Nuphar; species Nuphar pumila. Next base: position 36,085,292 of record NC_143254.1, read on the forward strand.
AACATTGAGCCTCTTCCACCACTTGCGGAGACCCCCGCCAAATCTTCGATAGAGTCTCCCCCGAAACTTGAGCTGAAACCCTTACCGGATTCACTCAAGTATGCATATCTTGGAGTTGGTGAGACTCTGCTTGTGATCATCTCGTCACTGCTCACAGAGGAGCAGGAGCAGAGACTGCTAGACATTTTACGAGAGCACAAGGCAACGATTGGCTAGGGGGTTGCTGATTTGAAAGGGATTGATCCTTCATTCTACATGCATAGGATTCATTATGATGAAGAAGCCAAGCCAGTGTGTGACATGCAGAGAAGATTAAATCCTAACATGAAAGAGGTGGCGAAGAATGAGGTGGTCAAGTGGTTAGATGCTGGGATCATTTACCCCATTTCTAATAGCCAGTGGGTCATTCTTATTCAGGTGGTGCCGAAGAAATCTGGACTCACTGTTGTGGAGAATGAGAAGGGGGAAAGGATTCCGATGAGGACTACCACAGAGTGGTGAGTCTGTATTGATTACAGAAAGTTGAATGTAGCAACACGGAAGGATCACTTCCCGTTGCCATTCATTGATCAGATTTTGGAAAGACTCGCAGGACAAAGCTACTATTGTTTCTTAGACGGATATTCGGGTTATAATCAAGTAACTGTCCATCCTGACAATCAGAAGAAGACCACATTTACATGTTCATATGGCACTTTCGCGTTCAGACGTATGCCGTTCGGGCTCTGCAATGCCCCGACAACTTTTCAGAGGTGCATGTTAGCTATCTTCTCTGACATGGTGGATGATGTCATGAAAGTTTTCATGGATGATTTTTTTGTGTATGGCTCTTCATTTGAGGATTGTCTTCAGAAACTTACTCGAGTACTGAGTAGGTGTATGGAGACAAACCTAGTTCTGAGTTGGAAAAAGAGCCATTTTATGGTCCATGAAGGGATTGTGCTTGGACACATTGTGTCCAAGAGAGGGATAGAGGTTGATAGAGCGAAGGTGGAATCTATTTCTCGATTGACTCCACCCACCACTATGAGGAAGGTTCGGTCATTCTTAAGGCATGCCGAATTTTATAGGCGGTTCATCAAGGATTTCAACAAAATCTCTTGACCGCTTTGCTCATTATTGGAGAAGGATCAGCCCTTTGATTTTGGTGATGATTGTATGAAGGCCTTTGAGATACTCAAAGAGGCCTTGACCACTGCACCCATTTTGAGACCTCCGGATTTGACACTTCTATTCAAGATTATGTGTGATGCTTCTGACTATGCTATGGGGGCATTTTAGGACAAAGGATTGACAAGAAGCCCTATGTGATATACTACGCGAGTAGAGCTCTGTCCGATGCTCAAATGAATTATACCACGACAGAGAAGGAACTACTCGCAGTAGTATTCGCATTTGATAAGTTTAGGTCCTATCTTCTCGGTTTGAAGGTGGTTGTCTATTCTGATCATGCTGCATTGAAATACCTTCTTAGCAAGAAATACACCAAATCGAGACTCATCCGATGGGTCTTGCTACTATAGGAGTTTGATCTCGAGATTCGAGATAAGAAGGGAAGCGAGAACGTAGTAGCAGACCATCTTTCTAGACTGATCGTGGAGACCACTCAGGATCAAAGACTGATAAGTGATTATTTCCCCGATGAGCAGATCATGATAGTTAGAACATCACAGTTACCCTGGTTTGCAGATATTGTGAATTATCTAGTTTCGAGACAGATCCCTGAGCATTAGAATAAGAATGAGCGAGAGCGATTCTTATCACAGGTGAGACAGTATTATTGGGATGATCCAGAGTTGTTCAAATATTGTGCAGATCAGATCATTAGAAGATGCGTCCCGGAGGAGGAGTATGAATCCATCCTCAGTTTTTGTCATTCATTAGCCTATGGAGGGCATTTTAGTAGTAGAAAGACAGCTACAAAGGTTTTGCAGTCTGGATTTTTTTTGCCCACACTCCACAAGGATGCGCATGAGTTTTGCAGGAAATGTATTCGTTGTAGGCAGACTAGGAACATGTCCAAGAGGGACATGATACCCGTGCTCCCGATTCTGATTGTTGAGATTTTTGATATTTGGGGCATAGATTTTATGGGCCCATTTCCGCCATCATTCAGAAATTTGTATATCTTAGTGGCGGTTGATTATGTGTCCAAATGGGTTGAGGTTGTGGCAACCAATACCAATGATCATAGAGTAGTGCTTAAGTTCATTAAGCATAATATTTTCAGTCATTTTGGTGTGTCATGTGCGATGATAAGTGATGGTGGTAAGCATTTCAGGAATGTACAGATAGCTTCTCTTCTGGGAAGGTATTATGTCAATCATCGATTCACCACTCCTTATCATCCGCAGACCAGTGGACAGGTCGAGGTTTCTAATAGGGAAATCAAGCGAATTTTAGAAAAGGCAGTTTGTCCGAACCGCAAGGATTGGTCCCAGCGCTTAGATGATGCACTTTGGGCATATAGGACTGCATTTAAGACTCCCATTGGCATGTCCCCGTATCGTCTTGTTTTGGGGAAAGCATGCCACCTCCCTGTTGAGCTGGAGCACATAACATATTGGGCAATCAAGAAATTTAATTTTGGCCTCACCCAGGCTGACAAAGAGAGAGCATTGCAACTCACCAAGTTAGAAGAACTCAGAAATGATGCATATGAGAATGCCAAGTTATATAAAGCTCGCACTAAGGCCTTTCATGATAAGCACATTATCAGAAAAGTGTTTGAGCCGGATCAGAAAGTTTGGTTGTTCAATTCTCGCTTGCATCTATTCCCAGGTAAGTTAAGGTCAAGATGGGATGGACCTTACATTGTGAAAGAAGTATTTCCACACGGGGCAATGACATTATTTGATCCACAGACCAGAGGCACATTCAAGGTGAATGGGCAAAGACTGAAGCCCTACATATCATATGCCTTACAGGTTGGTGAGGGTGAGGTTTGGAATCTCACGAAAAAATAGGATTTGATTAGAGGAATGTATCATATGTATATAGTAGAGTAGTTTTGTTTTTCAGTTTAGCATTTGCTTTTGTTCAGTTATTTTATTTCATATGAGCTTACATTTGTTCTGATTCATGCAGATTTTATCTAATATTCAATGTGTGAGAATTAGTTACCAGGTACAAGGCACAACTTTCAGAGCAGACCATTGACCAGATTAGCAGAAAATTATGCATTCATATATGCATAGGGCGATGCAAGTCAAGTCAATCATCAACTTCAGAGGCCCGACACATATCAGGTTGTATCTATCCTTTCTCCCATATTTAGTTTATTGATCTTTAGTGTGCATTTACATTGCATGTTTACATATTTTGTATGCCACTAGGGACAATTTCATTCAAGCATGGGGGGGTGGTTTAGATGCACACTAAAATTTTTTTATTTTAAGTAGCTAAAAACTCATAAAAGTAGGCTTTTAAGAACAAGTTTGTAGCATATATGATTGTTTTTGGCATAATCTGACAATTTAGAAGTTTTTTAATCCCCATGTAAAAAAAAATTCTGATCTGATCCAAAGAGTAGTTATTTATGAGAAAATTCAAAGAAAAGATAGTATTTGAATGTTAGAAAGTTTTGAATCACTTTAGTATAAGTATGCACAGTATGTTTTGTGAAAAAACTAAGAAATGGAAAGATGTTTTGAAATATGAGCTTAAAGGAAAAGAGCTACGTTTAGTTGTTGATGTCTTCGCGATTCCTAGTAGTGGAACTCATACATAAGTTGAAGTGTTTGAGTCTCGACAAAAAGGATAACGAAGGAGATCATCTTCTTGTCTAGTCGATATCTGTGTCCTATGTGGTTTGAGTAAGTAGAGTCTGAAGGGTGTTTACACCTGGTGCCCTAAAGCCATCTGGTTTGGGAGCCACCGATTTGAAAGCTTGTTACATCAACTTCATAGAAAGCCTAAGAGATAAAGACATTGCACATGATGAGAAGAAGACTATACGTAAACTATTAGAATAGAAGGTCTAGTGACTCGAGCAATTAAGTTCGAGGGATACTCTGTATCTGGTGCCCTAAGGTCGTCTAGCCTGAGAGTCACCGACCCAAAACTCGCTACACGGGTCATGAAACTGGATATTTGAAATAGTGCTCAAGTGAAAGGAATTGAAAAATGGTGAAAAATTAAAAATCAAAAGAAAATGAGTGGGCTTAATGAAAAAAAAAATCATTGCTTAGGAATAATTGTGAAATATTGTGCAGAAAATATACAAGTGAGGATAAATGAGTGATAACATGATAATACTCGACTTTCTGAGAAAAATCATAAATACAAGTTTAGAAAAGTGAAAGAAAAAGGTTTTTGCTGTGGTGGCATAAGAATTCTAAATTTGTTATGAGTGTGTACATTACATGAAATATTTGCTTAAACTGATTTCTTAATTGCCTAATATTTTTGAAAAATTATTCTTGCATGACATTGATGTTTGTGGGTAGCATCTCTGCAAACCCTCACGAGACCTTACTCGTCCACTAGGGTAACCCTGGGGTTTAAAGGGCTTGTTGCATGAGCTAAATGCAACCGTGATTCCTACGAAAGTGAGTTAGGATTTTAATTATTTAGTGCATATCTGTTTATTTTTTAATTTCATAACATAGTTAGTTGTTTGTTAAGGGACTAACAAACATTCAAGCATGGGGGTATTTGATGATGCATGAAATGCACATCATGTTATTAATATATTCATGCATTTTTAGAAGATTTTAAGGTTTAAAATCCATGATTGGATGCATTTTTATATAAAGGAGTCATAGTTCGAATTTCAGGAAAATCAAAGTTAAATAGAGTGAGTTATGGCAATTTTAGTATTTGGGCACGGATTTCAAGGTGATTTGGATCAAGATCCGACCCAAATAGTCCATCTTGGGCCTTGGATCAGTGTTTTAAACCTCCTAATCCACCTCACACGTGATCCAAAACCCATTTAGAATATGTTTTCAAAAAAACACTCCAAAAAGAGGCGCATAGAAATATTTTTATTTTAAACCTCTTTCTAAAATGGAAGCAAAATATAAAAACGTCATTTCTGAAAGCCCTAGACATTTTTGCCTTGGGATTTGCGCCTCTTCCTCTGACTCTTGCTCCAGCCACTTTCTTCACCAATCATTCCACGCCATCTCCATTGAAGCCTTGGGTTTTGCTTGAGATTCAAGCATTTTCCTTGTGTTCTTTCAATTCATTCTCACATATCTTGTTCATTTCTTTTCATCCTTGCTGGTTATTAATCATAAGTGTTTGATTTTGCAGGTGTAACAGAGGTTGAATACATTCTTCTTGCGTGGAGTGTCGTCTACTCCAACAAGAAAGATCGGCCCTACCTCCATTCGATCCTCTACTCCACCCGATCGCGAATCGGTTCACTTTCCGCCCTCGGTGTACTTCAAACGTGTTACAACTGCATGAGAGAGTTTTATTGTGACGTTCCAGCATCATTAAAGAAGAAGAAGCACATCTCCATAGGCCGATTCCGCTCTTTCCACCCCCACAGTCGTCGGATCGCCCTTGAGGTAGGTTTTGCCTTTCTCCATTCTTCTAGATAGAATTGTGTCAACCCATCGTGTCTCTCTAACTCTCAGCCCTTTTCTGATTTTTCCCGTTATTTGACAGCAAACCACTGTTGTGTCTCCGTCTTTGTGTGTTTGAATGTTGGATTTAGTTCTAAGTTAGGCGTTAGATCTTTATTTACAAATCATTTTAGCCCAAAACGTGAAAATCGGCTAGACCTCTTCTAGTTGATTTTATCGTTTTATCATTTTCTGTTTTTTGTATTTTCTTAGCCGTAAACGATGTTCAAAGGGTTATGTTTCCATTAGTTTTAGGTTTACATTAGTTTGTTTTCGTGTGAATTTCTGGTTGAGTTTCATATATGTCCCATAGTGTCAATCGGCTAGTGTGTATCGAGTTCCAATTTAGTGATTTTTGAGGTTTCAAGTTAGATTAGTTATTTCAAATTTTTTAGTGATAAGTCAGTTAGTTGTGCATTGTTTATTGTGCATTTAGTGGATATTAGATTGAAGTATGTTTGCATTTTGTTAGCAATTGGTTTCAACTTGAAAAAGAAAAAGAAAAATTTATTATCGTTTTTCATAGTCTAAGTAAAATCGATTTTTTTTATTGTGTAGATTGGCTTTCTTCTCCAAAAGGACGTCTGCCATTAGACTACAGCTTACTTAGGTTCCATTTGGTAAGTTTATTAGGATTAGGAAGGTTACCTAGAGTGTCTACATTCAATGAATTGAGAGTTAATGTCCAAAAACGTTTTAGTGTTCTTGTTTAGGTAGTTTTGAATTTGGTGTGTTGTCTAAATTAATTCCTCTAAAAATCGTGTCCTACATGCCATGTCCACCCTTTTTGTTAGTTGTGTATAGGTTAATTTAGTTATATTAATAGTAGATTATATTAGATAAGCAATTAGTGTTGAAATTTGGAAGAAGGGTAATTGAGTAATTGAAGTGAAAAACGACTTTTGGTAAGTGGGACTTCTCCAAATTCGTGGGCTTCATTTAAGGAAGGCTTTTAATATTTTCTCTTTAGCCAACAGAGAAGGCTTTCCCTCCTTTGCACGTTTTGGAAACAAAGTCTAATTTTCAAATCCCTTTCCAAAATCGTGTTTTGAGAAAGATTTTAAAAAAGAATCTATTGCTTTTAATGCAAAGTTGAAAAGGTGTGGGGCCCTCTTGCTGGACGGTTTTACATGGTTAAGCTTCCCAATTGAATCACTAAGGCAATTAGAGAGAATAATCTTCTTTCCAATTTCGTTAATTCTCATTTATTACCCCTCTTTTCTAACTTTCTATATTGACCTAGATTAGATTTAGTCTTAATCATTTTAGTAATTTTGAATTAACCTTAGGTTTAAATAAGTAGTTCATCATTTAGGTAGGTTTAATTAGTTCTTATTTCCCTCCATTTAGACGTGTAACTTAGATAGCTTTATTTAGTTTCTTTTTATTTTTGGTTTTAAATAAATAGTCTTTAAGTTTTAGATTTCTATTTTAATTAAGTTTCTAACTTAGTCAACCTAGTGGGTTCATAGGGTGGCGTGAACCTAAGCCAAAGTCAACCTTATACCGGCCCCCTTATTAACCCTAGTTCCCTCCTAACCCTCGCTAGTCAATATCCCTAGTTAAATTACTTAATTAATTTTGAGTTGATATCTTGTTCTTACTAATGATTAATTTAATTTTTGAATTGACTTTCGTGTTGATTAGTTAATTGTTAATTTATATTCAGATTAGTTATTAGAATTAGTCCATTAACATAGGTCTTGTACTTAGTGCATGCATCTTAATTTACAATGGTCTAAGTGTAGTATCGATTAGGTTGAATTACGAAGTAGTTTGTTTAGCTTATTCATAAGTTGGTGTAATTACTTTAAGTATTTTTATTTCTATTATTTTTGTTAGTTTGACAGTCATTTAGCAGTGTTAGGACTGTTTTTACAAGTTATTCAAAGTCATAGTGCCATAAGTGGATTGAGTCGAGTGAATAGTGCATTGATTCTAAAACTTGATTTTTGTCGTATCTTGCACTCGTCATTTTATGTGCAAATTTTTAAAGTTTTTCAAGAATTTTTGTTTGGTTCTCTTTCTCAGAGTGTTCACTGTCAGCAGACCAAAAATCATCTCATTTCGAGTTGATTTGGTCTGATTTTTAAGCTTTTTTCAAAATCAGCTTTTTCAAGTTTTTCAGTTTCGGGACCTGCGATTTCCAGAAGTTTCATGAATTTGAAACGCTTATATATGAAGATTCATAATGAATTTTTCAAATCTATAAAGTCTGACAGATTCTTGAATCTGTCAAAAACAGAATAGAAGAAATTTCGTGAAATTTGGATTTCGTTTGCCCCTTCAAACTTTCTGTTTGCGAAAAGCTGTCAGAATCCACTTTTGCACTAGTTAGGGGTAAAATAGTCATTTCATTAGGAGTTTGATTTGCGGTAGTTTTACTGTTTTTCCGAATTTTAGTTAGTGCATCTGCATCAATTAACGTAGTTAGACATAGCCTAATTAGTTAGTAGAATTAACTTTGATATTTTAGTTGATTTTTAGTTTTAATTAGAATTTAATTTAGTTAATTTTTGTAGAATTAGATTTAACATAAATTCTAGATTTATTTCTTATAACTGTATACTGACTTGTTGTCTTTTGGTGTTTTAGGTTGATAAAGTTTCCAGTAGATCATCAGGTTGATTCAGAAGAGAAAAAGTGATCTTGCAAGTGTGGTGAAAAGATGATATTGCCCCTGGCGATCTAGAGGAGATTTTAGCAATTTGTTTGTTAAATAACTGTAATTTAGAGTTTATTCATTAGTGAAAGTTGTATTGTTTAACTTTGATATTAATAAATTGAAGTGTTTAGAAATAATTTGGATATTTCGCGTTCCCTGAGATTTCGACCCGTACTTACCACATCCGTGGAAAGTCGATTTTATTACTTTTGGTTGATGATTTTCCAACTGTTTTCTTGAAAAATATCTTTTAAAAATATCACTTAAAAAATTCCAACCAATTGCCTTAATAGGGAAGATGCTCGAGTTGGTTTGAAAGATCAGAGTATGTAGAATATATCCTCAGATAAATAAAACCTTACGCACACATTCGTCTCTTTGTTTTCGTCAAGGGAGAGGATGTGATAGTATAAAAACTCTATTGGACAGGTTGTTAACAACCACCCCTCGAGCAAATGACTCAGTGTCTACAGTCATCGGAGTTAGGGGACAAGGCTACCAAAATTTATCCTATATGGTATACCTCATGGACTTCTGCAAAAGTTGAATGCATCCCTTGAACGAGTGGCCTTTGGAAAATTTTGTCTCAGTCATTGGACATCCCTTGAGAAGCAAACTTAGCTAGCTACCCGGGGTATAAAAAATACATGGCATAATAAACCTCTGGATTAGTCTCAGTTGTTTTTGTATTTCGCGTTTGTACGTAACCGCAGACCATCTAATATCGAAATAAAGTTATTTTGCTTACATAACTTGTTAAATTGTGTATCATGCATAAATTTGATGCATATGTTAGATTTATTCACATTACTTGTTAAATTATATATCATGTATTAATTAAGTGTTTATGTGAGATTTGACATATTACTTGTTGAATTGCGTATTATGTATGGATTAAATGCATATGCTAGAATTGTTCTATATTGTCTTATGCACCTACCAGTTTTTCATGAGACTGACACATTTTATGGGTACAAGAGATGATTAGTTTTACGAGACAGACGATGGTGCGATTACAAGATGACTTCAAGATCTTGTTGTTTCTGCTGGCTTTCTGCATCCTAGATACATTTTGGGTTTTGCATTTTGTATAAGGTTTTTCTCAGAAAATATCACTTTGTATAAACTTGAAATTTTCTTCTACTGCATGTGGTTAATGCTTTAAAAAGATTCAATCTATTAGGTTTTTACGCTAACAAGGTTGTCAATTTTTCTGTTATTTTTAAAAAGTTGTTTCCGCTGATTCACTTAAACAAAAACTCTAAGAAAAATATAAAATATTTTTCTAGTCTCTTTCAATTATTTTGAAAGGTTTACAAGTTTAAAATTTTGAGGCATTACACAAATGTCATTAAGCAACCTAAGGACAGCAGCTTAGTGGACCCCTTATAGACAAGCATGAAGTTGAGAATGATGGTCTCAATCACTTATAAAAAGAAAAGGCCAAATTGTTTTGATTGTTTTCAGATAATTACTCTAGAAATACCACAAAACCCATGAACAGTGGCTCTATGTCACATAGGTGCAGGTGAGAATACAAGCGTGGATGCGGCAACAGAAAACTTGGGTGTGGGGTGGGTATATATATAATATTTAACAATTTTAAGTTAATGCTACGGGTATGTGTGTGCATTTATGTATTTATATATATAATATACACTACAAGAAATCAGTGAATTAGCGATGACCCTACTCTGTCGCTAAACCATCTCTAACGTGTTTAGCGACGGATTAGCGTCGGAGTAATGATGGATGGCTTTCATCGCAAAATTATAGTCGCTAATTAGCGACGGAAACTATCCGTCGCCAGTTTCGTCGTTAATTTACGATGAATTAGCGAACAACAAGTTTCATCGCAAAGTCGTCGTTACTATATGAAGATTTTGGTTTTGCGACAGATTAATATTTGACGCTAATATAGCGACGAACCCAACAACGAATTAAGATCCATCACAAAAATAATGATCAGCCAGTAAATAGTGACGAATTAAAATATGTCCCTAATCCATCGCTAAATTGCATGCTTGTACCAAATAGCAACGAATATTTTCGTAGCTAATCCATTACAAAAAAAGGGAAAAAAATAAAAAATTTGTTTAAAACATAAATATCAAGAAAAAAAATCTCGTAATACAATTTGTATTTTCTGTACAATTTATATTTCTTGTGAATAAAATACAAAGTACACATCAAAACACATATAAAAGGAAACTAAAACAATCAATCGATCCACTATAAAATTCGCAAGTTCTAATTATTTATAATTGAACATTTAAATTTTTTAAACAAAAAGAAGGTGCAACAAATACAACACATGAATCTAATCATCACCAAGATTTTGTGCATCCTCTTCTTCATTGTCTCGATCTGCGCCTTCAGCTCCACTACGTTGATTAGCGCCAGCAGCCTATAATAGAAAAAAAAGGTTAGTATTGATAAACAAAATATACTGAAATAAATTATATGCAATGCACCTAAGTTAAGGCAATCAAAGTAACATGAAATCTAACGACATACAATACATAACATGAAACTTTAATACCTGAGATTCACCTGCAGACGAAGTACCCCTGTTTTGAAAAAAACTGCTCAACTCATTATGGACAACGTCGGAAATTGCTTCATGTAAGTAGTCATGCATTGTATCCTTAACGAGCTAGCGTATACCATCCCAATAATTAGACGGGTCAGTAGGATGCTTGGAGCTGATGCTGACGGGAGAACTCTGTGAGCAATGACTGGAGGAAGCAACGACTGGTGAGGTGTTCATATTACTCCCAAACTTGAACACACGACCCTTTTTGGGTTCACCTGTTGCAGTCACCCATGCTGCAGAATCAAAAGGTGGATGCTGAGTGGAGTCATCACCATATCACTCTATCATTTGTTGCTCATATGACTCCTACAAAGTAATGATTATAATATTAATTAATAATTAAGAATTACAATGTCTATGATAACTTGTATATTACAATGATTATTAATACAATAAATACATACCGTTGTCATTCTCGCCTTCTCTGATACGAACTTGTCTGTGGTCTTACGTTTATATGTTTCAACAAACACATCCTTGTATGATACAATGCCTCATTTTTCTGCTTCCTACGAAGTTAAATGATAAAAGAATTATTTAACAGGTTTGCAACAATACTTATAAAATTGACAATATATATATATATATATATATATATATATATATATATATATTAATGACTTATCATTTTCTTCAGGTGGCACCCAAAAGTCTTAGATCCACCTGTGTATAGATGAGCATCAGGCATTTTTGCTCGGTTTTGTGTAGCCTTCGCTGAGCGGTTTCGAAATTCATGCCCTGCTCACTTGTCGCACATTGCATCCCAAACATCTGACCTGATAGTAGAAGGTCCATGGCCCTTCCATTGTAGTGGATCATTTATCTCGCTAGATGTTTTTCTTGCTGCAGTCTTCATATTGTGCAGCATGTCTGCAAATCGATTGGCAGCCACCTTCTGTCACACCTTTCTTGTATCATGTTCCTTCATCATAGTCACGAAGCGATTCGAAGCCTACAAATATTTTCAGAAAGTTAGTAGACATGACTATAACAAAAAATTAAATATGAAACACATTAACTACAAGAAACAATTGTATACCATGAATGAGGACCACAATCTGTCCAACACCTCCTTCGGGTACTCTTTCCATTGAGTGACTGGTCTTGGTAGATATTGAAGTAGTGAATTTCTAATATCTCGTATTACTTCTTGTGGCTCGAACCTCGCACTGCACATGAATTGGTACACATTAACTATCAATATACAATATTTATAAGATAAGTAATAAGTAAAAATGAAATACTTACGATCGATTATCGATATACACTATTTGAATGAGTCTTATTGTGTCAGACTGAGAAGACCCTGCATTCTGTGTTGGCTCGTGACTTGTATGAACAACTGGTGTAGGTGGGGCATGTATAGGCGAAACATCATCTGTAGAAAAATATGTTAAAAATTCTCAGAATACGCATTTAAACTAATCAAGTATACAATTGGTTAAATGATATACCTATCAAAGCAGCCCGTGAAGATGAAGGCTGAGACTGGCTAACACTGGATGAACGACTACTGTAACCTCCACGAACCATATTCTAACAAATCAAAAATGTCATGCAATACATTTAAATAATTTGAAATCATTCACATCAAGTATTGTAATACATCAAAATCATTCAAACATGTTACAATACATTCAAATCATAACTTGATACGAATCGAAGATACATAATCAAAGAATAAAAAATAATTTTGTATAACATTCAAATGTTGGAATACCTTCAAATCATTCACATCATTGTAATATATTTCAATACATTCAAATAATTTAAATCATTCACATCAAGTATTGCAATACATTCCAATCATTCAAACATGTTACAATACATTCAATAGAGGTTTGTATTAAAAGATTTTGCTCACTAGCTCGAGAATTCTTCCTCATCACTTGTTTGACTTTCATATTCTTCCTCTTCCTCATCTTCCTCCTCTTCTTCTTCTTCTTTTTTATTGTTTGCCCATCCACTTGGTATATCATTTGGATCATATTCTTTCATGAATGAAGTATCAACCAATGAAGATATAACATGCATATCATGCGCAACATCGTGACCATAAGAGAAGTCATTGATATTATCTGATTGATAGTAATCACTCTCTTCAGTTAACTTGTCTTCCTATAACTGATCATACTCAGGGTATAGTTTGGACTTCACCTTGCAAACTGCCCGCCATTCATTTCTATCTGACTTCTTTGTACTGAGATATGAAGTATAGTAAACTTGTTAAGCTTACGAGGCTAATATGAATGGTTCATATATTCCAAACCTTAATTTATGATTCACCTCCACAATGCCTGAGGCTTTGTCAACTCTTGTTGCAGTTGGATCAAACCAATGACACTTGAATAAAACTACCCTATTATTTATGCCTATGTAGGTCAACTCCATTATTTCCTCTATAACATGGTAGTAATCATGTTCATTTTCACCGTAACTGCTACCCTTGACACACACACCACTATTCATCGTTGATTTGTTTATACCATAGTCTTTTGTATGGAATCGATAACCATTTACGATGTACCCGTTGTAACATTGCACAACTTTGGTTGGACCATTTTCTAAATCACATATTCCTTGATCTTTAACATCACCACGGTGAACCTACAAACATAAACAATGAAGAAAACAATTTATGATCACAACCAATTAGGTAACTTAGTGTTGTTTACACGTTGATAATTTATGTCATCGTCCTTACCAACTCTTTCTACCACTCCATAAACTTAGTTTCACATTCTTTTTGCACTTCTGCATCAGTGAGATGTGAAACTTCTCTTCGCAACTCCAGATCAAATCGTCTGCACTTAACAAATATTTATATTACTGAACCATGCATGCACATATAGAACATAAAAGGATTTAGATTTGTGTTGCGTCTATATGTACTTACTCGATGTATGGGTTGATCGCTGAGCAATTAAAAAGAATATAGATTTGTGTTGCATCTTGCTCTCAATCTACCAAGAGTCTTGATCGACAACTACCAAATGCATGCCCAAGTGGTTGAAATATCGACAGTTTGTCAGCTACAGTAAATTATTCTCCATCATCGTTACGAGGTGGGCATGTGTAACATGTTGGAATGTGAAGTTCAAAGTACATAGATGAGAAATTTGAAATCTCTTCTAAAGTATACGCCTCACAAATAGAACCTTCTACTCTTGCTTTATTCTGAACATTTTTTTTTAGGTCAAACATGCATCTGTCAAAAATATACGTCTCAAATTTGAAATATCTGTCATTGAAGAGAAAAATATACCTTTCAAATGGGTACATCCACCGATATTGCACAGGACCACCAACCCTTAGTTCATATGGCAAATGTTTCATAACATCAAAAAATGTTGGCGAAAATATCTTTTCTAGCTGACAAATAGTAGTGATGACAGAATCCTCAAGATTCTTTACTTCAGATACTACGGCTTCTGATGCGCACAATGTTCTAAAAAATCTACTCAACTAAGATAATACCCCCCATATAGGTTTGTCTAACATATCATGGAATGCTAGGGGTATTAATCATTGCATAAAGATATGACAATCATGGCTCTTCAACCCATATAATTGTTCATCGTCGATCTTCACAGCCTGAGCAATGTTAGAGACGTATTCATCTGGAAATCTCAATTGTCTCAACCATTGACATACCTGCTTTATTTTATCAGGTCGAAACACGTATATTGCCTTTGGTTTCAATACTTTGCCATTATACTCTTTGAGTTTTAATTCTGGCCTTTTACATATTACTTTTAAATCCATATGAGCCTTCGGATTATCCTTCGTTTTCCCTTTGACATTCATTACTGTATTGAACACATTATCAAACGCATTTTTCTCCACATTCATCACATCCAAATTATATAGTATCAATAAGGTCAACCAATATGATAGTTCCCAAAATATAGATTTCTTTGTCCAATTGTGATCCTTCCCAAATCCAAGGAAGGGCGTCAGACTACGAGCATTTGTTAATATATCTGGAAAGTATCGCAATCTTCTTAAAATCTCTATACCAGACAATATTGTCGGTAGACCCTCCATTTCAGTTGTGTTTGCTTGAAACACATTCTTTTGTCTTCGGAACGGATGGTCACTTGATAGAAATCGATGATGACACTCAAACTGGCACGACTTCCTTTCATGCGTCAATCTAAATGATTTTGTGTCCTCCATGCGGTACGAACATGCCAACCTCCCATGCGTGCTCCAACCAAATAACATACCATATGCAATGAAGTCACTGATTGTTCATAGAACAGTGGCCTTCATATTGAAATTTTGTTTTTTGTGGGCATCATATGTGATAACACCGTCATCCCACAGTACTTTTAGGTCATCAATCAATGGCCTTAAATATATATCAAGATTTTGGCCAGGTGAGGTCAGACCAATGATCAATAGAGACAAGAAAAGATTATGACGCTTCATACACAAGCTTGGTGGAAGGTTGTATGGAGTTACAAATACTGGCCAACATTAGTATGGAGTTGATCTACCCCCAAATGAATTAAATTCATCTGTACACAGACCGAGTCTAACATTTCTCACTTCCATTGCGAAGTTCTGATGAGTACGATCAAAGTGCTTCCAAGCTTCTGCGTCAATAGGATGCATGATCTTGTCTTCATCATTTCAAACTTTATTTACATGTCATCTCATGTGTTTAGTTGTTCTTGAAAACATATATAATCGTTGCAATCTAGGGGTGATAGGAAAGTAGCAGAGCGACTTGTATGAAACTTCTTTTGATCTCGTGCTACCATTGACTCTTGTCTTTGACTTGAATCGAGGATGCCCACATGACGAGCATGATATATTATTTTTCAGATCCTTGAAATACAACATGCAGTGATTTCGACAAACATCTATCTTTTGATACCCTATACCTAGAGCGTTGACCAAAACCTTCACGCGATAGAAATTTTGTAGCAATTTCTCATCTTTGGGCAACATACTCTTCACTATCATGCACAAACGGTCAAAACATGATTGACTTAAATTATACTTGAACTTCAAATTCAGTAGTTGAAGAACTGCAGACAAGATAGTGTGACTCTCGCAACCATTCCAAAGTGGCTCATCAACATCTTTAAGTAAATCATAAAATCTACTATGTGCATTGTTTGGTGTTTCTTCCTATACCCCAATTGTTACATCACTAGGACCCATAGCAGAACTCAGTTCTGTTCCTGCGGCATCAAATATCAAATCCATATATGAATTATCATGCACTGCATCCACCTGTGTGTCAAAATTGTTCTTAAATTCTTCACCATGAAAGGTCCAATTCTAATAATCACTCACAAAACCCTTTCTATATAGGTGATGTCTAACACCATGTGGTTCTACAAATCGATTGTTCTTATAAATCTTGCAGGGACACCTAATCCGACCTGTGGGGTCCATTGTACTGACACTTGCTGTTGCAAATTCAATAAAACTTTCAATACCATCCATATAATCATGTGATACCTCATTGTCAACTATCCTACGATACATCCATTCACAATTTGCAATCATTTTATCATATGATGTTACGAATAGTATCCTAACCAATTAAAAGAGAATCATCAGAATGCTATGATGAAGAAAATATCAAATTTATCATGTAATATATGATGCACTCTATATATTTGATATATATCACACCCACACACACACACATATATATAATATAAATATATATAATGTCATACAATCACAAGAACTATGATGCATGCATTGATAACTTAATATTTTCATGTGCAAACTATTCATAACATGATACATTCATTTGAAGCATGCTTTTATTATACAATTTCACATGAAAGTCATAATCAAATTGAAAGTAACTACATACAAGCATGGATGCAATCATATTAAACATTGCAATACATCTAAATCATTCATATCAAAAAAAAAGTCAAACATGTATCTGCAGCAAATGCACTCCAATATCTCGCTAACTACTACCATGCATAGCATGAAATCCATACTCCAAAAATAAGAATACTTCTATTCACATACATTAAAATCATGCTCAGCATGATCTCCAAATTCCATCAAAACAGTTTTAGATATCAACAACTAAGTGAGTGTGTGAAAAGAAAAGTGGTGCATCCAAAAAATTAAATAACATGTGATGTGCTTGCATCACTTATTCACCATGGGTATTTACCCGATTTGAATTATTTTTTATCGAAAATCCTTTACAAGCACAGTGCTTAGAGCTCCTTATATTTATTGAAGAACAGTAAAACATGTTGAAAATCACACCAAAAACTTAGTTGAATGCTATAAATAAAGTAGGAAATCAAAACAAATTAAAACAAAACAAAACAAGTCTCTGTCGACCCACAAAAGCCTAATCGACAGGGGCTTGGCCCCTGTCGGCCTGCATGAAAACACAAAGGTAGAGGGGGGAAAAGGCCCCCGCCTGCTGAAAAACAAAGAGGCTGGGGGCAGAGCCCCCCTGCCTGTCAGAAACACACAAAGGCAGGGGAGCTTCACCCCTTGCCTGTCAAAAAACTCGAGCGGCAGGGGCCTCGGCCCCTGCCTGCCAGGAGGAGGCAAAGGTCCCCGCCTGCCAAAAAACAAGGAGGCAGGGGGCAGAGCCCCCACTGCCTGTCAGAAACACACAATGTCTGGGGGCTTTGCCCCTTGCCTGTCGAAAAACATGAGCGGTAGGGGGGCTTCGCCCCTTACCTGTTGAAAAAATGAGCGGCAAGGGATGAGGCCCCTGCCGAGCCTCGCCCTGCCTGCCGAAACTTCCGAATGGAAAGGCCGAAGCCCCCGCCAGACGAGAAGAGGCAGTGCCTCGCCCTGCCTGCTGGAAAGACCCGAGCGGCAAGGGCCGAGGCCCCTGCTTGACGAGAGGAGGCAAAGGGCCCCGCCTACCAAAAATCCTGAACAGTAGGGCAGAGGCCCTCGCCGGACTGGAGGAGCGAAGCGGAAGAAGAAAAATAGACAGGTGGGGGGTCTCCACCTGAGGGGTCACCATACAAGGGCCGACGAGAGGAGGTGGTGGCGGTCAGAAAATATAGCGGAGAGAGAGAGCAGATAGGCAGCGGGCCGGGGGGCAACTGGAGGCCAGCCAGAGGCCGACGGGAGGAGGGTCAGGCGGCGATAGGAGGAGGGCCGAGCGGCAACGGGAGGATGGCTGGAGGGCAACGGGAGGCGGATCGGGGGGGCGACGGGAGGAGGAAACAGAAAAAGAGAAAGAAAGGAAAAAAAATTAGGGATTTACGGAAAAATTAGTGACGGCATAGCGACGACCTATTTTCGTCGCTAAGTCATTGCAATGGGGCACTACGTAGCAACGAAATAGTTATGTCGTTGATCTGTCGCTAAGGTGCAAAGGATATGGCGACGGAATAAATTTCATCGCTAATACGTCGCTACTTAACGACGGATTATCGACAAAATATTTTTTGTCGCTAAAATCGCATATAATCGATATTTTGGCGACGAATATCATTCGCTCGCTAATCCGTCGGCACTTTGCGATGGATTTTTTTCATCGCAAAGGTTTGTCGCTAATTAAGGTTTTTCTTGTAGTGTTAGATAAAACTGAATTTGGTTAGGGTTAACTAAATCTACTTTTGAACATAAATGAACCTTAGTGTGATACCTGACACAAAGGAAGGCATGCCTAAGTGTCTTACCCGCATGGGTACGAGTGTGGCCCTCTTAAAAGAGTCTGTGTTACATAGGGTTTTATGTTATTAAAGTTAGTGAAGCCTCAACCAACATACCAACACATCCACTTTCCCATTCCATATGATCATCTTGTCATAAAGAACACCATTGTCAGCATCAAGCTAGGGGTAGATAACATTTGATATTTGGTAAGAAGATGTACCACTTGGTCCTTACAAACATTGGTAATTTATAGTTTTTAATTGAATTGGTGCTACTCATTTGCTCGGCCAAGAAAATGAAGAAAGTCGATTCTAGAAATTCATCTTTCCCGGTTTTGACGCCACTTCCGGTTCAAAATCGGTACCATAAATTCCTGAATATATATGAGTGAAAACAAAATCATGTTAATTAAATCCCCACAAGATCAAACAAAAGTTCAAATTATCTAATAGTTCAGGTACATATATGTCTCCGATAAAAATAATACAACTAAATATGCATCACCAATCATTAGAAACCACCACTTCAAAGATAATTACGATAGAAAAAGTGAAGAAAATCATTCCTTACGGCAGGTGACAGACATGCCTCATCACTTTTTTTTTTTTGAAAGAAAGGATTCAATTAGCGTTGTAAACGTGCCTCTTCACTTTTAATACTAAAAGCATTGCCCCTTTAGAATTCAAATTCCAAGAAAACCAAGAGAAAAAAATCAGAAGAGAAATCAACAAGAGAAACAGATCAATCACCTTCCAACGAAAAACATATTGGATCCAACCTGGGTTTTCAAGTATGAATAATATTAGCACAAAAACCATAAAAAAACTCTAACTTGACGAGAGAGAGAGAGAGAGAGAGATGATTAAGGGAGATTGCAAGAGAGGAAGCGAGGGAGAGAGGAATAAAACGGTGGGGCATCTTAGACACACATTGGTTGTCAAAAGATGCATCAGAGATGGCCATTTTGACGATGAGGAGGAATCAAATCCACACCATTTTGAGAAGAAAGAAGAGAAGATAACCGAAGAGGAGGAAGAGGTAATCGAGGGCGACGAAGAAGGCCGTGGATCCGTGATTCCTACTTCTCCCGCCTCCCACGTTCGCCATTTTCTTTCCTTCTTGGTTCATCCGAGAGAAACTCTGGCGAGAGAGAGAGAGAGAGAGAAACGGTGGTCAAACTGTGAATTAAAAAAACTTTCTTTTATATGAATCTCTTAAACATGCAGCTCTTGAATTTTCTGGGTCGCATATCAGCAAGATTTCTGGCGAACGGTTTTGTATGGCCCATAGTTACAAGAAGCTTCTTGCTATATGGAGAAGCTTGCTTCAAAAGACAGAAACTCTTTGTTTTTTTCAAAAGGAGTGCCCATAGTTACAAGGCACCTTGGATGCCATCCATCATGAAGATGATTGACACCCAAAACCCAACAAAAATGGTGTTCCCCAACTAGATGGACTCTACAAGAATTTTCTATGCCATTCACTTTCTGGATGATCGCAATCAATCATTTAAGAATGAAACTGAAATTTGTTTTAAACATAAAGCATGTATGTGTGCATGGTCTTTGCGATCCAAACAGTTTTCCATCCGAAGCTCCTTGGACCTGATCCGCTATCACATTTAATGGTTTCTCCTAGGTCCTAGAGCAGATCAATTCCAAGAACCACCTTGGATGTTATTAATCAAGATGAACATCCAAAAGCTTTATGTTTTGCACAAATCTTAGCTATCCATTTTCCAGCATTGGATGTCCTTGACATAAAAATTGCACAGTCTCACAAATTCTTATGGGATTCATCTAGATGGAGCCCAATCTTTTTTATTGGTTTTGGATGCTCTTCATCTGAATGATGCATGGCCATCCAAGGTGCCTTGGACCTTTCATCAAGATTCTTTCGACCTGATGTTCTGTTCTTGAGACACTGCCTTGATATAAGAATTTGAAATTAAGCCCCCATTTATCATACCATTTATAATATGTTAGACTGATCGTTCATTTGCAGTCCTATTTTTTTCTCTTTTAGTCTTCAACATTGTTAAGCACATGCATATTATGCAAAAGAGAGAGAGAGAGAGAGAGAGAGAGACGAAAGTAATTCAACATTAGCACTCATGAAGATCAACAAAATGTTGAACCCATGAACTGAACAAGAACAAAAGCCAAAACAAATAAAGAATGGGCTCACGCCGGAGCCGCTTGCTCAGATTGCGACAAAGGATAGGTAGCATCAGCAGGAGGGAGTGGAAGATCACTAAGATGCATACGCAAGATCGCATAAACATCTACCAAGATTTTATGCATCAGGTTTTGAATGTTAACTCGAATATGATGAAAATTAGCATCGTTTCGTGCCATCCAAACAAACCACCAAGAAGTAAGCAACCACGTCCGTCAGATGAACCTCCACCTCTTGTTGCGCCTAATACAAACCGGCCCCAAGATCAGATCTAGCGCAAAGGACTCCTCCTTAACAAATACTTCTGGATGCCTCCAGGTCCTGCTAAAGATTTTCATAAATATTGGGCAAGACCAGAACAAGTGAAACGTAGATTCTTCTGCAGCTTAACAAAGCACGCACCAACTCGAGAGAGAGAGAGAGAGAGCTCACATAGATCCAAAATAACAAATACATATAACCTTTATTGGACATCACCACACTCTTAGTTATTGCTACTATGGTTAGAGGCCCTGCTACATGATGCAATCGCTATGCTCATGGAGCTTATTTCTTCAAAACAAACTTCACCTACAGTATATATATATGTAAACATCTCATATATTTTGCATATCACATTTTGATCAATTCCGTCGCTAATTAAGTTGGCATAGTCTGCATTAGGTTCGACGCTGGAGAGGGAGAGATTGTCCAGAGATAAAGGAAGTGAATAAAGCCAAGGAGTTGCTAGGTTTAAAGATGGGCACTGCATGGCCTGCTCCTCTAAATGTTGCAAACGTCAGCCCTTCATATTCTTGTAACCAGCCACTTACCTGAAAGAAAAAGAGGAAATTAAGGTTTGTGTCTAAGTCAAGGGAAAACCGGGAACACTAGCTAGTAAAACCTTCAGGGGGAATTTGAATTGCAGACGCGCATGGACTGGACAGTGCGTCCTGTCCCCTGTCCAAGTCTTGAAAAAAAAATTAAGTTCCGGGTGTGTCCCGTCCTCTATTGTTCAGTTGGGGAGGGAGGGGGGACCGAACTTCAAATTCGTGTCCATGGTATGCACCCAGCAGGCATCCCCATGTCCCACGTTTGCGTTGGCCTGCTGTCATCCGTGGGGCCCACTCTCTGGATTTCCCATGGATGCATGCAGACGATGATTCAAACACGCGAGCAGGTTGTATGTTCCCCCCGCAAACACAGGGCCCCGTGTTCGCGGGTCCGAATGAGTGCCACGTTGGCACTCATTCGGGAGTTATGTACGGAGGAATATCTTGGGATCCGCAATATTCCTTCGTACACACCCAAATGAGTGCCAAC
This sequence comes from Nuphar pumila, assembly GCF_984573655.1. Lineage (NCBI taxonomy): Eukaryota > Viridiplantae > Streptophyta > Magnoliopsida > Nymphaeales > Nymphaeaceae > Nuphar > Nuphar pumila. Next base: position 36,107,235 of record NC_143254.1, read on the forward strand.
GTGGCACTCATTCGAACCCCCGAACACGCGGCCCCGTGTTCCACGGGGAACATACACCACCCTCTCTTCAAACACCCCTTCAAGGTCCCAAACCTAGGATGTACTCCCAACTCTGGCTTTCCCACAGTCGTCCATGTTGTGGTTCCAACTCAGAACACGAGGTACGTGCCATCCTCTGCACTCGCCCACGTGAGAAGGCTGTCGGATGTGACCAAATACCTTATTTGACTAATCGGATGTAGGGATGGCAGTGGACCAGGGCAGGGGCCCGGGCCGGAAACGGTCTCCACCGCCCCCCCATCTCAAAATCCTGCCCTCCATCTCTGCCTCCATCTCTTGCATGAGTTTTGATTTTAACCTCCATCCCTGTTTCATGTCCTCCATCCCCAGTCCAAACGGGGCAAGGCAGAGCGCCCGTTTTTCCTCGGTCCATTGTCATCCCTAAAGAAGGATTGGGGGCGGGGTGTGACGGGGTGGGGTGGGGCAGGCGGATCGGGGTGAAGCGAGGGAAAGCGTAAGTTCATCCCCGCATGGGTTTTGATTTTAACCTCCATCCCCATTTCATGTCCTCCATCCCCGGTCCAAATGGGGTGAGGCGGGGCGGGGCGGGCGGTTTTCCCCCAGTCCACTGCCATCCCTAATCGGATGTTGATAAACGGATGGGATGGTGAAATTAAAGTTCATATCAAATCCACATTTTACATGTAAGCGGATTCAAATATCCAGCAAATTCGAATATTTGTTGGATTCGGCAGAACAAAATGAAAACTATATCCGCATCTGATTATGATCGCATATGGTTTCGGTTCACAGAAGGCGACTAAATCTGATTCAGTGACATCCCTGCCATGGAGTATAAAAAGAAAGGAAAGCTTCTGCGGATCTTTTCAAGGCTCTTAAGTTAATTTGGTCCAACACTTACTACTAAATATTCTGGTTTACCTGCAACTGGTGATACCATGGCCTCCATGAGCCAATTCTTGGGAGCCCAAGAGCATTGAGACTGTATCTTGTTGATAGAACTGGCACCCTTCCATCTGTATCACCACTGCATGAAGAAACGGTAGTTCTAAGTCTAACATGTTAATAGACTTCATAGGAAGTGCAGTAAAAGGAAAAAGGGTAAATTCCAATGAGCACCTAAGTTTTCTACAAAATTCATAAATGCACCTATCTTTTGAATGTTTTCAAAAAATCGCTTAACCTTTTTACGATTCAACACAAAAAAAATGATGGCAGTTTTGTCGTTAAATTTATTGTAAAATCTCAAATGTGACCTTAAAAATTTTATTAGTCACTTTTTTCATCCCGTTCAAACTTCAAAAATCTCGTATATAAATTAAACCATTTTTTTTATAGTATATATGAGAACGATATTAATCTAGATAACAATACATTTTAAAGATAAATAAAAAAATTGAGGGAGGAGGATATCAAATCAAAATCCACCTAATCCATAACATTAGGTGTGTATTTGTGAATTATGAGAAAAGGTTAGGTGCCATTTTGAAAAGTTTCTAAAAGGAAAAAGGGAAAAGGGGAAACTAATGGTGCATGCTGTACCTGTACACCCAAATCCTAAGACCCGCAGCTACCAGCTTCTTATATATGGGCAGAACTGAGGATTTGGAGTCTGCCCAATCATGGAATATCTTTGTACTGCATACATTATCAACACCAATATCAAAAAATAATCTTTTTGAATTTAAGGAGGTAATGAGCAAAGCATTTGATGCATTTCTATGAGGAAACATTTGGTAATGGTGATTACAAACGCCTCTGGACCTCGGTGGTCAAATTGTTTTGCTCCAATCTGACCTCATTGATGGATTCAGTACGTTCAACATAGTGGGAACTGGCTCCTAGGTCATGTTTTTTTGATGAAAAAATACCATTTTAAAAAAGTATCACACATTGTAGGCCACCATCGATTTTTGAAGCGTTATAAAAAAACCTACCTACATGTTATAATTGAACGATTTTAAAACTGGGTCCCACTAAGTAAAACATCTAGATCACATCTGTAAGGTTAGTTTCATGAAAAACACTTTTGTGATTTTAGAGAGAGAGAGAGAGAGGTGTGTGTGTGATAATAATGGCAAGATTGTGTGAGAGTACTTGCAGATGCTCCAGCTCTTGAGGTTGTGGCCGTCACTTGCATGGAGGGCTCTCTGGATGTCAGGTCTATTGTAAAAAGCATTGGCGAATTCATCCAAGCATGGATCATAGTTTCCACCCATTATCCTTGGCATCTGCACAATTAGTGAATTAGTGTAGCAAATTTATGCCCCCAAAGAGGTTTGGCATAGTGGGATGGAGCCTAGGCCAGCAGTCTAGATTCAAATCCCATGGGCGTTACTCCTTCCTCAAGACGAAGCATGGCGACTCACTGAGGGCAAGTGGTAAGCCCATGGGGTTCTACGCTGCCAGAACAACGACCGTAATTATGGCAGTCAGAGCTAGCGTGCCTAGGTCTCTGATCTTGGAAGTGGTTTTCCGTGTAAATATGAAAAAACAGTGCAGCAAAATGTTAGTTTTATACTAGTCCAAAAAATGGCTAATTGTGCATAGGAATAAGTGTAGTTGCAAATGAGTTGGGTTGGATTCATGATTCCTAGAGAGCCTAGCATAGTGTAGCAAGTAGACCACTTTGGAGTCATTGGGTTGTGGCTCATCTTTCCAACACAGCAACATTTGACTGATTAATGTAGGCCTAGAGTCCTAGACACAACCTGTTTTCCCTATTAAACCCACTAAAATAGGAGGACGGATCAGGACACACACACACATATATATATATATATATATATATATATATATATATATATATATATATATATATATATATATATATAGAGAGAGAGAGAGAGAGAGAGACTGTTGATTCAATAAGCTTCTATTATGCAAGAAACTGCTTCAATGCGCATGAGCGTACGTAGTGGACCTTAGGGATGCCAACGGATAGGAATTGGATCAGATATACCCGGTTAGCTAGTCGGATCTGGATTTAGTATTAACTTTTCCTATCTATTCCAAATCTGATCCAAATTCAGTTGAGCAACATCAGATTAGATTGGATTCAATACCTGAATCCGAACCGAATCTGGCCCATTTACTTCCCTAAGTGCGGTGTTATTGTTGCTGCTGTTTAAGTAAAATGGCCTCCTATAAGTGGAGAAAGACACAAGCCTGTATAAGGCATGGTTGGTGCTTCATTTATGAAGAGTTTGGTGTATCCATGTTTCCAACTAATACTAACCATCGTGGATTCAGTCTTGTACATTGGCTTCGTGATGTAAACTTCCAAGTTAGAACTATTGCTGATGCAGACAGAAGTATAGAGACTATAAATGTCGATCTCTTTGTACTGCTGCAGAACCTCTGCCACAGCCTTGTTGCATTCCTGGTTGCTCCATGTGTTGCTGCTGTTAAAATCACATGTTTCTTTGATAATTCTGTGTGTCTCATCCGACACTACTGCATGGCTCCACGCATAGTCCACTAGGCCTTCCCAATCTTGTGCATCTGAAGTTTCTGGATTGCCCAACTAAATGCATTTCAAGTTAGTGCCGGAAATGGAGCTTTCGAGCATCGATAGGCCCCGGAAAGTTGAAAGGTAAAGGGATATCTCTTGTAAAAATTCATGAAAAAAGAGTCGTACCAAGAAACCTTTGAGATCAATATACAAAGAAGGATCCTTGTTCATGCCATAAATACGCTCTGCTAGTTCTGGAACATACTTCCCTGCAGATACCACCAGTTTAATTCACAAAATTTTGCTCTTGGGATTTTCTCAAACCTCACAATCACTTTTAAACATTTGTTCTTTGAGAAAATATCAAGAAAATTTTGCATGCATTAAAAAATAAAACAAAAAAACATACTAAAAAAAAGTAAAAGTGCTAAAAAATTAAAATCACCTTAAAATTATGACATTTTGAAAAAAATGTTATAAATTGAATTTATTGTGACATTTTCATGATTTTCATTCTCTGTGCATTTATCATATAAAATTGGGATTAATATTTCCCATTATTGTTTAGGCTGATTTATTATTTGGACAATAACCTGCATAAACATCATATGTGGGATCGAATAAAATAAAATAAAAACAAAACAAGGAGGGTGGACGCAGGGCTTTGGGCCAACTACTTACATCCATTTGTCGCTCCAATTCACCTGCCCCCCTCTTCCATAAGCTTAATTCAAGTTATTTCCCAATAATATAATTTACATCTATCTAATAATGCAGTAAATTGGTCCGACTTATTTTGATCCATCTGGTTTCAGATCAGATCCGAGTCCAAACTTCATGTAACCTAACCCATGACTACCTTTAGCCTCTGATTGGATGGTACTCAATTTGATAAATGAGCATTTTCCTTAAATCTTGCGTGCAAGTCTAAGATCAAAATAAGCCAACAATGGCCCTGCAAACCTGGCTAGGTAGGTCAGCTTAAAGCACTCAAGCTGAAGGTTGTCTAGAGTTCGATACCCAGAGTGCATGTCCCTCCCCGGATGCTAGAAACAGCAGGCTCCCGTAAAAGGTGCAGCTGAGGAGTTTCAACCGCATGGATGGTGGGCCATATGGCGGGGCGTCATTCTCTCCTGGGTTCAACCATCTGAACCGGAGTTTGTTCAATCGTACCACTGGGGTTTTGAACCTGCAACGTCCCACCACAGGGAGACGTGCACTGACAGCTCCTACCAACCAAGCCGAGCCCAGTTGGTATCTGAACTCAAGTTTCTCCTTGTTAAATAACTCAAAAACAAATATATAGTAGTGTCTAAGGTCAATATGGATTCAATAGAAAATAAAAAAAATGACCTCCAAACCTAGAAGTATTTAGATCCTAGCCAGCCTAGCGCAATAATCTCAGTTTGGTTTGATCCAGTGATTGGACCATAGTTTCCAAGAAACGAAATGAATATGTACGAGAAGTAATGCATGAAGCGAAAATAGGGAAGTGAGTGTTAAAAAGTAGTATAAAAGGGAAGCAGGAAACAATTGTGAAACGATTATTCAAGTGCATAAAAAATGAAAAGAAAATGCATAGAAAGCAATTTGATGTGTGAGTGGAAGCAAGAAAACAAGCATAAAACGGTATAAAATCAAAATATTCAAGTTTATTATAAAAACTTTTTCATAAAAAAATAAGGAGAAAGTAAGTGAAGTGATATGTTGCGAGGGAGAAACATTTTAGTGAGACAGAAATGATTTGGAAAGTGAGGAGGAAACCGACTTCCTATTAAGAGGAATCTAGTTTTTCATATTTCGGAAGTTGGTTTCCAAAAGCTTCCCCTTCTTTTGGAGAAACGAGGATTTGCTTGCTTTCAAAGCGCTAGCAAGAATAACTGTGGATGTCAGACCAAGTAGTTACAAAGTACTCGGTCCTTTTAAGAGGGGAAATGTGGGGCTTCCTTTTAAAGGAGGTAGCGGTCATGGAATGTGGCAGCCAGTGATTGTGGCAGAGTACTTTTGCAAAGTACTCTGCCGATCACTGAATATGCTCCCAATCTTTGCAGACATACTGGGCAGCTATCCCGGCTCAAAGTGAATCATAGCATGTGCTTAATTCATGAATGTTGATAAATACCTGCATAACTCTCTCCTGCAATGTAGAAAGTGTTATTTCTGTATGCTGGGAATTTATAGAACCACTTGTGTAGGAAGGTGTAAGTGTCATTTTCTGCTCACACATAGATTGCATCAGAGTAAAATGAAAAGCAATTTATGTTAGATTCTTATATTCCAAAAGTCTCTCTCTCTCTCTCTCTCTCTCTCTCTCTCTCAATGTAGTTTACCGGTAAAGTCATCTCCGAGAAGGCTGTAGTCGGATGTTGTGTTGGAGTATGAAAAGCCAACACCAGCCGGGGACTCTAAAAACAATATGTTAGCCTCTGCAAATAACATCACCAACATTGCTTCAGCAATTTAACCTTTTCTTTCATCTTCAGTCATCATATCACTAAGTCTAACTAAACTCAGAAAACGAAATAATTCTACCTTTATTCCAAGCATAAGGATTAAGCTTCAACCCATTTCCTCTGGAGTCGACAATGAAAGGACCAATCTCTTGTGTTGCACCATACCCCACAGAAGAACACCCTGGGCCTATTGACACAAATGGTCTCTGAAGAAACTATTTTTTATTGTTTTGATAAGCAACACTATGATCCTTTGTCAAACACTTATATTTATTAGATATATAGCAAGTAAAAAAATTTATCCCCATGAAGTCGATTTGGTGACAAGCTACCTTATGAATTAAAAAATAAATAAATAAATAAATAGAAAGGAACTAAAAAGAAAACCCCTGCAGTTAATTGAGCAGTTGAAGACTGAGTTACTCACAGGCATGACATATTAAAATCAGTTTTGAAATCTAACGAGTTTAGATTTAGACAGTGGGGAGGGAGGTAAAGTCAGCACTTCCCAGACACCGGCCCTTTCAATCAAGATGTGTGCAAAATTACATATTTCTACTTCTTTACTGAATTCATAGTATTAAGTTCTCTCCGATACTGTCGTCGCAATCAATTTCCAACGAAGATCATATAGTTTTAGAAACTGTTAATGCGTGAAGCCTAAGGAATAGTACCTCCATTTAGCCATAGCACCAAGGGCTTCTCTGCAGCACCAGAAGCAGCCTCAAAGAACCAGTAAAAGAGTGACCTCCCATGCTCTTCATTTACAGTCACATAACCTGCATAATGCCTGAAGCCCACCTCGGGCTGCCCTGGCAAATCTGTGACCAAATCTTTTAGTCCCTCAAGATTTTCGGCTCTATTCTCAACTGGCTTTGCTGCATTTCTCACACCACCTGCAGGTTTTACATAGTAAAATGCAACCAAGCAAAAGAGTACTAGACACACCAAGAAACGCGTCATCCTCTCCCACATGAGCACTAACCACCATACGTAGAGACTCAGTTATATCCATATTTTATACCCATCAGATGAACACAAACCAAAGAAAAGCACACTACGTTTCATAGTCTAATAAAGAAATTATTGTAAAACTAAAGAAAATTCATTGACCTACCTGGCTGTTGTGCGCACTAGGATATGTCATAGGGACATGCCCTTTTTGGCTCCTTGAATACGCCCCTCACATGTATGATGAACGCGGATCCCATCATTTGAAAGAGGATGGGTTCTATCATACATTCAATCCTAGCCATCCAATCAACGGCTGGATGGCTAGGATGGGTTTCATCATACATTCAATCCTGGCCATCCAATCAATGGCTGGATGGCTAGGATTGAACGTATGATAAAACCCATCCTATTTCAAATGATGGGATCCGTGTTCGTGTATGATCTATGCTTTATATTTTTAATAATGTTTTATATATATAGTACTACTAGCTTTTGACTTAAGGGGCAGTAAGTAGCTCACCAATTTCGGGTGTAATAAACACGTTTTTCATGAGGGGAGTGGAGAACTTTGGTGAAGCTTTCTTGAAACTACATGAAAATAGAAGGAAAGGAGGTCACAGGACACAAAATATATATATATATATATATATATATATATATATATATATATATATATATATATATATATATATATATATATATATATATATATATATATATATATATATATATATATATAATATTAGTAATGATAGGGATGCCAGTAGCACCAACTCCAACCGAGGTGGGTGTAGGTGGCCCGGGTAGCATTAAGAGTAATGTTTTTTAATCAATAATATAATTGACCACCTATATTTTTTTCTAATAATTAACAGCTATGTTTTATTTATATTTATAATTAATAACCCACCTCCAAACAGGTAGAATTCGTTCGCCACCCACCTGAGCACCAACTATGGAGCCTACTACTTCGGTCTCAAGGCAAGGGACACTACAAGAAAAATGTTAATTAGCGATGGACTCTATTCGACGCTAATCTGTCGTTAAACGAATTTGCGATGGATTAACATCGGATAGAGTCCATCACAAATTTTTGATCGCTAATTAGCGATAGAAGCGATATGTTGTTGTTTTCATCGTTAATTTGTGATGGATAATCGACGGACATGATCCATCACGAGTTCGTCGTTAAATTTGGTTTTGCAACAGATAAATATTCCTTCAGTCGTTAAATTGGCAACGGATATTAGTGACAGATAATATTCGTCGTAAAAATAAAAAAAATTAAAATTAAAAAAAAAATCCTTGCTCTTTTTTTTTCGTTTATGGTTTTTGGCCTCAGCCCGCGTTGCTGCCTTTGAATCTGCCAGCGTCGATTCTCTCGCCTCATGGATCGAGCAATTGGTCTATCCGCCACAGGATTCTGGAGACACCAGCGATCTGAAATGGGTCACTGACGACCTCAGGGAATGAGTGGAGCTGAGAGATGAAGACGAATCATCACCAATGGACCTCTCCAACTCGGTGGTCTTGCTGGAATCGATGGAGAAGTGCTCGTCGTGGAGTTGCTCATCGATCCGTAGTAACTAGGGAAGCGATGGCCAGTCGCAGAGGCCCGCAAGGCATCGGCGAAGTAGGCGAAGAAGATCGAGTGGTGGTGGAAGGAGCTCGGTCAGGACTAGCGAGAGCTCCTACCGACAGGTCTTCTCAGCCTCATTGTCATCATTGGCGAGGGTGAGGGGTTGCGATCGTGCCTGATACCAAAACTCGCGGAGCCATGAGATTGCCGAGAGAGCAGCAGCGGGTCTGGCCGGAGTACAGCCAGGCATAGGCACAATTGCGCTTGTAGGTCTGGTCGAAGAAGAGGATGATGGGATCGGCCTTATGCGATCAGGACACCGACGATGGGGAACCAAGAGATGGGGATGTACTTATATAGGTTTGAGGTGCACGACTCTTTGTGCTTTGATTGGTAGAATACTGTCGCACATGGATTGTCAATGTGACAATCAACTATAAATTAGCGATGGATTAGCGACAGAATTTTTTTATCTATCGCTAATTAGCGATGGATTTTGAGACCGAATTTATCGGTAGCTAATTCCAATTTTAAGGATGACTAGTTTTTTTTAGTTAATTCATCGTAAATTTAACGTTTTTATTGTAATGAGACATGCTAGTCCAACTACAACTATTGGACTGGTGATATCTTTCAACTTAGATGCGTTAAACCGACCCACCTAGCCAGGTGTGGTGACCCATATCCTTGTGCTTTATTTCTTAAAAAATTTCATATATGTCATCAACCCGTACAAGTCAATTTTATGTTCATGTCTTAGTGACATAGACTAGGGTTGGATTTTATTTGATTTTCAGTCACATGCATTAGGGGTGTTGTAAAAGCTAATGGAATGATACTAGTGGAGTCTCCCTATTTGTTGTTGTGTTATTCAATATTGTGTCCATAACTGTAGCCTTCTTTATCAATGGAGTGTAATAGTGTATTGGACATTTCTTCTTGTTGTTGAAATATGACTATGATTCCAATATATCTAGAAAAGAATGAATACCATGTTTGGTGTGACTTTTTTTGTGTGGGCTGGGTATACGATTTTTGGCTTATCTTCTGACAGCATGGCAAGTTTGAAAGTGTGTAATCATTAGTCAACGGATTGCGCTTGGTGTTTAAGTCTGTGCTGTTACTGGTGGATGGGAATTGCTGAAATTAGTGCAGTCGATCTTCTGAGTAGGCTTTTTTGCATGCTCAACAGGTAGCTATGAAGAACGCTAATGCTTATCTAACAAACAGTACATTCAAAACCTGTGACCAGCCAAAGTTGGTAATAGTTAAAAGTGTTCACATAAAACGCAGCGGCGTGCATCACCCTTCCTGGAGTTTTTCGAGATGGGTGTCGCTCGCTGCATAAAAAATGCCTTCTATTTCAAAATGGGTCATGTTTTAGTAATGGCGTCATTAATTACAAACGAGTTTGGATCTTCAATGCGCAAGTTGTTTTGATCCAAAACGACCTCAAACTTATTTTATGACAAGGTACTTAAGCTGAAGGACATGTCTGGACAATATCGGGCACACACATCTTTTACGTACGATAAGGTCAAAGCCAGGGAAAAAACTATCTTCAGCTATGTCACCATTTGGCCGTGTGTTCTTTGTGACACGTGCGGGCATGCTAATATATATGGGTATAATTTTAATATTTTTTTAGAAAAAATTATTATTTTTAAGCATTAAAATATCAAAATTATTTGTTGTTGATTAAAAATTCAAAAAATCAAAAAAGTTTGCATGTTCTTGTGTCTTATTTTCCAAAATAAAAAATCAAATTTGTGAGTGCCCTTGGGCAAGAGGGAAGTACCCATGAGATTTTATACCAAGGAAGTGAAACAAGGCCACAATCAATGTGATACCTCTTGTTCTATAACGGAACGTCCGAACCATAAAAGTGCCTTATATATATATATATATATATATTACAAAATAAGCATGGTGCTAAATAAAACATGTTATTGGATTTTTTGTGTTTTTTTAGAAATTTCAACCCCGTATATGTGTTCATATGTGTTCAGCATGATTGATTTATTGAAATAGACACTTGGATCATGCATTTTGGATGAAAAAATGGTATTTGAATCTTCAAAAAATTATGAAAATTGTAGGCCGCTTATTTTTGAAACCTTATAACAACCTATCCATGCATCGGAATTAAATGCTCCAAGATGTGATTCCTATAAAAACAAATATATAGATCACATTTGTATGGTCAGTATTTCAAAAAAACACCAAAAATCCAATAGCATGTTTCATATAGTACTATACTCAATTTGTAGGTTTTCATTATATATATGTGGTAAATATTAGGTACTGATGAAGGTAAGAAACTAATGAGTAGAAATCACTCTTTTCTTCAAAACATTTTAACTTTTTGTATATCAAATGTTATAAATGTGATATATATGGTAAATATTGTCTACTAATGAAGGTAAGAAACTAATTAATAAGTAGAAAATACTCTTTTCTTCAAAAAATTTTACTTTTTTGTAGATCAAATGTTACAGATGTGGCCTACATGATTTGGTTAGTAGGAAACTTATTTTAAATCATGTGATTATGACAAGTAATTAAGTTTTTAAAGGGGTCCAAAAATCAACGGCCCACAATGTGACAAAATTTCATAACTCAAAAGATCACATTTTTACATAAGAAAAGTGTGTCCAAAAACAAGTCATGCTGAACACATCTATGTGGTTAGATTGAGTCCATACAACTTACACCTATGAATTATCGCTCATTAGTTCCTTACCTCATTAGTAGCATATATATAGTCTTAAAGTGATTATTGCCCCTAAAGCCTAGGTAAGGTAGGGATAGTGAGTTACATTGTTGCCCAGACACATTGCAAGAAAGTTATTGCTCAACGGGCAAAGCAAAACTTTCCAATGGAATGAAACAGTGGAACAAGATATCAGCATGCCTATATTGCTGCGCATGCATGCATGTTTACGGTGGTTATTGAACTTGGTAAAAAGTTGTAGGGTTGTCCCGTCTTATCAAGGGCTAAGCGTTTGTGATAGAGCTGCACCAGCATCATCTATTTTGTTTGTCTTGAATGGATGAACACTGAAAGCGGGGTCTCCCATTATGGTTGGAATCAGTGTACTGTAAATGGCGTAGTAGGCTTACTGCCATGGAGTGTAACAATTCGCTTGCATTCAGCCTCTTGTCTCATTGATTTGTTTCTGTCAAAAAAAACAAAAATCAAATGAGTGATTCAGTGTTAGTGTTAGAGATGTAGGGCATCCAGTAAATTTTTTTGATAACCAAAAAATTGCACCATCTTAAAAGGAGAGTTTTATCTCAAAACGATCTCAAACTTTTTTGTGGCTCGAGCTGGTTAAGGATTGTTGGTGTACTGTGCAACAAGTGGCAATCAATCTCCTAGTCCATGCAACATGATGAGAAAAGGGAGTAACTATGCAGCCCACCATTGTAGGCAGCACGAGAGAGAGAGAGAGAGGTATTTTATCTGCTTATCATGTGATCAGCAAAAAGATAAAAAATAGTACATTGGAGATTGCTTTTGAAATTTTCAAAAAAAGGAAAGTACTAAGATATTCAACAGCATAATGCCATAATTGAAGGAAACGGGAGAACCCTTCTCATTGATCTCTGTGAATTATTGTATCAGTTTTAGAAATTTCTATGTACTTTTATTTTTTTCAAAGGAAAAATATTTTACAGCATTATTTCCGATTGGAAGAATTACGTAACAAAATGACTAGAAGTCACTTAACAAGGGTCAAAGTAACCTTAAGTCATGTAAGAAAGGTACATTCAAATCACTCCATTTAAATTTATATCGAATAAGAAGTTCACGAAGGGCTTCCTTAGCAATGGAATTGGGACATTCCATTGAAGAGTTGCAACTTCTCAAACCAATTTGAAGTACTCTCTAGTAAATTTGCATTTTCATAATAAATGTAATGATGATTCATCTTTCTTCATACATATAATGCACATGCTTGCCATATGGATACTTCTTGATTTGAGCACTTGATGGGTGAGCAACCGGTTGTGTAAAATCAACCATGCATTGATAAAACCACAAATGGGAAATGCGGTGTCCCATAATGCCTTGGAGGGCAGCCAATGCATCATTGGATCCCCAAGCAACCGATAGCATGAGTCAATGGTAAATTCTCCATTAGGGGAATGCTTACAACACAAAGAGTCCAATGAATCATTCGGCCTTAGTGGATTCAATGTTTTCATTAGACTCATCCACTTTTCAAAAAAGGATGATTCCGTAGATTGATTTCTCAACCATGTTGTTGGTCCTAAAAGAAGGAAATGAGTTCTTCTTTACCCCGAGAAGCTTAATAGAGGGCAGGATAAATGTCTTTCAAACATCTATCTTCATTTCACGCATCCTTCCTGAATTTGGTTTTGATACCATCACCCATCGATACATAGACAGCTTGTACAAGAATAGAGATGAGCTTCATCAACCTTTTCCATATACTGGGTCCGCCTACTCACTTAGCACCACCAGTATTTCATTCCCATGGCCAGTCACATAGGCCATATTTATGCTTAATAACTCCCACCCATGGTTTGTCGATGGTTAAGATTAACCATAGCTACTTGATTAGTAAAGCCTTGTTCCATCTTCTCACTTCATGAATTCCCAAACCACTCTCTTGTTTTCTCGAGTAATGATGTCCCATGAGACCAAACGGGTTTTTTCTTTTTGTGCTTTTTCAGACCAAATAAAGACTTGAAAATCTCGATTAATTCTTTTCCTTGTCTTGTTTTGGATGTGAAAGATTTGCACAAAATAAAGGAGATAAGTGGTAAGAACATGTTTCACAAGTGCCACTCTTCCCACGATGGCTAAATTAAACCCGACTCAAGAATTTATTTTTGAAATTATTTTGTCCTCAACATCTTTCTAAAATCTATCAGTAACACCTTGGTGTGGGGTACCTTTAAGAGGAAGTGTTCCAATTTGGCATCTAAAAATGGTATATGTAAATAATTCAGTGTTGCTCCCATCATTAAAAGGAACAAAACCTTATTTAAGGCCATTGATAGATAATCAAAAAAGCTTAAAAAACATAAGCAGCAAGATGCACAAGTTTGTTATGTTGGGTTTGCTAACCTTGCCAAAAATGAGAATATCATCGACAAATAAGATATGGGAGAAAGTAGGAAGACTCGGCAACTGCACATCGTAAAACAGTTCACCATTAATCATGGAATCAATCATAGAAGTGAGAGCTTCCATGACAATAAGAAAGAGGAGGGGTGACAACGGATCACCTTGTCGTAACCCACGAGTTAAGTTGACAAATGTACCTTGGGTGCTATTGATTGTGATTTTTGATGCGGGAATATGAAATAGCTCCTTCATGCAAGTACACCATTTGTTTCCCAAATTCATTTTCTTTATGCACGCAAGCAAGAAATCACATCTAACCATATTGAACGCCTTAAATAGATCAAGCTTTTACAAGAAAGCCTTTGAGTGAGAAGAATATATAGATTGTATGGCTTCATGTGCAAGCATAAAACCTTCATTCAACTTTCTCCCCAAGATGAATGCATATTGGTTTTTTGAGATGATATCTTCAATGACCAATTGAAGGTGAGAGACCAATGCTTTGGAAATGATTTTGTAGATGGTATTATTAAATGAAATTTGCCTAAAATTATTGATGCTGCCTTGTGATCCATCTTTGAGAATAAGTATTGTGATTGATCTTCCAAGGGCTTTAGGAAGGATGGCGTTTGTGTGAAACTCTTAGAGTAAGATAACAATATCTTCTTTACATGCATCCCAAATACTTTCAAATACTTCAATGGGAAAGCCATCAACCCCTAGAGCCTTTCCCAAAGGGATAGACCAAACGACCTTAACTTCGTCCAAATAAAAAAAAAATTTGAAATATGACTTACTTGATGCTCATCAAGAGGGCGAAACCTTATGATGCTTAAGTTGGTGTAACACCCTGATCTGAGACCTCTTGAGTCCGAGTTTGTGGGTATTACTTACCAAAGGGAAGAGTATAAAGTAGACGTAGAGAAAATATAGCATAAAATTTTTTCAAAATTAAAACATTATCATATCATAACCAAAGTAACATCAATTACATCATCTATCTCAAAAGCACAAATTTAACATAAGGTTCAATAAATCAAGACAAAAAGTAAAAGTCTTTGCTCGGCTCTTTGGTTGTTTATGAACAACTGCTGACAGAGGCGGCTACATTAGGTCTCAAGTCCTGCTTTGAATGATGCTCTTGAAACCTATAATTGTAATTATCAAGGGAGTGAGTCTACCACTTAGTAAAGAATAGTTATAAGCAATATAAATTTTGACTTACAATTGTAATAGACTCTAAGTTCCTAGTCTTAGTTTAGTTATTCATTGCATAACATATAAGTTTGTTTCATTTAAATCTCCCTATTAACCTTCTCAAATTCATAAGTTAGCACACACTCAATGCTAACTATTACACTAGATTGGTTATACTAGTAATAGACTACTATGGGCATAGCAACCCATGTAGAATACTCTAATTCTATGGTGTTGGCCAGACTATAAATCACTCTCATGTGTGATCCATGGATCACGAGGCTTACAGTGAAACAACCCACCGATAGCTAACCGAGAGTTGGTCTTAGTGGAACTATACCTGCTACAAGATTTGTGATTCATACTACATCCTGATTTTCCTATAGTCCTAATCACAATGTGAAAATAACCCCTAAGATATTTTATGCAACTCTTGTTTTCTCACGTGAACTATCTCAAGTTCATTTTCTCTCTATTTCAATTAAGTTTCTCAAGGTTTTTCTAGGGTTATAATATTCATAAAAATCTAAGGATGCAAAAGATGCAGTGTTTGTACATCAATGTAGTGTCTCTACATTAATAAATCACCAACAGCCAAAGCTTATATATGGTGGCTCTTACTTTGACAGTCATTAATTAGCCTTCCACCCATCGTCTCTTCCGAGATTTATAGAGTTAAGTCTAGCATACTAAGATAGCTCAAATTTGCAATAAACATAACGAAAGAATGTAGTCAAGAATATTACTCAAGTACTCAATTCTATTTGCATGCATGTAGTTCTATAATATCAAAAAATATAGAATATAATTTTTTGTCTAAAATTACATAACTTACTGCATAGAAAACTAAAGGATACATGAAATCATTCTTTGCATTATAGCTATCTCATATGCAACCAGCATGTCTCTAAAACTTAAAGAGACAAATTGAACTTGATGGGATGATATCAAACTTTGATCTACAATTTGTGCACCATGGTGCATTTTAAAGACTGAAAGGCAGTTTTCCTTCTCAAATTTATTTTCTCTATAGGCAATCTTCCTTCTCAATTTTCTTTTTCTTCCATAACTAATTTGAAGGTGCAGGATTTGGTGGATCAAGATGTACCAACATTCTATACCTGCAAATAATGGTGCAACCTCATGCTTATCAACTTGGATCACAACTACATGCAGAAGAAGATGAAGAGGAACCGGGAGACATGATTCGCTGTTCTGCACACATAAATTAGATGGAATTGGTTGGGCAAGGTACAAGAAAAATGAAACTTTTATCAGGGTGAAAGTAAGAAAAACATGAAGAGAAAACAGTTGTTTCAATTGGTTCATATTGAGGCGGTTACAATTAATATCGAGTCATGACAGGTTTGCTGGCATATCAAGAACAAGCCGGACAAAAGGTTTGGCCTGCAGGTTTAAATCAACCATCTTTAGTATGAAACTTCCAGGTCTTGACACTGTGCCTAGTTTTCTGAGTGTCCAGGTTTAATTGGGAAGAAACTAAGCGAAAGTGTTTTTTATTTGATAGTCAGTAGGCCAAAAAGGGTTAAGGAGGATTTAATAAGGAAATGAAGCCGATCATAACAAGCATGTTGATTGAGAACTGCAAACCCAACTGAGCTCATTCCAATGTTATAAAAAAATCGGCCTGAATCAGCCAATTCAGATCGAATCTGCCCCAAAACGATTCGAAAGGGGCCGTCGATTCAATTCCTTTTTTAATATTTTTAAAGGGGTTAAGAAATATTTTATTATTATTTTAACATTTTTATTTTTTAATGACACGTGTCATCTGGTGGTGAAAAGAGGCCGATTCCCAAACGATTCGATTCAGGGTTTTTAAGAAACCCATTGGCCTACTGAACCTATTTTAAAACATTGGTTCATTCTATTGCCTCTGCTAATTGATTCCTCTTCAAAGTAACTGATCTTCCATGCCTAGTGTGGCTGTGGCATCTAAAGTTATTATTAGGTTGCTAATAACCATTCAGCCACAAGGTGCGATGATCAATCTAGTCTAAGTTACACTAAATGAATTGGACATGAGCATGTTGGATGACAAAACTACCAATTGTGCAGAGTTTTATACCCAAAAAACATACCAAGAGGTTCAGTATAAAATTTTAAGGCAAGGTTGATTTTGATTCAGATGGGGAGGCTATGTTGGGTTCGTCAACGCACCATATATGAGAGAGAGAGAGACTGTTGTTCGGTGGGAAGA
The DNA here is from genome assembly GCF_984573655.1 of Nuphar pumila. Classification (NCBI taxonomy): domain Eukaryota; kingdom Viridiplantae; phylum Streptophyta; class Magnoliopsida; order Nymphaeales; family Nymphaeaceae; genus Nuphar; species Nuphar pumila. The sequence goes on from NC_143254.1 coordinate 36,124,215, forward strand.
TGGGCTTTGAAATGTGTCTGATGAAGTTCTTTTGTAATGCACCAAACTGAGAAAATAATTGTTATTTTATCTCAACTGGTACAGGTATCACCCTTGCCATGGGCCACTATGGACCATCAATATCATTTTGTCCATAAATATCTCATTTCATCATCAATATCAACATCAACATCGTCACCACCACCATCATTATCATCAACATGTTGATATCTTTCTAAATAGAATTCTTTCTGTTCTTCTCAGGGTTGTGCTAAACAATAGATCTATCTTTATTTAGGTGGCTGCTAGGGGACCGGTAACATGTTAAACCAAGACAACAGAATTTAAATCCCAGATGCTTGTAAAAAAGGAAAATTTAAAAATTATATAATTCCTATATTCCAAAAGTGACCTCGGCTAAAAATGTTTTGCAAGAAGGCTATTGGCCGAGCTGGTCTTAGCCTGCCGTACCTATGATCACCATCCCAGTGACGTAAAACTCTGCGGATGCCCCCCTCAACCCCCAAGGAGCCTCATGCTTCACCTTGCAGAAAAAAAATTTGCTACTCATTTAGCCCATATATGTTGCATCTACTTAAAATATATCAATAGATTACAACTATTTCAAATATATCAATGTCACTAATTTTAATTTATAGTTCCAAAATAACCCATATGACATGACAAAAGTTTCGACCTAACATAGTGGTCAGGAGAGAAACAGGAAATCCACCTCCACTGTCAAGCACGTATTTGAGCACATCACAGTCACACTCGACTAATTTTTGTTTGTTTGTTATCACTGACAAAAAAGGAAAAAAGATCACAAGGGGATCATAGTTTGGAACAAACAACGAAAAGCTCTAAGCAAGATATATCAAACCAACCAACCAAAGGAGTAATAAGTCTATTAAAATACCAAACACTGATAGCAGAAGCAGCATCACAAGAAAAAATATTAAACCCTCCGTGAATCTGTTTTCACATCAGATGGAGTCACTCAGCTCAAAATATCAGGATTACATGTTTTGATCTACATCAGATGTTGTCACTAAGCTCAAAATATCAAGATTACAAGTTTTTCTCTGAAGCTTATTTGGATGGCTCTTCTTGCCACAGATACAAAGAACAATTGTAAGATATACAGCACAGCTTCTGTTCACCAATCCCTTAGGCAGCTCACCTTTGTAGTATCTTTTTTCCAATGCCAGAACAGAGAAAAAGTAGAAAGGATGTAAGCAACTAGAGAAACATTGGCCCTGCATTTTAAAGAATTACAGTCAGAATTGTGTTGATGTAAGAGCAAAAAAAAGCCCCATCTATTTAGGGGTCTACAGGCGGCATGTCAGTGATTGTAATTTAACAATAATGCACAGAAAGAAAGAATCCTTTCTAGTCCCAGAACATATTGAAATTCTATTGCCAAGACAGTTTTTTGCAAGATGACATGAATCAGGAAACATGATGGTTTAATCAGAAACCATGAAATTACATAAACTAATATGGGTGTTTACCATTTCTTACGTGGGACTAAATTGATCCCAGTGACTATAGAAAAATTGGCAATGATTGCTTCTCGCTTTTGGCGAAAGGTTGTTTTCATTGGATCCTTATGGGTCTGGACTTCCATTTGCATGCAGTACTTCCAGGATGGTTGCCAAGCTTGAAGATGACACTTGGACATTCAACAGAAAGGAAAACGGATAATTTTGAAGAATGTAAGCCTGATATGAGCATGCATGTCAGTTATTAGAAGCTGGCAAAATAAGGCGGTCTTGACCCTGAAGTAGCTTTGCAGATCGAATTACATCTCCTGTTTTAAGTTGTGAAAGTATTTCTCTGCCAGCAGTTACATACCTGCATACCAAAATGTAAAAATTACATAAAGTGAATGGAAATTTACATCAGCACTAGTTAAACTTGTTGAACCGGACACTCAGCTGTAAAGGTAACATATTGATTAAAACTTGTGCATAAAAAACATTACCCAAATACAGAAAATTGCCCTTCATCAAAGGACAGACCACCTAGGCCTGCCTGCAGAGTTATTCGAGAAAATATGTTACTAAAACATGAAGGGAAAATAAATAAAAAAAGAAGAGAAGCAATCACAAATGTCTGCAAATAAAAGCTTGAGGCTTAGCAGAGAACCAATTTTTCAATCAATGCAAAGTCCAAAGGTTTTCACATGATCTTATTAGAAGGAAAAAGAAAAGTTTGCATGTGATCATTCTTCAGAAGACAAACAAAAAATCATCCACGCACAATCAGCCTACAATCATTAATTCATATCAATTTAGGGATAAAAAAAGTAAACAAAGTAACGCAAAACACATCTTATAATAAGTAACTTTATCGAAAAAAGTTGAAACTTCTAAAGGACAAAACTCTTATTGTGAAGTAGGATTCTTGCAAGAGATCACCCTGGTCTCTTTTCAACAGTTTACGCCTGCATGTCTAGTCTTAGCTCCACAAGGGTTCACATCAGCATTTATATAATGAAAAGTATTTTGAATCCAATGCGATTCTGCAAGAAAGTCACCACAAAGAATGTGATTTTTTTAGGTCATTTGGAACAAAAAAGGAATTTTCAAGTTGCCTAAAAAGTGGCTCTGCATTCATTAATGATTCGTCCAATATTTAACGGAACATATATCAGAATTGAAACTTGGTACCGAAAAAAAGGGCTCTAGATTCATTAATGACTAGCCCAAAATTCACTGCATATATTAATATTTGAAATTATTCAGTTCATTAATTTTAATGATGACCATCGAGCCTTTTGAAACCTCTATGAGTGTCTAGAATTTCATCAGTTGCCTCGTATACAATTACAAGAAGATTCACAACTGTCTCTAAAATCAGGATATTAAGACAATGGTATCACAAAACAAAATTTGAAATATTTGCATTTTTCAATATATCATGACATTACCACAACAATATTGACATTTTCCTACTTCATAAAACTTCAATCTTAAGAAAACATTCTTAGTTCATCCAATAAATATTTCATTATTTTTATGCTTGTATAGCCTTTTTAGGCTTTCATATTGTCCCTTTGTGGACTTCTTGTTTGAATGCCATATTGCTTGTCCATTATTGGACTTTGTGAATGCTTGTGCATTCTTGGGTTACACTTCCGCCTATTTCCTTACATGGTATCAGAGTTTGGTCTCTAGAAGAATAGTCCGTGTGTTGCTTCATCACGGTGGTCACCTCGAAAAGCGTATCACACAAAGTTTAGGTTCAAAAAAAAGAATTTACCCGGTATGTATCGCATACTTTTTAAAAGGTGTCTCTTGTATTATTTATCTCATGCATTGTGCATGAGAAAACACTTATTTTCTTGATTATTATTATATATATGGATACTTTTGCTATTTTCTTTGGATTCTCTACTTTAAATATTTATGGTATGCATTTGAAAATGTATTTAAAATATAGTAGCATCTTGCCAAATATGTTAAAAATGAATAGTTCTTTAAAGAATTTATTAAATCTTGTGCGTAACGCCGTAACCATATCTCCATAAAATATTTGTTTTAATTATGCATATTGTCATAGAAATTATATTTTACAAGAATATATGGTTTTGCTTTAAATCTTAAAGATTATGCTTTTCATATTGCTAATTCCCTTGTTATATGCATTTGTTTTTATCATAATATTTATTGGTAATCATTATGAATTTTATGATTTCCTTAAAATTTTAAGAAATTCGTATGAAGTACACCTTGTGTCATCATGTTTTCTTTAATGGCGTGGATATCTTTGCAAACTCATACGATTTCAATGATTCTCTCATTTTTCCTTCAATAATATTCTTTTTTTGCTTTTTAGCATTTAACCCTTAGCAGGTTTTTGTGTATTTTGCACTTTATGTGCTTGTGAGATTTGGTTCTTTATGAAATCCTCTTGTGTTATCCCTTGTAATTTGCATTTCTGCATATCTCATTACAATGGTTAATTTTAAGATATTTTTCTTATTATGCAAAACTAATTCTTTGAAAAACATTCTCGATTGATTATGCTTGAAAATGATCCTCGATATTTGTGATTTGACCTTTATATAGAAAGTAAATCTTGTATTAGATGCTTTGAATGCACTTTTTGTTAACTCGTTTTCTCTAAAAAAACGGTGTCATAATCACACAAAATTAGATTGCATTATGAATTATGTTTGGTATAATTTCATAGCTTCTATATAACTTATGTGGCTATGAGTTATTAGATCATCTTATTGCTTCAAGTATTCATGATTGATAGTAATTATGTCTAATTTTGAGAGTGTAAAAGGTTCTTCTAAAATCTTCATATGTATTATTTCCTTAATGTATTACATGTTTCGTTTGTCTCATAGTAGACTTGATTTAAAAGAATTCCTTTTAAGATAATATGTTCTTGTCTTCTCTTTAAAATTATTAGACCTTTTGTATATAACGTGCTCTAGGGAATCTATTCCTTGATCGAAATTGACTATATTAAGTATGATTCATGTTTATTTAAAAGGTTGTCATGAGAAATATTGTTATGCATATGATTGCACTTTTTCTAAGATTGGCCATCTACCATTATTGGTTTTTTCAATTTGAAATTATCTTTTCATATCAGTTCCTTTTATGAACCCACCTATTTGGAAAATGATTTATGTAAGTATTCATTGCCTTTTTATGACATTTGTGTTGTCCATCACAGACTTTTATATGATGCATCAATCTTCTTGGCCTTATCATTGTTGAATCAGAGATGTTTGTTGGGGTGAGTTGTGTGCACCTCGTTTTATGTTACTTTAAATTGTCAACTTGTAGTTTGACTCTAACTGACAGTTATGAGATCTCTGATTGTGAGTGTGTTGTATCACTCCTTTGTTCTTTGGCCATCGACTTTATTATGGATGCTTTTAATTATGTGTATCTGTGATGGCTATCTATTCCTTGAAACCATAGTGTTTCGAAATGTAGTCTAAATTGATATTTTTTAAATTGCATTAATATTTTCATTACAAGCCTTCTTACTTCAAATGTCTTCTCCTTTTTATGCCTCTTATCTAAGTGTCATTATATGTAGACAAGAGATGTTTCACACCTTCGTGTGTGGTTTCTAGCCCATTGTTGGTTTTATACTCTTAATGTAGTAGCTGATACACTTGATTTTGAGTGTCACTATATATAGACAATAGACATTTGTTCACACTTTTATGTGTGATTTTTAGTCCATTGTTGGCTTTGTGCACTTATTCTAGTCGCTGATATACTCATCTCAAGTGTCATTATATGTAGACAAAAGGTGTTTTTACACACCTTCGTGTGTGTGTTTTGCTCTTTAGTGGCATGTTGTTTATGCTTTTGGTCTAATAGCTGATACACTTATATTTGAGATTTGGAGGACTAGGAGGTGATTGCTTGTGATGGTTAAACCGATGCACTAATTCAAATATTTGCAATTTTTTTTCAAAATAGTCAAACTCATCTTCTCTTCTATAAAAAATGATTGATTGAAATAATCTCATGCATCTTGCATTGCATTATTAAAGTTTGCAAAATACCATTTCTTGATATTATGGGATTTTTTAAAATTTGTCATCTTCCGCAAATTGGTTTTGACTTGCTTATATCATTCTCTTTTTCATGTAGGATCTTTTAAATTCTTTAATGAATCTTTTTAAAATTCTTTACTACTTCCTTGTATGGAAAAATAGTTATCGATAAATTCATGCATTTCATTGATAACACACACACACACACACACACACACACACACACACACACACACATATATATATATATATATATATATATATGTGTGTGTTTGGTCCTCTATACTTAAAATCACTCTAGGATGGGTGAGTGAATTATGCTTTTAAATTGATTATTGTGTCCACATTGTGGCATGCATAAATTTAATTAACTCATCTTTGCTAAAAATTGTTATCTTTTCATTTGTTGTTTCATGTACATGATTCACATAATTGCACACATAAAGTTCATTAGTTCTTTCTAAAGATTTTGAGTTCTCTAAATAAAGATTCTATGTTATGTTTATGCCTTTGTGCATTTGTGATCTATTATATGTGTTGTGCCTTTGTGCACACTTCACACATTGAGAACTTAGTGTTCGTGTGCATTTGGTCTCTTTGAAGACTTACTTACATTTGTACTCCTTTGTGAGTATTTTATTGTGCCTTTGTGCACTTAGCCTCTTTGTGATTCTTGTGGGTAATCAAGTCATCTTTGGACTTATCTTATTCAAGATATTTTTACATTAAAGTCATCTTTTGAACTTGACGTTCTTTTAGCCCTGATGACATTTTCACATGATGCATATTCAATGCTTCTTAAGCATTTTTGTCATAAATAAAGATTTACTCATTTTTATTGTACTCTTCCACTTGTACTCTTTTATGGGATTTGTTTGAAGTGTCTTTAATATACATTCTTTTGAGAAATTTGTATGCTTTTTGGAAGACCATCATTTTATTTAAGATAATTTTTATGCATAATTATGCATCTTTTCTTAATGAATCATATGTTCTTTAAATAATCAAATCTTCTTATAATCAATGTTATGGCGTCTTGAAAAATAAGTTGATTATGATTTAATTTCATCCTTGAGGGATGCTCCTCTTGTAACGCCCCAAAATTTTAACCCAAATTTAAGAGGAATTTTTTTTTTTTTCATAACAGCCGAAACAAGAAAGAATATAGGGTTAAGTATTTTGAGACATTACGGTGGAGAGAAAACCCAACACATTTATTTCATTTCAATATCAATGAAAATCATCAGAGTTAAAATCATAAAAGGAACCCAAGCGCTCCCTGGAACAATAAATCCAAAAATCTCGATCCGATGCCTCATCCCGCAGCCGCTCATAAACCCTATTCTTTACCTGAAAAATAGTAAATTGATTGGAATTAGACTACCGCGTCTAAGTAGGAAAACTGTAACTCTTCATGCAGGTATATCATGAGTCCAGTATGGAATGTGGGTGTTATAGGTGATTTTCAACATATACATAAGCAAGTAAGCAACAACAAAAATCAACAGTCATATACAGGAGCAGGTGAACAATTATGCAATAACAATAACTGAGCAGGTAAGGTATAGTATGCAACATTAATCAGCAAGTGAGGTAGGCGATGCGACAGCAATAACAATAACATGCATAACTTTCATGTAATAGTTCAATCACCTCGTATTTACCCATTTCAAGATTTCAGATCATTACAATTTCACAATATAAAGCATGCTGAAAAATATGCAAATGTCTCTTTAATGACTTCATCACAGTGATACCTAACTGTTCTAATTGATGTTTATCTTTTCTTATCCCACGGGTACACATGGGCCAAGGCAACCATCTCAGAAGAAAACGTTCGGGGGTATATTATTCAAGGGTATTTTATTAACCCGAACATTTTAACTAAGACTGAAATCCCAAGGGAGCGGCCAGTGATCGAGAGAAACTCCCAAAGGCCAAAACCAAAACACAGGATGCATCCCTAACTTCTGCAGAAGAACAAAGAGCTACCACCTAGGACATATTGGTAGTCTGGGTCCCCCAACTCCGAGGACTGGGGACCGAGTCACTTTAGCTCAAAACAATTAAACACGTCCCCGGAGTTTTGTACCACCTACCCTCTCCAAGGTAAGCCCGAATCTGAGTGGGTTAATCTTTTCATTTAATTATTTTCCCGAAGTATAGGGCATTTCCCCAACTTCCTTCTACTATCATAGCAGTAGAATTCCCAACCTTAGTCATTTTACCAAGGCGTATAAAACTGTCCCAATCCTTTATCATATTGATTGCATAACCCACTCAAAGTGCTCCGGTGCCTTTAAACCAGTCAAGCACGAATGCCCCGGTGCCTTTAAACCGGTCGGACAACAATATTATATTTTCATTTTCATGTGGATCCACATCATAACTTCGATGATCTATGCATGACCCTCAACACACTGGCTTGACATTCATATGTCCACAAGAAACCGACCCATAGGTTCGGTTATCAGATCCTCATTAATCATCATTATTATTATTTATTTATTCTTCAATAGCAAATTGCCACAACGTATCATTAGGTTTTGACTTGTGACATCTCAACACAGGGTGGCATGTATTAAAAATTCTGCCAACAAGCAAAGACACTGTTGGTGTCCTTTATTGAGCATGCAGTATAGTCCTAGAGGTTTGGTAATACAACTATATACATTTTTCCCAACATACTCTTATGTGAACATTCCACAAGATATACAACTTAGTTGGCATTTGATATTTTCAGCAATTATGTAGTGTTAGGCAATAGTACTTCAGAAAAATATACAGTTTAACATGCATATGGACATTGGAGAATAAGCATCTTACCAGCCACTTGCACCTTCTAGATGATATACATGTAATGGGCATTGGAACTTTTTTAAAAAATATGCAATTTAACATCATAAATTGTGTAACTTAATATGCAACTAAATATCAACTGAATATACAAGTTACTAAGCAGTTGAACACCAAATTTGCATGCAGCTTAATATCCTGAACAGAAAATCACAAATCCCCATATGGTAACAAAAAGTTGATTCCACCTAATAAACAACTATATCAATCACTCCCATGGTTGTTCAAATAAGATCCAGACTTTCATTATATAGCAGTTGACAACTACAGAATGTATTTGCAAAACCTTTAAAAACATAATTTCTACCATTTCAATGTCCTTTAAGTACAAACAATGGTTGACCTATGCTATGTACCTAACAGGAAAGCCATTGGGTGGTTTGTTCATCCTCCAGACTTGGAACTCTGTCTTCTTGGGACTTAAGGATACAGTTGTACAATCGATAAAACAAAGCTTATTCAAGTAAGGTTGTAGAACGATTTTCTTTATCAAAACACCACCTGGTCTTCTTTACACATCTAACGATACTGACAAGCATCTGCCAGTAGTGACGGTATTGTATTCATTTGTGTGACTTATTTATCATGCGTTAAAGAGTAATGTATTCAAAACCACTATTTGTATAACACACGCAGTACAGTTTAGATATCAGTTAAGATGAAATGTCAAGCTTTATATTACTGTAATTCAATTTAACAGCTACATAGATAAAATATGGACCACATTGCCATCTAATTTCAGAAAAATTAAATGAAACGGATTCATCCAAACCTGTTTCAGTTTTTCTAAACCTAGATTGTGTTATGAAACAGTACATACAGTCGTGAAGTATTACCCATACTTCAGCAAAACGATGAATAGCTTATTCTAGATGGATTTCCCTAAACAGTACATGCAATTTTCGCACTACTTACTAGTTATCCAATGCAGATGTGAATCGTAATCCTAACTGTAACATGGTTTGAACCAAGAGACTTTAGCATGTATTTAGATAATACCTAATTACCAAACAAAAACCTTCTAACAGCCAAATATTCTAATTTGTAGCAAGAATAGACCTTCTTTTGCCTAGCTCAAGGAGACTCTTAGAGGCACCCCCCCCCCTCAGATCACCATGTTGTGTGTAAAAACCGTAAGTTTTGCCATTTAAATTTTTTGGGAAACATGCAATTTGGACCTAAGATCCATATTTCGGATCTCGAACCCATAAATGGGTATTGATGCATAGCTTAGGGCATTAAAAAAAAAATATTAACATTTGTAATAAAGCGAGATATGTTTGGCGAACTCGCGGATCCACAGTTGGATCCATTTGGATCCAACTTGTCGACCCATTTTCGTTGAGAAACAGGCGTAGACCCAACTCGGGGTCGGTTACCGGGTCCCGGGTCCCGGGTCCGGACCCGGGTCGCCCCTGTGTATCGAGTAAAAGAAAAAGGGGGTAACCCGATAAGGGTTGCCCGATTTTTCTGAAAAAGGGGAAAGTGAGAAGGGGGAGGGTTAGGGTGCTGAGAGTAAACCCTAACCCCTATCGTGTGAGGGGAAAAAGGGAAAGGTGAGCCGCAGCCTCCGGCGAAAGGGGAACGACCTCCACCAAATTCGGAAGGCTTCCTCCTTTAAAATGGCAGGTTGGTATCCCCTTCCCCTTTACCTCTCTATTTTTGCCCCAAATCTCTCTCACTCTCCTCGTTTTAGTGCACGTTGCTGGAGCCACACCACCGGCAACTCCCCAACAGCGACAGACGTGCGCACCACCCTTGGAAAGCGACGGTCCTTCCTCCTCCTCGTTGTTTCCCTTCAGCCGGAGCTCGATAGTGGGGGTGGGATCGACCTCAGCCGATCTCTCTCTAGTTAAGTTGCCTCCGATCATCCGGATTTGCGAAACGAGGTACGGGTACCTCTTTTTGATTCAAATGGGGCATCGGTGGAGATGGGATCTCCATGCAACAGTCGATGGAATCTCATGGAGAACAGTTTCCACTGTTACTCCCTTGCACCTTCTGTGCTCTTGTTGTTCAAAAAAAAAAAAAAGAACTAAAAGTTTTACCTTCATGATTTGGGGCCCAGGTATGCAGTCGGTTGGGCTGTGTACCAGACACAGCCAACTGGGTCGGTTGGGTGGGTCTGGCTGGGTGCTAGACCCAGTTTTAGCTGAGTCTTTTATTCGAAATCCTTTATTTGAACTTGAATGGTTAGAATAAGTTGATATTGTTTAATGAAGTTGGCATCAGATTTATCAAGCTGATAGGCATTTTTATTTTAACTTGAATGGTTAGAATAAGTTGATATTGTTTAATGAAGTTTTGCATCAGAATTATCATGTTGATAGGAATCCTTTATTTGAACTTGAATGGTTAGAATAAGTTGATATTGTTTAATGAAGTTGGCATCAGATTTATCAAGCTGATAGGCATTTTTATTTTAACTTGAATGGTTAGAATAAGTTGATATTGTTTAATGAAGTTTTGCATCAGAATTATCATGTTGATAGGAATCCTTTATTTGAACTTGAATGGTTGGAATAAGTTGATATTGTTTAATGAAGTTTTGCATCAGAATTATCATGCTGATAGACATTTTTATTTTAACTTGAATTATTAGAATAAGTTGATATTGTTTAATGAAGTTTTGCATCAGAATTATCATGCTGATAGGCATTTTTATTTTAACTTGAATGATTAGAATAAGTTGATATTGTTTAATGAAGTTTTGCATCAGAATTATCATGTTGATAGGCATCTTTTAATTGAACTTGAAGGGTTAGAATAAGTTGATATTGTTAAATGAAGTTTTGCATCAGAATTATCATGTTAATAGGCATCTTTTATTTGAACTTGAATGGTTAGAATGAGATGATAATTCATCCATTGTTTAATTCTGATATGTCTTAGAAATTAAATATGGTATTGCATTTGTGATCGTTGCTTAGCAACTGTTAAAGCTTAACCAGCTGGGCATTTAGGAAAACCTGAGACAAAAAGGGATTGTGCCTAGTTGTTTTCAAAAAGGGTATATGAGTAATAAAAAAATCAGTTCCTTGAAATCTGTAGTGCTGCTGTTTTTGACAGCATACACGGGTCCAAACTGGACCTGTGTACGTGTTGTTGGACCCAGCCGACAGGGTCGGCTGGGGTGGGGTGTGTTTCAAAAAAAAAAAGAAGAGATATATATAAAGTGATTCAATGGTGGTTTTCGAAATAGGATAGGCTGTCGTTTTGACAGCATACACCGTTTTGACAGCATACACAGGTCCATACTGGACCTGTGAATATGCTGCCAGACCCAGCCAATGGGATCGGCTGAGCTGGGTCCAGTCTTTCCACATACATATATATATATATATAAACAGGGATATTAGCATATGGCATCCCTTTTTGGTACGTTTCCGGACAGCATACACAGCCCCTGTTTGGGCCTGTGTCTATGCTGTCACACCCAGCCGATCCCATTGGCTGGGCTGAGCTGCTAATTTCAAAACTTCTCTTATGCTGGGAACCATGCCATGTTAGTAACATAGGTTGTTAGCATATGAAAACAGGGCCTGGTTACGTGATTGATAAAGTTAAGAATTCTAATCTTTTGATGCATGATAAATCTTGAGCATGAGTTACGTACCTACAGTCTCATTTCTCTTTATGTTAGGAGTTGAGGTGGTTTACATGACTGTTGGAACATGTTTACTCATTGATGTACTTGAGGTGTGTTGTTACATTACATATGATTGTGATTCCTGCATTAGTGTTCCGGTGATCAAAATGAATCATCGAGGGTTTGGTAAACCCGAGCTGTGGAAATATTTTCCCTTACTCATTTCAATGCATTTCAAAGATCATGCTTTATAAATATTTCAGCTTTGTTGCACTGTTCTATATGTTTCCACAGGCCGGAGTCCTGTGATGGCTCTCGCGAGGTAGATGCGGGCTTTTATCTTTCTTTTTGCATATGATGTTGCAAAACTTAAGAAATTAATTTTTAATAAAAAGTAATAATAAAGCACAGTGTAATATACCTTCTGGGATCACCCATCTGGAGAATGGGGATCTTAGAAATCTGGTCTTGGGGAGACTATGAGGATACAAAACTCCGTGTGCTTAATTTTGGTCCCCTGAACCCGATATTGAGGTTCCTTCTCCTGGCCACGATTTTAGGGAGAGTCCGCCACTTTACCCAGGAGTGGTGTGTTTGACACAACTGTTGTTTTTTGGTACCAAGGAAGTGGCACTTGTGGGCGTGGGGTGTCCCTTGTGTCCCCGACATTAGATGTGAAGGTCTAATGTTCCGAAGGTGATTCGGTCGAGGGCTAAGTTGGAACCCAGTAATAAAATATAAATTGTGTGCTAAGCTACCCTGGGAACTTAACTTAACCTCGGGGTTTGTACCCGTTTGGTGTATCCGCGGGCAACGGTAATTAAAAAGAGAAACTTAAAGTTGTATGCATTTAATAGGGCATACATAAGGAAACAAAAGACTTAATGGAAAATAATAAAATGATTCATGCATTGCACAAAAGACATGCATTTTTCCTGTTATGCATTAGATCATGCATACTTTAATGGTTTCCTTACTCAATACATGAGGGTAAGTGTTGAATGTTTAATTCTTGTTGCATGCTGAAATTTTAGTAAATGTTACTGCTTTACTGTCTTTGCATGCTTAGCATTGTTGCATGAATAAATTCTCAAATGCTATAAACTGTCTTGTATGTATTTCCCTTAATTGTTGCATGATATCTCATCTTGACTCTTTATCTCACTTGTTTCATTAAGAAGTAGCTGTGCTCAGGATTTCGATTCTGACACCCTACTTCATTGGTTTTTCGCAGGAACAGGTGATCAGTGAAGTCGACAGCTACTGTGAGGGCGCGAGAGTCACAACGAGTTTTGACAGTCTTCTTTGTGGACAGAGTGGCTCTTTATTTTGGTTTTTCAGTCTAGTGTTCTTGTTATTTGCTTATTGTCATCAGTGGTTACTTGAGTCAGACACTTTATTTTTTAGATTAGTTTTTAATTCATGAATAAAGGTAATGGTTAGTTTATGGATGTTAATTGCAAGTTCTTTTGTGGTTTATGGCTATCCAGTTGGAATTGGAACTGTGAGGACCCCGGGTCTCTGGGAAGTTTTCCGCACTGTGTAAAAAAAAAATCCGCATTTTCAAAGGGGATGAGTTGGGGTCGTTACATTGTGGTTGCACTTACATACAAGGAATGCTAATTAAGGGAACAAGCCAGCTAAAATAAAGTTGTTGGTTTATTTATTATACCCAGTAAATACTAGTTCTCGCTGCTGCCACACATCTTATTGAACTTAACACCGAAGGAAATGACTATTGTAATAAACGCAGCAAACAATTTCCTTGACAGGGGACTTGATACAAAGAAAGGATAAGAAATAAAAACGACATTCTTTATTATCATCGAGGCTTCACATGGAAGTTAGACAATGTATGCACACCCACCCTGATTCAGAACCATACCCCGTATTAGGTTGTCTTGCCATAACTCTCTGTTCGGAAAACTATTACTCAGGCTATCATATATGAAAGTAAGGGTTAAAAGCCTAGAGAAATAAACTCACTATTAATCTAATCATCCAGTGGGGGACGGGGATATCCGAATGGGTTACTCGGTATTACCCAACCTGCGTGTAAACTGCTAATCTCACAGGTGGTGATCTCAACTTTGGGGTTATACCCGTAGAACATAGTGAAACCATGCATTTGATAAAACAAAGTCTTAACACTTTCTATCAACATCTGCAGCAAATGTTAAGGATATACAGAGACCCTACTATTGAAAATTTGAAATCCCCAATCTTTTAAAAAAAGAAAACCCGAAACCCCCAAACCCAAGAAATTGGGGATCTCCAGTTTAGGGTTATCAGAGATCCCCCCCCTTTTCTTGACAAACCCAAATGCTCTAAAATCAATCCATGACCTAGCAAGAAAAATCACAGAATCCCTACCTGTTCCGGCGTTTCTCCTCGGAGATGTCATGGATGGAGGTGCTGCCGACCACCCCTTTCCTCCAACAGCCCTGATTTCTGAAATGCGACCGGCCACGTCCGATCCTCAGCCGTGCAGAGGAATCGATAGGGAGGGAGAGGGACGGGAGAGACAGGGAACAAGAGAGAGCGTGGGAGGAAGGGGAAGACAGAGGGCATGAGAGGAAGAGAGGTGTGGGAGGTAGAGAGGAGCGAGAGAGAGATGGAAGAGGGGTTCGGGGTCCCTTTCGTTCCCCAGCCACTCCCCACGATGAGTTAGGGTTCAAAAATGAACCCTAACGATTGATTTATCGGGTAGGGGCCCTCTCCTTTTTTTTCGTATGCGGGGCAGGGCTTGGGTCCGGGTCCATGACCCGAGATCCAACGGATCTGCGACTCACCTATGGTGCGGTTCCACAGTTTGCCCGAAATATGGATCCGCATGTTGGATCCAGATGGATCCAACTGTGGATCCATTTATTAACTTGGGTATATATATAAGTTATGTTTATTATTATTTTATTTTATTTTGATGATATTATACATAAATATGGACCCTTTATGGATCCTGAATCTAAAACTTTTCTCTCTATTACACTATTGAAACTATGGATCTAAATGATATAATTTGGATCCAAACCTTCAGTAGATGAATATGGCTCCAAAATAAACTATTATGGATCTTGTATAAAGTTTTCTCCTTTAAGATCTGATTATAAATTCGCAGATCCACATAATAAGTTTTGGATCCATTATCAAATCTAACCATGATATCGAGATTCCAATATTAAGGATCTGAACCAAAAATAAAAATCTATTATTAGGTATTTGTCTGGATCCAATTACTGAAGATCCAAATAATATTTTAAGGATCCGACATCGAAGATCCAAGCAGGGCATCCAAGATCCAATTAGATATAAAAAATCAAACAATAAAAGTATCCATGTAGCAGCTTCTGAATATGAAATTCATGTTTATTTATCTGATAAAATTCACGGTTATTACACCTCTTGTCTTTCTTAATATCTAATGATTCTAAAAGTTATTACTATTTTGTTTAAACCATGTTATTCTTGCTTTACAATATATTGTTGTTAAAAAATTTGCAACTCTTGGGCTAGAATATTTTTCTTGTGTACTTGGAGTCTTCTTTTGATTTGTTCTTTCTATGTAGGATCTTTAAGATGTGATACCTTCGATACATCATGAAGATAACCAATGAAGGTACTTGAGGATGATCACCAATAAAGGCATTTTGAAGACTTATATTTGCAAGAATTTTTTGAGATGTCATAAAAATGGAGATTTTCCTTGAAGACTTGGACTTCTTCCCAAGATTTTTTTTGTATTTTCAAACTTTTGGGATAATTTTTCCTGTAAAGTTTGAGGGAGGGTGTTAAAATATATGTATATATATACACCCGATAGGGGTAGTTTTGTCAATATACCCGAGAGGGGTATTTTAGTCTTTTTATATAGTTGTTTCTAGAAACAACTATTTTAAATTAGGTAGATTATTTTTTGTTTTATTTTTGTATTTTTTCTTTTTCTATTTTTTTGTATTATGCATTAGGCCCACTTTACTATATGGTACGAAATGTTGGGCTGCCAAGAGACATCATATTCAAAAAATGAGTGTAGCTGAGATGCGTATGCTTCGATGGATGTGTGGAAATACAATAAAAGATAAGATTCGAAACAAGGAGATACGTAAGAAGGTAGGCGTTGCATCCATTGAAAATAAGATGAGAGAGAATCGTTTACGGTGCGAAGGCCTAATGATGCTCCAGTTAGAAGGATGGAGAAATGGGAAAATATATTAGTTAAAAGAGGTCGGGGTAGGCCTAAGAAGACTTGGATGGAGATGATAGGAAAGGATATGAATGCTTTGAACCTCACCGACGACATGACATTGGATAGAAATGATTGGAGGAGAAGGATTCATGTGGAAGACCCAGAATGATTTTCTTTTTTGGTTCATATCGCCGACCCCAATTATTTTGGGATGAAGGCATAGTTGTTGTTGTTGTTGTTGTTGATGCATTGGGGGTCCCAACATAGAGGCGTTGGGGGCTCCCAACGACTCCATGTGGGAGCCCCCAATCACCTCTCATATGCTCTCTTTTGTGTATAAATATGGGGTCATCCCCCTTGTATTTGTTATGCCTTTCAAGGCTTCATCCAATAAATATTTCATTATTTTTATGCTTGTAGTATAGCTTTTTTAGGCTTTCATATTGTCCCTTTGTGGAGTTCTTGTTTGAATGCCATAGTGCTTGTCCATTATTGGACTTTGTGAATGCTTGTGCATTCTTGGGTTACACTTCCGCCTATTTCCTTACAAATTTGGCTAGAGGGTGGTCGTGGTTTTCAAATGAAAGCATTTGGCTAACTGGCTTTCACTTCTATTTCCATGTCAACCACGGAACTGGTACATGCTATGAAACAGGAATTGCCTTTGGTACTAAGCTAAAGCATGCACACATCATTTTCTATGTTTCTCTCCAAACTTTAAGAATCACAAGATATCCTAAGAGCATAGCATACCCGAAGGTAAATCAATAGCCTTAGTATGATGACTTTGATGTTGAAGAATCCAACCCAAATTTGTTATTCTAAAATGGCTAAGCAATAGGTTCTTTCCATTTGGGAAATCATATCACTATTGAGAATTAAGATAAACTCCAAATCTGACAAGTGATATGGGAAAAACTCGATCAATGTTGACCTAGAACAATATATACAGAACACATAAGAGAAGAGTTGGGATTATAGAGAGACCATAATGTTGCAAAAAACAGTTGAATGTAGTCCATAGGGTTTTACTTACACTTCTCTTATCATAGAGGTAAATAAAAAATTGGGATGGTGATGAGTACTCATCAGAGTCTGCATTGTGTGCCATTGCAACTGCTCCATAAACAGATAATGGTAGAACTGGCAACTCTCCATCCTATCATGAAAAAGCACTTAGCGACACTGCAGCAATGAACAGGCCAAATTTAGCTTACAGGTTGGTATAAGCATAGGAAAACTAACCTGGACATCCAGTGTAGTCCTGTACAGTGGTTCAAACTGGCCAGATGGCATTATTTCCAAGGGCACACTATAACCCGAACTCCCAAGCTCATTGTCAGATATGATAGCTTGGTTGATAGATTTTAAGTTTATCCCATCATATGCACCATCTGACACCTAAAAGGGAGTATTCTTTTATGGTGACATTCCATTATGAAAAGAAAAAGGAAAGGGCCTGATTTCTGGAAAATATTGAAATCCCATTATGATAAGAAAGAGTAAAAAGGCTTGAGTTCTGGAAATTACATGAGTTAAATATTTTGTTCGTGCCACAGATCATGTTGTTGAGATACCCTCAGCAGGAAATTTTTCTCTGAATATCTTAAAATTTGTTGATTTTTGTAGGAAAATCTCAGCAAATTGTTTAAATTTAATAATCAAATCCGAAACGATGAATGCAAAGAAGTTGAATTCATGACAAAAATCCATTTCTGCTGAACAGTAGAACTTCTCACAATATTTCATGGCAATTTCATGCATGAGAGTATCTGCAATTAGCCAGATATTCAAATTCTTAGTAGTATTTATGATAGAGGTTTATCTTCACAAAAATGTAAAATCAATGAGAAGTAAAGGACTTTTAGATCAGATGCTAATCCACCAATCTAATCAAGCTCTATTTGTAGAGAGAAATTTCATAAGGGCATGAAAATTGGGCTACCTTACCAATTTTGCAAAATTTCCAGATGTCAAAGGAGCTGAATATCCATCAAGAACAACCTGGATCAAATGTAGCTTTAGGAACGAACCATAAAATCTATGGCATAAAATTGACAACTACAAGAATATTAATAAAAAGAAGATGTGAACGAGACTTAAATGTAGCCATTCGACTTCATCCGACCACAACCATGGAATGATAAAGTCAATTAATTTCTATTACAGAAGAACTTTATACAAGCAGAAGCTATAAGTAAATCATTAGCATTTAAAGTTTTAAGCCTTTATGGAAGTGTGCAAATGGGCCAACCAAATTTCCAGTAAAGTGAAGCTTCAAAGAAGCAGCTGCTATGAGAAAATTAGCAATTGAGCCCCCCACCCTGCAAATCCTCCCCACCTTCCACAAAGATTCCTAACACATAGGCCCATTTTTGTAATGAAATTCTACCAAACGAGATAGGATATAAAAAAATCTAAAATACCGCCATTAGGAACCACAAAAAGTACTAAAAAATAAAAAATAATAATATCAACCATAAAATTTGATATCCAAGCTAATGTAAAAGAGAACCTAGAGGGGAGTGTCATGAAGGTATGATGATGATAGGAAGAAGATGGATTTTGGGAAGCCAACCCCATCACTTGGTCATGGAAGTTTCAAAGTTTAAGCCTTCACCTATCATAATATATTCATGTGTAACATAACATGATATGCTTAGATATCATGAAACTATAAATGTTACTGTTATACAAAACTAAGAACTCTGATTCCGTATTTAGCCATCTACCATTTGCACATGGGATGACATTCCATTCTTTTATCCAAAATGCAGCTTCTTGGTTATGGTGAAAAGAAAGAGTTATTTTCATCTCATATCTAGATGCTTTTGAAAATCCAAGAATTTTCTCATAAGAAATTTGTTTACACAATTGTTGTTCTATGTATCACAACTTGACGTTGCTTCGAGAAATCCAACCACATACAAGCACTTCTGTGAAAAAAATGTTTTCAAATGCCAACAATATTGACACCATAAGGTTACCTGAATGGTTGCAACATTTTTCTGTTTACCACCAGCAGCAGTAGAAAATTTTGAATTGTCTCCCTTCTTGATAGTCAATTCAACAATCCCTCTTCCTGTAAGTCTGCATCAGAAAATTCATAATTGTTAATAGTGACAAACTACATCCAAATGTCTCTGTAAACTCCAACATAAATTTCTGCCTTGATCAAATTTCACAGAAAAACACTCCAGCTACTATATTTGCTTGGGCTCATATTCTCTTGGGGCTCGTATCAGACAGCACGGAGAAACTATATGGTGCCAAGATCAATAGAAAGACATGGTTAAAAGAGAGACAAATTGCTGAATAATTGTAGAAATTGATATATTCTTATGAACATAATCCAATAGAAGATAGAAAAATACCTTGGATAATTTAAATATTGCTCAGGTAACAAATATGATAATCCAGGAGCCTGTCCAAGAAAAAAAATTGATAAAAATTTTCAAACACTATTGTGAGCAAACAACTAGGAGAAGAACTGCAACTCTACATTGACTTGCATATCTTAAAACCATGATAAAACAAACTGATGTGGCTTCAAGGAAAAGTTGAGACTAAAATAATATGGTAGTGAAGAATATCAAGATGCTATTTTTAACATAAACACTAACATATACCCTATGTCACACGGACTCGTCTAGGAGGTCGACGCACCCGCATCGACACGCCCCGACACGGGTGCGGCTTCGGACATGGTCAACCAAGTGTCAGACTCGGTCAACGCACCCAGGCCGAGTCCGTCCACATTTTGGACTCGGTCAACTTTGACCAAGTCTATTTTTGTCCATTTTTAGGGCAAAAGACATATAAAAACTAAAAAAAATCGATCTTTTTATATATATTTTTTAAAATATATATAGCTGAGTCTTATTATTGTTATATATATATATATAGCCGTGTCCCCTAATGGGCACAACTTTGACCGAGTCTTATTATTGTTATATATATATATATAGCCGTGTCCCCGTGTCCAAAATTTTTGAAATTGCTTTGCACTCGTGTCGCACCCGCACCCATGTGACATAGCATATACCATTTTTTCCATGCAGTTCATTTTTTTCAGATGTTTATGTCCAAAAGGCACACACTATATGATTGTTTGTCCCACATGTGCAACAATACAATAACAGTTGTGGAACTGAGGATGCACCCATGCAGCTGAATTCTGAGTTGGTTCTAGAAATAGTGGCAGCTATGGAATAGTTGATGCCAGATGTTCTGTAAACTAGGGGTCACTTTGTTCTATAGGGATCAGGGTGTTGAACATAGCACAATTCTTTTTGAAGTGTGATTGGTCTGCCTGAGTGACTGATCCTGTAATAATATATTCCTACCAAGTTATTGGGCTCGTAGTTTGAGCACATGACAATCTTATTCAACTTAAACAATAATGAAAGGCATGATATACCCTTACAATTTATTTGTAATGGATCACACATCATAAGGAATACCTTTTTAGTATATATTATCTAGATAGTGATTTGAGCATTGGTGTTAAACATGGCAACTCTTGAAAAACTAGATATGCATACACGGCTACTGTTAAATTATGTACATTAATCATATAATGTAATATATATATTTTATATATATATGGTAATACATATACATATATTAATATATATCTATATGTATCTACTCAAATATATATATATATATATATAAAATATATATTTCTATTTATTTTGTCATAAGGGTAGTTTAGTCTTTTCCCTATTTTTGCGCACATTCACTTTTCGGATGTGACTGTAATTATTTTTCTTTTATTTTTATTTTTCTTTTTGTTCTTTTTATTTCTTTTTGGATGTGTACCTAAAAGGTACCTTGGGGGGCCCACCAACATAGTCGTTGGGCCCTCTCCAACAGTCACATTTGTGACCGTTGGAGGGGCTCCAACGACTATGGGTGGAGCCCCTCCAAGGCCCCCTTTAGTGATGTTATAAATAGGGGTTCTCCCCTTTGTATTTCTCTATGGCTTTGAGTCAAAGCCCAAGTTCTCAATAAATTGATTCCATTATTTTATGCCTTTGTGCATTTGTGAGTTATTTGTGGGTTGTGCTTTTTGTGCACAAGTGTTCTAAAGTGTTCTTATTGTGCTTTCGTGGTGGGTTCAATATCAAGAATATTAAGGTCTTGATATTAGTATCTTGTTGAAGATACTTTCACATGGTATCAGAGCCTCGTTGGAAGAAAGAAGATCGTGTATCTCGCCTCTTGTGAAGCACCTCGAAAATCGTGCCCTCAAGCTAGTGAAGTTTTTGAGTAAAGCACTTGCTCCGGGCAATATTTTAGAAGCAACTTTTGTCAAGAAAAAGTTGAAAATTCGTTAAGGTACGCTTTATTTTTCATCTTCTCTTCTCCATAATGGGTGAAAAAGACTCCCACTTCTCCCTTGGTTTTAAACTTAGTGGTTCAAACTACCATGTTTGGGCCGGCAACATGGAAGCCCACATCAAAGGGAAAGGTCGTTGGGGTTATGTTCAAGGATCCATATCGGAACCCGAACCCAAGCTTTCTATTATAGAGAAAGGGGAAATCAAAATTCTTGAAGGAGAAGATAGACAAAAGGCCTTAGAAGAATATTCCAAAAGGCATGATGAGTGGGAAATGAAGAACTTCAAAATATTGTCTTAGATTTTTTCGTCCGTTGAAACCAAGATCAATGCCAACATCATCAAATTTAAAAGGGCCTCCGAAGCTTGGTTATACCTTGAAAAAATGTATACGTCAAGAGACTTGTCTCACAAATACTACCTCCAAAAGAAAGCCTTGACTCTTCAACAAAATGATTTATCTATTCGGGAATATTTTGCCGAATTATCATCTATTTGGGACGAGCTTGCCATGCTCGAACCAAAATGGAGTGGAGAAGCTATTGAGTTAAGGCACAAACAACTTGAGGAAGATCGTTTCTTCAACTTCTTAAATGGTCTTAGACCCGAATTTGAGCAAATTCGGTTCTCCCTTCTATCGGCTTTTACCTCCCCATCTATTGAAGATGTCATCACCAAGCTAAGTGGTGAGGAAACACGTATGGGGATTAGTAAAAATAACCCAAGCATTCTTGCTACACCTTCTCAAAATGACTATGAAGTAGTCAATGTCGTGTCAAGACCCGGTAATAATTTGAAGACCTACAAACCGCCCCATTTCAAAAATCAAGGGCAAAATGATCGATATGGCAAGAGAGATTATAGCAAATTAACTTGCCATTTTTGTAAAGAACCGGGACATATCAAACCCAATTGTCCTAAATGGAAGAAATTCCTCGCCGCGGCTCTAGCATCCCAATCGGAGGAACGGCCTTCAACATCGAATGAACCTCTTTCGCTTCATCAAATTATGGATGCTCTTCAACCTCTTCTCAAAGGAGGCACTTCTGGAGCCACCATGTCATCTTCTTCCTCTCTTGGTAAGACATCTTGGCTACTTGATTCTGGTGCTTCGTTTCATATGACTCCAAGTCATTGTTTTCTCTCTAATTATTCTGAAAATCGCCTTCCATCTTTTGTCTCAACCGCGGATGGAACCCCTCTTGAAATTAAAGGAATGGGTAATTTTGAAAAACAAGATTTTTTTATCCCAAAAATTCGTCTTATTCCAAAACTAAACTTAAATTTACTTTTCGTTTCTCAACTCTCGGACTATGGTTGCGATATAAAGTTCTCTTCTAATAAATGTTGGATACAGGATCGCCAGTCCGGGAAATTTATTGGGGAAGGCTCTAGGAGAAGAGACCTCTACTATGTTGATTTTCTTAAAATTCCCAAGAATCAATTTTGTAATGTTGCTCAAAACAAAGATATTCATGTATGGCATAAGAGATTGGGTCATCCCAACATTGTTAAAATCTCTTATTTGCCTTTTGTTAAGCATCTTTGTAATGAAAATTTTGTTTGTAATGAATGTATTCTTGGAAAAATGAGAAGTCTTCCTTTTCCTCAAAGATCTATGTTTACAACAAAACCTTTTGAAATCGTTCACTCCGATGTATGGGGTCCAGCTCCGGTGATATCCAAGGGAGGTTTTTCGTACTATGTTATCTTTGTGGATGATTTCACTAGGTTTAGTTGGATATATTTTCTTAAACATAAATATGAAGTTTTTTCAACTTTCAAAACATTTCATATGATGGTTTTAAATCAATTCAATGGAAATTTGAAAAATTTTAGAACTGATTCGGGTGGCGAATACCTTTCCAATGAATTTAAAAGCTATCTTGAAAACTATGGAATTCTTCATCAAAAATCTTGTCCCAAAACCCCCCAACAAAATGGGTTGGCTGAACGGAAACATATGCATATTATTGAAACCACATGAACTTTGCTCATTTCTCAAAATATACCAAAAAAACTCTGGGCGGAGGCCGCTCTTACTTCTGTCTATCTCATAAATAGACTTCCATCTAAAAACTTGAATAAGATTTCCCCGTTTGAAAAATTATACGAAAAAGAACCTGATTATAGCAGGTTAAGGGTTTTTGGATGTAAATGTTTTGTCCTTACTGATAAAAATGACAAACTCTCCCCTAAGGCCATTCCTTGTGCCTTTCTTGGTTACTCTGAAACTCATAAAGGTTTTCGCTGTTATGATGTTAAGAGTGATAAACTTTATGTTTCCAGAAATGTAAGTTTCTTGGAAAATGTTAGTGGTTTCGAAAAACTTGAAACTAATGATGAGAATATAGATTATTCTTTTCTGTTTGATTTATTAACTGAAGATGATGATACTAGCGATGATGAAACAAATCTAAATGTTGAAACTCATACTGATCAACCCATTAATGAAGAACCACATAGAGATCCTATAACCTACTCTCATAGAGATAGGAGTACTTTTAGAAGTGCCCTCGAAAGATATGATAGTGGGTCTACCCCTTCAAGTGAAGGAAATCTTCGTAGGACCGAAAGATCAAGAAAACCCCCTTCTAGGTTCATCTCATATGAGTCTTTTTCACCAAAATATAGAGCATGTCTAAGCGCCATTCACTCGTACATAGAACCTAGGGATTTTGAGGAAGCACGTAAATACCCAGAATGGATAGTTGCTATGAACAATGAACTTGAAGCCCTAAAGAAAGCAAAAACCTGAGAGTTTCAAGACCTTCCTAAAGATAAGAAAGCAATAGGGTGTAGATGGGTGTTTAAAGTCAAAACTAAGTGTGATGGGTCTCTTGAGAGATATAAGGCCCGCTTAGTTGCAAAAGGGTATGGTCAAAAATATGGGATTGATTATGAGGAGACTTTTGCCCCCGTTGCTCGGATGGTCACTGTCTGATGTCTTATAATTGTTGCTTCAATAAACAAATGGAACATCTATCAGATGGATGTTAAGAATGCGTTTTTAAACGGAGATCTAAACGAAGAAGTATATATGGATGCTCCTCCTGGAATGGAGTATCCTAAAGGGAAAGTGCTTCGTCTTCGGAAAGCACTGTATGGTTTAAAACAAGCTCCCAAAGCTTGGTATGATAGGTTTAACTCTGTGATGTTAGATAATGGTTTTTCATCATGCTTTACTGATACTGCTTTGTTTGTTAGAAAGTCTAATGCAGGGATTGTTATTCTGTTGCTATATGTGGATGACATGCTTATTACTGGGAGTGATTCTAAAGGGATTAAAAGCATAAAGTCCATATTAAAGGATAAGTTTGAAATGTCTGATTTGGGTTTCTTAACTTATTTTCTGGGTATTGAGGTTGCATACTCTCATAGAGGGTATTTTTTGTCTCAAACTAAGCTTGCATCTGAGATTATTGACAGGTCAGGTATTACAGATGATAAAGTTTGTGAAACTCCTGCTATAGTAGGAGCAAAAATGAAGATTGATGATGGTGTTCATCTATCCGATCCTACTCCCTACAGGCAACTAGTAGGCTCGTTGATGTATCTAAGTATCACCAGACCAGATATCTCACATACGGTGCATACGGCAAGTCAATTTCAGCATGCACCAACTTTTGTTCACATGGGTGCTATCTTGCGTGTCGTGAGATACCTAAAGCACACTATTAATAAGGGAGTTTTTTTGTCTTCCTGTTCTGAGTTAAAATTAATTGCTTATACTAACTCTGATTGGGGAGGTGACCCGAATAACCGTCACTCCACCACTGGTTTTTGTGTTTTCTTAGGAGACTCATTGATCTCATGGAGATGCAAGAAGCAGCAAAAGGTATCTCTATCATCAACTGAAGCTGAATATCGTGCCATGGCAACTACTACCATGGAAATTGTTTGGATTCATCAGTTGCTGGAAGATATGGGAATCAAAATTGAAGGGCCTACCAAGCTTTGCTGTGACAACAAAAGTGCGATTTATATTGCTAAAAATCACACTTTTCATGAGCGGACTAAACATATCGAGATGGACTGTCACTATGTTCGGGAGGCGTATCTTCAAGGAATCATTGACCTTCCATATGTCACGTCCGAGTATCAGTTGGCAGACTTCTTCACTAAAGCCTTGTGTGCTCCGCGCTTCAACTTCCTTCTTAGCAAACTCTCGGTCATCCTGCCCTAAGTTTGAGGGGGGGTGTTAAATTATGTACATTAATCATATAATGTAATATATATATTTTATATATATATGATAATACATATACATATATTAATATATATGTATATGTATCTACTCAAATATATATATAAAATATATATTTCTATTTATTTTGTCATAAGGGTAGTTTAGTCTTTTCCCTATTTTTGCGCACATTCACTTTCCGGATGTGACTGTAATTATTTTTCTTTTATTTTTATTTTTCTTTTTGTTCTTTTTATTTCTTTTTGGATGTGTACCTAAAAGGTACCTTGGGGGGGCCACCAACATAGTCGTTGGGCCCTCTCCAACGGTCACATTTGTGACCGTTGGAGGGGCTCCAACGACTATGGGTGGAGCCCCTCCAAGGCCCCCTTTAGTGATGTTATAGATAGGGGTTCTCCCCTTTGTATTTCTCTATGGCTTTGAGTCAAAGCCCAAGTTCTCAATAAATTGATTCCATTATTTTATGCCTTTGTGCATTTGTGAGTTATTTGTGGGTTGTGCTTTTTGTGCACAAGTGTTCTAAAGTGTTCTTATTGTGCTTTCGTGGTGGGTTCAATATCAAGAATATTAAGGTCTTGATATTAGTATCTTGTTGAAGATACTTTCACAGCTACATATGTACATATATATGTATATATGTATATATATATAGAGAGAGAAAAGTGAGTACTATATAGAAAAAAAGTATGCTAAACCAATTATGAAATGCATATTCAACATTTTCGTTGAATTTTGATCATTGATAACTTACCTGAAATATCAACATGCAATTTCAAAAACAAATCATCAGCATTAAGATATCATACTTATAATTCAAAATAGAAAAAAAAAATGTATGTTTCAACTTTCAGACCAACTTCTAGTTCCAAAAATTCAAAACCTAAAAATCATCCTAAAAGCTCTATGGTGCTGAGCCCCATGATTATTGGACACTTTAAGAATAAAGGCATTCATTTATACCAGACACTTCTTTTAAAGTTAACAAAGTGGATGTCAGACACACATTTGTGCCCATTTTGATGGACTTTTACACCTAAAAAGTGTCAAAGCCTTGTCTCAGAGATGGGCTTTTAGTAACTTGTTGACAGATTTCTGTAGTAACTTGTTGCAATGATAAATCATGTTTGTATTTGTTAGTCCTCTTGCCTATGTTACTCAAATTCCTTTAACTGATATAAGTGGAAGGAAGAGAGGACAATCTTGTTATGTTTCCAAGTAGCAGCAAGTCCTCCAGAGCTTTGCCAAGCTCTATGTCACCTGGGTACGGGTACGGGTACGGGTACGGGTACGAGTACGAGTACGAGTACGAGTACGAGTACGAGTACGAGTACGAGTACGGAGAGTACAACATGGCAATTCCAAAAAATGTGGGTACAGGGACATGGCTTACAGCTAAATATATACTAAAATATATCTTGAAGGGTCACTAGAATATAAGAACTAATGTATGAACCACAATTTTCATAAATTTTGTATTCTTTTCTCTTGAATCTAATCGTACGGATGTGATCTACATGCTTGGTCTCATAAGAACACACCCTTGAATCATCCGATTTTGATGCATAATTGAGTTTTTTTAAAGCTTTAAAAACAATGGCTCATATTCTTCATAAATATTCAAGCATTGAAAAATCATATTTTTTCATCAAAAATACACAATCCAATGGTTCATTCCTAGCAAATTTCATCATGCTAAGCACATCCACATGGTTGGATTTGCAAAAAAAGTGTTGAAAATGCCCATATTTTCAGTTCTCATATTTTGGTTCTCATATACTAGGGATTCATATCTTATATATCTAAAATATATACTGAAAATATATATTATATATCTAAAATATATATTATATATCTAAAATATATATTATATATCTAAAATATATATTATATATCTAAAATATATAATATAATATAGGACACGGCAAATGTCGTGTCCAGGTACCAGTACCCATGCCGACATGGGTACGGCACCCTAAGTGCCGTGTCCCGGTTACATAGGCCAAGCTACTCAAAGATCTCCTGATGTTGCTGCAAGTTCCAGATTCAGTGGACTAGGCAAGAAGACTGGACCACAGGTGTCTCTCTAGTTAATATTTCCCTTGTGTTTTCTGTGGAATTTGTATGAAAGTGCTTTTGGAAGGTATAATAGTTGATAGAGGCATGATGCATGATAACGAGGTCTATTCGGGAAACACCACAAGTTTGCTGGATAAAATATAACCATGCAAAATTACAAGCTGGGTTCGCAACCCCATGAACGGGAACCAACAGTTTCTGCTATCTCCTATGTTTTTAAGCCTATTATCATATAAATAAAAATTTTCCTTCTATAAAATAATGAGACTTACTAGCAGCAACTCCAGTTCGGCAATCATATCCAGAGAGGATGACAGGCTCACAGATATTTTATCCGGATCATTCTCCTTAATAGATTGAATAAGGTCCTGTAGTCCACCCTAGCACACAAAACAAGTAATGCAGCTTATGATAAGGCATATCCAATCAAACTTGTTTGTTAACCTGTGCTTAGATCAGAAATAAACTAGTCAACTTAGAACCACATAATACCAAAAGAATGTATTCAACCTTTGATAATTGCATAGATGAGTTACTATGGGCATAGGCGCCTGCTGTAATTCTACTGAGTCAGCATAACTCATTTTTCACTGGATACAAGTTCAATGGAAACTTGTTATGAAGTTTTGCAGAATCTATGCATAGATTTAGTGGACTGGAAAGTTTTGTATCAGCAAAATCCAAATTTCTATGTTTGCTTACATCTTTTTAATGAAATTTTTGCTTTAGTTAACTAATAATAAAAGCAAAATGTAACTAATCAGATAGTTAAATTACATTTCTGAAGTTAAATATTTCAGAAAAACATGACATGGGTTGAAGCATCCACCTTTCCATCAATCAGCAAAGCATACACAGCTAAACCTCTTTCTTTGTATTCTGCTGGAATGCTATTTAAGATTGATTCCTTCTCATTAGCTGCAACCTGCAAAGATACAACTCCAGATCAGCCATGTACTTGTTGTAATGAAAAGAGGCGGAAGCACCAATAGAGCAAAAGGCACTCTTTAAGAGTGACCACAAGAGCCAAGAACACAAGCACTAAAAGTGCACACACAAAACTCTCAAAAGTAGAAAATGACTTAAAGTCATAAGTTGGATATTATTGAAGAAAGGAAAAGAAGGGTGAAAACCCAATACATTTACAAGGGGGAGCCTCCTCTATATATAGAGGAGGAGAGCATAAAGGAGGACCATAAAGGGGGCTCCCTTCTAGTTGTTGGGATCCCCAACGGTCATAAATATGACTGTTGGGGCCCCAACGACTAGATGGGTGGGGCCCCTTATGGTCCTAAAAAGTAGAAACTGAAAAAGTAAAAAGGAAAAAGAAAAAGGGGAAAAAGAAAGAAAAAAGTAAAAAAAGAAAAGGTACAAGTGGAATTACCAAAACACCCCTATCGGGTTTTTGGTTTATACAAAACAGAAAAAATATATTATGTATATATACATATATACGTATATATACTTATATATATACGAATGTATATATATAAGTATATGTATATATATATTTATATATACATAATTTAACACTTGTAAACCACATTTTCACAATAATGGAAATAGGAGACTGATACCAACCAAGAGGGTTTACATACAATTTCAATGTAGCTAGGGATACAAATGGGTTGGATCCGGAACAGTTAATATATGGGAGAGTCGGATCCAGAGCAAAAAATTGCAATACCTCCATCTTGGATCCGACCCATTTGCATCCCTAAATGTAGCACTCAGTAATTGGTTGCTCAGAGTGAATAAGAACGTGTATGAATTATGCTACAAAGTGATAAATGGACCTCAGGACTTAAAGTATTTCCTTCTAGTTTGTATCGAAGTATTTCCTTCTTGTTTGTATCGATTATGGTCCTTGTAGTACCATAAATATCAAACAATCATAAAAAAAAAGCCTAAACTTTAGTATTTTCATTAACCATCAAAGAATAAAACTTTTGTGTATTTGAAAGGTCAAAACGTATTAAGTATATGTCCATTGCCTTATTAAAACCAAGAATAATAGGAAAGATAACAACACCTTTAGAGATTTCTTTACATCCCCTTCCATTGTACCATAAGGTTTTCGTTGTGGTATCCTTAACAGGTACGAAATATTCTCCAATGGTTCCTGACAATAAGAACAAGCTAGTAATTAAGCATGGATGCACCTGAGCAGTATTCCTAACATGCATAACTAAAATAAAAAAGAAAAAGTTTGAAGTGTAAATTTATATTGCATTACCTGAATTGATTTCATAGTTGGGTTCGCAGGAATGGCCTTCCTCAGGGCTAGCTCTCCAGTCCTTGGAACCTTGGTGTCAGGTGAATATAATACTGCTCTCGCACTATCCAAGGGCAGCGGGGATAAAATATGTACACCAATAATGACCATAGAAAAAGCCTTTTGTAGTCCCTTCATTAAATGGTTGAGCAAAGAAATCGTGGATGTCGATGAAGAAACATGAATGTCTGGAACTCCCTAAGAAATAAAATAAAATAAAAATCTCTTCATACCAGCTGTATGATAAAAAATGTCCAAAAAAAGTCCACATTTGATGAAGTAATGCTACAGGTGTCAAATGTACATTAGTTGCATTGCTTTTGAATTTTTCAAACATTAGTCTGGTGAAGCACAGAAAAATAGAAGATTATATCTAATCAGGAAAATAGTAGCTTTAAAAAATGCAAATTCCTTAGTGCCACACTATCATCTATTTTTTCATGAATTCCCAAGGACTGTCAAGTGATGCTTTCACACATAATTATGTGTTCAATAAAACAATGTTATGCATAACATATATGTGTCTCTCTTTACAGGACACATTATATACACACATATGTACATACATACATTTGCGTACATGCAGGCATGCACGTGCATATTCCTGTGTGCAAGAGTATACAAGTAGAACAAGGCTCTGTATCTAAATATCAAGATTAATGCATATAACTGATAAGCATCACTCATAAATGAAAAAAGAATTACTTGGTAAAGTGTAACTGCCAAGATTAGAACAGCCACTCAATCTGACTTTCAAAAGAATTTGATTCAGCACATAGAGTCATACTGGGTGAATCCTAACATTTGGACTGACAAGCCTAGCTATGCTGGTTGGACCATGGTTGCCAGTTGAGGAAGCGGGAGCGGGAAGCGAGGCACTTTCAAAATTTTAGGAAGCGGGGAAGCGTGGGACCACTTAGGAGCGATTCGGGAAGTGTCTCGGAAGCGACCTAGGAAGCGTCTCGGAAGCGACCTAGGAAGCGTCTCGGAAGAGAGGGGGAAGCGAAAAAAATAAAAATAAAAAATAAAAAATACAAAAAATTGAAAAAAAACAGGGGAAGCGAGGGGGAAGCGTGATGGGAAGCGTGCTTCACATTAAAGGGAAGCGTGTCTCCCATTAAAGGGAAACGCGTCTCCCATTAAAGGGAAGCGCGCTTCCCAAAAAAGGGGGACGCTTCCCCCCACGCTTCGAAAGCACGACGTTTCGCGCCGGGGAAGCGCGCTTCCCCTTTTAGTTAGGCGCTTCCGGTAACCCTGGGTTGGACATATGCATATATATATATATATATAACCACCTTTTATCATGTTTTCATGTTTTTTTGTGAATCAAGCTATACAAATACGAGCCCAAAAGGGGTTTGGTGTAGTAGGGTGGGGCCTAGACCATTAGGTGTTGGATCCTGGTACGGATCCCGTGTGGCCAATGGGTCTCACATGGAACCCAGAGTTGGATCCAAGTAATGGATCTAAAACATGGATCTAGGTAATTAGATCCAATCATCCAAAGTAGTGGACCAGAAACCCAATGACCCACTTGAGTAGTGGGCCATTGAGATATGAACCACCAGAATAATGGTGGACCCACTTCATATTGGATTCTCAACATGTTTGGGAATCCAATGAGTCAGTTATGGCTAGGTAACGACTACCCAGGGGAGGATAAATATCCCAGCCCCTGCCTCTACAGGATATAGATAGAGAGAACTCGATGATCATATCGAGGGATCCCCCTCGAAGTAGACCATTAATCTCAACATATTCCCTTCTCCTCTATCTCACCTCCACTGCGCACTGATCCTAACTTCTACAGTGGTATCAAAGCTAGTTTTTTCAGGTGTGTGCAGTGATGCCAGTTTTCAGGTGTGTGCAGTGATGCCAGTTTTTTCAGGTTTTGCCAGATGTTGGCTTAGAGTTTTCAAAGCCCTTCTTTTTTTTTTTGGAGTTTTAAGAACCATAACCTGGACCTCAAATTAGAGCTTCTGAAAACCCTAATCAAACTCTATTTGATGGGGCTTTTGCTCCTTTGTTTACCCTCTGTCAGAATCCAACCCATTGGACATGAGAGCATTTGAGTCCCATCACCCTCTGCACAAAACCAAAAGAGAGAGAGGAAAAGAGTGAAGACAACACAAAATATAGTTATAATTATCTGATAAATAAATAAAAAGGA
Source organism: Nuphar pumila (assembly GCF_984573655.1). Classification (NCBI taxonomy): domain Eukaryota; kingdom Viridiplantae; phylum Streptophyta; class Magnoliopsida; order Nymphaeales; family Nymphaeaceae; genus Nuphar; species Nuphar pumila. The sequence goes on from NC_143254.1 coordinate 36,156,437, forward strand.
TAGAGAGGTGAGAGGACTTATGGTTTCATCGACTAGGGAACACAATTATTATTATCTTTTGTGGTTGTTATTCCCGCTTTTGGCAACACCTCTGGTGCATCGTCGATTTATTTTGCACAAGACAACTGGTTGTTGTGTTTTTTTTTTCTGCAGCTTTGCTGATCATGGTGTGGTGGTCAGCATGCTACATCTTCATTTATGTGATGCCAGGGAGGGTCGGTGCGTTCTAGCGAAACCCCTTAAGTACTGCATCACAGGCAAGGGTTCGATGAGATGTCGCATCACACGCAGAGGGAACCTCGTTGTCTGGTACCATCTCCGGCCATGATCGGCTGACCACCTCCCAAATAGAGGTCGGTTTACCTCTTTGGCGCCGACCTCCCTCATTTCCCTTTTTCGTTTTGAATGAAACCCCTATTTTCCGGTGACCCAACTGGTAGACCAATCAACCCCACAAGGTACTTCACCGAGGAGGGACCATCTAGTGTTGTGCCAGAGAGCCGCTTCTACAGAGAGAGACAGTTGTGCTCTGTCCCACAGGAGGAGATTTCATCGGGTGGTTGCTCCGGAACCACGGCGGTGACCCCTTTTCGTCGGGTGGTTGCCAAAAAATGTGAGCGTCGATGGAGGATGGAGTTCTCACGATGGTCGTGCCCAAGGATGAGGGTTGCTTCTGCCCTGGCTGCGACGGTGGAGCAGACGAACGTCGCTGCGGATGGCCGGAGTAGGGCCAAAACTGGCATCGTCGTATGGTACCTCACCCGGAATCGTGGTCTTCGGCAAGAGTGCGACCATGGAGGTGGTGGAAGTTCTTCCACCGGATGGGCAGTTGCTGAAAATCACGACAGGGGCCGGGAAGGAATTAGTTCAAAGAAAAAAAATAACAGAGAAGAGGAAGAGGGCGACATCTGCCGCCTATCCCTCTTCCCTCTCATAAAAAGGGAACCATAATTGGGTTCCCCCTCTTTAAAAAAAAAGGGGGGGTCATTTTTTTTTATTACGCATGTGTCCTGTTTTTCAAAACAAAGATTCTGCTTTTTGGGTAATTTCAGAAACACCCCTATTCTCTAGATATTATCCGAGACAAGGTTGTTGCATCCAATTTTTCCAGAACAGCCCTATTTTTTTTGCAAAATTATAGAAAACCACCTAGAGTTTTCTGTTTAACTCAAAAAAATTTGGGATATTATGTTCTGAATTGTTTATTTTACACAGAACTGTTTCTAACTTTTCTGATTTTGCAGAAAAGTGCTTCTGGTTAGCGGAATAACTCCCAGAGCTTTATTTAAAACAGGTTTGGATCTGGATTAGATCAATTCGATATAGGTATTTTCTTATACCCCTGGTTGCATCCAATAAATTACTTTTGAATCCAAATATAATCTGCTTTAGATCTCTACCCTGATATGAGAGAGGTTGTTTTTACATGCATCTGACTTGAATCCTAAAATATTTGCATATTATTTTATGCTTTAATATTTTGTTCATGTTTTGGATCATATTATATTTTGATCCAGTATGTCTCTTTTCTTTATCGAGTTTTATATGGATCAACTATAATGGGACCAAGATTCACTAGATTTATAGTTTTGGTCAAGATTGGATCTGATCGGTATTAGATCAGATGTTTGGATCTAGTAAGGTGACATAGACCTAGTCTGATCCAGTAAAGCATATTAGACCTGGTTGAAGATATACGGATCTTGATAGATCAAATTGATTGGGTATAGATCCAATTGAATTAGTTTTGGATCAAAATAATGTTATTGAATTTTGTTGAACTTAAACAGATCTAGTGTTGGAGATGCCTAGATATAGGATATGGATCTGAATCCAAGTTTTGTGATGAATTCAAGAAAGTATAATGCCCGGATATGGATTGAGATCCAGGTTTATGATTGGATCCGGATAAGTGTTATGCCCGGATATAGGATATGGATCCAGAATTGATCCAGAGACAAATCTCTCTCTCTCTCTCTCTCTCTCTCTCTCTCTATATATATATATATATATATATATATATATATATATATATATATATTATCAGATATATTGTATGGATCCAGATTTGATCCAAGTTTTATGTTGAATCGGGATACTATCAGGCCAAATATTTGGACCTAATAATTATATATATTTTGTATGGGTTTGACACGATTACATCCAGATAAGTAGAATACAGGATGTATAATATGGATCTATTTGCATTTGAAATGTATGGTTTTGGATATGGATTTGGATTATGGTCAAATCCTATCTGATCCATAGTTTTATTTAAGCATGTCTGGAGATCTATTTTTAATATGGATCATGTTAGACTTGATAGATATCAGTTCAAGTCGGTTTTGGATATAAACTCATACAAATATATTTTGTTGAGTGGATCCGGTAATGGATCTGAACTTATATGTTCAAGCTTGTGGTTTGGTTAAAGCCTTGAAATTGGTTTTTCATGTTTGGCATATCCAAATGATAATGAGATAACTCTCATTGGATATGGTTATCGTGTATGTCCAAATTGGATTTGGATATGAAGATTTATGCTTTACCTTATGATGGAAATCAACCTAGTCTGTGAATATCCTCATGATAGTGATATATCATGAAATAAATGTTCAGTTAGTCTATGCAAAACCTTATGATGTCATGACTTAATTCAAATATTGCTTAAATGAAATGCAATGAAAAAGTGGGAGCTGAATTATAATTTTAAACATGCATGTGAGGATATTTATTTGTATATAATGATAAATAATCATTAGAAATAATGCTCTCTATAGTATGCTTGTATGAATGCATGAAAAGATATTTTTCATACCGATGGTATGGTCATGGAAGAGCCACAAGAACCCTATAACTATGTGAGACCCATATTATGATGTATTCATTTATTTTTACCTATGGACCGCATGACTTAGTATGCAGTGGATGACGAATACTTGAAATAAACAATTACATATTAAAGGTTTGATAAAATTTATAACATGATGAAAAAACAACCTAATTTGTGAATAGCCTCATGATAGGGATATATCATGAAGGAGAAATCCAAATAGCGTATGCAAAACCTCATAATGTCATATAGCTATAAGTGAGATACATAATGCACCGGTTATGATATAATGTGGGTGTTCACCCCGATATGGCCAAGTGGGAGATAGTTGGATCCTGGTATGGATCTAGCATGGCCAATGGGTCTCACATGGAACTTATATGTTGGATCTGGAGTTGGATCCAAATAATGGATATGAGACAAGGATACAAGTAATTTGATCCAATGATCCAAGGTAGTGGGTCAGGAATCCAATGACCCACTTGAATAGTGGGCCATTGAGATATGAACCACCAGGTTAGTGGTGGGCCCACTTCACATTGGATTCCCAGCATGTTTGGGAATCCAATAAGTCGGTTATGGCTGGGTAACGGCTACCCAGGGGAGGATAAATATCCCAGCCTGCAGGATAATAGAGAGAACTCGATGATCACATAGAGGGACTCCTCTTGAAGCAGGCCATTAATCTCAACATATTCCCTTCTCCTCTATCTCACCTTCACTGTGCACACCACAATCCTAACTTCTACATTAGGCAGAGGTCTAGGTTCAAATCCAATAGACGTCATCCTTGCACAAGCCGAAGCATGGTGTCTCCCTAGGGGCAAGGGGTAAACTCACAGAGTTTTACGCTGCCAGTACAGTGATAGTAAGTACAGCAGGTAGAGCCAGCACGGTTAGGTCTCTGATCCTGGGGATGGGTTTCTTGGTTTAAATATCAAAAAATAAAAAATCCATACAGATACGATCTACATGGTCTTTTAACATATTTTGGATCCTCTGATTGTTTTGCATAGGCAGCTTATTAAGAGCTTGCATATCAGCAGATCACAATAAACTGAAATTTGGCGATTGAAAAAATTTGTGCTTTTACATCGAAACAACTCAGTCTAAGTAGTGATTTCTGATAAATGAACTATGCCAAACTCATCCTTGTGAAGACTGTGCCAGCTAAAATTTGCATCTTTAGTTTCTATTAGAGAGGATGATACAATTGAAAATGAAAAGCGAGTCAAATTCTTCAAGCATTCAACTTTTGCAATGCAACAACACAACCATCAGCCAACTGAAATCTGCATCGTTCTAAAGAATTGCTATTAATTCTATTCACGGAACTGCACTATGATAATTTTGATAAACTTCGCCTTCCCCTTATTGTTTCAAGACAAAATCTTCACAATTCCATTAAGAAAATAAGAAAAAAAACACAAAACAAGTCCGCAGATCGAACGAATGTGAAACATACATCAGTGAATATATTCAATGAGACTACAACCAACTAACTTAATGTACATGCGCACGCACACCCGAAGATTTCGATAATCAACCAGAAAAAGAATTAAGACTCCACAATACAATCACGAAATAACCCTGAATGCGGAAGAAATGAAACGAAAATTGTCACCGTAAAACAGAAAAAAAAATACTCTTGCACGAAGTTTCCTGAATCAATCGAAATGCTGGAAATCGCTCGTTTGCTCAATGCGATCGAAAAAAAAATAACCAGAAATTCCCGTCGCCGAGAGGAGAAAAAAAAACTCCCGAATTCGGATTCCGTCTCTTTGCCTATCGGATTCTTGAAGGTATGACAAGAAATCGAAAGCGGGTGAGAGGATTTCGATTTCACTAACCTCTGAGGAAGGAGAGCGCGACGAAACGCAGCGAAATTTGAGGCGGACGTGATCGGATCGGCATTGCTGTCGGTGTCGGCCGGCGGCGAACGAAGAGGGCGCAATCGAGAGGAAGAGAGAGTTCCGGTTGGCGGATGGAATTGAGAGGCCGAACAGCGTCGACGCCATGGCCGGCGGGGCGGGCGCCTCTGCTTCTTCCTTGGGCGATCGATGGATAAGCCCGCGAACCGCAGCGTTTTATTTTGCCGGCAATCGCTTTAGACTTGAATTGCCCTTATAATTTTCTCTTATTACGGGACATACCTACTACCGCCCCGGGTGATAAGAGGAGGTAAAGATGTAAATCGTGATTCTGTAAACGGTTCAGTCCGGGTCGGATCCTGATATGGGTTGAAAAGGCCTGTGCCCGAGGGCGGATCAGGTGCTACATTGCACACTTTGGGTGTGCCGCTCTATACATTGCCGGACAGCCTGCCTGTCAGTTATAGGGCCTGATAGAAGATGGACGGCAGAGAAGTGCGACAGAAAATGTGCAATGTCATTGCACCTGATCTGCACCGCCCTTTTTCTCCGTCATGGATTTGTATATTTGGACACTAGCATGGTATGAATCTATGGGCTTGAGGTAAATATTGGTCCGCTATTGAATTTTATAAGTGCAAGCTTTATTTGTTCAATTTAACTCTACAAGTTAGACATAGTTATTTATTAGAAAACACATTTTGGAGTTAGTGATTTTTTATATTCGAATTTTAAAGCATTGTATATCATTGAGTTTTGTAGCTCTTAAAAATCATGCTTACACATATCGATCAGACGATCCAAAACATGTTTTTAACTAAGCAAACTATATAGTCACAAAAGAAACAATGTTATATAGTACTCGAGTGTACCATTAACTCGAGTGTAAACAATATTTTCTTGATCTACATAAGGTCCTAACTAAAACTTTAGCGTTACAAGTTTGAAATCCATGACCGGTGTTTGTTCTTTACTGTATGACCACTGAGGACTTGAGAAGGAAGGTCAGCCAATGTGCGGGCAGTCAAGGTTCGATTCTCATGGTCATGGCCCTTTTTAGCAAGACAATGCCAAGCATAAGCATAGGCTCTAGGGGCAGGGGTCCTAGCCTAGGAGTTTTAGGCTGCCGGCACGACCATTGTAGGTATGGCAGGCTGAGCCAAAGTGACCAGGTTTTGGTGTCGAGTGCGGTTTGTTCTGGTTATAAATTCAGAAAAAGGTCAGCCAATATGCGGTCAGTGATGAGGGTTTCTCCATTGAATTACTTAAAAAACAATTTAGGTGTTATTATGCCTAGGGTGTCAATGTGTCGGATTTGGTTCCAGTGAATCGATTTTTGGATATGGTAGTGGGTCCAGACCTTAGACTAATCGGGTCCATTAGAAGAGAAATCATACCCGGACTCGATAAGAACTACATGAACCAAGCTCAAACCATACACTGTAAAATAATGTTTTTTATTATTTTTACATTGAAAATTTGTGGGTCTCAATCGGAACTCGGGTCGGGCCGGGGTCTGGTATAAAATTTCACAAACTATACCCAGATCCATGTATTAATCGGTCCTTCAGATCCGGACCTGGGTCTTAATCGGATCTTATTATTTATCACCATACCCGGACCCTATAGGGTTTGGTCCGGGTCGGGTCAAGGTAAACCAGACCCGTTGACACCCCTAATTATGACTCATTTGGTTCACCATCTCTTGCTGAGCTAGATAGCTTATTCATGGCAACGGTTGAACGCGGGCTTGATTTTCAGTGTTCCAAGAGCGAAACGCGATTCTCACACCAACATAGATCGGCTGGCGCCAAGCCAAGGAGAGCTCTCTCTCTTTCTGACTGCATTTCGGCGCTCCGATCACAGAGAATGGGGGTGATCCCGCCAGTAGGGTTCCATCCCACCCCTCTTTCTCGGATCTGACATCTCAGAGTCGATCCTTCCGTCCATCGATGGCCAATTTCCTCGCCCAATTCCAGACCATCAAGAACTCATGCGATCGCCTCATTATAGCAGGTTCCTCTCTCTCTCTCTCTCTCTCTCTCTCTCTCTCTCTGTGATGCGATATATTGTGGCGTTGGTTTCGATGGTGTTGCAGTGGAGGATGTGAGCGATCTGTGGCCGATGGTGAAGGGCGCCTTCGAGGAGCGGTTGCCCCTCAAGAAGGCGTGTCTCAACAACAAGACTCGCAACGCCGTCTTCGTGGACACGCTGCCCGTGGAGTACATACTCACGACCGATTCGCGCCTCCGCAGCCGCTTCCCGCAGGAGCAGTACCTCTTCTGGTTCCGCGAGCCCTATGCCACCATCATTCTCGTCACCTGCGAGGTGCGTTTCTGTTCGGCATTCGACCCTACTCTATAGTTCGATTCTCGTTTCGCATGTGCTTGCTTGATCTTTCGATTGTTTCCATTCGTGGAGACTCTTCTTTTCCTTCGGTGAGCTGTTTTGGTTACTGAATTCTAAAGTCCTTTTGTTTGTAATTTGGGGTCAGTGGACGTAGTCAGTGAGGGTTGATGTTTGTAAGGGGATTTTTGGGGACTGATTATTAGATCTCTACTTAATTGTCAGCGAAGATCGGCTTAGCTATATGTGATTCTCTCCCGATGTGACTGTAGTCTACTATATGTGATTATCTCGCGGTATGACGGTAGTCTACTTTAATTGCTAATCATTCTTTTGATGGTAGTAAAAGCTAGCGCAGAAACATGGGTATCCCTTTTAGTGTTTCAGTCGTTACGTTGCTGCTTGGACTCAATTGGGCATTAGTTGTGATCATTCTATTACGAGTATGTAAGTTACAAAACAGCAAAACTTTCAAACCACGGAGTCGGTTTGCAAATTCGTAGTTATTGGATGTATGATTGAATTTATGTTCTAATTTTGTTTTTACAAATTTCACACCCTAAATATCTTGCTTGCTAGTCTATTCAAGCTTGCAATTATTTTATTCTCCTTTTTTCTTTATGTTTACATTTGTGGGCAGGTGTATAGTCCATCGTTTGCTGTTTTAAATTTCATGTTTGTTTTCATTCTGTGCAGGATCTTGATGAATTCAAGAATATTCTCAGAAACCGGCTAAAATTAATTGTTCAGAATGATGATCGTGAGTGGTTTATTGTATTTGTTTCTAAAGCACACCCTAGCAATGATCAAGCAACCAAGATGGTGAAGAAAATATATGCCAAACTTGAAGTTGAATATAATTCAAAAAAGAGAGAAAGGTGAGATACATGCAACCTGACTGTCTATTTGTCTTTCATTTTGTTTTTTGTTATAATTATGTTTTACTTAGGACCTTCAAGAGTTGTTCGTTATGCATGTTCTTTGTCTTTTCTATGGCCAGGTGCTGTAAATTTGATATGCATGGAGGTGATACAGATTCTTGGGCAGACCTCGAAGCCAAATTAGTTGAATCCATTAGAAATACATTGGACAGACGCATTCAGTTTTATGAGGATGAGATCCACAAACTTAGTGAAAATCGCTTCACGCCTGTGTGGAATTTTTGTAACTTCTTTATTTTGAAGGTAGCCTTTTATTAACCACACTAAAAGCTTTTGGCTTGGATCATGAGATTATATATATGTATGTATTATGTATGTATTATTTGCTACAATTGATTGTACCTACGATCTAGTTGAGATCTCTTGATGCAAGTTGTTTGGGCTCAATCTAACATTGTAAACTGTTCAACATCGTTCACTGAGCGAAATTCAGTCCTTGGATCATGTTTTTTTTGACAAAAAAACATGTTTTCCTGAGTTGGGAAAAGTTGGTGCATTTACGATCGTTAATTTTGCATCACCGAAAGCACGTGGAAACAAGTTGCATCCAAGTGATCCAAAAGCTGGTTCCTATTGAAAAGAGCATGTAGATCACATCTATAAGGCTTGACTTAACCAAAAAGCAAAAAATGAGCTATGTTAAAATTGGTTGTAGGTACAATTGATTTTAGCAAACATTAAACCATGCATACATATATGTATGTATATATATGTGTGTGTAAGTATTTGGTACTAATGATATTGTGAAGATGAAGAGTAGAAATCACCTTCATTTTGTATTCTTTTGAACTTTTTGTAGATTGGACCTTATAGATCTATGTCACACGGACTCGGCTCCAAGGTCGCCGCACCCGTGTCGACACGCACCGACACGGGTGCGGACACGGGTGCGGCTCGGACTCGGTCAACCCGACCCTTGGTGCGGTCAACGCACCCAGGGTCATTTTGGTCCATTTTTTGAAAAAAAAAAAATTTGAAATTTTTTTTTTTAAAATTTTCTGGGCTACAGCTGTAAGGAAAAAAACCCATCACAACTAAAAAACCTGTACACTTTCAAGTTTTAAGTACAGAATGGGCACAACTCAAGTTTTTGTGGTTTTTTCCTGTATGAAGAAAGTGAATTATTACAGTGTATGAAGAAAGTGCCCAAAAGTGAATTATTCCTGTATGAAGAAAGTGTACAGAATGCCTTCACAACTCATCACCTGTCCCCTAATGGGCACAACTTTGACCGAGTCTTATATATATATATATATATATATATATATATATATATATATATATATATATATATATATATATTTTTTTTTTTTTTTTTTTAATATATATATAGCCGAGTCCCCGTGTCCAAAATTTTTGAAATTGCGCCGCACCCGTGTCGCACCCGCACCCGCACCCGCACCCGCACCCGCACCCGCACCCATGTGACATAGTTATAGATGTGTTATATGTAATATCACGTGTTTTTATACTTAGTTAAATTTAGAGACTTCTGAAATTTGGCTAAGTGTTGTAGAAATATAGGAAGAACCCTCGAAGTTAGGATCTGATAATTGAGTCTGGGTATGGCCCAAGACTCATTGACTAGACTGAAACGAGCCAAATAGGACATGATAAAAAGTTTTATTTTCAACCTTTAAAATCAAGCGAAATTCAAGTTAAATTTAGGTGAATTGCGGAGGTGAAAATCGAATTATATATTGATAGATGCACCTCGAAATTATGAGTTCAACGGTATATTACTTTTTCGAATTTAGGCTACGGTTTGCCTAAAAATTGCATTTTTTCAAAAAAGGCCCGTCTCGATGGGGCTGGGTCCGGATTGGATCAGACCAAATCCAATCCATATGATCCAATTTAATATGGATCTGGACTCACTCCAAGACTCATACTAATTAGGATCTGATCCCATTCATATGAATTTTGGATATGGATTTAGAATTTTAGATCCAGATCTAAATCCAGATCCAACAAAATTAAAACTTTAAATTCAATATACAGGGTTAAATTAAATGATTCTTAAAGTTAAAAAGACTCCCAGAGTGACAAGGTACCCTCTGAAAGTTTTTGAATATTTATTTAATAATAAGTAATAAATAAATAAATAAATAATATTAAATATTATTTAATTCCGAATTTCAGAAGTTGTTAAATGGTGGGGACTCTAAAAGAGTCCATAATAGTTATGAGAAAGGCATAAGTTAGGAGAATAAGGGAACTCTAATAGAGTTGGAAAAAAAAAATTTGAAAAAGTCAACAAGAAGAGTTTTGAAAAAATTGGAAAGAAGAGTTGGAGATGGACTCCTATATGGGAAGTCCAATCTTCAGCCCTCTTTAGAAAGTGTTGAAAAGGGGGGGGGGGGGAGCGTCACCCCCTAGATGCATCTATATAAACTCAAAAAAAGAAGAAGAAAGAAAGAAAGGAAAAGAGGGAAAGAAAGAGAGGATGGAAAGAGAGAGAGAGAGAGCTAAAATCGTGTGGAAGAAAAGAGGAAGAAGTCTTCTTCCTCTTCGGATATCCGAAATTTGTTTTTCATCATTTTCAAGCTTCGATAAAGGTATGAGTTCGTTCTCTTGATTCGAATAGGGAAAAAGAGCCTAAATCTGATTTAGGTGATATTTTTTGAAGGAAACCATGAATCTGGTTCGGTTTTCCATGTTCAAATTAGGGAAAATCGATATATTCGTGGTGGTTCATGTATATTTCAGATTTAGGATCTGATTTCATAATGAAAGCATGCTTTATTTAAGATTCATGCATATTTGTGTGTGTGCGTATGTATATATATATATATATATATATATATATATATATATATATATATATATATATATATATATATATATATATATATATATATATATATATATATATATATATATATATGCGGCAGCAGGCCTGACTTGGGTCGAATCTGGCCCAAACCGCGGCTGCGATTCAAATAGACATCTTTATATATATATATATATATATATATATATATATATATATATATATATATATATATTGAGGAACGGTGAGGCCTTTGGGGCAGTCCAGCCGACTATAGATCGGCTGGACAGATTTCTTAAAAATCTGACTGGCCAGCCGACCCACAGTCGGCTGGGCAGTTGTACTCATTTTTTTTGGGCCCCAGGCGACTGGTGCGGCTGGGCTGGTTTATATATATATATATATATATATATATATATATATATATATTGCTGGATGCATAGATTCGCGGCCATTGTACGATTACTCAGCTCTGTTCCATTACTTTTTTTTTATTGTCATACTCTTGGATATACTGTGCCTTCCATACATCCAGTGTTTTCAGTTTAAGAAGAGTTTACACAACCAATAAATTGATTAAAACAAAATTCAGTACATGTACAGAATTATATATGTATATCGAGGCAAGTGGGGAGTGTATTTGAGTCCAGCCGATCTGCAGATTAGGCTGGAAAGTTTTGAAAGACTTGTATAAGGGTCCCAGCCGACTAATTTGGCTGGACAGATCTATGGCTCTAGCCGACTGTGTCGGCTGGGCAGTCTTGAGAGGTACACAGCCCCAGTCAGCTGGGCAGAACAGTGTAATGTTCAGTCCCAGCTGACTGGTTCAGCTGGGGCTGAGTCCTTGTCAAAAAAAAAATGAATGAAAAATCTGGGCAGTCTTCTGTTAAAATATATGTAATCTCATATATATATATATATATATATATATATATATATATATATATATATATATATATATATATATATCATCATCATACCCGATAAGGGGTAGTTCTGTAATTCTGCCCAATAGGGGCATGTTAGTCTTTTTATATTTTTTCCTTTTTCTTTCTTTTTCCCTTTTCATATTTTTTATTTTTCTTTTTCTAAATGTAAAATACATTTAATGCATTGAGCATTGGGGGTCCCAACTAAGAATCGTTGGGCCCCCAACGGTCACAAATGTGACCGTTGGGGGCCCAACGAGTCCTAGTTGTGCCTCCCAATGCATCCTGTCTCTCACTCCTTTCTCTCACTCCCTCTCATTCCTTTTCTTATAAATAGAGGAGTAATCCTCTATGAGATGTATGGCTTTTAGAAGCCCTTTACTTGCTTTTATAATATTTTTATGTTAGCAAGCCATTGTTGCCTTTGTGTATGTCCATTGTGGACTTGTTCTTTGCATGTGAATGTCCATTATAGGACATTGTGTTTATTTTTGCTTATTTCATTACATTTCATGCCCTGTTAAGCCCAGCCAACCTGCGGTTCGGCTGGGCAGGGTCAAAGAGAATTTTGGGCAGTATTACATTCTGCCAAAGCCCTAGCCGACATGCAGTTCGGCTGGGCAGATTCATAACGGCTTTAAAAAAAAAACTGGGCAGATTCACACCCTGCTGAACCCAGCCGACTGCATCGACTGGGCAGTTTTCAAAAAAAAGATTATGTGTCCTCGTGTCCTAATCTTTCAAAAAAGTTTGTATTGTGTCTGTACTGAATGAGTCAGTGTCTTTGTTCATGTGACATAGGCTGAACAAAATCTTGTGTTCCTATTGGTTATGATGGTCAAAGAAAGATCCTTAATTTGTGTAATTATATGCTCTACAAGATAATCATAAATTCTTAGTTCTGTCAATCCATGCTTGAGGTGAGTCAAAAATCTGTCAGTCTTCAAGAAAATAAGTTTCCTGTGATTTGTCTAGTCTTGACTCTCATAAAGGTTTTTTAAATTTTGTGGCCATTTATATCGGCATGTTATATCTTCTTCTTGTCTGACCTGTTCCTCTCAAAGTTTATAGTTGTTGAAGATCAATTTTATGCCACTTGAAAGATGCTTCTACTGTAAACACATAACCTGTCTTATATTCTAGTTCATATTTGCAAAATAAAATGTGGTTGAAGATTGTAAGCCTCTGAATAACGCGAGGAAATGTCAAGTGAAAGGGTACTATGGTTAGGGATAAGAGTTATAAATCCACATGCATTCATCTATGGAGGCATATGCATACTTGCAAAACTCTTATGAGTTCAAAATTGTGAGCATATGCATGTAAACTAGAGAGTACTAACAATAGACACTGTTGCTATTTGAAGAATGCCACTATTTGAAAAGTTATACTGTTGCTATTGCAACCAAAGGGGTCTCCGCTTGTTTGGAAGGAGTCTACTTTGCATGCTCATCATGTTAATGTAATTGCATCTTCTTTTGCAAGTTCATCATTGGAGGTTCTCAATTTTCATTATGTCTTCGTTGATGTGTTTTAGGATTTAAAGATGGGTACTATCGTGTTGTAGGCATAGATAGCAAGGTCTATGTGAACTGTGTCTCTTTTTGAACGCTGTAAAGAAATTAAAATCTTTTCAAGGAAAGGTCTCACTTGAAATATGACCTTGTTGATGTGTGCTCGGCACTGATTTCCTGATAAAGTCCCAGCTGACTGCAGGTCGGCTGGGCAGTGTTGCATGTTGTTAAAGCCCCAGCCAATCAGCAGTTTGGCTGGGCAGATTCCTAACAGGTTAAAAAAAATATTTCTGGGCAGTCACTTGGCTGGGCAGAATCATCAAAAAGAGAATATGGACTGAAATCAGTAGAAAAATAAATAAATATATATATATATATACAAAAAGATGAACTGGACAGATTTCAAAAGAATCATAAATATGTTGGTTAAATGTCCACAAGTTTCCCCTGTTAAATGTACATGCTCCTGACCAGATTCACATGTTATGTGTGTCTAGTTTTACAGGTTCATATATGTCCAGACTTACATGCCTTGGAATATGACCACAATTATATATATTCAGATTCACATATATGTTTAGAGATTACATATATGTTTAGGATTACATATTTAGTGCTCATGATTATGTTCAGAATTATATACGTCAAATGCAGATAGTTGTCCAGATTCTCATATATAAAATGCCTATGTTATTTCTAGATTTATGTATGTTAAAAGTTTAGTTTTTATGCATGTGAATATAAAAACCTGCGCATGTGTTTTATGTAGAATTGCATGTCTGTTCTTATTGAGCTTTTGCATGCTTATAAATGCACTGTTATGCACACTTGCATATGAGCATTGGACTATTTATATGAGACTACCGGTGTTGTCCCGTGTACGGGCAGCATGGTTTGGACTTGGGGTTTATATGTTGTACCCTGAATTTGCCCAAGATGGCACAATGAATTGTTGGTTATGCATGCCTATGTCATTTAATGGGTTGTTACCTATGTCACATGGGTGCGGGTGCGGGTGCAGGGTGCGGCAAAAATATAAAAATATATTTATATATAAAGTCCAAAAGTTGGACGTAAATGACCCTGGGTGCGTTGACCGCATCCACAGTCAGGTTGATCGCACCGGGTGTCGTACCCACACCTGCATTCCATCGTGTCGACGTGGGTGCGTCACCTAGTTGGTTGAGTCCCTGTGACATAGGTTGTTACATGCTTAGGCATGTAAAAAATGCGTGCAAATCATGAAATTTATGTTGTCGTTGCACTAGCATGATTAAATGCATATTTGCATATTGTACATGAAATGAGTCATGAAAATAAAAATATAATTTGCAATTATGTAATCATATGCATATGTGGAATTGTTATACATGTACATTGTCATTATGGTTATATGAATGTGCTTTTGTAAGCATGATGATTGATGAATGACTTCATATGTGCATCCTCATTGTAGTTTTTGTATAAGGTGCATCAGTGGTCAAAAGTGAACTGCTTTCGGTCGTGTGGGTTGCGAGCAAGTGTTGTTCTATGTTTAGTGATATGCATCGCAAAAATCAAATTTATATTTATTGAGTTTCAGAATTAATTGTACTATTGAATATTATAATGGGTAGAGGTCCCGAGTTGTGTTTTACATGTTGATTTGCAAAATGAATTGTGCTATTTGCAAAACGAATATTATTGTTGGGTTTTGCATGTTGATTTGCAAAACAAATGATGGGTACGGAACCTGTCTTTTGATAAAAAGATAAAATGAACAAAACAATGTAATTAATGTTTCTTCTTAGATGTTCTTTCTACAGTGTGAAAATCTTAGATGGCGGTTTTGGGGAACCGTGAGGATACTAAAACTCCGTGTGTGATTGTGTCCTTGAACCTAATTAGGTGGTTCACCTCCTGGCAATAATTTTAGGAAGATTCTGTCACTTTGCTTGGGGGTGATATTTAGACACAGCTGATGTTATTAGTATACCAAGAAAGTGACATTAGTAGATATTGATTTTTTTAGTGTCCCGACATTAGATATTGATTTTTAATGTTCCGATGAATGGTGTTGATTCTTGATATCGGTTGAGGGCTAAGTGTGGAACTCAGTCATAAAATACAGTGTGTTAAGCTACAACTGGAGACCTAAATTAAACTCAAAAATTATTGTGCCCGTTTTGAGTATCCACAGGTTTTAATAGAAAGTGAAACTAAAATTGTATGCATTTAATAGGCACATATATACAAAAAAAATCTTTGATAAAAAATAATAAGTTACTCATATATGTGTATTGATATCATGCATTTTTACCAATTTTTTTAATTGTGATATGTTGTTGTTGCATGGTAGTTCTTTTCTAATGCATGGATGGTTATAGAAACTGTCAAATTGTTGTTGTATTTCGTCTAAAATGTTGCATGAATTTGATTTATATTTTTCATGTCTATTTGAATTGTTAGAGGAATCCGTACGCAGAACCTATGATTCGGGCACCGTATATTTTATGTTTTTCACAGCATCTGATGCCCAGTGATTAGACAGACTGCTATAGAGAACTACGAGAATGACGTGACTATTTGACATTTTACTTTGGGACAGAGTGACTCTATATTTTGGTTTACTTGTCATTTATTTACTTATCGTTCTTAAACTTTATTGATTGATGAATAAAGTTATTTTGGTTTGGATAATGGTGGCGTAAGATCCCTTGTGGTTGTTGATGTATTATGACTGTAAGACTCCAGGGTCTCTGGGTTTATTTTCGCAAATTGTTTAAAAAAAAATCACTTTTTCACGAGTATGAGTTGGGGCCGTTACAATATACATATGGTTTGTTTAGTAGGAAATATGTTTTAAATCATGTCTTGTGACTTGTAACCATGTTTTTTTTTTCATGGGCTCCAAAAATCAATAGCCCACAATATACCAAAACTTCATGACCCAAAAAATAATATTTTTACATTGAAAAATCACGATTTGTATATACATAACCCGAAGCCAAAAAACACTATATATAAATAAATATATTTGTTTATTTCTGAGAAAATGTATGGTGGTTCTATATCGTGATACCATACGGTGGTACATACTCTTGTTTGCATAGATCTAGCCACCAATTGGTAAATCTAACTGTACAAATATGTTTGTGGAAATTCATTTACTATATTAGAAGGTTTTATTATGTTTAATGTGGCATAAAGTTTCATTTTTAAAATGGTGAAAATCAATGGCTCACAAATCATGAAAATATGGGTGGTTTAAAAATGTTATAAAACATCATATTCAAGTAAACTCTAATGCATGGAAATGATAAATAAAACATATTAAACATGATCCAAAGGTTAGATTTTGCTTTTGGACCTTAGATCTAATCAAGTGTGTACCACCATAAGTTGTGGCGGTACAGTACCACCACAAAGGGCTCTTTATTTATGTATATTTGCTATAATTGATTATAGTATTATACCTACAATCTAGTTGAAATCTCATGATGCAAGTTTTGGCTTGATCTAACATCATATATTGTTAAGCACACTTAACAGATATCAATCTTTGGGTCATATTTTTTTGATAAAAACATGTTCTCCTGAGTTGGAAAAAATTTGTGCATTTACAATGGTTTTTGCATCGTCAGAAAGACCTGGACATAGGTTGCATTCAAGTGATCCAAAAGCTGGTTGCTATTGAAAAGAGCATGTAGCTCACATCTATAAAGCTTGACTTACCAAAATGGAAAAAAATGAGCTATTGTAAAATTGGTTGTAGGTACAATTGATTGTAGAAAATATTAAATCATAATTCATACATATGTAAACTTCATGACCTAAAAAAATGTATTTTTACACTGAAAAAACATGATTTAACGCCCTATCCTTAGCAAACAAATCTTGCTGAACACATCTATGTGGTTGGATCAAGTCTATACAGTTTGCACCTATGATTTCCAGCTCAATGGTTGCATACCTTCATTAGGAACAAATATTAACCCCTATATATATATATATATATATATATAAGTTGATTAATTTTATTTGTTTTCTGGTGTCTGTAAGATATCAATCTTGACGAGGGACTCAAATTGGAACGCCCCTTCAAAATTTTGTGCAATACTAGGAAATGTCTATAATATTGTTGAGATTCTGAGTTTTATTAAGTTATATGCCCATCTAAATTTCAGCCACTTTCCACTATGTAACAGAATGAAACTTGGAGATGTTCTAGTCAGTCCCCTCATCAAGGTTGTGTCCTTACCGATGCCAGAAAACCATTAAGTTAATTGTTTGGACGTTGGTAACATTAAACTCAAGGGATTAATGTTAGATTAATGTCTATGTTTGTTTGTGTTCCTATGCTTGTATTTGTTCCCACTTCATGTATGTGTGTTTGTGTGCATCTGTATTTGGAATTTTATTCTTTTTTTTAATGATTTACAGGAGAGCTTAGCTTTCATGTTTGAGATGGCTCATCTCCATGAAGATTCATTGCGTGAATACGATGAATTAGAACTTTGCTACCTAGAGACAGGTTTGTGTAGTCTTTTCTTCTTGTGGTCTTGTCTTCTTTCACCTTTTCATTGAAGCATTTCATTCTCCTTGGTCCTTATTTACCCGTCTTGGTGCTATTGTGTCTTTTCTAACCATAAATTATTATACATTATTATCTAATTCTTGGCATGCACTTGTCATGAAAAGGCACGAAATCCAAGGTACAGAGAATATAAAAATAACACTAAATTCTATTAGACAAATGAAATCCAAATGCCTTAACATAATGCCTTTGGATATAAACAACAAACATATCATAGACAAGAGAAAGACCCTAGAAGTAAAAAATTAATAATTTTATTAATAAAAATATACACAAAAATTACATGTTATCCTTACTACAAACACACTCATACACACACTTAATCTACCCATCACTCTCTCACCTAAACCTACACACGCACTATCTTTATATAAGAGAGTGAGGGAGAAAAAGAGACGACTAAAAAACAAAAATATAAATAAAAATTCCTATTCTACCCCTACAAGTATACATTGAGTATACTTAATCTAAAAACTAAATACCTAATAGGTATATCAAGGATATACCTAAAATATAAAAAAGAATACAAAGAGTTACAAATGCAAAGGAAGCACCAATAAGTATACCTCAGTAAATACAACACAGAGATACATTTATCTTAACAGCACTGTGGTACAAATCTTCTGCGACACCACTTTAACTATTCTCCTCCAGATTCTTCTGTGCTAGGAACCATGCTGCAGCTAGCATGTTGGGCTATGTAAATTCAGATTTGCTTAATTGTACGATGTTCTTCCCCTTGTTGCACATGCCCCAGACCTGAGTGCTAATATGAGAACAAAAATGTATCTTGTTAGTTTTGCATGTCATTTTCTTTTTGCAATTATGTCACTTAACTATTTATATATGTTAATTAAAACTCATAAAATTAATTTTTTTAAAACAAAGTGTCATCAAAATGTTTAATATCCTATACATCAAATATTGTTGTAAAATGATCACATAAATAATTTTGATATATATGTGTGATAGGAATACCTATTACCACGTATGGCAGGGAATAACGTGGCACTAATGCTGTTTTTAAGTTTAATTATGATTCAATTTAAAAGAATTTCAATTAGAGATACCTTTTATGTTTCATGCAATATTGTGTCTAATTAGGTTATCTTTTGGTAAGTGCAGTAAATACTTCCAATGTTAAGCAAAAGGATTTTGGTGGTCTGGACAAAAGTGATGATCAGGCAACAATCTTGAAGCGGAGTTGCAAGCCCTTATCAGAGATTGTATTGGATGATACATTCAGGGAGTTTGAATTTCGGCAATATCTTTTTGCTTGTCAGTCGAAGGTGGGGATACTTGTCTACCTTACTGTCGCAAAAGTTTGTAACAATATCACTGCTTGTTGTAGATTTTATTTTTTTAACTTACATATCAGAAATTTTGGATCTATTACTGTTTGTTTTAAACATTGAAACCTAATTGTGCTCCTTTTTGTTAGTTACATAATTAAAAAAAGATATTAATTTTTTTTATTACCATCTTTTCTAAAGCACAAATCTTGTGGAGCTTTATGGTTTACTTTACTATTTGCATAGCCTGGATTACCTAGTACATCCTCTTGATGTATATTCTGTAGTTGTAAAATCTCCCATCTTTAAAATTTCAAGATATTATCATGAGATTTTGATTGAATGATATAGAAAGGGTGGTCCTTATATTAAAAAATCAAATTTCTTCAATGTACCTGTGTTATCACCAAGATATCATGATATTTCCAATTCATAAAACCTTTTTGTTTAAAATAACATTTTATCAGTTCCTTTTATATTTTCTCTTCTACTTTTTAGTGTTGTTGGAAATTGTTTATCTTTAATTTATTTTCTTTTTTGCAAAATCGCTGGAAATTTATGGGATTTTCTTAAGATGAAAATTAATATCTTTCAAGAATTTGCCTCATTTGGGAATTGCTGATACTGATATTGGTGTCTGTGTATATGCTTTACAGTTTTCTGCTTTCCTTTTTCCATTTTCCATGTGATAAGCCAGGCACCTAAAGGTTTAGCCATTCCATAGCGGGTGATGGTAATAAAACTTGAGAAATGAAAGTTATCATCCAAACATTATACGGTGACAATGTTCATAAAGTGATTTTACAAAATCATATTTTGTGTTTATTGTTTCCTTATTGCTTTTATCAATACGAGCCTATCTAACCGCCCTCTTAACAGAGGAATTAAAAACAAAGAAAGGTGGTTTGGTTTTCTTATATTTAACCAAAATTGTCTTAGTATGGTGTATTTAGGTAATAGATGTTCTTGTTTCCTTGTATTTGACTCTTTTTCTTTGATGAATGCAGCTTTTATTCAACTTAAATCGCCCAGTTGAGGTTGCATCAAGGGGTTATTCATTTATAATTAGTTTTTCAAAGGCATTATCACTACATGAAGTATGTAATGTATCTTCTTTCTACCATTTTGCAATTCTTTGTTTCCTGGTTAATCATTGGTACACAACTTTAACGCACTCTTTTTCATTTGTTGGTTGTATTCCCATGTAGAATAACTTGCCCTTCTGTTTGAGAGAAGCATGGGTTATAACTTCCTGCCTTGCTTTGATTAATGAGACTGCACCACGTTATAATGGTGGACTTGTCGCACCTGATGTTGAAAAAGAATTCTATCGTGTTCAAGGTGATCTTTATTCACTCAGCCGGGTCAAGGTATAAATATTGTTGTACCATGGAGGATGTAAGGCAGGCAGTATTATAGTTGTTAGCCTTAGAAGTTGCACAAGTTTTAATGCTGTCTCAAGGCTAGTTGTTTTATTTCGTGGGGCACTAGGGGCAGGAAGTTAACTTAATTTTGAATGGATAAAATTGTGATGAGAGAAAACTAATATCATGTTATTTATGTGATTTGTATCATTTTTGAACAATTTCAATATTTTATATAATTATATTTTAACCGATATTGTTGGTGTCTTAATGTGATATGTTCATTTTTTAAATTTTCTTTGTTGGTTAAGGAATCCAGTGCTTCCAGGTAGGTATGCAACCACCACTATAGCATTTTTTCCAGTAGAGAATGACTGAGATACAGAGTATGTGTGGTAATGATACTTATCCAGAATGTAGTTATGAAAGGATGTTCTTGTCTTCTGTTAAAAAACATAGTAGTCTTGTATATGTTTAATTAGTCTTCAGATAGTTTGAGATCAATAAGTATGTTTACAGTGCTGGACTCTCCTGTGGATGATAATTATTTAAGGAAACAAGCAGTGTTAGAAACAAATATATGCTAATTGATGCAGAGCAGGACCGACCCGGATCCATACCGCATGACCCAGGCACGGCCAGGGAACCCGGCTCCAATGGGATGGGCGATCGGACCCAGGTGATGAATCCGATCGCGAGTCCGGCACCACGATGCAGGGATGTGCCTCGGCGCACTTACGCCAGGCGAACAAAGAATGAAAACTGTGCAGCCCACGTCAACAGCCCCAACAAGAGCTGAAAGCATCGGGTCTCGGTCCCGGGTTTCGGATCCGAGATTTAGACCCTGTGCGCAGCCTATTAAGTGCCCAGCCCTAGGGTTGCGTGCAGTTAGAGAAGTTTTGAAGATTTGCTCTTTTATTTTATTGTTTTTGTTTTCTGTTTTGCTGCCAGCATTTGTTCTTCTGCAGCCATTACTTGCATTTCCTATTTTCTTCATTATTCTTCATTGTAATTCATTACAACAACAACAACTACGCCTTCATCCCAAAACAATTGGGGTCAGCGATATGAACCAAAAAAGAAATTCATTTTGGGTCTTCCACATGAATCCTTTTCCTCCAATCATTTCTATCCAACGCCATGTCCTCGGTGAGGTTCAAAGCATTCATATCCTTTCCTATCATCTCCATCCAAGTCTTCCTAGGCCTACCCCGACCTCTTTTAACTAATATATTTTCCCATTTCTCCAACCTTCTAACTGGAGCATCATTAGGCCTTCGCCGAATATGTCCAAACCACCGTAAACGATTCTCTCGCATCTTATTTTCAATGGGTGCAACACCTACCTTCTTACGTATCTCTTCGTTCCGAATCTTATCTTTTATTGTATTTCCACACATCCATCTAAGCATCCGCATCTCAGCTACACTCATTTTTTGAATATGATGTCTCTTGGCAACCCAACATTCCGTACCATATAGTAAAGCGGGTCTAATAGTCGTCCTATAAAACTTTCCCTTCAACCGCAATGGCATTCTACGATCGCACAACACTCCAGTAGCACTTTTCCATTTCATCCACCCAACCTTTATCCTATGATTTACATCTCCATCAATTTCTCCATACTTTTGAATGATGGATCACAAATATTTGAAATAATCATTCACCGGTATATCTTGCTCACCAAGCTTCACTACACTCCCATCACTACTTCGTTGCTTACTAAACCGACATTCCATATATTCAGTCTTACTCTTACTCAACTTAAAACCTCTAGCTTCCAATGTCTGTCTCCATAATTCTAACTTAGCATTAACCCCAGCTCTAGACTCATCAATCAAAACAATATCATCAGCAAACAACATACACCACGGTACATTTTCTTGAATTGATCTCGTAAGCTCATCCATCACTATCGCAAATAGGAAAAGGCTTAAAGCAGATCCTTGATGTAACCCAACCGTTATCGGAAAATTGGTTGTCACCCCTCCACAAGTGCGGACATTGGTTACTACTCCTTCATACATATCTTTAATTATACTAATGTACTTGAGAGAAACACCTTTCTTCATCATTGTCCACCAGAGAACGTCCCTAGGTACTCTATCGTATGCCTTCTCTAAATCAATAAAAACCATATGCAAATCTGTGTTCCTCTCTCTATATCTTTCAATAAGTTGTCTAAGAAGATGTATAGCTTCCATAGTTGATCTTCCAGGCATAAAACCAAATTGATTCTCCGATATCATGACAACCTTCCTCAACCTAGACTCAATCACCCTCTCCCAAAGTTTCATAGTATGACTCATGAGTTTTATACCACGATAGTTTGTGCAATCTTGTATATCACCCTTATTCTTATATAAAGGCACCAAAGTACTCTTCCTCCACTCATTAGGCATCTTATTTGTTCGCCAAATCAAGTTAAAAAGATTTGTCAACCATTCTAAACCTTTCTCTCCCAAGCATTTCCAAGCCTCGATAGGTATACCATCTGGGCCAACTGCCCTTCTTGATTTCATTTTCTTCAAAGCCTCTGCAATTTCTTTCTTCTGAATCTTGCGCATGAAGTCACGATTTATCTCATGAAAAGGAATGGAGAAGTCTCTAAGATCTTGAGCATGACTATCATTAAATAGCTTATCAAAATAATCTTTCCATCTCTCCTTAATCTCCTCATCTTTGACTAAAACCCTTTGCGTTTCATCTTTGATACATCTAACCATACCCAAATCCTTCGATTTCCTATCTCTCATCTTTGCAAGCCTATAAATATCCTTCTCGCCTTCTTTGGTATCCAACTTGTCATAAACCTCCTTATATACCTTAGCCCTCGCGTTTCGAACAACTTTTTTAGCTTCCTTCTTTGCTATCATATACTTCTCCAAATTCTCATTATCACGACTCTTACTTAGATTTCTATAACACTCTCTTTTAACCTTAATAGCTAATTTGACATCCTCATTCCACCATGATGTATCCTTACCTAGTGGTGCACCGCCTTTAGACTCACCCAATACCTCCTTAGCTACTTTTCTCATACCACCCGCTATCTTATTCCACATTGATTCTGAATCCTCCTCGAGACACCAATCAACTTCCTTAACTACCTGCTCTACAAACATTCCTTGTTTAGCTCCTTTCAGTGCCCACCACTTAATTCTAGGATCTATCCTATGTCTATCCCTTTTGCGGCATTGTCTAATTCTAAGATCTAAAATTAAGACTCTATGTTGTGTAGCTACACTTTCTCCTGGTATAACCTTACAATCGATGCAACAACCCCTATCTCTCTTTCTAAGTAGGAAAAAATCTATCTGACTCGTATTAACCCCACTTTTAAATGTTACTAGGTGAGACTCCCTCTTCCTAAACCAGGTGTTTGCTAAGATCATATCATAGGACAAACAAAAATCTAAAATCCTTTCTCCACTTTCATTTCTTTCTCCTATACCATAGCCTCCATGGATATTCTCAAATCCATCCCTACTAATGCCTACATGTCCATTAAGGTCACCGCCGATGAAAAGCTTTTCTCCATAAGATGTCTCTTGTACTACTCCATCTAAATCTTCCCAAAATTGATGCTTAATGGAATCATCTAAACCTACTTGAGGTGCATAAACACTAATAATATTAATAATATCCGTACCTAATACTAATTTAATAAGTAAAATTCTATCACCCTTCCTACGGACCTCAACTACATTATCTATAAACTGACGACTCATAACAATCCCTACTCCATTCCTATTCCTATTTATTCCTGTATACCAAATCTTATATCTCCAAGGTTCTATCACTTTAGCTTTCTCACCTACCCATTTGGTCTCTTGAAGACATAAAATATCAATCTTTCTCCTACACATAACATCTACTAACTCTACCAACTTACCATTTAAAGACCCTATGTTCCAAGTGGCTAACCTAATTTTATGGTCTTGGACTAACTTCTTTACCCCCACCCGTCCAACAAAGTGAGGGAATCCTTGCCTATTTGACACCACACCTGGGCGCCGGTGTGACGCGTCGCTTCTGGGCGACGACCTAGCAACCCTTGCACATTTATCACTGCCTCCGGGCCTAGAGAGTACAACGCGTCGCTCAGTAGGGAACGCCCCAACGAAATTCTCATATTGGTTCATTTTCATAGGATATGACAAAGTTTTTATGCTGGCTGTCACAGGCCTACCGTAACCCTCCTCCTTTATCCGGGCTTGGGACCGGCAGTGTATAACTACACAGGCGGAGTTTTCATTGTAATTCATTCCTTTCAATAAATAAGTTAAATAGCATAAGAACTCTGATCCTCGTTGCATCAAAGTGGTATCAGAGCCCAGCCTCTCCTCCTTGGTTGACGGCATGGCGTAGGAAGCGAGGGACGATCCTACTAACGGGAAGGAGCGTGAGGAATCGGGTACCGTCAATGAAGACCCCATGATGCGGATGATCGATATGATGACGAAGATCTAAGAAAATCTGCTACGTGTAAGCAAGGACGTAGTCGGCATGTCAAAACGCCTGGATGGGATCGAAGGTCGGATCGTCGTCCTTGAGTCACCGGTGGAGCCGTACGCGACGTCAATGCCAAAAACATGAGCGACAATGGGAGATGGTCCAGCAAAGGTCGCAGCAATCAACCCAGGCCTTCTGACCTTCCATCCGTCGGTTGTGCACGGAGAGGGCGTCAGGATGGGTCTGCGCATGGAAATTGGTCGCACAAATGCCTCGCAACTGGTACCGTTTCTGAATCCTGCCTCGGTGACGACTGCAACTCAGGCGGTCAGTGCCCTCCAGTTGAACTCGGGGGTCGTTGTATAACCTTCCAACGTCGGCCTGGGTGCGCAGGCCTGGCATTGACCCATAGCACAGGGGTTGCTGCCCAGACCTGGCCTGCAGGGCCCGACCATGACGATGGGCCAGGCGGCAGGCGTGACTGCGTCAGCCCGGGCCGGGGCTGACCTAACAACCCTCCCGCTGCGTGTGTATGGTGGGTCAGTTGCAGCCCACCAGCTAGCAGGGGGGTGTGGACCCTTGTGGGTCGGACCGAACCCGATAGGGTCCGGCCAGGAGCCGGTTCTATCGGGCCCCAGACCCGGATCCCGGGGACCATCCTTTGGGTCCCAGGGAGCGGGTCCGAGCTTCGAACCCCATTACCTGACCTACTCAGTTGGGTCTGGTTCGCGGGTTGCCCCGAACCAGATCCAACCTATTACTTTTGAACCCCAATTCAGATCCCCTGCCAACCCAAACCTATATCGGACCCGAACGGAGCTCCAATTTGAATTTGAGTCGGGTCAAAACCAGACTCATCCAGTTATGGATCGAGTTCTAACCAGATCGTCTCACACCACAACTCGATCCATGATCCTACCCTCCCCATTCTGGGTCCGACAAATAGCTTAGGTTTTGACCCGATCCAGATCCAATCGGGTGAGTCATCCCAGTACTACACAAACCAGACCTAATACCCATACCAAACCCCAAACATGACCCAACCCATTATCCCCTCCCCGATTCAGGACCCTATCGCATATCCAACCCACTACTTTCACCATAACCCAAATCCATACTACCCCATTCCCACCAACCCAGACACAGTTCACCGACCAGTCCTACCACCTATCATATCGGCGCCTCAACGTCGGCACCAGACGACTCCCACCCAAGGACGGGCCAGACCGAGGTAGTTTCAAACAGCGGCTATGCAGATTTAGCAGGGACCGGTGCAACCTGAGCGTCGACCACATGTCACTGGCATGCGTCAGCATTAACCCCCAGGCGAGCGGTACCGTGATGAAGATGACAATGCCCTGATGGATGATGATGCCTTCTGGAACGAGTACCCTCCAAGAATAGTGGACCCTCGCCAACAGAGAATGCCAAAGCATCCCTCTACCTACGAGGTGAAGTTGGACCTTCCATAGTTCGCGGGACGATTTGACGCAGAGCAGTTCTTCGACTGGTCCTATGCTGTGCAGTTTTTCTTCGACTACCACACTGTAGCTGAGCATCGTCGTGTCTCTCTAGCGTCCACTCGGTTGAGGGGCCTAGCGCAGACATGGTGGGTTCAGCTGCAAAGGTCGAAGGAACAACAAGGATAGGAGCGCATGCAGACATAGGAGGAGATGAAGAGATTGATGCAGTCCAAGTTTGTGCCTTCAGACCACACCGAGAGAGCCTACAAGGAGTACCTGACCCTGCGTCAAGGTACCTGTACCGTGGCGGAATACACTGCTGAGTTCCATCGTCTATCCCTGCGAGTGTAGATCAAGGAGACCGCCTGCCAACAGGTCATGAGGTATATTTCTGGTCTCTGTTCTACTATTTCTGATAACTTCAGTTGTGTCACAGTCGAGTCATTGGATGAGGCTAGCAGTTATGCCATGAATGTGGAGGAAAAGTTGAAAAGGAGGCAGTAATATCGGGTCACCCTATGTCACATGGGTGCGGGTGCGGGTGCGGGCGCGGGTGCGGGTGCGGGGATTCGGCACTTCCAAAAAACCCGGGTGCGGGGGTGCGGCAGGGGCAAAAATGTAATATATATATATATATATATATATATATAAAGGGGGTCGGGGAATAAGGGTTTTTTTTATTTTGCAGCTGTCAGCAGCTGATTCAGCATAATTTTTTGAAAAAAAAATTTCGAGAAGCCCATTTGGGCAATTTTTTTTTTTAAAAAAATGGACCTTAATGATCCTGGGTGCGGTCAACGCACCCAGGATCGGGTTGACCGCACCCGGTGCAGCACCCGCACCCGCGTCGAGTGGCGTCGACGCGGGTGTGGCACCCTCCTAGCCGAATCCCTGTGACATAGGGGCCACCTATAGTGATCAGCCCAGTCGACCCAAGTCGAGTTTTCCAACTAAGGGAGCAAGCTCCCCTATGAAGGAAGACTCAAAGTCCACCCCAAGAGTCGACCCTAGCAAGTCTGACCAGTCCGGACCAGCATACCATACCAGATCCAAGGCCAAGCCTAGTGAGCCTACCATCCGTTGTTTTAGGTGTCAAGAGTTAGGACACATAACATCCAAGTGCACCACCGTGAACAAAAATGCCTATTTCATCGAGAGTATTGTTGAGTCAACATCTGATAGTGAGATTGAGGGAGAGAATAAGAGGGAAGTCGTAGAGTTCGATGGTAACGTGGAGAATTTATTGTCCATTCGTCATGTTTTGACTGCACTCCGCGAGTCGGCTCCTACAAAATGGTTGCGGAACAACATTTTTACAACCCGATGCAACTATGAGGGGCATGTGTGCGATGTTATCATTGACATTGGGGCATGTGAGAACATGGTTTCCGAGAGTGTCGTGTTCACCCTGAATCTGAAAACGAAAAAGTTGTCCCAACCATACAAGATGGTGTGGTTCAAAAGAGGGAATGAGGTCCCCATTACCCAACGTTGTCTAGTTCGGTTCTCTATGGGAGAGCATTACCACGATGAGGTGTGGTGTGATGTAGCACCTATGAGTGTGTGCCATATTATGTTGGGACATCCTTGGCAGTTTGATCGCAAGACCATTAACGATGGTCGTAGGAACACGTACTCATTAATTTTTAAGGGTCATAAAGTAATCCTTCTCCCTATCAAGAAGACCGATTTTCCCACTGTGGATAAGCCTGAGCAAGTTCTCTGGCTCGCAGGCCTATCATACCGAACTTTCTTGAGTCATTGTAGGGAGAATGGTTATTGTTATGCCCTGGTGGCCAAACCGTCTATGAGTATATTGTTACCCGTTCCCGCGGACATCGCACCCCTTGTCGAGGAGTTTCACGATATTATGTCAGACGACCTTCCCGATGGCCTACCTTCCATGAGGGTGGTGCAGCATGCCATCGATTTGGTCCCGGGGTCGAGTCTACCTAACCTTCCCGCGTATCGCATGAATCCATCTGAGCATGTCGAGCTGTTGAGACAGGTTCAAGAGTTACTGCAAAAGGGTTTCATTCGTGAAAGTGCGAGTCCTTGCGCAGTGCCCGCCCTTCTCACTCCTAAGAAAGATGGATCCATGCGCATGTGTGTCGACAGTAGAGCGATCAATCACATCACTGTCAAGTACCGTTTCCCCATTCCCCGGTTAGATGACATGTTTGATATGTTGGTTCGGGCCTCCATTTTCTCCAAAATCGATTTAAAAAGTGGGTGCCACCAAATCCGTATCCGAGAGGGGGATGAGTGAAAAACGACATTCAAGACTCATGATTGGTTGTATGAGTGGTTAGTCATACCTTTTGGGTTATCGAATGCCCTGAGTACTTTCATGAACATGATGACCCAGGTGTTGCGTCCGTGTATAGGGAAGTTCGTTGTAGTATATTTTGATGATATCTTGGTCTATAGTTCTTCATTGTCTGATCATTTGAATCATTTGCGTCAAGTCCTCGAGATCTTAAGGAGAAGTTGTATGTAAATGCCAAGTGTGAGTTTATGACGTCAAGTGTTGTATTTTTGGGTTTTATTATGTCGTCTGATGGAGTGAAAGTGGATCCTGCTAAAGTCCGTGCGATTGTAGAATGGCCTACCCCAAGGACTATAGGAGAGATCCGTAGTTTCCGCGGGGTAGCCACTTTCTATCGTCGTTTCATGAAAAACTTTAGCACCCTCATGGCCCCTGTCACGGAATGCCTAAAGGGTATTAGTTTCCATTGGACTTCGGCCGCGGGCAAAGCTTTCACGCTCATCAAAGAGAAAATGACTAGTGCCTCCGTCCTAGCCCTTCCTGATTTTAGCACAGTCTTTGAGGTTGAGTGTGACACCTCTAAAATGGGAATTGGTGCCGTCTTGAGTCGGAACCGCATGCCCATTGCTTTTTTTAGTGAAAAGATGACTCAGGCGAGGTGCCAGTACTCCACTTATGATGTGGAGTTCTATGTCGTTGTGCAAACCCTTCGTTACTTGAGGCATTATCTCATTTATAAAGAGTTAGTCTTGTACATGAATCATGAGGCATTGAAGTATTTAAATAGCCAAAATAAGTTGAGTGCTAGACATGCCAAGTGGGTCAATTTTTTACAAGAGTACACTTTTACGATTCGCCATCAATCAGGTACTCTGAACAAGGTAGTTGACGCATTTAGCAGGAAAAATAGTCTTTTAATGACTATGTCCGTGCAGTTCATTGGGTTTGAGCAATGCAAGGAGTTGTACCCAACGGATCCTGATTTTCAGCAGGTCTGGGAAGGGTGCCTCTCCTCTCCCAACACAACAGACCTACGGTTCGTTATACATAACGGTTACCTCTTTCGAGGTAATAAGTTATGTGTCTCGGAATTCTCTCTTAGGCTACAATTGATTTCCGAGTTACATAAAGGGGGACTAGCTGGGCATTTTGGACATGATAAGACGTTCGCTCTGATAGATGAACGTTACTTTTGGCCCAAAATGCGCAAAGATGTTGTCAAGTTTGTCCAGAGTTGTCGAGCATGTCAAGTGTCGAAGGGTCGACGTCAGAATAGTGGTTTGTACGCTCCTTTGCCCATCCCTGAGAAGCCTTAGAAACACGTTTCTATGAATTTTATTGTGGGTCTTCCCAGAACCTCACGTCGTTTTGATTCCATCTTAGTTGTGGTTGACCGATTTTCCAAAATGGATATCTTTGTCCCGTGTAAGCGAACCATTGACGCCTCGTTAATAGCCTCTTACTACTTCAAGGACGTGGCCCGCTTTCATGGATTGCCTCACACGATCACCTCAGATCGTGAGACTCGCTTCATGAGTCATTTTTGGAAATCATTATAGGCATTATTGAAAACCAAGCTCCAGTTCAGCAGTGCATACCACCCGCAGACCAATGGCCAAACCGAAGTCGTAAACCGCACCGTAGGAAACCTACTCAGGAGTCTAATTGGGGAGAATGTCAAAACTTGGGATCTAGTCTTACCGCAAGCCGAGTTCGCCTACAATAGTTCCATCAACAGGTCTACGGGCAAGTCTCATTTTAAAGTGGTTTATTGGTCGTTCACCAACCCATGTAGTAGATCTAACACCTGTGTTTAGTCATCAATACCCAGCCCCAGACGCATTTGATGTCGTTAAGTACATGTGTGATATTCACAGACAAGTCAGAGCCAAGCTTGTTGAAAGTTACGAAGCTTACAAAGCCTTTGTGGACCAGGGTCGTCGAGATGGCCAGTTTCAAGTAGGACAGTTAGTGTGAGTTTACTTGCGTCCTGAGCGTTTCTCAATATGTACTTATGGTAAGTTGAGTCCTACGAAGCATGGCCCCTTCAAGATTCTCTGGCGATTGGGTCTGAATGCCTACCTTCTTAAACTGCCCAAAGATTGGCACATTTCGCCTATCTTCAATGTATCTGATCTATATGCTTACTGTGGTGACAACAAGTCGTTAGAGCCGACTTCTTCCCAACCAGGGGAGAATGATGCAGAGCAGGACCGACCCGGATCCATACCGCATAACCCAGACACGACCAGGGAACCCGGCTCCAATGGGATGGACTATCGGACCCAGGTGATGGATCCGATCGCGAGTCCGACACCACAATGCAGGGACGTGCCCCGACGCACTTACGCCAGGCGAACGAAGAATGAAAACTGTGCAGCTCACGTCAACAGCCCCAACAAGAGTTGAAAGCATCAGGTCTCGGTCCCGGGTTCCGGATCCGAGATTTAGACCCTGTGCATAGCCTATTAAGTGCCCAGCCCTAGGGTTGCATGCAGTTAGAGAAGTTTTAAAGATTTGCTCTTTTATTTTATTGTTTCTGTTTTCTGTTTTGCTGCCAGCATTTGTTCTTCTGCAGCCATTACTTGCATTCCCTATTTTCTTCATTATTCTTCATTGTAATTTGTTCCTTTCAATAAATAAGTTAAATAGCATCAGAACTCCGATCCTCGCTGCATCACTAGTTATTCAAATTATGATTTTTTCCTTTTTAGGAATTTCCTAAAGACAAAGATGTGTAACCATAAAAAGATTTTTGTCAAATGAAGGACATGCAAACTGTTGTTGGCAGGTTAATCATTGACCACACAACTGATTGGTCTGCAACTTCTTTTGTTAGTTGCTCCACAACTCATCCATGTTGTACTATATTAACTAAGTAATATTCTATTATGTTCACTAATTAAATTCCATCTTAAACACTCCTTTGTGAAACCTTGTCCAACTCCACCTTAGATATATTTGTTTGGACTATGCTATTGTTAAAATGTATCTCCAAAACCTTGTTGTAAGTATAAATATATATACTTATATATTTAGAGATACATATACATATAATATATTATATGTATATGTATCTCTACATATATAAATATATATATTTATACATATTTTATTTTCTTACCCGAAAAGGGTATTCTTGTAATCTTGCGCATATTCCATTTGGGAATATGTTGTAATTTATTTTTGTATTTTGTATTTCTTTATTTTTTTTTCATTTTTTGTATTTCATAAAGGTGTATTGGGGGTCCCTCAATAGAGTCGTTGGGGCTCCCCAACGACTCCTTTGGGAGCCCCCCCTTTGCACCCTTTTGCTTTGTATAAATAGGGGTGTTCCCCCTTGTAATTCTTTAAGCTCGAGAGACTCAAGCATTTGCTCTTTTTTATGAAATACATGCATTATTGCATGTTTGTTACTTTTACGCTTTTTGCGTATTTTGTTCAAGTGTTGTGAGAGTGTCTTCGTGCACTTCTTTTATAAAGTATTTATGCTTGTATGCGTATTATCTCTTCATAGACAATTTCACATGGTATCAGAGCTTGGTTGGTGATAGAGGATTGTGGGATTCTCTTCTTTTCAAGTGCCTCGAAAAGTGTGCCTTCGGATCTTTGGAGATTGGAGTGGTGGATCTTGCTTTTCAAATATTTTAGAAGAATCTTGCGCAAGCTAGCATTTGAAATATTGTGTTGGTACGCCATTTCTCTCTTTCTCTTTACTTTATAATGGGCGAAAAAGAGTCTCATTTTACTCTTGGCTTCAAATTAAATGGGTCCAACTATCATATTTGGGCCGGAAACATGGAGGCTCACATAAAAGGAAATGGGCTATGGGGTTATGTACAAGGCACAATTCTGGAACCGGAACCCAAAATAACTGTGGTAAACGGAAGTGAAATCAAGATTCTTGAAGGAGAAGAAAGGGTTAAAGCTCTTGAAGAGTATTGTAAGAAGCACGATGAATGGGAAATGAAGAATTTCAAGATTCTTTCTTGGTTCTTTTCATCCGTTGAAACTAAGATTAATGCCAACATTATTAAGTTCAAAAAGGCATCGGAAGCTTGGCATTACCTTGAGAAAATGTATACATCGAGGGATCTATTTCATAAGTATTATCTTCAAAAGAAGGCTCTCTCTCTTACTCAAGGTGAAATGACCATTAGGGAATATTTTGCCGATCTTTCCTCCATTTGGGATGAGCTTGCCATGCTTGAACCAAAATGGAGTGGAGAGGCAATTGAACTCCGTCACAAGCAACTTGAAGAAGATCGATTCTTCAATTTTTTTAATGGGCTAAGGCCCGAATTTGAGCAAATAAGGTCTTCTCTTCTATCCTCATTTACTCCTCCATCTCTTGAAGATGTACTCACCAAATTAAGTGGTGAGGAGACTCGTATGAGTTTATGTAAACAAGGATCAAGTATTCTTGTGGTTCCTTGTAATCATGAAGAAAGCAATGAGGTCAATGCCGTATCAAGACCCGGGAATAATGTTAAAACCTATCGTCCCCCTCATTTTAAGCCACAAAATCAAGGTGAAAATGCTGGGCAAAGAGGAAAAATGGACTATAGCAAAATTATTTGTCATTTTTGTAAAGAACCCGAACATATCAAACCCATATGTCCCAAATGGAAAAAGCTTCTCGCAATGGCTACCATCGGTGTACCACAAAAGGAGGAGGCATCATCAAGTGGGTCACTCTCTTTAAATCAAATAGTGGAAGCCCTTCAACCTCTCCTCAAGGGAGCTACCTCTGGTGCCGTCGTGTCTACTTCATCTTTTCCAGGTAAAGTCTCTTGGCTTTTGGACTCCGGTACATCTTTTCATATGTCCCCAAACATGTTTTCACTTTCCGATTACGTAAAAAATGTTTCTCCCTCTTTTGTTTCCACTGCGAATGGAACCTCTCTTGAAATTAAAGGAATAGGTAATTTTGAAACTCAAGATTTTTTTATTCCAAAAATTAGATTTATACCTAAACTAAACTTAAACCTTCTCTCTGTTTCTCAACTCTCGGACCATGGTTGCGATATTAAATTCTCTTGTGATAAATGTTTAATACAGGATCGTCGGTCCGGGAAATTGATTGGGGAAGGCTTTAGAAAAGGAGACTTATACTATATGGAATCTCTTCAAGTTCCAAAATCTTTTTGTAATGTGGCAAAAAACAAAGATATAAATGTATGGCACAAGAGACTTGGTCATCCTAATATCGCCAAGTTGTCTTATTTACATTTTGCAAAAGACCTATGTAAAAGTTTTTTTCTTGTAATGATTGTAATCTCGGAAAAATGCAAAGTTTATCTTTTGAGCAAAGAACTATGTTCTCTTCTAAAACTTTCGAAATTGTTCATTCGGATGTTTAGGGACCCGCACCTGTTACTTCAAAAGGAGACTTTTCTTATTATGTCATTTTTGTAGATGATTTTTTCCGATATTCGTGGATCTATTTTCTTAAGTTCAAACATGAAGTTTTTTTGTGTTTTAAAACCTTTCATTCAATGATCAAGAATCAATTCAACAGTAATATAAAGATATTTAGAAGTGATTCTGGAGGGGAATATCTCTCCAATCAATTTAAAGTATACCTTGAGGATCATGGAATTGTCCACCAAAAATCTTGTTCTAAAACTCCTCAACAGAATGGGTTAGCCGAAAGAAAATATAGGCACATCATTGAGACCACTAGGACCCTTTTTATTTCCCAAAACATTCCTAAAAACTTTTGGGCAGAAGCAACTCTTGCTTCTGTTTATCTGATAAATCGCTTACCATCTAGAATATTAGGGAAAATATCCCCTTTTGAGATTTTATATAAGCTTGAACCTGATTATAGTAGGTTATGAGTCTTTTGGTGTAAGTGTTTTATACTTACGGATAAGAATGACAAACTCTCTCCCAAGGCTATCCCTTGCGCCTTTCTTGGATATTCCGAAACTCAAAAAGGGTTTTGTTGTTATGATCTTCGAGATGATAAGTTATATGTCTCTAGAAATGTAACTTTTTTAGAAAATGAAAGTGGCTTTGAAAAAAATGTTTCTGAACAAAAAAAATTTGATTATTCTTTCCTATTTGACTTATTGTCTAGAAATGATGATATGTCTAGTGATGATGATGTATCATCAAATCATGATGAGGAAAATGATGGTGATGTTGGTGAACATAACTCACTCAATGAACAAGAAAGTAGAATTTCAAGTGATCCAATAACCTACTCTCGTAGAAATCAAGACACCTTTAGAAGTGCTATGGACCAATATAGTGAATTTATTCCTACCCTCGATCACCGAAGATCTGAAAGGAATAGGAGACCTCCAACTCGTTTTGTTTCTTTTGATTCTTTCTCACCCCGGTATAGGGCTTGTCTTAGTGCCATTCACTCTTATTTTGAGTCAAGGAATTTTGAAGAAGCTAAAAAATGTATAGAATGGCAAGAAGCTATGCAAAATGAACTTAATGCTCTTAAAAGGGCTGAAACTTGGGATTTCCAAACTCTACCCATAGGAAAGAAAACTATAGGTTGTCGATGGGTTTTTAAGGTTAAAACTAAGAGTGACGGATCTCTAGAAAGGTATAAAGTTCGCTTAGTTGCAAAAGGGTATGGGCAAGAGTATGGAATTGATTATGAAGAAACTTTTGCTCCTGTAGCCCGAATGGTTACAGTTAGATGTCTTATTACTATTGCATCTATTAAAAATTGGAACATTTTTCAAATGGATGTGAAAAATGCTTTTTTAAATGGTGATCTTAACGAAGAAGTGTATATGGATGCTCCCTTAAGCATGAAGATTCCTAAAGATAAAGTTCTTCGTCTTCGAAAGGCTCTCAATGGTTTGAAACAACCCCCCAAAGCCTGGTATGACAGATTTACCAATGTAATGCTGGAAAATGGTTTTTCCTCATGTTATACCGACACTGCTCTATTTACTAGAAAACCTAATGCAGGGATTGTGATATTATTACTCTATGTTGATGACATGTTAATTACAGGGGATGATGTTCAAGGAGTCAAGGGTATTAAGTCCATCTTGACTTCAAAATTTGAGATGTCAGACTTGGGTTTTCTGACATATTTTCTTGGAATTGAGGTTGCCTATTCACAACGGGGTTATTTTCTATCTCAGTCTAAACTTGCTTGTGAGATTATTGACAGATCAGGAATTTCTGATGACAAAATATGCGAAACTCCTGAAGTTGTGGGAGCAAAAATGAAGATTGACGACGGTGTTCTTCTAACCGATCCTACTCCTTACAGGCAGTTGGTAGGTTCTTTAATGTATCTTAGCATTACTCGACCTAATTTGTCACATGCTATACACATCGCCAGTCAGTTTCAGCATGCTCCTACAACCGTTCATATGAGTGTTGTGCTTCGCATCATCAGATATTTGAAGGGAACAATGAATAAGTGAGTATTTCTATTTTCTTCTTCTGAATTAAAATTACTTGCTTATACTGACTCAGATTGGGGAGGTGACCCTAGTAACCGTCACTCCACCACTGGCTTTTGTGTTTTCTTAAGTGAGTCTTTGATCTCATGGCGATGCAAAAAACAACAGAAGGTTTCTCTGTCATCCACTGAAGCCGAATATAGAGCCATGGCATCTACCACCATGGAAATTGTATGGATTCAACGCCTTTTGGAAGATATGAGAGTGTTTATCAGAGAACCAACAAAGCTATGTTGTGACAATAAAAGTGCAATTTATATTGTCAAAAATCACACCTTTCACGAGCAAACAAAGCATATAGAAATGGACTG
Source organism: Nuphar pumila (assembly GCF_984573655.1). Lineage (NCBI taxonomy): Eukaryota > Viridiplantae > Streptophyta > Magnoliopsida > Nymphaeales > Nymphaeaceae > Nuphar > Nuphar pumila. The sequence continues at coordinate 36,192,822 of NC_143254.1, forward strand.
CCATTATGTCAGAGAAGAATATTTGAAGAAGGTCATTGATCTACCATACGTGACGTCTGAGTATCAACTTGCAGACTTCTTCACAAAAGCACTATGTTCGCCCAGATTTCATTTTCTTCTTGACAAACTTGCGGTTATCGCACCGTAAGTTTGAGGGGGGGTGTTAAAATGTATCTCCAAAACCTTGTTGTAAGTATAAATATATATACTTATATATTTAGAGATACATATACATATAATATATTATATGTATATGTATCTCTACATATATAAATATTTATATTTATACATATTTTATTTTCTTACCCGAAAAGGGTATTCTTGTAATCTTGCGCATATTCCATTTGGGAATATGTTGTAATTTTTTTTTGTATTTTGTATTTTGTATTTCTTTATTTTTCATTTTTTTTCATTTTTTGTATTTCATAAAGGTGCATTGGGGGTCCCCCAATAGAGTCGTTGGGGGCCCCCAACGGTCACAAATGTGACCGTTGGGGGCTCCCCAACGACTCCTTTAGGAGCCCCCCCTTTGCACCCTTTTGCTTTGTATAAATAGGGGTGTTCCCTCTTGTAATTCTTTAAGCTTGAGAGTCTCAAGCATTTGCTCCTTTTTATGAAATACATGCATTATTGCATGTTTGTTACTTTTACGCTTTTTGCGTATTTTGTTCAAGTGTTGTGAGAGTGTCTTCGTGCACTTCTTTTATAAAGTATTTATGCTTGTATGCGTATTGTCTCTTCATTGACAATTTCACAGCTATCTATGTCTATTTCAAAAGAGTATTGTAAAATGTAAAATTCCTGCAGAAGTTCATAGATCCAATCAAATTCAGATTAGGGCCCTGGCCTCTGTTCAAATTAGCCCGTTGAGTTCCCAATGAATGTGCCTTAGATTTAGTTCAACCAGAGTTGCTGCAATGTTAAATTGTGAAGAATGCAAGAGGTGGAAGCAACAAGAAATGGATGTAGATTTTAAGAGGATTTGTGAAGTGGGAAGAGGTAGGGAAGGGACATGATGTGAGGAATCACTCCAAAAGTGAAAGACTTCAGTTGGTGATGTGATTGACAATTCAAAGTGGCTGTGAAAATTGATAACTTTTTTAGACTTGGGCAACAGAATTTGTAATTATGTTGGTAATCCCTGAATCCCTGTTGGAAAAGAAATAACAAATATATAGAGATCCAAGTTTCAAGAAAATCAGTAATTATATATGCAACATTCAATCAAGGAAAAACATTAGAATAGTAGTATTACTTTGTAGATCATGGTATTAAAAAAAGACTAGAAAATTTTATGCAGCATTTGAGATATTGTATGAGCTCTGCAGTTATCATATTTGGATAAAGAGTTGCATATGTATAACCAAGTTCTTTTTGTATAACACAGGAATCACAGAACAAATATATGAAGTATTTCATATTTGTTTGATATAGTAAACCTAAAGTGGAAAACCATCAACCATCTCCATTGTTTGTTACTGTATTCGTCTTACTCTAAGTCAGAATTATCGGAAGCGCCCCTATAGAAGGGGAAGCGCGCTTCCCCGATACGTGCTTCGGAAGCGCGAAACATCGTGCTTCCGAAACGTGTGGGGAAGCGCACATTTCAATTGGGAAGCGTGTACCCCTTTAATGGGGTACGCGCACCCCTTTAATGGGGGTGCTCGTACCCCATTAAAGGGGTATGCGCACCCCCATTAAAGGGGTACAAAGGGGCGATTTTACAGATTTGTCTTTTTTTTTAACTTTTTTTCCAAAAAAAATTAAAATAACGTGTTTTTTAAAAGGGGCAAAAAAGAGATTTTGAAAAACCCGTGAAAACAAAACACGAAAGGGCTTTAGGGTTTTTTCACGCAGCTCAATCCGAGTCTCCTCCCTTCTTCTCTCCTCTCTCTGGCAACCGATCGGCGGAACCCAAAATCTGGCGACCTTCGCCGACATCCGGCGACCTCCACGACGATGAATCCATTCAGGTACGTACTCTCCTCTCTCCATCTCTTCTCTCTGTATCTCCCACGACCTCTCTCTTTCCATCTCTTCCCTCCATCTCTGTTCTCCCTTTCATTTCCAGGGAACAAGCAATCCTTCTGCAGTCATACAATATGACATTTAGGTTATGAATAGCATGACGAAATGGGAATATGTTTTACACTCTTTGTCTGTTCTGCAGAATTGCTTATTCATGTGCATGCTGTTGGAAACAATTTATTCTATCTATGCTTATCATTATTTATTGGGTTGCTTATAGCTTACCGTTGCCTTGTAACCGTAACATTGATCTTCTAAAAACGGAAAGCTTATCAGTTTTATTTTCTGAAAGTTTTGGTCCTTGGAGATCCGATTCTCTACCTAGGGTTTGGGACATCATTGTCTAACTTAATTTTATTTTGGTGCACTTTCTGGAAATCTGAGATTTGTGTGGCTACTCAGAGGGCGTTAAGGTGGGGAAATAAGGTCAGACAATGAGTTTAGACTTTAGACCTGTTTTGACCCATCCAAATTGTTTCCCCCAAATGGTGGGCCCGTAATTCGCGTTGATGAAGAGTTTTCAAGTGATATAGGGTTGAAGTCTGACCTGTGTGAGGTTCAACTCGTGAGTAGAGGTTTGTGTTGCAGGTTTGATCCCTTCATTCTCTCTAGAAGGTACATTTAGGGAATAGGGGATTGTTAGAGACTATTTGTTTCATTTTCCTGTTGCAATAACATGGTGGTCTTTATCTTTTGTGTTATCAATACGATGGTGATTTATATTCTTATGTGAGTCCCATGAAAGAAAAGAACAATATATTGGTTGAGAAGCATTTCACATTTTGTGTTTTAAGTTTTAACTAAGTTTATTTGGTCATCTTTCTTATTTCATATGGAAGCTGCCCGAAATCTAATGGTATAGTTGTATGACTGGTAGGGATCTGAGTCCTCACGCAGTGGTACTTTGAAGTTCAAAAAAAATTCTGTTTTAATATTTGGGTTTATTACATGGTATAAGTAGTCCCACGCTTCCCGCTTCCTAAAATTTTGAAAGTGCCTCGCTTCCCGCTCCCGCTTCCTCAACTGGCAACCTTGCTCTAAGTCACTTGCGTCCTTATTTTTAAAATGTTACCCTCTATTAGAATTTAGACATGTTAAAAAGGGGCTTTCAGAATCATTTGTATTTCAGAGGAATCACGTTTCCTTTAGCTGAGATCAAGCTTCCAAACTCAATGTACCTCATTTCGTTGTTTAGAAAGCTCTATTTGTGGTTAAAAGGAATTACACTTTCCCAAAAGCAGGAACTGCATATCCTTGATGCTTTTGAGTTCGTTGTGCCCTTCTGCAGGGCTATGACTTCAAGATCCTCGATATCTTACCAAATACTCTTTCTTTTTCGTGGAATCATGATGTCTTAAACTTGATCAAATATCTTGCTGTTACACTTCTTCAGTATTAAGAGTTAAAGATTATTTTGAATCTTGATCTAGCTGGAGACATACCCTAATTTTTGAGGTAATGACATATGCTTGAATGCTTCTACAACTGAAATTCACAACTGATTTAAAGGACTTGCTTGGCCATATTTTATGGCCTTTATGCCCCATATGAATATTATTGTGAATGGATGAATACATTGAGCAAGATGGAAAAAGAATGCTCTTATGATATCAGAAACTTCTACGGATGGATAAAAGGTGGATGTTCTTTTCATTATTTAGAATTGGTAATAGTCTAGTATTTTTTCAACTAAAGTGGAAGGTTTAAATCTCCATTCACTGAATGAAAATGATGTATAGACAATGCTCTGATGAAGGCGAGGGAGGACAATACTCTGATGAATTTTGATACCACAAAGTACAACAAAAGATCTTACTTCAGTTTGTCTCCTAATGTCATGCAAATATGGATGCAGTTGATTGTCATGTGGAGGAATTTTTCTCTTAATGGAATATCATTTGGCTTTTTTTCCTTTAAAATTCTTCTAAATATTGTGTGTTTCATCAATCGGTTCCATTTATTTTCATTAGATTGTCTGTTTTTTCTAATTTTGCTCTTGAACAATTGTAGGACTTCATTATTTACTTTAACTTTGTCAGCCACTATTATCACTTTTTAAATTCTACCTCTTTGTTTAGATTCTTTCTTTTAGTGCTTTGGAATTTTTTAATGCTTAAAATTTTAATTTGGATTGCAGTTCATGAGGCTTGCATGTTTGGTTGGTTATGGAATGGAGATAGAAAGAAGTCCTGCTAACAGGTATTTATCTCAATTACCACCGATATGTGTCTCCAAGTGTCCTTGGTACTTATGATGTAAGGACTTCACAGTTGTGCCAACTGGCTGAAATGCTACACATTGTCTGTCGAGAGTCTGAATGACTTGGTCTCAGTTCCATTAGTTGCTATTAACTTTGACTGCCTCGAATGCCAATTTGGTGACCATTTTCAAGCATATAAATAATTCGGTAAAGTTATGTAGTTCTGCTGCAAGTTTTTTCTGTTCATTTCTTTGATTAAGTTGTTCTCAGTGGTTCCATCGCCTTAACAACTGTTTATATGTAACATTATTGGCATGTGCTAAATGTATCTTCTACTATGTCATGCAGTGCCTCATTGAGCATGTTACCCTGGCCCAGACCTGCTGTTTGGCCATTAGTTCCTCCAGATGCTTCACCCTTGGTACTTGAGAAGGAGAAGGCAAGTGGCTGCTTCTTTCAGATGACTTTATTTTTTTCCATTTGCAGCTTGTAATCCGAGTATATACAGTTAACATGCTTTGTCCTATAGTGCCATTTAATTTTGATCTCTTTTATTGTCTATATGCAGTCTAGTCAGTTTTTTGGCATGATTATATAGCATTCTTCTCTTCTGTGCATTAATGTCAGGTCGGTTCTGCCAGTTGCATGAATAACTATTTTGTTTAACATATGAGCCATCTTACTTATTTTCTGCTAAAATATGTTGGTTGCAAATCCTAGAATTATGTAACTTTATAGAAATCTTTCTGTCTGGATGTATGATTTTCAGAGATAACTTTGACTGAATTCTGGACCTGTGTCTTCTCAAAGGCATAATTCTGGAACATGAGTTTGTACTACTAGTCTGCTACCGATAAAAAAAGTTGAAGCGACTATAGCAACTGATTAGATCTTGTGGTGATATTTGCATTGATTGGTTGTATCACCTGGAGTGTGACCTTCATACTTGCAGATGCTTCAATCAAGCCCAAGAGTCAAGCATTTTGGAATTCAGAGGAAACCATTACCTCTTGAACCTTCCATGCTTCTTCGTGAAGCAAATCGACGTAGGGCATCACTTTCTGCTGGAAACATATATGAGCTTATCGAGGGTCGTCAAAGTCTGATGGCCAAGGATGGGTAATGAAAACTAAATGGTTAACTGGTTATTTAGTGACACCTGATTTGGAAATTCTTGTTGCTGTATTCTTTTCATGGTTGATTCTGCATTTTTCTGTATTTAGTTCCTTAGACAGTTAATGTGTGGCAGCCCAGCTTCAGATGGTATTCCGATGACATCTCCATTAAATAAAGTGCCAACAACTTCTATGTCTCGAACAAATTCAGGACCTGGAAATACGGAAGGCTCTTTGTCACATGCTCATGTTGATCACCCGATGAAGCTCTCGGAGATTTATGTTGCTGCAGAACATGCATTGCATTCTACAATATCAGATCCTGATATATGGAAATCCCTATCTTCAGTTCAAGATTTTGAGGTAAATATGTACCGTATTTGATTTTTTTTATTTAATGACTATGTGTGTGTACATGTGAGAATGCCCACAAATTCAATTTTCATTCTTAAACCTATGAGTTGGACCATCATAGGTTTACACAATACTGGTTGACCTGTTGATTTGTATAATTTTGGAGGCCATAGCACATTGTTGTTGGCTGCATTTCTCATGCAAAATTTTCCCCATTGCACGAATACCAATTAGCTTTCAAACTGATGAAGGAAAATGTTTTCTTATTTTTGGAGTTCTTGAACACACGTATGCATGCAGTTGGGAGTGGTGCTCTAACGTGTGCATGCATGCAATTGTAAGTGGTGCTCTAACGTGTGCATGCATGCAATTGGAAGTGGGTGCTTCTATTTTACTTCTGGTATTGAATAGTATAAAAAACCCAATTCTATAACCAATGGGCATTTTGCATTGGAATGGATTAGGGTATAAAGGAAATTCATATTTGTGGATTCAAATCCATATCTTAAGACAAATCCTTGTCCACTAAAGGAAATTTGGATTATGGGGATTGGTTTTAGATCTAAACTAACTACTTCGTTTATTAGTTGAATAAGATTCCATTATCCTAAATTAAATCTAAAGCACATATAATTTGTTCTTCTAGACCCAGATTTGATGAATTCTGCTTTTATTCTAGAGGCCATTTTACTGTTCATTCTGGGGCAAATGGATGTAGGTCTGGTATTGACCAAACTGAACTATTGTCTGACCCAAAAACATGAAACATCTGCCCACATGTTTGGTAAGTAGGAAACTAGGACTCTAGGACCTTTTCAGCTGAGGTTCTTTTTGTAACTTGATTTGGATCTAACACACACACACACACACACGGAGTACATCTGTCCCAGGGGCTACCCCTTTTAATCTTAGGATCTGAGAAACACAATAGAAATATGACAATATGCTGTGTGAGTTGTCCATATCTGTTCCACTTATAGTAAAATGCGCTAGGGGTTGACAATGTGATATAGTAAAAAATGCTTGGCGTCGGCTGTGCACTAGGATAGGTATCTACTCGATGCCTTGGTGTTGTCTAAGGACCCAAAAAGATATTAAAAAAATAAGAAATAAACTAAAATGCTAAAACCATGCTGCAAGCCTGCAACTATGTATTTAGGTGACTCTAAAAGGATAACTTTACAATCTATGTAAATCTAACATGAAGCAATAAAATGAAAATACTACCTAAAACAATCTTAACATTAATAAGTTATAAGGTCATAGTTCATGATAACATAAAAATACTAAGGTGATATATGAAGAATACTATATTACATGGCAATCATGCCAACCTGAGAAGATATCATGTATCTAATATCCTAATAAGCTAATATTTTTGCCTCAAATCTAATATCCTAATATTCTAATTTCTTTTTAAAAGTCTAACTCAAAATGTATTAACTATTAAGGCTAGACTAATTCCAATATTATCATAAGTAAATCTTTAGCATCTCATTTCTAACTCTATTTTTTGTTTTCCGTATGCTTAAGAACTTTCCTCAATTTCTGAGGTTGATGCTACATGTATATTTTATTCGATGATTATGTTCATATTCCTCAAACATTTCTTCAAAATTTGCTATATATAACTTTTGGCAGTGAAGATTTTCTTCTCTTCATTTCTTGCAAACTGGCTATGGGACAGTATATTAAACTTTCCCCATCTCATCTGCAAAATCACCACACTGAGTTATTTCTAGAACATGTATCTCTTTCTCCCATTGCCATCAATAGATCTAATATGAAGTCTAAAAAAAAATGGATACAGTTTATAAGAGCATGTAAAAAACCAAGTTAATAAGCCATCTATGTCCTCTGCCACTCTTAAAACTGTGATTCCATGCATAAAAAAAAAAGCAAGGATTTCCCTGTGTCGACTAATTATGAAGCCTAAAGAAAAAAAACCTAGATCAAACATATAAGAGCTACGTATTAAGACTACAATACGTCACTTTAGTGCATATCCACTTATTATAACAGCATAAGATAGCTAAAATATGAACAGTCAAATTGGCAAGTGCAAGATAAAGCATATAAAGATTAAAACCGCTAACTGATTTAGGTGTGGTTACTCGAGACAATGCCAACATTATTATCAAAAAGAAACATTTGATCTTTGCCTCTTGATATAGGAAAATCAATTTGTGATTGGGAAGTCAGGTTGAAGAGAAGCTTTGATTTTGCATTACAACCTATGAAGTTCTGGTCATGTACTTTTTCTAGATCTTACCTCAACATTTTTGTTAATTTCACAGCTATCCCTTTAACCATATACACGTGGGTGAACTGCAGTGTTTTGTCTTGACCTCCATGCTTTTTTGGAGCCAATATACCAATTAATCTCAATATATGCATCCATTGGCAACACATCTCTTCAATTTCTTGGATTACATTTTATAATTCTACAATCAATAGGATTCAGGAAATTAGTTTTCTTCTCTCCAAATTGTCTGTGCTTAGAAAGGAAACTTGTACTCTCTCTCTTTCTCTCTCTCTCTCTCTACATTTCCTTTGCATTTCTAAGTATTACTTTTCTGAGGATGCTTCAAATAACTTTACTTTTGGTGAATGCAGAAAAAATATCTGGAGCTGACAAAAGGTGCAGCTGATAATTACCATCTTTCATGGTGGAAAAGGCATGGAGTTGTTCTTGATGGTGAGATTGCAGCTCTTGCTCTTCGGAATGGGAACTATGATCTTGCTGCAAAGTCATATGAGAAGGTCTGTGCACTTCATGCTGGTGAGGGGTGGCATGATCTGTTGGCAGAAGTCCTTCCTAATTTGGCAGAGTGCCAGAAGAAGCTCAACGATAAAGCTGGCTATCTTTCTTCTTGTGTCAGATTGCTTTCTTTAGATAAAGGCCTTTTTCTAACTAAGGAGCGCCAAGCATTCCAGTCAGAGGTTGTGCAGCTTGCCCACAGTGAAATGAAGCATCCAGTTCCCTTGGATGTGTCTTCACTAATAACGTTTTCAGGGAACCCAGGTCCACCACTGGAGTTGTGTGATGGGGATCCTGGTACACTGTCTGTGTCTGTATGGAGTGGATTTCCAGATGATATCTCTCTCGAATCACTAAGTCTGACTCTTATAGCAATGTTTAGTGCAGATGAAGGCGTTAAGGTTTTCTTTTTGCAGTTGTTTTTAATTTTCTTTTTCAGATCATCTTGTTTGAAGCTTTTCTTGTCATAAATCTTGTTATGTTAATGTTATTATTCTTCAATTGTTGGTTTCAGGCAATAAGGAGCTCTGATTCACCTATATTAAAGCCAGGCAAAAATAATGTTAAACTTCTTTTACCACCCCAGCACCCAGGATCCTATGTGCTGGGGGTTTTAACTGGACAGATAGGACACTTGCGGTTTAGATCACATGGCTTCTCAAAAGGAGGCCTTACGGATAGTGATGATTTTATGACATATGAGAAGCCGACTCGGCCAGTTTTGAAGGTAATAAAGTTCATATTTTAAATCAGCTGTGTGGGCACTGGCAGTAGTTTTGAGGTAGACAATAGTTCGACAAGTCACATGTATTGGATTTTTTCCAAATTCGAACTACAGCTCTAGGAAATTTAGTTTTTCTTGTTGTGGAGGCTGTAGAATGAAAAAAAGTATGACTAATTATGTATGACCTTGATAAATTTGTATTTTGCTCAGGTTTCTAAGCCAAGGCCTTTAGTTGATATTGCCGCAGCTGTTTCATCTGCCCTATTAATGAATGAAGTTCAGTGGGTTGGCTTAATTATAAGGCCTATTAACTACTCCCTTAAGGATGCTGTCTTACACATAGATACTGGTCCAGGATTAAATATTGAAGAACCGTGTATGGTTGAGATGGAGACATATCATAGGGCATTTCAGGTTTCAGGACAGTCCATAAATACAGAACATACCAAAGAGGATGGTGTTTGTGCTGATGAAAATGAATGCGCAAAGTTGGTGCTTGAAAATGGTAAATTGCAATTGCCAGACTGGGCAAGCAATGTAACCTCTGTTTTGTGGTTTCCAGTACGTGCCGTGGATGACAAATTGGCACGAGCAACTTATTCAGGTTATGATCATTTCGGAAAGTTAGTCTTGTTTTTTGTTTAAGTATTTTGTCATGCTAATTGTATTATAAGCTGATTTGGTATTCATATTATGCTCAGTTGTCCTTCAGAGACAGAGTGTTGTTGATGGAATGAGGACGATTGCTTTGAAGCTTGAGTTTGGAGCGTCTCATAATCAGACTTTTGAAAGGCATTCCTTTTTTTTCTTTTATGGTGGACTAACTCTTATAATCTATTCTATAATACCTTCTGAAACAATGCAAGTTTTATTTCCAGGACTATTGCTGTGCACTTTACTGATCCTTTTCATGTGAGCATGCGTGTTGCTGATAAATGCAATGATGGCACATTAATTTTACAGGTACTTCATATTCAAGAAAACATTGCATGTTTTATTTTATCTTTTGTTGCAGGTGAATGACATAGCTTGTCGACTTTGATTTTTGTTTTCTCATAGCAAAATGCTGCCAGCTGTCTCATTTTTCCTGGGATTCATAAGTTCAGTTTCGAGCCTAGGGACTCTCTTTTGCTTTAAAGGCTTTTGCATTATTTTTGCCATTTAGTCATGTTTAAATTGGAAAGTGAGTTTATTGTATGCTTTTGTTAAGCTAATGACTTGATATGAGGTTTGTTTTTATTATTGAATACCCAAAACGTAGTCATCTGCTGCTGATTTAGTAGTTAGAATCTGTTGGGTCCCTTTGATTGTTCTAACTGAAATTTTTGTTCATTAGATTTTCTATATTGAATAACTTAACAATTCGGCTTTGTTTCTTTTTCACAAGTAATCCATTTTTGTGGTTTATTTTTCTAGGTAATTTTACATTCACAAGTGAAGGGAACAGTGACAGTCTATGATGCATGGTTAGATCTTCAAGATGGCTTTGTTCACGTGGGAAAGGTTGATGGACGTCCGATGACAGAATTCTTTCCACTTGTCATCTGTTCAGCTTCAAGAGCAGGGCTAATGTTTTGCATCCAATTGGAAAACATCTCTCCCATAGGTAACCTTCTCTTAGCAGTATCTATGTTATACCGTCCATGGCCACAGGAAGCATGATTTTTATTCAAGGAACTTTATGTCAAATGTGTGACCTATGTGTTACATTAAAAAAATAGGGAAGTGATAGGAGAGAAGTCAATGTACATGAGCCTTTTGAGAATTCATTATTTCCTTTCTGCATATACCTCTTAACTCTTTGAATATGATGGTTTTTTCTTTGCATGTGTTGGTAATAAACTTTTATCAGCTTCTGGTTTTGTTGTCTGATTTATGCTTGATATTTTGCTTTGGTCTGTAACAATCAATTCCCGTGAGGCCTCTCATTGATGGGCATGGGTGTTGTCTCTTGTCAGCAATGAAGGCTTTAAAGTCAATTGAAACTCCTGTTCTCTTATTTTTCTTTTCATGTTGAGATAATATTTCGAAGTGCATTCGTGGTGGCTAGTTGAACAGCCTGCAGTCTGCAGATAATGCAGCGAATCCTGACAACTCCACATAGGTCAAAAGGGGATGATTAACCATGTGAACGGCACAAGTACTTTGTAGGGCCATTTAGTTGGTTGGATCATCCTGTTTCGGTAAATTAGTTGGTCTGTTAACAGGCCATTATGGACACGAGTCTGTTCTCTTTAAGTTTATGTTGACTTGTAGCAGCTTTTCTGTCTCAGCTTTTGGTCTCCAAGTGAGGACTCTTCCTGGTGACTCTTTTGAATTATCCTCTTAGAAGTCATGATTCACATTATGCATTTAGTTGGCTGCTCACTTCTCCTTGGTCTATTTGCAATGCACGTTGAACACATTACAGCATAGTTGGCTAACTCGTGACTCGGGCTCGGATAGGACCCCTACTGGGTCACCGAGTCAGCGGGTTGATTCGGTGACTCGGATGAGTCAGGACTCTAATTTTTATAGTGTAAGCACATGAATAATTCATGGAAATAACTAAAGTTCAAGCTAATATGTCAATAGATAAGTTACAAAAACATATAATTATACATGATTATTAACTTTTTTCATTGAAAAATATTACATTCTTCATAAAAAGTGACTTTATATAAGAATTATGCACTAAAATAATAAAATACATGATAAAAATATATATTTAATGGGTTGGATCGGCACACCTGAATTGTGACCCAGTTGGGGTCCGATATGGGTAGACTCGGGCGATTCCCAAGTCGACTTGCCAGGTTTGCCAACTATGCATTACAGATTTGCTTTCTGCAAGGAAGTACACTTTTACTATGAGCTGCACATGTAATGCAGCACGGCCTAAAAATTTTGCTTGTCTTTAGCTTTTTTATTTTCTTACGGACTGAACAATAATTTATCTGTTTTTCTGTTTCATTTTGAGGTATTGGATCCTGCTTCATGGTAATACTGTAGAAGTTGCTCGGTTATCCATTTGGCAGTCCTGGGAGTTACTAATGTGTTTGATTTGCAGATGGGCAGAAACTATCTGAATTTGATAGCACATTAAATGTCAGATATGGAATTTCTGGCAACCGAGTAATTGGTGCACATGTACCTATGGCACTGGATGATGATGAATTTGGGGCTACCAATGGAAAGGAGAATCTACTGTTCAAGTGTGCCCTTGCCTTACAAAGGCCGGTGCTTGATCCATGTCTTGCAGTTGGTTTCCTGCCCTTTGCATCTGATAGTCTGAGAGTTGGGCAACTGGTCAACATGAAATGGAGAATAGAAAGACTGAAGAACCTTGAGAAGGATTCGTCTTGCTTTAATGAAGTGAGTACGGTGGACATATCTACATGATTGTGTAAAAACTTCTATTAATTCCTATTAATGTTGATGCAGGGGTAGTCTAGTGCAAACTTCATTTTCTTTGTGAGAAATTAAAAAATGATATTTTTAATGTCATTTAAGTTTTTCCATTTGTTTTAAAGGCGTATTTGGGCTCTTTGTGAGAGAGAGAGAGAGAGAGAGAGAGAGAGAAGCAAAAATTGCTGCTTCAAAAATTTTCACATTTCATGAACACTACTATTTGCTTGCTATGTCTCAGATTTTAAAGATTTTAAAGTTTCAGATGTATATATGCTTGTCTTAACCAGTTTTAGATAATTATGTCATTCATAAGTTAAGGACCTCATAGTTCCTGACGGCCACAGTTGATTGTTTATGTTATTGACAGGATGAGGTGTTATACGAAATTGATGCTAATTCAGAAAACTGGATGATTGCTGGAAGAAAGCGGGGCCATGTGTTACTATCACTGAAACAAGGCATCTCTCTCTCTCTCTCTCTCTCTCTCTCTCTCTCTCTCTCTCTCTCTCTCTCTCTCTCTCTCTCTCTTTCTCTCTCTCTCACACACACACACACACACACAAGGTTAGGCAGCCTCCTTGAAAATGCCCAACGATTTTATTGTAGTTGGCATCAATGTTGTGAAAAGCGTTGAGGCGTAGCGAGGCGCTCCACCAAAAACTGAGGCGAGGCGTAAAGCGTAAGCCTCAAAAAAAAATTGAAAACTTAAAAAAACTATAAAAAATATCTAAAAATACAAATAAATAAAAAATGCTTTATTGATGAAGCAACAAGCAATAAGAAATAGAAAATCTAAAATAAATACTAAAAAATATGAGATTAACATGTAAAAGTAACTGGAAGTGAGAAACTGATCGTAAAGCGTAAGCCTCAAAAAAAAAATAAACTTAAAAAAAACTATAAAAAAATATCTAAAAATACAAATAAAAAATGCTTTATTGATGAAGCAACAAGCAATAAAAAATAGAAAATCTAAAATAAAATACTAAAAAATATGAGAGATTAACATGAAACTGATTATATAACTTAGAAAAAAACTAAGGATTAAACTATAAAAAAATTAAAAATACAAATAAATAAAAAAATGCTTTATTGATGAAGCAACAAGCAATAAGAAATAGAAGATCTAAATAAATACTAAAAAAATACTTTATTGATGAAGCATGCCTTAGGCCGGCACCTTGAGGTGCAGAGGGCCTCGTCTCAAGGCGAGGTGTGCCTTTTGTGCCTCAAGTCATGCTTTTAGGAACACTGGTTGGCATGCTTGATAACATGCCTTTGAAGGAGTCGTTTTAAAAATGCATTCCTTTGATAGTTCAGTTTCTTTCGTCTTGAGGTATGATTATCTCCACTGATTCCTTTGATTAAGCTTCCATCTTCCTATGTAAAATGCTCAGGTTCTCGGATAGTCATCACCATCATATGCATGCCATTAGCAGCTGGATATGTCCGACCTCCGCAACTTAGTTTGCCAAACATTGATGTGGCTAATGTAAGCTGCAACCCAGCTGGGCCACACCTCGTTTGTGTCTTGCCTCCAGCTCTCAGCTCCTCATTTTGCATACCATCATGATTCATGAGTATTCATTCATTTCATGGAGGCACCATGGCTCTCTTTCTTCCACAAAACTACATGTACATGATTCATTATTTTGTTTATGACAAGTTGATTCAGGCATCCACAGCCGATGTGTGGTTTTTGGTGTTTTGATGAATTTTGACAGTTTTTCAGTTTTTGTATTCTTCATCCATGTAAAATACATCAAAGCGAGTGAGAAAGGAAACTTGTATAGCTGTTAGCAGATCATTGTTACTTCTCAAAAAGGTTTCAATTCTATTTATTTCTTATTAGTGACCCAAGTAATGACTGAACTGACTTGCTGAAGGCTACCATTGAATAATTGTTTTGATTGAAAGAGTTGAGAGAGTGGCTGGGCTTTCCCTTTGGGCTGTGTTTGTGGACCATTTTTGCATTTATTTACATCAAATTGATAAAACACTCGGGTGATAGTGGTAGGAAAGACTGGTTCTGTATCTTTGAATCAATGGAATCTAAAGGTACAAAATGAAAAGTGTTAGATCAAAGAATTTTGCAGGTATTGATGAAAATGAGATAAAGATTGGACTTTTGCCCGTGCAGAGCACATTTTTTCATGTCGGTTTGCATCCATCATGTTATCAAGCTAGGCTAGAAGTTGGGAGTAAATAAGCTTAATGTGATAGCATGTAAATTTGGTGAAATTTGATCGACATAATTTTGTAAAATCTCACGATTTTAGATGGTGCATGTAAATTTGGTGAAATTTGATCGACATAATTTTGTAAAATCTCACGATTTTAGATGGTTTGGATGTTACTAAAGTTGAGAAGTACTGATATTTAATATACACCCAAAAACAAAAATGTAATGATACTTTCATCAATAAAAAGCAATAGGATAACATGTATGCTTCCTGGTTTAGCTGATCAGTAGTCGTTATGGCCTTTGGGATAAGTTTACAGGATCTAGTTGCTATTTGGGAGACAAAGTTCAAGCTGAATGTGGGCAGTTTCATCCTGTTTAAGGAGGACTATTTATTACTTGGTTTACATTGCTGATTCGTTGGTGAACTCTTGAAAATAGATCATGCAAGATATTTCGTCTCAAGTTTTAATACAATCTTGAGGGTGCAATCCGAATCGTCTTTAGATCTTAGATCCGAAGATCTGGATCTAAGGTTCTAGGGTATCATATCTTTGGTTTTGTGATCTTTAACCCTTTCATCGGTCTATAAAGCTTTGGATTCAAGGCATTTTCGGGATCCAAAGATTCCAGATTCCCCGTTTACATTGAGTGTTGGATTTGGTGTGGGCCTCAAGATCAGGTCGGACCTCATGCCACATGATCCTTGGATCTATCCCTACCCTGATAAGGGTGTACGAAGTTTCCACTTTATTTAAATCCTTTGCCACGTCGATCTAAATCAACAGAATAAACTCCTGTCAATGAGAAGCGACTTAATTTCCTGCCAAAGGGATGCCCAGGCTGGAAAGTGCTCTCCCACCGGAGGAGGTATGACCTCATTTTGATGAAAAACACAATAGTTGTTTTTTGTTACATTTATTATGTGGGTCCCACGATATTTTTGTTGAAATGTTTGTTTCACCACTTTTAGGGTTCGCCCCAAAGGGAGTTGGCGTAGTGGGGTTGGGCCTTGGCTATCAGGCTGATGGTCAAGGTTCGAATCTCTTGGGAATCAATGCCTTGCATAAGCCGACTCCCACCATAGGTCCTTGGGGTGATTGGGGTGAGGGTCCTAGCCACGGAGAGATCTATGACCTGTTACCAGGTTGTGGGTTTTCTCCATGTAACTACAAGAAAAAACAAGCAAACTTTAGGGTGAGTTTGCATGTCACAAAAAAGACATTCTTTCCACGGTAAAGAGGGCTTTTTTTTATGGGGTCCACACGTGATGGTGTGTCAAATGCAAACAATGGAACTCTCTGTTCTACGCTGAAAGTCCCCCGACTTCTGTTTATTTTCTGTGCTTGACCCCCATTTACCGTGGAAATGAAGTCTCACGGACGCTCTGCGTGGCAGGTGTTTCCCTGCCACACAAACGCCCCCTTGGGGCATGTTTGTTTCACCCTAAATATGGGGAAAGAGGCCTACTTTCAGGTGAAAGTGAGGCTTTTTCCTGCTTTGCGTGGAACGAACGCCACAGCAGGAAAGTGCCATGGGGCCCCCACCACTTTAAATCAAGTTGCGACCAGGGCATGACTTTCCGCTCATTTGCTACTTTCACGGCAATGCGGGTGTCGCTCTGTCTTGTCGTGGTAAACGAGCCCTTGGGAAAAGATCCTCTTTAGTCGTACTAGGAAAGGCCATCAAACAAAACAAGCGAAAAGTTACACTGGAAAAGATTTATACAACTTACTAGGCGTGGGATTTTTTTTCTTCCTGAAACTCATTTCCATGTCAGGCCCTTAGTTTCCTTAGCCGTGTGTCTTTTTGGCATTAAAAAGATGCATATAATAGTCAAGATTTCCGTAGGAAACAATTGGCCCACCCTAGTTCCTCAATTAGGGCACGTTTGGAAGCAAGAAAGATGTAGGAAAATTGATGCAAAATGAGGAATACCCTTTCAAACAAGCGAGACTTTTTCGTGGTGGAGAAATGTTTCCAACCAAAAGAAAATTTATTTTTACACTCTCCTATCATCTATCTCACCACCACCCACCTTCTCACCATCACCGCTACCCTCCTCCTCCTCTCTCTCTCATTTTCACATTTTCTCACTCTGTTTTTCTCATGCTACACAAACAATTAAAAAACTTTCTTTTGAAAAACTTTTCATATCAAAGACTCTCATAGGCAAAACTTTTTTTCCTATGAAAGTTTCTCTCTTCCAAACATGCCCTTAAGCTCGTTAGCAAGTGGCACCGTTTGTCAATCGTTGTTAGAGAATAAAACGTGAATTTCTGCAGCACTTGTTCATTGTGGTTGGCTTGAACTGAGCTAAATAAAGATGAATATGCTCAGTGTGTGGCACTTTTCTCCTTGGAAGATCACAGAATCAACTGTTCCCACAAGTTGGCCGTCGAAAAAGAAGCCTTTTTCATGGCTTTAAGTTTGGGAGAGGAAACCCACCAGGGTTGTTCTCATTTGATAAGGGGCGACTTGTGAATGTCTCCAAGTTGAAGGCATGTTATGAGTTCAAAGCTCACAAAGGGTGTTCATTGCCGCAAGGTCCATGCTGATTCTACTCCTCGATAAGTGAGTGAGACGGGACCTCAAGGGTTTTTTCCAACAGAAGACCTGCCAATGCTGGGTTGGTGATTGGGAGAACGAGAGGTTCCCTTGGCCTAGCCAACCAAAAAAAAAATCAAGGAGAGGAAAAATAGATTTTGCTAACGAGAATCAAGTTTTTCATATTTTGAAAGCAGGTTTTCAAGAATTTCTTCCTTCACTGTCGAAACAAGTTTATGGATAAGTGAGCATATCTCTCTCTCTCTCTCTCTCTCTCTCTCTCTCTCTCTCTCTTCCGGCAGTCTCGCTATACTTTAAGGACTTATATTCTGCTTCGTTAACTGCGGACGGTGTTTTTGGTAATATCCTAGTTGGCTCAATTCAGCTAGAGCAAGCCAGATATATGCAAAGAAGGTTCTCTGAAGATGAGATTTTTTCGGCCATTAAGGATCTGTCGGGTTGGAAAGCGCCTGGCATTGACGGGTTTCATGTCGACTTTTTTAGAATCTTTTGGGATTGTGTTAAATCAGACGTGGTGAGTATGTTTGATGAGTTTCATCGTAACTCCAGACTGTCTTATCATTTGCATGTTGCTATTATTTCGCTCATTCCGAAAGATGATGAGGCCAATGATATTTCTCGATTCCGACCTATCTCAGTTATGAGTGCTCTCTATCGGATGTTTGCCAAAGTTTTGGCGAATAGGCTGAAATCGATGGCTAACCAGATTTTTTCAGACTCTCAGTTCGCCTTTATCCGTAATAAGAGGGTCCAATACTCGTTCATCATGGCGTCCGAGGTGGTCCATTCCTTGCAACATAACGGTCAACCTTACTTTGTCCTTAAATTAGACTTTCATAAAGCTTTTGACTCTGTGCATTAGCCATTCTTATTTCAAATGTTAGCAAATTTTGGTATTGGTCATCGTTTTTCTGGTTGGGTGAGAGAGCTGGTCTCAAATGCCCAGGCCATGTTAAATATCAATGGTATTAGAGGAGACCGGTTCAAGCTAAGGCGGGGTTTGCGGCAAGGGTGCCCCCTATCACCTTTGTTGTTCAATGCAGTTGCTGAGGGTCTTGTGGTCTTGCTTAAGCGGGATGTTGTATCGGGTTTCATTGATCTTTTGCAGGTTTCCAACTTCCTGGGTCATATTCTTACTTATGCTGATGATATGATCATTTTTGGTCGTGCAAATGTTCAACAGATGCTTAGGTTCAAGCTTATCATTCAGTTCTTTCTCTCCATGTCCGGGCTATCTCTAAATGAGACCAAATGCTCTATTACCATGTTCAGTGTTAATGGCAATATGCTTGCAACTGGAAAAATAATTTTTAATTGCACTACTTCTGACTTGCCTATTATGTACCTTGGCTTGCCGTTACAAGTGAAGCCTCTATCTTCAGCGGCTTGGGCTCTGACGCTTCAAAAAGTGAAGCGCAAATTGCTTTCGTGGCAGTCGTCTTATCTCTCTAGCGCTGGACGTCTAACCTTAGTCAGACATGTTCTTTCAACTATTCCAGAATTTTTCATGTCTCTGTTTGTGATGCCTGTGGGAGTAGAGAAGCAGCTGACGCGCTTGCTGGCAGGCTTTCTTTGGTCTGGGTGTAAACTCACAGGTAAGCGTCACTTGATTGGTTGGCGTTCGGTGGTTCTACCTCAGCGTATGGGTGGTTTAGGCATCCCGGTGCCCAGACTGCGAAGCATTGTTCTTGTCGCCAAGCAATGTTGGTTGGCCCACCAACCGGATAACCCTTGTGCTAGTTTTCTTCTTGCTAAATATGGGGATCCAACTCTTATTCTGGTTCGTCTGGGAACCCGAGGTTTGGCGCTCTCGCACTTGCGTAAATCGTGGTTGAGGGCTTTAGCCTGCTTTAGAGACCATTTTGAGGTCTCCAGAAATTTTGGTCAGTGGTTGCAGTGGGCGTTGGCACCAAGCGGAGAGTTTCTCACCAAAAAAGTCTATAGATCGTTGCTACCGCCAGGGGCTGATTGGTTCCCCGAGGATGTGCTTTGGGCGAAGGGTCCTTCCCCCCGTTCGCGAGTCCTGGCTTGGTTAATTTTGCACGATAGGATCCAAACCCACAGTAATTTAAAGAAGTGGAGCATTCAACTCCCGAGTTGGTGCGTGCTTTGTCAAGCTGCAGAAGAATCTACGTTTCACTTGTTCTGGTCTTGCCCAATATTTATGGAAATCTTTAGTAGGACCTGGAGGCATCCGGAAATATTTGTTAAGGAGGAGTCATTTGCGCTAGATCTGATCTTGGGGCCGGTTTGTATTAGGCGCAGCAAGAGGTGGAGGTTCATCTGGCGGACGTGGTTGCTTACCTCTTGGTGGTTTGTTTGGATGGCGCGAAACAATGCTCATTTTCGTCATATTCGAGTTAACATTCAAAACCTGGTGCATAAAATTTTGGTAGATGTTTATGCGATCTTGCGTATGCATCTTAGTGATCTTCCACTCCCTCCTACTGATGCTACCTATCCTTTGTCACAATCTGGGCAAGCGGCTATGGCGTGAGCCCATTTTTATCTGTCTAATGTTCTTTTCTCTTGTGCTTTCTTTATTTGTTTTGGCTTTTGTTCTTGTTCAGTTCATGGGTTCAACATTTTGTTGATCTTCATGAGTGGTAATGTTGAATTACTTTCGTCTCTCTCTCTCTCTCTCTCTCTCTCTATATATATATATATATATATATATATATATATATATATATATCAGTTTATGGATAAGTGATCCTAACTCTCTCTCTCAGGAACCTGTAGTTGTTTCATGTTTCTCTGTTATCTTTTTTTTTTCATTTTTCATTTCTCTTTTTCTTCTTTTTTCCTACTTTTTGGGGCTCCTTGGCATGTCTTGGGCCTGGTGGGTTATCTGGTAGGTTCAATGTTGGTTGAACCTGTTTCGTAATGTAATGTTGATGGTTATAGTTCGGCTCTCTCTCTCTTAGGGTCTTGCCTTGTGAAATAAAAAATCTTTTCAGTATTCATCAAGGGTAAGTGTAATTGCGTAAAGGGCCCGCTCCAAGGGCAAAGGCGTTGGCGTGGTTAGTGGCTCTGGATCGTGTTCAAACCCAGATTAATGTCAGGAAACGGGGGCTTTGGTTTCCAAGCATGTGTTCTTTGCGAGAAGGCGGTAGAGGACACGACTCACCTATTTTGGTTTTGTCGGGTAGTTTTAGACCTATTCTTTCAAACTTGGGGTGCACCGCCGGTTCAAACGCGTTTGAGTTCTGTTATTCGGGACCTCTTGTTTGGTCCCATGAGTTTACGAAACAAAAAAAAGGGAGATTATTGTGGCGGGTATGGTTGTTTTCAGCATGGTGGGTGATATGGACTGAAAGAAATGATATTTTTTTCAGGGGCATCAAATTCAATTTTGAAAGGCTACGTCAGCGGGTTATGTTTGATGTGTATCTGACTCTTAAATTACATAGTAGAGACGGGGGTTTGGATCTACTTGTACTCTAAACTGTGCATAGTCACCATCTAGATGGTGGCTGTCTTACTCTTATGTTCCTCTCTCATCCAATATTCGGTTGGATGTATTTTGGTAATGTTGAATGATAAATGTTCTCTCTCTAGGATAAATGGCTGTCCTACCATCCACACCACAAGAGGCATCATTATGATAACAATATGAGGTATGTTTAACAACTATTAAAGGCACAAAGTGACAGGAAACTCGAATAAACTTGTGTTCTAAATCGTCTTAATTAAATTAGAGCCCACATGGGCTCACCCAAACTTGACTGACGTGACAACCACGGGCGTCCATGCCGCAATGTCCAAACTGGGTGTACTCTCATATATATGTCCAGGGAGGACCTCAAGAGATTTACCAACTAAAAGCTTATTACTGTGCGGTGGGTCATTGGAGGAGGGGATCCCTTTGCCTAGCAAAAACATTTAAATTAGAAGGAATAAAAGAGATTACAACTTGACATAATTCAAGAAGTTTAATAAGTGATATAACTATGCACACACACACGTCATAAAATGAAGATGTGTGGACAGGAGAACACGAGATACAGGTTCAACTCGCTACTTCAAAAAAAAAAAATCAAAAAAAGAGGACACATGGTCACAATTTTTTGTTGTTGTTTAATAAGAACCATTTTTTTTTTTAATAATAAAGTTTCCTGCCAAAGCGGATAATCTCTGAGTGGGGTCATGGACACCCAAAGCCCTACTACCCAATGTCAGGCACCTGCATACCCGATGTCAACACCTTTCCCCCAGGCCTACTACCACTCGGTAAAAACTAATAAAAATTATTAATCGATATTAAAATAATTGGTACACAAATATAAGTCCTAATCTGTATGTCAGTGCGTGTTCGCTCATTTTTTTTTGAAAGGCAAGCTGGGGTTAGAAAGACCCCTATCATTTATACAATTATACCATTGAGTTTTGAACCTGCAACGTCCCAACACAAGGTGACGTGCACTAGCTGCTCCTACGAAACGAGAGAAGTCTACTAGGGCACAAGGCTAAAATGGAGTCACGATCCATCACATGAGACACTTTGAAAGTGTGCCGCTATGACACTTTGAAGTGTGCCACTGCACCTGATGCCCTTCCTCTATCTTTGGCTGACAGTCGGTCAGTTATGAGGCCCAAAAGCAAAGCAGATGAAGGGCAGTCAGGTGTAGAGGTACACTAATAGTGTGCCATGTGATGGCACCTACACATTGACTTTGTTAAATAAAACGTGAGGGACATGCACGCATACATCGAGGTACCAAAAGAGGCATTTATTTTCTCATCATGTTTGAAAGATAAATGTCTTACCATGTCTCAAGGACATGGTGTAGGGATGAAAATGGGTCAGGTTCAGGATGATGCAATTTTTGGCTGTTTGAGATCTCCGAATCTTTAATTAGCCTCACTAGAACATGGACATCTCGATGCAAATGGAGACACTAAAACACGATTCTTTTCAAAGCTAGAACATGAGGACACGGATCCTTTTAAACAATATAATTTTTATATTTTAACATTAAAAATACATTTAGTATTAAACACATTATGAAAAATATCAAAATAATGTAGACGGTGTCATGATGTGTCAACCAGCATTGTTTGTCATATCTCATGTTAAACCAACTGAGCAGGACTCAGTTTGGTTCGGCTCATCATGAACTTGTTTTGTGATTGGTTCGTATAACTGGTGAGCCGATCCATGAGCAGTTCGTTCAGCTTAAATGAGTCAAGCCCAAACATCCTGTGTTAAGCTCGGCTTAGGTGAACTCGTATAGATAAAATATGTATATTATATATATATATATAAAGGGAAGAATGCATAGATATAGATACAAAGAAGATGTATGAAAAATATATATAATATAAACTATTATTTGTAATGCATAGAATACATTATTTCTATGAAAAATGACAGTATTGTATGGTTCCCCAAATGTTCTAAAATTTTTTAAATCTGTTCGCTATCCAAAACAGCAAATAGGTAATTTTTTAGGACCTTTTTATCCTTTGCATGAACAAATGTCATGAAGTTCACATGATATATCATTCTGCCTGCCGGCTAAGGCAAAAACTCACTTAAATGTATATTTGCACGTGGTCCTTTAGAATCGCATAAATAAATATGTTATTTACACAATCTTTTATGTCAATCATAAAATCACAAATAACATAATAAAATTACATATTTTATGCCAAAGTAGTGGAAAACCATGCAGACCTCCTTTCTCCTTTCTGTAACCCTCACTTAAATGTATATTCACACCATTTTTTTTGCAGTCATCACAAAGAGCGCAAATATATTTATGCAAACACCCTTATGATCGTAACTTCGCAAATACCTCAGTAAAATCGCATATTCTATACCAAAGTTATGTTAAACTGTGCAGATCTCTTTTTTCCTTTTTGTAAACCTCACTTAAATGTATATTCACACCTTTTTTTTTAGGTTCTCACGAAGATCGCAAATAAAATTATGTGGACTTTACATTAATCGTAACTCCACAAATAACACAATAAAAGTGCATAATTTATAAGAATATTGCATATCAAATTGTGTGGAGAAATGAAAATATGTTAGTAACTACGCATATATCAGGTACCCATAGAATGCGATCTTCTTTCATGTTTGTGGTTTTTCTTGGTATAAAAAGTGATTATTATTTTAACATTTTCTAGTGTTTCTTTGTAGTCCCCAACTTGCTTGATCTTTTGCAAAAAAAAATAGTGATTTTTTTTACTACTCTTTCTGACTACTCTTTTCTGACGATTCATCGGCAACACTTCATTCATCATTGCATTCTGACGAGGTTGTAGCATCCTTCGCATCGTCTCCCTAGTTAGGTCGAAAGGTCAGTTTCATACAAATAATATATGTGTGTGTTATAGATAATTTATGTATTTAGGCTTGTCCTTTATTTAATTTTTGGTGTTTTTGTGATGATATAATGAGGTTAAGGTTGACTTTGCACAAGGTTAGGGGGTTATTGTGGGTAGTTGGTTAATATTTGTTAAACAATACTACCATCTTATTGATGAACATAGTTGGACATCTTTAGTGGTCTCAAAAAATATTTGCTTTAAGAAATTTGTTATTATGTTGTATAGTAAAACTGAATATAGTGAAGAGTTAGTTAGCCTCCAATATACTTATTTTCAAAAAGATAGATGACGAACAGATATGGGTAGATATTTTTTACGATGATGATATAAAATTGATGTTATTTATTGTCAATGTTTACGTACTGGTTCGCATAGTTAAACAAGTACTTAGAAGGGATGTAGAATAAGTTGATGATGAATGCAATGATGAGAATCCTATAGAGAATATGCATCTATCTCAAGCATAATCTATCGACGTCAGTGTGTTGTCAAACAATAATCTATCATAAACAGTGAATGACGTTGATGTCCCAAACACACAACTGTCTCAAACAATGAACGATAGTAATGTTATACATGTGGAGGGCATGCAATTGCTGAAACTGGTTAGAAATATAGATGTTCGATATGCAAACAATGAAGAACTTTCAAGAACAATTAATGGTGTACATGATCATAAGATCACTAAAAAAGATGTAAAATCACATGGGCAGCCCGGTGCTAGTGATCTTCATCGCAACAATATGAATGATATCTATCCTTTCAGAGCTAAAGGCAAAGTTTGCTACAAGTCGTTGGACATTGGAATTTACATTTTTGATGTAAGTGTGAGGATGGATGTGATATTTTTATAGTTTATCTTGAAAGTTGGAAATGCTAGATTGTTGCGTGCATGAAAATACATGATAAACTAATTAATTTTGACTTATTTTGTGAAACTGAAGAGTCAATTAGTGGTAGTAGTGATGACTAACATGGTGGAGAATATAATGATAACTATACCATAACTACTGAGTCTGACTCATAAACGATAGGAGATGGCGAAGACACTGATGACATGAGATGAATAATTGCTATTGAAAATAATAAATAATTGACATATGAGAAGCCCAAAGCTTGGTATGTTGTATGAGATATATGAGCATTTGTTGGGCAACAAAGTTGTCATATGTTTTTATGTTAATGTTACATTTTACTAGGTTATAATGAAAGACTTAATGGTTGTGAACAATTTCAATGGCTATGAATAGAGTCAATTGATCGAAAAGTTGCTATCGCCAAAATATTTAATGCTCTTAAGTATTCTCATAAATTTGTGAAAGATCATGTGATCAATAATAACTATAAAAAAAAATTCATGAAGATTTGTGATAATTGAGTCAATGTGGTGTGCATGAGAAAGAACATGTATACTATGGTTGATTGTACCTAGAGGCTTCATTGCACAAAGATATAGAGAAAAGTGTTCCTTTAAGTGAAGAAGTATCAAAGCGAGCATACATGTGATTGATTATTGGGCAACCTAGTAGTAGAAAAGGTGTCTTTCAAGTGGATTTTAGGTATTATTCATGGATACTTGCATGATAACTCGAAGATAACTCCAAGAGAAATCATGAATAACAATACAAATAAACACAACATAGATAGAAATTGACCAGGGTAACACTACATGGTTCATTTGAAGAGTCCTTTAGTATGCTTCTCACCTATTGCCATCATTTAATGATGACTAACCAAAGATCAAGGGTGTTCATTGAGACTGATAGGCAACATCGATTTATGTATATGTGTGTATCCTTTCGTGTATGCATCGATGGGTTTTTGAATGGATGCCTTTCACTTTTTATGGTAGATGACACATTCCTAAAAAAAATACATTAGTATATTATTGTTGGCCCATGGTATTGATCCTTGTAGTGAGATTTTTGGTTTGCATTTGAAATTGTGGATAAGGAGTCGAACGAGTCATGGGCATAGTTTTTTTTGTATTTGAAAACACAATTAAATCACTACGATGATAACATACCCATAACTAAAAATAATTAATAGTTATCTCAGATAGGCACCCAGGGCTCTTATATGTTGTTCCCCACATATGGCCAAATTGTCATGTTGAATTTTGTATGAAGCATTTGAGAACTTTAAGCATAACTTTGGGCTACCACTCAATCAACTTTTGGTGGAGCACAACCGAAGCACCGACGAAACAAAAATGTAATTATTTTCTCGAAAAGATTTGGGAGCAACTGTGACGCCCCAGAATTTTCGACTCTATAAATCATTTAGATTTTTGGGGTAAACTATTTTTTTTTAAAACATTGCGCAAATGCGGAAATACCAAAAAGGGAAAACAAGTGGAAAACTCTGGGCGGATTACAGAGAGAAGCAACAACATTTATGAAACATCTTTTATTTGTCACATTTCACAAATAGTACAACAATTCCCTTTTTCAAAAACACTGCCAAGATCTTGAGGTTGTAGAAGTGTGGGTTCAGACCTCCGCTGCACATCGAGCTCCATCACACGCCTAGAATCAAATACCTGTATCCCCATAAAACGGAGTTAGTACTCTTGCGAGCTGGTGAGAAATCAACCACAACAATCCATTTGCCAACATAATATTATCATTCATTTCAATAATTGAACAGGCATAACTATAAGCCAGTAAGAGGCATTAAAGAGTTTGTACGAAACAATATTTGATAACAATCGGGTGATAGCATGCTTCATGATTCAATACAAATAAACGAGTTATGCAAGTAAAGCACAAGTGTATGTGAACATACGTGTGCATTCTGCGACAAGTACGTGAACAAGCCATGTAACATTACGGAGCAAGGTGCATCATGATGAGACAGTTATAAACATATAGCCACGGTAAGGCGTCTCTAGAAACGAAACATGAGATGTGTAAAAACATATAAACTATATATCTCTAACATAAGTGAGTTTGTCTCACGAGGTGGGGCCATCACCCACACCAAAACTCGCCAAAGAGTTCTAGCTATCACATAAGTCTCAGAAGACTTAGATATCCATACATGTTGATATCCCCAAGTTATCTCACACATCAAGAATTACCATGACTACGTAACAAGAGCCATGTGCGACGAGAAATGTGCAAGTGACAAGTGTCATGAACACTTAATGGGAGACATAGTGTTCGAACCATCGAACCAATGTATTCAACATAAATCCGATAAGGTGCAAGAGCAATTAAGCATGTGGTTTCTGTTACGACAATGAAATCGTACATGATACTTCAAGTACAAGGTTTTGATGATGAACAAGTGAATTAACTGCATTTCAACTAAGGCAATGAAGAAAAATTACAAGCATTGAAGAATTCGATGAAGAATCTTTGAAGACTAGTGTGCAAATATAAAATTCATTAAAAGTTTTTTATTCTTGTAAGAGCCTTACTTAGAGTGCATATTTCGGTTGCATTTCACCTAAAAAAAATCTTTAGAAAAACTTTTCTAAAAGAACCCTTCATGAAAATCTTTTTAAAAAACTCTTTATTTAATTTTTCGTGTTTATTAGTTGACCAATAGACTCACCAGTCGACTAATCCTTTCGCGCCAAATTTTCTGAACAAAATGTCATTTTTGTCAAATTAGTCGACCAAAGGTTTTATCAGTCGACCAGACAGAATGTCTGTTTTCTGGAAATTTAGCAACAGTCGACTAATGATTTTATCAGTCGACCAGATAGAACATGTATTTTCAAAAAAATTGAGCAGCAGTTGACTGAAAGGTTTTCAGTCTACTGATAATATTATCAGTTGACTAACTTTTTCTCTAGTCGACTAAGTTTCAAAACTTCAGATTTTCAAACGGCTTGATAAACACATTAGTCGACCGACGATAACTGTCAGTTTACTAATAGTTAATTTTTAGTCAACTAACTATTGTTCCAGTCGACTAGTTTTGTCATTTTTCCTGAAACTTTTAAAATACATGTCTTTTCATTTTTCAAATGTTTTGATCATTCAAAATGGACTGTTTTGATACCCTTTCATACCCTCAACGTATGGAATCTTTCAACTATAAATATGAGTGCATTTTACACTCAAAAGCAATCAATTTCGAATATAATTACATTGAATTACTCTTTGTTTTTCACTCATATTCAGTTTCTCACTCACTTGATATTTTTCACTTCAGTTTTTCACTCAAATTCCTTTGAGAGACAGTGAATTCGTGAGTAGAGTATTTCAACAACCTCAAAAGCCAATTGCATCTCATTTGCATTCATAAGAAGGGCTCATAGGTTGTTTTGTAAGTTGTTACTTATTTCTTTTTTTCTGTAAAAGGAAGGACTCCTTGGTTTAAAGGAGTTGTTTGCTTTCAGTAGGTGTGTTACTGAAAGTGGGACCAGATTTGGTATGTATGATGTTATAGTTACACAAGATTGATAGTGAAAATCTCAAGCGAATTTTGCTTGAGGACTGAATATAGGTAGGGAAAGACCGAACTAGGATAAATTATTGTGTTCTTTGTGTGTTTGCTTTGCGAATTGCAAAATCCGTCAAAATTCTGAAGACGATTTTTTAAAAGCACTATTCACCCCCGCTCTAGTGCTCGTTGCCTCAATTCTACTGCACTTTCAGTTCCTTGTTTTTCATTGAATTATATCATTTCATAAATATTAATTTGCTTTACATATTTTGCAAACCACATATTTGCGTAAAGTGCTAACTATGATGCACGTAATGACATAAGTGGAATGCCATCATACGTATGGAAAAGCACACATATAACGACATATTTTTGCTATCATAGCAGCATCAAGGAGAATCTTTTTCTAAGGGGTGATATGACAACCATTGTCGTGCATTTGAGACGTGCTACTAAC
Organism: Nuphar pumila; assembly: GCF_984573655.1. Classification (NCBI taxonomy): domain Eukaryota; kingdom Viridiplantae; phylum Streptophyta; class Magnoliopsida; order Nymphaeales; family Nymphaeaceae; genus Nuphar; species Nuphar pumila. The sequence continues at coordinate 36,221,344 of NC_143254.1, forward strand.
AAAACGGTCATTTAGGCCACGATACGTGAAAAACCGTAAAATTGCGAGAACAGAGTCCGACAACATGCTGCCCCTATTCGCTGCAGCAACCCCATATACCGGTGGCAACTAAGGTCACGCCTTGGCCCCAAAACCGCAACACACATCAACCCAATTTGCAGACAAAGAGCCGCAGCCGCACCTCAATGTGCAACTTGGGAGCAAGGCCTCACAAAACTCCGTAAAAGTGTTGCAGCCACGCAAATTCTAGCGGCCCATTGGTCTAGACAAAGGTCCAGACCCATGCAGCTGGACCATTGGGTCCCTAAAAACTCAGTGGCAAGTTTGGACATTCGGTCCAGACTTGCCTGAACCGGCATTCACACAATCCAATCGTAGTCACCATAAACTATCCACACTGGATACTGCTGCCCTGCAGGTCATGCAGCCCACTGGTCTGGACAAAGGTCCATACCCACGCCAATGGACCAGATGGTCCCCAGAAAGCCGACAGCAAGTCTGGACATTCGGTCCAGACTTGCCCGTATGCAAGCACCTAAGTGCACGACCTGAACCGGATTTGGTTCAGGTGTTGCAATCGTCTGACTCAGGCCTGGTACAGGTCTGGGTCCATGCGGGGGTCCTGAGCACAGGTCCAGACAGAGGTGTCCAGACCAGCAGGGGTGCGAGGCGCACCAACCAAAAGAGGCAGGGCGCTGCAGCCTGCGCCTGCCACATGAGTGCCAGCGCCACAAGGGCGCTAGAGCCTGGCGCATGGGCACCAGCACCACAGGCTAACCGAGTGTGCTTCCAGCACTCGGCGTGGCATGGGCACACCGAAAGCCACCCCAGGCCGGTCTGAGCCCGTGCTCAGACCCGGGGTGCCAATGTCCAGTCTGAACCAACTTGGTTCAGACTGAGACAAAACCGAGAGAGAGAAGGGGATGGTGAGTTTGGCTAAGTGCAATCCCAAACCGCCAACTACAAACACAAGGATGGCAGTGTTGCTGCTACCTCCCCCACCGTGAGTGGTGGCTGCAACCGAGCAGACCACACCCACGCCACCATCTCGAAATGGGAAAAAGAAGCACAAGTATCCCTGAAACACATCATTTGAGAAAAAGGAAAAATTCATGCAACAAACCCATTCAAAGCACGACTAAATGTAAGAAAGCATTTCTGAATCAAAATAACAAACATGCAATACCTAATCCACCAAAAATCTCTATGCATATCATATAATGCATAATAGGGAATTCAGTTTCATGCCATTACGACGGAAAGAACAATATATTCATCTTTTAACAAAAACAAGAAGACATGTGAATGGGAAAATGGTCGAAATCTCACCTTCAAGGCTTTCAAAACGATAGAGAGGATGCTATGAGAGTGAAACTTAGGAGCTTCAACCAAAGTGGTGCTTAGCACCCACACAAATCCATTTACACGATTTAGGGAAGAAGAAAGGAATGAGAGGGACGGAGTGGAAGAGCGAGAGAGGGAAAATCGCCCCTTTTTGGGCTTTCTCTCTCTTTCTTCAAGGGATAAATACCTAGGTTTTCTAAAGGAGTGGCTGGGATTAATTGTGGGAAGATGGAGGGCTAGGGTGCTCCACACCTCCCCATAACCGCCCAAAATGCCAATCAAAAGCTTCTTTTTGAAATCTTTGAATTTTTTTTCAAAAATGCCATTCTTTAAAGTTTTAAAGTGCCATTCACGTTTTTAAGAAATTACAAGGGATGTCCTAGGGTTGCCGCCCCCTACAACCAGTGCATGTGCACCCTTTTGGCTGCACTAAACACTTTTCAAAATTGCCATGGGTTGCTGCCCACTTGGCTAACCCATGGCTGGGATTCAAATCCAACTTGGGGTTTTTACACCCCTACCACCGCCTAGCTGGTCAACCATTGACCAGCTGGTCCTCATGGTCACGGACGTCCACCTAGAGGAGTGCACAAAGGGGTTGGGTCATCCATGGATCTAGGTCATCTCCAGATTCAAAAACGATAATGCAATATTGTAAAAACAAATGCTCATTTAATGATTTTAAAATAAAATTTGACTTACATAAATCATATACTCATTTTCAAATTCTTGATTGACATGAAATGCTAAAAGCTCCTTAAAGAAATTTCCCTTCGTTTGCGAGAAATACACTTGTTACGACTCGCGTACTATCGTTAAGCAATTCTCGTAATTCACATGCACTGACAGGGTTTTTTCGTTGTATAGGTCTCAAATTCGAGGACAAACTAAATGCATACATTATGAACTTATCCTTAAATTTTCAGAAGTTAATTCGTCCAGAATTGGGCTCTTCTTACTCATATATTGTACTTACGTGATTTGGGTCTCGCGCATAATGAGCTGAAATACAAAGCATAATCAAATTATATCTAATTACGTGCTACAATCATAAACACATGAAAGTATACCCTTCAACTTTATGCAAACAGTGAATTCTTTAGAAAAATTCGCGGGTCTTACAGCAACGGAAGACGCATACAAGTATGCAGTCGTAGACGCAAAAGAGAAACATTAGACTAGCAATCACTTTTCAGTTAGAAGGTATGAGTGCTTGACATCTAATATAGCAAAGCGCTTCAATGTGTGGATTCTCACAATATGTGACAAACCACTAATTCTTTTTATTGAAAAACTTCATCACATGGTGATAAAACTTTTTAAAACTTAAAAGAATGATATGCAGAAGATGTCAGAAATTGTGGTGCCTAAGGTAGAAAACAAGTTGGAGGATGATAAGAAGGAAGCATAAAAGCTATATGTGCAAGTAGTGCATTGCCTCCATTGTCGATATGAAGCCCACGACCAAGCTCATGGTTATAATATTAATCTTGAAAAAGAGATGCTCTTATAGACGGTGGCAGGTTAGTGGGATTTTATGCAAACATGTGATCATATGCATATTATATGAAGTCAAGCTACCAGAGGATTACTCTAACAAGTGGTACACTATTGAATCATATCAAGTTGTATATGATACTAATTCATTCATGCTGATAGCGGATAATGTCCCATACATCACTCCTCTGAACTTTATTCTTGTCTTACCACTAAAAGTAGATACTAAACTGGGGTGCCCTAAGAAGAAGAGATGAAGAATCAAACGCAAGGATGTTGTACCATACAAGTGCAGTCATTGTGGTGAGGTTATCCACAATAGGTGGAAACACAGATAATAGTATGTTAGAGTATTTTTGGTTTGCAAAATCTATATTTGTTGGGAGTTATTTAATGAACTTCTTTGTATTTATAGTCTTTTTTTTAATGAATTGCTTCAATGTCATATGGTTTATATGTATATCTTACGTAGATCGGAATGAATACTTATAAACCAAAAGAGAAACATAGTAGCACAAAGTCGTTCAAACTCTCATTCCCAGGCCCAAGCAAGGAAGCAATTGTGGTGCCCGAGGTACTTGTGAATGTCCTGACTCATGTTTATGTGTTTACATTTAATTTCAAGTATTGGTTTTGACATGTATGTGTTTATATTCAATTTTAATTGTTGATGAGAACAAGTTGGTCAGGAAACTCAAAATGTGCAGCAAAGAAAAAAATAAAAACTGAAAGATTATGAATTTTACGAAGATTCTTGCATGGCAAGTTATATAAGTGATAGGTTTGCAAGTTTGTTTGTCCGTTCTTTTGTTATGTTTGTATGTATACACATTTAAATATAGCATGAATGTACCATATATGTAGCATTTAGCATAATTCACGAATGCGCCCACAAAAAATACATGAAAAAAGGAGATAAACTATCAAAGACCCTTTACCTTACCCCTTATTTCTTTATAAGTCTGAAAGTTGATGTTTTTGATGTTTATGTTATTTTACTATCAATTAACAAAAGCTAATTTATAAACAATGACTAGTCACAACAAATGCTCACAGCTAAAGGGCAGCAAATGGGGCTCATAATTGCTTGGATGATGATAACATGTTATATCCTTGGTTTGAAGCTGACAAGGTATCCATGGGATAATGTTTCATACATACCAAACATAAATTTAGGGTGCCTAATGCGGCCTTAAACCTAATTTATGTTGTAGATTTTAGTTCCTATCAATTGGGGCAACAATCATTGGGTTCTTTGGGAAATAAACCTGAAGAAGAAGGAATTTGGGTTGTACAATTCAATTCATAGCACATCTTGTGCAGATAAAAATGTTGACAACATAGTAAGTTAAGATTATTTATTTAAACATGATCGTATTGCTCTCTCATACTCAATAGGTTTAATGTTTTATTGCAGGCTCGTTTCTTTGTAGCGTGAATGAGTTATTATTTTTACTTCGAGTAGATGGTCTCACTTGCAGATGGTATTCCTCGACAAGAAAATGAGTAATTACTTTATTTATATGTTTGTTAATTCAATTAATGTTCTATTTGTGAAAGACTTTTTGACTTGGAATATGATTGTTATATCAAATATTGTGATATATTTGTCCTTTTATACATGCACTACTAGGGCAAAATTGAGGAATTGACCTCCACCCATGTACATGTTTATATGTCCTTGTTTGTGATGTTTATGAGAGATAAGCCATATTAGTTGGTTGCTAATAATTCTTTTTTCAGAATGATGTCACAAAATGTAGGATGCATATGGCCTCATTCTATAAGACAATGAGGAAGAATCTTGCGAAGGAGGCAAAGAACTAAAATGAATTGCAGTAGAAAACAAAGGGTGACAACAATGTCATGTGGAAGCTGCATAAACCAAAAGGATAAACGTTGCAGAGACGAAGGCTACAGAAACCAAGGCAGAGGCTGTGGAGACAGAGGCTATCAAGACAGAGGTTGTGGAAACGGTGGATCCAAAGTTGTGGGAAATTATGGGCATCATAAGTTGATTAATATTATAATTAATATTGTAATGGACCTAAATTATAAATTATAAATTATGGAGGATTTGGAGTTGTCAAACTTTAAATTTGTTTATTATAATTTGTCAAACTTTAAAATTTATGAATTATAATAGACTTAAATTTGTTCTTTGAATTGTGAATGTTTGATTGGGCCAAAACATATAGTTGATTATCTATGAATTGTCAAACTTTAATTATGTAAATTATGAGTTTCGTTATCATTCTTTAAATATTTCAAGTGTAATGTTTTACAAGTTTTCAGGTTTAATGTTTTTCAAAACATAGGAAATTAGTATATTTATGTTAAAATCACATACGTTCATCATTGTTTGCAAAAAAAATTTGTAGAGTTCCTAGAAAAATGTATATATTTGTTGTGAAAGTCCCAAAACTTTTTGTTCGCAAAAGTTTTTTTATGTAGTTCCTCATTCTCACATCTAACACAAATCTTTTTTTATAGATATCCCTCAAATCATAATTATTATTTGCGAAGTTCCCTAAAATCACAATTCACATATATGTAACATGTAACATTCAAATTTATAAGACATTTTTTATTGTTTATCACTTGTTAGAATTTAGCAGACATTTAAAACTATAAACATTCAAATTTACATTATAATTCAGCAGACATTAGCATTCAAATTAAAAACTATATACAATTTACCTTTAATATTCAAAACTACATACATTCATTCTCAGCATACATTTAAACTGCTATAGGTATTCAAAGTTAAACTATGAAATAGGAATTGAATTACAATTTCATCTATAAATATTTATAAAATATTGTTTACTAAATTACAATAGTCTGTGATTACCAAATATGGTTCGCTATCCTAGATGCCTCAAGCGCACTTGTAGCTTCTCATTCATCTTATTATAGCTTTCAAGTAGTATAATTACCTCCAAAAACACCATCATGCCAGTGATATTTATTCTTACAGTCTTTATGTTATACTGACTAGTATAGAGGTATGCAAGTGTGGCTGCTCTCCATATGTATTGATCGACATGATCCAAGTCTCCCACTAGTTCAATATACAAACTATAGATTAACGCATCACCATTGTCGATGAATATGCATGTGCCCAAGAAGTAGAACAAGAATGCTCTCATATTTTTTTTCCAGCTACTATTGACCTTCCCTCCAACACACGTTAGTTTCTCCTTCATTCTACTCGCCTTGATGCAGTCATGGTGATTCCTCACCATGATAATTTCAGGCTTTCTTTTATGAGCACATCCTCCTTTACTCTCAAATAAAGATTACATATGCTTGAAATCTTTGTACCGATGTCCACTCACTAGCTCTCTATGATACTTAAATTCAGTGATTTGTGCCACATCCTCCAATGTGATAATCATTTTAATATCTTTGAACTAGAATGTATTGGCTATCGCATTCTCAAACTACACAACAACCTCTAAGAGGGGATGACTAATGTTCTATGGTGTGATCACCAAGAAATTTTGAAAATGCATGCATGACCTTTGCATCCTCTGATAGTACTTGAAATCACTGTTGTGATTGGAACCAGTCAAACCGATGCATGTGGCTCTCATCGTCATATTGCTCCTATAATATATATGACAATTTAATAAATGATTGAATGCCAAATAGAAAATGATTGCAAACGTCTTAGAAACATGTATATATAAAATAATAAATGAACAAAGTACATGTCCAAGAGCACCAGACCTTCGTCCTTGCTTCGATCTCCTCCTCGAAGCTTGCACTTTCTTCTTTGCAACCTCCCCTAATATTGGTGTCTCCTTTCCTTACAAAGGTGCCTCTTGCGCCCCTCTATCATCCATATTTTCTGTGACGGCATCTCCAACTTCGTCTATCTGGTTATTGAGGTTATCAACAACGTCAGAGTAAGCGCATGGGTCAAACTTCTGGTTCATTGAATCTCTCTCCACTTCCCCCTCCTTAAATGTTTTTGAGATATGAGACATGATTGTGATAACAAACCTTATCCTTTTTTGTACATTCTACTTCAATTTTGTGCCACCTAGGAATTGTTAACTGCAATTTGGTCAACATTTCAGGTGTTTTTTGTTGTTCCTTTACGAGTGCCTGATAATTAAACTTGTGTTTTTTGTGGTAAATGTCAAACAACCAGTCTTTTGCCCATGGAGTAGGCTATCTCTATATCCATGTGTCAAGTTTATTACATACTTCATAGTATATAGAATGACCCAGTTCATAATTTTTCTTCTTTGATTTTTTTTCACTCCAACCCTAGCAAACAATATGGGTGTGGACTTTTCAAACACAAACTTCTCAGTCTCTCTATTATGTCAAAGTCAAAAACCTTTACCTATAACAAAAGCCAAGTAACTCATAAAACCTTTTTTGTAACAGATAGACCTTAAGAAGTTTCAAAAAAAAAGATCTAACAATAGATATAAAATTAAGCATTCTAGAAAAGCTTATGGAAATTAAGCAACAACATGCTTAAAAAAAATTTAAGAACACCACTGCATACAAAAAAACTTAAAGAAAATTAAGCATTACATAAAAGCTAAACTAAAAATCATTCTTAAAAAGCATCAAACCTGGCGTTTAGTAAGGTAAATTAATATTGTTATAGTTTCTTACATTTTTCAATGTATTGATAGTAGGCATATTTTTTGTCTGAAGGTTAAAAAGAGATACAAGAGAGAATATGCATCAATATAGAAAATTGTTGAAATATATAGGGTTAGTGTTCTCAGTATTTTATAAATATTAAGGAAAATTATTACTGAAATACTCATCAGAAATATTGTGCTTACCAAAAGAACTTGTTACTACAAATGTGCTTGCCAAAAAATTCACTGTCAATGAATCTAGAAAACTCAATGATGAAGTGACGTCAATGAGTCGTTGGAAAAGAGTAGCCAAAAATAGTTGCTAGATTTTTTATGGAAGGTCAAGAGAGGAGACCACAAAGAAACCTAGAATATGCAAAAATAGAATTGGGGTGCGGAGAATCACTTTTTATACACGAAGAGTTGTATTTATTTTAGTAGAAAAACCACAAAAATGAAAGAAAACCATAATTTAGATATGCAGTCTTACTATGGTATTTACGTAGTTAGTAATTTATTTATGCCTCTAAGATATGCGCTTTTACTATGTTATTTACAAAGTTGTGATTGACGTGAAGTTTGCATAATTTTATTTGCACTCTTCATGAGGACGACAAAAAAAAAGGTGTGAATATACATTTAAGTGAGGATTACTGGAAGAAAAAAGGAGGTTTGAATGGTTTTCTATGACTTTAGTATAGAATATGTGATTTTATTAAGGTATTTGTGAAGTTACAATCATAAGAAGGTTCACATAAATATATTTGTGCTCTTTATGATGACCGCAAAAAAATGTGTGAATAAACATTTAAGTGAGGGTTACAAAAAGGATAAGGATGTTCTCACAGTTTTCCATAACTTTTGCATAGAATATGTGATTTTACTGAAGTACTTATGAAGTTACGATCATAAGGAGGATCACATAAATATATTTGTACTCTTTGTGATGACCGCAAAAAAAGGTGTGAATAAAATTTAAGTGAGGGTTACAAAAAGGATAAGGAGGTTCACATGGTTTTTCATGACTTTGATATAGAATATATGGTTTTACTAAGGTATTTGTGAAGTTGTGATCATAAGGAGGTCCGCATAAATATATTTGCACTCTTTGTGATGATTGCAAAAAAAAAAGTGCAAATATACATTTAAGTGAGGGTTACAGAAAAGAGAAAGAAGGTTCACATAGTTTCTCGCAATTTTGGTATAAAATATGCAATTTTACTACGGTATTTGCAATTTTATGATTGACAATGACTACAAAAACTACATGTGAATATACATTTGAGTTTTTACCTTAGCTGATAGGTGGAACAATATATTGTGTGAAGTTCATGATGTTTGAATGTATGAAGGGTAAAAAGGTCCTAAAAAATTACCTATTTGCAGTTTTGGGCAGCAGACCAATTTTAAAAAAATTAGAGCATTTGGAGAAACATGTCATTTTTGTTGTACAATACAATCATTTTTTGTTATTTTTATGTGTGTATGTATGTGTTACTAAAATATGTTTACCAACTAAATATGTTTACCAGTATGAACCAAGATTTTCATAAGTTTTTGTACTTTTTTAAAAAAAAATTACCGTAAGGATGTGATCTAGATGCTTGGTTTTATAGTGGATTAGGATTTTCATAAATATTCAAGCATAAAAAATCACATTTTTCGATCCAATTACGACGTTTTATCAGTCGTTTCTTAGCAAATGGACCATGCTGAATCCATCTGCAGGGTTAGATTTACAAAAAAAACCTATGAAAATCTCAATTCATACCAGCCAACATATTTGGTTGGTGAACATATTTCAGTTTCCCTGTGTATATATATATACATGTGCTAAATGGATTTTTCTATTCTTTCAATGTTTCTTTTGCAGTTTTGATGCTATAAATGTGTTGGACATGGTCGATTTACAAGGAATCCACACTTGGATCATGTGTTTTCAACAAAAAAAATAAAATTTGGAGCTTCAAAAATTTACAAAGATTTTGTACCGTTGATTTTTTTAGCCTTATAAAAACCTACCCATGTGTCAGAATCGAACACTTTAAGACTTGATCCCTAAAAAATCAACTACATAGATCACATATGTATGGTCAGAATTTAAAAATAAAAATAAAAACTTGAAAAACCCATTTAGCATGTATCATTTAGCATATTTAATTTAGCACCTACCCATTAATATACATATATAGAGATGTTGGCATGATAATTGTGTGAATGTCAGAAGGTCCGTGCAGATATTATGTGAAACTTCTAAATGATTTTGACCACATTCATAAGTTTGCAGCATATTTGTGCGAATATGAGGATGTTTGAGCAAATATGTTACAAATTTTTTAAGTGATTTTAATCATATTCAGATATTCGCAACATATTTGTGTGAACCTCAGGAGGTCTACACAAATATGTTGTGAATCACCTAAGTGATTTTAACCATATTTGAAGGTTTGCAACATATTTGTGTGAACGTTAAGGAGGCCCGCACAAATATGTTGTGAAGGATAAAGTGATCTTAAATAAGTAAAAAATCAATCATCTTGGACATGCCGAGAATTTTGACATATTTCTTGGTTTTTGAGAGAACGCTTCATTTTTAGAGGTCAGTATGGTTATTTTTTAAGATATATATATATATATACGTGTGTGTGTGAGAGAGAGAGAACTAAACATTTTAGGCTCCATTTTTTGTTTTGCCCCATAGTTTCGAAGTGTCCTATGAAAGATCTAAACCGTTAGATGTGTTTATCATGCATGATTTAGTAAGAATCGGCTCTTGGATCATTTTTTTGGATGAAAAAACACATTTTTATGAGCCAAAAAAACCTTCATACCTATTGATTTTGGATCATCAGAAAAACTTGTATACAGGTCAGATTCTGGTGATCCAAAAGGCGGTTCCCACTAAATGAAACTTATAGATCACATTTATGGGGTTAGATGTGAGAAAAAACACCAAAAACCTACGAAAGTAGACCGAACCAGTAGATCTCTCTCTCTCTATACATATATATATATATATATATTTATATATATATATATATATATATTTATATATATATATATATATCAGATGGTTAAACATGAGCATAAGCTCGGTCAACTGGTAAACGACCCGCCCAAACATGCCATGTTGGGTTTGTTCGGTTCGTTTACAAGCCCAGCTCATGTCACTTAGACATGGGCATCAAACCTGGCCTCTCGTTGGTCACCTTTAAACAATGTGTTTTTTTTATAATCCATGTGTTTTAGATTTTTTTTTTTCAAAGATAGTGTGTTTTGGACCATAGTTCTAAGTTGGTTTTTCTGTCTAAGATTTATCACAAATTGTGCTTTAAGGCTGAAATTTTTGCAAACTTATCCTTCTAGTAAAGAGTAATCTATTAAAATCATGAACTTTAAATCATTTTAATTATCATTACTATTTCATCATTACCATTTCCTGCTACCATCTTTCTTTACCTTATCACCATCATCATATTAGTATCTCAAGTCCATAGATCGACTTCAAGATTATCTAAATCTATTTTAAATTCATATAAATCAGGAATAATATCCAGAATTAATTTAAAGTAGGTTTTCATGGTACCCAATCAATGCAAAGAAACGTGCAAGGATCGATCGCAATAGGAAACAAATCTAAAATCATTGTAATTATCACTACTATTTCATCATTACCATTACCTGCTACCATCTTTCTTTACCTTATCACCATCATCATATTAGTATCTCAAGTCCATAGATCGACTTCAAGATTATCTAAATCTATTTTAAATTCATATAAATCAGGAATAATATCCAGAATTAATTTAAAGTAGGTTTTCGTGGTACCCAATCAATGCAAAGAAAGGTGCAAGGATCGATCGCAATAGGAAACAAATCTAAAATCATCAAAAAAATCACTGAAAATTATTAATTGGGAGGCAATCATACTTAAGTTGTTACCTAAAACAAGGTTGCCCATGTCTTTGTAACTTTTCACACTGTTTAATGAATTTTCATCTCTGTAAAAAAAAAAAAAGATCTTCCACCGCCTAAGCATAATTGTCACCATAGTCATGACAAATCTGGTTGTCAGGAAAATCTCGGCAAGATATTTCTAGAAATTTTGATTTTTCTTGGAAAATCTTGCCAAAATATCAGCATATGTAAAACATGTTAGGAAAGTTTTAAAATTGGTGATTTCTTTCCACCAAAAGTGCTTTAAAAGGTTTAGTCTCATGTCTAAGAGAAATCAGTTTTTCTAGTGGTTTAAATATAGGCTTTGTTCTCTATTCTTTACTTTGGTAAGCCTTGAGTCTTTGGGTGGCTTGCGGACGTTGCTGCGCATCGTGCAGCAACGGACGCGCCGTTCTCACGCACGCGCATGTGTGCGCAAGGGCGCTTGAGGCACAATGTGGCATTTTGATGGCGCACTTTGCATGCTCGCAGCGGTGCAAGGTGAAAATGTTCGTTTTGACTTTTCGGTTTTGAGTTATCTGGCCGTTTGAAAGGCTTTAAGTTGCATGTATATCGAGTTAATGTTGCATTGTGACTGTTGGACGGTTTTGAAGGCCTTTGATTGACAGTCAAAGGTGGGTGATCGTTCAGGTACCTTTTCATCCTATTTTCAAACCGTCAGATTTATGGCCATTAATCTCATTTATCGCAAAACATTTTGGCCTCTCTAAAAGTCTATAAATATCTTCTATTTTCGTCTTTTGAAAACACAAGAATTTTCTGACTCTCCAATCTTCTTCTTCCTTTTTCTTGATTTGGCTTGCTGAGTACAAGTGTGGTAGAGATCATCTGTCCTTGCAAAGCAGTGACTCTCTTGAGATTCAAGCCTAGTTGTATCCTGGGAACTCAGTCGCAATAAACCCCTTTTCGCTTCTTCGAACTTCCCGGAGTGGGGCGATTGAAGTTCTAAAGATAGCGATCTTAAGAACGTGCCTCTAGGCTTGAGATCTCTTTTCTGAAATCTATTTTTCACAAGGTTGGACTAACAATTTTAGAACTTCAATATGGGCTCTAGTTCGAGGCTTGAGATCTCTTTTCTGAAATCCATTTTTCACAAGGTTGGACTAACAATTTTAGAACTTCAATATGGGCTCTAGTTCGACATCCAACTCCATCAATCTGCTTAGCCGTGATCTTGAAAAACTCGATCGATTTGATGGGTCAAACTTCAAGCGGTGGCAATCAAAGGTCTCTTTCTTGCTGTCTGAGCTGCATATCGACTATGTCCTCAAAAAGCCTTGTCCAACTGTCGTTGCTGGAGAAGTTGAGACAGAAGAACAGAAAAAAGAGCGAGAGAAGTGGCATACTGACAACTACCGATGTAAAGGGCATATCCTGAACACTTTAGTCGATTCTCTCTTTGACCTGTATTCACTATTGGAGTCGGCTGGAGAGGTGTGGAATGCTCTCGAGATCAAGTACAATGCAGAAGATGCTGGTAACAAAAGGTTTATCATAAATCAGTATGTTAATTTTTCTATTGTTGATGATAAGCCTATACTTGCTCAAATTCATGAGATGCAAATTTTGGCCTATAAGATTAAAAGAGAAGGTATGTATCTTGATGATGACTTCCAAGTTGCTGCCATCATTGGGAAACTACCGGATTTCTGGAAAGAATATATGAATCACCTAAAACATAAAAATGAGAAAATCACTTTAGATGGTCTTCTTAAGGACATCTGAATTGAGGAGGAGACTCGTTTTCGTGACAAAAAGAATTCGAGTCCTGAAGAAAGTTATCCTAGAGTGGATTTTGTTAGTAACAAGGGTGGCAAAATCATGAAAACCTAGAAAATCAAAAAGAATTTCGTGAAAGGGAAAAAGCCAACTGATAAAAAGAAAATTAGTTGCTATGTTTGTGGCAAGTTTGGTCATTTTGCTAGATAATGCAGACAACGGAAGAGGACTGGTCCTAAGCCAAATGAGTCAGAAGAGAGGTTTGTTGTTGTAATCTCTGAAACCTTTATGGTGGCTGCAAATAAGGACAGGTACCTGAATACTGGAAGCATTGTTCATGTGGCAAACGACAGGAACTTGTTCAAGTCGTATGAAGTAGTGGGGGAGGGATGCAATCTCTTTATGGGAAACTCTTCCTCAACTAAAGTGCTAAGAAAAGGGAGTGTGGAAATTAAATTCACCTTCGGGAAAGTCCTAACACTTGAGAATGTCCACTATGCTCCAGAAGTTCAAAAAAAAATTAATCTCTACAGATCTTTTGTCACGAAATGGTTTTAAGATTGTTATTGTGTCTGGGATTGTAATTGTGACCAAAGGAAAAATCTTTGTAGGAAAAGGGTTTGCCACTGGTGGTATGTTCAAGATGAGCATAAATGGAGCTACAACTTTGTTTATATGGTTGACTCCTATTTTCTTTGGCATTCATGATTAGGACATATAAATTCTCGTTGCATTCATAATATGAATAACTTTGGTCTTCTTCCTTGTCATGTTAGAATAGAACATAAACATAAGTGTGAGACATGCATTCAAACTAAGCTAACTAGACTCATGTTTCCTAGTGTAGAAAAGAATTATAAATTGCTTGAATTAGTGCATTCTGATGTGTATACGATGGATAATGTTTTAAGTCATAGTGGCAATAGGTACTTTATTACCTTTATAGATGATTACTTGAAATTCTGTTATGTTTATTTGTTGAAACATAAATCTGAAGCATTTTCCAAATGTCTTATTTATCTTGCTGAAGTACAAAATAGGTTTAAAACAAAGATTGTACATTTAAGAACAGATAGAGGAGGTGAATACTTAGGAGAAGAATTTGATAAATTCTGTGGAGATAATGGTATTAGCCATCAAACTTCAGCACCTATAACTCCTGAACAAAATGGAGTAGCAGAAAGGAAAAATAGAACACTTGTAGAAATGATGAATGTTATGCTTCTTAATACGGGTTTGCATTCCAACTTATAGGGAGAGGCTATACTTTCTGCTTGTTATATTCTTAACCGAGTTCCTTATTCCAAATATGAAAATTCACCTTATGAATTGTGTTTTGGTAAGAAACCTAATCTTAGTTATTTTCATGTTTGGGGTTGTTTAGCATATGTTAAAATTCCAGAAAATAAAAGAAAAAAGGTTGAACCTAAAGCATTTAAATGTGTTTTTGTTGGGCATGCTGAACATAGTAAAGCATATAGATTTCTGGACATTGTTAATGATGTTATTATAGAATCTAGAGATGCATCTTTCATAGAACATAAAAATGCATTTGATTCTCTTCTTGATGGCAATCACATTACAGTAGATGAACATCCTGTTAATGACATGATTGAATATTCTAATGATTGTGTTGATGAACCAGAAACTGAAGTTAGACACAGTAAACGCATTAGAAAATCAACTAATTTTGGTTCTGACTTTTATATATTTCTAATTGAGAATGATCCTGTGTCTTTTCAAGAGGCAATGTCTTCTCAAGATGCTGCCTTTTGAAGAGAAGCTATTAATGATGAAATAGAATCAATTATGTCTAATAATGTTTGGAAATTAGTGAGTTTACCTATTGGTTGCAAAACTATTGGCTACAAATGGATTTTCAAAAAGAAATTAAAAGTTGATGGTACAATTGATAAATTTAAAGCTCGTTTGGTTGCAAGAGGCTTTAAACAAAAAGAAGGTATTGATTATTTTGATACTTTTGCTCCTGTAACCAGAATATTTACTATTAAAATTCTGATTGCCATGGCTGCCATATATAAGCTTCAAATCCACCAAATGGACGTGAAAACAACCTTTTTGAATGGAGAATTAGATGAAGAGATATATATGGAGCAACCTGGAGGTTTTGTAGTGCTAGGGCAAGAGCGCAAAGTTTGCAAACTTGAGAAATCCTTATATGGATTAAAGCAAGCCCCTAAGCAATGGCATGAAAATTTTGATAGTTCTCTGGTACATAATGGTTTTAAAATTCATGATGCTGACAAATGTGTTTACAGTAAAGTAGATTGTAACTCAATTATCATTATTTGTTTATATGTTGATGATATGCTTATTTTGGGTTCCAATAGTGAATGCATAAATTAAACAAAAAGATTTTTATCTTCAGTGTCTTGTATGAAAGATTTGGGTGTGGCAGATGTTATTTTAGGAATAAAAAATTGTAAGAAATAATAATAGCATTGCACTATGTCAATCACATTATATTGAGAAAATTCTTATAAAGTATGGATATATGAATAGTTCACCGGCATGCACACCATATGATTCAAATATGAAATTGACTCCTAATGTTGGTGCAAGTGTTCAACAATTAAAATATGCCAGTGTTGTAGGTAGCCTTATGTATGCAATGAACTGCACAAGGACTGATATTGCCTATGTAATGAGTAAAGTGTGTAGATACACTAATAATCCTGGTCATCAACACTGGAATGCAGTGAACAGGATTCATAGATATCTAATGCATACTTTAGACTATGAAATTCACTATACCGAGTTTTTTGCTATTATTGAAGGGTATAGTGATGCAAGTTGAAATACCGACTTTGAAGATTCTAAGTCTACGAGTGGTTGGATTTTTACCCTTGGTGGAGGAGCAGTTGCATGGGGGTCTAAGAAACAGACCTGTATAACTCATTCTACAATGGAATCTGAGTTTATTGCTTTGGCATCTACTTGTAGAGAAGCTAAATTGATTAAGAATATGCTAGTGGATATTCCACTAGGTGAGAAGCCTATACCTGCTATTTCAATGTTTTGTGATAGCCAATCAACTATATGTAAAGCAGGTAATATGAAATACAATGGGAAGTCTAGACATATTAGTCTAAGACACAGTTTATAAGACAAATGATTGATGACAATATTATTTCATTGAAATATGTGAAGTCATATCAAAATTTGACAGACCCATTTACGAAAGGTCTTTCGAGAGATGTCATCAATAAAACATCGAGGGGAATGGGAATTAAGCCAATTAAGTCATCACCTAAGGATACCCAACCTAGAGTGCTGGAGATCCCACATGCATAGGTTCAATGGGAAACGAATTGGTGATGACAGATACTGAGCATATTTATGTAAGCCCATTATTGATGTGTGCTCATGAGTTGTAACTAATATGAGGGTTGAGCTAATAGCTCTTAATGAGTTTGTAGGCCTTAAGGCTAGGGTGTGTGTTACAGTACACCTAGACAAACTCATCTATATGAGTGTAGAAATGTGAGTCATTTCTTATGAAAATTGGCAATTCTCTAGAGCACTCATGAATCCAGGAAAGCATAAGGCTCTAAATGTGCCAACATGAAATCCATACAATCAAACTTTTGGAAACCTATGTATGATTGAAAACTCCATTAACAATATAAGGAGCTAAGTTCAAGGTAAGTCCACTTAGCACCTTAGTTAATTTTGGTTTTCTTTCAAATAATGGGGGTTCAAGTCATGCAGACACTCTCACTGATGCATAAGTTTCGATGCAAGCCAAATATATTTTAAAACTAGTGGGGAATTGTTAGGAAAGTTTTAAAATTGGTGATTTCTTTCCACCAAAGTGCTTTAAAAGGTTTAGTCCCATATCTAAGAGAAATTAGTTTTTCTAGTGTTTAAATATAGGCTTTGTTCTCTATTCTTTACTTTGGTAAGCCTTGAGTCTTTGGGTGGCTTGCGGACGTTGCTGCGCATCGTGCAGCAACCGACGCGCCGTTCGCGTGCACGCTCGTGTGTGCGCAAGGGCGCTTGAGGCGCAATGTGGCGTTTTGATGGCGTACTTTGCACTTTGCACGCTCGCAGCGGTGTGATGTGCAAATGTCCGTTTTGACTTTTCAATTTTGAGTTATCTGGTCGTTTGAAAGGCTTTAAGTTGCATGTATATCGAGTTAATGTTGCATTGTGACTGTTGGACGGTTTTGAAGGCCTTTGATTGACAGTCAAAGGTGGGTGACTGTTCAGGTATCTTTTCGTCCTATTTTCAAACTGTCAGATTTATGGTCATTAATCTCATTTATCGCAAAATGTTTTGGCCTCTCTAAAAGTCTATAAATATATTCTATTTTTATCTTTTGAAAACACAAGAATTTTCTGACTCTCCAATCTTCTTTTTCCTTCTTCTCGATTTGGCTTGCTGAGTACAAGTGTGGTCGAGATCATCTGTCCTTGCGAAGCAGTGTCTCTCTTGAGGTTCAAGCCTAGTTGTATCCTGGGAACTCAGTCGCAACAAATCCCTTTTCGCTTCTTCGGACTTCCCGGAGTGGGGCGATTGAAGTTCTAAAGATAGCGATCTTAAGAACATGTCTCTAGGCTTGAGATCTCTTTTCTGAAATCCATTTTTCACTAGGTTGGACTAACAAAACACACAAAAATATTAAATAAAAATATAACTAATATAAAAAACCAAAAAATTTATTTTTACATTGATAATATCGCAATAAAAAACTCGATAGTTTCAGCCTAAGTGATGTTTTGAAAAGTATCCTCTTTTTTCGGCATTATGTCGGCCTTTGAAAATCTAGCAACAAGTCAGTGACCCCACCCGAGGTTTACCTCAGCAGTGGGGTGTGCGTCCATTAAGCAGTCGGGTTCTCCGTGAGGGTTCCTCCTCATCAAAAGAAAAAGAAAAAAAATCTAGCAACAAAATCGTGATATTTTTCAAATATGCCGATATTTATGACTCTGGCTATATCAATAATTTAACCAGAACATTCACAAAGAAAAGATATATGTACGTACTTGGGGCCTCCAACCTTGCAGTGGAATGCTGCAGGGAGGAAGTGGACCCAACTTGACCTGTTCCCATCACAACCAATGACAAATATCAATGCTAAGAAAAGAACTCTTCAACTCAAAGGCAAAGGCGGATTGTGGTACTTACCATTGAGGCCCCAAGTGTCGGAACTAGCATTTGCTGCTGCTACCATGCAATTCTAGCAGACCCAGTTAAGGCATCATGTATTTTATGGGCACCCTTTGCTGAACTGCAGATGCCCCACAACCCTTCTTGGTTAAACATGCCAGTTGGTTGAGTTTTGCAACTTTGCATGGCCCATATATTGCTGACCTATAAAGTAGAGATTCTTAAGAAAGAGATAAGCATTTCTGTGGCAGCCATGAAGTCGTACCACTAAGTCATTTTCTTTCTTCCTTCCCGACACCATAAAACAGCCAAGAACCCATTGTTTAGGAACCTCACAAGCCTCTCTGGAACAGACCTACCTTCCCTTTGGTGTCTAAGGGAGAGAGAAGCCATGATCAACAACAGTGAGGATGAGGAAGATATCATACAATGGTTTGAGGAGGTTACCAGGGATGCCCAGATGGTGCAGACCAGCACTCTTGGCCAAATACTACGACAGAATTTAGGAACGGAGTACCTCAAGAAATATCTGGGGCACATTCAGTTGGAGGAGGTGGATGATCATCACTTGGAGTCATGTTTTACTTCCTTGGTACCTTTTTCCTCCCATGCAGATTATGAGCCTTACATCCAAAGGATTGGAGATGGAGACACATCCCCCATCCTTACTCAAGAGCGCATCACAACCCTTTCATTAAGGTCATCTCTCTCTCTCTCTCTCTCTCTCTCTCTCTCTCTCTATATATATATATATATATATATATATATATATATATATATATATATATATATATATATATATATATATATATATATATACACGCAAAAAGAAGTGGACTATTTGAAAAGTTTGGTTATTTACCGTGGTTCGTATGGATGGCCAGAAATGATGCTACTTTTTTTGGATGTTCCGTTCAACCTTAACCGCTTGACTCATAGGGTCTCTGCCTCCAACCGATCCTCATCTAGATGTCTGTGGTCTTTGATGAGTTCTCTCTCTCTCTCTATATATATATATATAATATGTGATACATTGGCTAAAGTTTTATTGGGTAATATTTGCAGTTCAGGAACAACAGAAGGGAGACCCAAATATTTGCCCTTTACTAGACATAGTGCTCAATCTACTGTTCATATGTTTAGGTTGGCAGCAGCATATAGATCAAGGTTTGAACTAAACCAAACATCTTCCTTTTTTTATTTCGGTTTTTAAAAATAAAGTTTTTTTTTTCTACTATAGATGGATTTTATGTTTTTTTTACATATTTATGGATGATGCTTGAAGTAATTGAGAGAGCTTTTGTTTTTCTTGTTGGTTGGTACAGGGTTTTTCCAATTAAGGCTGACGGGAGGATTTTGGAATTCATATATAGTGGTAAACGGTTTAAAACAAGTGGGGGACTGAAGGCGGGAACAGCAACAACTCACTACTTTGAGAGTGCAGAGTTCCAGATAAAGCAGAAAAAAACAAAGGCATTCACATGCAGCCCTGTTGAGGTCATCTCCAGCTCAGATCACAAGGAATTCACATACTGCCATCTCCTGCTAGGCCTCTTCTTTTCAGAAAAGGTGGAGTTTGTCACATCCACATTTGCCTACACCATCGTTGAGGCATTCAGGGAATTTGAGCAGCTGTGGGAAGAAATATGCAGAGACATAAGGGAGGGTGGCCTAAGCCCAAGAATCACATCACCCATCATGAGAAAGGCAGTTCTGGAGTTGATCTCCCCAAACCCACATCTGGCATCAACCATAGAGAAGAAATGCATGGAGTCGAGGGATTGGTATGGGGTGATTCCAAAACTTTGGCCTAACGCCAAGTACATTTACTCCATCATGACAGGCTCCATGCTCCCTTACTTGAATAAGCTAAGGCATTATTCTGGTCACCTACCTTTGGTTAGTGCAGATTATGGGGCAACAGAGTGCTGGATTGGTGTGAATGTAGACCCTGCTGCTCCTCCTGAGCTTGTCTCCTTCACTGCAGTCCCCACATTTGCTTACTTTGAGTTCCTGCCTCTCCACAGACATAAGGGTGAAAATGCTGCTGCAGTGGATGAATTCATTGAAACCCAGCCACTAAGAATATCTCAAGTGGAACTTGGTGAAGAATATGAAGTTGTGGTCACCACATTCACAGGTAAGAAGGACCCCATACTTGGTTAGAAACTAGAAAAAGAGACTGTGCCATAGCGAACACATTATCCACAAGCCACACTTGTTCCATATTTTACTTGACAAAAAGACAACCAATAAGGTCCATGGGCACCAAGGACGGGTCACCATCCTCAACATTTAAACGCACGTTTAATTTGGTCAGGTTGGTCAGCTGTTTTTAGCAAATTAGCAATGGGACACGCATTGTTTTCAGGTCCTGGCTGGTAATCTGTCCATGGTGCCTTTTCATTTGAATCTTGTGAAAGTTGGTCACAAAGCGACCAACAATCGCAGTTTCTACTTTCTCAAGCTTCTACTTTCTCACCTGTGACAAAAACAAGCATGCCCTTAGTGACAAATTCTAGGGCCTAATCTTAAGAGCTGCTATTGATTCACTTGGCTTCAAAGCACACTGAACTCGAATTTGATCTCCCTTACCTCACAACCCTACAACAAAAGGGTTATTTAGTGGCAGTTCCAACTGCTGCTAAAAACCTTATGAATTGCGCAGGTAAAGACCCCATGAATTGCCACTATTGGTCAAGTGTTGATTCTGTCGAATTCCACTCAAAAATGTTTTCGCTATTGACATTTGCTGGTTTCACAGATATCTTTCTGATTTGATTCTTGATGCTTACTGCCCTCTTAAATAATCTATTCTTATGGCTCTCTATTGTCTGCCTATTATTTTTTAGCTTTTTTTTATTCCTAATGATGAGGAACCCTCGCTGAGAACTGGGTCACTTATTGGGCTTGCCTCCTGCAAGGTAAATCCTGGGTGGGGTCAGTGACACCCAAGCCCTTACAGAGCGCACCAGTTAAATTCACCCACATACCTGGTGGGAGTCAACCTGGGACCAAGGGATCAGCACCTTCTCCTTAGCCCCAATGCCACTCGGATGACCCAGGCGGGGGTGTATAATCCTTTTTCTTAAGTGCTCATTCTATCCGAGCTTTAAATTTACTGTTTCTATTTAGATGGTTATTGACAATCCATTGTCTTGAGGAAGCAGATCAGGTCATGCTGAACATGAGCGTTTTTAACTTTTTGCTCATGCCAACATCGTGGCCATCCGATTTGCATTTTAAAAAGCTCAAAAGTCAACAAAACCACGTGGCATTCATCCAAAATGCAAACAGACGGCCACGATGTCGGCATGAGCAAAAAAGCTCATGTTCAGCATGACCTGATCTGCTTCCTTGTCTTGATGTATGTTCCTACCCTTTAACAATGCATCTTTATCTTACATCCCTTGGTACTACTCAGAAAGGGAAGCAGATCAGGTCATGCTGAACATAAGCGTTTTTGCTCATGCCGACATCATGGCCGTCTGTTTGCATTTTGGATGAATGCCACGTAGTTTTGTTGACTTTTTAGCTTTTTAAAATGCAAATGGGATGGCCACGATGTCGGCATGAGCAAAAACGCTCATGTTCAGCATGACCTGATCTACTTCCCTCAGAAAGAGGTGTGCTGGTGGACATTGTACTGTGCTCCACAGTGCAATATCGATCTTTCTCCAGCTTTTAGAATCCCATTTTGGTCACTTAAAAACTGTTCAATTTCAGTAGAATATTTCTGCCTTACAGTGCATGCATATAATATATAGCAGTATTAGAATATGACAACTTAGCTGAGGGACCTTGGATTACAAATCACATCAAGGGACAGCCACATTTATATTTATTGCCCATATGTCAGCCTTCAGAATCAATGTTGTGGACCATAGGCAGAACCAAATCCGAATAAGTACAAGGTCCTTTTTTTTCCTTTCTAGTGATCCTAATATTTGGATTAATATGAGATGGGTCTAGAAATAAATAAGTTCCTCTTAATCTGTCCATCCTTGCCGACTGCTTTAAACAGGCAAATCCATGTAGTGGCCCTCATTTTTCCTTGAATTTTTTTGGACTGAACGAATGGGCCATGCAGTTCATGGTCCTGATTCTGTCACGTGGCTCTACCAAATCAAAGGATTTGTGGGACCAAGTTATGTAAGGATGACAGAGACTAGTGGTAGTCCCGAACTAACTGATGTAACCCTTCTTCAAAAGGAGGCTCTATGTTGACATTGATTATGTTCGAGTCAGGTAGAGATAAAAGAGAATCCAAATATCACACCCCAACTGTCTAATCCGTTCTCCTTCAGCAACATAAATTGGCCATTGCATGGATCTGTTTTTCAGTAATCAAATTCTTGGTTGTCAATATATATATATATATATATATATATATATATATATATATATATATATATATATATATGTTAAATTATACATGTTTTATCTACTAAGAAACATGCTTTGGAAAGCTAGCTCCTTGTCATCATAAAAAGTTTGTGAAATATGGGGTCTAAATTTTTAATTTATTGAAAACCTATTAAAACATTGTAATCTCAGATCTAAAACATGTTTTGGACTAGATAAAGTATGGAAATCGCAACTGTAGGGGGTCAATCCATTAAATATTCGACAAAGTACTAGAAAATCGATGGAATTTTCTTCTGTTGTGTTTCTTCTGTTTTACAAATTCTTTACATAAAGATGTTAACAACAAAATTATATATATTATTTTAATTATGTCATCATTTATTTAATAAAATTCAGATGGTCAGCCACCTCCAGAAATTAATTAAAAATTGACCACCAGTGATTTGCTGCCACGTGCGAAGGCACCACCAGTAGTTCTGCATTGGTTTCATTGCCTTCCACAATACCTTTGTTTCTACTGTTCAACCAATTGGGCAATCTTTTCTTGGTTGCCTTCAAAATTTCAAATCAAGCAACCAATCCCATGTGGCTGTCAAGGAAAGCATTTTTTCATCAAAATATCTGCCTTTCGCAACTGCCTGAAACAAACAGCCCCATGGGAAAATGCTGGGCCCACGTGCTGGCCATTTGCAGTGCAGGGAGCCCCGCGTTTTCCCACAGGGCTTCTCATTTCCAATGAAACGACTTCCCCACCAGGAGGAATGACTTCTATGTCACATTGAGTAGCTGACTTCAATATTACACTGAGTATTACCCATTCATTTCTTCTTTTTTCAGTTTATACCCCAAGAAACCGCACCTGGCAGGAAGGTCTGCTCGCACTGGCTCAGCCTGCCAAACACTCCGAAGCTAAGACCCATCCATGTCCACGGGACTTGTGCTGGGCATGGACTTGGGCAGAGGGGATGTGCCCATGTCAATTGAACCTTGACCACCCGTATAGCGGTCAAGGCCTCAACGCACGGAACCAACCCCCTTTGGGGCTTACCAGTTCATTACTTGATATGCGTATGTGGCTGCTCTCTCTCTCTCTCTCTCTCTCTCTCTCTCTCTCTCTCTCTCTCTCTCTCTCTCTCTCTCTCTCTCTCTCAGGGCTCTACAGGTACAGACTAGGAGACGTGCTGCAGGTATCAGGCTTCCACAATGGATCCCCTAAACTGAGCTTTGTCTGCAGAAGGAATCTGACTCTCACGGTCAACATTGACAAGAACACAGAGAGGGACCTTCAGTTGGTTGTGGCAAAGGGGTGCCAACTACTGAATGAGACCAGCGTCGAGCTCGTCGACTTCACCAGCACGGCCAACCTCTCGGTGTCGCCGGGGCGGTATATAATCTACTGGGAGCTCAGCCATGGTGCTGCTGACACAGGGCTCCTGACTGAGTGCTGCAAGAGGATGGATGAGTCCTTTGTGGATCCTGGCTATGTGATATCCCGGAAGGTACACTCTATAGGGCCGCTTGAGCTGTGCATTGTGGAAAAGGGCACGTTTAGGAAGATCCTTGACCACTTTGTGAAGGATGGTGTCTCTTTGAGCCAGTTCAAGACTCCTAGGTGCACCAAAAATCAGTTTTTTGTTCAGATCCTTGAGAGCTGTATCGTGGATAGGTTTTGCAGCACGGCTTACAGTTGAAACAAACGTGTAGCTGTATTACACATGTTGATCCCATTTCCTATTCCTTTATGTTATGTACCAGTTGTTAATGGGCTCAAAATTACATTTTTGAAACCAAGTTCTTTGGAAAAATAACTTATTTTATTGCCTAGTTGTTTGACAGTATATAAACAAAAAAATTTAGTTACATATTGATCATTTTTTAAAAACTTCTTGAGTTTAAAATGAGGAGAGTTAACTTATAGGGTATTAGGGCTTGTTTGAAATCCATGGTAGCTAAGAAAGCACTTGGATGTGTGAATTTCATAGTTGCCTATTCAAATACTAGTTTCCAAACACATGAAAATATGGTATTTTCCTTTTTTGAGAGGCTAAAAGCTCAGAAAAAAAAAACAAAAAATAGAAAACAGAAAATAGAAAAAATTAGATTTTCAAAAATAAAATATCAAAATAACAAAAAAAAAGATTTTCTAAAATGAAATATCAAAAATACATAAAATAAAAAAAATAAAACAAAAAAACAGAAAAAAAATAGATTTTTAGAAATGAAATATCAAAAAACACTACAAGAAAAACGTTATTTAGCGACGAAAATAATCCATTGCAAAGTTGTGACGGATTAGCGAAAGAAAACTATATGTCCCTAAAATTGCAATTAGTTACGAAATTTGCGACGAAACAATTTCGTCGCAAACGCCGTCGTAAATTTGCGATGGATTAGCGACGAAAAAATTTCGTCTCACACTCCATCACAACTTCGCGACGGATAAGCGACACCATTTTTTCGTCGCTTCTCCATCGCAAATTTGTGATAATGTTTGCAACAGAATTTTTCTATCGCTAATTTGTCGCTAAATTTCTCGTAAAACCCTAATGCGAGGCCCTTTCTTTTCTCTTTCTGTTTCATCCTGTCGCCCATCGTTCGACGCTCGTTGCCCTCTCCTTCACCTCCTCCTTCTTCCCTCACTCCATCTCTCTCTATCGTGTGCCGTCGTTGACGACCCCCACGCACTCTCCCTCTCGTCGCCTTTCCCGACCCGCCGTCATCGGTGAGCATCGTATTGACACGACAGAGCTCTCACCCTCACCGTCGTCGGCTGCATTCCCAAACAACCTGACTTGTTGACAGTGTCTCATGGAGCGACATGGTCCGGACACGACGGGGCTCTCACCCTCTCTGGCGCCCCCTTTTAGGTGACTTTGGTCCAGTCTATCGCTCAAGACGCTTCTACAGACTACAGTTCGGAAGGCGAAGCCTACCGATTCTCAAGCTGGGCTATTCCCGGTTCGCTCACCGTTACTAGAGGAATCCTTGTAAGTTTCTTTTCCTCCACTTATTGATATGCTTAAACTTAGCAGGTGGCCATACCTGACTTGGGGTCGCTAAGCTGAGATGAGAAATCGCCTTTACAGTTCCAGAAAACTTCTGACGCTTCATGCGAGCTATGGCAATCCACCGCACACAGAGTGCACGGCTATGGTAATCTATCGCTTGTCTCACCGCATCGTGTCGTGAGCCAATATTTTAACCAACGACACACCCATAAAAAAGGCATCGCATACCAATCTTCCATTTGTATATTTGTGCTTGCAGGTGCGTAGCTGAGCTAATTGCATGATGCATAGTGCTAAGCATTGCATGTGGCTAAAAATGCCATGCAAAAAGAAAGAAAAAAAATGCAAAGGCAAAAGCATGCAAATCGGGTAAATATCTATAGTGAGTAAGTGATGCAGGCGCATCATAGGTTATTTACTTTCTTAGATGCAACATTTTTTTGTTCACACACTCACTTAGTTATGGATATCTAGGACTGCTTTGTTGGAGTTTGAAGATCATGCTGAGCATGATTTGAATGTATGAAAATAGAAGTGTTCTTATTTTTGGAGTTCAGATTTCATGCCAGTCATGGTAGTAGTTAGCGGGATATTGAAGTGTGTTTGCTACCGGTACATTTTGACATTGTTGTGGTATGAATGAGTGATTGTATTGTGATGTTTGATGTGATTTTATCCATGCTTGCATGAAGTTATTTTCAATTTGATTACGCCTTCCATGTGAAATTGTATCATGAAAACATGTTTCAAATAAATGTATTGTGTTATGAATGTGATTTCATCATTCTAAATATCCTTGTGATGAGTGTAAATATGATGTGATGGTTTTGCACATGAAAATATTAAGTTATCAATGCATGCATCATAGCTAATGTGTTTCATATTTAATTTTTTGTTATAGTCATGTGTACTAACTTTCTGAAATTATTTGTAGGCTTCAAATTGCTTCGCGACTGCGAAGAAGGAGGAGGATGCGAAGCGGGTGTGGCAAAAGCTGACTGACAGTCGATTTACAAACATGCTGTAGAATATGAAGACTGCAGCAATAAAAACATCTGGTGGGATAGATGATCCACTGTAGTGGAAGGGGCATGGTCCTCCTACTATCTGGTCAGATTATTGGGATGCAATGTGCGACAAGTGGGCGGGCCATGAATTTTGAAACTGCTCAGCAAAGGCTGTACAAAACCGAGTGAAGATGCCTGATGTTCATCTACACACAGGTGGATATAGGACTTTTGGGAGCCACCATAAGAAAATGGTAACTCATCAATATATATATTGTCAAATTTATAAGTATTGTTGCATACTTTTTAATTATTTTTTTTAGCATTTAACCTCACAGAAAACAGAAAAAGGAGGCATTGTGTCTTACAAAGACGTGTTTGTTGAAACACATAAACGTAAGAGCACTGGAGAGTTCATATTAGAGAAGGTGAGAGCGACAACGGTATGCATTTATTGTATTAATAAATATTGTAATAGACAAGTTACCATGAACATTGTAATTGTTAATTATTAATCCATATTGTAATCATTACTTTGTAGGAGTCATGCGAGCAACAGATGGTAGAGCGATATGGCGATGACTTCACTCAGCATCTGCTTTTTTATCCTGCAGCACGGGTGACTGCAACCAGTGAACCAAAAAAAAGTCGTGTGTTCGGGTTTGGGAGTAATATGAACACCACACTAGTTGTGGCCTGCTCTAGCCAGGGCTCTCAGAGTTCTCCCACCAGCATCAACTCTCAGCGTCCGATTGACCCTGTTAATTCTTAGGATAGTGTACGGCGACTTGTTAAGGATACAATGCGTGACTTTTTACATGAAGTCATTTCCCACATTGTTTGTAATGAGTTGTGCAACTTTTTTTGGGACAGGAGAACTTCGTCTGCAGGTGCCCGTCAGGTATGAAAGTTTCATATCATTTGTTTCATGTCGTTAGATTTCAAGCTAGCCTATGCATGATTTTATCACATATGGGCATGATTTCATCAGTATGAAAGTTTTTTTACTGCCTTATAACACATATATGCA
Source organism: Nuphar pumila (assembly GCF_984573655.1). Lineage (NCBI taxonomy): Eukaryota > Viridiplantae > Streptophyta > Magnoliopsida > Nymphaeales > Nymphaeaceae > Nuphar > Nuphar pumila. The sequence goes on from NC_143254.1 coordinate 36,249,021, forward strand.
TGATTGAATCACTATGAAAGTTTTTTTACAACCTTAGAACACATATATAAGCATGATTTCATCAATATAAAATTGTTTGATTGCCTTATAACGCATATTTGCATGATTGAATCACTATGAAAGTTTTTGATAATCTTATAACGCATATAAGCATGATTTCATCACTATGAAAGTTTTTTGACTGCCTTATAACACATATATGCATGATTGAATCACTATAAAAGTTTTTTGACAACCTTAGAACACATATATAAGCATGATTTCATCACTATGAAATTGTTTGACTATCTTATAACACATATATGCATGATTGAATCACTATGAAAGTTTTTTGACAACCTTAGAACACATATAAGCATGATTTCATCACTATGAAAGTTTTTTTACTGCCTTATAACACATATATGCATGATTGTGATACATAACACATTTATTTGACAGTCTTATAAACCATATATACATGCTTGAATCACTATGACATTTTTTTGACAACCTTAGAACACATATCTGCATGATTGAATCACTATGAATTTTTTTGTCAGCCTTAGAACACATATATGAATTCTGTTAATGTCATTCAATGTATTGCTAGTCTATGTGTCATTCATCTATGTTACTTTGATTGCCTTAGATTAGGTGCATTGCATATAATTTATTTCATTATATTTTGTTTATCAATACTAACCTTTTGGTTCTCTTGTAGGATGCTAGAGATAATCAGTGTAGAGGAGCTGATGGAGGCATGGATGAAGGAGCTGATCGAGACAATGAAGAGGATGATGCTCTGAATCTTGGCAATGATTAGATTCATATGTTGAATTTGTTGCACCTTCTTGTTGTTTCAAACGAAACTCTTTGTATATGTTTACTTTTAAATAATTAGAACTTGGCGAGGATTATAGTGGATCGATAAATTTTTTCCCCTTGTAACTTGTGTTAAATTTGTTTCACCTGCTTTGTATATGTATTTTTTATGTGTACTTTATTTTTTATACACAGGATATATAAATTGTATAACGAGAAATTTTTTCTCGACATTTATATTTCAAAATTTTTTTTTTTTTATTTTTACGATGGATTAGCGATGGATATTATCCGTTGTTAATTAGTATCGACCTTCAATTTAGCGATGAATTAGAGACAAATATTTATCCATCACAAAACTGAATTGGTCGATGTTTTGTGATGGATTGCAATCCATCGCAATTCCATCGCTACAATAGTGATAGAATTAGCGACAGATGTGTATCTGTCGCAAAACCAAATCTCTGCGGATTAGCGACGGCCTCGCGACAGATAATGGCATTCGTTAATCCATTGCAAATTAACGATGAAAGTAGCGACAGATATGTTCTGTCGCTAATTAGCGACTAGAAAATTGTGATGAAAGTTATCCTTCGCTAAATTGTTCAGCGACGGATTACGTTTGTCGTTAATTCGCAGATTTCTTGTAGTGAAAAACATAAAACAAAAATACAACAAAAAATATCCAATTGTCGCGAGGCCAAAATCATCGTCACCAAAAGTCACATTCTAATATTAATGAAAAAAAACAATATCAAGCAACATGCCTCAAGATACTCACCATCTGTTAGAAAAATCTGATTCTCTCAAGAAGCATTTGAAAATTCGCTTCCAAATTGAACCCAAATAGACTTAACCAAGAACACATACCCACTGGCATAGGAAACACTCAACGACGAAATTAATTTCCCTTTTTCTATGTGATTGCAACTTGAGCAAGCAATTTTAGATGCAATTGGTGACAAACACGATGGTCGGTCCGAAACCACCAGCGACTTGGGTTTATGCCTTAGAAGACTGACAAGTGGTAGAAAGAGAAAACCTCAATTCATTGAAGAGGGAAAGAACGAGAATGGCAACGACGACAAATCTAGAGCTCACCGACTACCACCAAGAGAAGCAGCTAAAGCCCCACCAATGATCACCAAGAAGTTGATATCTTGAGGAGAGGGAGATGTGAGTTAATTAAGGGTTAGTGGGAAGAGAGGAAGAATGAGAATGGCAATGGTGACAAATCTGGAGCTCACCAACTACAACCAAGAGAAGCAACTAAAGCCCCACCAATGATACCACCGCCACCACCACGATCACCAAGAGGATGATATCTTGAGGGGAGGAAGAGGTGAGTTAATTAGGGGGGTGGTGGAGGGAGAGACAAACAGCGAGGGCGATCTGAGCCTCGCGACCACAGAACGAAAGGAAAGGGAGTTAATATAGTAGGTGGGGAGGGCGTTGGAGGCAGCCAAGCATACTGTCGGGAGTGGAGTCGGCATGGGATTTGCCAACTACCACCTCCCGATGGTGGTAGTCGAATCGTGGAACCGGCGTCGGGAAATGCCATGCCAGTTCCACAAATTTCAACTTTTCCCTCCACCCCAAACGAAAAAAAAAGAAGGGCCCTCACTTTTAAATAAACTTTGAACATTAAATATTAATTATTAATTATTAATTATTAATTTAGATTTGGATTTGACTTTGGCTTTGGATTTAGATTCAGTTCAGTCTCGATCTACCTATCTTTTTGGACAATTTTATACTAGTCACAGATTTTTTGTGACCATCCTTGTTATATGCAATTTTCTTTTGCAACCTTCCTCATTATTTGTGACCTTCCTTACTATTTGTGATGCACCTTATTATTTGCAAGATCTGCAAAAAAAAAATTAAAATTCTAATCAATATAAAGAAAACTTATTTAAATGACAATATTGGCGACTTGGTGTTTATTTTTCTAATTAGGATTTATTAGCATTTATTAATATTTATTGGTTAAATACTAAGCATTTATTCACTAATTATAATTAATTAGTAATTTATTATTAATTGACAAGCATTTGATGTAAATTATGCTTAAGGTATTAAGTAAATTATTACATTTGATTTATAAATGTAATTGTTTTTTAATCTAACCTAAGGTAAAATTGGTTAACATATACTAAATAAAATATGTATATTCTTTTGGGTTTGGATCCACATTGGTTTGGATTGGACCCAACCGAAGTGAGACCAAACCAGTTTGAGTTCCAAGGATGAAACTATGAGATTTTTTAAAATTAGGAGGGATGATAATGAGGTCCACTTGATGGAGACACCCCATCTCATCTTTTTTGAAGCCCACTATATCATATGTGGCCCATGCTTGCTTTCAAGACAAACCCAAAATAGCCTCTTTTACGTTTCTTTCTTCTTTTGTTTAACCTTTCCATTTTTGTGAAAAATATGAAAGAGGTTTTGAAAATAAGAGAAAGGGACTGAGGGTCAACCCTCCATCTCCCTTTATTCTCTCTCAGCCATCCATCTCCTTCATCCCGAGCCATCACATTTTAAAAACACGTCCTTTGAGAAGGGGGATTCCCATTCTCATATTTTTTGCTAAGGGGTTTTCTCTTTTGTCTTCTCTCTTCTCCTTCCTCTATCTCCCTACCTATTGTTCTTAAGGAAACCACACCTTTAACAAATATAGTGTAAAGAATGGTGCATTTAAACTCTTATCTACATAGATTTGAAGGGGTTTTTTAATGTTTTTGTTCTTGCAAGGTAAGATCATATACCATCATAAAGATTTCTTCATCTAGAATACTTTTTACCAGCATGTAGTTCATACTATGTTTAGTTTACTTACAAACATTCTTGTTACCTTTTTCAGGCTGCATGTGTATTATTGTCATTCACAATCTGTTGTGATACTAAATGTTGTTGTGCCATTCAGTTTATTTTTCAGCATGTTATTCTTAATCCTACTGCATTTTCTTTTTTACGGGATGTGGTTCTTAAATCATGCTAGTTCTTGCTGCAATTTCTTTCAAAAACGTGACATAGATCAATTTGAAATGTGTGCAGTGGTTTTTAAAGGTCTGCAATGTTTGAAATTTTTGTTCGGAAGCTTGGTTCAACAATTGCTTTTTTATCGGATTGTGTTCCTCAAAAAAATTCACAGTTTTTGATGTTTTGTCTTATCAAGGAGTCAACTCTTGCAGAACAGGAGTCGACCCCTCGTGTGGATAATATGGTTGTTAATTTAATAATAGAATTTATGTGAGCCAGGTTGAACTGGTTGAGAGATCATGTACGAGCTCGGGTCTGATAAGAACCCATGGGGTGCTCAAGGAAACAACATCCTTCAAATAATACATGCATACATCTACACTTTTGACTTGTTATGCTCGCCTTCATCGATAAAGTGCTCATATGGGATAAAGACGCTAGAGCCATATAGAATGAGTTCGAGTGCATATAACAGCATCATGACATAACTATTGCCATAGAAGGGTACTTGGGCTACTAAATTCTGATTTGCCTCATGGATCGAGGTACATGAAATGATAAATCAGTTAATTAAAAAAATAAGATTTTGCATTCACACATGAATGTTAGTTATTCTCTAATGTTGAGATACATGTTTGCTAATTGCATTGACGTTGAGATACATGTTTGCTACTACATTAATGTTGAGATGCATGTTTGCTAATTGCATTGATATTAAGATACATGGTTATTATTTACATTAATGTTGAGATACATGTTTGTTATGTATTTTACATTAATTATATCATGATTATGTCAAATTATTGAATTGTGATATCATGATTATGATGAATGTTCTAGAATTGTGCAATCTTTATGTCTGTAGTATTATCTTACCTGCTCGAAAGTGTTTGACCTCGTTTTATGGGGATACAGGTGATGAATGATTTACAGTGTGGTAGCGTAATAAAGGGGCAAAGCTAGTGGACCATATTTCTATCTTTCTAACGATCCTAGGATATTATCTTAGTTAGACTGAGACAATTTTTGACTCATATGTATGAACATGTTTTATTTAGTTGATTAATGTTGCATCATGATTTAAGTTGGTATGATAATGCTTTTATTTTAATTCTTGTAGAGTTAGATTCTCGATGGAATCTTTAGTATACGGACTTGGATCCAAGTCTGAATAGGAATTGGATCCAGTCTAGTTGAGTATTGTTAGTTCTATAACCCGTGCAGGGTTGTCCAATTCAAAAACCAAAATTATTTTTGTTGCATATTGATCATCTCATTCGAGTTAGATTGTATTTAAAAAAAAAAAAACAGTTGAAAATTTTTACTAATTTCGAGTTGAAATTTTTTGGGCATTACATTATTAGTTGTTACTTTCCTTTATAAGTTGTGACCTTTCTTTGAACTTTAAATATTAAATATTAATTTGAATTTGATTTTAGATTTGGATTAAGATTCAGATTCAGTTTAGTTTGATTTGGTCTGGTCCCGGTCTGGGTCTTGGACTTGATCTAACTTTAACATATCTTTTTGGATAATTGTGTACCTTGTAAAACGATTTGTTACTTACCAAGATAGTCAAAGATTTTTTGCGACCTTCCTTTTTATGTGTTTTTCCTTTGCAACATTCCTCATTATTTGAGACCTTCCTTATTATATGTGATTTTCTTTTGCGACCTTATTAATTGTGATCTTCATTTGTGTTGCCCCTTATTATTAGTTGCAACCTTTATTCGAGTTGCAACTTTCCTTTGCAACATTTCTTGGAGTTGCGACATTTTTAGGAGGGAATACCTAACCTTCTGTTGGCCTCAATGTGTAAACACGTTGGGATGGTTAGTGACACATGGCATTCATGTTAGGGCTATGGCCACCCATGATGAGTGAATTATTTTGCACTTGGTCTAACACCCCCAAATGTTTTTATGGTCTAAAAGAAGGTGGAGTTTCCAATAAGCAAGGCTGAGTGAGTTTCTTTTCCCTTGTATTTTTCTTTTTCCCCTAGTTTCTCTTCAAGATATCATGGTGACTTGTTTACCCAATGACAGGGTGGTTAGTATTGCACGAGAAGGTACAGTCTTGGTTGTATCCCAAAAGTGAAGTTGTTGCCATTAGGAAATTTCTAACACGATTCATATTCAAAACTTTCTTCACGTACTAGTCTTATCTAAAACTTCATAAAAATTAGTAGTCTTCACTTTGGTACCTTGCTGCAACCTAACTGTGTAGATTTTTGGTAAAAAATGCAGCCACCATCAAACATTGCAAGCTGAAATGGCAAAGCTGTAACATTGCAGCCGGAGATTTTAAGTTGTTGGGGCCCATGCTAGCCCTTTCATGGTTTTCAAAATGGAACTTGGATGGTTATAAAGGTGCTGCTTAACGTGATATTCTCAGCATTCTCTCTTTCACAGTGAAAGTTAAAAAGGGCGAGTTACTGGCGATGAAATTCCGAAAAGATTTTCAAAAATGTTTGTTTGTTTTTAACATGTTCTTTAGAAATTTCTTGGTTAAACAAGTAGATTTAAAAAGTTAACTGAAGAAAAAAAAGATTAAGACTTGAAAAAAAATGTGTGCAAAATATAATAAACAGTACGCAAGTGTACAATAAAATCGAGATATTTTTCACATTTAAACAATAAGATCATGGTATTTTCAAAATATGTTACGTAATTAACATTTTTAACTTTTAAGAATATATCATCCTTGCGAGATCTAAAGAGATCTTGTGATATGTGTCACTGTCCCGTACATTTTTCCTACATGAAAATCTTAATTGGCATCGTAAGAAACGTGACCAAGTTCATGAAACCCAGATTTGGCGCGTTTGAATTGTACGTGCATGGGGGCTTGTTAATTAATAAACCCAACACGTGCTTTTAATATAAGAAAACGCCCAAGTTCGTGAACTTGGTCACATTTCAAGTAGTGGCAAGCAAGTTGCAGCCCTGAAAGTAACTCTTCATTGGGTAGATAACGACCAAATAACAAAAAAAAAAAATCTATGACCACATATTTCATTGGGGTGTAAGGATTTGAATGAGTGTGCCTTTATTATATATGCATGGGGGGCTGGTGGATAAACCCAACAGGTTTAACGCACTGAGTTGGTGAACTTGGTCACGTTCCAAATGATGCCAAGAAAAAATACTCTTTTAAGATGAATAGGGGAAGGTATATGGCCAGGGGCGTAGCTAGGATTCATGTGAGGGGGGGGGGGGGGGGGGCAAACAGGGGTGTAGAAAGAAAAATGTATTTGTGTGATAGTCGGGGGTTCGGGGGCAGCACCCCCGAAAAAAAAAAATTTTGAGATAAAATAAAAAATGGCTACAATTATTAATAAAAATCTATTTCATATGGACAAATCAAACTATTTGCTGCAGTCAGGGCTGGGCTAAAAATTGGATAAAAATCTATTTCATATGAAATCAGGGCAGGGCTAGGACTGGGCTTTTAAAAAAAAAAAAATAACTGTTTGGGGAGGCAGGACTGGGCTACAGCCCAGTCCTGCCCCCCCCCCTAGCTACGCCCCTGTATATGGCCAAATAACAATAAAAGCCTTGGTTACAATTGGGCCCCGGCCCACACATAAGGCTAGGTGGGTCGGCTTAAGGGGTTCAAGTTGAAGGACATCACCAGTTTCATACTCAGAATTTTGTCGCTTACTGTAGGGGTTCATTTTATTTTTATTTTTGGAGATAATCCAAGGAAGCCCCCTCCCCCAATCGCACATTGATTGGCCTCAGATTGGTAAAACCCTTGAGGTTCTCCCTCCCACCGACGAGTATCTAATCAACGGCTAGATGGTTCTGCTGGATGACTAGGATTGAATATAGGATGGAATCCATCTTATTTTAAATGATGTCATATATAATCAATGGTAATGATAGGGTGCTCCAGGAGTACCTACTCCCACCTAATAGAAGCTTTAGATTGTCAAATTTCTAACTTTTTAAGTTGATCTGACCCTATAAATATGATCTATAAGCATTATTTAGTAGAAAACAAGTTTTGGATCATGTGTTATATGTGTTATATAGCATATATGTATGTTTTTTAAGACCTTTAAAAAATCAATGGCTCACAATGTATCCAAATTTCATGACCTAAAAAATCCTTCTTTTATGTCCAACCAAACATGATCCAAAGCATGATTTTTATGAAATAAACTATGTTGAGTACATCTATAAGGTTTAATTGAGAAGATACAACCTACAACCATGATTTATAGTATGTGGTACTCCTGGAGCACCATAGCATTAAATGTGAGAGAAGGAAGAATGCCTTTTGTGTAAGAATTTGGTGCAGATGCCCATTCTGGGGTTACCCTAATAAGATGATACAACAATCAGATGCAGCTTACACCTTTCATTTAAAGATTATAAATGATAAATGCCCATTGTGGGATTACCCTTGCATGGGGGCTGGTGGATAAACCCAACACGTTTAACACACTGAGTTCGTGAACTTGGTCCCCTTTCCAAATGATGCCAAGAAAATACGGTTTGCAGTTGAATAGGGGAAAGTATATGGCCAAATAACAATAAAAGGCTTGGTCACAATTGGGCCCCACACATGGCTAGGTGGGTCGGCTTAAGGGGTTCAAGTTGAAGGACATCACGAGTTTCATACTCACGATTTTGTTGCTTGGGGTTTCTATTTTTTTTTTTTTTTTTTGAGATAATCCAAGGAACCCCCATCACCAATCGCACATTGATTGGCCTCAGATTGGTAAAACCCTTGAGGTTCTCCCTCCCACCGACGAGTATCTACATTCATTCTTAGCCATCCAATCAACGGCTAGATCATTCTGCTGGATGGTTAGGATTGAATGTAGGATGAAACCCATTTCAGTTGAATAGGGGAAAGTATATGGCCAAATAACAATAAAAGGCTTGGTCACAATTGGGCCCCACACATGGCTAGGTGGGTCGGCTTAAGGGCTTCAAGTTGAAGGACATCACGAGTTTCATACTTAGGAATTTCTCGCGCTTACTGTAGGGGTTTCTTTTTTTTAGATAGTCGCGCACCCCCCTCCCCAATCACCAATAGCTCAGATTGGTAAAACTCTTGTGGTTCTCCCTCCCACCGAAGAGTATCTACATTCATTCTTAGCCATCCAATCAATGGCTAGATCTTTCAGCCAGATGGTTAGGATTGAATGTAGGATGGAACCCATTTCAGTTGAATAGGGAAAAGTATATGGCCAAATAGCAAAATACTCAGGATTTTGTCGCTTACTGTAGGGTTTTTTTTTTTTTTTTTGGGGGGGGGGGGGGAGAGATAATCCAAGGAACCCCCCACCCCCCAATCACCAATAGCACATTGATTGGCCTCATTGGTACTTGAGGTTCTCCCTCCCACTGAGGAGTATCTACATTCAATCTTAGTCATCCAATCAACGGCTAGATGGTTCTGCTCGATGGCTAGGATTGAATGTAGGATGGAACCCATCCTATTTCAAATAATGGGATCCGTGTTCGAGGAGTACACCCAGCTTCGATCGAATATATGGTAAGGAACACCACCCATAGGTTTCAAACTATGTCCGATGGGCAAAAGAGAGTACTCATGAAGTTTTACACTGCAGACAATGCAACAAGGCCACGATCAACATGGGACATCTCAGCCCATAACAGGACATCTGAACCATAATGGTGGTTTATACTCATTATAAAAAAAAAAATCAAGAAGAAACTTTGATCACATACTTTTTTACAAGTACAACAAATTAAGCAGGTGAGTCATTATAAGACACTAATTCTTATTGAGGGAGGATCAGGTGCAATGTGATTCCACACTTTTAGTGTGCTGCTTCACCTGATCACCCACCATCTTTGAGATAAAGCCTGTCAGCTGTGGAGCCGAACAGAAGATAATGGGTGATTAGGTGCAGCAGCACAGAAGTATACAATCACATTGCACCTGTTCTCAATTCTTTCTTGTTGCACCAAAATGGTATGGTTGTATGTATAACTGGTAGGGGTCTGCCTAACCCCACTCTGTCCAAAAAAATCTTTCTTATTGCACATGATGGATATGAGATTTAGTTAACCCCATCCAAGTGTTAAACCAGGTTAACTTTTATTGCACATACATAGCAATCAACAAAATTGTTTTTTCTTGTATCACCTGTTGCAGTGTAAATTTTTTTGCACATATTTTGTTTTTTTTAATTTATAACCCGAAGAAACCACACTCGGCACTAAGACATGGTGATGGTGGCTCATCTTGCCAAACCTACGGTCACTGTGCCAGCTGCGTAAAACTCCGAGGTTAAGATCCCTGCCCCTGGGGCCTATGCTACATATGTAGTTAGGATTGTGCACATATGTGCAATTTCACCTCTACAGGATTTACCAATTTAAACTGTGAACCAGGAAAATCTTGAGAAAAGTTAGCAAAACTCTGTTTAAAACATGTTCATTTCAATAAAACTTTGAGAATGAAAAAAACAACTGAAACTTCTTTTCCAAAAAATAGGCAAAAAGTGCATTCTTCTGAGCTAAGTGTTTAAAACATGAAAATTTATATTTTGGCAAAATACTTTTAAAAAAACTCAATTATAGATCCAATTGGATCGGATCTTGGGTTCAGATCATAATGATTCTTGAATGTGATTCTCATTGCCTCTATATCCCAACTTGTTTTTCATAGAAAAATCTCATATATATGTTTGTTTTTTTAACCCGTTTTATAAAATTAAAACCAAATTTTGTGACTCATTTCTTATGTCTTTTTTTATCAATTGTCCTTTTTAATGTGAGAATGTATGCAGTAATTAATGAATTTTTGGCGTTTCACATATTGCTAACTATTGCGACCTTGTTATTCACCTGACATGGGACAACAATGGTTCAAAACCTACGGGGGATGTCCTCTGCTGCAAGTTCAAAGCTGGGTATGCTCCTTGATGAGCAGGAGGGACCTCAAGAATTTTACCAACTGGAGGCTTGCTAATTTGTGGTTCGTGAATGGGCTTTTCCCTTGGCCGAGGGAAAAAAGAAAAAAGAAAAGACCTAAGATACTGTGTCCTTTCAGCTTCAAATGAGTAAACCTCTACCATTTGATGCAAATTGTCGTGCTTCTTATAATCGTAAACTGACATTGCAAGAATCTGAGAGCATATTTGCAATTAGTTCTTAATGATACCATATATAATCAATGGTAATGATAGGGTGCTCCCGGAGTACCTACTCCCACCTAATAGACCAGTATTTTGTCTATGTATTCCATGAACCTCACAAAATTCAATAAACTCATTTGAAAGATATTCACCACCTCTATCAGATCTAAAAGGCTTTATTTTGTAATTATGAAAGTTTTAAACCTTTGCTTTAAAAATCTTAAATTTTTTAAATGATTCGTCTTTTGTTTTTATGAGATAGACGTAAGCATATTTTGTGAAATCGTTAATAAAAGTTATAAAATAAATGTTACTCCCACAAGTTAGAGTATTTTTTAAATCGCATACATCACTATGTATTAAATCTAATAATTTAGAAGTTCTTTCGATACTCTGAAATATCTTTCTCGCAAACTTTGCTTTAATACAAACATTACATTTTCTAAGATGTTCAATTTTGCATTTAGGAATAAGTCCTAAGTTACCCATGCTTCTTAAAGATTTATAATTTACATATCCTAATCTAGCATATCATAAATCATATAAGTAAAGCATATAAAAGAAGAAGAATCAACTTTATTACCCAAATTTACTTTGAACAACCCATTGGTAGCATAACCTTTACCTACAAACTTGTGGTTCTTCGACAATAATATTGTTGAATTCCATTACAACTTTGAAACCAAGAGTTGTAAGCAGATACATATATACAATATTTTTTGTGACAATAAGTACGTGATACACATTTTGGAGGGTTAAACATTCGCAAAGGTGAAGTGAAGTTTCACACTTCTTTTTTCATGAACTTTAGCTTCATGTTTATCTCTCATATATATCATATGGTCTTCTCTCACGGTTTTGTATGTTTTGAACATACTTCTATCATTGCATGAGAGGATCGTTGATTCAGAATTCATGTATCATCATTTATCTGAATTAATCATGAATATCTCACTAACTACAACCACCAGGTCGTCATCGGGTTTACTAGCTTTATTGCCTTAGAATTTCTTTCTATGTCGGCATTCTCTCACATAGTTATCCGATTTTCCACAAGTATAGTAAGAAACCGTTTTTTCTCTTTTTAGCATCAAATTTAGAATTCTTGTTCTTGCTCTTAAGTCCAAGTTTGAACCTTAGTTTGTGTTCAACCATATTTACCTTAGCACGGGCTTCTTTCATATCATATTTCTTATCTTGAGATCGAGCTTTCTCCTCGATTCTAAGATGTTAAAGAAGTTTTTCTAAGGTAAACTCTTAATTCTTATATTTCAATTCATTTTGATAATCTTTCCAAGATGAAAACAATCTCCCAATAATTACAGCCACCTGGAATCATTCATCAATGTTCATACCCTCAGACTTGATCTGATTACTCAAGATCTGCATCTCATAGACTTGAGGTAGCAGTGACTTATCATCGAAGAATTTGAAATTCATATACTTGTTAACAAAAAACTTACGATTTCCTGCATTCTTCATTTTATACTTGCTTTTAAGGGCTTTTCATAAATTCTTTGCAGTACTGACTTATGAGTAGAGGTCGAATAAGGTGTCAGAGAGTGCATTCAGTATGTGTCCATGACACACGAAGTTATCATGTTTTCACTTTAGTATCCTGTGATTTTCAGCAATGGTTTTGTCCTTCCATTCTTCTGCATAGTCTTCTGTGAGCACGTACACCACTTTTGCAATCGTGAAAAAAATGAACACCTTGTGTTGCAATCATTTGAAATTTGTGCCATCAAACTAGGACAACTTATGCAGCTCCTGGTTTCTAACCTTCACATTTGCCATTTGCAGAATTATCACTTAAAAATTATTGAAAATTATACCTTATTTAGTGGGTCAAGCAACTAAGATTGAACGAGTGAGCTCGGAGGCATGCGTAAATGTGTTGTCTTTCAAGCGATAATTGCCCCACTTAAGATCAAGTCCTTGGTGCAATGGGTATTCGTGCAACTACGCTCCCAGAATACAACCAAGTTTTTTCCTTCTCACGAATGATTGAACCACAACCTATACTGGGTGAGCCCAACAACCACTACATGAACCACCTTTAACAGCCACTTGACTTGACTAGGTTTAATCAGATATAAATCATGGGTTTGAATATGGATTCTAACAATAACTAGGTCCAGATTCAAACCACATCTGGATATGGGTTTGAACAACAACCGGATCTGGATCCTAAATAAAGATTCAAACTATAACGAATCTAGATCCCAGATAGAGATCCAAACTATAGCCAAATTTAGATCCTAACCACAACTGAATCTGCATCCGAAGCAGGGTTGGATCTGGGCTAACCAGATCTGAATCTCTACATGAATTTTGGTCTAACCTAAGAGAGAGAGAGACATCAAAATGAGAGAGAGAGGAGAGCAAAGCTCGAGATAGAGATAGAGAGGAGAGAATAGTGAGGGATGAGAAATGAGGAGGAGCTGGGTTTATATAGACCTCAAACCCCCATTAAAGGGTCTTTAAGCAAAAAACATCTAGCCATTATGGCTATTCATGAATGCCCAAAACAGCTAGTCTAAGGAGAGAGCTAAAACTAAACTAAAACAACCCTGAAAGGTCCAAGGTCAACCTTGATTGAGTCAAAAGTCAACAAGTCCAAGGATAAGGGTGATGGATCTTGAAACGTTTGGGTCTTAATGGCCATGCAAGTCGGTTTGGATAATATCTGACCTGATCCAAAAGAGATAAAGCATAACATTATGGCTTGGTCAACGAACATATATGGACTTGGGATCAAAACCGCCCAAGTGCCAAAAAGGTTAAAGCCTAGCCAGACCAGACTAGACCATATTGAGCCAGGTCGTGTCCATGTCTAAATCTGCAAACTGAAACTCAAACCCAAATTCAAATATAAATATATATTATTTGTAATTCAAGATCAAAAATGCCCTCTATGGCACAATCCTCCTATATAAGGACAAAGAAATTTCCTACAACTTTCAATATGGGACTAAACTTCAGTAGGAAACACTACACCCACATACATAGAAAAAATTGAAAAAAATAGAACCTAAAGTTAGGTAGTTTGGAGCAAAAATCCAACAGTTTCCAAATCCCCCAATTGAAACTCACAACAGGTGGGTTGTTTTGACCAAATCTAACCCCATGAATGTGTTCAATACGGTCCAACCAAATAGTCAGAATCAATCCTTGAATTGCATTTTTTGACATAAAAATACAATTTTTGTTAGAGTTGAAATTCAGTAAATTGTACTTCGTTGATTTTTAAACCCTGGGAAATCCAATGTACACATTAGAAGCTACTAAGCCAAATGTGATGTGAGGGGAAAAATATTAGAAATTTTCACTTGGGGTCGGAACCCATGAGAGTATCAAACATTATCCCATCTACACACCCAGAAGCATAAAGCACAGCTTATAACCTACTTATTTTTGAAAAAAAAAATCAGATCATTTGACCCATCGAGCAAGGTAATCAGACTATATCAAATCAAAACCTGGCAAGGACCTGACTTAATTCATTTAAAAGCTATTTTATTTTTCTTGTTTTTTGTAATCAGGTAATCAAGCTGACCAATAAATATATGGCTGATTTTATGCTTGGTTTTATCAGGTCTGGAACAAAAAGAAAAGAAAAAAGAGCACTGGCCCTGACACCCATTGGTGCTTGGAGGGCTTCTAATGCAAAGAATCTCTCCACAGTAAGTGGGAGCAAAACATTGATAACCTAATGATAATAAGTCCACAAATGACATATCAACATGAGATTTTTATGATTATAATCAATAAAACAATATTACCAAATATAGCACGTCAATTGGTGTAATGCAATTCCCACCTGTACATTTTTGTTAAACCTTTCCCCATTGGACCCTCTGGCATTCTATGTACAAACATATGCAGATTTACAAATTCTATAAAGAGAAAATGCCAACTTACCTAACCTTCCCAATGTTACCATTACCTGTCATGTATCTGATCTTTTTTATGTCAATGCCAATCTCAAAACTGTGAAACCGGTTAATATGTACTAGCAGGACTGAAAAACTTGAGTGCTTGGCCAATCCGTTTCAATAATCTAGAAGGTAGCCACTGCAATATGACTTTGGGAGATGGCGAACACCATAGTATGGCCAAGCATAAAATAATGCTTCTTAATCTTTAGGCCATAAACAAATAGTTCAAATCTTCCTCAGTAAGCCGAGTTTGTCTGCTACCTGTTTCATATTCTCCAAACGCAGATGCAACCATCATTCTTTTCTTTTCCTGGTAATTTAGCAAGAGAGCATGCTTAACTACATAGCATAAAAAAAGTGCATATGCAATGAGTGCATATAACACCTGGACAAGGGGTGAGGAAGTAAATTAATTGTGTGCAAAATGATGAAGACAGTAACACAATCATATTCACCCAAGAGGTACTCAGAAAATAAATAATAAATGCAGGTGTCATATCAGAAATTGGAGAACGAAAAAAAATAAAGGAAAGCAGCAAGCAAAGTTCCTGAATGACAAACTACACAACCACTGAAACTTTGGCATGCCAACAACATTGCAGAACCCTTGGAACTACATCAAATCATGTGATGGTTTATAAAGTCTCGTGTGTAATCTTTTAATACCAAAAGTACAATGAAATTATAAGCATGGGTAATCAGCTGAAACTTTATCTGCTACTGCCTCAAAGAATTATGGACAATAAGATCCACGCTTCTGATAATCAGGAATGACATTATACCTGCCAGGGAGCAAAACTAACACTTGTACCTTCCATGCAGGTCTGGAGCACTATTTCAAACAAAAAAATTTGATGTTCTGGACCTGGTACAAAAGGGGACAAGTACTGCTCTGAAGGTCCATGAAAGTAAAATGGTACAGAAGATAAAAATTTGAATTAATGACACATATCCTTCTCTGAATTGAGCATGAATGACCATGACATCACATACCTTCTCTTAACCAGCCATATGAGACAACACTCTGAAATGCAGATGATGGAACTTTTATGAATCATCAAATGTTGGAAGGGACAACAAAGAAGTCCCACGTGCAAAACATGATCCAAATGGCTGATATTGCATGAAGAATTTAACCAATATGGCTGACATTGCATGAAGAATTTAACCAATAAACATACTGCCCATTTCTCATTTGAGCTCACAAGACCATAAAGTATCAATGATTTCCCATGACATCAATCACAGAACAAGCAGGAAATAGAATTTTAAAACACAAGATTTGAACCCCAATACCTGAAGGGCTAATATGCGGTCTTCAACCGTGCCTTTGACAGTCAACCGAGTAACAGAAACAGGTCGAGTTTGACCAATTCTATGTGCTCTATCAATA
The DNA here is from genome assembly GCF_984573655.1 of Nuphar pumila. Taxonomy (NCBI): domain Eukaryota; kingdom Viridiplantae; phylum Streptophyta; class Magnoliopsida; order Nymphaeales; family Nymphaeaceae; genus Nuphar; species Nuphar pumila. The sequence continues at coordinate 36,265,267 of NC_143254.1, forward strand.
GCCTGATCTTCAGTAGTAGGATTCCACCAGAGATCCAGAAGAAGAACATGACAAGCAGCAACCATATTGAGACCAAGACTCGCAGCCTTCAGTGACATAATCATAACTGAAACCTATAAAAGACCATGTAACTATGAGAACTACATTTAGTTAATGTGGGGAATGTGTGCTACTACTCATCACACACACACACACACACAAAGGTAAAGTTCATTTTTGCTACTTCTGAGTGTACCATACTATCTAGTAGAAAGTCAAAGTTGCAGGCATTATTGACTCATCAGACACTGTAGACATGCTCACCAATGGTTTGATTACTAAAAATTATTTTTGAATCGAATTGAATTGATGTGAAAATCATTTTATAAAATTTCGACGTGCTGCATTGATTTGTAGATTCTTTTGAAAACTCATACAAGCATCAAAACCCCTTAATCCAATACATGTACCCCACTAAAAACATGATATAGGCTACATCTATACAATCAGATCCACAATCAATGGGAATACTAAATAGTACGATACTTTCAATAATAGCAAAGATAAGCCCATAGTTATGTCACTTGTTAGGAAAAAATTATAACTGGAGTGTTGGCAAATCCTGTGAAACAAAACGCAGGAAGCGTACTTGAATTCGCCATGGATCGCAATTGCGTGTAAGGAATTTGGCGTTCTCCCCAGCCGGTCGACACCCATAATGAGCCCAGGCCTTAGGTCGACGGTGAGCAGGACCCTTCCACGATATCAGAATATGGAATTGTTTTGGCAGGATAATTGTTATGAATCACTCATTATCTTCATAGCCTCCTAACCCCTTTATACTCTTAACCCCTTTATATAATGAGAGAATAAGGCAGTTACGTGAATGTGGTCTCTCCACATTCACGTAACTCTCACCCACTAACCCCATTATGTGGCCACTAATGTGACCTACTAATGGTTGTCAAACTGGGTCACACTGTGGGTTGGACCCTTAACCCATAATGTCCAAGATTTTTCCACTTGACCCATTGACACCAAAAGTGTACTAAATCGAGGTGTATACCGTTATCTCGATTTAACTCTTCATGTGGGTTTACATGTCACCCTTTATCATAAGGATGAATCTTATGAGTCATGGATATAAACACTCCTTTATGAAATGTCATATCAGAGTTACCAGTCGAGGAAGCGGGAAGCGGGAGCGGGAAGCGAGGCACTTTCAAAAATTTAGGAAGCGGGGAAGCGTGGGACCACTTAGAAGAAAATTCTGAACTGTCTCGGAAGCGACCTAGGAAGCGAACCGAAAACGACCTAGGAAGCGAGGGGGAAGCGAAAAAAATGAAAAAAATGGCGAAGCGTGGGGGAAGCGCGCTTCCCATTTATGGGAAGCGTGTTTCCCATAAAAGGGGGATGCGCTTCCCATAAAAGGGAAGCGCGCTTCCCCAAAAAAAGGAAACACGCTTCCCAAAAAAGGGGGACGCTTCCCCTTATGCTTCGGAAGCGCGACGTTTTGCGCTTCCCCTTTTGCCTAGGCGCTTCCGGTAACTCTGTGTCATATTCTCATGTACTACACTACAATTCACCTTCAGTGCTTAGGCATGTAGAAAATTACATTTATGAATAGGTTGGTCTCTCACCTATTCTATTGGTCCTTTAATATTATTATTTTGCTATTCACTCTAACCCATATGAGAGATTCTTTATACAAAATCAACAATAACACAAAACCTTAGAGAATCAAAAACATAAACACAAATGTGATCACATAATGTATTGTCATACATCAGAAGGAATAAAAAAGACTCATCCCCTTTACATGTTGGGAATACAATCCCGGTGCTAGCCCTTTAGTAAGGGGATCCGCAGTCATTTCATTCGTCCCAATTGTATCAATACATACTAGATGATTCTCAGTCCTTTCTTTAACAACAAAATATTTTAACTCCATGTGTCGACACGATGTTGGGCTCTTGTTGTTATTTGAAAAGGACATGGCTGCTTCGTTATCACAAAAGATTTTTAGTAGTCTCTCAATAGAGTCCACTATACTAAGAACCATAATGAAGTTTCTTATCCAAATGGCATGTGACGAAGTCTCATATAGAGAAATAAATTCTGCTTCTATGGTATGAGCAGCAGTGGTAGACTGCTTTCCACTTCTCCATGAGACAGCACCACCCGCTAGAAGGAAAATGTATCCAGTAGTAGATTTTCTACTGTCAATACACCCTCCTAAGTCCGCATCAGAGTATCTAACGACCTCTAGGTGATCAGCTTTCCTGTAGGTCAACATATAGTCTTTTGTTTCTTGTAAATAGTGCGTAACCTTCTTCGCTGCCTTCCAGTGCACAATGCCTGGATTTGACTGATATCTACCAAGCATTCCCACAGCAAATGCTATATCAGGTCGAGTGCAGGTCTGCGCGTACTACAAACTCCTAACTGCCAAAGCATATGGGACAACATCCATCTGAGCTTTCGCAATATCATCCTGAGAACAGTCCTTAAAAACCTGAAAGACCTCTGATTTTTCAGATAATAAGTAGAGATACATATACCGTGAGTAATCGTCTATAAAGGTGACAAAATATTTTTCACCTGTATAACACGATGAAAAAGAGACGCACACATCCGTATGCACTATTTCTAACTTTTCATTGCTGCGTTTGGCATCTTTTTTATATGTGTTAGACTGCTTAGCCTTTATGCAGTCAACACATGGCTCTATATTCGTAAAATCAAGGGATCCGAGGATTCCCTCTTTCACGAGTCTTTGAACTCTCTTTCGAGATATGTCCTAACCTCCGATGCTAAAGCAAATAGGATTGATCATCCTTTAGGCCATGTTTATTGTCAATCATTGTGTTCTCAATGGAGTGAGATTCCCGAATTTGGAATTTGGTTCTTAATCGATACAAACCATCACACATATATGCAGAATCTATATTCATTGAATTTTTCATAATAATAAGTTCAGATTTTTCAAATTTAAAAGCAAAACCAAACTTATCAAGTTTTGAAATTAAAATTAGGTTCCGACTATAAGATGAAACATAAAATGTATCGACCAAATCCAATATAAATCCTGACTCCAACATAATTATGCAGGTCCCAATGCTCTTGACATGTGAACGCATCTTATTTCCTTAGAAGATGCTTCTTTCATGCTCCGTTGGTTCCCTTTTGCTCAGAAATGCCTGCAAAGAGTTGGCAATGTGCACCGTGACACCAGAATCAATCCACCAACTATGCAATGGAACGTGAATTAAATTGCACTCATGAGAAACGAATGACTTATTACCTTTATTTTCGAGTCACTTCTTTTACTTCAAACAGTTCACCTTCTTATGCCCCTTCTTTTTGTAGAAGAAACACTTTATAGAAGGGTCTCCTAACTGGGATTTAGCTTTCACCTGAGAGTTTGAACTCTCCCCAGTGGCTCTCTTCTGATTCTTCTTTTTGAATGAGTTTTTCTTTGGCCTCAACCTCTGTTTATCCTTATAAGAGGCCATATGTGCACTTGGCATCCTCTCACCCTTCAATCTCTCCTCTTATTCAACACACTTGGCCAAGAGGTCACTAAAAGACCACTCACCATTATGTGTGTTGTAGGAGATTTTAAAGGGTCCATACTCAGTAGGTAACGAGGTTAAGATCAGATGAACTAAGAAGAAGTCAGAGATGGCGAACTTCATGTCATTTTGTTGAGTCGCAATATTCCTTATTTTCAAAATGTGTTGTCGGATGTGACTGTCACCAACATATTTCATTGACACTAATTTGGACATGAGCGTACTGACCCTTGCTTTATTAGAAGTGACGAACTAAGCCTCAATGGCTCCTAGAAATTCTTTCACTGTCCCATAGTGAGGAATGGCACCTCGAATATTCTTAGCCACCCGAGATTGCAAAAGCAACAGGCTAAGTTTGTTTGAGCGCTCTCACTTCTCAGAGGCAACCTTCTGATCGGTTGTACTCTGATCTGTAAGAGCGGGAGGTTCGTCAATTCTAAGGGCCAGATCTAAATCCATATAGTCCAAAGTGAATAATACGATTTATTTCCAATCAAAAAAATTTGATCCGTCTAAAATGGGGATATTACTAGAACCGTTGATAAGGAAAGAACCTGATAAAACAAGAAACAAAAACGGAAAGATATTACTATTATTGCTCAGACGAGACTCGTGATGAAAAGGTAAAATTGAAACCCTTTATTTTCACCTTTTCTGAGACAAGCTTAGTTGAGCCATTATCGTTCCACTTTGGTGAAAACGACAATACTCATAGTTGTTCTGTCTCTTCAATTCTCAAGAAATTGACTTCAGTTGGTGAAACTAGCAGATCATGTAACCAGAGGCAATTCAGCAATGTACCTTTGGGTACGAACATGCTTCATGGGCTGGAATACACATCTACTATCACACCTTGTGTAAATTTAGAACACAACGACCTATCTTTGGGTAGAATCGATGTTTCATAAATTCATACACAATCATAATAACGAATCTTAATACGGTCCAAAGAATTCTTAATTAACACGACTCAGATCACTTTGGTGATTACATGAATCGGTCAATCAAGATCTTTTACCAAAAATTCTATTTGTATTATGGAGCACGCTCATGCACATATTTTAATGCATGTATATTCATGACATAATATAAGTTCATGCTTCAACTAATATACATAAACTAATTGTCATGAATTTAGTTACAATTCATGCTTAAAACCATCATGCACAACTTAAGCAACACAAAATACATGAATTAACATGCATAAGTCATGCATTATCCACATTATAAAGCATGAAAAATAACAAAAGCATGCTCATATGGGTAAAACCCAGGGTCCTCAAGTAGGAACCAGTCTGAAAACACCATGAACTAGTCTGAAACCGCCCTGAACCGTTCATCAAAGGGTCTGAATCGGTTCTAAACCTTATGAACCGATACTAAATACGAACAAAAGTTCATAAAAACTCTATGACCGAAAAGCCAAAATCCCTGTACCTTCATAGATCCATGAGAACAGGTTCTTAGCATCTCGAAACCGGTGAAAAACTAGAAGCAACTGGTTAAAAACGACTCTGAACCGGTTCCGAAAAGGGCCGGATCAGGTTCCTGATCCGGTTCAAGCCAAACAGTACCCGAATCAAACGTAAGACTGGATCCGATCCGGTCTGAACTGGACCCGGGTCTAGCCCGGTCCGAAAGAGACCCGGATCGGACCCGACTCAAAATATACCCGGGTAGGACCCGGTCCTAAATGGATCGGGTCTAACCCGATCCGAGAGGGACACGGATCTTTCCGGATTAGACCCAGACCCGGAACCATTATGGGTCCGGGTCAGATCCAAGAATAAATGGCAGACCCAATCCACCCAAATGGGTTTGGATCGGGTCTGTCACCGGATCACCTTGCTGGACCCAATCTGGTACCCCGATGGTTTTCTGTTTGCGGTTTTCAAAGAAACCGAAAGGGTTTCTCCTCTAAGAAAACCCTTCGTCGCCCCACAGCGACCCATTTCGCTGTACGGCGACCGACGTCGGTGCTCAACCGGCGACGGTCACCTCCCCCGGCGACAGCCCCCTCGTCTCCGACTAACCCATATGGCGGCAGCAGTCTATGCTTCAGAGGAGTACCAATACCCCCGGTGGCACCTCAGCGACGCCAGCAAGGCCACCGGCGATTGACGGCTGCCCATGCTGGTAAATCGCCCACGGCGATCAACCCGACGACAGGTAAAGGATACAATTTCTTTCTTTCTTTTTGTCGCCAGAGCAACCGGTAAACTGGCGATGTCGTTGGGCAGCCCGTGGCACCGGCAAGGCCACCGCTGCCACCTGTAGCTCTTTGGCAAAAGCCTATCGACCAAAACCCCCAACCCGACGGCTGACGGGTTTTGGTGAAAAGGGGGTTTTTAACCCCGCTTTTTCCTTGCGAGCAGCACAAGAGGTAAGGGGTTTGCCGCACTCCGCCCGCAATCCAGCGGTCCGGCAAAAACCCCCTTCCTTCGGCGACATCTCACTACGATCCCGACGCCGACAGAGTTTTCCTGCTACCCAACGACGCAGATTTAACTCTCAGCCTCCTGCAGTGAGAGCTGTCGCCCCACGGCAACAGTTTCCATACTCCGGCAACCGTCATAGCCCCACGACGACGAACAGTCACCGACGGAAAGGCATTGTCGCCGGTGAAGGTTGTCGCCCCACGGCGACAGTCTGTCAAAAGGGGGGGTGTCCGGTGACTGTGTTTCTGAATACATATGAGCTAGACAGGCTCAATCTGTTACAGTCGCCGGACAGTGACAATAGTCGCGAAAATGCCGAAAAGGCCCTACACGGCCATGTGCAGCGGAAATGCGTGACATGGTCCCATAACCCAATGTTGGCAAATCCCGTGAAACAAAATGCAGGAAGCGTACCGGAATTCGCCATGGATCGCAACTGCGTGTAGGGAATTCGGCGTTCTCTTTAGTCGGTCGACACCCACAATGAGCCAAGGCCTTAGGTCGACGGTTAGCAGGACCCTTCCACGATATCAGAATATGGAATTGTTTTGGCAGAATAATTTCTATGAATCATGAAATGAAATGGGGATCTTCGAAACACGAGCTTAGATTCACAAAGGCAAGTGTCAAGAATGACACTAAAGCATAACCCTTAAAAAGGGTATAACTGGAAACAAAATAAAAATAAAAATGTATTCTTTATTGATATGAAAAACCAATTGCTTAAGAAGCATTGAAATGAAATACAAGAGGGGCTGAACCCCTTTATATACACAACTGAAAGAGGACTCAATAGAGTTGTTGGATTGTGTGAGTCTAACAGCTCTATTGCTAGTCAAGTCTGGACAGGACTTGACTAGCAACAGTCATTCTAGTTCAAACTGAACTAGATGACATAAAGACAAAAAATAAAAATAAAGGAAAAAAATTACAGAAAAGAAAGAAATGAAAAATGTATATATATATATAATTATATATATATACAATTTTACATTTTAACACTCCCCATCAAACTTACGGTACAATGAGCGAAAGTTTGTCTAAGAGAAAGTGAAATCGGGGAGCAGCGAGAGGCTTTGTAAAGAAGTCTGCTAACTGATATTCTGAAGTGACATATGGCAGATCAATTATCCCATGTAGATATTCCTCTCTGACGTAGTGACAATCCATTTCGATGTGTTTTGTGTGTTCGTGGAATGTTATGTTACTGACAATGTAGATCGCACTTTTGTTGTCACAACACATTTGTGAAGCCTTTGTTGCTTCAGCTCCCATGTCAGCAAGCAGTCGTCGGAGCCAAACTATTTCCATAGTCGTGGTTGTCATGGCTCTGTATTAAGCTTCGGTGGATGAGAGAGATACCTTATGCTGCTTTTTACACCTCCACGAGATCAATGATTCTCCTAAAAAGACACAAAAGTCAGTGGTTGAGTGTCTGTTATTGGGATCACCTCCTCAATCAGCATCAGTATATGCAATTAAATCAAGAGAAGAGGAGGAAGATAAGAAAAGTTCTCATGAAATAGAGGACTTGATGTATCTGATAATACGCATGACTGCTCCTATATGAACAGAAGTAGGAGCATGTTGAAATTAACTTGCTGTGTGAACAGCATGTGTTATATCTGGTCTGGTAATTGATAGATAGGAAAGTGCCCCGACAAGCTGTCTGTAAGGAGTAGGGTCTGCAAGAAGTTCTCCATCATCAATCTTCATTTTAACATTAACAACTTCTGGAGTGTCAACTTTCTTATCATCAGTAATACCATACCTGAAACAATAGCAAAAGCAAATTTAGTCTGAGATAATAAATATCCTCTAAGAGAATAAGCAACTTCAATGCGTAAAAAATATCTCAATAAGCTCAAATCAGTCATTTCAAAATGAGATTTAAGAAGTGTTTTGATTGTTTCAACTCCTTGTTTATCGCTTCTGGTGATGATCATATCATCCACGTAGAGAAGAAGCACAATGATCCCTGCATCAGAATTCTTAATAAACAAAGCAGTGTCAGTTAAACAGAATTGAAAACCAATATCAATCATAACACGACTAAACCTATCATACCAAGCTTTTGGTGCTTGTTTAAGTCCATAAAGAGTTTTTTCTAAGCGAAGGACTTTACCCTTAGGAATACTTAGACCAGAAGGGGGTTTCATGTATACTTCTTCAACTAGCTTTCCATTTAAAAAAGCATTTTTGACATCCATTTGAAAAATAAACCATTTTTTTATATAAGTTAAGGCAATTAAGGTTCAAACAGTAGTCATACGAGTCACCGGAGCAAAGGTTTCTTCATAATCAATCTCATATTCTTGGGCATAACCTTTGGCTACTAAACGGGCTTTATATCTTTCAAGAGTACCATCACTCTTGGTTTTAATTTTATAAACCCATCGACATCCTATAGTTTTCTTTCCTGGAGTAAGATCTTGAATATTCCATGTAGAAGCTTTTTCAAGTGCATCTAATTCAGCTTTCATGGCTTCTATCCATTTGATATCATTTTTTGCTTGAAAATATGTGTATGGTTCTTCATATGAGTGAATTAATGCAATAACTGCCCTATATGTGGGTGAGAAAGACTCGTATGATACAAACTTTCCTGGAGGCCTCGAGACTTGGGATGATTGTCTAGTTGGAATGTTAGAATATTTTTCAAGTGCACATGGAGGATTAGACTCTTGTCACCTGGAATATTGAATACTAATATCTCTATGAACTTCATTTTCAACATTAAGATCAATAATTCTTTGATCATCATCAAAGTTACAGTCAAGGTCATATTCATCAGATGTTGATGTTAGATCTAGCAAAAAGGAGTACTCAGCGACGTCTTTTAATTTTCTAAAATCAAAGAAGCTCTCCTTTTCAAGAAAGGAAACATTTCTAGACACATATAGTTTATTATTTTTGAAGTCAAAACATCTATAACATTTCTGGTTTTCAGCATATCCTAAAAAGGCACAGGGAATCGCACGAGGGGAAAGTTTATCATTTTAGTCAGTAAATATGAAACATTTGCACCCAAATATTCTTAGTCTAGAGTAGTCTGGAGAAATGTTCATAAGTTTTTCAATTGGAGTGATATTTTGTAACGAAGAAGATGGCATCCTATTAATGAGATAGGTGGCAGTTAAGGCAGCTTCTGCCCAAAAGTCTTTCGGGACTTGATTTGCTATTAATAAAGTCCTAGTGGTTTCTATAATATGGCGATGTTTTCGTTCTGCCAGTCCATTTTGTTAAGGTGTATAAGGACAAGATCTTTGATGTGTGATGCCATGCAATTTAAGATAATTTTGAAAATCTGTGGATAAAAACTCTCCCCCTGAATCTGTGCGAAAAATAGTAATATCATTTTGAAACTTGTTTTTAACCATATTATGAAAAGTTTGAAAGTATGAAAATACTTCAGACTTATGTTTGAGAAAGTACATCCACGTATGTCGGGAGAAATCATCGACAAAAATAACATAGTAAACAAATCCTCCTTTAGAAATTACTGGTGCAGGGCCCCAAACATCCGAGTGTATTAATTTAAGTGGTCTTTAAGAGAAAAAGGTTTTGTTCTAAAATGGTAATCTTTTCATTTTGCCGAGAATACAATCTTTACAATCTAATGATTTAGAGTTACGAAATTTCCCTAGATTTGGAAAATGTTGGATTTTGGCTATATGTGGGTGACCAAGTCTCTTATGCCACAGTTCCAACTCTATTTTTTGAATATTATAACAAAAAGCTTTCTTCGGCATTTCCAAAAAATCCATGTAATAGAGTCCTCCTTCTCTATGGCCTTCCCCAATCAGCTTGCCTGACTAGCGATCCTGTACCCAACAACCATGAGAAGAAAAAGAAATATTACACCCATAATCAGAAATTTGAGATACAGATAAAAGATTTAAATTTAATTTGGGAACATGTCTAATTTCTGGAATAGAAAATTTCTTTGTTTTATAATTTTTTTCAAAATTTCCTATTCCTTCTATTTCAAGAGAAGTCCCATCAGCAGTAAAGACCTTTGACACACTTGTTTTATTTTTAACACATTTGGATAGACTTTGATTATTTGGGGTCATATGAAAAGATGCACCAGAGTCAAGGAGCCAAGAAATTTTACCTAAATCAGAAAAAGATGAGGTTTCTGCGCCGGTTGAAGCTTCAGATGAGGAAGAGACACCTTTGATGAGAGGCTGAAGAATCTCCATTAGTTGGGCCAGGAAAACTAGTGCATCCTGATCTTTAGGCTCCGATCCAGCAATTGCAGCTCTTTTTTCTCTCAGCTCCTTAAGTTTGGGACATTGTGGCATGTAGTGTCCCGGTTCATGACAGTGATGACAAATAACTTTCTTCTTATCATAGTCACCATTTTGTCGGTTAAAGTGAGGAGGCCTATATGATCGAACATGATTCCCTGGTTTAGACACGGCTAAAACAGAATCATCTTCAATTTTTAAAGAACCTTTCCGGAGACGATTTTCTTCCATTGTTAACTCTTCAATAGTTTCAACAATAGAAAGAATTTTTCCCTGGTGAAGTAGAGCCGATTTAGTGGTTTCGAATTCCGGCCTTAATCCAGTGATAAACTGGTAAAAATGTTCAGCATCAAGTTGTTTCTGACGAAGCTCGATGTCTTCGGCACAATGCCACTTTGGTTCTAAAAGTGAAAGTTCTTCCCAAAGTTCGGACAACCCATTGTAATATTCACGAATAGTTTTGTCTCCTTGTGTCATCATTCGAACTTTTTCTTGGAGGTTGCACACATGTGCAATATCTTTAAGGGAATACATATTCTTAAGGTATTCCCATGCCTTATCAGCATGATCAAATTTGGCAAGACTTGAGCATTTTTTAATGTCAACGCTATGACATTATCTTCGCATGAGATATTCTCCATTCTTTCCATTTCTTCTCGTATGAGGCAATAGCCTTGATTTTCTCTTCTTCCGATAGAGGGATCGCTTTATCTCCCTCCTTTTTAGTAAGAGATAGCTTAGGTTCCGAATCGGAACCATCCACAATCTCCCATAGGCCTTTTCTCCATATATGGTGCTTCATGATTGAAGCCCATGTTACATAGTTCGTGTCGCTTAGTTTCATAGGCATGATGGTGACTTTATCATTGTCATCCATCGATTACAAGGAGAGAAAGAATAGGGATAAAAGAGAAACAAGAAGGAAAATGAAAAAGAAAGAAGAAAAAAATAATACAACAAGATGTGAAAACTTCCCCAATGAAGTGATAAAACACTTCTCTTCAAGTGGCAAACACTTTTGCAAATGGGCACGAAAACCGAGGCAGATTTTCCTTAAGATTTAATACTTCCGCGGCTCTAATACCATGAAATGAAATGCGGATCTTCGAAACACGAGCTTAGATTCACAAGGGCAAGTGTCAAGAATGACACTAAAGCATAACCCTTAAAAAGGGTATAACTGGAAACAAAATAAAAATAAAAATGTATTCTTTATTGATGTTGAGATTAAGAGGTTTTAAGTTTTATGTTTATTTGATATTGTTGAGAATAGGTGGGTTTAAGTTAAGTCTTTTTATATTAGAGGCTATTTGAAATTATGTTTTCATAATGGGCTTAGATGTAATTATTCTTTTTAGCCTCTCTCTATTTAACATAGAGAGAAGCCCTAATAATGAAGTTAACGTGTTTTATATGTGCAGTCGTCTCTCCCTCTCTCTCTCTTTTCTCTTTCTCTCTCTCTCTCTCTACCTAGGGTTCGGTGCTTCTTTCTACATGGTATCAGAGCCATCGATCGTGGGAGCGTGATCGAAAAGCTTTTGTTAATAAGGTCAGCTGGTTAGATTTCTGTGTAAGATCTGTTATCAGATCTAAAAGGAAGCAGGATGTGTGACCCCCTGCAGTTCTGGTAGCTCTTTTTTTTTGTGATTCCCTGTTGCCGAGTTTTTTATCCCTGCCGTGATTTCCTGTTGTGATGTTGTGATTCCTTGCTGTGATTCCCTGCCGTGATTCTTGCTGAGTTGTATCTCTGTCGTGATGCCGTGATTTCCTGCATTGTTTTGTTGCCGAGTTCTTTTATTATCGTGGTTTCTGTGATTATATGGCTGGGAGTAGCTGTCGTGAAGTTCTATTTTTCTGTGTGCTCAAGTTATCGCTAGTTGTGAAACTGGATGGTGAGTTCATCTCAGATTCTATTTGGTGAGCAGCTGACGTGATTTCTAGTTTTTGCGTGCTCATATTATTGTTGGTCGTGAATCTGAGTATTGAGTTCGTCTCAGATCCTATTTAGTTGTTCGATTTCAAAAGATGAATATCAGCAACCGTGATTCCCTGCTGTGTCGTGATCTTTTGGCTAGAACGTGTGTGTTGTGAAAGCAGCATGTTAATCTATTTTTTTTTTTTGGAAGCAGCAGGCGTGATCCCCTGCAGTGTGGGAAAATATTGTGTTTGTGGGAATTTTGTTTGTCGAGGGATTCTGTGTTGAGTACTGCTACTGGTTGTCGTAGTGGTTGATGCGTGATGGTAACACACGCTATTCCCTGTGTCGCTTGAAGCCTGTCCAGATTTTATCTCTGGTGTGGAAAACTCTGTAGTCGTGGAAAACTGACGTGTGATAGTCTGAAAACCAGACACATCGTTATCGGGTTGGATGTATGATCTTGATTTGCAACCTATAGCCATCCGTGGTTGAGGTGGAAGGTTTTGGTCTCGAGGCACTTGGGACTTGGTTGATCCTCCCACAGATGCAGATATTGTAGGCTGCAAATGGGTATATAGCATTAAATATAACTCGGATGGGTCGATTGAACGGTACAAAGCCCGGTTGGTTGCAAAAGGCTACACTCAGACTTATGGTGTTGACTTTTTTTAAACTTTCTCCCCAGTAGCTCGTCTTGGCACTATTTGTCTCGTTCTTTCTGTTGTTGTGCACCATGGATGGCCCATGTTTCAGTTGGATGTCAAGAATGTCTTTTTGTATGGGGACTTGCATGAAACTGTCTATATGCAACAACCCCAGGCTTTGAGGTTCAGGGGGAGTGTCAGAAGGTGTGCAAGTTGAAGAAGGCTATGTATGGCCTGAAGCAGAGTCCGCGGGCATGGTTTCATAAATTATTTGAGGTAATGTCGAGCTTTGGATTTGTCAGGTCAGCTTCATATCACTTTTTGTTTATCAAGAAAACCAGTACTGGAATTGTTGTTATGGTGGTATATGTCGATGACATCATATTAACAGGGAGCAGTGCCCAAGATATTTCTGCAACAAAAGATCATCTTCAGAAACACTTTGTTACTAAAGATCTTGGTCACCTTCGATATTTTCTGGGTATCGAGGTTGCAAGAAACAAAGAGGGCTTAGTGTTGTCTCAAAGAAAGTATGTGTTGGACTTATTAAAAGAGACTAGAATGCTAGGAGCTAAGCCAGCTAATATTCCAATGGATCCCAAAACTCACATGTTCGATGAGAAGTCTGACTATGTGGATAGTGCCAGCTTTAGATCCTTGGTGGGTAAGTTGCTATATGTGACTGTTACTAGACCTGACATTTCATTAGCCGTGAGTAAAATCAGTCAGTTCATGGACAAACCTACAAAAGTTCACTGGGATGCAGCTATGATGGTTCTTCGGTATTTAAAGTCATCTCCTGGTAAAGGTTTGTTGTTTAAATGAAATTCATCTTTGGACGTTGTTGCTTACACTGACGCAGATTACGCAGGATCTGTTGAAGATAGGAAGTCAACATCTGGATTTTGTGTGTTTGTGGGAGGAAATCTTATTACCTGGAGGAGTAAGAAACAAACCGTTGTAGCCAGGTCGAGTGTTGAATCTGAATACCGAGCAATGGCCCAGACTGCAGCGGAGATTATGTGGGTAAAATCAGTCTTGACCGAGCTTCAGGAGAAAGTATCCCTACCTATGTTGATGATGTGTGACAATAAGGTTGCTACTTATATTGCCAACAACCCAGTGTTTCATGAAAGGACTAAACATATTGAAGTTGACTGTCACTATGTTCGTGACTTGGTTCAAGCTGGATATATCTGCACCGATCATGTATCTTCCGAAGATCAAGTAGCGGATGTTTTTACCATAGCCCTGGCGAGACCAAATTTCTCAAAATGTTGTGACAAGCTGAGCATGATTGATATCTATGCTCCATCTTGAGGGGGAGTGTTGAGATTAAGAGGTTTTAAGTTTTAAGTTTATTTGATATTGTTGAGAATAGGTGGTTTTAAGTTAAGTCTTTTTATATTACAGGCTATTTGAAATTATGTTTTCATAATGGACTTAGATGTAATTATTCTTTTTAGCCTCTCTCTATTTAACATAGAGAGAAGCCCTAATAATGAAGTTAACGTGTTTTATCTGTGCAGCCGTCTCTCTCTCTCTCTCTCTCTCTCTACCTAGGGTTCGGTGCTTCTTTCTACAATTCATATGAAAAACCAATTGCTTAATAAGCATTGGAATGAAATACAAGAGGGGCTGCACCCCTTTATATACACAACTGAAAGAGGACTCAATAGAGCTGTTGGACACACAGCTCTATTGCTAGTCAAGTCTAGACAGGACTTGACTAGCAAGAGTCATTCCAGTTCAAACTGAACTAGATGACATAAAGACAAAAAATAAAAATAAAGAAAAAAAATTACAGAAAAGAAAGAAATGAAAAATGTATATATATATAATAATATAATATTATTATTATTATATATATATATATATGTACAAATTTATATTTTAACAAATCACTCATTATCTTCATAGCCTCCTAACCCTTTTATATAATGGGAGAATAAGGCAGTTACGTGAATGTGGTCTCTACACATTCACGTAACTCCCACCCACTAACCCCATTATGTGGCCACTAATGTGACCCACTAATGGTTGTCAAACCGGGTCACACTGTGGGTTGGACCCTTAACCCATAATGTCCAACATGGAGGTCTTTTTTTACTTGATCTGAGCCAGTAAGATGCGTTTATCATTGCTCTCTCTCTTTCTCTCTCTCTCTCTCTCTCTCTCTCTCTATATATATATATATATATATATAGCTCACAATAAAATTTTCTATTAAGCTCGAGAAAATCTTTTCATTTAAAAAAATATACAAATAAAATAAAGAGTAAGAAAAGAATAGAATTTGGCTTTTTTGCAAAAAAAGTAAAGAAAAGATAAAGAAGGTTTTAAAGCATGAGAAGGATTAAGGAAAAAACAAACTTAAAGTATAAGAGAAATAAAAATGTAAAAATACTAACATATAGTGGTCTACCATGATATTTTGAAAATACAGCAATATTTTCCCTTTTAAATAAGATTTTGAATTATATTGATAATAGCATGATATTCTTAAAATATCATTGACACCTGTGACAATTATATAAATAATCTAGATACTAGAAATAGGGAAATATTGGCTACAATTGACTGTAATGTACTCTCTAGTAGAAACCACCTGTTTTTTACTCTTGATTTATTTTCATTTGCAGATTAAGCCTTGTGTGTATGATCTATATGGCTTGTTTAGTCAAAAACATGTTCCTGATCACACGATTGTGTTGTCTAAGCAGTTCTTAAGAAATTTTAAAATTAACAACCCAAATGCACCAAAATTTCATGAATGATTGTCAAAACCTTTGTCACAGGGACTCGGCAAAACGGGTAACGCACGACGCGGGTGCGGCACCCGGTGTGGTCAACCGGACCCTGGGTGTGGTCAACGCACCCAAGGTCATTTGTGTCTTTTTTTAAACTTTAAAAAAAAATCACCCGATAAATGTGCTGCCGAAGGGAGGATTAGGGCAAATTTTTGCCCTAATCCTCCCTTCCTCTTCTCCGTCGGACCCCGCTGCCGACCGCTCCACCGAACCTCTCCTCCTCAGGTACGCTCTATCCTCTCTGAATCTCTCTGCTCTCCTCTCCGACTCTCTTTGCTTTCCTCTTTGACCCCTCCACTGCACAAAGAGGGCGCAGGGAGGGGGCTCGCCCCCCTGCACAAAGAGGGAGGACAGAGAGGGGGTTTGGCCCCTCCCCTGCACACAGAGAGCGCAGGGAGGGGCTCGGCCCCTCCCCTGCCAATAGGAAGCATAGGGAGGGGGCTCGGCCCCTCCCCTTGCCGCTATGTGAACTTTCAGATGTTCGGTATCTGTTGGATCAGGTGGGGAGTCGAAACAACTCTCCTTACTGCACTGATATTTTCAATGTCGGAATCGATGGATGACGCTTCGCAGTTGCGCGGCCTTCGGGCCAGTGCAGCGATGTTTACGACGGATGCTACCTGGTTGATCCTGCCAGTAGTCATATGCTTGTCTCAAAGATTAAGCCATGCATGTGTAAGTATGAACTAATTCAGAATGTGAAACTGCGAATGACTCATTAAATCAGTTATAGTTTGTTTGGTGGTACCTGCTACTCGGATAACCGTAGTAAAGCTAGAGCCTGTCACAGGGATTTGGCTAGCAGGGTGCCGCACTCGCATCGATGCGGGTGCGGTCAACCCGACCTTGGATGCGGTCAACGCACCCAGGGTCATTTTAGTCCTATTTTCAGACTTGAAAAAAAAATGCCAAGAAAATTTTTTTTGCCCTATATGTCACATGGATTCTCCAACTAGGTGTCGCACCCGCACCTGATGCGGTCAACATGACCCTGGGTGCAGTCAATGCACCCAGGGTCATTTATGTCCAACTTTTGGATTTTATATATATATAATTTTTTATATTTTTGCCGCACCCCCGCACCCGCACCTGCACCCGCACACGCACCCGCACCCGCACTCATGTGACATAGGCTAGAGCTAATAGTCATGTAGATTGTTAATTTGATTTATTGCATGCATGATGAATTGATTTGATGATATTGTGATAATTGTTTTTTATTTCATTAGTGTTAATGTTGTTAACTGATAAAACTTAAAAATTATAATATATATATATATATATATATATATATATATTTTTTGTTTTTTTTTTGCCGCACCCCCGCACCCGCACCCATGTGACATAGGTCAAAACCATTTGATCAAAAGTGTGACCCCCAATAAACGAACTTGCCAAAACACATATATGGAGTACTGGGGTCAGATTGATCATAAAGTTTGCACCTATAGGTTTCTACCAGAGGATATGGTACAATAAAGTGTAGCCAATGTTGTCATATATATATATATATATATATATATAGACACACACACACATCAAAGGAAGGTCCAGAATCTACAACCAACAATGATTGAACGGCTCCCCTTCTCCAATGCTTGAACATCTCATCGATCAGATCTCATATATTTGTTTTTTATAATTTATTTAATAAGAAATATGCTTTACACGAAGACTTTACGACATATAGGCATGTTTTTCGAAATGTGAAAAGTCGACAGCTCACAATTCATTTAAAACTTTATAATACAAAGTATTATGGGCCATTGATTTTTAACACTTTCAAAAACGCATCTAAACATCGAAAATTCATAATCCAAAACATGTCACTCACTAAATGAATGATAAAAATCCAATATGTATAGTCTGATCGATGAAAAACTCGAACATTAGAGAAGGAATGCCGTCGATTATCATCGGTTGTAGATTTTGGACCTTCCTTTGGTTGGACGGTCCCCATATATATATATATATATATATATATATATATATATATATATATATAGAGAGAGAGAGAGAGAGAGAGTATGATGTGTGATATGTGGCATCAAGAACACAAATATTATATAGGTGTTTGTGCTTTGTGCATGTGTGCAGGCATGCATGTGTTAAAATGAAAAAATTCTGATTAGAAAATAACCTCAGGAAGTGTGTTAAAATCCTTCACTGCCTTGTCCCTTGCAAGGACAGACATAGTCCCATCCAGTCTCCGGTACTGTATACATGAGTTTTTGAGTGGAACTTCAATAAGGTCCAGCATTCTCGTCCACTGGGAGAATACAATAGCTTTCTCTCTTACCCTCAGAACCTGATGATTTGAAGTTTGCTCAGCATCTAAATGGCTTTCGTAACACTCACACAGAGAACATGCTTCAACAACAGAATCACATGTATTTGCTGGATTATAGCTAACTTCACCACTGTATTTCTCAGAGGTGCTTTGTGTGCTTGTTTGCTGTGCTTTTGGTAGTGACCGCAGAATGTCAAGGGCAGCTTTGATTTTTGATGATTCAAAGGACGAAAAATCAATGCAGTGCTCAGCTGTCTCAACAAGTTCAGAACTTGATTCATCAAAAAAATTGTTCTGACCGACCTCATCCAAGAGGGAACTTGTAAGTGTACTTCTTGTAAATATTGAAGAGATATCCATTCGAGTTTTGCACTGAGATGCAGGACAAAGGTTCTCATCACCAGACAGATGCTCACAAATGCACTGATTGCAGAAAACATGGCGACAAATTGTAACAATGGCATCTTCTGGTGGATCCTGGAAACAAGTGTAGGTTACCAAATAGAAATCAGAGGAAAGTACTACTTTGGAGTCCTTGAGCTTTAAAAGGTACAAAAGGAAAAAAAAAACAAAAAGGGCAAAGAATTGAATGAATCAGACTGATTATGGAGTTTGAGCAGCTCAAATTGAAAAAAAAAAGTTTTCATGTGAGTCTGTCTTACCGGTTAGGAGGATTTTAGCAAGCATGAGGTACTCTACATTCGTGACACAAAAGCTACTCAAGAGAGAAGCACTAAATAAGAACCAATTTTCTTATCAACAAATGGAGAACACATTTTCTTTTTGAAGCCAAGCATATGTATAAATTTGGAGAAACCTGAACTGAAGATAACATGAGAGGGAAATGAAAACATAGGTTCTTACATCAAAAAATACACAAATTCAAGAAAGCATGCTCCCTCTAGAAGCTAAGAAACTAGCACACAAACATAAGTAATCAAAGTGGTTGATTATCGTCTTAGTAAGAAGATCAAAAGCTAAGATGGCTATTTCTCATATATGCCATTGTATTAGATAACTACCACGAAGGTGAACATTCGTGAAATAGAGAAGTGTTGCACTTGGGGCCTGCACGGACCAGCCTCATAATCACCATCTTACCATTGCAGAAATAAGTCAAGTGATTAATCTGGTTCTCATGGATAATGAATCGGTGCTAATATAATGTCATGTTGGTCACGTTACTGTCCAAGTGTCTCTATATAACATCACTATGTCAGGGTTTAACAATGTCACATAGCTGATTCTTGGCATTACTGATCATAATACAGGAATTGGATGGTCATTCTCCATTGAGAACTTTAGGATGTCTTTGGATACTGAAATTACAATGTTACTGTAATATGGTGCATTAAACTACTTCTCGTCAATTTTAAGCATGTTTGCTGAGTTATATTATACTATATAAAAATGTTGCCTATTAATAACGTTATATTGAATTTGCATGACATTTGATCCAACACAAATGATCACCCTTCTCGGACTACAACCCTAACCAACCACTTCTTCAAACATGGAATCACACACCTTCTATTTTGGAGTTATACCTCTTTGCCCTCAACACTTAGGATTCCCTCTGAAGTAGCAGTGATAAAATAGGGTTTCTATGTGATCCTGATATTCTTCTGTGAAATCTTTTGCTTACAGATCTTTCTGTTAAGTTGTGTGTGTGTATATATATATAGTAGGTGGTAGCTGCCTACTCTGTTTCGTGCCTACCACCAGCCTATCAGGCTTTGAAAGGGTTTTTTCTATTTTTTCTAAAATCTGTCCAGACTCCATACATATGTAATCTACATGCTTGATTTTATAGGAATCAACGGTATACAATTTTAAAAAATATTCTATGCTTAAAAAGTCATATTTTTTATCAAAAAACATGATCCAAGTGTCATTTCCTAACAAATCGACCATGTTGAACACATCTACAGGGTCAGATTTGCGGAAAAAAACAGAAACACCTATTTACTGGTTAGGCTAGCGGTAGGCTCAAAAAGTGGTAGGCAACTACCACTTTTCCTATATATATATATATATATATATATATATATATATATATATATATATATATATATATATATATATATATATATATATATATATATATGTTGATTTGTATGTGTAATAGGTTATGTCAATTAGGGGTATTTTGGTCATTTCTCTTGTATAAAAGGTGGTACCCATCAGGGGCACTTTTGCACTTTTCTTTTTTTTTTGTCCTTGTTCTAGACGTTGGGACTAGCCCAACGGTTAGTTGGCTAGCCCCTATTGTTGCATATATACACTATAAACATGGGGTCCCTCCCATATTGTAGCAATGCTTTTCTTAAGCATTTTCCATCAATATAACTATCTATTCTTTAAGAGTTTTTGCCCATAAGTGGCTTGTGTTCTTGTTTGCATTGGCCCATAAGAGATTTGTTGCATTTGTGCACTTCTTTGTGTTGTTGTAAGCTATGTAACCTGGGTACAGGTGCGGGTACATGTACGGGTACGGAGGGAGGGTATGACACTGCAATTCTAAAAAAATATGGGTATGGGACACGGCTATCTATATATGTGTATGTATATATATTAAATATCACATAAATACAAAATAAATTCAAAATAAACTGAATATAATCTAAATATATATGCTATATTTAAAATATATTATATACTGAAAATATAAAGTTATAAACTGAAAATATAATTATAAATTATAAATTGAATACAAACTTGTATGTATGGAGGGTAAAATGGCATGTCGAGGTGTCAACGTGTGTCGGTGCGAAGGGCAAAATTGAGTGTCCAGGTACCATAAGTTGTAATCCCATAGTGGCATCTATTTATGCACTCTTGTATTTCATTACACTTTCTAATAAATTTTATTTCCGATATACTCCACTATTAGGGTTTGAAATGCTTTTCTACTAATGGCGTTATATTAAACAGCCCCAAATGTTTCAACATATCAATGGCAAAAGATATCACAAAATGGCAATCCACTGCTTCAGGGAAAGACAACATTACAAGATTATAATAGAAGTGTACATTAGCATCATCCAAATGGGGCTCTATGCAATAAAAAATGTTTCTCTATAAATATATTCTGGGAATAGTAAATAGCAGAATCCCTTTGCTGAAGTTCTATAAAAGCTAGCTTTAAAGGTTTAGTCCCATTTCTTATATCAAGTAACAGACCTGTCTGTAGTTTCCTGTCTGGGGAAGGTAGAAAATAAATAGATAAATGACTCAATCCTTTTGAGTTTTGGCTTTTACAAAAGATATATCAACTTATCAAAATAAGCTTCAAAAGTTTTAATCCTATTTCTTACCAGGAAGTAACATATATTGTCCACACTCCACAGCTTTCAGCCGGGAGGAGGTCAAAGTTCATATAGATTATTCAAAGGACAGCCTCCACCCTTGTCCAAAAAGGAGGAAAAGAAAACACATCTTCATTAAAGAGAAGCCTATCACATGATCCACTCCTATGAAACTATCCTCTTGGTTTTTCAAACATACAAGTTTTCACCCTTAGTATATAGCTCATTTAAAATATACCTGTTTCTGATATTTTGAAGTTTGAACATAATTCGTGATGAGAGCACATGAAAAAGTTCCATTTATCCATCGAAAGTACAAAAAAACTCAAAGTTGCTGACCAAAAATTCATGATACCAATTGTGAAGAGTCACTGAGGAGTGTTTGAGGAAAGAATGGCTTATCCAACCATCAAAACTCAGAAAACATCCAAATAAAAGAAAAAAAAATGAAACCACGGTTAGAATGACTCCAAATTACAGGTAAGCAGACCATCAAATTTTTTAAAGCAATCCCTAGAGTTAGGACATTTCTCAGTGTTCCAGCACAAATTCCAAAGAAGTTTCTCAAGACACCACTACACAAGGTGACAGCAAGTATAGAACTGTCAAAGTACTTGATACGGAAAAACAAACTCCTAGCCAACTATATTTAGATAAAATGGTCCATTAGAAACCAAAACTATCATGAGATTCATAAAGATGAAATGCATTGAGAGAGAAAATATCATGGAACTTCAAAAGAGCAAAGGTAAAACACGAGATAAAAGCAATCAAAATGAGGAAAGTTTGTACATTGCAGATACCACAGAGTGCCCAACAATCTTCCAAACAATTAAGTAGTTCTTTCCGCTGTTCTCTAGGAAGATTTCTTGCAGACTCTAAGGAGGACCGCAGCACAGAACTTGAATCAAATCCTTTAACAAGATTAGGGTGATCACAAGCTTGACGAAGGCGTAAAAGCATCAATAAGATATTCACATAATTTTGTTTCACAGTTCCAGCATCTGCATAAACCTGAAATGAAGAGACAAAAAAAAGATAAATGATTGCCTTGTAAAAAAAAGTGATAAGCTCTAAATTTAAAAAAAGAAAAGAAAAAGAAAAGCACAGATACAGGTAACGGATGAACCTTGAATAACTTTTTTAATGGAAGTAATAAAGGAAAGGTTTATAATAATAATTCAAATGCACTGAAAGAAAACAGAATAGCACAAGATTAAAAAATATGGAATACTAAAACATAGGGCACGCACCATCTGTAATAAAAAATTTAAAAAGAAAATATTGCTAAACCAGAGCTCTTCTGACAGAACTGGCTGATATCCCAAATATACATGCACCCACTGAAGTATATTATAAGCCAGTCTATCTAGCAATCTTGGCCGAACAAATGGTAAGGGGCCATCGAAGATGCACCAAGCTAACTTCAGACCAAAGTGGAATTGACCTAAACTGGCATGAGTTTGAGCTAGGAAGCATGGAGACTCAGGTAAAAGAATGGCTTCACAAGATAGCAAAATATGACTCATGAATACAAGCTGAAACAAATGATTTTGATCTGATCAACCCACCAGAGTCGTTCATGAAAATGTCATGTTATGAATTTAATTTGAGAAGCTCCAAAAGGTTTATATATTGCATCAAACAAAAACATTAGAGAACGCAAAAGTGTGAAAGATGGCAAAAATGAAAAATACAGCCTAATAACCTTAACCAAGAATACACCAACATGAACATGCCCTTACCTTAAATTGTTCACGTGAATCAGCCTCTAGCCTAGAGTAGTAGTAGCGTTCCTCTGCAGAAAAATCCACCTTCTTGAGAGATATGGACTTCGGAGGCAGTTTAATAATAGGCTCTCCATCAATAAGTGTTCCTAGATCATTACAGATAATAACATTAAAAACTATGAAGAAAGTCACTAATCATAACACAGACGGCACAGATCTGTCAAAATTGCAACTTACTAATGTAAGCAAAAGCAAGGAAACACACTCACATACACACACAAAAAATGAGAAACATGGGATCCAATATATGCTTGGTCCAATAAAGGATTCCTCAAAAATCAAATCATCAAAACATCAAAAGCATGTCAAAGGAGCAACAGACATGACCAGTAACCCACTTGGCTGTGAAATAGAGAAAAAATAACAAGTTGAATTGTGTGTTACCAGTACAATCACTGATTAGATCAGCTTTCATTCCGCGGCTCATGAAACTTAGACTACAGATATAAAAATTAGAGTTACAGACCATAAATTGGAAAGCTAGCATGATTCCAAAATCCACATGTATCTCATTCAAAAAGTGATGTGGGCCTTTCAGAAAATTGAATGGCGAGATCTGTGTTTCATCTTGACCTCAGCATAATCCAAACTGGTCAAAACACCTTGAGAAAATGTCATGATGAAGTTTCAAACCAATTTGATAGCCATTGCACTCTCTAGAAAATCCTTGGGTTGGAATATATGCTTAAAATTTCCTCTTTCACTTATGCTAGCTGCTATATGCCATCGCCTTGTTAAGCCAGCTTAGTGAACCTCTCCTGTACTACAAGGTATGTTACAAGGCACGGGAATAGATGCTGGCATCGAACTGAGGTTCAAAGTGTCGGACACATTAAGGCTTAAAGACTGGACACATAGACATGTATATCTGTGTGTGCATGTGTATTTTGGGCATACATCCAAAAGAGCAAGATATATCTGAAACTTCAAAATGCAAACCGGCGTGTCAAACCATTAATCAATGAAAAAGAGACTAAATAAAATACTAAACTTCACTCAGAATTTTTTGCTCAAGGATTTATATAGGATGTAATTTTATATAAAATTAGCCACAAGAAGTATGTTTAAATTCAAAACAGAAGAAAGAATGCTGTAAAATTACAAAGTGCTCATAGATGCCTGTTAGTGATGGACACATATATGAAGTGCCTATAAGTGTAGGACACTCCATGTGACAATAACTTGATTTTCCAGATGTTTCCAAGGAGTATCAGTGTTAGTATCTCCAAGCATTAAACAGAGACATGGCTGGCTGTAGGAGCGTCAAGGCGACATAGTTTACAAGTCCCTCTATACCTCAAGAAACTAACAACCCTTCCTGTATGAATCTGATATCCCATATTCCACTCTCAGCTTTTCTCCTTTTTTCACAAGGGGCCACTTCCCTTTTCAGCTGCTTTTACCTAGATAATCTTACTACACCTTTTTCCCACTCTGTGAGTAAAGTGGACAGTGAGTCTTTGTGCTCCACTGCAGCAAAGCCTGAAAAGGCAGATCTTTACTTCTGAGTGGGGCAAGATGTGATTCATAGATGTCCTTTTTTTCCCTTTAATGAAGAAACTTGTGATTCATGATGTGACATTTTGTCTGTTACTTTGGGAAGGAATTGGCACTCTGGAGTCTGGAAAGCAGATTGACATAGGACACATGCATGACAACTTATCTAGCACGGATTTCTATCACCTTGCTCGAGATCAAACATGATGGTTGTGTATATACTATGTATATATCACATACTTTTGTAATATATTTTTTGTTATTTTCTTTCTTTATTTTTTATTTTTATTTTTATTGTTTTGTTTTTTGCTGGGTTTTGACCAGCCTTGACTAGCCGTTAGGACTAGTCTAACATATATACTATGTATATATCACATATTTTTGTAATATATTTCTTGTTAATAATGTTGTCCATATCGTAGCGTATCATATGATATGCTACGATACATATCGTATTGAACCCCATTACTGATACGATAGTGTGTATCGTATGTGTATTGGGTGTATAGTAGTACGATATGGTATGATACACCCCATATTGTACGATACACCTTCGATGGAAATAAAAAAGAGAGGGTATTTTCGAGATTTTTTTTGGGTTTAAGGGCCAAAATACTTTGTTTTGGAGAGCTTCCCACGCACCCTAGGAGCCGTGAGACCATTTTGGGGGCCGATATTTGCGTTTGGAAGAGGGGTTTTGTGTTTTCACCACGTAAAAGTGCATTTTTTCACCGTATTTTCACCCAAAGAAGTGGGTTGAGGTAAAAAAAACCTTATTTCTTGCTTTTATTGAGTTATTTTGAGAGAAATAGCTTCAAATGATTCTGCATGGCAATGGGGCACTTGTCTTTTTTTATGACTCTTGTGGCATGTTATTAATTGAAGATACTATTAATTTGCATTGTTCTTATGAGATTTGATGATTGATGGTGTGTTATGTAGCTCGTAGAGACATACATGCTTCACATGTGATTTTATTGATGCATTTTGTGCATTTCACAATTTTTTGTGTTATGGTTTTCAGAATTTTTGCTATTTTTTCTGATTTTTTATGATTATTTTTAGAAATTTTTTTTTTCAAAATTTATGAGTTTTTACAATACGATAAGTATCTTATTTTGGGCCCGAACGATACGGGTTACGATACGATATGGACAACCTTGGCATATATATATATATATATATATATATATATATATATATATATATATATATATATATATATATACATATAGCTATCGAGTGTATAGATACATATACATACATTTATGTATACATATATATATGTACATTTAACAAGGATATCTGCTCTGATCCATTAAGTGAGTAACACACACATGGACAACCAGGAAGGATTACAAAGGCAAGTGCAAAATAACCAAAATCACTAACAAAGAAGGAAAACTGGAAAAGGATATGAATTGATTCCTATATGCAAAACAACAGATACTGACTCAAAATTTCAAATATTCAAGGGAAAAATATCTAAATCTATTCAAGAAACTACCATCATTCAAAAGAGATAAGTTTGGGAATTCACCTTTTGTACGGCGAAGCATAATTGTTTTTAGTATAGCTTGCAGCTTCTTGTATCCGTTAATTGGGTCCTTACTAATTGGACTCTTAATTTTGGTACAAAAGGACTGATAGACATCATATGGATCGTATCTAAGGAACCGAAAGTAACTGTAAAGATCATCGATTGCATTTTGGATGGGTGTTCCTGACAAACACCATCTTCTTTTTGCTCGAAGACCCCAACAGGCCCGAGCAACTTGAGTTCTGTGATTTTTTATGCTTTGAGCTTCATCCAAAACCAACCTAAACCACCCAACACTTGCTAGTGGATGAGCAAAAGGTTCAGAAAGTGAGCCATCAGCCATCTTATTCTTCCTATTATTGTTCTTATTACTTGGAACATGCCTCCTTTTTTTGCCAGTAGATAAGTCCACATGCAAATCTTCAGATTCATGGTTGCTTTTTCCATCAACATCTTTATCAATAAATGGTTGTGTTGAAACTTCCACGCTTACAATAGAATATGTTGTAAGCACCACATCATACTTAGAAAGCTCACTGGGATCTCTTGTCCTATTGCTTCCATGATATGTAAGGACTGAAAGCTTAGTGTTGGCTGTAACTTTATTTTGGAGTTCTTCAGCCCATTGTCGAAGGACACTTGTTGGACATACCACCAGCGTTCCAGCTGCTGGCCTGCCCCTGCATACTGAGGCTGTGCCTTCTTTTTTTAATGGATTTGGACTCAAACTAACAACTTCAGAATTCCCAGTTAACTTCACTGAATCACTGCCCATAATTCCATCATCCACATCTAAATCCAGAACTTCAGGTTTAACATGAGCCACTGCCTCTGAAGAGAACTTGGAAGATGGAGGCTTCTCCATTACTATGAGGGCAATCATTGTTATTGTCTTACCAAGTCCCTGTCAAAGGCATCTCTGTAAGCCAGGGAAAAACTAAACAAACGTCCCAAGATTTTAGATTTGAATGCACATGAATTGAAAGAACTCTTGATGAATATAAAACCTGATCATCTGCAAGAATGCCACCGGAGCAGTAAAAACTATCAGTTTCTTTCTGAATCATCCATGACAAGGCTATCCGCTGTACGAAGAAATGCACTAATCAACTACAAGAAAACAAAGATAATATAAAGCACTCTGTGTCAAAAACTTCAGAAAGGGCTTACCTGGTGTCTCAGGAGAGTCACTGCTAGAACTCCATCTGGGGGGCTGGCTTCTTTCTTTGGCTGAGAAAGATCCTGCAATATGCCTAAACTTTGGTTATTATAAACTTCACCAATCTTACAACTACTGAAAAGTTAAGCAAGAGTCGGCATGATTAATGCTGTTTGCTACAGGATGCAACTATTGTGCTGATTTTGCTCAACAGAGAAAAAACAAAGTGGTACTTGTGGCCAGATATTGATTCACTTTTGTTTCCCTAATGGTGAAAGCAGAGAAAGTACGAAAATTTTGAGCCATTTCAAGCACATGAGAATCACTTTTTTTTTTTGAGATCGATGGGGTTGCACAAAATATAAGTTTTTATCAAGTGACATAAAGCACAATTGCCGAAAACTTACCCTGATGTTACACATGTAGCATGTTTTTCTGGGTGCATGCAAATATGTCTATGTGTCTGTATTAAGATCATAAAAAAACATACTTAAATATGAAGATGGACCTGGGAACATTGTATAACTACCATCGTATTTACACCTTCAAAAAGGTGGTGTTGACTGACAGGCTTCCTGAGATAGCTTCTATGACCTAATAAGATTAGCAACTATTCATAGAGAAAGGCAGGCTATGGTTACCTGTAAAGCTAAATGGTAAGTCAGCCTTTCATCATACATTCTAACTCTTTCCTCTCCTGCTCCCCTGCACTGGAAATAGTCACCAACAAAAGGAGGTTGAGAAGTGGCAGTTGACGGCATGGGTGAATGTCTTTGATCACTTATATTTTCAATAATATAGATGTCAGCATCATTTTCCACATGTGGACTGTTTCCAGAGGAATCTGTATGATTCATTCTATTAATATCTTCAAAAATAGACAGCATGAGAGCCAAGACACTAGAAACTATCCACTATTCTTATTTCTCACGTTGCGGAGATCTTTAAATGGTATCGGAGCTCTTACCAATACTCAACATTGAAGGCTTGTGAGAAATATCCATAAAGGATGTCCCTGAGTTTTCTTGGATAAAAGGCACTGCATCAGTATTAGATTTCGGTCTGCCTGTAAAAGAAACCTGCAATACTGGTCATCAGATTTCTGCTTTATACTGGAATATTTGTATGTCTCAGTTTAAAATCACATGCAGATGTACTATATATCAGCAAAGGGTTCACATGTACAACTAGAAATCATTCCTTCACCATACCTTGATGACATATTTACTGCCTTTTCTAGATGTTGAATTTCAAACCTGAAAGAAGGAAAACATAATTAATGCATAGAATAGCTGCCTTACATTTTCAATATTCTTCCCCAAAATTGTAGAAGATTTTCCCGTGGAAGTAGGTTGCCATTCATTAGTGGAGCCTACAATAGATCAAAATCGTAGTTAGCTTGCATCCAGAATAGTGTGCTTCAGCAAGTGGAACAAAAAAGCTGGAACAGAAAGCATAAATAATGTGCTTTAGCATATTCACCATTTGTGCTTTTGTTCATTTCAAGATTTTGAGAAACATAAGCAAGATTCAAGTCTACTGCAGATTCTTCAGCCCCCATATGGAATGAAAAACCAGTTTCTGTAGTTTGTCCTATGTCCTCATCCGAATGAGTGAGGTCCACCAAGCACCCAGAATGTGACAATATATTTATCTCTCCTTCATTAAGCTTAGAACCATGGAGACAATAGGATGCTCCATTCTGCAGATGATTATCAGCGCACCAAGATAGAATAGGGAGAAAGGAAGCCTCGGTTGTACTCATGGAGCACTTATCTTGCTCCAAAGATGACAGACATAACCAATCAGAGCCTGGATTTCCACCATCACTGCTGGCTAGATGCTTTACATCCACCTGTTGTAGGTGATTCAGTATTTCACCTTCATCCATTTGATCAGTATGTACATAAACAGATCCACCCAAGCTGTTTGGAGAAACAAGGGAAACTGAAGGCTTTACATCTGTCTTTGGTGTGTCATTCAATGTGCTGTATTCATGCATTGGATTAGTATGTACATCATCAGATCTACCCGATTCATCTAGAGATGCAAAGGAGTATTCTATTCCATTGCCACCTCTGAGAATTGGAAACTCCAAGTTGTTTGAAGGAGACCATGGACCAAATCCAGGTAGACCGGCTTCTGATGAAAGTGCCCAGTGATGTTGGTGAAGGTCTAAAATTTTTTCCATAAGTGGAAATAGAAGTGAAAAGATACAAAGTCAATAGAAGAAATTCTTCAGTCTAAAAATTCTAAATGACATTCTAGCATCACCAGTTCATCCTTTTGAATCAACAAAATACTACAGAAGCTAATTTGAAAATAAAGTAGCAATGACTATCCAATTCAACTTTCTTACCATCTTGAAAACCAAATGGGTTCTCAGAGAATACTGGATTAGGAAGCTCATTTGAACATTTCTTTAATGATGCATCTTCAATACCCTGTTGTCAACCAAACCATCCATAAATTAGACTCTAGAAGAGGCAAAAGTTCAGAAACATCTGTATGGCATGATTTTTATCCCTTACAATTCAAATGTTAATGACTATACTGCCCTGGCTTATCCAGACACAATTAACAGACACCCAAAAGTGCACAATTAACAGAAATCACATGGCATCCTAAACCTCTGCTTCGGACACTAATCAAATGCAATCATAATATGTAATCGAGTAGACTGATACGTATCCCAACCATCATTACCAAAACACCTAAAAACTAAGCAATAACTTCCTTCCAATACCAAAATTCTGAAAAATAATAACCACTCAAATGCCACAAGCACACCAAAGACGTAATATCCCCATATGTAATTCTTCCTGGTTCGGCAATAAATATTCAGTCTTCTTGATTTGAAATCAAATGAATCCTGTCAGCCCCAAATTAAATGTCATTCAACCATAAGACCGTCATATAGAACCTTAAATACCACTGATCCCCACGGTGGAATTCTCTTCATTTCTAGGCTACGGATACAAAAAAAGGAACGTTTAAAATCAACGCAACACCTCTACAACTGAAAACAAAACGATCAACCATGATTTTACGCGATTTTCTATAGGACCCACCAAAGAAATTCGCGTAAACAACAAATTGATGAACCGCAACAGTTCCGTCGAACAAAACGGATGCTACAATCTCATCACTTAGACAAGAAATTCGACGAATCAAATAAAATTAAATGCTAAAATCAACAAGGAAAAGGATCTACCGGCAAAGAGCCCTGCAACTGATCCTCAGTCAACATAGTGTAGAACCGCTCGGTGCTAATAGAGAACTCGTCGAACCCGTCGCCGGGAAAACAGGCAGCGTCAATCCAGAAGCTGAAATTGCTCGGCTCGTCGGTTAACGCCATCAAAGAGCTCTAGAAGGAGCCACCAACGTCTGATACAGCGACTTAAGGGAGATCCAGAGACACTCAACAATTGTCAAACCAAAGAATGACGACCACAAACAGTTCTTTTTGGATAATCCATTACCAAATACTTAATAACGAAGAAAACGAAGAGCTTGTTCCGAAACTCCGTTGAAAACCCAAGGGTAACAACGTCGGGGATGAGAGAGAGAGAGAGAGAATTTTCTAATGGAGCCGTCAATCAGTGGGCGCCGTAGACTCATGAAGAAGTTGCCAGGATGTCACTGGTAGGGCCCGTTAATCTCTCTCTCTCTCTCTCTCTCTCTCTCTCTCTCTCTAATTGATTTTAAAATATGAGATCAGGAGATGTCTCATATTCTTTATGTATGATCTCTTTAAGGATGTTAGGTACTTACGCAAATTGTTTCTTCCATACCCTTTAACCTAAGGTTTAAGAGGAACCTCAACTACCGCTTATTATATTTGCTTTTTTTTTTTTTATTCAGCTGGAGTTCGGCAGACCCCTACCAGTTATAGTTATACAATGGTACTATTGGGATTTGAACTTGCAAAGTTCCAAGACAAGGTGACGTGCACTAACTGCTCCTACCCGACAAGCAGAACCCCGATGGTGTTATTACATTTGTTTCTTTAACTAAAATATATTAATAATTTAGAAAGCACATCCCTTGAAGATCTCTCATTTATCCCAAAAGTGTGCTAATACTTCTCAAACAATATAGCTTTTCAATTTCATTAAAAAGGAATTAATTTTCTTTAATGTTTAAAAAAATGTAAAAGTCCGTGATTAACTTTTGACTTATATATAAAAACAAAACTACGTAACCTTTGAGATTTTACGAATACCTGGCTTGGATTAGCAAAATAATCCTCAACACTTCCCTTCTTCAACTCAAGTGGTTTAACATGGTCATGATTAGGCTTGTTAAAATTAGCTGGTTAACCATCCTCTCTTTCCTTTTACAAAAAGAATTTTAAACAAGAGAGAAACACACACTCTCTCTCTCTCTCTCTCTCTCTCTCTCTCTCTCTCTCTCTCTCTCTCTCTCTCTCTTAGGCTTGTTTAAAAAAAATAACTTTTTTTAGCAAACGACTTTTATCATTTACTTTTTCATTTAACAAAAGGTTTCAATTAGTTAAAAATATATCCCTTCTTTTTAGTAGAGGCAAAGCCCAGCCATATGGATGGGTTGACACCCTCCTCTAAGTACCTTTAAAAAAAAGAGAAGGAAGTTTCTTCAAGGAAGAAGAATGGTCCCCAACAAAGACAATTAGCGAAAGGCTCACTAATGGAGGCAACTAGAATGCACTTGGAAATTTCATCCTCTACGGTCCATGTCTTGTATATCCCATAGGTCGAGCATATGTGTAACACTTGTGAATTTTATGGACTAAATAAATTTGAATTTCATATTCATAAGCTGGTACGAGAATATTTTCATTGTTTTATTTTATTCTTATTTAGATCTCAGATATCCAGTTTGGTTCTTTGATGTCGGATCCCTAATATACTATTTGGATCTTTGATGTCGGATCTCTAATATACTATTTGGATCTTCGATATTGGATCCTAATGAATATCTAATAGTGGAGCTTAATTTTCTGTTCGGAATCTTTGATATTGGATCATCGATGTCATATCTAGATTTGATACGGCAAATTACTTTATTTGGATCTTGGACATCGAAACTTCGATGTTTAATGTGGATTTTACATAAAAAAATGTATGGGTCCAATTAAAAAAAATTATGTTTGGATCCATAATAATTTACTTGGATCTTCAAATAATAGTATTAAAAAAAATGGATCCTTGGATCCGAATTGCTTATATGAATTCATGAACAAATCAGATCGTTGAACTGACCTGGATAGCATTGGGTTGGACCCAAGCCATAATGGGTCTCTAGCGACCCTAAGTTAAAGGAAGAATTGTTGGACGAGGCACATAAGTCCAAGTATACCGTACACCTGAGAAGTGCATAGATGTTTGAAGACTTACAATGGGGGTATTAGTAAAACAGAATGAAACGTGAGGTCGCAAGGTAAGACAAGTAAACTAGACTTTAAATCGCTTGTTTTTTGTGAGTCCATTGTTGTCATAGCTCAATATAACTTTAGTATTGGCTTAGATTTGTCGGTTATGTATGAAATTGTCTGACTTGTTAGCAAGTCAAGATTGAGCATCAGAAATCGGGAGGAATGCTACAGTAGATGGAGATTCTGCAGTGAAAATGGAAAAAAATTACTATGGATTTCGTGGTGAGTTTGCCCAGAACCCAAAGACAACATGGCATCATATGGGTTATAGTAGACAGATTGACTAAATCAACTCACTTTTTACCCATACGGATCAGTCAATCTCTAGAGAGTTAGCAGATTTATACATCAGGGGGATTGTTCGATTGCACGAAGTACCGATGTCGATCATATCCGATCGGGATTCACAATTTACTTCTTAATTTTAGAGGCAGTTACAACAGGCCTTGGGTACAAAGCTAAAGCTAAGTACATTTTTTCATCCTCAAACCGATGGATAATTTGAGAGGACCATATAGACTCTGGAGGATATGTTACGAGCATGTATGATGGATTGGAATGGCGAATGTGATAAGCATGTGGTTTTGGCCGAATTTGCTTACAATAACAGTTATCATGCGAACATCGACATCGTTTCTTTCGAGGCTTTGTACGGACGATCATGCAGAGCACCCGTGTATTGGAACAAAGTTGTTGAACGATCTATGGGATCACCAATCGTACTACAACACTATACCCAATAGGTCCAGATGATAAGAGGTAGATTGCAAACAGCTCAAAGCCGACAAAAGATTTATGTGGACCAAAGGCGTAGGGAACTCATTTTTGAAGTGGGAGATCATGTCTTTGTGAGGGTGTCACCAACCAAAAGTGTTTTTCGATTTGAAAAAAGGGAAAATTGAGTCTCCGATATGTGGGACAATTCAAGATTTTGAAATGTGTTGGCGAAACAGCCTATCGGGTAGCTCTACCTTCTCAATATGCACAGATTCATAATGTATTTTACATATCGATGCTGATAAAGTATATTCACAATCCGTTCCATGTCATTCAATATGAGGATATGGATGTACAAGAAGACCTGATTGTAGAAGAAAAGCTGGTGGAAATTTTGGAATGAAGTGAACGAGTGTTGAGATCCAAGACCATTCCTCTTGTCAAGGTTGGATGGCAAAATCATGGTATCGTCGAAAGTACATGAGAACAGGGGGCCATTATGATAGAAAAGTACCCCAGTCTTTTTGAGTAGTCCTTGAATGAGAATTTCGAGGACGAAATTCTTTTTTAGGGGGAAAGGATGAAACACTTGTGAATTTTATCAACTAAATAAATTTGAATTTTATATTCATAAGTTGTTACGAGAATATTTTCATTGTTTTATTTCATTCATATTTGGATCTCAGATATCCAGTTTGGATCTTCGATGTCGAATCCCTAATATACTATTTGGATCTTCGGCATTGGATCCCGATGAATATCTAATAGTGGAGGTTAATTTTTTGTTCAAAATCCTTGATATTGGATCCTCAATGTCATGTATGGATTTGATACGGGATCCAAAACATATTTTGCGGATCCGTGAATTTATAGATGATACTTAAATGAGAAAAACATTATATAGGATCCATAATAGCTTATTTTGGATCCATATCAATCTAACGAAGAATTGATCCCAAAAAATTATGCCGGAAAGGGTTGGATCCAAATTACTTTATTTGGATCTTGGACATCAAAACTTCGATGTATAATACGAATTTTACATAAAAAATGTATGGGTCCAATTAATTTTTTTATGTTTGGATCCATAATAATTTGCTTGGATCCATGATAATTAATTTGGATCCATAGTTTCAAATCATAGTAATAAAGAAAATCTTTGGATCTGAATTGCTTATATGAATTCATGAACAAATTAGACTATTGAATTAAACTGGATAGCATTGGGTTGTACCCAAGCCATAACGGGTCACGGATCACCATGTGGGAGACCCAAATGCGTAAAAAAAAATGACATGCATTGAAAGGGTAAAACATGAGTTACATTTATAAAAAAAAAAGACTTTAAGAAAAGGAGGGGTCAATAGTGAACCCTAAATAAAGTGAATGGGGGTTAAAACCCTCATTCATGAAAGGGGTATTGAGGAGAGGGGGGCATAAAAACCCCGCTCACGTTGAAATGAGAGGAGGGGGTGGGGGGTGGGGGGGAGGAGAAACTCACTCCTCTCTCCCACGATCTCTCTCTCCCTCATCTCGCAATCTTTCTCGTATACTCCTCCTCTATTCTCTCTCGTTATCTCCCCTTTCTTGGCACGATGCAGCGAGTAGAAGCCCCATTTTTCACGCAGCTGCTGTAGCAAAGAGGGAAAAGCTTAAAAAAGGTAGGGTTCTTATGATTTTTGTAGGGTATTTTGTTTCAAACAAGGCTATGTGTTACTGCACAACCCATCGGCATGAACTGAGCCAGTGTAGATGTCTGTATTTGTTTTAAATGTTGTGATAGTTGTAGAAAAAGGGGTCTGGTTATTTTGTATAATCAAAGGTTGTAGTTTTACTTTGATAGAGGGTATGTGTGAAGACTTAGGTTGCGTGATTGGAGTTGCTTTCATAATAGAAATTTTGCTTAGTACTTACGTATGATAATATGAAAAAAATTGCTTTTTATTTTATTTTTAAAGATGGTTATGCGATTTTTAACAAATCTAACGATGATAGTTGGTATTACAACTGGTTGCATAATAGACTGCATTTTCTGTAAATAAAAACACAGCAACTACGCGTCTGCATTTTCTGCATCTTAATACATATATGAATCTGTCTGCATTTGAAAACACTGCATCATGTGTTTGCATTTCTATATTTTCTACCAGCTATGTGCCTGTGTTTTCTGCACCTTAATGCATATCTAAATGTATTTGCATTTGAATACATAATAGCATGTGTCTTTGTTTTTGCATTTTAACACCCATTTATGGGCTTACATTTCTGCATTTCAAATACACGGATGAAAGTATTCTGCACTTCCAATTCACATTTGAAAAAAAAAATATATATGGTCTGGACACTTACCTGAGCGTGAAAGGTGTGATATCCAATTACTTGTTATTAGCATAATCGGCTTGAAAAGAGCATAGAACATTAAAAAATAAATTATCACAACTCATGACAGGAGACTAAAATTCTGAGTTCTTGTGAACTCTAATGGGATTCTAATGCTTAATCTCAATCAGTAGGTTACGCCAAGGCATTTTATAAAATATATATATGGGACATGTGTCCAACTTGAAAATCATCAATTTTAGTATTCGTTTATGAAAAAAAAATGTGTTGGAATCACTGGTTTGCCTGTTTTAGCCTTGTAATAAATATTAAAAATCAGTCATGAGTCTCGAGCATCTATATGAATGTGAAAGGAGGAGAAAAATTAGTTTAGTACTATATAGATGATCTGCATTTGTAAATTTCATTTCCTGTAAAAGAATATAAGTTGCATGTGCCATGATCTACATTTGCAAATCTTATTTCCTACAAATGATATAAGCAACAAATGTCATGATTCTACATAGATTTGTGGCACTTAAATGATATTTCTTTTTCTGCATACTAATACAAACATGATGTGCTTGTGTTCTATATTTGAATGTTCTTCAAAGTTCTATAACTTATTACAACTGGCATGTACCTTCATTCTGCAGTTATAGACACATCAAGGTGTTTACGATCTCATGCCTTACCTCTACCATCTGGTTATATGGTAGTGATGACATGGTGATGGTGGATTTATTATGTTGTGCACATTGCTGCTATTAAACGTTATAATGGCATCCATGCTTAGCATCTATATAAGTTATCTACTATTCATGCTAATTAAGTTTATAATTGAGCTTGTAAGTCGAGTGAATCTTAGCAATAACTTGTGAACAAAGTTTAAACCATTATATGTTAACACAAGTCATGGTTTAATATTAGAGTCATGGTTTAATATTAGCATATAAAGTGCCAAGCCTGGTACTTGAGGATCCCGAGTGGATCCCTCAAGTTTGTAGACCTTATACAAGTGTAAAACTTAATGTAATATTTTTTGCCTGACTAGTTTAATGGTATCAGGGCACTCATGCTTGATGGTTTAAAGGTACCAGAGCACTTTGCTCAAGTAGATGGATAAAATTGGTAACATACCTATTTAAGGTATGAGTGGTTGGGAATCAAC
Source organism: Nuphar pumila (assembly GCF_984573655.1). Lineage (NCBI taxonomy): Eukaryota > Viridiplantae > Streptophyta > Magnoliopsida > Nymphaeales > Nymphaeaceae > Nuphar > Nuphar pumila. The sequence continues at coordinate 36,302,091 of NC_143254.1, forward strand.
TACCAATATGGTATGATTAATATTTTTTGTGAACTCCAACATGTTTGAGTTACTGGGTTCAGATCAGAGGAAACCTTGATAAGTCCGATAATGAAATTAATGAGATGGCAACCCACTCAGACTCGGGCTTACCTTGAAGAGGGTAGGTGGTATACAATTTCGGGAACTTGTGCTTGTTGCTTCGAGCGATAATGGCTCGTTAGTTCCTAGTACTCGGAGTTAGGAGACCCAAATTACCAAATTTGTCTTAGGTGGTAGCTCCATGTTCTTCTGCAGAAGTTAGAGATGCATCCTGTTGTTTGAGCCTTTGAGAGGTTCTCTCAGTTATTTAACCGCTCTCTTAGGATTTCAGTTTTAGTTAGACGCTCCGGTTATTAAAACACCAAGCATATTAAACCCCCAAATATTCTCTTCTGTTACGGTTGCCTTGGCCTGCAAGTACCCGCAAAATAATTTCAAAGAAACTTAAATTAACATTTCTTATATATATTTCAGTCATATGAAAAATTATGATTATTTACTTGAACATGTGATTATTTACTTGAACATGTGATTGTTCTCCTTATACTAGTACTTGAATTAGAAATGTGATATGCAAATGATTAGTTCCCTACTACTTATTCAATTATGTCTTGTTTTGTCTCATGTTTTACTTTTTATAGTTGTTCAATTACATTGCATACATGTTACATAGTACATATGTAAAATCATAGTTTCTTCTACGCAGACTGGTTTTAGTCTCTTTCAAATTATTTTATCATTTTTTAGAAGATGAGTAAAGGATCTAGAGCGGTTGTGGGATAGTGTGCGGATCGTGATACATGACTTGTTTTTGTTCTCGGGGTGTTTAGTATTAGTTGGTTAATTATAACTCTGATATTAAGATATTTAGAATGATTTTTTTATTTTTAATTGTTATTAGAAATACTATGGATGGTTTTTGCTTTGAGTTTTCCTGTGACATGCTTGGGATGCTTAACCTTGTTTAAATTAAATATTTTCACTGTTATAAAAAAAAATTTCTCAAAATTTGGATTAGATTTCGGGTCGTTACAATATGTTCTTCATTTTTTTTATTATTGTTGCTACTACTAATATACATTTCATTTAAACCATTATATCTGAAGAAAAGTATAAGGATATAAATAAAAGAAGCAAAAAATGTAAAATGTAAAATTTGTAGGAGAAAGATTTGCCTATCAATAGCTCAAATTAAATGGTAATCTAAGAAAATTGAAAACAGCTTTGATGACTAATTCAATGAACTGGTAGGTGTCTGCAAGATGTGCTTGCCACTAAAAAAAATGTGTTTTTTGTCATTTCAGCCATTTTCTAACTATTGGAAAACGACTTACACTCATGTTTCTTTTATATATATATATTTTAGAAACCAAAAACCTAAAAAACTATGCTTTTGGTCATTCAAACAGTTAAAACTCAGTTTTTTCATAGCACAAGTGTTGCCCCTATCATCCAAACGGCCCTACACTGTTTCAAAGTTGAAAGTAACAAATTTTGAACTCTAGGTCTATTGAGTCAAGCTCGAATTCTTGTTTACCGAGGAAATACATTGTTTCAAAGATGGAAGCAGTAGTATTTTGAACTCTAAACCTATTGCTTGCAAGCAAAACACTTTAATTTTATAGTATATTATGTGACAAAATATATTTATAAATATATTTATTAATCTCATATTCAGTTTGCTGAGCTTATATTACAAGTTCAAACGAGCTCTTTATTAGCAGAACAAGATCTCGCTTATGAGCAGCTTGTTTCCTCTCCTAGGAGTAGGAATGCCACACAGTATAGAGCTATGAATATCAACTATATTTTCAACTCCTCTTTATTCTACAGCGATAAGTTCCAATGCCATTGACACTTCCGATAAATTCAAGGTAAAAATAAAAAATACCGCTTATTATTATTTTTTGAAAGGCCCGCTTATTTTTACACCTATAATAGTAACACGATTTCTTCGCTCTTAAAACACTAATTTTTCAATTTTCAATATTTTTAACAATTCACTTTGATCTCTGAACACTTTAAACTAAAACTCTACCGATATTTTCTCCAAATTTGCCAACAACGATTTTTTAGAAATTATCGCGATATTTTCCCTTTCACGATACAAAAATCCCGCGAACGATAACATAACCCATCGTTCCCAAACATCGACAAAGGAGCTCTAATTCTGTCCGCAGGAACCAGAGCAGCGAGACCCTCTCTCTCTCTCTAGGGTTTTCCCACCGCACCCATTGTTGGCTCGGACCGCCACCAAAAACCAACCCTCCCGAGGAGTCGAAAACCCAAACCGGGTTCCTACCGGTAGCCCTCTTGAGCGGCCGTGGATGTGAAGGCACCGCTGGCTTCCTTCGCCTTCTTCTTCCTCGACAGCCTTGCCTCCACCGGTAACATGGTGCGAGCAAAACCCCGCTCTCGAAAAATCTCGATTTTGTTTCGCCTTTTCCGGCGATTTCGGGATAAATTGCACGGTTTTCGTTCAAGATCTTTCGAGTTTTTGTTCTTCAGAGAGTGCCCAAGACGGTTCTTTGTGTTGTCTGTGTGTGTGTGTGTGTGCAGTCGACGTCGAAGAAAGTGATCACGAGGGAGGAGTGGGAGAAGAAGCTCAAGGACGTCAAGATTCGGAAGGAGGACATGAACAAGCTGGTGATGAATTTCTTGGTCACCGAGGGCTACGTCGAGGCTGCCGAGAAGTTCCGGATTGAATCCGGCACCGAGCGTATCCGATTCCGTTCCGAATTGCCCCCTTTTTGTCTTTCCTTTTGTTTTCCCCTTCTAGTTGATGTTGATTCTGTTTGAATCGATTCAAGTTTGTGAGAATGAAGCAGCAATTTGCAATTCCAATTGCCCGTCCTTATCTTTGGACAGCAGATATCGATCTTGCAACGATAACCGACCGGATGGCGGTGAAGAAGGCCGTGCAGTGCGGCAATGTTGAGGATGCGATCGAGAAAGTGAACGATTTGAATCCAGAGGTAAACACATTATGTGCTTCTTTTTTTCCTCGCTAATTATCTGTTTCTCCCCTTTTTTCGTGTTCGGATTGCAAATTATGGTTCTTTTTCTCAGTGAAGTTTTAGTATGAATTCGTGCCCTGCATTGCCAATGTAATGTGACTGATTGTGTAAATGTGTGAATTACGATTCGACCATCATCGTGGAACCTTATCGTTCGCTTTGATGTATGCTTAAACGACGATGAATCACGATTGCTAATTTGAAATGGTGTGAATAATTGTGAATATGGCAATGCTAACGCTTAAGAGTGTCATAAACTTTAGTCTATGCTCAGTCAGAGTGTTTTTTTTTTCGATTCAAGCTTTCAGATGCCCCATTTACATGATTTGTGGCTTTGCTCTTTCTCGTAACTATCAGAGACCAACTTCGGCCAAATTGAAGATTCCATTCGATCTCACTTATCTTTTGTTCCTTTTCTTCTCAAGTTTATGATATTTATAAGATGCTTTCTTTGTCTTGTTCATGCTTCTGTTCTTCTGTTCGTGTCTGAAAATATTCTTGTTTTCTTCAACCCTTCGATGATTGAGGCTGCTTTTGTGAAATATATCTATCGCCTGAACCCTGAAAAGTTGTCTTATATTTTCTACCCTTGTTTCTCAAACTGCATCTAGTGTTATATGCCTTTCATGTTTCTTCTTCAGAACAAGCGAACCTGTTTCCCAACATTCTCCAGAAGTTTTATTCATTGTCACTATCCAATTTTTTGACCATTGATCACCCGCTAATCACCACTGCTTTTTCCGTACACAGATAGTTGAATCATTATGTTGAAGAAAGAGGAAGCAACTTTACATTAAAAAAAGGATGAAACAAAAATTGAAACTAGTGGTGTCAACTCAGATTGTGGTACAATGCTGAAAATACTTCTGTTTAAATAGCCTGTTATTGAATCAAAGACCTTTTCCTTAACATTGTTCAATTATTTTTTATTCATTCTTTGCTAATCAAAACATCATTTCTTGTTTCTATTTACATTCCTGTATAGACCTTTTTTTGGTTTTCATTTAAGGAATTTTATTGTTGTATTCGAGAACAATGTGCTGGAACTTGTAACAAAAGACATCTCAGTGATTGTGTGGGTAGCCCTAGTTAAGTAAATGTAATTCAGTTAAAGGACTTACAAGCCATTATATTGCTTTTATTTCTATTTATAGTTCTATTTTCTTATCCTTGTTTCACTTTATTGTTTCTACTATGATATTAGAGAAATAAGAAAGTTTCCTTGGAGAAGTGGTTTGTCAAATATTTTCTTGGGACCGTGATAATTTTGATTTGACATTTTTTTTGGAGTCAGCATGTCACTATGCTAAAAAAGATCTTCATCTATTTTCCCTTATGATATTATCTCTACTAGCATAATGGGCTCTAGAAAATCAAAGTTGGTTAAAAAGGTCAACATTATTATTTTATCCATAAACTAGAAATGATCGAGTCTGTAGGTATGTGCGTAATTTAAACTTTTTTCATTCAAGATGGAAGGCTATGTGAAATGTGAACAAAATACTTCATCTATTTCCCTTTCTATATCATCCCTACTAGCATAGATGTCCATGAAAAGACGTCATTTACAACTGGGTTTGGATCTCAGAATCCAGACCCAACTCGGTTTTATTTTAACACATGCTCATTAATGTCATACTATAATTTTAACCTTTCATGTAATGGGTATTTTCGTACCCTAATAGTTGTATCAGCATATACTTAATGGTAAGCCATTACCATAAACCCTAATTGGGTTTTCTGCAGCCACAAACGTCTCTCTCTCCTCTCTACTTCTCTCCTTGTGATTGAATGGTAGAATACCATTTACTAACATGGTATCATAGCACTAGATCCACCCTTGAAGATCATGTTCATCTTACCTTTCACCCTTGAAGATCATGTTCATCTTACCTTTCACCCTTGAAGATCATGTTCATCTTATGAGCATCCAGTCAAGCCTCCTTGTCCTCTTCTAAGGTATTTTCCTATCAGTTCATCTCATTACTTATCTTTTTACAATCCAAAAACTTGGATTTGCTCATTAATCACGCATTCTTCCCTTCTCTTGATTGTTTCTTCTCTTATTGTTATTTCTTTCATATTGCTGCACGCGATTTCACCCAAACAATAACCTTTCATGATCACGCAATATCGGATTTCATATATGCGTGATTTCAAAGGTTGAAATCACGTCAAACTTGTTTCTTCTGTTTTTCCAAATTGATGTTGGATCAGATTTTGATATGGATATGATCTCAATTCTGTCCTTGATTGATTGATATCCCTTTGAACCTATTTCCCTCTCTACTTTGGATTTTCTTTTTTTCTCATTTGGAAAAGAATACACGTTATTCTCATAGTAACGTGCTTCTAACTGATTGGATTCTTATTTTTCTCCAGAACAATTTTTCTTTATTTCACAATCTGGTTTTCTGCCTTGGGTCTGCAGGTTAAAAAAAAAGGGCAGCCGAGTTCTCTGAAATTCAAATATCTGTTCTGAATTTTTATTTTATTTGCCTTTAAGTGAATTTTCTTTTCGGTCTCTTAATCTTCCTAGTTTTTCGCTTCCCATCGACTATGGATTCATTTTCTAATTCTCAATCTGGCCTTTCTTCCAACTTTCTTGGTCAACTTGTGTTTGAGAAACTAAACAATTTCAATTTTCTTACCTGGAAGAGACAAATCATCCCATTCATAAGAAGTCAGGATCTTTCTGGGCATCTGGATGGCTCTGTTCCTGTTCCTCCAGAGTTCATATCACAAGAGGGAAAGAATGGCGAGGGTGACACTTCAATTACTTTTGTTAGAAATCCAGAGTATATATCTTGGATGAAACGAGATCAGGCTTTGGTTGCCTACATCACTTCCACTCTGTCACAGGAGGTGCTTGTGGCAATCCCAGATGACTGCTCAGCTATGCAGTTATGGCATCGTCTTGTTCAGACGTATTCTCAAGTTTCTCAGGCTAGAGTTTTATTTTTAAAGAAACAGTTTCAAATGCTGAGAAAAGACTCCATGAATGTCATGGAGTACTTAAACAAAATGAAGACTATCACAGATCAATTGACTATCGTGGGTTGCGTGGTTAGTGACAAAGATATGATGCAACAAACTTTCAGCGGACTGGGACCCTATTATCATATGATGGTTACTTCTTTACTGTGTTTGCCAGACTTACCTACATTTGAAGACCTTCGTGCTAAGCTCTTACAATATGAGATGACTTTGAAAGGATTTTCTGAAGGTAATCACAACCCCATTAGAGGACACAACGTTCTTGCCACAGGAGTTACCTATGGTCGAGGACATGGCAGGTATGAATCTCGGGAAAGGGGAGGTCAAGAGAGGAATGAACAAGGAGCTCGTGACATATTACCTACCCCCAGTATGCCTCCTAATCTACAAAGGCAAAGGATAATACCTACCTGCTTTCTCTGCAACAAAAGGGGGCACATCAAGGCAAATTGCTGGTTTAACCCGCAAAATAGAGGTAAGCAATTGGAGAAAAGAAAGGGAACAAATACATTAAAGAATAGTGGAGAAGTCAAAGATTTGCTATTATCTGCCTTGGCTGAATTGAATATAAAAAAGAATGATCAAGGCACTTGGTATGTTGATTCTAGTGCAGCCACTCATGTCACTGGTGATGCTGGTAAGCTTCTAAATCTTGTTCCTTATGTTTGTAGAAATAATATAGTCACTGGAGATGGGTCTCACCATCATATTTTGCACGTTGAAAAATCTGTAATTCCTATGTCCAATTCTTTTGTTCTTTCAAATGTCATTCATGCTCCTAATATCAAGAAAAATATTGTTTTCGTATCTAAGCTTGTAGATGACATTAATGCTTCAGTTGAGTTTACTCTTTTTTCTGTTTATGTTAAGGACCTTCACACGAGGGAAACGTTCGCTGAAGGAAAACGATAAGGGAATATGTACGTGTTCCAAGAGAATCCTTCCTCGCGTGTTCAACCTGTTGATTCCATCTCGAAGCTCACATCATCATCTTCAGTTGCACTTGAGAGTGTTTTTAATCTTTCTGAATGTATTGAGCCAAATCTTTGGCATGGTCGTCTCGGTTATTGTAGTAGTCGCTTTATTGATAAGCTTGTTTCAAGTAGTCTTATTCCCAAGTCAAGTTTAAATTTAAGTGTTGATAATAAAAAATGTTCTAGTTGTCTTTAGTGTAAGAGTCATGTTCTTCCATTTCATTCCATTAATAAAAGAACTTTAAGACCATTTGAAATTATATGTTCTGATGTTTGAGGTCTGACTCCAGTTCCTTCCATGTCTGGCACTAGATATTATCTCATTTTTGTTGATAGTTATTCTCGATATACATGGATCTTCTTTATGAAAAATAAATCTGAAACCTTCAAGTTATTTCAGAATTTTCATTTCTTTGTTCAAAATCAATTCTCTGAGAGTATTATTTGCTTCTAATGTGATGGAGGAGGTGAATTCTCTTAAAATGACTTTATTAATTTCCTCAAGACAAATGGAATAAGTAGGCAAGTGTCTTGTCCTCATACACCTCAACAAAATGGGATTGCTGAATTGAAACATTGCCTTATTGTCGAGAGTGCAATGAGCATGATGCATGATAGTAATCTTTTAGTTACCTTTTGGGCAGATGCTTTTCATACAACAATCTATGTCATAAATCGATTGCCCATGAACATCTTGAAAAACAAATCATCCTATCTCTCTTTGCATGGTGTGCATCCAAATTATCATGATTTACGTGTATTCGGGTGTGTATGTTATGTTCATGTTGACAGTTCAATGCGGCATAAGTTTCAGGATAAGGCCTTAAAGTGCAGATTTATGGGGTACACTGATGATTACAAATGATACATATGCTATGATCCCGTGAGCAAGCGCATTAAAATATCAAAAAATGTTGTGTTTGATGAATCAAATTTCCGTGAGCAAGCGCATCAAAATATCAAAAAATGTTGTGCTTGATGAATCAAATTTTGGTCATAATGCTAACACTCCTCCTGAAATTGAAGTTTATCACCCTTGGTTGAGCTCAGATCTCTTTTCTAGTATTGATGATGTTTGTTCTTCAGAATGTAATCAAAGAGATGAGGGAAACATGTCTACTGCTGCACAAAAGACTTAGAAAAGTGTGATTTCTGAACCACTATTGACTCCCGAAAGATATAAAGGCATTGTTTACTCTCGACGTGAGAAGGAGATACTTCCCAACTCTAATCAGGAACTGAATTCTCCTTCTGTTTCCATTCAATCACCTGTTTACACAAGGTCTACCCGACCTCGACATCCTATTGATAGGTGGGTTAGTTATGAGAACTTCACGATAGATTTTCAACTCTTCTTAACCTCTTTGGGCAAGGAAGATCAACCCACAACATTTTATCAAGCAATAAATTCTAAGAGATGGATTGAAGCTATGAACGAAGAAATGTAAGCTCTTCATGAATGTGGCACTTGGAATATTGTTCTCAGACCGTATAATCGAAATGTGGTTGGGTTAAAGTGGGTGTATAAGATAAAATATAAGCCGGATGGTACTATCGAGCGATACAAGGCTAGGTTGGTTGCCAAAGGCTTCACACAGGAGCAAGGACAAGACTATGACGAGACCTTCACTCCAGTGGTGAAAATGGGCACTATCCGAATCATACTATCATTGGCTGTTGAGCACCAGTGGACTCTCAGTCAACTGGATGTAAAAAATGCATTTCTATATGGCGCTCTGAAGGCGGAAGTATACACGGAGCAACCCATTGAGTATGCAGAAGGCTAAGTCACATGGGTGCGGGGTGCGACACTTTAAAAAACCTAGGGTGCGGGGGTGCGGCAGGGCAAAAATGTAAATATATATATATATATATATATTATATATATATATATAAATATATAATTTTAAAGTTTTAACAATTAACATTATCATAATTTAACAGTTAACATTGTCATAATATTATTCAACATGCATACAATATATCAACCTAAATATCAATCAAATAAGTAAAGCAATTACATAAATCAACCTAAATATCGATCAAATAAGTAAAGCAGAAAAGAACTAAATTACATACTAAAAGTAATGGATCTTAATAATTTTCTTTAGAAGGAAGACTGGGCTCAGATAAATCCATGTTTGTCATGTTGAAATCATGGTCTCTCTCGAAGTCACACTCTTTTGGGTTTACATCTCAAAATTTGGATGTTCCTTGTCTGCGTTACAAACCCAATTTAAAAATGTTAAATACAATAAAAGTATATTTAAATGAAAAATTAAAAAATAAATAATCAAATAACTAAGAGAGCAAATTAGTACCTGTGTTCATCATTAGTTCGCAAAAATAGTTGAAGATTTGAATGAACATATACTAAATCTTCTGCACGCTTGCTTGTGAGTTTGTTTCTCTTTACGTTGTGGATTTGAGAATATGTGCTAAAATTTCTTTCACAACAAGATGAACTAGCAGGTTGCGATAGCAATCGTAATGCAAGATGTTGGAGAAGAGGTGTTTTGATCGAAATGTTGACCACCATGTGATATGATCTATATTATCCTCCTCTCTCGCGAATAATGCTGGTCCATATAATCTCGAAGATGAAAATTTTCCAAACTCTTGTGTGACTTGATTTAAAAGATATGCTTCATGAAAAAGTCTTATCATACAATATTTCTATGTCTTGATAGCTCTGGGTCTAGATTTGGAGGGACACGACCAATACCACCTGTTTGCCACTTTTTTGCGTAATATTTTGGATTAAGAGAATGTGCCATGCAATGCAAATGAGTGTTGCTCTTATCCTATCTTCTGACTAAAATTAAATGAATATAGTTAAAAAATTCTGAATCATCCAATGCAGGATTTTTTTCTTTATGCTTGAAAATAACTTGTATTTTTTCAATCATATTATCCCACATTTTATAAACTCTATGAAGCATGGGTTCATCCTTATCAACTTCTCTCAATATTTCTCAAATAGGTTGGGTCAATTGAAGAAAGTATACTACTTTGTCCCGAAACTCATCATCAATAATGAATTTCTTAATTTCTTGAGCCTTGACATCATCATCAGCACGATAGAATGCCCAATTTTCATCGGTAACCATGCTAACCAAAGCATTCTTCACTTTTTTAATCCTCTTCACCATCACAATGATGGACACAAAACGTGTTTCAACGACCTTCAATAATTTCAAGTCAGAATGCCTTTTAAACATAGCATTAGCACGATGGTGGTTGACAACAAAATTTCTAATGCTTTTGACATTTCTTTCTAAATCTTCAATCCATGAACATAAAACATATGCTTGTGAATTTTCTTCTTCTTTGGGGTTGCATATGCTCTTTAGAGTCAGATTTAAGCTGTGTGCTACACAGGGAGTCCAAAAAATATGAGGGTAGTCACTCTCCAAACTAAACGCTGCACTTTTACAAACTGGAGCATTGTCTGTAATAATTTGTACAACATTCTGATCACCCACTTCTTTTATGACTTCTATAAACAACCCCTTCAAATACTCTGCATTTTTATATTCTCCAGATGCGTCAACTGCTTTCAAGAATACTAGGTCACTAAGCGAAGAAGCAATAAAATTGATCAGTGGACGCCTTTGAATATCTGTCCATCCATCAGACACAATAGAAACTCTATTTTGCTCCCATGAATATTTTTTAATCTCCAACAACCTCTCCACATTTGCCCTCTTTTCTGCAAGAAGTGTGGTTCATATTTTTTCTGAGCTTGGAGGCACATAGCCACTCAAATTACAATTTGCCAAGGATGTTACTAAATCCTTCCAATGAGGATTTCTAGCCGCATTAAATGAGAGTGAACTAGAATAAAAATACCTCCCAACTTTTCTATCCAATTATTCTCTTCCATATGTATTGAATGCTGCTTGTATCGTTCCTCTACCTCCTACATTGACTTTTTTTTTTTTAGCATCTTCTTGGTGACTTGCAAATGGCACACTAACTGCACAAGAATCGGTCATTGCCTTTCTCTTCTCATATTCTTCTTGTATTTTCTTGTATTGTCTTCGCATTGCCTCATCAACTTTTCTACATCCTAAAATGCCATGTCCTGGTATCTTTAACAAATGAGCCTTCACTCTTGTGTAAGACCCAACAAAATCTCTTTCACGGAGCTTGCATCGAAATTTCTTGTTTCTACCACCTCCTTCTCCAATTTTGCAAGTTTATCTACATGTACCCATGGTGGCCCCACCTCATCAGTCCCATTACAACTATCAGCAAAACTAGCAACAAAACTCAAATGTTGGGATGAGGATGATGCAAGTCCTTTCTCTTTATCCGTCATTTTTATCCTGAAAATGCAAAAAAAAAATACATTCAAAATTTCAAATCAATTATACAAACATTATATATATATGTATATATATATATCCTGCCAAAAACAGGGAGGGATTCAGCCCCTCCCCTGAAATAAGAGAGAGCAGGGAAGGGGGCTCGACCGCTCCCTTGCCGACCCAACAAGAGAGCGAGAGGGGGGGGCTCGACCCTCTCCTCTGTCGAAAACAGAGGGAGCAGGGGGGGCTCAGCCCCTCCCCTGCCGACCCAACAAGAGAGCGAGAGGGGAGGCTCGACCCCTCCCCTAAAATCAAAGGGAGCAGGGTGGGGGGCTCAGACCCCTCCCCTGCCGAAAACAGAGGGAGCAGGGGGGCTCAGCCCCTCCCCTGAAATCAAAGGAAGCAGGGTGGGGGGCTCAGACCCCTCCCCTATCGAAAACAGAGGGAGCAGGGGGGGGGCTTAACCTCTCCCCTGACGACCCAACAAGAGAGCGAGAGGGGGGGCTCGGCCCCCCTCCCCTGAAATCAAAGGGAGCAGGGTGGGGTGCTCGGCCCCTCCCCTGCCGAAAACAGAGGGAGTAGGGGGGGGGGCTCGGTCCCTCCCCTGCCGAAAACAGGGAGGGGTCGAGCCCCTCCCCTGCCGAAATCAGAGGGAGTAGGGGGGGCTCGACCCCTCCCCTGCCGACCCAACAATAGAGCGAGAGGGAGCAAGGGGGGCTCAGCCCCTCCCTTGCCGACCCAACATGAGAGCGAGAGGGAGCAAGGGGGGCTCAGCCCCTCCATTGCCAACACAAGAAGAGAGAGAGAGAGGGAACTAGAGGGTACCTGCGACGAGGGAGAGGAGGAGGTGGCGTCAGGCAGAGGCGTCAGGAGGACTCGAGCTGAGCTGCGCGGGAAAGGAGATTAGGTCAAAATTGTTTTTTGCCCTAATCCTCCTTTTTCATCATTTTTTTTAACGTCCGAAAAATTGGACCAAAATGACCTGGGTGCGTTGACTGCACCCGCACCCGTGTCGCATCACGTCGTGTCGACGCGGGTGCGACACCTGCTTTGCCGAGTCCCTGTGACTTAGCCAGAAGGGAATTCCAAAGAATACGTGTGCAGGTTAAAGAGAGCTATATATGGTCTGAAGCAGGCTTCTTGATCTTGGTTTGACAGTTTCTCTCTTGAAGTAGAAAAAATATGGTTTTAGTCGGTCTCTTCTTGATCATTCTCTTTTCATATTCAAATGCAAAGATATAGTTACCCTGTTATTGATATATGTTGATAACATTATCATTATAGGTAACTCTAATGAACACATTGAACATGTTAAAGAATTCTTAAACCCTAGATTCAAGATGAAAGATCTTGGTAAACTGCGATATTTTCTTGGAGTAGAAGTTGATAGGATTACTGAAGGCATGCCACTTACCCAACATAAGTATACCATTGATGTCCTTAGCAAGGCAGGTATGACAGATTGCAAGCCCCTAAGCACACTCAATGTACTTCATCAGAAACTCAGTTCTCAAGATGGAGAATTGTATGAGGACCCTACAAAATATCGCAGGATAATGCTTCAGTATCTTACCTTCACTCGACCTGATATTGTCTATTCTGTCAATCAGGTATCTTAGTTCATGCATGAACTACATATTGGGCATATGGAAGCTGTTAAACACATTCTTCGATATTTAAAGGAACTATTGGAGATGGTCTTGTGTACAAAAAGAGTATACATGACCATCACATGCATGAACTTCTTACTTACACAGATGCAGATTGGGCAGGAGATCCAGATGAGCGTCGGTCAGTTTCAGGATACTGTGTTTTCATTGGCCTAAATCTTGTCTCCTAGAGCAGTAGGAAACAAAAGGCCATAGCCAGGTCGAGCACAGAAGCTGAATATAGGTCAATGGCAGTTGCTACTGCCGAAGTAACATGGATCAAACACCTGTTGACAAAAGTAGGAGAATCAATTTCTAAATGCATTCTATTGTGTGACAATCAAAGTGCCATCAACATGTCATTTAATCCTATCTACCACAGCCATGCCAAGCATATTGAAATTGATCAACATTTTGTAAGACAGAAGGTTGAAGAAAAAAAATTGAACCAGAATTCGTTCGGACTGTTGATCAAGGCAAGTTGTTCATGGTTCAAAACCATGTACAACTTGAGGAAGGGTGAAAAGACGTCATTCTTGATTGGGTTTGGATCTCAGGATCTAGACCCAACTCGGTTTTATTTTAACACATGCTCATTAATGACATGCTGTAATTTTAACCTTTCATGTAATGGGTATTTTCGTACCCTAATAGTTGTATCAGCATATACTTAATGGTAAGCCATTACCGCATACCCTAATTGGGTTTTCTGCAGCCACAAACGTCTCTCTCTCCTCTCTGCTTCTCTCCTTGTGATTGAATGGTGGAATACCATTTACTAACAGTCCGTGCATCCATATGGCAGGGCTCTAGAAAACCAAAGTTGGTAAAAGAGAAGTTGACAATGATGGTTTTACTAAGATTAATTTCATTGAGATGAGGTTTTGTTCCATCCACAAATTTCATAAGATCGTAACTTTTCAATATAAATTATGATTCTCAACTAGTAGGAGCAGGAAGCAAGGGAAAGGAGTTGTTCAAACCTACTATAATGTTGTTCTTCTCAGCCATACTAATCGATGTAAAAGAGAGAGGATGTCGAGCCTGATGAAGAACACGACCACGAAGACGGACACACTAAAAACAATTGAATGATTAGGGTGGCTTTGATACCGTAAAAGAGAGATATCACGCCACACACACACACACGAAGACAAAAGTAATGTGGTTCGATCTAGGGAAGATCTACATCCATGGTGAATAATGTTTTTTTCTACACACCTTCCCGGAGATGAGAGGCTCCTTTTAATAAAGGTTTTATGGGTTACACGTTTTTGGAGACTTTCAATATCTCGTACCTACACTTGTTTTTATCAAAATCCTCATTTGATAACAGTGTGTTATCTGTAGGATTCTTCATGCAGTTGGTGTCTCCTCTCTCTATCAATTTCCTCTCGTTTGCGTTATCTATAGAACTCTTATCCATTTGGGAGTCTGCCTTTGCTGTAGGAGTCTTGGACAACTTGATCTCTATTAACTGACTTGGATCTGGACTGATTTCAACTGAATGGTTCTGGCCTGGATCCAAATTCTCCTTAACAATGAACATGTTCTTCAAAACCCGTAGACATGTTTATAATTAGAAAAACTCTCAATATAACAATTTGAAGATGAAGGTATGGGAGATGTGGAGTTGGAGATAAAAGTATTTAAGTTTTTTAGTAAATATTGTTAAGTCCCTATAATAATGGAGAGAGACGCATTGGCATGGAGCAGTAACTAAATTCTTTGCTGTTTGATATGGTGTTTTCTGAGATTGACATGTATGAACCATTTGGATAGGGCAAAGATGTTGGATAGGGGTGCAACTCCTAAGGGTGTATAACAAGGCAAAATAAATTTGAATGAACCAAATAATGAATATCATACATTATATAATTAGATTTACTATACAGCAAATCTATTCAGAAGCTATGTCAGTGCTGTTTGGATAGGGGTGCCATTAGGCACAGTTTATCTAAGGTTGTGTGCATTAAAGTTTTTCTAAAACAACCGATGGGGTAATACAAATTTAAAGTTCCGTGAAACATCTTTTAAGGTGCCAATCTTTACAAATAAAGGAGAAGGTATTATAATTTTTTGTGTAGATTGTTAATGGTGTTGTGGCGGCTAGAAATTACCTAGAGGTAAAATTTAAGAAAGCACCATGCCCCTATGTTTGAGTTACAGTGTTCTTTTTTTATTTTGGGGTGTCAAAGATGAAAAATGATATGCCACAGCATACGTGCATGTTTTGGATGTATGATTCTTGGTTTCTAGGTAATGGACACTCCTTTCAAACTAAATGACAAACTTTGAGATAGAAAAGGTTGTGTCTGTTAAGTCATTAGCACGGGCCAATGGATAGTCAGAGTGCCCATTAACCTCACCATCACTTGACTTGACAAAGATAAACAGTGAATTGAGTCTCATTCAACTAGAAAGATATCAAATATGTGAAGTTTCTTTTTGTATCCTATATGGATGATCCAATCATTGCAAGGACTATGGTTGGGAATTGTTTGATCGTGACAGCTATTCGAAATCTTAGCACATGTTTGCTTTTAGTGAAAAAAGACCAATTGAAGTGGAGGGTTTCCTCAAACAACAAGGGGCTGAGGCAAGTGACTGAAAATATTTGTGTTATCTTTTTTTTTAGTTGCATATTCAAATGCTTAATCAGATCACCTAGGAGGGGATGATTTATGCCTACCATATCTGTTTCCATTGTAACCAAAAAATAACATCTATCTAATGGCACAACAAGTAAAGATAGAAAAAGCACAAATATAGAAAGTAATGGGACATTTTTGAGGTGCATAGCCAAAAAAAGAAAAGAAAAAAAAGCTGTAATGAAACTTAAAAATTCCACATTCACAGGGCATTATTTTATTCTCAACATGTTATCATTCACCATGGGTCCATTGTAACTGCCAAGTAGACTTGTATACTCATATGGATTAAAAGTGCTTTCTTGATAGCAGAAAATGGGCCTCATGTTGTATTTTGGTGGGTGATAATGTTGTCTCATGATGGCAGAAAAAGTAAGGTCTTCCCTGTTCAAATATTGAGTATAGCACCATGTCTCATGGTGTATATGAGAGCCATCAGCTGAAAGCCAACCATGAAGCATATTAACTGAAGCTTTCTATAATATGATTGCAAATCTCTCTGTCATGAAATATATTCAACAGAAGATTAAGGCCTAATTGATGAACTTTCCATATACAAAGGCTGAACATTGTTGATTGATATCTTCATCAATCATGGGAAGGCCCACTTGGTTGAGATATGTAGCAAATTAGAATTTTAAGCATTTTCATCTCAACTTGAAGGGGTGTAAGTTGGTTTTTTCATTTTGTACCACCGAAGTTGTGTTTATTTTGGTAGTCCTCCGTTGGTCTATCTATTTGTATGTATCATTTTTCCAAGGAAACATATGTATATTTTACTACCTGAATGTAGGAACCAACATTCTCTCCAATTTCTCGTTTTCCTTTTCACTTCCTTTTCTATTATATCCTAAAATCATGCAGTAATGCAACAATAACATTTCTTGGTGGGAGATAACTGGTCTTGGCTATTTCTTGGTGGGGTTTTGTCTTGAGAGATTTTAGAATAAGTGGTTGAAAAATCTCTGGAAAATCTTGGCATTTTGAAAAATAAAAAATAATATAAAGAGAATGCAAAAATAAAAAATGAACAAGTTTTAGAAATATTTTCCCTATGAAAATATAAAAGGAAATTGGAAAAGTTTTTCAAATATAAAATAAACAGAGAATAAATAGTACACTATATCAGATTGATGAGTCTCAGTTTTGGATTCCATGGAGGTTCACGCCCCACCCACTTGGTCATCAAAAAAAAAGGAGAAAGAAAAAGAGGACATTATTTCCCTATACATACAAGCACAATAACTGAAGGGGCTAGGGTTCAATTCCCACCATAAGTGGGAGATAATCATCCTGCTTAGCTGAGTCCATATGTTGTTCAACAAAATGGAAACATAGACACAATCTATGTCACACGGACTCGGCTCCAAGGTCGACGCACCCGCGTTGACATGCACCGACACGGGTGCGGTCAACCCGACCCTGGGTTCGGTCAACGCACCCAGGGTCATTTTGGTCCATTTTTTGAAAAATTTTCTGGGCTACAAAATTTAAGGAAAAAACCCCTTCTGTAAGGAAAAAAACCCTGAATCAGGCTTCACAACTCATCACCTGTCCCTAATGGGCACAACTTTGATCGAGTCTTTTATATATATATAGCCGAGTCCCCGTGTCCAAAATTTTTGAAATTGCGCCGCACCCGCACCCATGTGGGTGCGGCACTTTAAAAAAACTTGGGTGCGGAGGTGCGAATATATATATATATATATATATATATATATAAAATTTGTGCAGGGGAGGGGTCGAGCTGATGAGTTGTGGAGCTTGATTTAGAGTTTTTGCCCTTGCAGAAAGGGGGGTCCGGGGGCTCCCCCCGACGCGGGTCCCATTGCGCGGTCGGGGGCGGGGCAGCGCCCCCCAAAACAAATTTGTTTTTAATAAAAAAATTGGACACAAATTTTTTTAATAAAAAAATTGGACACAAATGACCCTGAGTGAGGTCAACGCACCCAGGGTCGGGTTGACCGCACCCGCATCGCGTCGACGCGGGTGCGGCACCCTGCTAGCCGAATCCCTGTGACATAGGACACAATTTGAGAGCACTTGTAGTATTTCTCCTATGGTTGTGGATGCTTAGATGCTGCAAAGAGAAGTCTTGGGGCTAGGATCATAGGTCAAGCTTGTAAACGAGGTTCTGCATTTTCACCCTATTCTGACAATGCTGGTCACTAGAACTTTTTGGCAGCATTTTTTTTGCACAGAATCCCATTTTAGAGTGGTGGGTTGGTCACCTGGAAAAGATGTTTTACCAAAAAGTCTATTTTCAGTTTCAGAGTGACATGCTTAGTGAACTTCCGTAAACAATTCTTTCAAGCAGGAGCTTTTTTGAACTTGTTTATCAGGGGCTGGGTGCCTTCCTTTCTTCTTTCACCCCTTCACAATTCCCTCAGACTCCATGCTCATTCACAATCCTTTCCAGCATCATTTCCATCTATGTCACATGGATATGGTTGCGGATATGGCATTATGACCATTGTTATGAACTTTCCAATGTGACCAATATATCAAGGGGATACAATATAGGAGTCAATATAGAGTCCTCGTGTGACATAGATTTCCACCATCATTGGCTGTAAAACGATGAGAAGGATGCCATCCAAAAATTGTAGCACCATCTTTCTACTTCCTGTATAGCTTGCCCAAGAAATGGCTGAAAACCACAGGGCAGTGCTAACATTTTCTAGCAGCAGCGTTTTCACTGTGTTTTGGCGGCACATGATTAATGGGGGTGAGCTTAAAGTGAGAAATGGGAAAGAGGTAATGGGAGGAACAAGGACAGGGTACTGATGACAATATTATGTTGGCAAGGATGATGAGGTTGAAGACCTTGATGCTCAAGATGGTGAAGAAACATTGACAGTCGGGTGATAAAGATGTTTATGAAAAGAAAAAATGATATTGACGTTCAATGATTTTGTTAAAGAAACTAAGTAAATATTGGTTTCTTGAGCCTTGTTGCTTCTTGAAATGGATAATTTAGACTGTTCCAAAAAAATCATGCATTTCACCAAGTAACTAGGGACAGAACCTAACCTCACCCATAGTTGCCAAGGTCGTGACTCAGATTCGGATCACCTGATCCTTGACTCGCGAGTCAGCGGGTCAACTCAATAACTCAGACGAGTTAGGACCATGCCTTTTCTAGTTTAAGATATGGAAAAAATCAAGCTCCATACTGTATAATCACTAAATTTAGCACATGACATCAATTGCTAAGCTACATAAGTATTCAACTATACATAATTGTTAATATTTATGATTTAAAAACATATGATTCTTTATAACAAGTATCCTTTTATGAGCATTATGCATTAAAGCCACAAGATGCATGTCAATAAACACATTACAGGCATGTGGATCGGTGGTCCTGAATCGGTGGCCCAGTTGGGGTCTGATCAGGGTTGACTCGGGTGATTCCCAAGTCAACTCACCGGGTTTGCCAACTATGTCCTCACCATCTGCCTATTTGACTTGGTCTGATTATCTTGATTAGCAGTTGCTGGGCCTTGTAAGGTGAGGACTTCAACATGTTGCCAAAATCATTTCCTAATGTAGAGTCGGAAGGCTGTTAATTGAAACATAGTTTATGTCAAGGACTTCAAAATGTTGCCAAAATCACGAGTTCCTAATGTAGGGTTCAGAGGGTTGTTACTTGAAATATAATTTACATTTTACAGTCAACAGTTTCCGTGTTTCCCATTGCTTGGAATCTGAACATTGTCTTGATATATCCTAATTTTTTATCACTTGGAAAACTGGCTTTATTTTAATTATTGATTTTAGTTTCCTTTCTGATTCATTGTGGTGGTTCTGTCTGGAAGCAAATGTTCACTAAAGCCGTGCTATAGTTTGACTTGTCTCATGTGCTGTGGATAACTATGTGCAGATCTTGGATACAAATCCGCAATTATTTTTCCATCTCCAGCAGCAGAGGCTGATAGAGCTAATTCGCAATGGAAAAGTGGAAGAAGCTCTGGAGTTCGCTCAGGAAGAACTTGCGCCAAGGGGTGAAGAAAATGTAATCTCTTCTCTTTTGGTGATATTTTTCTTCTATTCCAAAATTTTAGTTTAATTTTAAAGAAAATTTTCTCTACCAAGTTATCAATATTTTTTTCTTCCAGCATTGGCACTGGAGAGCTCAAGCCTCCACTTTTTGAAGTCATTTTTAAAGAAAAGTTTCATCTAGCATTTCTTGAAATTACTTGGTGTTCTTTCTCCAAAGGGGTCTGACTTGGTCATTAAATGGCCAAAAGTTCTAAAATCATGCTACACATAGATTCAAATGCCATACTTGCCAATCAAAGCAAAAAGGAGTTGGCTTTTCTATTTCTTAAAGGAAACATAAATTATCTGTACCTTTTTCCCAAAAAAGATGGTGCATGTTGGCCACACCTACTGTTTTCACTCTTCACTGACCCCATTTATTTATTTTCTTCTGGTGCTCATTTTATACATGCTACAGTTAGTAATGGTCTGGTGTGGTGATGGCCCACAACCCCAAGTTTTAAAGGAACAATTGGGTTGTTCTCTTGATTATCTCTTCCTTTTCTGTTGGTTTTTCTCAATATATTGTCAGAATTTATTGAGATATTCAGAGACTTAACCTTTTGCAGCAAAGTTTTTTGGTGGAGCTGGAGAGGACAGTTGCATTACTTGCCTTTGAAGATGTATCTAACTGTCCTGTGGGAGAACTTCTGGATATATCACAACGGCTTAAAACAGCGAGTGAGGTCAATGCAGCTATCCTTACAAGCCAGAGTCATGAAAAAGGTGTGGACTCAGTGGAGCTTGAAATCCTTTTGACTGTTTAACTGGGATGTTGCACAAATGAGTGATTGTCTTTTACAGTTAAAGAGTGGCATGTAGAAATCTGTATACGTGCACATGCATGCATACATATGTAGTGACAATTTTCTATGTTGGTTTAGTTAACAACTAGACCAGCTGTAAGTGGCCCCTTTCTTTTGTGAAGCATAGAGATGCAAGTGCCTTGAATCTTATGCATTCATGTGGATCATGAATGGATCAGTACCAGCTTGGTCTGTCAGCTGGATTCTCGTTCAATACTTATTTGTTGGTGCTGCAGTGTCTTGTTATATGTGTTCCTAACTGCAGGACTATGAAGTGTTTGCAAATTTAGTGGCATCAGTTTCCATTAAAATGACTGGTCAATACAGTGGACCAGCAAACAACATGCTGAGCTGCTTCTATGAATGGAATAGGTTGTCACACATGTTCGACCTAACTCCAACCCGATGGTACCAGAAACATGTTGTTAGGTGTATTCAGTGAGGTTATTGGGTTAGATCTGGTAGCATGACTCTTCGTGGACCTTCTGACCTAATTCTGGAGGGCTGAACTATCTTAGATGAAAGTGGAAAGTCCACAAGCAAAGCTTGATTATATCGGACAGTGGTTTATCTTGTTAGATATGGTTCCAGTTCTGAATCAGCCAGCCTGAGTTTAACCCATGTTTGAGAAGGGTGGTTATTGGGCACATTGATCATGATCATAGTAGTGTATCGGACTAAAAATGCCTGCCTACACCATTCCCTACAAACAATGCTAGTGTTGGTGCTTGGACTAAAACTGCCTTAGTCAATTCTATTCTTGGTGTATTGGACTAAATATGCCTCATCAATGTTATATTGGCAGATCCCAAGCTTCCAAGCCTATTGAAGATGCTTGTTTGGGCTCAGAACCAGCTAGATGAGAAAGCTTCGTACCCACGCATTAATGACTTGTCTACCGCAGCTTTGGAGGACCCCACCGTTTGAAAGGGACAAAATGGCCTCTCTGAGAGGCATTAACATGGAGCGTCAGAGGTGTTTGTTTGCATTTCCTCCGAGTGAATGTTGTGCAAGGGGTTTCTTTTATCATGTATCATCATCCTGTGGATTATGTTCCTGTATTGGATTTCTTACTGTTTATTTTCCTTCTCATTCTGTATTGAGGCTCATGGAGTATGTTATGTCGACTGCAAGAGGAAAGGTTTTGTGTTCACACACACACACACACGTGCGCGCATACACATTCAAGCGTCATTAATGCAACTACTTTTACAGGAGATTATCCCAAGGTCCTATAGTAAATAAGAGAATTATAGGTTTGTAGACTTTGTCTTCGTTCCCTACAAGGGGACCATTTATTATCTTATAGATGATGTTGCAACGTTGTAATCATTGGATTAGTAAGCTAGTTATGTAACTCCCTCCAAGTTTCATGCGCCACCTGTTCCTAGGCAGTGTTTGTAAGTGGGTTAAGCATAGAAAAATTCTCTACAAAATGTGAAAAATAAAATCTTTTTTGCTCTTCCAATCGAGAATTTCTTCAATGTAGAATTTTACCAACTCTGCACATGGAAAATTTTCTCAGCCATATGCGTCCCTCTTTTTTTTCTTTCCTAATATGAAGTATCAAATGTATTATTACTCCCAAACGTGGCCGTAGAGTATCTGTTGGTCCCTAAAGCCTTTGAAGATCCTCAAAGGGAAAAGAAGGGGAATAACCACTTAAGTGGTATCTCATGTGGTAAGCGGGGTCCTGTGTCAAGCTGAAGGCCCAGTATCGAATCCCTCTGCCACATGGGGTGACTATAGTTCTGGTAGGGGTCTGCCTAACCCCAGCTTGCCTTTCAAAAAAAAGAAAAAAAAAGAAGGGGAAGAAGCCTTTTCTTTTGTGACGATTTGATGGATTGAGGTAACAGTCATCCATCAAAGGAGCAGAGAGACTTGGGCCATGCAGAAAAGGGACAATGCACAAACTGTTCTACAATGGGCTTCATCTCAAATGGGGCATGAGCAATGCATGTCCTACCAGCAACCAACAAGAATATAACACCTTGTAGATAAAAAAACAAAGAAATGCTTGGTACTTGAGGATGGCCAAAACTAATACCCAAGTTTCAATTGATGAGGTGTTCAAGAGTAGAAGGCCAGTGATTTGGGATCCATTCCAGCTGGGTAACCCCCGTCTAGACGTGGGCTTGACATTGTATTCTTGGGCTCAAGTACTGTATACCATCCATTTCTTAGATGGATGGTGCTCTAGGTAGAGGTAGTTGTGGGACCCTCATTAAACTTCTGTCTGGAATGCCAGTGAATGATGTCCTTGCGGATTATGAGGTCCTTTTTAAGGCAATTAAATTCTTCCTACCCTAATCTTGACTGCCAATACGCAAAAGGACAGCTAAAGGTGCATAGAGTCTGTCACCCAAATGCGTGTGGTCCTATGTATTGGTCTAGTAGGGATACAAAAGGCCTTGTTGGCCAGCCGGCCTAGCAGGTGGGACCATCTTGGCCTAGATTCGGGCCTGAGTTTAGGTCTAAGATGACACCCTGATCTTCTTGGTCACACTAAAGGGAATGTGGTTGGTGCAAATTGATTTGGTGAATGTAATAGATTTGGTGCCCTTTAGGTTGTGAATGGGCTTGTCTGGGCCCAATTAAGGGCCAACAAGCCAACTCATGGTTAAAGCTTAGTCCTGTTTGGAATCTAGGAACTGGGATAGGAGTTAATTCAGTTGGCAAAAAGTTGGTCAAAACTACCACCTGGTGGCTGTTTGGAAACTGGTAGCTGGGATGGGAGTTAATGCATTTGAGATGGGAAGTGGCATTGTATTTACACTAAAGCATGGAATTGACAGCTACCACCTCTAGGATGTGGTAGCTGCCACTTCCCATCCCAGTTACTAGTTTCCAAACAGGGCCTAAGAGCAGTAGGCTGTCTAGCTTGGTGCACTTGTGCATGATCCTGTTTGATACCCTGAGTGCGCATCCTTTGCCTCATGGACAAAGCAACAGGGCCTCTGGTGGGCAAGGGTGGTTGCCAAAGGGTTTTAATCACTTAAGAGTGGGCCATAAGGCATAGGGATGCAAATGGACTGGATCCAATATGCCACTTCTATGATTTTTGGATGTTCCAATCCGAAGTGAATCCAACTTTCCTATGTATTTAGTCGAACCATTTGCATCCCTAATAAGGAAATGAGTCGGATCTGTCCTGGGCCCTACCACTTGAACCAGGGTTTTTCCTTGATAGATATCAAAGAAAAAAGAAAAAAAGAAAAAAAGAAAGGACAAAGCACTGGGCTGTCTAGCTTCGTGTGTCCTGATCATGCCATAATAACTGCAGATGCTATGCCAAGAAGTTAACCTGACAACTCTAAAAAATGTTTTAGATGTTAAAAGGGAATGCAAGGATGTATTACAGAAGAGTAACAGGATGCACAAATGTGGCAATAGAAAGCGTGGGATAATCATAGAACCTACTCAACAAGTGTCTCAGCCTCAAACTTCTAACATTTCCATCTTGGTTAAATTTTTCTCTCAGACAAGTAATTCTTGGAGCTTCAGCAGATAGCAGACAGGTAACTAGAATCCAACCTCAAAACAGAGGACCACATTATATTATGTACAAAATTAGCCCTCTTTAGGTTTATTTCTTTTGTTCTTCCTTCCATTTTTATTAATAAGAGGAATTACTTCCAATTTTCAAGAAACCATAGTCTGAAAAGTGGATAGTCCATCCAGGAATTGCAAAGTTAAAGAGTCTCCTAAGACTGAAGTCTGTTAAAGACTCACAGAAGACAGTGAAGCCCATTAATATAAATTGACAATCATTAAGAGGGTTTGCTTCAATGGCCATGCCTACATACCTATAAGCATCCATTGGAATGTCTTTAATGATCGCTTTTCGCAATGCTTCCATTTATTTTAGAGATCACTTTTTGCGATGTGTTGAGATGGTAATGGCTTTCAAATTTTTGAGTGAGGATGATCATAGGGCCAGCATTGGGGCCCTTATGATGGAGGAAATCAAGAGAGCATTTGGTCCTTGCCGAATGGTAAAATCCTGGCCGTTGATAGCTTCCAGAGTGAATTTTTTAAAGAATCTTGAGATTTGGTTTAGGGCGATCTACTTCTTTTGTTTACTGAATTTCACTCTAATGCCAAAGTGCTCAAAGTCATGGGTAATTCATTTATTATTCTCATCCCTAAAGATCCTCAAGCTGAGGAGATTGGTAGATTCAGATCCATTTTATTGGTGGGTATGGTGTTCAAAATTATTTTAAAGATCTTGACTTTAAGGATACAGATGTTTATCGACCTTCTCATCTCGAACTCTCAACGTGTATTTATTCCGGGTAAGAGACTACACAAATTATGCATCCTGGCTCATGAAGTTATTCACTCTACGAAGGCCTCCGACAAATGATGCTTTATTTTAAAAATTGATTTGAAAAAAAGCTTTCGACTCTCTTGATTGGCACTTTCTATTACATTGTATCCAACATATGGGGATGGATGAAATATGACAATCTTGGATCAAGGCCCTTCTTAATTCAACTTCTATTGCAGTGTTTATTAATGGGCTTCAGGGTGATTTTTTTCAAGCCCAAGAAGGGTCTACTCCAAGGACACTCTCACCCTTCTCTTTATTATGGCTACGAAGGCTCTTTCAGTTATTTTTTTCTCAACGGAAGCTATAAATTTTTTTATGGTAGTAGAATTTTGAGGAATGTCTATTTCTAACCTCTTCTTTGCCGATGATCTTTTGGTGTTTGGGAAGGCATCAGAACAAAATTTGTGGTTATTGTGAGTTATTCTTAGATGCTTTGCTAAAATATCGCGAACTTGCGCATAATTGAAAGTAAAAGCCAAGTGTTGGTGTTAAATGATCCCACTGGTGAGATGAATGGAATGCGATGATGACTCCCTCCCAAATAAAATATTTGTCTTTGCCTCTACACTTCGGGGGGTCTCAAGAGAGTTGCATTAGAGTATGTTGGAGGACCGTGCGAGAGAGAGGACCTAGACTTTTGCCACACATATGTTATCAAGGGTGGATTGCATAAATCTAGTAGATTCAATATATCCCCTATGGTTCTTCATTTTTTGCAAATTTTCAAGTTGCCAACAAGATGAAGCGATTTATAACTATCTTTCAGCACTTCATATGGACATGTAAAACTGAAGGCTCACACACCTCTGTGGTGAGGTGGTCTACTATTTCCAAACCTCTCGATCTTGGGATTTTGAGAATTCAAAACCTTCCTATTTATAAAAAGGCACGGCTAGTGATATGGTTGTGGATGATTTGCAAAAAGAAGGGCAAAATTGTGGATATTTTTTATTGAAAAATATGATCTTAGTTGTTGGCCTTTGAATTGAACCGAAAATCACAAATGGAAGAAAGATTCGAGGATTTTGAAAGGATGGGTAATGGCCCTTGCTGAGTTTTCTCAATATAACCCTCTCTCCAAATGGTCTGGCTGTCCGCTAGACTGGGTTGGCAGGAACATAGTGAATTGTTGAGGTTTTAGCAGGGCTGATTTGTCGTCTCAGCACCTGCATTTTTTTCGTCCTGTTTTTGTGTTTTGTCTAGCTTGCTGCTGATTCTTGCTGTATCTGTAACCTGGTTGTTGGTTGCTGGGTTTTTGGTAACCAGGTTTGGTTCATCCTATTTTTCCTGTTTTTGAGAGTGTGATATCTCATCACTCTCAAAAAGTTAACTTTGTAATTTCTCTGCTATTTAGAAAGAATGTCTTAATGAAATTATGGTTTGCAAGGAGCCATTAGCAGATGACAAACTTTAACTGCATTGATAAGACTATCATTTATTACCTCGAGCAAGCTTTCAAAGAAGTTTAAATTCATCAGTTCTGAGTTTTTGAAAATTTTCCAGTAAAGAACATATCTTAAATCATTCTAACAATATCCTTTCATTTCATTTTTCATCACCCTTGTGCTTCTCATTCTTTCTAGTGTAGTGATATATTGACCCATGATTGAATTCAACTTCATGCTTCTAGTTCAGAATCATGCGTACTTCACTTCTGTAGTAGATAGAAAAGGTGAATATATAGGGCAGGGGAGGTCTGCCTTTACTTTTCCAATTTACACTTGGGTCGCAAGTTATTATTTTATTCCGTTTTATGGATGAATTTGCATTGGTGATGCAGCAGTTGCAGGGGATTCATTTTGTCTCTAGTGAAAACTGAAAGTTACACAGCCACATTATGCTCATTTCAGTTTTGTGGCGAATGGACTCATTTTCCACCAACGAGAGTTTCAATTAATTCATTTTCCACACAAAACGAGTTCTAAACGAACCAAAGCTGCCCTGTAATTTATATGTAATTCTCGAGTGGAGTAGGTGCTTACTAAAGTTAGAAGCTTATCACGAGCGAACAAGAGTTTTTGGGGCATTTTTCACAAATCCGACCCCGCAGATGC
Source organism: Nuphar pumila (assembly GCF_984573655.1). Classification (NCBI taxonomy): domain Eukaryota; kingdom Viridiplantae; phylum Streptophyta; class Magnoliopsida; order Nymphaeales; family Nymphaeaceae; genus Nuphar; species Nuphar pumila. The sequence goes on from NC_143254.1 coordinate 36,328,950, forward strand.
ATTCGCATGATCTATTTTGCTAGAAAACGACACTTTCACAGTGTTTTTTCAATGAAAAACGTGAATTTTTCATCTTGAATATTTATGAATTTTTAAACCTTATAAAAACCTATCCACATATTGGAATTAAAACATCCAAGAGTCTATTCTTATAAAATCAAGCATATAGAACATCAGATTTGAGAAAAACATGAAAAAAACTCTTGAAGTCCGATAAACTGACGGTAGGTAAGATGAAAGTAGCCAGCTATCCCACCAATTCTGTAATTTCCCATACAAATATTATTAGAACTTAATGGTATGAGGTCACTTTTTACTTGCACTATGCCTCTTTCATCTCTGGAATCTACATTAAAGGCTTACTTTTTCAATGTAAAAAACCAAAATCCCTTTGCAACGAAAAACACTCAACAGACTTGCTGAATATGTATGGTAATAGTTATTGATAACCATATTCTCTCTTATTGCAGCATCAGAAACCAAAAAATAGTATTCCTACTAATAACTTTCTGGAGAGAATTATCTAGCCTGAAAACTGCCGGAAGCGGCGCTTCCAAGGAGACCAATGTCTCAAAGCGCTGACATCTCTCTGCTCTCCTTTTACCCATTCCGTTTTTTATTACTAAAGAGAATCGATAAAAAAAAATCAGAAAGTTTGAGATATGCAAAATTTATCTTCGTTCTTGACAACAAAGAGAACACCATCGAAGGGAAAAGAGAAAAAAAGAATCAGAGAAGAAGAAAGGAATTCAGTGACTCCTAAAAACCAAAACATTTTCTACTCGTTGTCAAGAAACACAAAGAAGAACTACATACATTCTTTCACTCCTTTTGCTCCTTCCTCTAAATTTTCCATTAGAGACTGCAACTGGGCTTTGTACATAAAATGAAGGAACCAGAATGCCAAGATGATGGTGTCATCGATGCACCCACTTGCACATGAACCATCGTCAAAATTGAGAGCATAACTTGAAGCGTCGTATTGGAACCTCATCCTCTGCTCGTTCATGCTCTTGATGGTCCTCCTTATCTCTGCTTTAACCCTCCAGTATGCTCTTTTGCAGCGCCTCTTGCCATACTCGTTTGCCCAAGCCAATTTCCCAACCAAACCCATCTCTTTTCCTACAACAAAAATAACCGGAGAAATTAGCATAACCCATAACAGAAGGATTGAAAATACCAAGATTTTTTCGGACACCCAACAAAAGATTCTAGTAGCAAAACAGAAGACCCACAAGAGGAATTGTAAAGAAAGCTTTATTGAGAGTTTCTTCAAGGGGTCCAACTTTAAAACCCACTCTCTCTCTCTCTCTCTCTGCTTTGGTTTGAATATATATAGACTAAACTGGTCAAAAAGAACCATCAAATTAAGTTTGTGATTTTTGTGAAATTCCACTTAAAACCACAACAATCATTTTTCAAAATGCCACTTGAGAGGATGCCCTTTTGTGGGACAAGATGCAGTTAGCTTTTAACTAGCATTTGAGGATAATTTAGACATTTGAGGATAATTCTGTTGCAATCAGTAGAGCGAGATCTCTAGGATTACAATACCCCCAGAAAGTTCCTATCTGATTCTAAAGTAGCGACACCAATCTCTTTTCTATCTTTTCATAGATTTGTTAAATATTAATAGTTTGATACATGCATGTTGAGAATGATACGGAAGCCTCTTGCAGTGACATTTAACAGCACTAGGCTCGACTATTGAGGACTGAAAAATGAGACGAGCTCCACGTGGCTGGGCTTGTGTTTGGGTCGCAAGAGCTCGTTTGAACTCGTGATATTAGGCTCATCAAGCTAAACATGAACAAAAAGTGATTGAATGGGCTTGGCTTGTATAGCTCATTAACTACTGATAAATACATTTTACATATATTTTATATTATAAAATGTAGATGGTTGAAGTATTTAGCATGCATGCAATCAGCTTAGAATTCAAATCCTGTTGCTTACAACTTTGAAATAATATAGTTATTTTCTAGATGAATTAGTTTTGAGCATTCATCAATAGATTTAAAATCTAAATTCTATTATTTAAGTTTAAAATGTATTTTAGCAATAAATGCTTGAGCTTAGGGCGTCTAGATCAGGCTCAACAAGCTCAACTTAGCTCATCACGGAAAATGAGCCGAGCTTAAACACCTTCTGTTTAGTTTGTCCGACTGGTTTACCAGGCTTAAAGTACTGATCTTACACCAAAAGATGTCAAAAAAATCATTTACCGCACAAACATGCTAACAAAGGTCCACGGAACGCTTAAGTGCCTGGCTATGTAGTTAGGGCTTGCAATCTGTGTAGCTGTGGGCCTTATGCAATGCTGCCATATTATTGGCTAGTGTCACATAACCGGGTACTTAGCGTTCCCTTGAACTCAAGTCCAAACATGCACCCTTTATTGTTTGCCAAACGCTACACCACTGTTTCCATGAGAGCCATGACTAATGGCTCCTTTGTTTGCCGCCGGAGAGGGTGCCGCTCTTTCTTTTCCGTGGAAAGAGAGTTGCCCCCCTCCAAACCTCTCCGCTGAAAAGGGGGGGGGGGGGGCATCCCGTGTATTTTGGGCTCCTTTTCTTTGCGGAAAGGGAGTCCCTCGTTTGCTTCGTTAATTGTGGCCGGTCGATGCGTTTCTGCGGAAAGCCTCCACTTTCCATGACAAACAAACGGGCTCCAAAACAATCACAAAGATATCATGATTTTGGCATACCTTTCCCCCAGCCAAAGAATTTCAAAGTCTTTCCCTTATCACGAAAAAAAAAAACCAACCGCAGCTGACGCATTTTCTCTGACAAGACCCTCTTTAATCGTTACAGTAGCTGCGTGAGCACAGAACAACAGCGCCAACATGCAAAAGAAAAAGGGAGTCGAGAATCTCGGCCATATATTCACATCGCACAAAAAGGAGGTCAAGAAAATGACTCATCTAATCATCAATATATCCAAAATACAGCTAGATCTCAGTAATTCCAAGGACAACACTAAATACCACCAAAAATTTATTCCCCACTTCTCTCTCTCTCTCTCTCTCTCTCTATATATATATATATATATATATATATATATATATATATATAAAATCCCGACATGTAAGTAACAACAAAAAAAAGGGTGTTACAGTAACAAAGAAAATGGTAAATCTTTTTATTTTTTTTATTGTATCTTAACCATGAGTGTCAAATATGAGTAAGGAGGCAAGCATCTGCAAGGGAAAGCAAGTTACGTTGAAATGCAGGTGGTCATTTAATATGCATCTTTAACCAATAGGGTGTGAAATGTGAAGAAGAAAGGCAAGCAGAAGCAGAAGCAGCAGGCAGCTGCGGCTGGAGCGGCTAGTCACATGGGGGGCCTGCCCTATTGAACCACACTGAAACAGGGCATGCACAGAGACCTCCTCGGGTGCCTCAAATTCCATAATAATTCTGCTCACAGAAACTAAAGGGACGTTTCGAATCTGCTCTTTGGCTCCAACTGTTTGTCTCCTTAGGGGGGCAATTGGTGTGTAAGGCAGGAATATTATGGACCAGATGGACCATACCCGCCTTTATGTCTGTTTAGATTTTAACTTGTCCTCACTCTTCACTTTCTCCCTATTCTTTTTTCTCAATGGAGCCAGTTTTCATTTTGACTTAACGCTGGTGAGTGGTCTAAATCAGTGGTCAGAGGGGCTCAGAGTGGATTGATCCTGCCACGCCCTACTTAAAATCGGCTGCTTCTGCTCTTGGGCTGTGAACCAACTTGTGTGGCATGCTGATGTGTGCATCATTTTTTGATGATTGATGAACAATTCTAACTTGGATGGATGAATTGGTGGGGACTTGGTCTAGGACTGTTACTTGTTCGCTGTGGCTTGTGTGGAGTCACGATATGGACTAGTGAAATCTATTGATTATTTTGTTTGGTTGATTGGGGGGGTGGAGTTGTCAGTTAAGGATCAGGACACGCCAAGGATATATTTTTTTTTTCATGAAGAACCAAAAAACTGCCTCGGGATCAGAGACCTATCCAGACTTACACTTGTCTGGATAGTATAAGATAAAGATAGTATAAACCTGTAGCTCACTCCGCCAGCCTTCGACCTAAGCAAATACGTTTTATTCTTTTTTTTTTTAAAGGCAAGCTTGGATTAGGCAGACCCTTACAGTTATGCAACTATACCATTGGGTTTTGAACCAGCAGCGGCAACGCTGACCTTAGGGACGACAGTGGACCGAGGAAAAATGGGGCCTTGCCCCCACCTCGCCCCGTTTGAACCGGGGATGAAGGGCATGAAATGAGGATGAAGGTTAAAATCCATCTCCGTGCAGGAATCAAGGTGGTGATGGACTTACGCTTTCCCCCGCCCCTCTCCATCCCTATCCCCATCCCGATCCTCGCCTTGCCCCGCCCCACCCCATCTATATCCTTAATCTTTCTAAGGAATGACAATAGACCAAGGAAAAATAAGGCCCCATCCCGCCTTGCCCTGTTTGAACCAGAGATGGGGGTGAGGGTGGAGGTTAAAATCCATCCCCGTCGGGGATGGAAGCAAGTATGGAGGTTTGAGTTTTGAGACAGGGTGGAGGTGGAGACCTTGTACCCCAGCGGGTAGCTGTTCTACGTTGGTATCATTTTTTTTTTCAAAGGTAAGATGGGGTTAGGCAGATCCCCTACCAGTTATTATTCACCGTACCACTGAGGTTTTGAACCTGCAATGTCCAAACACAAGAGAACGTGCACTGACAGTTCCTATCAACCACGTGGAGCCCCCATTGGTTTTTGTATCATACTTTTATTTTTGATAATGCGAGAGGCTGACGTGAAAATAAAAGCCTGACCATACACTTAGTAGCCAAGGCCTAGTCCCACTATGTCAAACCCCTTACCAACGGGGCCTCTTTTGGTAGAAGGATATAGTGCACGTTCCCTTGTGTTGTGACATTTTAGGTTCAAAACCCAATGGTATAGTTGTATAACTGGCAGGGCCTGCCTAACCCAGCCTGCCTTTTAAAAAAAAAACTATGTCAAACTCTTGGGGCTGGCTTAGGTTCAAAACCCAATGGTATAGTTGTATAACTGGCAGGGCCTGCCTAACCCAGCCTGCCTTTTAAAAAAAAAACTATGTCAAACTCCTTGGGGCTGGCTTAGGAAGTTAAACAATTCATCAAGTCCATAAACCCCATTTTTTTAGTGTCTTTTTTTTGTTGGTGATATATATATGTGTTGGCTTATACTTGGCTCACCAAGCCCAATCCCGAGCCTGAGCCGAGTTTTTCAAGAGTCAAGCAAAACTAAGTGGAGAGCTGATCATCTCGTTTCCCAACCCTACTTTTTGTTGATCGGGCTAGTAAATGAGCTGAATAAACGGAATAGAGGGTGAGCCTGGCTCGTTCTTAGCAGCAAAGCTCAAGCTCATGTCAAACCCAATCTAAACGAGTTGTTCAAACTGACTTGTTAAAAAAAAGACATTTTTACAAAGTTCACAATAAATAGAATATGGACTCTAAAGGTATTGAGCTAAGCTTAGACTAACTCATTTTAAAAAATAAATACATTGTTACAAGGCTTAAGCGATAGGATTCGAAATCTAAACTTATATTATTTGTACCAAATGCTTCAACCATCTAAGCTCTTCCGTATAAACTGTATGTAAACTATATTTATTAGTAGTTAATGAACTTATACGAGCCAAGCTAAATTAAAAACTTGTTTCTGTTTGGTTTAAAAAACCCATTTTGTGCAGGTATAAACAATCCCTTCATGAGCTGAACAGGAACCCAAGCCATGAGTGGCTAGTCCCATTTCCTAGCCCTACTTTTTTTTTAAAGGCAAGTTGGGGTTAGGCAGACCCCCACCAGTTATTATTCAATCGTACCACTGAGGTTTTGAACCTGCAACGTCCCACCACAAGGAGACGTACACAGCTCTTAGCTCCCCGTTGGTATTTTCTGGCCCTACTTGTCAATGCTATAATTCATGAGATTCCTTAGACTTAGTCATGTTTCGGACAAAGATCAATCTTACTCACAATTGCTGAACTAATAAGTATTGATTCTTGTTTGATGGTAGAAAAATCACATTAGTACCTTCTAAGGACCTACCTACACATTCCTCTTCACCCAAACCTAATCCATCTGAACCACCTGCTTTTTTACTAGTTAGGCAGGAGCTGAGATATTCCTTGTCTGGGGTGGCTACTTTAGTATTTGACACTGCACTAGAAGGGTGTGTCATTGATCCCTGAGTATGTTAGGACCCAGTTCTCAGAGGTGTCGGTCCAACGGTTCTAGCCATGTGAAGAGCTGATGAAAGCTCGAAAAGAAACATGACCTGCAAGGCTAAGGGGCCGGGTTGGGCTTGCGGTCATGGCAGGGCTGCTGCAATAGCAGCAGAGAGTGCAGCATTAGAGGTAGGGGCATGGCAGCAGCAGCTGCAGGGGAGGACGAGGCCGCGTCTCCAGTAGGTGTCACGAGGTAGGGATACAGTTTGGCGAAAAGTGAGAGAGGCATGTCCCGGGGTAGGGAGCATGACCAGCGATGCATGGATAGGGGTGAGTGGCTAGGTCGTGTCCTTGGGCAAGGAACCATGGCTAAAAAAAAAAAAATCCACTGGGAGAGGGGGTTGGACATCTCATCTGGTGGAAGTAAAAAATAAGGCAGATGACAAAGGCGTGACTGGAAAGAAAAAATATGTTTATGATTGGCCGACAATGAGTAGAGATGGACAGACAGTTGAGGGAGTAGAGTCTTTCCCTCATAGAGCAATCACACAAACCAAAAACAAAATTTAGAAGTTAAACTCAATAAATCTCATTAAGAAATAAAGTAACTATACATGTTTATTTATAAAAACAAAGATAGATAAAAGAGTAAACTAAACATCCACAATCCCACCTTAGATGGGATTCTAGGAGGGCATCCCACCTAAGTCCCAGCCAGGGTAGAACTCCAGGCTAGGTGGGATACTCAGAGAATCTTGGGAGAAGTGGAAGACAATCTCCTATGCAATCTCAGCTGGGCGAAACTTCAGTTCAACGAGTCTGGGGTGGATCTACAAGTCAGACTTAGAGCACATGGGGTTCGTAACAATCCACTCCTCTCAAATACGCCTTGTCCTCAAGGCGGGACCTTCGAATACTGAGCAACTATCTAGTCTTCCTCTTCCCAAGTTGCTTCATCAACCCCATTCTTGGTCTATTGTACTATCACTACTCCTAGTCTACTGCACTAACACCTCAGTGACTAAGCGACTATCCTTTCTTCGCCTCCTCTTTCCAATAGCTATGAACAATTGAGGCAAGGTATCACCTAGGTGATTAGGGCGGGACTCCCATCAGGCGTCTCCCCTTTGTATGGCTTAAGTTGTGAGATATAAAATACAGGTTGAATCTGAGCTCCTATCGATAGGTCCAAGCATTAAGCCATTATATCGACCCTTTTCAAGACAAAAAAAAGGCCCATAGAAGCGGAGTGCCAACATATGTTGTTGTACTCATCGTATTGTCCTTTGTCGGTGGGGCAACAACTTAAGGAGCATAAGGTCACCTACTTGGAACTGCCGTGATTGATGTCTTCGATTCTGCTCATGTACAATATCCATATTATCACAAAGAAGCATAAGAGGTGGTCTCCCTAGCAAGGCCGACTCAACTGCATCCACTTGCATAGCTCCACCAAAATTAATGGTTATGGTTGAAGGGGGTCACAGTCTGGAATAGGGTTGCTTGAATAGAGGAGGGTTAGGTTGAGTTGTAGGACCACTCTACTCAGAGGAAGAGCCTCAACCACGCCTTGAGTCTATTACCTACGAAGGCTCAGTGGTAGTCCTCCAAGCATCAGTTCAGTAAATCGGTCTATTCCTCTGTCTTGAGATGATAGGTGGTACTCATGGCCAGCTTGGTACCATGTAATCAAAATAACTCTACCCATAAGGTACTAATAAACACTAGGTTCATGTTGCTAACGATGGTACAGTGCATCACGTGCAAGCAAAACACCTCTCATATGAACAACTATGCAATGAATGGGGTGGTGTATGGGTGAGATATGACCAAGAAGTGCCCATACTTGGTCAGATAGACCACTGTCTAACATCAAGCAACTCTGCATGGAGGGAAGCCTGTTGATGAAGTTCATCGATATGTCTTCCCAAACATGGTCCGACATCAAAAGAGGCTACAATAATCTAGCATGGGAGGCGATCTACTTGATCCTTTGACATACATCACATCGCTCCACAAACTATCTAACCTGCTTCTTCATACCCCTCCATGCAAAGTCCCTACTCAAATGTTGATAGATCTGCTGGATCCCCTCATAGCCCACTGTAGGAGTCAGGTGGTACTGCTCTATGAGAAGAACTCTCAAATTGGACTTGAGAGAAACTATTAACTTTCTATGGTGCATCATCAAATTTTCCTGAATCTCGAGTCTGAGAGCCTCACCTCTCTGGATCTATGCCCCTATTGTAGACAGAAAGTTATGCACCATATACTCTCGCTGGAGGTCATCTAGGGTGACGATGGTCATGCTAAGAGATGTCATCTTGTCCTTGTGTCCACACCGCGATAGGGTGTTAGCTACCTAATTGTTGACCTCTTTGTGGTACTGGATCTTAGAGTTGTATCTGAGGAACTTAGAGACACTTCTACTGGGTAGGAGGGATCACCCGCTGTTCAAGCAAATACTTGAGACTCCTATGATGCAATCTCATTGAATCGTTGATATATAGTCCACATTTATTTTTAAAGCTATTGCTAAAACAATGTGTAATGTTTGTGGCATGCTTTTAATTACGTGAGACTGCAACTCTTCCCATAACCCATGCACATATGTACTTGTCGGCTCTAGATTGTTGAAGGTTTCCAAAATAAACCCCTGAGTGTAAGACTCCTTGCTCGACATAGTTCTCCTCATCGTAGGAGACATCCATCTATTCACACATAATTAACATGATTTAGTTCTTTTGATTGTATATAAGGAAGCAAAAAGTTTATTTTGCATATATATTACAAAGCAAACAATTGTATTTACGAAGGTCACACATCACTAGGGGATATAAATGGAAAAAGTCTCACACGTGAGTCTTCTAACTCAAAATACGACAACTATTAAGAACTGAGTTTCTTTTTTGAACTAAAGAACCTTAGATAAGACTGTTTATTTTCACATCGCCTTGGCTTGGATACAGAAGGATGTGTCAGAGATGACATATTTTGAGTGTGCTCAAATGATAATCGTGTATGCTCAGGTGAAGTTGGGGTGCAGACCGACGATGTCTGTTTATACTGAAGCATGACAAAATGATAACTCGGGGAATTCAAGATACTAATCAGTAAGTAAAATCAGTTGTATGCCTCTTTTGGGCCACATAGACCATGAGGAGGCGTTGTGAGGTGGTAACTTGGCGAATCATAGGCCACATTAGTGAATGCCTGTTCGTCTTCTCCCAAGTTCGATATTTTTACCAAAGCTGATGGGGGTACTACTCCCTTTACTGAAGTTTAGGGGTTCGTTGATGTGCAAGGTCATGTCCTTAAGATCACGCACTACTCATCCACCCATGTCATGAGTAGGGGTGGCAATCGGGTCGGGTTGGCGAGTCAGCATACCTCAACACGAACCCGACCCGTTTATTAAATGGGTCAACTGTGGCAAACACGAACCCGACCCATTTATTAAACGGGTAACCCGACACGACACGGTTAAACCGTTTAATAAACGGGTCAGGTCGGGTAAATAGTTTGGCGGGTCAAGTTCGTGTTAGCGGGCTGGTTGGCGGACGGGTAAACTGGTTGGTGGGTCAGGTTCGGGTAAATGGGTTGACCCGCCCACCTAACCCGTTTATTAAACGGGTCAACCGGGCTGACGGGTTGGCATACCCCTAACACGAACCTGACACGTTTAATAAATGGGTTAGGCGGGTCAACCCGTTTACGACACGAACCCGTTTAAGCCAAACCCGAACATGCCTAAGAAGCGGGTTGGCGGGTCGTGTCAGATTTTGCCACCCCTAGTCATGAGTGTGTTTCCTCTAGCATTCGTTGGCGGAATATCCTTCCTTCTCACAGAACTGACAAGCTTCAACATCGAAGGATCACTGCTATTGCCAATATATAACTTGACACTGATAGCAAAAACCTCATAGTTCTTGTATTGCCATCTATGTTTGACAAAATAATTTTTTTCAAGGTTAGAGTCTTGAAAGTAATACTTAAACTGCGATACCATGAGCATGACAAATTTTGAACTAGGTTTCCCAGACTCAGGCTTTGATAGAAATTCTATAAGACCCTAGTTTTTCAAAACAACACTTGGTCCAAATTTTATAAATTATTATTTTTTTCACAACAGAATTTGGAAAATACTTTAATAGCATAAACAAACGATTAGTTAGCCTTCTATTTTAGAAGATGTCGGGCATGTCACAGGTATATGGTCAACCACTTATTGTCAAGCAAAATATTTTATTTAAGCAAACCAAAATGAGTTATTTATTACAAACAATACTATTTAACAAAGCCTGGAGAAACCCTGGATCTTGATGTTACATAAAACATGGTCAAAACCATTCCTGATATAGTAGAAAAATATTATAATTTTAACAAGTATAATATGTTGAAGGTATAAAAGGCTACTTGAGGGCTGCACTTGAAAACATCGTAATATCCCATAGACCAAAGTAGCAGCTCCTCGAGCCTAGCTTATCCAAGTGGATACAATTTGGATCCTCCACCTAATCAATCCAACAGTGTACCGAGATCAGTACCTTACATAAGGTGACGAATGAGTAGTACTACCGTGCATTCATTCATTAGTCTACCTATGACTAATATATTGTTTCAATAATTATAAGTTCACCCCCTAGTATGCAGGAGAACCTAACTTCGACATCAAACAAAGTCATCTGGGTGTTTCTTATGCTATACATTTTTGTGCCTAGAGGCCTGAATGACCCTGTTCGTAATGAGGTGGCCAATTTTTTTTGGCATAACCCCCGCTAAGCAAATTTGAATGCAACTTACTATAATAGTAGCGAGGTTAACCTCTAAGTCTTAGGGATAACCCGGTCTTTTAACCTCCGAGTGACTCAGAGACTACTTCAAATCTTTGGTTCATAAGATAAAGTATGTCACTCGAGGTAGTACTATTATCGTCTACCTCGATGAGCGTAAGTCCTAAAGGGGTTCAATGACATAATCTTTATTATTAGAACATCGAGTGCCACATAGGCAACCAATGTATTCTGCACAAAAAAAAATATGAACTTAACTACAATCAATTTTATGAAACACAGGTTGGTTCCTATGTGGATAAGGACTATCATTATGTTTGTTTATATGTATGCAAACATCGCTCTTGGCGAATACGACCTTCACGAGCGCTTCACCCCATTGTGGGTGGATAACCAACTGTGTAACAACACAAGTGCTATTTTTGTAATTGTAGTTTATAGAGGCATGCATAATCAATGATTACTTTTAATCGATTGTTAAAGCATATTTAGCCACAATGAGCATCGACTTAACAAGGTCTAATAGCTACTCTGGTGCGACAACCCTTATGAGTATGATGTTTTTAAAGGCAAAAATAAAATGAGTCATCCTGATAAAGTTCTAAAAGTGAGGGCATTATCGTGTCATCCATACTAGCTTAGGTTAGTATTTTGCTAGATTTTTTGGCAGTGTCTCTCCTGTTTAATAGAGAAAACACTACATTCCTTTTTACCTCAGAAAGCACATTCTCAGAAATTTTGGCAACATCTCTCTATTTTAACGAAGAAAATGTTATATTTGTTTTTGGATAGATGCACACCGTTGTGCGTACATTGCATCTTTCATAGTTTATCGAAAATCTAAGCTTTATTTAGGCCTTACACTGATGACTTAGATGTTTACATAAATGCGAGTTTGCACAAATTCAAAACTTTTTTAATTGGGGTTTCTTTTTCAAACAATATTTTGAACTCGATAAGGCTTTTGAATCGCTTTGAGCGATAAAGATCAATCACCATTCGTATGCTTACTATACCTTAGTTATATTTATTAAAAACAAGAGCCTCTGTACATAATAATGCGTTGACAAAGTAAATAGCGTAAAGTAGGAGTCTATACACATAACAATATGACAACAAAGTAAATAGCGTAAAGCAGGAGCCTATACACAAAATACCACGACAACAAAGTAAAGTGTGTAAAGCAGGGCCTAGTGAATGAAATCACACATCGAGCTAAGTAACTTATATAAAAGAATATATATATATATATAGTAAATAGAGATGTAGTAACAAAAATATACACATGAACACCGAAGCAAGCTTGCAGTAGCCTAGAGGGCGTGAACCAAAGACTATGACCCTATGACTTGTAATTCACCGTAAATATTAAGAAGTATTCTCAAGGAGACATATATGAACGATGAAGCAAGCTTGCAGTATCCTAGAGGGCATGAACCAAGGACTAGAACCTTGCTTACGGTGGCCTAAAGGCGTAAGATAAAAAAATTTCACCGTACATGATAGTTATTTCAATAAATATAACTTGAAATAGGAAACAACGTGCAAACCTACAAAAATAAAGGTGGCTTAGCGCAAGCATAGTGCCGCTTCTAGGTTATGGTTGGCACATCTGTATCTCTGATATGATTACAACCAAGAGCGTTTCGTGTAGAACTCGTCGGCACAAAGAAACACAATTTTTTTTAAAGAGACAACTCTTTTAGAGAGTAAAAATTTAGAGAGATGAATATTTTCTAGAAAGAGAGCAAAACTAGAGAGAGGAGAGAGAAAGTTTGAGAGAGAGGGGGTGGCGATTTTCTAAAAAGGGGAGGGGATCTTATTTATAGAGGTTAGGAGTGGGCTCCACCCTAAGAGATAAATATGCCTTTCTTTTTTATTTTCCCCTACTCTTTATATATATATATATATGTGTGTGTGTGTGTGTGTGTGTGTGTGTATCCCTTATGGGGTCCACCTAAATATTTATGTGGGGCCCATAAGATATTTTTGTGAGATATTTATGTGGAGCCTACAAAATATTTTTGTAAGATATTTACGTGGGGCACAAGATATTTTTGTAAGATATTTATATGGGGTTCACATATTTTTTAGGTTTCACCGATATTTTTTGTGAAAAAGTGAGTATGACATTCTCTCCATCTCGACAAGACAAAACAAATTTTCATTCTTTGAAAATTCTCTAATTTTGCCAAATGAGCGCAATATAGTTCCCTAAACATTTTGAGTATATATCCCTAAGGATATATGCATCCTAAGTATAATCGACTCTACAAAATCTCTTTGTTTCACATTCTAAGTCAATATGATGAAATTACATAAAAATACATCATATTTTTATTCAAAAGTTTATTGAAAAATTATGAATCATATGTGTGGCTCAAACTAGAAGCGACCTGTTGCAATAGATGAAAAAAAATTACCTCCTTTCAAAATACGAGAGTTGCACAAAAGCTACCTTGCGTGATACAAAAGGGATTGATCAGGTCATATGCCATATGATGGGTCCTATCATACACCAATAGTGACAGTTGAACCCAATGACTAGATCTTGCCACATCCTCATTTCTCTCATTTTCCTACTAATGGTAGAATGTGGGAAATATTTTATGAGAAATGATCATACGATTCTTGTAAAATGGATTTGCCAAATTTCTTTTCATGTTCAAAATTTTTGATTATCAACTTTTTAAAAAAATTTATACCCTTCACACAAATGAACTTGCTCATGCGGTAGATATGTATGCAAAGGCCTCAACATCTCAATAACAAGGAGATTCACATGAAAATTTTATGGACTTGATAAAATTCACATAAAATATTTGTGAACATGATAACTTGAATCCCAATGCAGAAGATTCACATATGAAATATACGAATCTTCTGAGATTCGCATGCCCTATGTGAACCTTCTAAAATTTAAAAGTTTGAGCTCGACAGGTTCATTGCATACATTTGTGAACATCTTGACTTTCACGTAGACTTCATGCGAACCTCCTTTAACTAAAAATTCACGTAAAGTCAAGACATACATCAACAAATGTATGTAATGACCTTCATACATGTGTATTTAGAATGCCCTTAACTTCACATGTTTTCTAATATGAGCTTGAAAGGTTCATGTCAGACTTCTGCGAATGTCTCGACCTTTGCGCAAATACCACTAAAAATCATATAAAGTTAGGATGTTTGCAAATGTATGTCATGACTTTTGCAAATACTGTCTACGAATGTATTTTAACATATGGATGCCATTTCCTTCACATGCATGCTTTCTGATTTATTTATAAGATCATTAATGTTTTTTTTTTCATTTTTTGTTTCTTGCTAGAAAACTAACTCCTTTTCCTCTCTTGTTGGAGATATTCCTCATGAGGTGTTGTGAACATGTATTAAAAGATCATCTTATCATCCATATGTTGATGCATATTTTATTTTTAATAATTGTTGTGTAAAGTGTACTTTGTTTACCATATCACTCGTTCATGTCATATGTATTTGCTAGAAATTTTACTAAATTTTGGTTATATATTATTTATAAATATTTTTAAATTAATCATTGTTTTCCAAAGAAAATCCCGATAAAAGCAAGAATTCTTAAAATCTCCCCGATATTTCACTGCTAAGAAACTGCTGAGAACGACATTTGTGACATGAATGCAATAGAGACAGCTCAAAGTGTTGGCCAACATTTGAGTGACACTTAAGAAATTTGTTATTTACACAAATAAGCAAACAACAACATTATAAATGCAAACACTTTGAAAACAAATCGAATAATACGACATATGATGACTGCACATCATATATCGATCATATGCGTCCAACTGATGCATCAAGATGGCTAGGATCAGTTCACATTCTGGATGAGCATAGGATTAATGCTAGCCATCGGTTGGATGGGTAGGATTGACATATGATGGGATCCATCATGTGTGGTATGATGGGAACGATGTTCAAGCGTCTATATATGCAACCATCACGGTAGCACAAGCCATATATATATATATAACAAAAGAATTTGCCGATCAACAATGAACAAAACCATAGTGCTATATCCAGTGTTATTAAAAACGCGCCTCAAGGTGCAAAAAGCGTGCCTCGCCTCAAGGCGAGGGGCTTTGTGCCTTGAGGCGCAGACATAAGGCACAATACCCTTGAGGCGTGCGCCTCATAGGCCTTGAGGCGCACACCTTGAGGCGAGGCGCGCCTCGGATTGAGGTGCACACGCCTCGATTTATTTGGTCAAATGAGGGTCAAAACCCTCATTTGACCAAAATATAGGGCTTAAACAAAGCCCTACCGACCCCTTTTATGTGTTTTTATTTTTTTCTCACCTCCTATCTCTCTCTGCCTCTCATCTCCCTCTCGTTTTCGTGCACGAAAACAGAACCATCACCGCCGGCGACCTCCTTCTAGCAACAACAACAACCCCAAACGCGAGTTAAGGTAGGATCTCTGCATAGTCTTCTTCCTCGTGTTCACACATAATGCATTTGCTGGCCACATGAATGTCTCTTTTTAAGGTTAAACCGGGTTGTCAAGAGAGACCAACCATGAAAACATGCGAGCTCTAGGGGAAGTCTCAACACTTAATAATGCATGTTTGGAAACCACCCAATGCCAGATCTTGTCTTCAGTGCATCACACTCACCCCCAGTCTGCCAGTAGGGCTCTGTTCAAGACATCTAACCTGGTGATGCCAAGTCCACCTCTGTTTATTGGGGAGGTGACTAGTGCTCATTCAACTATCTGCCTTTCCTGGCTTCAGTAACACCATACCAAATGAAGGCCTGCATCAATTCAGAATTACAAATTCCAGTGACATGGGTATTATTGTATTTCTGAGCAATGTATATAGAAAGAGATCCTCAGCCACACCCAATATCCAGAATTGTCTGCCCATCTTTTATATCTGCTCTCTCACAATATGTCGCCAGCATTGCTCTCTCAGCTTCCTCTAATGTGTCAGACTTATTTCTGAAGTAACAACAACTGCAAAATACAGTTCATAATACTTTAATTTGTTTAAACTGGGTCAGAAAGACCTGGTATAAGAAAGAACCAAGAGTAGCACACTTCAACAAACAGTTCTCGTGCATTCTTATTTTTGGTATTCTTAGGTCCCAGCAAACAAAGTGTTCTATGTTGATTACATAGGATTTCATTTTTTCAACTTAGATTGAATTGATTGATTTCATGTTTTCGGTTTCGATGAATTTTTGTATTAAGGATATTGACAAAAATTTATTTATGTTAAGTTTCATGGATATAGATGTATTAAGCCTAATGACAATTTTGAATTTCTGTGTTAAACACATTGACAGAAACTGATCTATGTGTTAAGTTCCAACACAATTTTGACTCTTTTTAGAAAAGAATAATTTGTTTGTTTTTTATCCACAAGGATGTTTACTGATATTCTATGCTGCAGTTCATGCGCATGTTTATCTTTTTTTTTTTTAATTTTTTTTAATTCAAGAAAGCATACAACTGTAGAAAGTGAAACAATTTTTAATTTAATGAATGCCCATGTTTTATTTTTTAGATACTTACATAGATTAAGTTGTTGCATTAATGTTACTTTTACATGTTAATCTCATATTTTTTTCAGTATTTATTTGAGATTTTTTATTTCTGTTGGTTGTTGCTTCATCAATAAAGATTTTTTTATTTTTTTTATAATTTTAGATAATTTTTATAGTTTTTTTTAAGCTTTTTTTTAAAAACTTTGAGGTTTACGCTTTACATCTCCAGGCTTACTCTTTATGCCTCGAGGCTTACGCCTCTCCTCAGATTTTGGTGGAGCCCCTCGCTACGCCTCAACGCTTTTCACAACACTGGTTATATCCTATTAAACTTGTGAAATAAAAATTTGATCAGTAACGGTCTAGTAATTCTGACCCATCCATCCATTAATCTCATGGATTTCCATTACTTGCCCATCAAAGAGAGAAACTAGGGAACTCAAAGCAGCAATACTGCTGAAGCTGATACAGATATGATAACCATGACCAGATCTCTTCTTACTGTTTGAGTATTCGATCCTGCGTAGAGAACATATGAAACCATTTTAAGATTGGAACTATTATGACGAATATCACACGTTCAAAAGAATTTTGGACGATTTGGCATCTGGTGCAAAACAATTGAAAATCATCATTAATGGTGATTTTCATTATCATTTGATTCAAAACCTCAGTGTGCCGCTGCACCTGATCTGCCCTTCATCCTCTGTTCGGCCACAGAGCTGAGAGGGTTGCGAACATGTGCATTCAAACACACAGGAGGCGTTTGTGTGTCACAAAAAATCTGAGTTTTCCGCGAAACCACATTGACGAGCGTGGGTTTATCAACAGTTTCCGGGGAAACACGTGCCATTTTACACGCTAGACCCCCCTTTTCCAAAGCAGGTTATATGTTCCCCCCCGAACAGGGCAGTTAGCTACATCTCATGTTCGGGGGTCCCAAAAAGCACCACGTATGTAAGCATGTGTGTCTCGTATCCCCATGTTTGTCAGCATTAATTAGCGTTGGAGTTTGATGCGATTGCAAAGACTTAAGTACCCTTTCCTCAATTGGTGCCAAAAAAATGACGATTCTTGAAAAAGAGTGGTTGTAAAGACTTAAGTGCCTCGAAGATAATTATTTAAGACTCAGTCTTTGCACTACAGGATTATCTGAGAAAGAAATCTCTCCTGGAGGAGGCCATGAACATCAACCCTCTCACTCTCTCTCTCTCCCTTCTATTTCTGCTTCTATGCACATCCAACAAAAGATCTTATATTGCTCCATCAAGCACCGGCTGACCTGCACATTGACTGTTGTGGAGCCTGATTCAGAGTTTTTACCCTTACAGGAGGAGGGTTTGGGGGTTCATCCCAACGTGGGTAGCATCATTCAACTAAATGAGTTGTAGATCCTGATTCAGAGTTTTTACCCTTATAGGAGAGGGGTCTGGGGGCTCCTCCCAACGTGGGTAGCATCATTCAACTTGAAGAGTTGTGGAGTCTAATTCAAAGTTTTTACCCTTACAGAAAAGGGGGGTCTGAGGGCTCCTCCCAGCGTGGGTAGCATCATTCAACTTGAAGAGTTGTGGAGTCTGATTCAGAGTTTTTACCCTTACAGAAGGGGGGTCTGAGGGCTCCTCTTAGCGTGGGTAGCATCATTCAACTTGATGAGTTGTGGAGTCTGATTTACAGTTTTTACCCTTATAGGAGGAGGGTTTGGGGGTTCCTCTCAATGTGGATAGCATCGTTCAACTTAATGAGTTGTGGAGCCTGATTTAGAGTTTTTGCCCTTACAGGAGGGGGGTTTGGGGGCTCCTCCTAGTGTGGGTAGCATCATTCAACTTGAAGAGTTGTGGAGTCTGATTCAAAGTTTTTACTCATTCATATTTTAAGGCATTAGATCTCATGTTTGAACATCCACGCATGTGCAATTTGCTTTCATCATGTTCAGTTGCTTTCTATATTATACTTTGAATTCTGGTGCATTTTAGATCTATCAATTTGTATGTAACCAGAGCTCATTTTAATCTGAATTTTTTACTGCAATTTCATGCATATGTCTTCATGCTCTCCACCAAAAATCAGATCATTCTGAGTTTGTTTGACCCACTTTAAAAATCGAGATTCAGAGCCTGTTATTTTGCATCGTCAGGATTTTAGCAGAATCAGGACCAACTTGCGGAAGTGATTTCTCCCTAACCAGAGATGATCTTTCCGATCCGTAAAAATGGTTGTTTTCTAAATTAAATCTAGTTTGTTCATACCAAATTTCAGCGATTTATATGGTTTTTCATACCAGTTTTGGGTAAAAAACCATAACCCTATCACCCTGTGTCATTTTAACGACTCAAATTTTGATCCATTTTGTTTGAATTTTATTTCCCTAATGGGAGATCATTTTTCAATTCTGTAAAACGGATTCTCTTTGTTTATGTGTCTAGTTCATCCTTGTAAATTTTCAGAATTTTTCATGGTCAATTACTATTTTATTTTGATTAAATACCAGAACCTTGTATCCAGATTTTATAAATGTTCTGATTTTGGCCCCATATCATGGCTGTTGTAGCACTTCTTCAACAAATCACTATTTGATTGACAATATTCTTCAGCAAATCATTGTTATGATTTTTTTGGGTCTCTAATGAGTCCCTACTATGATTTGTAGTATTTTTGGGTCTCCAATGAGCCTCATAATGATTTCTATTGTTGTCCGGTCTTTTAACTATGATTTATAGTGCTTTGGGGTGTCCAACGAGCCCCACAGCAATTTGTAATGTTTTTCGGTCTTTTAACTATGATTTATAGTGTTTTCGGGTCTCTAACGAGACCCACAGCGATTTATAGTGTTTGCTGGACCTCGCTATAGCGATTTGTAGTGTTTCTCGCTAAACACTACAGCGATTTGTGACATAAATCGCTATCCGAATCAGGTCCAACTTGTCATGGACATATCTCCCTAACCAGAGACTGGATTTCAAATCCGTAAAAAGTGGTGTCTTTGTTATGAAGTCTAGTTTATTCTTATAAATTTTCAGCGATTTCTATGGTCAGTTGATACCTCATTTGGATCTAAAATCAGACCCCTATCAGTCTGCCTTATTTGAGTGACATAGTTTTTATTTCATTTTGTAAGAGTCATATCTCCCCAACAAAAGATCATTTTCCAAATCCGTAAAAAAAGTTTTCTTCCTCTATGTGTCTAGTTTATATCTGGAAAGTTTTATAACTTTCTATGCTCATTTGATATTTCAAACATGTTAAAAACCGAGACATGTTTCCAACAAGTTATAATTAACTTTCATCCACTCAGTTAAAAGGGAATAATAACATGTCTCGGTTTTTAACAGATTTGAAATATCAAATGAGCATAAAAAGTTATAAAACTTTCCAGATATAAACTAGACACATAGAGGAAGAAAACCTTTTTTACGGATTTGAAAAATGATCTTCCGTTGGGGAGATATGACTCTTACAAAATGAAATAAAACCTATGTCACTCAAATAAGGTAGACTGATAGGGGTCTGGTTTTATATCCAAATGGGGTATCAACTGACCATAGAAATCGCTGAAAATTTACAAGAATAAACTAGACTTCATAAAAAAGACACCACTTTTTACGAATTTGAAATCCAATCTCTGGTTAGGGAGATATGGCCCTGACAAGTTGGTCCTGATTCAGATAGCGATTTGTATCACAAATCGCTGTAGTGTTTAGCGAAAAACACTACAAATCGCTATAGCGATGTTCAACAACACTATAAATCACCGTGGGTCTTGTTAGAGACCCGAAAACACTATAAATTATAGTTAAAAGACCGAAAAACACTACAAATCGCTGTGGGGCTTGTTGGAGACTCCAAAGCACTATAAATCATAGTTAAAAGACCAGACAACACTATAAATCATTGTGAGGCTCGTTGGAGACCCAAAAATACTATAAATCATAGTAGGGACTCATTAGAGACCCAAAAAAATCATAACAATGATTTGTTGAAGAATATTGTCAATCAAATAGCGATTTGTTCAAGAAGTGCTACAACAGTCATGATATGGGGGCCAAAATCAGAACATTTATAAAATCTGGATACAAGGTTCTGGTATTTAATTAAAATAAAATAATAATTGACCATGAAAAATTCTGAAAATTTACAAGGATGAACTAGACACATAAACAAAGAGAACCCGTTTTACAGAATTGAAAAATGATCTCCCATTAGGGAAATAAAATTCAAACAAAATGGATCAAAATCTGAGCCGTTAAAATGACACATGGTGACAGGGTTATAATTTTTGACCCAAAACTGGTATAAAAACACCATAGAAATCGCTGAAATTTGGTATGAACAAACTAGATTCAATTTAGAAAACAACCCTTTTTACGGATCGGAAAGATCATCTCTGGTTAGAGAGAAATCACTCTCGCAAGTTGGTCCTGATTCTGCTAAAATCCTGACGATACAAAATAACAGGTTCTGAATCTCAATTTTTAAAGTGGGTCAAACAAACTCAGAATGATCTGATTTTTGGTGGAGAGTATGAAGACATATGCATGAAGTTGCAGTAAAAAATTCAGATTAAAATGAGCTCTGGTTACATACAAATTGATAGATCTAAAATGCACCAGAATTCAAAGTATAATCTAGAAAGCAACTGAACATGATGAAAGCAAACTGCACATGCGTGGATGTTCAAACATGAGATTTAATGCCTTAAAATATGAATGGGTAAAAACTTTGAATCAGACTCCACAACTCTTCAAGTTGAATGATGCTACCCACGCTGGAAGGAGCCCCCAAACCCCCCTCCTTTAAGGGCAAAAAATCTAAACCAGGCTCCACAACTCATCAAGTTGAATGATGCTACAGTCTGTGTGCATGTCAGTCGGTGTTTAATGGAGAAATGTTGGATCGTTTGTTGGATGTGCACAGAAGTAGAAAGAGAAGGGAGAGAGAGTGAGATAAGGTTTTACCCCTCTCTTGTAAGGGTAAAAACTCTGAATCAGGATCTACAACTCATTTAGTTGAATGATGCTACCCACGCTGGGAGGAGCCCCCAAACCCTCCTCCTGTAAGGGTAAAAACTCTGAATCAGGCTCCACAACAGTCAATATGCAGGTCAGTTGGTGCTTGATGGAGCAATGTAGGATCTTTTGCTGGATGTGCACAAAAGCAGAAAGAGAAGTGAGAGAGAGAGTGAGAGGGTTGATGTTCATGGCCTCCTCCAGGAGAGATTTCTTTCTCGGATAATCCTGCAGTGCAAAGACTGGGTCTTAAATAATCAGCTTTGGGGCACTTAAGTCTTTTCAAGAATCCTTCCTTGATTTCTTCTCTAAAGAGAGAGAGGGTTTTACAGTGTTTTACGGAGAAAGAAGAAGAAGAAGACTTTGAAGAGTCAACATCATCCTCGACTTTCTTGATGGAGGACATGTTTGTCCTTTTTTTGAACTGTTTGTTTTTTCTTTTTTGAATGAAGGACATTTTTGTTATTTTCTCAAACCATCACTTTATGAGAAGAATAACAAGAAAGGGTACTTAAGTCTTTGCAACAACACCAGAGTCCGATGCAAAGTTATGTCAACATATACGGGAATACGAGCCCCATGTGCTTGTATACGTGGTGCTCATTCAAAGCCCCGAACACAGACGTGGGATTCAGTGAATCATCGGGGGGGGGAACATACACCACCCTCTCCCCCTTTTCCGTAGAAATCCGATTCGTTTTCTTCGGCAGATGAATCCAGGGAAGGGGTGCGGCGGCACCCCATTCCGTGACATGCAAATGCCCCTTCAGAGTGTGCAATGTGACTGCACCTGATCCACCCTCACTCAAAGAATACAGACCCCACTCAAAAGGAATGGCTGTGGCACAGGAGTGATCACTTAAGAGATCCCGAGAGATCACAGCTTGTTTAAGAATGCTAATGAAGAGACGTATATTATAGAGGCTTACTTTGTGCATTTGAAGGAGGATGCTCGACGGCTGAAGGGCTTTGCGGTGGCTCATCTGGTGACGGTAGACATGCCGTCGCCACGCGTTGAAGTCAATACCTTATAATGCAGCTTCCCGTGCCGATTTGAACATCTGTGCTCCCATCAATGGATTTCGAAATTCGGGAGGTTAGGTTAGCCAAACAGCTGCCGCAGTCAGCCGTGGAGATGTCTCTTGTACACTGTGCCAGGCCATATATCTTGTGGGATGCGTTGAACCCCATCTCTCCCACAGCAAACATAAGGCCCGACTTGTTAGTAGCGATGGAGATGGTAAGATTGTTGAGGAGCAGCGGCAGCGGCCGGTTGAAAAGAGTGTGATCGGATGGGGCGATCGATAAGGGAAACGGAGTTTACATTTTGCGTATCCACGATTCCTAAGAAGTTTTCATAAGAATAACGCAACAGGCAATCTTCACCCCAAAAGATCGCCGACTGGCAGTTGGAGGAATTATTGAGGTAGATCCCTATAGAAGTTATGCAGCGCAGGCAGGCGTGGCGGGAGGCGTTGCCGATGCAGAGAGCAAGGCCGTAGACTTGATCGGGTGGTCTACCGGCGCTCGCGGTCGCGAAACCGGTGAGGGGGCACATTTGCAGCTAGAAAGCGAAGCAGTAGGCTCTCTCTGTTCCTCGTGGGGATGCTGTTGCCGGCCGTTCGGTGTAACGGGGTATTGCACATACCATAAGGCAATATCTGGGCCGTGCCATGGTGAACCAGCGCTGCTGCTGCCAAAGCGAGTAAGACGGCAATACCCACCTCCAACCTCATCTGGAGATGCACGCAATTCCTTCTCTATCAGACCCTGTTAAGGGAAGGTATTTGGAGAGGATATAAAGAGTAAGGGAAGGTACCCACAGAGTCTGATGGGGGGTGTCGCAATATAATGGTCCTGTTGAAAAACGCTTTTTGTTTTGATTGTTTTTGGAAAAGAGGGTCAAAGGTCAAGGTTGACGCAAGCAACGTTGGATTAGTTGCTTTTTCGGGGTTAAAAAAAATCGTAGCGGTGATTTTCCGTGGTACACGAATATATATATATATATATATATATATATATATATAAGAGATTAAATGTTATTTTATAAAATATTAAAAGTATATTAATAATTTTAATAATGAGGATGAGGGTGGGGTTGGGGAAAGAGTAAGCTCACTCATCCCTCACGGGTTTTGATTTTCACCTTCATTCACAGTTCAATTCTCATTTCATGTCCTCCATCTCTACCCCAAATGAAACGGGTTGGAACCAGATCCTCGTTTTTGTTCAATCTACTGTTATCCCTATTTTTTATCTTTTTTTCATTGAAAAAATTAAGGGTCTTAACCAAAACACAGGTCGACCCTGCAGATAGGAAATTCCATAAATCATACTCAGCTTCATATACTTATACTTGTAGGACGTCATTCTTTTATCACCAAACCCTGACTCTATAGGATTTGAAATGGGTTGGGTCCCAAGCAAACCCGAACCATTGACACCTTAACTCTTTCTTTTGGATTAATGGCAGACCCTTGGACCCAGTACCTTTGCAGGGTACTTAGTCCAATGACCAACCCCCACGACCATTTTTCCTGTTTTAGGTTTGGACGTGGCAATTGGTGATTGGGCCAAGTACTTTTGCACAACACCGGATCTGCTTTCCTTCTTCTCTGTCCACCGCTTGAGAGTGCAGGCGATACACTCCATTACACATGCCAAATTCATTTGACATTTTTACATGGTAAAAAATGTGTCCATTTTTTTTTCTGCATATTTTTTATAATGGTATTGGATCAGTAATGGACACCGTTCGCATGCCCTAATATTCTTAACATTAGGAGGTTCATTTTCGAACGAACATGTGTGAAGTTGCTTTCACGGCAACATTGATCACATGAAACTTTTAAAAATTTTAACATGTTCCCTTGTTTAAACAGGGATTAATAATCGCAAAAATAATTTATCTAAAACTTATCAGTTTAATTATTAGAAAATGACAACGGCACATAGCCAACTCAACTGCAACAGAAACGGCTCAAACTATTGTTGAGAACATTTAGAAGACGACTTGGAAATTTATTGAACTCTGGCATAGAACACAAAGCAAGCACAATGCAATACCATAAACACAAACATGCATATCAAATGACCACTCTCAGGCACAAGCCACACGTAGCCATCAACAAAATTAATTTTCCAAAAGACGAACGACAACATGAACCATTGTACTACAGTCTGTTGCGTCTTCTCCCCCGAACAATGATTGCATTACCAATCTTGTTATACCAAAGTCTGTTGAGTTATTTGTACATTACCTTGACCCTTATTTTCCCCGGCTGCCTTCCTTGTCAGAAAGAGAAAACGAGCAATTCAAAGAAGCAATACTGTTGAAGCTGAGACAGAGATGGTATTCACCAGAAGATCTCTTCTTCAATGTTCAATGAAAGCCAATGCTGTTCGGCATGGAGACTCATGCAGGTGACCACCAGGCTTCGTCCTGCGTCACAAGGCTGGTGGTGTCAAGACTGCGCCACACTCGATGATTTGAAAATGACGACATGCCTCAGGTGTGGGTTTCACAGAAATAGATGCCATCCCCACCTCTTCACAACCACCGGTAATGGTTTGCAACCTTGCAAGGATGACGAGGGATGGGCCACGTTCAACTCCAAACGGACCCAGCGCAATGAGAGGAGGTTGAGTGTCTGTCGCAGTCAGGCTAGTGTGTCCATCGTGTGCATACAACAACTTTATAAGAAGATCCCGATGCCGGTTGTGTGCTACACGCAGGGAGACCCGTGCCCGACCTTCTGCTTCACAGGTCCCGAATGGAAAGCCATGGCCTCCCGACAGTCGGAAGACCAGACCCAGCACAGGAAAGACGTCCAGCAGCAGAAAGATGCCATTTTCTTCGGTCAGATCGAATGCAAGATAGCCATTGCTGAAGGAGTTCACATGAACCAGGAAAACCAGCGTCCTACGTTGGGCCCCATACCACACAAGACAACAATGGTGGCCGGCAGGAGCACCAGCCACCGGAAAACCACACTGGGATCAGCTCCAACTTGGTCGGCCGCAATGATTGCAGTAGCTGCAACGGCGAGTTGCCCTCCTTGGAAGGTGAATCGCCCTGTCTCCCTTAACCGTCTTTTGGCTTATCCAAGGCAAGGTGATACGCTGGAAGGGAGGGCAGTTTCAAATGCCCCAAACAGTATGGCTGCTCCAATTCTTGCAGATATTCCCCATACTGTTTCTGTTGAAATGAATAATTTTGCTTGGCAGATATTTCCCATCAACATAAAGGGTATGGCTGGGGGCCTGGTGACATTGGTGAACTGGCTCGGTTCTTGGGCTGTTACAACTATCTGGAAAGTTAGAGTGCAGCCGGTAAGATTTTTTTCTTTTTTTCCCTGCTTTTTTAACTTGAGAAAAAAGTTTTGCTCCACAACTAGTGCAGCTATTTAACTATGAGGCCAGAACAGGCGCAATCACATTGCAAAAAGGAACTGTGAGCCTATGCAATAACAATTCGGTGCAGCATGGGTAAGGCACATGTAGCGGCCTATTGCTATTACTGTATCACAAGAATGCAGATCAGGTGCAAGGTGCAATGTGATTGAACACTTTAAGTGTGGTGCTGCATTTGATCACCATCCATCTGTTGTTGAACAACAAAGTGTGCAATCCTCATTTGTGTCAGAACAGATGGAGGTCTGTCAAGTGCAGTGGCACATTGCTATTGTAAAGGCTGTCTCAGAAAGAACAGATGGAGGGCGATCAGGTGCAGCAGCACGTTGCTTTTGTGCAATGTGATCGCGCCTGATCAGGCTTCCTCTACGTCGGTAATCTGAAGATGGTCCAGCAACGGCATCTGTATCATGTTTGTTGGAAGTGTGTAAGCAAGGAGCGGTTTACTATATGCATGCCGATTTAATTTGAAGACAAAATGCGAGTATTTATCACAATTTGTCAAAATTAATCCCTCACACGTACCTTCTACCCGGTAGAAAGGACCTTTGGGACTGGTAAATGATTCTTGAAACCACTTGCTTGAAACCAAAGGCTGGGGACCTTAGTAAATATTTTATATACATATCCCAAAAGTGATATTGGTTTGATTGAAACAGGAGAAAGTGTTTTAAATGAGATATTTATGTTTTTATCAGCTATTTATCGTGAAAAAATTGTGGATTTTATTTTTAAATATTTTTATTTATATTTTTCATAAAATGTTATTAAAAAATTTTTAAAATTATTTCTTATTGTCAAAATTTTGTAAAAAAAAAAGATTTAAAAAAAAATCAATTTATCGAGAGTTTTTAGCTGATGATAATTTGTTGTTTTTAAATTTTGACACTATGGTGTTAGGCTTCTTAGTTGTGGGCAGATTTTTGGGCTTCATAGTACTCATGCTGCACTTTTTGTAAACTATATTGGACACCCAAACTTTTGACCATGGGACAAGTTCCTTCTTTATTCACTTGTCAAGCCTACTTCATACTTAATAGTAAAATGTATCAGTATTTTTCACTTTCTTTATTTGTTTTTTTATCAGTAGCATATGGTGTAGGTGTGGCCTCTTCCAAGACAATTTTTTCAATCATTATTTTATAATAAATAAACTAAAATTTCTCTAAAAAAATAACATATAATAGAAGTTAACGAGCCGACAAAATAGACATAGAATATGCTATTGAAAAAACATTACAAAAAACAAACAAAATAAGTTATTGACATTGCAGAAAAACTTAAAAATGATGTAAGTGTTCCCTAGTCATGTCTATAATACAAGATATGCAACACATAAATAACCAAATTCAAGGATAAAGACATACCAAATTAAGAAAATAAAGTGAGAAATAAATACTCACATAAAAATGAGTTAAACAAAGAAAACCATGGAATAGACTATTAAACATGTAAAGATAACCAGAGAACCATGCAATACTTTCATAGAATAACTTATTAATACTAATGTTTCAAAAAATAACTGATTCATGACAAAATTTTAAAAAAATAATTGATTTGTTCGTTAAAGATGTGCTTACAAGAAAAATTCTCCATGGATGATGTGTTGAACATGAGAAAGTGTTGCCGCTAGACAATGAAAATGCAAAATCATTGAAAAATCGCCAGAGATTCATCGAAAATAGCAAAAACCTTAGTTTATGTAAAAATAACCCTAAGATACAAACCATGACTTTTAAATAAACAAAGTGTTGCATTTAATGCTTATATGAGCGTTCACAAAAGGATGAAAAAAACATAGTAAAGTCATTCCTCAAATTTGTGAATGCTTGACAAGTCCGTAAATGAGTATCCATATATACAGAGCATGTTCGTGAATCATTATGCAAACGTCAGGAGGACGTCCACAACTAAGTGTTGACATCTGCATGCAAAGTATTTAGTTAAAAGATGTTCACAAGATTTCTTCGCTAAGGTCATACTATATTTTCAAAGATAGTACCATATTTGTGAAGGTCAAATTAGAGTGCAAACGTCAAGAACATTCACAACATGTGCTTGTGAATGTCATCATAAATGTGTTGACCTCCTTGATGGTCATTTACTTAAAGGAGGTTCGTAGGGTATCTTTAAGTTTGTACTGTATTTACGAATGTTATATGATATTTGCATATGTTTAATCAGAGTGCGAACATCGCAAGACCATTATGCAAACTTCAGGAAGACATTCACATTCCAAGTATTTAGTTAAAGGAGGTTCACATGCTTGTTTAGTTAAGGCCATATTATATTTGCAAAGCTAGTACCATAGTTGGAAAGGTCAAATCAGAGTGTAAATGTCAAGGACATTCACAACTTGTGCTTGCAAAAGTTGTCATAAATTTGTGAAACTCCATGATAATCATTTACTTAAAGGAGGTTCATAGGATATTCACAAAGTTTATACTATATTCGTGAATGTCATATAGTATTTGCTGAGGTCTAATTAGGGTGCGAACGTCGCATACATTCACAAGTATCCTGCGAATGCCAGTATACATTTGTGGACCTCCTTTAAGAGTGTTTACTTAAAAGAGGTTCACAAGGTATGTTCGTGAAGGTCGTACTATTATGTGTGAAGGTGGTTCTATATTTACGAATGGTAAAATGTCCTAAAAAAGTTGAGAATCGAAGATTCGGGTGTGAGATATTAACAAATTGGTAGGCATTTCGAGAAACATACGATTTTGCAAGGACAAAACAAGTATTTTCTAAAAAAATTATGCATCCAGCTAAAGTTGGAGCTGTGGATGAAGATGAATGGGATTAACAAAAGATCATATATGATGGATTTGGTCCATATCGAAATCATTCACCCATGAATATTGGCATTGGAATGCCAACCCTGATATTTTAATAAGGTTTCTACGTAGGGAACACTACAAGAAATCAGTGAATTAGCGACGACCCTACTCCGTTGCTAATTCGCCGCTAACGTGTTTAGTGACGGATTAGCGTTGGAGTAATGATGGATGGCGTTCATCGCAAAATTATAGTCGCTAATTAGCGACAAAAACTACCTGTCGCCAATTCTGTCGCTGATTTGCGACGAATTAGAGAATGACAAGTTCCATCGCAAAGTTGTTGTTACTATACGAAGATTTTGGTTTTGTGACGGATTAATATCCGTCGCTAATGCCGTCACTAATATAGCGACGAACCCAACGACGGATTAAGATCCGTCGCAAAAATAATGACTAGCTAGTAAATAGCGACGAATTAAAATCCGTCCCTAATCCGTGGCTAAATTGCATGCCGGTATTAAATAGCAACGAATATTTCCGTCACTAATCCATCGCAAAAAAAAAAAAAATGTTTAAAACATAAATATCGAGAAAAAAATTCTCGTACTACAATTTATATTTCCTGTACAATTTATATTTCCTGTCAAAACACATATAAAAGGAAACTAAAACAATTAATCGATCCACTATAAAATTTGCAAGTTATAATTATTATAATTGAACATTTAAAATTTTTAAACAAAAAGAAGGTACACCAAATGCAACACATGAATCTAATCATCGCCAAGATTCTGTGCGTCCTCTTCTTCATTGTCTCGATCTGCGCCTTCAGCTCCACTACGCTGATTAGTGCCAACAACCTACACAAGAAAGGAAAGGTTAATATTGATGAACAAAATATACTGAAATAAATTATATGCAATGCACCTAAGTTAAGGCAATCAAAGTGACATGAAATCTAACGACATAGAATACATAACATGAAACTTTCATACCTGAGATTCACCTGCAAACGAAGTTTCCCTATTTTAAAAAAAATTGCTCAACTCATTACGGACAACGTCGAAAATTGCTTCATGTAAGTAGTCACACATTGTGTCCTTAACTAGCTGGCATACACCATCTCAAGAATTAGGCAGGTCAGTCGGATGCTTGAAACTGATGCTAACGAGAGAACTCTGTGAGCCATGACTGGAGGAAGCAACGACTGGTGAGGTATTCATATTACTCCCAAACCCGAACACACGACCCTTTTTGGGTTCACCAGTTGCAGTCACCCATGCTGCAGGATCAAAAGGTGGATGCTGAGTGGAGTCATCACCATATCGCTCTACCATATGTTGCTCATATGACCCCTACAAAGTAATGATTACAGTATGACATAATAATTAAGATTTATAATGTTTATGATAACTTGTATATTATAATGATTATTAATACAATAAATACATACCGTTGTCATTCTCGCCTTCTCTGATACGAACTCTCCCGTGGTCTTACGTTTATGTATTTCAACAAACACATCATTGTATGACACAATGTCTTATTTTTCTGCTTCCTGCGAAGTTAAATGATAAAAGAATTATTTAATAGGTTTGCAACAATACTTATAAATTGACAATATATATATATATATATATATATATATATATATATATATATATATATATATATATATATATATATATATATTGATGAGTTACCATTTTCTTCAGGTGGCTCCCAAAAGTCCTAGATCCACCTGTGTGTAGATGGACATTAGGCATTTTCGCTCGGTTTTGTGCAGCCTTCGCTGAGCGGTTTCGAAATTCATGCCCCGCCTACATGTCGCACACTGCATCCCAAACATCTGACCTGATAGTAGGAGGTCCATGGTCCTTCCATTGCAGTGAATCATTTATCTCGTTAGATGCTTTTCTTGCTGCAGTCTTCATATTGTGCAGCATGTCTGCAAATTGATTGTCAACCACTTTCTGCCACACCTTTCTTGCATCATGTTCCTCCATCGTAGTTGCAAAGCGATTCAAAGCCTACAAATATTTTCATAAAGTTAGTAGACATGACTATAAAAAAAAATTAAATATGAAACACATTAACTATAAGAAACGATTGTATATATACCGTGAATGAGGACCACAATCTGTCCAACACTTCTTTCAGGTACTCTTTCCATTGAGCGACTGCTCCTGGTAGATGTTGAAATAGTGAATTCCTAATATCTTATATTACTTGTTGTGACTCAAAGCGCGTGCTGCACATGAATTGATACACATTAACTATCAACATACAATATTTATAAGATAAGTAATAAGTGAAAATGAAATACTTACAGTCGATTATCGATATACACTATTTGAATGAGTCTTCTTGTGTCAGACTGAGAAGACCCTGCATCCTACGTTGGCTCATGACTTGTATGAACAACTAGTATAGGTGGGTCATGTATAAGCGAAACATCATCTATAGAAAAATGTGTTAGAAATTCTCAGAATACACATTTAAACTAATCAAGTATACAATTAGTTAAAAGATATACCTATCAAAGCAACCTGTGAAGATGAAAGCTGAGACTGACTACCACTGGATGAACGACCACTGTAACCTCCACGAACCAAATTCTAATAAATAAAAAATGTCATGCAATATATTCAAATAATTTGAAATCATTCACATCAAATATTGAAATTCAGTAACAAACAGTAAAAGCATTGCAATGAAATTCAATTTCATTCAAATATTGAAATTCAGTAAATCATAATAAAATTCATTTAATATTAAGATTCATTCAGACAAAAAATGTAGCTTAATCAAATCAACATTCACCAGATTTCCAATAATCAAACAGAAAATGATTTTATCAAACAGAGGCAGTAAAAAAGAAATGTGGCGTATTTCACTCATAAGACGATGAACAAAAAAATAACTAAAACGACCACGTCCAAGAACATCCAGAAAATTGCATCTAACTCCAATATACAAGTATTAAGAACAACATTAAAGAATTCTCGGAGAAAACAATACTGAAGCAATGCTAAAACCTAAAACAAAAAAGATTATCAAAATGTATACTCTTTATATTTTCCAATAAAGCATATTTAACCAAAACGGTTCATATCTATACAGAAATGCCAATATATCATTTACATCCATAATGAAATGTCAAAATATCGAATAAAAGAAAGAGGATCTCAAAATCATGTCCTCCACAACAAAATTAACAATAATTTATAAATCTGAGATAAATAATGGTAGAAAACAAAAATCTCATATTCCCTAAAAAATCGATTGGTGCTACAAATTTCCAGATACTACTACAGAAGCAAGAAGAAGAAAACTTAGAGTGACAGCCTAGCAGAAATTTTCAGACTCAAGAACAAGAAACAACCTTGTTATATATGTTCACAAAATTGAAAGGATTTATTCAATTTCATAGACAAAAATAAAGGTAAGAAGTACAACCACAAAGAAAATAAAAAACACAATTGCTATAGCAAAAAATTCTAGAAAATTGGAAACTAGAACTCTCGATTTCTCTAATTAAAGGAACCGAGTAGTATGAAACTTCCAGAACCAGAATCAAAAGCTTACTCGTTCGACGAAGCTTTCTAAAAAAAAAAAAGACGGAAAAACATAAACAAGAACGCGACTGAAAGATTCAGCTAGAGAAGCAAGATAAACTAAAAGCACGATCTCTGCATCAGAACAAACAAACAAAACACAAAAATTTTCAAGAACAATATCAACATCTAGAAATCGTGAAATCAGAAGACCGTTCACCTGAAATTCCGATGTCGTAGCATTCAGGACCCGTCACTGGAGAGTGGGAGGTGAAAGACGGAGGGTCGCCGGAGAGCGGGAGGTGAAAGAGGGAGAGCAGGAGGTGACTTGGGCCATCGCCGGATAGCGGGCGTCCAAAGAGGGAGGGGACTGTCATCGGAGACTGAAAGGGGGGCGGTCGCCGGAGAGCGGCATGTGGTGGGTGCGGTCGCCGGTAGCCGGAGAGAGGGAGGGGGCGACAGTCGGAGAGAGGGAGGGGGCAGTAGTCGGAGAGAGTGAGGGGGGCAGTCGTTGGTAGCCGGAGAGAGGGAGGGGTGGTAGTCAGAAAGAGGACGAAAAGCAGCGCAGGTGAGAGAGAGAGAGAGCGGCGTGGGGAGTAAAAAAAAAACTGATTTCGTGCCCTAGGGCATTTTACATCGGCAGTTAGCGACAAACTAGCGACGGATTTTTTTTGTCGCTAGTCCAACGCTAATCAGCGAGATTTTACAGCAGCATTTAGTGACAGAATATTTCTCTCGCAAACTCCGTCGCAAACTAGCGACGGAGGTATTCCGTCGCTAAGCGCGATGGGTTTTGCGACATAAAATTTTAGTCGCTAATCCGTCACTAAGTAGCGACGGAGTTGGCGACGAAAAAATTTCTGTCGCTAATTTCGTAAATATTTACGAACTTAGCGACAAATGGTTTTCTCTCTATAATCTGTCGCAAATTTGTGATGGAAAAAATCCGTCGCTATTTGGCATTTTTCTTGTAGTGAAAACCCAAACAAGTTGAATCAAACCCATATCTGACCATGGTTCAAGTCAAACGTGCTAAACCAGATCCAGACTCGGGTCTAATATGATCTACCTAAGGGTTTGGTTTAGACCAAGGTAGGACCAAACTTAGATCGAAATTGAGATATTGATATTGGGTCTGGACTTGTATCCCATCAGATCCACCATAAGAGAAACCATGGCAAGATCCTATAATGATTACATGAACCAGACCCAAACAATACATGATAAAATAATATTTGCACTCTTTTTTACATAAATTACAGATATTAGTTGGAACTCTGGGGGAGGAGGGCTCAGTCTGTTATAAATTTTCACAAACCATACTTGGCTCTATATATTTATCGGAGCCCTTGAGCCTGACCCAGATTCTAATCGGACTACTTTATTACCAAACCATGACCTTATAGGGATTGGTATGGGTACCGTCTGGTTCCAACCTGATCCATTAACACCCCTAGAGCTACCTAGAGTAGTTGAGTACAACCAGACCTAGCTCCCCTTGTGCAACGAGATCATCCGAAGAAGACATGGCTCTATTTGTTTATCCATACCCAAAACACCTGATTGGGTATCGGGTAGAGGACCTTGACCCACTTTGAGATTGTGTTGGATATTTGTTGAGATCCAGAAAAAGGCCTCAGGGTAGTGGTGTCAATGGGTTGACCCAGACCCACCCCTATAGGGTCAGTGTTCGGTGATAATGAGCGGGTTTGATTAGAATCTAGGTCAGACCTAAAGGTCAAATTAGTATATGGAGATGAGTATGGTCTGTGAAATGTCATACTAGACCTGAGCTCGTCTATATTAAGATTTGCGATTTTTTAATATAGAAAAAAATACTATTGTATAGGGTATGATTTTTCATATGGAAGACCTGATCAGATCCAGTTCTAAACTTGATACCTCTAGTCAGATCTAGGTTCAAACATATATGGGTTCGATCCAGATCCAGCCCGTTGACACCCCCACCTAGGGCTCTCAATGGGTCTGGTTTATACCAAGTAGTTGACCTGAACTAGAACCGAGCAAAATGTGGGCGAGTTTGGTTTATGATTTTGGTGGGCACCCAACCCGACCCATTTTTTTTTTGTTGAGTACCTGACTGGACCGAGTATTTTATATGTATTTTTAGTATAAATAAAATTCTCAAATTATCCCAGCCTGGGTTCGAGATTCCATTTTTGTGACCCAACAAAACCCGAACGCGGACCTGACCCGACCCATCGACAGCCCTACCCCAACCTCACGATGGTTGCTGGGCTTTGGGGTTATGTCACCTTCTCTCTCTCTTTGGAAGCCTGAAGCTGGCCTTCCTTTGAACCTCGTCTCTCATTGAAGCTGCTTGGAGACCTCTTCCTCGATTTCACCATCTTCTTCTTTGCCTCACAAGATCAAATATCAAGGTACCCAAATCTCTCTCTCTCTCTCTCTCTTATGTCTCATCTGAACGATGGATAATGGTCAGTTTCAGTGTTCTAGAAGCCCTATCGTACTCAATTTTGATTATAATTATTGGTTTGAAAACCCCTTTTATGTGACAATAGTATGTTAATGAAACTGAACCACTGGTTCTTCACTATTTTGAATCCCCCTATTGCTCCAGAAAGTTGATATAAAGCGAATTAATAGGTTGGATATGGTTTAATTTTCTATTCAGGAAAGGACGTTGCAGTTGCCTGTTGCTTTTGTTGGCGCATGCTTTAAAACAAAACCGAAATGCTAATGCAACACATACTGGTAGATGCCATGGTCGATGCGACATATGGATGCTTGACGTTCTTCTCAGACTATCGACACCCATGATGAGCTTAGGCCTTCAAGCTGATGGTGAGCATGACCCTGAACCCAAATAGGAATTTCGAGGACACGAGCAATAGGCTTCAACTGTAGGCTACTCTCATAATATAGTCAAGCCCTGTATTTATAGTGGAGGAAAAAAGGAAGCTGGTTATAGAATGGGAACACCTTTACGTTCTTGTAACTCCTACCCCACTAATAGCCCACTAACCCCTCATTAGTGTCGAACTGGGTCACACTATGAGTTGAACCCAAACCCAAATGTCCAACATTCTCTCACTTGACCCATTGACACTAAAAGGGTACTAAATTGTTTATACCGTTATCTCAATTTAATTCTTTATATGGGTTCACATGCTATCCTGTATCACAATAATGAATCATATGAGTCATGGAGATGATCATCTCTGTATGAAATGTCATATTTTTATGTACTACAATACAACTCATTTTCAGTGCTTTAACATGTTAGGATTACCTTTATGAATAGGTTGGTCTCTTACCTATTCTATTGGTCATTTAATATTGTTATTCTACTATTCTCTCTAACTAAATGAGAGATCTTTTATGCAAAATCAACAATACACAAAGCTATAGAAAATCACTTTATTTTTACAAATGTGATCACATAATGTATTGTTATATATCAGAAGGAATCAAATAGACCTATCCCCTTTACATGTTGGAAATACAATCCCAGTGCTAGCCCTTTAGTAAAGGGATCCACAGTCATTTTCATTGTACCAATTGTATCAATACATACCAAATGATTCACAATCATTTTTTTAACAACAAAATACTTTAATTCTATATGTCGACACAGAGTTCTGCTCTTGTCATTATTTGAGAATGACACCGTTGTTTCATTATCACAAAAGATTTTTAGTGGTCTCTCAATAGAATCTACATTCTCAAGACCCATAATGAAGTTTCTTATCTAAATATTCCGAGACGAAGTCTTGTATAAAGCAATAAATTCTGCCTCCATGGTATGAGCAGCTGCTGTAGACTGCTTTCCACTTCTCCATGAGATGACACCACTTGCTAGTAGGAATATGTATCCAGTAGTGAACTTTTTACTATCGAGACATCCACCTAAGTTTACATTAGAGTATCCAATGACCTCTAGGTGATAAACTATTATGTAGGTAACATGTAGTCCTTCGTTCCTTGCAAATAGCGTATGAGCTTTTTTGCTGCCTTTCAGTTCACAATGCCTAGATTTGACTGATATTTACCAAGCATTTCCACAACAAATGATACAGGTCTACGCGTACTGCAAACTCCCAACCACTGAAGCATATATGATAGTTGCCATCTGACCATTTTCATTATCATCATGAGGACAATCCTTTAGGCTCAATTTATCTCCTTTCACTATGGGTGTCGTATCAGGAGAACAATTCTCTATCCCATATCTTTTAAGAACCTTTAAGAATATTGGATTTCTGAGAGAGGCCAAGAACACCCTTAGTTCTATCACGATGAATCTCTATTCCAAGGATGGCCTCACCTATGTCCTTTATATCAAAATGAGAGGAAATAAAATCTTTTGTCTCATGTAATAAGCTCAAATCATTAGTTGCGAGAATAATGTCATCAACATATAAAACCAAAATTATGAATTCATTCTCACTAGTCTTAAGGTATATGCACTGATCAACATTGTTTTCAATAAATCCAAAGTTCATAATTATCTGATTGAACTTTTTATACCACTGGCGGAAGGCTTGTTTAAATCCATAAATTGACTTCTTTAATTTGCAAATTAAATTATTCGAGTCATTTACACTGAAACCAGGAGGTTGTTGCATGTATATCTTCTCTTCTATGTCCCATTCAGGAAGATAATTTTCACATCCATTTGATGTAACTCTAAATCAAAATGAGTTACGAGATTCATGATTATCCTCAATGATTCCTTAGTTGAGACAAGCAAAAAAGTTTTATTATAATCAATGCCCTCTATATGTGTGAAACCGTTTGCAACAAGCCTAGCCTTGTACTTCTCCACTTGATCTTTAGAGTATGTCTTGGTCTTAAAAATCCACTTACAACCAACAGGTCTACCTCCATCAGGTCGAGGTTTCTAGATCCCACACTTGGTTCTTTGTCATAGAGTCAAGCTCTTCTTTCATGACATTAATTCAATGTATTGACTTTTTACTTTCAATGGCTTCTGCAAAGGTGAAAGGTTTATCATCAATATCTATGAAATTATTAGACTCTTGCAAATACACCACATAGTCCGGATGAAAAACAGATTTCCTGATCCTCGTAGACCTCCATACAGCTGCTAGAGGTAATTCAAAATAAACTTTTGTATCCTGTTATTGTTGTACATCCTCATCAACAACTTGCTCTATTTAGGATTGATATTCATTGACCAGACTTTCCCTGACATTATCCAAAGGGACAATGATAGGAAAAATTGAGTCTTCATCCTTTGCAGGTATGGAACCTGAATCCTACATTTCATCAAAATCAATACTTTGAAATGCATCTATCCCAATAGAACCATTTTCAAGAAATCATGCTTTATCTATTTTTGCTATTTGTGGTGTATGAGATGGAGAATAAAACTTAAAGTCCTTTGATCTTTTTGGATAACCAATGAAAAATCCACTAGTTGTCCTAGGATCAAAGACTTTTATATGTGGGTTATACAATTTAGCTTCAGTTGAACACCTCTATATGCACATATATGACAAAGAAGGTTTTCTACCTGTTCATAGATTGTAAGGAGTCGTCTGAACAACCTTCGTAGGAACCTTATTCAAAATATGTTCTACTGTCCTAAGAGCTTTACCCCACAAAGTCAAGGAAAGGTTTAAGTGAGTGAACACCGCTCAAACCATTTCTTTAAGCGTACAATCTCTTCTTTCAGCTACACCATTTTGGTAAGCACTACCAAACATGATATACTGCGGTACAATATCTTCTTCTTATAGAAACTGACCATAATATTCTGCGCTAATGATCATTCCTTTTGTCCAATCTTTGTGAAATGACCATAATATTCACCACTTCTATTATATCTAACCACCTTAATAACTTTACCAGTTTGTTTCTCTACTTCTTTCTTGAAGTCCTTAAAAACTCAAAAGACTTGTGATTTTTTAAATAATAAGTACATATACATATACCTTAAGTAATTATCTATAAAGGTGACAAAATACTTTTCACTCGTTTAACATGGTGAAAAGGGACACAAACATCCATATGCACTATCTTAAAGTTTTTATTGTTGTGTTTGATATCTTTCTTATACGTATTAGACTGCTTAGCCTTTATGTAGTCAACACATGGTTCTATATCTGTGAAATCAAGAGTTCTAAGAATTCCTTCTTTCATAAGTCTTTGGACTCTCTGTTTCGAGATGTGTCCTAACCTTCAATGCCAAAGCAAATATGACTGATCTTACTTTAAACTATGTTTATTGTCAATCATTGTGTTCTCAAAAGAATGAGATTTCTGAATTTAGAATTCAGTTTTTAACCAATACAAACCATCACACACATATGCAAAACCTACAATAATAAATTTTTTGATAATAACATGCTTGGAGTTTTCAAATTTAAAACTAAAACCAAACTTATTAAGTTTCAAAATAGAAATCAGGTTTCAACTA
Organism: Nuphar pumila; assembly: GCF_984573655.1. Taxonomy (NCBI): domain Eukaryota; kingdom Viridiplantae; phylum Streptophyta; class Magnoliopsida; order Nymphaeales; family Nymphaeaceae; genus Nuphar; species Nuphar pumila. Next base: position 36,367,650 of record NC_143254.1, read on the forward strand.
TAGGATAAAACATAAAATGTATCAACCAAATCCAAAATGAATCCTGATTCTAACACAACTCTGCAGGTCTTAATGTTCTTGACATGCGAACACATCTTATTTCTTGAGAAAATGCTTCTTTTATATTATGTTGGTTCCCTTTTATTCAGAAAATGCCTACAAGGAGTTGACAATGTGCATCATAGCACCAGAATCAATCCACCAACTATGCAATAGAATATGAATCAAATTGCACTCATGAGAAACAAATGACTTATTACCTTTATTTTCGAGTCATTTTTTATGCTTTAAGCAGTCTACATTCTTATATCCCTTCTTCTTGCAACAGAAACACTTTATAGAAGAACTTCCTGCTTGAGACTTGACTTTTGTCTGAGAGTTTGAACTCTCTCTCGAGGCTTTCTTCTTGTTTTTCTTTTTTAAAGATTTTTTTAGCCCTATCCTATATTTTTCCTTATGAGAGGCCATATGTGCACTCAACACCCTCTCACCGTTCATTTTTTTTTCTTCTCTTCAACACACTTGGTCAAGAGGTCATTAAAACACCACTCATCATTATGTGTATTGTAGAAAATTTTGAAGGGTTCATATTCAGTAGGTAATGAGGTCAAAATCAGATGGAACAAGAAAGAATCAGAAATAGCAAACTTCATGTCATTGAGTTGAGATGCAATGTTCTTCATTTCTAAAATGTGCTATCAGATGTGACTCTCACCAGTATATTTCATAGATACCAGTTTAGACATTAGTGTACTGGCCCTTGCCTTATTAGAACCAACAAATTGAGCCTCAATGGCTCTCATAAATTCATTCACTCTCCTACAGTGAGGAATGATGCCTCAAATGTTTTTAGCCACTCGAGATTGCAAAAACAATAGGCTAAATCTATTCGAGCGCTCCCACTTCTTTGAGATAGTCTTCTATTCAATTGTAGTCTGCTTTATAAGAGCGAAATGTTCGTCAGTGCTAAGGGCCAAATTCAAATCCATGTAACTGAGAGTGAACAACACTATTTCTTTCTAATCTGAGAAATTAGATCAGTCTAATAGGAGAATATTACTATAACCATCAATGAGGAAATAACCTGATACAATAAGGAACAAAAGAGAAAACTTTATTATTTCTCAGTCAAGACTCGTGATGAAAAGGTAAAAACTAAGACCCTTTATTATTCATTTTTTTAGACAAACATAGTTGAGCCATTATCGTTTCACTTTGGTAGAAATGACAATGCTCATAGTTGCTCCATCTCCTTAATTTAAAAGGAATTAACTTCTGTTGGTGAAACTAGCATATCATATAACTAGAGATAATTTATCACTGTACCTTTGGATACGAATATGCTTCATGGGCTAGAATACACATCTACTATTACACCCTGTGTAAAATTGGAACACAATGACCTACCTTTCAGTAGAATCATTGTTTCATAAAGTCACAAACAATCATAATATTGAATATCAATACAATCGAAAGAATCCTTAATCAATGCAACTAAGATCACTTTGATGAATATTGCATGAGTCAATCAATCAAAATGTTTTACTAAAATCATATTCGCATTATGGAGCATGCCTATGCATACATGTTAATGCATGTATATTCATGATTAAATCTACATTATATCATCAAAATACAAGTTCATGCTTCAACTTATATGCATAAACTAATCTTGATGATAATACATTAAAAAATATCATGAATTTAGTCATAATTCATGCTTAAAAACATTATGCATAACTTAAACAACATAAAACATATGTATTAAACATGCATAAGTCTTGCTTTCTTAATAATAAATACTTACAAATCATGAAAAATGACAAAAAATACTTATATGGGTTAAACTCAGGGTTCTTAAGCTGGAACCGGTTTAAAAATACCCTGAACTAATCTAAAATTGCCCTGAACCGGTTATCTAAGGGTTTGAACCTGTTCTGGACCTAATAAATTGGTCCAAAACACAGACAAAAGCTTATAAAACCCTATAACCGAATGAAAAAAATCCCATTCTTTCATGGATACATCTGAAAACTGGTGAAAAACTGCTAGGAACCGATAAAAAATAGCTCTGAACCGGTCCTGAAAAGTGTCATATCGGTCACATAACTGATTCAGGTGTAAATAGTAAATTGACCTATTTCAGATATGATCTGATCCAATTTGGATTCATATCCAGTTATAACGGATCCTAGATCAGATACTTCTGGTCCAGATCCAATATGAATTCAAATCCATAATGATCTGGTCTCAGATTGGATCCAATGATCCAAAAATTGATCTAGACCCGGATACCATAAAAAGGGGACCTAGGTCAGGTCCAGAAACCGTACCCGGTCTAGGCCTAGATCTGATTGGGTTTAGATCTTGACCTGGTCTAACCGAATTAGAATAAATGTTCCATACTCGGATCAGGTTGAATCCATATCGAAACCTAGACCATACATATCAAATTCGACTCGGACCTTACCCAGTCTGGTTGGTTTCAAATCCACTACAAGAAAATTGCCAATTAGCGACGAATATTTACGATGGATTTTTTCGTCATAAAGTTGCAGCGGATTAATGAGAGAAACTAATCCATCGCTAATATTTGTAATATTTACGAAACTAGCGACGGTTTAGCGACGAGAGGTTTTTGTCGCAACACACGCGACAATTAGTGATGACTTTGGCGATGGACATTTTTTCGTCACTACATAGCGACGACGGTCGCGACAAAAATATTCCGTCGCTAACTGGTTATCTAAATTTATGATGGCGTTGCGACGGAATTCAGTTGTCGCCAAATCCGTCGCTATTTTTTGCGTAAATCTCTAATCAGAGCCCTTTTTCCTCTTTCCTATTTCATCTCTCCCGCCCGCCCGACGCATTCCTCCGTCGCCCGACGCACTCCTTCGCCGCCCGACGCACTCCTCGACCCGCCGCCCTCCGCCCGTCGCTCCCCGGTCCGTCGCCCCCCGGTCCGCCGCCCCCCGGCGTCTCCCAGGTAAATCCCTCTTTATTTTTTTCAGATAAAAGGGGCGCCTGCCACTTTTATTTTTTTCGGCAGGGGGTTGCCCCCCTGCCTCGTTTGTATTTTTCGGCAGGGGGGCAACCCCCTACCACGTTTTGTGTTTTCCGGCAGGGGGGCGACCCCCTGCCTCGTTGTTTTATTTAGGCAGGGGGTCGCCCCTTTGCTTTTCCGGCAGGGGGTCGCCCCCCCTGCCGCATTTTATGTTTTCCGGCACGGGGGTGACCCCCCTGCCTCATTGTTTTATTCGGGCAGAGGGTCGCCCCCTTGCTTTTTTGACAGGGGGTCGCCCCCTGCCTCGTTTGTTTTTTCCGGCAGGGGGGGCGACCCCCTGCCACATTTTGTTTTTTCCGGCAGGGGGTCGCCCTTTGCCACTTTTTTTTTCCGGCAGGGGGGGGGGGCGACCCCCTGCCTCATTTTTTTTCCGACATGGGGTCGCCCCTGTCTCGTGTTTTTATTCGAGCAGGGGGTCGCCCCCGTGCCTATTTTTTTTTCAGCAGGGGGGGGGGGGTGACCCCTGCCTCGTTTGTTTTTTCCGACAGGGGGTCCCCCTCGCCTCATTTTTTTATTCGGGCATGGGGTCGTTCCCCCTGCTTTTTCAGCATGGGGGAGGGGGGCGACCCTGCCTCATTTTTTTTTTCGGCAGGGGTCGCCCCTCCTGCCTCATTTTTTTCTGGCAGGGGGGCGACGGGCCGGGTGGCGTTCGACGATCGTCGGGTTCTTGAACCACGACATCACCCCGTGCATAACCCTCCGGGGGAAGATCACTGCCTCCAGAGACCTTGTGCTGCTGTCGTACATCGTTGGCCTACTGACTGGCCGACCGAACTCGAGGGCGGTTGGGCCGAACGGAGAGGTGGTCAACACCCGGGAGGCGTTCTGCCTCGCCAGAATCCCGTCCGACTTCGATATTTATTCTATTTTTTTTCCTTTCGGCAGAGGGTGACTTTATTTTAACATAGTATCTTTTGCAGATTTCTCAACGGATCCTGCTTGTGCCCCGCCACCCGTGGTAAGTAAATGACAAAAACAATACAAATTGGGTAAATACCCGTGGTGAGTAAGTGATGCAAGCGCATCACATGTTATTTAATTTATTGGATGCAACACTTTACTGTTCACACACTCACTTAGTTGTTGATATCTATGACTGCTTTTTTGGAGTTTGGAGATTATGATGAGCATGATTTTAATTTATGAGAATAGAAGTGTTCTTATTTTTGGAGTACGGATTTCATGCTAGGCATGATAGTAGTTAGCGGGATATTGGAGTGTATTTACTGCAGGTACATGTTTGACATTTTTTTGATATGAATATTTATGATGTATTGTAATGTTTGATGTGATTGTATCCATACTTGTATGTAGTTACTTTCAATTTAATTATGACTTACATGTGAAATTGTATAATGAAAGCATGCTTCAAATGAATGTATCATGTTATGAATAGTTTGCACATGAAAATATTAAGTTATCAATGCATGCATCATAATTCTTCTGATTGTATGACATCATATATTGCATGATAAATTTGATATTTTCTTTATCATAGCATTCTGATGATTCTCTTTTAACTGGTTAGAATACTATTTGTAACATCATACGACAAAATAACTGCAAACCGTGAATGAATGTACCGTAGGATAGTTGACAATGAGTTATCGCATGAATATATGGATGGTGTTGAAAGTTTTATTGAATTTACAATGACAAGTGTCAGTACAGTGGATCCTACAGGTCGGATTAGGTGTCTCTGCAAGATTTGTAAGAACAATCGATTTGTAGAACCTCATGGCGTTAGACATCACCTATACAAGAAGGGTTTTGTGAGCGATTATCAGAATTGAACGTTTCATGGTGAAAAATTTAGAAACAATTTTGATCCATGGGTGAATGTGGTGCACGATAATCCATATATGGATTTGATATTTGATGCCATAGGACCAGAACTGGGTTCTGCTATGGGTCCTAATGATGTAACAACTGCAGTAGATGAAGAATCACCAAACGATGTAGCTAGTAGATTTTATGATTTACTTAGAGATGCTGATGAGCCACTTTGGAACGGTTGCGAGAGTCACACTATCTTGTCTGCAGTTCTTCAACTAATGAATTTGAAGTCCGAGTATAATTTGAGTCAATCATGTTTTGACTGTTTGTGCATGATTGTGGAGAGTATGTTGCCTAAATATGAGAAATTGTCACAAAATTTCTATCATGCGAAGGTTATGTTCAACGCTCTAGGTATGGGGTATAAAAAGATTGATGCTTGTCCAAATCACTGCATGTTGTATTTCAAGGATCAAAAAAACAACATATCATGCCCGTCATGTGGGCATCCTCGGTTCAAGCCAAAGACAAGAGGCAATGGTAGCACGCGATCAAAAGAAGTTTCATACAAGTCACTCCGCTACTTTCCTATCACTCCTAGATTGCAACGATTGTATATGTCTTCAAGGACAACTAAACACATGAGATGACATGCAAATAAAGTTCCACATGATGAAGACAAGATCACGCATCTTGTTGACAGGAAAGCTTGGAAGCACTTTGATCGTACTCATTAGAACTTCACAATGAAAGTGAGATATGTTAGACTCGGTCTATGCACAGATGGATTTAATCCATTTGGGGGTATATCAACTCTATACTCATGTTGGTCAGTATTTGTAACTCCATGCAACCTTCCACCAAGCATGTGTATGAAGCGTTCAAATCTTTTCTTGTCTCTATTGATCCCTGATCCGACCTCACATGACCAAAATCTTGATATATATTTAAGGCCATTGATTGATGAACTAAAAGTGCTGTGGGATGACGGTGTTACTACGTATGATGCCCACAAAAAACAAAATTTCAATATAAAGGCCGCTGTTCTATGGACAATCAGTGACTTCCCTGCATATGGTATGTTATCTGGTTGGAGCACACATGGGAGGTTGACATGCTCGTACTGCATGGAGGATACAAAAACTTTTAGATTGACGCATGGAAGGAAACCTTGCTGGTTTGAGTGTCATCATCGATTTTTACCGAGCGACCATCCGTTTCGACAACAAAGGAATGCGTTTTGAGCAGGCACAACTGAAATGGAAGGTCCACCCACAAGATTGTCTGCCATAGAGATTTTAAGAAGTTTGTGATACTTTCTAGATGTATTAATAGATGCCCGTAGTCTGACGCCCTTCCTTGGAATTGGGAAGGATCACAATTGGACAAAGAAATCTATTTTTTGGAACTACCATATTGGCCGACCCTATTGATACGACATAATTTAGATGTGATGCATGTGGAGAAAAATGTGTTTGATAATGCGTTCAATACAGTAATGAATGTTAAAGGAAAAATAAAGGATAATCCGAAGGCCCGTATGGATTTAAAAGTAATATGTAAAAGACCAGAATTGGAACTCAAAGAGTATAATGGTAAAGTACTGAAACCAAAGGCAAGGTACATGCTTGGACCTGATCAAATAAAGCAGGTATGTCAATGGTTGAGACAATTGAGATTTTCAGATGGATATGTCTCTAACATTGCTTGGGCTGTGAAGATTGACGCTGGACAGTTATATGGGTTGAAGAGCCATAATTGTCATATCTTCATGCAACGATTGATACCCCTAGCAATCCATGATATGTTAGACAAACCTATATGGGGGGTATTGTCTGAGTTGAGTGGATTTTTTAGAACATTGTGCACATCGAAAGTCGTAGTATCTGATGTAAAGAATTTCGAGGATTCTGTCATCACTACTATTTGTCTGCTAGAAATTTTTTTTCTGCCAGCATTTTTCGATGTTATGGAACATTTGATCATACATTTGCCATATGAACTAAGGGTTGGTGGTCCTGTGCAATATCGATGGATGTACCCATTTAAAAGGTATATGTTTTCTTATATTTGTCTCTTCAATGACAAATATTTCAAATTTGAAATGTATATTTTTGACAGATGGACTTTTGACCTCAAAAAAAAAGTTCGTGATAAAGCAAGAGTAGAAGGCTCTATTTGTGAGGCGTACACTTTAGAAGAGATTTCAAATTTCTCATCTATGTACTTTAAACCTCACATTCCAACACGTTACATACGCTCGCCTCATAACGATGATGGAGAACAAGTAACTGTAGCTGACAAGCTGTCGATATTTCAACCACCTGGGCATGCATTTGGTAGTTGCCGATCAAGACACTTGACAGATCGAGACCAAGACGCATCACACATCTATATTCTTTTTAATTGCTCAACAATCGACCCATATATCGAGTAAGTATATGTAGACGTAACACAATTCTAAATCATTTTATGTTCTATACGTGCATACATGGTTCAGTAATATAAGTATTTGTGGTTTACAGATAATTTGATCTGAAGTTGCAAAGAGAAGTTTCACATCTCACTGATGCAGAAGTACAAAAAGAACGTGAAACTAAGTTTGTGGAGTGGTTGAAAGAGTTGGTAAGGACGCTCACATAAATTGTGTACTTGTAAACAACACTAAGTTACTTAATTGGTCGTGATCACAATCATTGTTTATGTTTGTATGTAGGTCCGCCATGGTGATGTTAAAGATCAAGGAATATGTGATTTACAAAATGGTCCAACCAAAGTTGTACAATGTTACAACATGTATATCGTAAATGGTTATTGATTCCATACAAAAGATTACGGTATAAAAAAATCAATGATGAATAGTGGCGTGTGTCAAGGGTAGCAACTACAGTGAAAATGAACATGATTACTACGGTGTTATAGAGGAAATAATGAAGTTGACTTACTTAGGCATAAATAATAGGGTAACTTTATTCAAGTGTCATTGGTTTGATCCAACTGCAACAAGAGTCAACAAAGCCTCAAGCATTGTAGAGGTGAATCATAAATCAATGTTTGGAATATATGAACCATTCATATTAGCCTCGCAAGCTCAACAAGTTTATTATACTTCATATCCGAGTATAAAAAAGTCAGATAGAAATGAGTGGTGGGCAGTTTGCAAGGTGAAGTCCAAACTATACCCTGAGTATGATCAATTACAGGAAGACAAGTTAACTGAAGAGAGTGATTACTATCAATCAGATGATATCTATGACTTCTCTTGTGGTCACGATGTTGCACATGATATGCATGTCATATCTCCATTGGTCGATTTAACATTCATAGAAGAATGTGATCCAAATGATATACCAAGTGGATGGGCAAACAATGAAGAAGAAGATAAAGAAGAAGAAGAAGATGAAGAAGAAGAATATGAAAGTCAAACAAGTGATGAGGAAGAATTCTCAAGCTAGTGAGCAAAATCTTGTAATACAAACCTCTATTTGAATGTATTGCAATACTTGATGTGAATGATTTGAATGTATTGCATACTTGATGTGAATGATTTGAATGTATTGTAATGATGTGAATGATTTGCAGGTATTCCAATGATTTGTAATACTTGATGTGAATGATTTGAATTATTTGAATATATTGTAATACTTGATGTGAATGATTTGAATGTATTGCAATACTTGATGTGAATGATTTGAATGTATTGCAATACTTGATGTGAATGATTTGAATGTATTGCAATGATGTGAATGATTTGCAGGTATTCCAACGATTTTAATGATTTGATTGTATTGCAATACTTGATTTGAATTATTTGAATGTATTGCATTGATGTGAATGATTTGAAACAATTTGAATGTATTGCATGACATTTTTTATTTGTTAGAATATGGTTCATGGAGCTTACAATGATCGTTCATCCAGTAGTAGCCAGACTCAACCTTCATCTTCACGGGCTCCTTTGATAGGTATATCATTTAACTAATTGGATGCTTGATTAGTTGAAATGCGCATTCTGAGAATTTCTAACATATTTTTTTAGAGATGATGTTTCGCCTGTACATGACCCACCTACACCAGTTGATCATACAAGTCAAGAGCCAACACAGGATGCAGAGTCTTCTCAGTTTGGCACAAGAAGACTCATTCGAATAGTGTATATCGATAATCGACCGTAAGTATTTCATTTTCACTTATTGCATATCTTATAAATATTGTATATTGATATTTACTGTGTACCAATTTATGTGCAGCACGAGGTTTGAGCCATAAGAAGTAGTACGTGTTATTAGAAATTCACTTCTTCAACATCTATCAGGACTGGTCGCTCAATGAAAAGAGTATCCAAAAGAGGTGATAGACAAATTGTGGTCCTCATTCACGGTATACAGTTGTTTATCATAGTTAATGTGTTTCATATTTAACTTTTTGTTATAGTCATATCTACTAACTTTCTGAAAATATATATAGGCTTCGAATCGCTTTGCGACTACGATGGAGGAACATGATGCAAGGAAGGTGTGGCAGAAGGTGGCTGCCAATCGATTTATAGACATACTGCACAATATGAAGACTGCAACAAAAAAAAACATTTGGCGAAATAGATGATCCACTACAGTGGAAGAGCCATGGCCCTATTACTATCAGGAGAGATTATTGGGAGGGAATGTGCAACAAGTGGGCGAGAGATGCATTTCGAAACCGCTCAGCGAAGGCTGCACAAAATCGAGCGAAAATGCCCAAAGCCCATCTACACATAGGTGGATCTAGGACTTTTGGGAGCCACCTGAAGAAAATGGTAACTCATCAATATATATATATATATATATTGTCAATTTAACTAAATCTGTTATCATTTCACTTCCCAGGAAGCAAAAAAAGGAGGCATTGTGCCATACAAGGATGTGTTTGTTGAAACACATAAACGTAAGACCACAGAAGAGTTTGTATCAGAGAAGGCGAGAACCACAATGGTATATATTTATTGAAAGTGCAGTAGGATCGAGTCAACGAGCACTAGAGGGGGGTGAATAGTGCTTTTAATATCGTCTGCAGAATTTTGACGGATTTTGCAATTTGCAAAGCAATCACACAAATAACACAAGAATTTATTCTGGTTCGGTCTTCCAGACCTACATCCGGTCCCCAAGCAAAACCCGCTTGAGATTTCCACTATCAACTTTGTGTAACTACAAGATCATACAGACCAAATCTGGTCCCACTTTCAGTAACACACCTACTGAAAGCAAACAACTCCTTTAAACCAAGGAGTCCTTCATTTTACAGAAAATTGAAATAAGTAAAAACTTACAACACAACCTACGAGCTCTTCTTATGAATGCAAAATGAGATGCAATTGGCTTTTGAGGTTGTTGAAATACTCAACTCACGAATTCACTGTTTCTCAAAGGAATTTGAGTGAAAAACTGAAGTGAAAATATCAAGTGAGTGAGAAAATAAATGTGAGTGAAAAGCAAAGAGTAATTCAATGTAATTCGATTGGATTTGATATTTTTGAGTGTAGAATGCACTCATATTTATAGTTGAAAGATTCCATACGTTGAGGGTATGAAAGAGTGTCAAAACAGTCCATTTTGAATGATCAAAACATTTGAAAATTGAAGAGACACGCCTTTTAAAAGTTTCAGGAAAAATGACAAAATTAGTCGACTGGAACAATAGTTAGTCGACTAATAATTAGCTATTAGTAGACTGACAATTATCGTCGGTCGACTGATCTGTTTATCAAGACGTTTGAAAATCTGAAGTTTTGAAACTTAGTCGATTAGAGAAAAAATTAGTCGACTGATAATATCATCAATAGACTGAAAAACCTTTCAGTCGAGTGCTATTAAAATTTTCTGAAAACACATGTTCTGTCCGGTCGACTGATAAAGTCATTAGTCGACTGCTGCTAAAATTTCAGAAAACAGACATTCTGTCCGATCGACTAATAAAACCTTCGGTCGACTAATAAAACCTTCGGTCGACTAATTTGACAAAAATAACATTTTGTTTTGAAAATTTGGCGTAAAAGGATTGGTCGACTGGTGAGTCTATTGGTCAACTAATAAACACAAAAATTTAAGAAAAGAGTTTTCTAAAAAGATTTTCAAGAAGGGTTCTTTTAAAAAAGTTTTTCTAAAGACTTTTTAGGTGAAATGCAACCGAAATATGCACTCTAAGTAAGGCTCTTACAAGAATCTAAGACATTAAACAAAATTTTACATTTGCACGCAAGTCTTCAAAGATTCTTCATCGAGTTCTTCAATGCTTGTCATATTTTTTTATTGCCTTAACTGAAATGCAGTTGATTCACTTGCTCATCATCAAAACCTTGTACTTGAAATATCATGTACAACTTTATTGTCGTAACAATCTCCCCCATTTTGATGATGACAAACTAATCAAAGATGGAGCATTTAGATGCATAGATGGAGATTTTACTCCCCCTATCAATATGCTGCAAAACTTTAGAAGTTAGTACAATCAAAGCACATATATCACATATTGATTGGTTTGCATTTCCATCATTACTTCATGCATTTTTTTTAAACTTTTTCATAATTGCAATTTTCAATGCTTTCACATGATGTAATTTCAGGTCATGATGCAATATGCAATTTCTATCTTTTTCTTTTAATTTCTCATGTTTTCTCATGCAAGATCTATCCTTTTCTCCCCATTTGTCATAATAAAAAAGAGTAAGGGCAAAAATAACATAAGCAAAATGTAAATTCAAGTTTAAAATATTACAACCCATAAAGTATCAAAGTTCAGTAAAGACAGAAAACAAAGATCAGAAAAGTGAGTTGAGCAACTCCTTGATTGCAGTAATATCTTTCTGAATTGAAGAAAGTTGTTGAGTCACATCTTCACGAAAAGTGTGTTGATGCAGTTCCAAAGCTTCCAGTCGCTGCAAAACTTCATCATTGTCTTGACTAGTAGAACATTTCTTTCGTTTTGCTTGAGATGAAGGTGTCACAGAGGATGATGAGGGTTCAGAGATTGATGGTTCAGATGGTTCAGTTTGATCAAAGTTTAAAGGAGGCAGATATTTGATTTTCATACGTTTAAAAATAGTTTAATCAAAGAACTCCTTTTGCTCAATATATTTTTCATTGGTTAAGGGTACTTTGAAATATCTGAAAATACGAGTAAGAAGACAACCATACGGAAGAAATGGTTTTTGTTTCCACAAATTTGTAAAATACACATTGACCCAATTTACAGAAATATTTCCAAATAAGACATAAAGAGCCGTAGAAAGATCTGTGGAATAGTAATCAAAAGATCCAGTTTTAGGTAGAACATTATGAGCAAAAATTCATCCAGCAATGCGAGCGCGAGTTTGAAGATTGGTATTTTTGAAAGGAGGACAATGAGGTGCACCGGAAAGAAGAATTTGTTCAAAAATTCTTTCATCATTAAGTTCAATAGTGTTGAAAAGAGTGTCTGAAGGTGGAATATCTAGGATTTGTCCAAGCATTTTAGAATCAAACTCAATTTCAACATCGTGAACAAGAGAGGAAAGAATTCCAGTTTCATGATCAATTTGTAAATTTGTGTAAAACAAGTGGACCAGTAAAGGATAATGAAGGGGGTCTGCACTAGCATAAAAAAGATGTGAAATACCTGGAAATAATTCTTTGATTTTGTAACGAGAAAATAGGTGAAACAGGATATTTCGGCCTGGTAAAATAGGAAGTGCAGAAATCAATCCAAAAGTATCATATAAAAGAGGATTTCTGAGTAGTCTGAGAGAAAATCCATGTCTTTTTGGAGGTGTAGGTGGAGGAGAACCTTGTTTGGATGCAGTCTTCTGACAAGGCATGGTTGATAAGCAGCGAAACAGATTCACCTAAAAAAAAATTGCAGTTGATGTTGGCTTTCAAATGACGTCTGGTGGGAGTGATTGAGCAACAAGTGGAGACACTGTGGAGACGCTGTTATAGAAAACAACGAGTCTTAGAGAAGAGCAGGCTGAGACACAATAGATGTCATTTGACTTTTCAACACTGCCATGGATGTCATTATGCGTTGAAGTAGAAAATCTTAAGTTGCAACAAGAGGGTTTTGTTGAAGAGGAGTTCGTCTGCTACAGAATCAGAGGATGACACAGTGGCTGACCGCGGGTGACAAGGCTGCCACACGAGTATTCCGGCGAGAATTGAAGAGGCACCGGTCACGACAAGAGGATTCCGGCGAACAGTCAAGAGACTCCTTGTCACAGCCAGAAGATTCTGGCGAGGAGAGGTTCGAACGACACTCCGAGGGTTTTTCGGAAGAGAGAGAGGAGAGAGAGAGAGAGAGAGAGAGAGAGAGAGAGAGAGAGAGAGAGAGTTTCGTTTTTCAAAGGGTTTCGTTTAAGAAAAACGAAAAGGTGCGTAAAAAATGAAACGGTGCGTTAAAAATCCAAGGGGTATCGGGTCCTTTAATTTTTTTTTAAAAAAAAATATCAGTCGACTAAAAAGGTGCGATTCATTCAGTAAATTTTTTTAAAACATCAGTCGACTAGAGGTTTTATCGGTCGACTAATATGATGCGATTTTGAGATTTCGTTCAAAAATCAGCATTTTATAAATCCAAAAACGAGCAAATGCCTAGTTCTCTCCTAATTCTTATAAAATCTTCATTTTTAAGTGGTTTAGTGAAGATATCAGCATGTTGTTCATTAGTGGAAATAAAATTTAATGAAATATCTCCTTTTAACACATGATCTCTTAAGAAATGATGTCTAACTTCAATATGCTTAGTTCTTGAGTGCTGAACAGGATTTTTCAAAAGATTTATAGCACTAGTGTTATCACAATAAATAGTTGTTGTGGAGTAATTCAAACCAAAATCTTTTAAGGTCTGTTTCATCCATAGTACTTGTGAACACGCTAAACTAGCCGCTATATATTCTGCTTCAGTTGTTGAGAGTGACACTGAATTTTGCTTTTTACTAAACCAAGAGACTAAGAAATTTCCTAAGAAATGACAAGTTTCGCTAGTACTCTTGCGATCAGATTTACTTCCTGCAAAATCTGCATCACTATATGAAACTAAATCAAAGGAAGATGATTTTGGGTAAAACAAACCAAAATCTGAAGTATCTTTCAAGTAACAAAGAATTTGTTTTAATGTAGTTAAATGAGATTCCTTTGGATTAGCTTGAAATCTAGCACATATACGAACACTAAACATAATATCATGTCGACTAGCAGTTAAGTATAATAGAGATCCGATCATACCTCTATAGAGCTTAGTATTTACATTTTTACCATTTTCATCTTTATCAAGAGAAGTAGTTGTGCTCATAGGATTTCTTCTTGATTTCGATGCGTCCATCCCAAATCTCTTGAGAAGTTCTTTTGTATACTTAGCCTGGTTGATGAAGATTCCTTCTTCAGTTTACTTTATTTGAAGTCCAAGGAAGTAGTTTAATTCGCCCATCAAGCTCATTTCAAACTCTTCCTGCATAGCTTTAGCAAACTCTTTACAAAGAGTATCATTAGTAGAACCAAATATTATGTCATCAATATAAATTTGCACAATAATAATATCTGAATTAAGATTTTTAATAAATAAAATGGAGTCTACCCGACCAATGGAAAAACCAGATTGTTCTAGAAAATTTCGTAGTCTTTCATACCACGCTCTTGGTGCTTGTTTAAGTCCGTACAAAGCTCTTTTTAATTTGTAGACTTTTTCTTGATATTTCTCATTTTCAAAGCCTGGAGGTTGCTCTACATAAACTTCTTCATTGATGTGTCCATTTAAGAATGCACTCTTAACATCAATTTGATATAACTTAAAATTCATGTAACTAGCAAAAGCAAGCATCATTTGAATTGACTCGAATCGATCCACTAATACATAGGTTTAATCAAAATCTATGCCTTCTTGATTATAGCCTTGTGCTACTAGCCTTGCTTTCTTTCGAATGACTTCGCCATTTTCGTTCAGCTTATTTCGAAAGACCCATCTTGTTCCAATTACTGGATGATCCTTTGGTCTATCATCTAGATCGCATACATCATTCCTAGTAAATTGATTAAGTTCTTCAGACATGGCCAAAAGCCAAATTTCATCATCACAAGCCTCATTGATATTCTTTGGTTCTATTTTAGATATGAAAGCAATATTTGCAATATGTTGCAATTGCCTTCTAATTTGGACACCACTCTTTATTTCTCCAATAACTTGTTCCTGTGGATGATTGGGAACTTCTTTCCAAACCGGTTGAAGAGAAACATTTTCTTGAGAAGTACTCTCTATCAAAGGTTCTTCTTGAAGTATCAGTTCTTCTTCTTCGCTTAGAGGTATAACCTGCTCACAATTCTCATCAAATGCAACATGTAAAGATTCTTCAATGCAAGATATTCTTTTATTAAAAACACGATAAGCTTTACTTCTAGAAGAATATCCAAGAAATATTGATTCATTTGATTTTGAATCAAACTTATCAAGATTATCTTTGTTATTTAACAAGAAGCATTTACTACAAAATTTTTTGAAATATGAGATCTTTGGTATACGATTATAATACAATTCAAAACATGTTTTATGTAAGATTGGTCGAATAAGAACACAGTTTAAAACATAACATGCTGTATTTATTGCTTCAGCCCAAAAGTATTTTGGTAAATTTTTATCTTAAAGCATGGTTCTAGCACATTCTTGCAAAGTTCTATTCTTTCTTTCAACAATTCCATTTTGTGGAGCCACTCTAGGAAAAACAAAGTTGTGAGATATACCATGTAAATCACAATACTTTAGAAAAGATTCATTTTCAAATTCACCATCATGATCACTACGAATTTTAATAATAGATGTAGATTTTTCATTTGTATGTCTTCTACAAAGTTTGGAAAATTCAGAAAAGCATCATTTTTGCTTTTTAGAAAAATCACCCATGTAAATCGAGAATAATCATCTACTATAACAAAAGCATACTTGCTATCATTCAAACTTTGAATTCTAGATGGTCCAAATAGATCTAAATGTAAAAGTTCAAGAGGACGTTTTGTTGAAATTATATCTTTTGCCTTAAAAGAACTCTTGATTTGTTTTCCCATTTGGCAAGCATCACATAAGTGATCCTTCTTATATGGTATTCTAGGTAGGCCTCTAACAAGATCATTCTTGGATAACTTTGAAATAATTTTAAAGTTAACATGTCCAAGTCTCTTGTGCCATAACCATTAAATTTCATTTGAAACAATAAGACATTTTTCATTAAACGTGGGCAACTCATCTAGATAAAGTTCATACACATTGTTCATTCTTTTACCTTTAAAAATGATCTTTTTAGATTGAAAATCAGAAATTAAGCATAAATCATGTTCAAAAGAAACAAGAAAACCTTTATCACATAATTGACTAATTGATAATAAATTATGCATTAAACCATCTACTAAAAGAACATTTTCTATCAAGGGAAATTTTGGAATACCAATACCTATTACTTTTCCCTTGTTATTGTCACCAAAGGTGACTGTTCCTTCATCCTTACTTTGGAGGGTGAAAAATAACTCCGGCCTTCCAGTCATATGTTTGGAACAACCGCTGTCCAATATCCATTTGCTCCTTATTTTGTGTACCTACAACAAAATTAGATGACAAAACATTTGACCCCTTTCTATTTTTGGGTCCATGAGAGTTAGTCTTAGGAACCCATATCCATTTGGATTTTGGTTTCCTTTGATAATAAGTATTCTTTCTATAAAAAGATTTAACATTTCTAGAGTAATCATGTCTAGGCTTATAAGCATTATAAGTTCCATGATTAGATGCATTTCTATTATAACTAGAAAATTTAGTTCTTTGAACAAATGGTCTTTGATTCTTTACCACATAGTTTGGTCTATTTTGAGTATCAAAGAAACTATATCCCAATTCGGTTTTATTAACCGAGCATCTTTGAGAACCAAGAAGTCTTTCTAAATTCTCTTGACCATTTGTGAATTTGGTTATTATAGAAAGAAGATCATTTGATTTTTCTTTTAGACTAATTATTTCTTTTTGTAAGAGATTGGTTCTAATTCCAATTTCTTTTATCTCAAATGCTTGGCAAGAGTTTTCCTTCTTGAGATTTAATATCTCTTGAAGTAACACTTTGTTTTGAGAGTCAAGAGTTGAATTTTCAGTTTTTAACTCTTTGCTTTTAGAACTTAGACTCTTAAATTTAGCATATAAATCATTAAATGCTTCTAATAAATCATCATATTCAATTTGACTTACCAAGTCTTCTTGAGCTACAAAACACATGTTGGCGACTTCTTCATTTGCTTCTTCATCGAAAGAGGAGTCACTATCATCCCAGCATGCTTGAAATGCCTTTTTCTTCTTGAATTGGTCCTTGGGCTTGATTTTGAGAAGAGGACAATCTTTCTTGATGTGTCCCACCTTTTTGCAGTTAAAGCACTTGACTTCATTGGGATTGGAAGAATTCACTTTCTTTACCTTTCTTTGAAATCTTTCCCTTTTGATGAATCTTTTGAATTGCCTTGTGATGAGAGCAATATTTTTATCTTCATCTTGTTCTGAATTTTCAGAATCAGAAGTAGCCTTAAAGGCAAGATATTTCTTATTGGGTTCTTCTTCTTGTTTGTCTTGAAGTTGGACTTCATATGCCATTAAGTTACCAACCAAATCTTCAAGAGTGAGAGTGTTTAAATCATTTGCTTCCTCATTAGCTGTGTTTTTTCTCTCCCATTCAGGAGTTAAACACCTTAGGATTTTTCTGACTAAATCCACTTGTGAATATTTTTTTCAAGGGATTTTAGAGTGTTAGTAATATCGGTCATTCTTGTTACCATGTCTGATATAGATTCATTTTGCTTCATTTTAAACAATTTAAATTTATGAACTAAAGAAGCAATTTTAGATTCCTTTACCTTTGACGTACCTTCGTGAGTCATGAGAAGATTATGCCAAATTTCATTTGCTGTAGAGCATTGAGAGATGCGATTGAACTCTACCTTGTCAATGGCACAATACAATGCATTCATAGCTTTGGCATTAAGTGAAACAATCTTCTTTTCTTCATCGGTCCATTGGCTGAAATCAGTTGATGGCATTTGGTACTTTTCTGAAACAACTCTCCAAATTTTGAGATCCATGGAATGTAAGAATATTGTCATTCTCACTTTCCAGTATCCATAGTTTGTTCCGTCGAAGAGAGGAGGACGAACAGAGGAGCAACCTTCTTTGTGCTGAGATGTTGTTGTTGCCATGCTAGATGATAGTCAAATCAAAATAATAACAAACCTGCTCTGATACCAAATGAAAGTGCAGTAGGATCGAGGCAACGAGCACTAGAGGGGGGGTGAATAGTGCTTTTAAATATCGTCTGTGGAATTTTGACGGATTTTGCAATTTGCAAAGCAATCACACAAATAACACAAGAATTTATCCTGGTTCGGTCTTCCAGACCTACATCCAGTCCCCAAGCAAAACCCGTTTGAGATTTCCACTATCAACCTTGTGTAACTACAAGATCATACAGACCAAATACGGTCCCACTTTCAATAACACACCTACTGAAAGCAAACAACTCCTTTAAACCAAGAAGTCCTTCCTTTTACAGAAAATTGAAATAAGTAAAAACTTACAACACAACCTACGAGCCCTTCTTATAAATGCAAAATGAGATGCAATTGGCTTTTGAGGTTGTTGAAATACTCAACTCACGAATTCAATGTTTCTCAAAGGAATTTGAGTGAAAAACTGAAGTGAAAATATCAAGTGAGTGAGAAAATAACTATGAGTGAAAAGCAAAGAGTAATTCAATGTAATTCGATTGGATTTGATGTTTTTGAGTGTAGAATGCACTCATATTTATAGTTGAAAGATTCCATACGTTGAGGGTATGAAAGGGTGTCAAAACAGTCCATTTTGAGCGATCAAAACGTTTGAAAAATGAAAATACACGCCTTTTAAAAGTTTCAGAAAAAATAATAAAATTAGTCGACTGGAACAATAGTTAGTCGACTAATAATTAGCTATCAGTAGACTGACAATTATCGTCGGTCGACTGATCTGTTTATCAAGCCGTTTGAAAATATGAAGTTTTGAAACTTAGTCGACTAGAGAAAAAATTAGTCGACTGATAATATCATCAGTAGACTGAAAAACCTTTCAGTCGACTGTTGCTAAAATTTTCTGAAAACACATGTTCTGTCCGGTCGACTGATAAAGTCATTAGTCGACTGCTGCTAAAATTTCAGAAAACAGACATTCTGTCCGGTCGACTAATAAAACATTCGGTCGACTAATTTGACAAAAATGACATTTTGTTTAGAAAATTTGGCGTGAAAGGATTGGTCGACTGGTGAGTCTATTGGTCGACTAATAAACACAAAAATTTAAGAAAAGAGTTTTCTAAAAAGATTTTCAAGATGGGTTCTTTTAGAAAAGTTTTTCTAAAGACTTTTTAGGTGAAATGCAACCGAAATATGCACTCTAAGTAAGGCTCTTACAAGAATCTAAGACATTAAACAAAATTTTACATTTGCACACAAGTCTTCAAAGATTCTTCATCGAGTTCTTCAATGCTTGTCATATTTCTTCATTGCCTTAACTGAAATGCAGTTGATTCACTTGCTCATCACCAAAACCTTGTACTTGAAATATCAAGTACAACTTTATTGTCGTTCCATTTATTGTATTAATAATTATTTTAATACACAAGTTATCATAAATATTGTAATTCTTAATTATTAATGCATATTGTAAACATTATTTTGTAGGAGGCATATGATCAACAGATGGTAGAGCGATATGACGATGTCTCTACTGAGCATCCATCATTTGATCCTGCAGCATGAGTGACTACAGCAGGTGAACCCAAAAAGGGTCGTGTGTTCGGGTTTGGGAGTAATATGAACACCTCACCAATCATTGCTTCCTCTAGTCACGGCTCACAGACTTCTCCCGTCAACATAAGCTCCAAGCATCCTATTTTTTTCGGTGATGATGTACGCCAAATCGTTAAGAACATAATGCGTGAGTACTTCCATGAAACAATTGCCGACGTTCTCCGAGATGAGTTCAACAGTTTTTTGCCGAACATGGGAACTTCGATTGCAGGTGCCTCTCAGGTATGAAAGTTTCATGTGATATATTGTATGTCGTTAGATTTCATATAACTTTGATTGCCTTAACTTAGGTGCATTAGATATAATTTATTTCAGTATATTTTGTTTATCAATACTGACCTTTTATATAATATTTCAGTATAATATTTTACTGCCTTTGAACACATATGAGCACGATAGAATCACATATACAATTTTTTACTGCCTTAGAACACATATGAGCATGATAGAATCACAAAAACAAATTTTTTACTGCCTTTAGAATACATATGAGCATGATTAAATCACATATAAAGTTTTTTAACTGCCTTCGAACAAATATGAGCATGGTAGAATCACATATACATTTTTTTGACTGCCTTAGAGCACATATGAGCATGATAGAATCACATATACATTTTTTTGACTGCCTTAGAGCACATATGAGCATGATAAAATCACATATACAGTTTTTTTGACTACCTTAAAGTACATATGAGCATGATATAATAACATATACAGTTTTTTGCCTGCCTTAGAACACATATGAGCATGATAGAATCACATATACATTTTTTTGACTGTCTTAGAGCACATATGAGTATGATAGAATCACATATAGAGTTTTTTTGACTGCCTTAGAACACATATGAGCATGATATAATCACATATACTGTTTTTTTCGTGCCTTAGAACACATATGAGCATGATAGAATCATATATAAAGTTTTTTAACTGCCTTAGAGCACATATGAGCATGATAGAATCACATATAAAGTTTTTTTGACTACCTTAGAACACATATGAGCATGATATAATCACATATACAGTTTTTTGCCTGCCTTAGAACACATATGAGCATGATATAATCACATATACAGTTTTTTGACTGCCTTAGAGCACATATGGGCATGGTAGAATCACATATAGAGTTTTTTTGACTGCCTTAGAACAATTATGAGCATGATATAATCACATATATAGTTTTTTGTCTGCCTTAGAACACATATGAGCATGATAGAATCACATATAAAGTTTTTTGACTGCCTTAGAGCACATATGAGCATGATAGAATCACATATACAAATTTTTTGACTACCTTAGAGCACATATGAGCATGATACAATCACATATACAGTTTTTTGCCTGCCTTAGAACACATATGAGCATGATAGAATTACATATAAAGTTTTTTTACTGTCTTAGAGCATATATGAGCATGATAGAATCACATATAAAGTTTTTTTACTGCCTTAGAACACATATGAGTATGGTAGAATCACATATAGAGTTTTTTTGACTGCCTTAGAACACATATGAGCATGATATAATCACATATGTAGTTTTTTGTCTGCCTTAAAACACATATGAGCATGATAGAATCACATATAAAGTTTTTTGACTGCCTTAGAGCACATATGAGCATGATAGAATCACATATACAGTTTTTTTGACTGTCTTAGAGCACATATGAGGATGATATAATCACATATATAGTTTTTTGCCTGCCTTAGAACTTATATGAGCATGATAGAATCACATATACATTTTTTTTACTGCCTTAGAACATATATGAGCATGATTGAATCACATATAATTTTTTTTTGACTGCCTTAGAGCACATATGAGCATGATATAATCACATATACAGTTTTTTGCCTACCTTAGAACACATATGAGCATGATAGAATCACATATACAGTTTTTTTACTGCCTTAGAACACATATGAGCATGATTGAATCACATATAAAGTTTTTTTACTGCCTTAGAACACATATGAGCATGGTAGAATCACATATACATTTTTTTGACTGCCTTAGAGCACATATGAGCATGATTGAATCACATATAATTTTTTTTTACTGCCTTAAGAACACATCTGAGCATGATAGAATCACATATACAGTTTTTTTACTGCCTTAGAACACATATGAGCATGATTGAATCACATATATAGTTTTTTACTGCCTTAGAACACATATGAGGATGATAGAATCACATACAGAGTATAATTTATTTCAATATATTTTGTTTATCAATAGTGACTTTTCTTTTCTTGTGTAGGTTGTTGGTGATAATCAGCGTAGTGGAGCTAAAGGGACATATCAGGACAATGAACAAGAGGATGCACAAAATCTTGGCGGTGATGAGATTCATATGTTGAATTTGTTCTACCTTCTTTTTGTTTCAAAAATGTAAATGTTGAATTGTAAATAATTAGAACTTGCGAATTTTACAGTGGATCAATTAATTGTTCTAGTTTCCTTTTATATGTATTTTGATATGTACTTTGTTTTTTATTCACAGGAAATATAAATTGTATAAGAAATATAAATTGTATCACGAAATTTTTTTTCTCGATATTTAATTTTCAATTAAATTTTTTTAAATTTTTTTCCTTATTTGCGATGGATTAGCGACGGATATATGTGTCGCTAATTACTATTAATGTTGAATGTAGCGACAGATTAGTGACGACTATAAATCCATTGCAAAACCGAGGTTGTCGCACAGTAATGACGACCTTGCGACAGATGTTGCATTCGTTATTCCATCGTAACTTAGCGACGGAACTGGCGACAAATATATTTCGTCGCTACATAGCGACAGAATGGGAGACAGATATATTTCGTTGCTAATTAGCGTCAAAAAATTCATGATGGAAGTTATCCGTCTCTAATTTGACACTAATCCATCGCTAATCTGTTTAGCGACGGATTAGCGGTGGATTAGCGACAAATATATGTCGTCTTTAATCCACAGGATTCTTGTAGTGATCATGACCAGATACATCCATCTCGGATCAGACCTGAAACCCAAATGGTCTAGTCTCGATCCAACCGGGTTGGATCCGATCACTGACTGTTCGGATCAGACCCAGACCCTGAACTAGAATGGGTCCAGGTCTGGTCCAAACCCTCACAATGGATACAGTCCGTCTAGCAGACCGGGTCATGATGCAAATTCGAGTTCTCTGGATTAGACCCAGACCCAAAACCCAAATGGGTCCAAGTTTGAGCCTGGGTTAGGACTGACTCGATATTCGAGCAGACCCGATCCATTCAAAATGGGTTTGGATTAGACCCGCCACCGGGATTTGCAAAAAAATCTTGTATCAATTGGCCATTGTTGCCAAACCAGTTTCTGAAGATGATTTAATGACTCATATTCTTCATGGCCTATCGTCAGAATTCAATTCATTTCATATGGCCATTATTACTCGTATCAAACCTATCAGACTTAATGAACTTCATGGACTATTGTTAATTCATGAAGCTCAATTAAGTGAAATTGTGTCGGTCTCTAATGTGACCATGCCCACAATCAATCTTACACTTTGCCAAAACCAAAACCAAAATTCAAATTGGTGAGGTGATTATAGAGGAAAGAATAATAGAAATTATGACAGTTATAGAGGGCAAAATAAAGGATATTCAAATCAAACTTGAAGTGAACAAAACTATGGAGGTAATGTGAATCAATCAAACAAAGTTATTTGTCAAGCGTGCGACAAACCAGGTCACACAGTAAGGAAGTGCTTCCAATATGCCTTTCTCTATCAGTCGAACTCTCCGCAAGCCTATCATGTTGCCCCTATGATGTACGGTGATGATTCTTGGTATCCTGATTCTGGCGTGAGTCATCATGTTACCAATGATCTCAATAACATGTTTCTTCACTCTGAATATCAAGAAAATTACACTCGTAAAGTCGGCAATGGCTCAGGTTTGCAAATTCATAATGTGGGTATGATTCACTTTTCTCAAGCTCCTTTCCTTCTCAAAGATGTTTTACATGTTCCTCATATTACGACGAATTTGATATCAGTTAATAAGTTGGTCAGAGATAATAACTTATTTATTGAGTTTCATCCTAATTATTGTTATATTAAGGACAAGGCTTCGGTACAACTTTTAGCCAGCAAAAAGAGTGATGGAGGCCTCTATCAGTTTTTCCTCCCAGCGGAATGACATAAAGAAGCAATGGTGGGTGAGCGCACTATGTTTGATTAATGGCATCAATGCCTTGGTCATCCGTCATCTAAGATTGTTTAACATGTGCTTCATCATTTTTATTTACCTTTTCAAAAACATTTTGAGAATAAAGTCTGTGAGGTATGTCAAATCGGCAATAGTCATAACTTGCCTTTTGTTTCTTCCTCTCATCGAGTGGCAAAACCTTTAGATTTAATTTTTTCAGATATTTGGGGACCAACTCCTATTGCTTCACTTAATAATGAACGGTATTATGTTAGCGTTATTGATTCATATTCTCATTACTATCGAATATATATGCTTCATAAAAAATCGCAAGTGTTTGATGTTTTCAAGCAATTCAAGGTGCATGTTGAGAATATCTGTAATGGTAAGATTAAGTTTCTTCATACTGATTGGGACGATGAGTATCATAATGTTTTTACCTATTTACATGCTTGCAGGATTGGTCACCAGGTTTCTTACCCCCACACTATGAAAAAAATGACAACTTTAAACGTAAACACCGACACATTGTCGATGTTGGACTTATGGCCCACTCTGGCGTTCCCTTGAAATTTTGGACTTATGCTTTTCAAACTGCAGTTTATCTCATCAATCAACAATAGTCATCCACCATTGCCCATAAAACTCCTTTAGAACTTCTTTTTAGAGTCCCTGTAGATTATAAATTTATGCATATTTTTTGTTATGCTTGTTTTAACTGTCTCCACACTTATTGCCGTCATAAACTTGATGCTAGCTCTACGTTGTGCACTTTTTTGGGATATTGTTCCCATTATAAGGGCTATGTCTATCTCAACATGACTACCTTCAAACTACTTATTTCTCAACATGTTGGTTTTGATGAATCCCTGCTTCTCTATCTTCTTTGTCGGTTCCTATTGTCATACCCCATCCATTCCATCCTCCTTTGGCCGCTCATATTCCTCCTCCTTTCCCACTGGTTTCCGTCGACCCTCCATCATCTCCTTCCTCTACCAATCTATAAAATTAAACGACGGTAGGATAGTGGCCTTGAATGCTTTAAAGCTCAACTTGTTGCAAAAGGATTCAATCAACAAGAAGGTGTGGATTATTTTGAAACTTTCAGCCCGGTGGTTAAACTCACTACTATTCACATTATCCTTTCTCTCGCCACTGGTCACAACGGGGAGATCCGACAACTTGATGTTCAAAATGCCTTTCTCCATGGTGTTCTCAACGAAGAAGTCTACATGATGCAACCTCCTGATTTTCAAGATCCTTGGTTTCCTCACTATGTGTGCAAGTTGCAACGTACCTTATATGGTTTTAAACAAGCTCTGCGCGCATGGTATCAACTTAGTTCTTTTCTCATGAACATGGGTTTTGCTGGTTCGCAGATGGACACTTCTCTCTTTATTTTCTGGAGCTCCTCTATCATTACGTTTGTGTTAATTTATGTGAATGATATTATCGTGATCGATAACTCTCCTTCTAACATTCAGTCTCTCATATTTGATATGGGCTGTGAGTTTGCTCTCAAGGATTTGGGTCCATTGCATTTTTTTCTCGGCATTGAGGTTCTCTCTCTCTCTGCACTGGGTTGATTTTATGTTAGTGCAAGTATATTTTAGATCTTCTCAGTCGGACCAACATGCTTGGCACCAAACCTATTGCTTCACCTATGGTGACTAGTCTTTCGTTATCTGCTTTTGGTGGCACCACTTTTGAAGACCCCACACTTTATCACAACATTGTGTGAGCCTTGTAATATATTACCTTGACTCGGCTAGATGTTTCTTTTGCCGTAAACAAAGTTTGTTAGTTTGTGCATCACTCCACTATTGATCATTGGCAAGCACTCAAGCGTATTCTACGCTATCTCAAGTCCATGGTTTCTTATGGCTTGCTTATGACCCATTCCATTAATTTTGAACTATTTGTGTACATAAATGCAAACTGGGCTGGCTATCTAGATGACCACAAATCTACAATCAGATATGTTATGTTCATTGGTCCTAATTTGATATCCTGGAGCTCTCAGAAGCAACATATTGTCTCTCGATCGAGCACCGAAGCCGAGTATCGTGCTCTTTCTAATTTGGTTGCTGAAGTTACTTGGGTTGGATACCTTCTTCGTGAACTGGGTTTCACTGGTCCTCCTCCTATCATCTGGTGTGACAATATCAACGCCACATACCTCACCTCTCATCTTTGGTATTTCACTCTCACTTCAAACACATCAAAATCGATGTTCATTTTGTTCGTGATAAAGTCACCAAGGAGGAGTTACAAGTTCAGTATTTACACACTCATGATCAACTTGCAGATTTGTTCACTAAACCTTTATCATCTCGGCAATTCTCGTTCTTGCGGTTCAAACTCAATGTGCGTGAGAGCCCATTGTGTTTGTGGGGGATGTTAAAGACAATGTTCCGGATGGTTCCATCAGAGTCCCATTGAGCATCAAGGTCTCTAAGACTCCTAATGCGGATCAAGATAAGGCAAATGCTCTCACTGAAGATCACAATCAAACAATTGAGATAAGAGTTCAAAAATCGTCCAAGTCGGTTTTATCTAAATCAAAAGCTTGTGATAAGGCTGTTAAAACCTTGACCATGTTTAGAACACCATGTCCTCAAACTACTCTAGCTATTTTGGACTCTCAATGTAACACATATAAAGACATGAACAAAGAACCTCTATTAGTTTAAAATAGAGAGATTCTATCATGGATGTAGGTGTTTACCGAACCACGTTAAATCGGTTGTGCTCTTGTGAAAGTTTATTGTGGTGTGTTTTTAGCTTGTTTCTTTTAATTTGAT
This sequence comes from Nuphar pumila, assembly GCF_984573655.1. Taxonomy (NCBI): domain Eukaryota; kingdom Viridiplantae; phylum Streptophyta; class Magnoliopsida; order Nymphaeales; family Nymphaeaceae; genus Nuphar; species Nuphar pumila. Next base: position 36,394,340 of record NC_143254.1, read on the forward strand.
TCTCATTTTCATGTTTTTGCTTCTTTTATAGATGAGAGGAAGTTTTATGAATACAACCTCAAATAACGATTTTCTTTTTATGAATCATGAAAAAGTATGTTTTCTTTGCTGTCTTTTCTTTTCTTTTGTAGGAGTGGTTTATGGTGGGCAGGGCGTCATGCATATGCTTAATCATTGTCTATAAGCATATCTACTTATGAAATGATAAAAATGTGGAGGCGGGTTCTGGCAAACGAAAGCCCTTTCCTGAGGAACTTTTCTATTTCAGCAGCTTCTCTGTCGCTCATTCAGGTCAATCTCAAACGACACTGAAAAGATGGAATTGCTTGGAAGAATCAGATTGTTTGAACAATTCTTCCATATATAATGTGGCAGGATTATTAAGTTGCCAATTATATTGTGATCACCCAGATTAAGACTCAGGTTTATGCCAAAGGTTTCAAACCTTATGTCGAACTTCTGGTGGGAAACCAACCAACATACAGACTATAAGGCTAAGTTGAAGAATGATGACCAGTGTCTTATTGAGGAGCGCACTTTCCAAACTAGGTACCTACTTCTTGTGGCGTTCTGGTTGTAATAAAAAGGTTCGATGGGAGAATAATCAAGCTTGCTTGCTATTTTGGAGGCTTTGAGAAAGGAGAGGGGAGGGCATTCCAAGCCATCAAATTATGGCAGCAAAGAGCTTTAGTTGAAGAGAGGTATTTTCTAGAGAACAAAGCTGGCTTCATTGAGGAAATTTTTGGTGAAGGAATGGACTTCTTCTATATGTAGCTAAAGGAGAATGATTATAGACCCAAAAAGCATTACCAAGCATGAAAACAGGTTTATAAGTTAATTGTAGTAAGAGGTTTCACAAGATACTGGTGAGGGATTTGAAAGGAGAGATTTCCAAACGGTGGTTGCAAGTTACTCGAACAACCAATCTAAAATGGTCAAAGGCCCTTTTCTTTTCCTTTTTTTCTTTTTTTCAGATGACAATTTTGGAGCTAAAAGAACTTATGCACTGAAATGAAGATGCACACTCAAACATTTAGAAATACTGCAAGATTTGCAATTCAATATTTTATTACAATCACTTCGGAGGATATTTTTTCCTTGCTTCTATTGTTGTTATCATCGTCTCTGTCAATAATGCTAACATTACCAATGGTCATTGTCATCACCAAGGGATATTGAACTTTGCTGAGAAGTGTTTATCATTGATCCAAGTTCTTTTATCATGAAGAGTCACTTGATTTCCTCCAGTTCTCTGTGTTTGTGTATGTTTCTGCAACCATTGTAAGTTTTAGTCAATTGTCATACTTTACGTGCATCTGTATATGTTATTATAAACCAACCTTGTTTCCTAATTCAATTTGTGTTAATTGTCGAAGCTCCAAAAGTCAGTCATGTTTTTGGCTAGAACTTTTCTTCAGCTAAGAATGAACTGGATTGATTTTGCGGAAATCATAGCATAATTTAAATAACATGTCTTTTCCCAAGAGATATTCAATTAGCACTAAGAAATGGACCACTTTTATCTGTGGTTTTCTTTAGACATCTACTTTTTTCTTTATAAATGGAAAAAGGAAGCTCGTTTCTGCTCATTTAGTTGGACTACCGTGTCAATACTTCATTTTACTGAAACTCACTATCGTTTTAGTGATGAACTTTCAAGTTATTGTCATGGACAAATAGTCAACAGTGTGAAAGTTGTGATAGAAGAAATTGTTTTAAGATCAAAGATAAAGAACTCAATTGTGTCGTTGATTGTTCTTTATTTGTCTTTATCATTTCTTCTATTGTCTTGCACCAAGATAATGAAAAATGCGAGTTTTGTATGTTCGAATTGTTTATATAATTTTTGGCTCAGAAAGTAATACTAAGATGTGAGATTCTTGGCTGTTTTATTCTCCGATGTCTCTGAAGCTCTTTTAGTGATGCAAACTGGTTTTTCCTTGTTTATGATTTGGCCATCGCTCTTTCTGTTTTGTATTCAATGGAAATCATTCAAAATATTTATATCTGTTGGGAACTAACAGGTTCAGTTGTGTGAATGGGCCTGAGGACCTAAGACAACCCTTTCTTCTTTGATCTTCGTAAAAGTTTGGGCAGCTGATGTGCTAATTCCATGGCAAAAAAACGAGCTTCTGAACAAGAGCCTCGGCCTCCTTCTTAGGGCGCAGCCAATTCTAACTCGGATAACAAGAAACCGATGAGATCTTTTCTGTTAAGAAGAAAAAACTGAAGAAATCTGAAGCTTCACTCAAGGAACGCGAAGTAGGCGAAGAAAGCTCTCCACTGCCAAAGGAGATCAAGGCCAAGAAGAAAGTTAATCCCAAGGAAATGGTTGGGTTGATCCTCAGCCTCGGCCTATAAGAAAGACAGCTGATGGATTCACCATTTATTCGGCAGAGGAGCTTGCTTTTGATCATCCAGATGCTGGAGGCACTCCATTTTGCCCATTTGGTTGCTCTTGTTGTTTCTAATATTTATGTGCTTGAAATTTAAATGCGTGCCTTGTTGCACAATCTCTTCCACTGAAAATTTGGGAAATTTTGAGCGGTTTGCCTTATGCAACTGTTATTTCATGCTTGTCTTACAGTAGAGTTCATTCTTAAGATCTACCAATCATTACTAGATTTTATACTTCTGAACTGATAGACTTCTTGAAAGTATGATTCGCGTTTCGCCGTTTTTTAGTATAACAAGCCATCATTTTCACGTTGTCATCTTTCTTTCGTGATTCCAAAACTTTATGAGAAATTTGCTTCCTTTGATATAAAATCAAACTTCTACTAATGTTGAAAATATGTTTTCCATATTAGAACAATACTTTTTAAATCATATTATTGTAAAACTTAGGCGTGTAACTGGGTCTGGTATACCTGACTCGAATAGTTGTCCTAAACCGATCATACCCAACCCGAACTGATATCAGTGGACCTCTGGGTTTCGGTTGGGTTCAAAATACAGATCTGTAGTGAAAATGGGTTGGGTGTTGGGTATTGTAAATGAAAAACTGAACCACATACCCGATTATGTACCGAGACCCAAAGGTTTTTTCATATTTTAAAACCGAACTGACCCGATTATGTAGCCAAACCTGCTTTCTACTCGAATCAATCATACACCCCAACTGACCCATATACCCAATCCATTTGAAAGTTTCTAATTAGTTAAACATTTAAAGATGTTGATAAACATAAAATTAATATGCATTGCATTTTTGTAATCTAAACTTTAATTCATTTTTACCCACTAAACATATATTTTAGGTGTTTTTCTTTTCGACATTCTGATCCCATAGATGTGGTCAACATGATTGGTTTAGTAGAAATCACCACTTCCATCATGCATTTTGGATGAAAAAATGGTATTTGGAGACTGATAAATTCTGAAAATTGTAAGTCATTGATGTTTAAGACCTTATAAAAACCTATCCATGCATCGGAATCAAATGCTCCAATATAAGATTCCTATCAAAACTAGCATATAGATCACATTTGTACAGTTAGAATTTTGAAAAACACCAAAAATTCATGAAAATCCAATAGCATGTTTTATTTAATAGGTTTCTTATTTAGTAGGGTTTCCATATACCTACTTCCTATTGCCCTTAATTTTGTCGTGAAAAATGTTGGATTGAAATTAATCCTAAAATAATACTCGATAACTCATTGAATTTGATAGATTTTGAATATATCATAGCTTCTTTTTTTTCAACTTAAAATGATTGATTGGCGTGGATCTATTCTTTTTTATTCAGATTTTGACATTTTTAGAATATTTATTAATTTTCTATTTCGTTACTATATAATCTTCTTAATAAACACTTGATTCTATTAATTTAAATATTTTTTATTTGCGGGTAACTAGGTCTAGAACACTGATCATATCAAAACCCGAGCTGAAACCAGAACTCGTTAAGACCTGAACCGTTAATACTCGGACCCGTTAACCTATATGGGTCTACTTTTTTCAGCCATACCCATACCCGAACTGGCCCGAAACAAAATGGGTCTACTAAAGACCCAACCCAGTTATAACTGAATCCGTTAACCCATATGAGTCCACAGTTTTTAGATGCACCAGAATCTGAACCCGAATTAGATTGGGTCGGGTTTGGGTCTTACTTCTGAGACTAGGGTTTGATAAGACCCTACACGGTTACACCCCTACATAAGATGGATGTTTTTGGCTACAGGCTTAAAGATGCATTAAAGCAAAAGCACAAGTTTTATTTACTTTTTATTTTTTTCATGATGCTTTCCACTTGCTTGATCTTAAGCTTCATAAATGGTTCACGACTCATGCAGTTTACCATTTTTTGAGCACATTTTCTCTAATGATCTCTGACGACTTGAGCCAAGCCTAAACTTGTAAGGAGCCAAGTTCGAGCAGAAATGTAGAACCAACTTGAGAACAATATGTTTGGAACATATGACCTTCTCTCTCTCCAAGCCACTAGCTTCTCCCCTAGATAATCATACCTTATCCTGATTGGAGTTGGATCAGGCCAGATCCATCTTACAAAATCTAGTAGGATCTGGTTTACACATCAATCCTATTGACAGTTCTTATTTCTAACCTTATTTTTTTTATAATCCGTACACAGGTTTTGGGTTTAGCACCATCTGGTTCTGGGTCACTTGATCCCCCAAAACCCGACCCATGCAAGTAGAATCTGTTGATAGGATCCAAGAACCTTGATTTGGATAGGAAGGAAGATGTGAAAAGGGGAAAAAATCGTTCCGTACGATAAGCCTTTATAGCCGATACTAATATGGACCTGGATCCACTTGCACCAGATCCGATAAGGGTTGCTGAAGGTTGGAACACGCCAGTAGAAGCAGGGTTACCAATGAGTTGGGTAAATTCACATCCAACCAATAAATCCTAGATTAGAGAGTCTAATTTTTAGGTAGATTTGGACCTTGTTGGGTCTTTACATGCCAGTTCCGGGTCTGACCCAATATCATTTTATATGTTCCCCAAACAATTGTAGGCTTATCTAATTAAGCCAGCCTGGTTGTACCTTGATACAAATTTAAACTTAGTACTTCCTAAGGTGAAGTGTGACCAGGGTTATGATCCGTTTCATGTGGGTAAAGGGATGCAAATGGTTCCGATTTGGTCAGATATCCAATTCCTGTCTGGCACATTGTTTTGGAATGTGGATATCGAAACAGAAATCGAAATGTTCCTTCAGATTCAGACACACATGATTGAACCTTTCCCGGATTTGAATCAATATTTTTGTTGGATAGTATTTGATTCTGAATCAAATTTGCTCCATTTTCACTTTTTACATGTCCAACCCTTTTTTGTCTAGATCCAAAACCAGCATGCAAAATTTGGTTCAATATTCAACTCTACTACTAAGTCAACCTAATTTAGATCTAGACTCGGATTTGTACCTGCATTCGACCTTTGTACATCCATATCTCAAAGTGTGATTCGGGGCAGATCACTGGGGTTCAGGTTCTGGTACATGTAGATCCAGCTCTGATAGGTCCACTTTTCAGTAAAGGATTCCTACTTCCCAAACTTGCAAATAATAAGGATCTGAACCTTCGTTGGATCCTAAACTGGATCCGTTTCTATGTTAATAATAAACAGGACAGAGACTGGGCCTAGACCATGGGTGTTACATTTAGATATGGATCCAGGTTGGTACACACTTTAGACATTCAAACATTTTGCACATTGGCTGGCCTCCCATTGGTAAAACCCGTGAGGTCTCCCCCTGCCCACCACTCCAGTGACTACACCTAGCTTCCACCTTGTCGCAAGGGATGCCACCCGGTTGTAAGATGAACCGGGCCCAGGCTGGGCCTGTCGCATCCTTGTGATGGGAAAGAGATGGTGATCCACCTATCCATCTGACTCATCTTTTGTCAAGATTTGGATTGAACAAGTATTGGCCGTCGGTTGGTTGTTGTCAAACTAAACTCACTTTTTTTTTTCGACAGAGAAAGCTGGGGTTAGGCAGACCCATACCAGTTATACAACCATACCATTTGAGGTTCGAACTTGCAACGTCCCAAAACAAGGTGACGTGTGTTGGGTCGGTCTGGGATCGCCTCCCCTTAATGGCGGTGGACCTGCGCTAAGAGAGAGAAAACACAAATACTGCTATGAAAACAATATATCAAGAGGGGAGGACTACGTACCTGAGGCAGCCATAAGTGTGCTTCTGCTGCTGCTGGAGGTCGGCTGGAGCATAGGTTGATAGAAGCAAGGAGTGGTTTCTCCTCAGTCGAACTGCGGCCCTCCACAAGTGTAGGCTGCCGGATGCAGTCGGTGAGCAAGATCGATTCCTACGATCAAATGGAAATACTCTGAATGGAGAGGTAAGTCTCTAAACCCTCTTTCGTATTTTCCTGTATATCTTCTTTTTTACACAGTATTGGGGTTGCTCATGAAACCCCCTTTTATAGGCACAGAGTGGGAACAATTTGTGCAACCGTTCCCTCCTGATTCTGTGCGAGTTTAACGAAAAGAACACCTTTCATGGGGGAGCGTTATCCACATCGTGGGTAACCACCACCTACGTGGTGATTTATCTCAACATTCTCTCACTTGTTCCGATGATAAACCCTTAACCAGAAAACCATATGGGAATAACTTAATGAATAGAATGACCTTTTTATTCTATTCTATAGGTCCTTAGTTGAATCTCTAATCCTTATGAGATTAACAACAAAAATAATGAGAATCATAAATTGAAAGTGATCACTTTATTTATATGCATATGTTAAAAAGAGTTTAACAAGCCCATCCTCATTACATGTTCGAAAAATAATCCCGGTGCTAGCCCTTTAGTAAGAGGATCAACAATCATCTCTTTGGTACCAATATTAACAATATACACTAAATGATTCTCCATCCATATGCTTACATGATGTAGTACTTTTGTTGTTGTTCGAAAAAGACACCGCAACTTCATTATCACAGTAGACCTTCAGTGGTTTCTCAATGGAATCAACCACCTTTAACTGCGATATGAAGTTCTTTAACCATATAGCATGCGAAGTAGTCTCGTACAATGCTATGAATTCTGCCTCCATGGTGTAGGCAACATTGGTCATCTGCTTCCTACTCCTCCAAGAGATTGTGCCTCCAACAAGTAAAAAGACGTACCCAGTAGTAGGCTTTCTACTATCAAGGCATCCTCCTAAGTTTGCATCTGAGTAGCCAATGACCTCGAGGTGATCAACTTTATGATACGTCAACATATAGTCTTTTGTCCCTTGCAAGTACCGTAAGACTTTCTTGGCAACCTTCCAATGGGGTATACCTGGGTTAGACTAAAATCTGCTAAGCACCCCTACTGCAAAAAAAATATCTGGTCAAGAACACGTCTGCGTTTACTGCAAGCTGCTAACAACTGATGCATATGAAATAGCACTCATCTGTGCTTTGTCAATATCGTCCTGTGGATAATCCTTTAGGCTCAGTTTGTCACCTTTTGATATGTGTGTTAAACTAAGAGAACAATTCTCCATCCCATATCGCTTTAACACCTTATCTATATAGGATCTTTAGGAGAGGCCTAAAAAACCTTTTGCTCTGTCTCGACGGATCTCACTGCCAAGAACATAAGCAACCTCACCCATATCTTTCATATCAAAATATGATGCAAGAAACTGTTTTGTCTCTGAAAGCAATTTTATATCATTGGTTGCAAGTAAAATGTCATCCACATGCAACATCAATATAATGAACTTACTCCCACTTTTCTTAAGGTATATACATTGATCAATAATGTTTTCTGTAAACCCAAAAGTCATAATGACTTAGAAAATTTTAATATATCACTGTTGTGAGGCCTGTTTAAGTCCATATATTTATTTGTTGAGCTTGCAAACTAGACGATCGTTTTCAGAGAAACCAAAAGGTTATTTCATGTATACCTCTTCATTCAGATCCCCGTTGAGGAATGTTGTTTTCACATCTATCTGATGTAGCTCTAAGTTATAATGAGCTACGAGGGTCAAAATTATCCTCATTGACTCTTTAATTGAGTTAGGAGAAAACGTCTCATTATAGTCAATGCCCTCCATCTAGGTGAATCCTTTAGCAACCAATCTTGCTTTATGTCTCTCTATGTTACCTTTGAATTTCTTTTTGGTCTTAAAGACCCATTTATACCCTACGGGCTTTACTCCCTTAGGTAACTCGACAAGATCCAACACTTGATTCTTAGCCATACAGTCTAACTCTTCTTTCATGGCTTCTATCTAGTGTGTAGATTGTTTGCTTTCTACAACTTTCATAAAAGTCAAAGGGTCATTATCCATATCTATGAAATCACCAGGCTCCTGAAGGTACACCACATAATCAGGATGTATGACAGATCTCTTAATCCTTGTGGATCTCCAAACAAGTCGTTCTTCAGGTTCAGATTGAACCTGATCATCCTGTTCGTGCTGTTCTGCATTGTCCACAATAGGTTCACTTTGGATTTGTGCATCAACAACCGAATGATCAACCACATCATCATTAAGAATAATAATACGGTACCTTTCGGTGTTTTCCTAAACAGGTGACGAAACTGGATCCTGTACTTCTTCAAAACCAAGGCTTTGAAGTGCACTTAATCCTACTGAACCATCTTCTAGGAATTTTGCCTTATCCGTTTCAACAATCTGTGGTGAATGAGATGGGCAATAAAACCTGTAACCTTTTAATCTTTCTGAATAACCAATGAAATATCCACTGGTTGTTCTTGGATTAAAGTCTTTAATGTGGGAGTTATACAACTTAGCCTCTGCAGGACATCCCCATATATGCATATAAGACAAAGATGGTTTTCTATCTGTCTATAACTCGTAAGGAGTTTTAGGCACAGATTTTGTAGATACCTTATTCAAAATATGCACAACAGTCCTTAAGGATTCACCCCACAACTTCATGAGAAGTGTTGAATAATTCAACATAGCTCAGACCATTTCTTTAAGCGTATAATTTCTCATTTCAGCTACACTATTCTAATAGTCACTACCAGACATGGTATATTGAGTCACAATGCCTTCCTCTTTGAGAAATTGAGCTAATGGTCCTTCCCTTTGCCCCATCTCAGTAAACCTACCATAATATTCACCACCTCTATCAGACCTGACTATTTTAATAACTTTATCGATTTGTTTCTCTACTTCTTTCTTAAATTCTTTAAACATCTGAAAAACATCAGATTTTTCAAAAATCAAGTAGAGATACATATACCGTGAATAGTCATCAATAAATGTGACAAAATATTTTTTGCCTGTGTAACAGAGGGTAAACGATTCACATACATCCGTATGGACTATCTCCAATATCTCACTACTGCATTTGACATCCTCTTTATATGTGTTTGTATGCTTAGCCTTTATACAATTAACACTTGGGTCATTGTCGATAAAATCTAGAGATTTTAAGATCCCTTCATTTACGAGTCTCTTTATTTTCTTTTCAAAGATATGACCCAACCTTCAATGTCAAAGTACGTAAGATTTATCATTTATCAGGCTACGTTTATTTCCAACCAATGTGTATTAAGAAGTCAGGGACTCCTGAGTTTGGATCTTCACATTCAATCCATACAAAATATCATAACTGATGCAAAACCAATTTCAATTAAATTTCTACAAATGAACAATTTAGAATTTTCAAACTTAAAATAATATCCAAATTTATCCAATTTTGAAATTGAAATTAAGTTTCTACTATATGATGGAATATAAAAGACATCATGGAGATCTAAAACTACGCCTGTATCTAGAGTAATCCTGCAGATTCCAACACCCTTCACATGTGAACACATCTTGTTTTCTGAATAGATGCTCTTCTCATGCATTGTTGGTTCTCTTCTACTTAGAAACAACTGTAGACAGTTGGAAATATGAACAATAGTACCAAAATCAATCCACCAACTATTTTCAGAAATTTGTAATAAATTACATTCATGAGAAACAAATGACAAATTACCTCTCTTTTCCAACAACTTCTTGTACTTTATGCAATCTGCCTTCTTGTGTTTCTTCTTCTTGCAAAGGAAGCACTTTATGGGATCAGAGTCGGATTGCTTGCCTTAGGATGTCTTATCCCCTGTTGGTTTCTTCCTAGCATTTCTCTTAAATGCATTCTTTCTTGGTCCTACCTTAGATGCATGAGAAGACATATGTGCACTCTGCACCTTCTCTCCTTTCAACCTCTCTTCTTCTTCAATACACTTGGACATGAGTTTATTGAATGTCCATTCATCATTATGTGTGCTGTAAGAGATTTTGAAAGGCTCGTATTCCAAGAGTAAGGACACTAGAACTAAATGCACTAGAAAAGAATCAGATATGATGAGCTTCATGTCATTTAGCTAAGACATTATGTTCCTCAACTCCAAAATATGTTGGTGAATGTTTCCCCCTTCAGTATATTTCATAGATATATACTTTGACATTAAGGTACTGGCTTTGGCCTTGTTTGAACTCACAAACTATGCCTCAATGACATTCAAGAATTCCCTCACTGTTCTACATTATGGGATAGCACTGCGAATATTCTTAGCCACTTTAGATTGCAAAAGCAGCAAGCTAAGCCTATTTGAGTGCTTTCACTTCTCAAAAGCAATCTTTTGATCATTAGTGCTTTGATCAGTAAGGACAGCGGGTTCATCTATCCTTAGGGTCAGATCTAAATCCATATACCATAATGTAAAAAGAACAGTTTCTTTCCAATTACTAAAGTTAGATCCATCAAGAAAAGGTATAAAACTTGAGTCATCTAAAATCATAGGACTAGAAACTGCACGACAAAAGACATGTATCAGGAATCATTCATACGAGACTAAAACTTTAGTGGAAAAAGAAAACGAAAAAGAATAAAGGCCCTTAATATGCTTATTTTGAGGCGAGTGAAGGGGGTCATCGGAGTCCTACTTTGGTAAGAGCTCTGACACGCGAAACTACTTCGCCTACCAACCATATTCGGTAAAACTAAGGTTCTTATGAAGTTAGACCATCAACATAAGGTACCTTTGGATACACATGTGTGATGTATCTCGACACATTTACTTTATTCTACCCTACTTAAGTTCTAAACACGATAAAACAACTTTTGGGTCGTTTATCATTTCACGAATCTAAGTATAACAGTAATATTAGCTAAAACTGTATGATAGTATAAAATTTTGACAACATACGTATATTCAGTCACTTTGGTGACATGAATTCACTAAGTCATCTAACTATCCTTGATGCCAATATTAAACAATCATTCACGCATGCATAATTATAAATAAATGCATGAACAATAGCAAAAGCTAAACTTAAATAGGTAAAACTCTGGGTCCTCAAGTAGGAACCGTTTTGAAAGCACTCTGAACCGGTCTGAAACAACCCCGAACCGGTTATCCAAGAGTCTGAACCGGTTTTGAACCTTATGAATCAGTGTCAAGTATGAACAAAAGTTCATAAAACCCCTATAACAGTATGCCAAAATCCCTGTATTTTCTTATATTTACGAAAACAGGGTCTTTGCAGCTCAGAACCGGTGAGAAACTGAAAAGAACCGATCAAAAATGACTTCAAACCAGTCCCGAAAGGGGCTGAATCAGTCCCTGATCCGGTTCAGGCCAAATAGTGCCTGGACCCTACTCGATTCGGGTCAGAACCATTTTAAATTGGATCCGGGTCAGGCTCGACTTTAAAATGGATCCGGGTCGGACCCAGTTTGAACTGGATCTAGGTCAGACACGGTATGAACCAGATCCGGATCTGAACCGATACCGGACCCGATCCGGTTCCACCCGATTAAAAACAAAACTGTAAAACAGAAAACCCTCAGGTTTTCTGTTAAAATGCAAAAGGGGGTTAGGGTTAACCCAAATCGCCGCCGGCAACCCATGTCGCCACACTTGCCGGCGACCTTCATGGAGCTCAGACTGGCACTGCACGTCTCCTCGCCCAACGATAGAGGAAACATGGCGAACACATCAACGAGACACCGGCCAGAGCTCGACACCGGAGAAGCGGCCGACAAAAGCTTCTGCCTCCCGACGATGCCCTGATGGCGACGACAAAACCCCCTTCTATCTGACGGTGGATCAGACAGGGGAATGGGTAAAAAGTTGAAACCCCCTTGCCTTTTTTTTTTTGTTTGTCGCCCAACGACGACAGTCGTCGCTGCCGGCGACCAGCTGCAGCGTCGCCCCACGGCGACCTGCATTGCTGAATGACCAGAAACACACCCCGCGCAACGAATGCGGGGTGTGGGCCCATAACCCATTGTTGGGTTGGTTCGGGATCGCCTCCCCTTAATGGCGGTGGACCTGCGCTAAGACAGAGAAAACACAAATATTGTTATGAAAACAGTATATCAAGAGGAGAGGACTGCGTACCTGAGGCAGCCATAAGTGTGCTTCTACTGGTGGTGGAGGTCGGCTGCAACAGAGGTTGATAGAAGCAAGGAGTGGTTTCTCCTCAGCCGGACTACGGCCCTCCACAAGTGCAAGCTGTCGGATGCAGTCAGTGAGCAAGACTGATTCCCGCGACCGGATGAAAATACTCCAAATGGAGAGGTAAGTCTCTAAACCCTCTCTCGTATATCTCATTTTTTTATACCGTATTGGGTTGCTCATGAAACCTCTTTTTATAGGCACAGAGTGGGAACGGTTTGTGCAACCGTTCCCTCCTGATTCTGTGCGGGTTTAACGAAAGGAACACCTTTCGTGGGGGAGAGTTATCCACATCGTGGATAACCACCACCACCGCGGTGGTTTATCCCAACAACGTATGCCAGAAAGCGGAGCCCAAAGTAAACTCACTTGGTCATTATCAAACTGACTGTATTCTGTGAGAGTATTTTCATAGAGTGCTATATAAATCAAAATCCGCTTTATACAATTCATAAGAAAGAAAATATGTAATCTTCATTTAGGGTTTTAGGTGGAGACCATAGATCTTAAGTGATATATATCCAGCAAATCCGCAAGGCCTGTGAACCGCTTTCTCACTAGACCATTCTTTTTTCTGGTGAAAAAGTAAGTTCAAGATTCATTTTCTCAAAGATGACAAAACAAAACAAAAACAAAAAAAAAACAAAAAAGGATGTTACTTTCATGAAGGTAGTGGGACCCACAATCTTTCACATGAAACATGCCGTCCCCCACCCCCTCTCGAAGCGTTTTATCCTTCATGGACACGTTTCACTTGAAATCCGCTCAAACACCTCGGTCACGAGGAAGCAAATCTCAACCACTTTGATATTTACTCAGATAAACCGCTCCAGGCGCAGAGACCTAGTGGCGTTGGCTCAGCCTGCCGTACTTACGGTCGCGGTCCTGTCAGCATAAAACTCCAAGGGCTCACCAAGCTTCGGCTTAGGCAAGGGGCGACGCCAATGACATTTGAACCTAAATTGCCCGTCACAAGTGGCCTAGACCCCATCCAACTACGCCAAACCCTTTGAGTCTAAATCTCAACCACACTTTCTCAAAGGTAACAGCCTACTTATTCGCTTTCAAAGGTGCCCATGAGTTTCTTCATGCTTGATTCATGTTTAAACTACAGTTTGGAAGAACAAGATTACTACGTTACATGATTTCTACAGGATAGGAAAAATATCCAACGTGAGTTCGGTGTAGGGTTAGGTGCCAACCCATATTAGCCGACGTTGTCCACGACGATGCAAATGCTAGACAAGGGCACCTTGTAACTGACCTAGACAGGGTAAGGACTGAACAGAACATGGTGAAATTCTCCAGTGGCATCCACAAATAAAAAACGCCCCTAATGGGTTCAGGTTCCAAGTCTTATCTAGTACAGGTTAGAACAAGCTCCATTGAACGCTGACAAACACTGGTCATGTTGGGCTGAGTCCTATTCAAAAATTCAATAACCCAAACCTAGCCTAGTTTAGTGTTAGGGTTGGGTCCAGGACAGATCTTACAGGGTTTCAAGCAGCACAGACAACCCAAACTTGGCGGATTCTGGGTTAGATACGGGAAAAATTGGATACCCGACCCGATATCCACCAGTGGTTGGATGGGCCAAGAGTGAACTGAGTACAGCTGCTGCTAAAGCATTTAACACATGTTGCATGTGGTAGATGAGGAGTGTAATGAATTTGACTCGAATTTAAGTTCATGAGTCCATGACAGTACCTTGACTTTGATACATTTACTAAGATCAGCTTGTCATTACCACTTTTCCAATGAGACTGGTTTTTACTATAGTGTCAAATCTTACAAAACGTGAAAATATTACCATCCTTTTTATGATGAGAGATTAAAATTTCAATTTTTCACACATTTTTATTGGCAGAAAAGAACAAAATTTTATGAATTTCAAATAAAACTATTAAATTATTAAAAAATATTTTTGTGCTATTTTTAATGACATTTATGTTTGGATCAAGTAGGCAGTTTCTCCTTTTTTTTATACTTTTCATTTTCAAAAAATGCCAATATTCGTTGCCTATTTTTTCTAAATCCCACAAAACTCAGGTCATGGATATCAGAGGGTCCGATATGGACCTAATATGAATTTGTTTAGTAGGATTCTGTCTGCCTTTTTTATGCCTGATTAGCCAACTGATAATACTCACAAGTCAGTTTTCTGAGCAAGCGTGTGCTAAATTTAAAATTTAAAATCTATGCATTCAAAAAATCAACGGAGTGTTGTGCGATCGTAGAATGCCATTGCGGTTGAAGGGAAAGTTTTATAGGACGACTATTAGGCCTGCTTTACTATATGGTACAGAATGTTGGGCTGCCAAGAGACATCATATTCAAAAAATGAGTGTAGCTGAGATGCGTATGCTGAGATGGATGTGTGGAAATACAATAAAAGATAAGATTCAGAACGAGGAGATACATAAGAAGGTAGGCGTTGCACCCATTGAAAATAAGATGAGAGACAATCGTTTACGGTGGTTTGGACATATTCGGCGAAGGCCTAATGATGCTCCAGTTAGAAGGATGGAGAAATGGGAAAATATATTAGTTAAAAGAGGTCGGGGTAGGCCTAGGAAGACATGGATGAAGGTGATAGGAAAGGATATGAATGCTTTGAACCTCACCAAGGACATGGCATTGGATAGAAATGATTGGAGGAGAAGGATTCATGTGGAAGACCCATAATGATTTTCTTTTTTGGTTCATATCGCCGACCCCAATTATTTTGGGATGAAGGCGTAGTTGTTGTATGCATTCACTGTATATGAAAAGTGGTTGAAGTGCTGGTTGTTGAGATTTCATCACTTTGTTAATTTTATCATGTCAAAGTGATAATCTCTTTATCTCCCTTCTTTCTCTTTCTCTCTCGCCACATACACACACATTTATATATATATATATATAATGTGGTAACACATTTGCACTAAATGAAATATGCTAAATGAATTTTTCATGCATTTTTTTGTTTTATCTTTAAATTCTGACTGTACAGATGTGATTTATGTACTTTATTTTATAGAGATCAGCTTTTGAAGTGATTGAATCCGATACATGGGTGAAGTTCTATAAGGTTAAAAAAATCAAAGGTCCAAAATCTTTGTAAAATTTCAAGGCACCAAATATCATTTTTTCCATTGAAAATACATGATCTATGTGTGGATTCCTAGTAAATCGATGATGCCCATCTACAAATTTTATTTAGTGGGAACCAACTTTTGAATTGCCAAAATTCTACCTGTATAAACTTTTTTCAGCGATCCAAAAATTAACGGCTACAAAGAAATTGATTTTTTCTGACCTATAATAACATGTTTTTCATCTTAAAAAACATTATCCAAGAGTCTATTCCTAGTGAATAGAGCATGTAACACATCTATAAGGTTAGATTATGTTAAAGCATCTCTAATAAAGAGAATAATAGGATACAAGTCATCTTCCATATCTCAAAAGAGGGCATTTTGTGATTTTTTTTCATACACTAATAACATAACTGCAATCAATAAAATCGCCTTTTGTTATGATATTGAAGGTGTCCCGAGCCGATTTTCAGAATAGGGCATGTGCAATGTGAAGCTCTAGTGAGTGAAAAATGCATCGAGTGTAGGAACGCGATATGCGCTTGATCAGTGAAGTGCGGTAGTAGCACGACATGCGATTGGCATCAGTATCGTCGTTAGTGCATCGTTGTGTGGCGGCACAAACATGAAAAGTTCAGTTAAGCAGTGCCAGTGGATCAGAGGATGTTGCCTTTAGAGATTTGGTTAAGGACCTCTCGGCTTGCAAGAGTTTTCCCATGCATAGAGGTTGGATGCATGGGGGTGCGTGTGGGTTAGGGTTAATTTTCTCAAGAATCACCTTAGGTGGTTTCAACCGATTATGGTGATTCAGGGCTAGGAGAGTGAATACCTAAGTACTGACAAATGAGTCTGGGTGGTGCTCTTCGCTATGATGTTCAATCACCATTTAGTCTTCGGACTGGGGGGCCGCAAGGTCTTGTTTCTTCAGTAGCATGGTTTTTCTATGTCGTGCACATAGAGTTGCAATATGCTTTATGACACACAAGGCTAAGGCAAAGTTTGTGCCTCTTTCAGAAGTGATAGCTGGTATGAGACGACTATGCATTAAACGACATGAACTATATGGAATACACATTTGGAAATGCGCTTGATCAGCTTTCGCTAGGCAGCTGCACACGGGGTGGTGCGCAGAGCCAATGAAAATGATTCAGCACATAAAAACATGTTAGTACGTGGCCTTTAGCTATTAGACTGACTAGCTTGGCATGTCGCAGGTTTGCGAAGCATTTTATGCTTGTGATAGAGCAATAGAAAGGCTTGCGGCGGTAAGGAAGGACCATCGCGCTGTACTGGCTTATTGAAAAAAAATAAGCCCGTGACAAAGTGACATCAAAGCAGAAAGATTCACAGAGACCTTGTTCTTCATTGTGTACGACACTGAAGACGACAATGATGATTTATCTTGGTAACATAATTTCATGCAGTTGAAGGGTAGTTGGCTGAGCAGAGAAGCAAGATGTTGGCAGGATGATATGAGGCATCATATCGATAATAAGTAAAAGTGTAAGGTTGTTGTTCAGTTAGTTAAGAGAACGTAGATAAGTCAAAGATTCCTACCAGTTATGCGTTAGGCTCACAGGTGGAGCATAATGTTTGCCTTGTGCATACAGAGAATGCACGTTGGATTCGGTTGGATGAATCTGCACATTTGGGTATGAGAGACTCAACTAAATTTCTAGATTCTCTCTAAAGATTATGGGTTAGCGGAGTACCCACATTGAGTAGAAGGCTCATTATTTTAGTCCCTTGAGTTGGCAGATCCTCAATGAATTGTGTATGCTAAAAAAGTTGTTGTTCGTAGCTCATTGGTTCCTATGGAAATGTTTTGCTGACTCTGAGAGAGAGTACGACATGATGGCTTCAGGAGGGTAGTTTCAGCGTTGGGTCAAAGGTGTCTATGTGATGATGAGTACTCAGGAAAATGCTTTGAATGACTACTTTGAGGTGATATGCAAGAAGGCGTCCCTCACTTGAGTACTAGTTTGGACCCGTGAAAAACTGCAAGTTGGTGCTTAGGAGAGTTAAAATCCCTCTGACCCATATTGATGGTCATCTTTCTCTGTGAGGACCACGAAGGGCTTGGACCTGCCCTTGCTGGGGTTGGAAGGCACCCCAGCTATGAGCATGAAGACGGTAAGTTTGTCGTGCATGCGAGGATGACATGTTTGTGTTTAAGACTACACTGTGGTCTCACAAGCAGAGAATGCCTGATGTTGATAAAGCAGAAGACCGTTGTCTAAGTGATCAAAGATGCATTAAAAGTATGAGACTTGACATATTAAAGGTTGCAGTGATTGTGAATGTAGATCAGAACAAGTTGAGTAGGCTGAAGAAAAAGAGTAAACCAAAGATAAGTACAAAGGAAAATTGACATATCAGTGAAGACTGTGTTCTTACCTGCACCAACATTATCGAGAACAACAATGGTTTTGGGTTGGGAAGAATGTTTTTGGTCGATCTTTTAGAATGGGGAATGTGCAGTGTGGAGCTCTACTGAGTAGAAAATGCATCGACTGTAGGAACGCACGGTATGCATTCGCTTGATCGGTGATGTGCGGTGGTAGCATGACATGCGATAGGTATCAGTATCATCGTTAGTGCATCGCTGTGTGGTGGCATAGATGTAGAGCATTGCTCGGTTAAGCAGTGCCAGCAAATCAGAGGATGTTGCCTTTGAAGATTTGGTTAAAGATCTCTCGGCTTGCAAGCGCTTTCCCATGCATAGCGGTTGGATGCACGGGGGTGTGTGGGGGTTAGAGCTAATTCTCTCAGGAATCACCTTAGGTAGTTTCAACTAAGTATGGTGACTCAGAGCTAGAAGAGTGAATGCCTAGGCATCGGCGAATGAGTCTGGGTGGTGCTTTTTGCTATGATGCTCAATCATCAATTGCTCTTCGGACTGAGAGGTCGCAAAGTCTTGTTCTTTCAGTGGCGAGGTTTTGCTATATCGTGAACATGGAGCTGCAATATGCTTCATGGCATGCAAGGTAAAGGCAAAGGCAAAGGCAAAGTTTGTGCCTCTTTCGGAAGTGACAGCTGGTATGAGACAACTATGCAGTAAGCGACATGGACTACATGAAATGAACATTTAGAAATGCGCTTGTTCATCTTTCGCTAGGCAACTGCACACTGGGTGGTGCACAGGGCCAATGAAAATGATTCAGCACATGAAAACGTGTTGGTACGCGACCTTTGGTCGTTAGACTGATCAGCTTGGGCAGCTTGACACATCATGGGTTTGCGAAACATTTTATGCCCATGACAGAGCGATAGAAAGGCTTGCGGCGGTAAGGAAGGATTATCGCGCCGCACGAGCTTATTGAAAAAAAATAAGCTCGTGACAGAAAGAATCCATACATTATCAGTAATTGTTACATGGAGACAAAGTTAAACCTCGACTCAAACTGAGCATGAACAATTTATGTTCTCTTAAGGTACCTTATGCCCCTCAACTTGCACTGTCATTTGTAATCAGAATTAAATCTCACGAGTTTTCAAATCTCATGGGTTGCCCTGATTTGGAATCGGAATGATTCCAAAAAATCACGGCTATCTGAAAGAAGCAACCAAACATGCCCTTAGTGGGCGTTTGATTCATGAAAGAAATGCCATGTATGCAGAACTTTTTGAGTTTGGTCCTCAACACAGTCACATCACATAGCCTCATTGAAAAAACGAAGGGGTGGGATAAGTCTCGATCAAGGTTGTTTTGTCCCTGCACAGGACTTGTCCCATGTATCGAACACGACCTCTCTATTGCATATAGAACTAAGGCTGGTAAAGGAAACGAACAAACCGAACAAGACATGTTAGGGCTCGGTTTGTTTACCAGTAGCTCAGCTCATGTTCATTTTAGCCGAGCCGAGCTTGAGCTCAGCTCGTGTCCCTTGATAAGACAATTTGTACATTAGCTAGTTCATGTAAAAACATTCTATGTTATTTATACATAGAATATATATATATATATATATATATATATATATATATATATATATATATATATATATATATATATATATATATATATATATATTACACTTAATAGTTCATATTTTATGTATATATTTTTCATTTATTTTTTCTTTTTATATATATGTTTTATGAATTATTAGTTTTATATATTACACTTAAATTATATATTATACATAAAAATATATAATTTTTTTATCTATAAGAGCTCTCCCGAGCAAAACACCTCATGTTCGGGTTTGACTCAGTTACTCTAAACGAGCCGCTCTAGGCTTGGCTCGCCAGTCACATGAACCGATCATGACAAAGACTTGATCGGGGGTCTTCAACTCAACACCTTCACAACTTCCCTACTGGCCACACAGACAGCCCCCCGCAGTGGTACAGTCATTCAAGATTCGTTGGCATCACATCAGTCGTATATTTAATTCTTATTCTTTAGCTCTAATTGTTGCCCCCGACACATAATCTTGGCGAATCTTCAATAGTTTATGAACAGGACCTACTGAAAACCCACATAATTAAGAAGGTTAACATGGGTCTATATAGTTGGATCTAGAAGATTATCATATATGGCGGACCTTGCAGTTTACAGCTGGGGCTGTTGTATGCATGTGAGTGGGCCTCCCTTATGTGATATAGAGCTGTATAAATAGGCTGGACCCATATAAGCCTGTGCCCCTTTCTTGAATCAGGAGGGGGTTTAAGATTGCTGTATCTATGTACAGGTGTGGATCTGGACATAACCCAAGTTGGAAGGTCCAAACAATATAGGCAAGGTGTTGGTTCTCAACTTATCAATCAAATTTTATTTCTTGAAAATATTGTTCTGGTTTGATCTCGTCTATCGACAACAAGCTACTAAACCCGGATAGGCTAAGAAAACTTGGCCGGGGGTGAAAGGCTACCTGTCCAGCAGCGTTGTTACCAAAAGCAAAGTGTTTACATCGAACCAATGTTTTCTTAAGACACGTAACATGATCGCCGATGAACAGTCATCAGAGGATGAAAATAGGTCTTATTCAGAGTAGAAAGCATACACCAATAGTTCAAAATGCTGGGTTGGTATCAGCTGTACTAGATGCAGTTAACTAGGAATCTAATCTGCCTGTCAAGCTTGGTCCATCTAGGAGAGTTCCGTCCTGGTCTATCTAGGACTTGAAAGAAACAATATTGAGGAGAAAACCTGCTTCACTTAACTCAACGTGATTGCAAGGTTTGTATAAATATTCTTTTTGGTTCAGTTATCCGATATACACTTCATACAGTAAACAGTAAAATAACGATAACAGTTACACGATAATGCTGATATACATGTGATACAGTCAGTAAAATAACAATAACACTTACATGATAATACCAATATACATTTGTCACATGATACTGATTTCATGCACACTATAAGAAAAATGTTAATTAGCGATGAAAATAATCCGTCGCAAATTTGTGATGGATTAACTAGAGAAAACCAGTCATCCCTAAAATTAGAATTAGTTGCGGAATTAGTGACGAAATTTTTTTATCTCAAAATCTGTCGCTAATTAGCGATGGATTAGCGGCAAAAACATTTTGTCTCAACTTCACGATGGATGAGCGACAAAATTGTTCTGTCACTACGCCATCGCTAATTTGCGACGGAGTTCGAGACAAAATGTTTTCATCGCTACATTTCCCCCATAAAACCCTAATGTGAGCCCCTTTCTTTCCCTTTCTGTTTCATCCCTCACACACAACCCTCGCCCACCGCCCAAGTTCTCTCATTCACCTCCTCCTTCTTCCCTCACTCCATCTCTCTCACCGTCGTGTGCCACCGCCGAGCTAGAGCCCCATCTGCGGCACCACCTCCTCCCTCTTCGCTTTTGCCTATCCCTGTCTGCGGCCTCACCAAAGCAGCATCCTCCTTCCTTCCCCGTTTGCCGATCGGTCGGAGCCGCGGCGCCGCTATGACCACCACGTCTGCACGTCGGAGATCTCCTCCCTCTCCCTCTCCTTCTCCACCCCTTCCCTCCCCGCTCTTAGGACCAAGCCCTCCGACTTTCGATGCTCCATCTCCACTGCTCCGACGAGGGCCATGAAGGACAACGTTGTGAAGTCGCTTAGTGAAGTCTATGTACACCATCACCATTATCACACACAGTGAAGCCGCCGACCACCCCTCCGAACACCACCACTATCTCCTTCTTCTCTGCTGCCACCGACGACCACCGACCGTTAACCACCCCCTCTTCGATCAGACCCCTGAATCCTCTCCCTCGCTCGACTCTCATAGTCAAACCCTCACTCACCTCGCCTGTCGCTTGCACCTGACGTCGGTGCTCTCCCTCTCGCTGACCCCTTTTTAGGTAACCTCTTACCCCCTCTCTATTTCTTCTTCTTCTTCTTCTTCTTCTTCTTCTCCTTCTCTTTCTTTTCTGTCGACCGGCAGGAGCCTGTTGTTCTTCTTTTTTGGCAAACCATGGTCGGCCGACAAGGGAGACACCCTCTGCCGCTTGTGACAAAGTTTTCAACAGAGGCTTTGAGCCCCTGCCTCATTCCTTCCGACTGGCAGAGGCTTTGCCCCTACTACCTGGGTGTTTATGGCATGCGGGGGCAAGGCCCTTGCCCCAGCCCCAATCGCTCCTTCTTTTTCTCCAGGGAGGGGTCGAGTTCCCTTCCTGTCTTCTTTTTCTTGGGTTTTGAGGGAGAGGCTCAGCCCACTCCCGTTTCTCCTTCTTCGTAAGGGAGGGCCGAGACCCCCTCCTTGTTCTCCCTGTCTTCTTTTTCTTGGGTTTTGAGGGAGAGGCTCAACCCCCTCCCATTTGTCATTTAAGGGAGGGGCTGAGCCTGTTGCTTGGGATACGAGGGGGGGGGGGGGTCCCTCCCCCGTTCCTTCTTTGTTTTCATTCGGTGGACAGGGGGTGGAGCCCCCTGTCCTTAGTTCTTTCAGTCGACAGGGGGCGGATCCCCTCCTCCTCTCCCTGTCCACTCTGTTTCTCCGGTCGGCAGAGGCTATGCCTTCCTATTATTGTCTTTTCTCGTTGGGCAGGGAGGGCGAAGCCCCTACCTGAGTGGTTCTTTTGCCGATAAGGGGAGGGGGCTCTACCCCCCCTATCGTGTTCTCTTTTCGTCAGGCAGGGCGGGGCAAAGCCCTCTGCCTGTGTCTTTCTTTGGTCAGCAGTCTTTGTCATTGCAGGTGCGTAGTAGAGCAAAATGCACGATGCTTAATGCTAAGCATCACATGCGACTTAAAATGCCATGCGAAAAGACACAAGAAAAATACAAATGCAAAAGCATATAAATTGGGTAAATACCCGTGGTGAGTAAGTGATGCAAGCGCATCGCATGCTATTTACTTTCTTGGATGCAACACTTTTCTGCTCACGGTTTCACTTAGTTGTGGATATCTAGAACTGTTTTGCTAGAATTTGGAGATCATGTTGAACATGATTTGAATGTATGTGAATAGACATGCTCTTATTTTTGTAATTCGGAGACCATGCTAGTCATGGTTGTAGTTAGCAAAATATTGAAGTGTGTTTGCTGCAGATACATGTTTGACATTGTTGTGATATGAATGATTTGAATGTATTGCAATGTTAGACATGACTATCCATGCTTCCATAAGGTTATTTTCGATTTGATTATGTATTCCATGTGAAATTATATCATGAAAACATGCTTAAAATGAATGTATCATGTTTGTGAATGTGATTTCATCTTTCCAAATATCCTTGTGATATGTGTAAATATGATGTGATGATATTATACATGAAAATATTGAATTATCAATGCACGCATAATAGTTCATGAAATTGCATTTTATGTTAAGCATGTTTGTGGTAGAGAGAGGAAGAAAATTTATGCATTAACTGAAATAAAAAAAATTGCTCACCAACAATTACCAAACAAGAATTATTAGATAAATTAGATATTTTCTTCATCATAACATTATTATGATTCTCTTTTAACTGGTGAAGATAATATCTGTAACATTATAGGACAAAATAGCTACAAACCATGAATGAATGTACTGTAGGATAATTAATAATGAGGCATCGCTTGAATATATGGATGGTGTTGACAATTTTATTGAATTTGCAACGACAAGTGTCAGTACAGTGGATCCCATCAGTTGGATTAGGTGCCTCTGCACGATGTGTAGGAATAATCGATTTATAGAACCTCATGGCGTTAGACATCACTTATATAGGAAGAGTTTTGACAGTGGTTATCAGAATTAGATGCTTCATGGTGAAGAATTTTGGAATAATTTTGATGCATGGGTGGATGTGGTGCACGGTAATCCGTATATGAATTTGATATTTGATGCCACAGGACCAAAACTGGGTTCCGCTATGGGTCATAGTGATGTACCAACTAGGGTTAACGAAGAAGCAACAAACGATGCAACTAGTAGATTTTATGATTTACTTAGAGATGCTGATGAGCCACTTTAGAATGGTTGCGAGAGTCACACTATCTTGTCTGCAATTCTTCAACTACTGAATCTGAAGTCCGAGTTTAATTTGAGTCAATCATGTTTTGACCGTCTGTGCTCTATTGTGAAGAGTATGTTGCCCAAAGATGAGAAATTACCATAAAATTTCTACCGTGTGAAGGTTATGGTCAATGCTCTAGGTATGTGGTATCAAAAGATAAATATCTATCTAAATCACTGCATGTTGTATTTCAAAGATAAAAAAAATAGCAGATCATGTCCGTCATGTGGGCATCCTCAGTTCAAGCCAAAGACAAGAAACAATGGTAGCACGAGGTAAAAAAAATGTCATACAAGTCGCTTTGCTACTTCCCTCTCACCCCTAGATTGCAACGATTGTATATGTCTTCGAAGACAGCTAAACACATGAGATGATATGCAAATAAAGTTCGACATGATGAAGACAAGATCACACATCCTGTTGACGCAGAAGCTTGGAAGCACTTTGATCATACTCATCAGACATTCGCAATGGAAGTGAGAAATGTTACGCTCGGTTTATGTACAGATGAATTTAATCCATTTGGAGGTAGATCAAATCCATACTCGTGTTGGCCAGTATTTGTCACCTCATACAACCTTTCTTCAAGCTTGTGTATGAAGCGTCAAAATCTTTTATTGTCTATATTGATCCCTAGGATAGTTAATGTATACCAATTCATGTGCTTCAAATGAATGTATTGTGTTATGAATAAGTTTGCACATGAAAATGAATGTTAAGTTATCATTGCTTCAAACATGCTTCAAATGAATGGTTTTGCATATGAAAATGAATGTTAAGTTATCAATGCATGCATCATAGTTCTTGTGATTGTATGACATATATATATATATATATATATATATATATATATATATATATATATATATATACATATATATATGTGTGTGTGTGTGTGTGTGTGTGATATATATCAAATCATTACATCTACCACGAATGCATGATAAATTTGATATTTTCTTCATCATAACATTCTGATGATTCTTTTTTAACTGGTTAGGATAATATCTGTAACATCATAGGACAAAATGATTGCAAACCATGAATGAATATACCACAGGATAGTTGACAATGAGATATCACTTGAATATATGGATGGTATTGATAGTTTTATTGAATTTGTAACGGCAAGTGTTAGTACAGTGGATCCCATAGGTCGGATCAGGTGCCCCTGCACCATGTGTAAGAACAATCGATTTGTAGAACCTCATAGTGTTAGACATCACCTATATAAGAAGGGTTTTGTGAGTGATTATCAGAATTGGATGTTTCATGGTGAATAATTTAGGAACAATTTTGACACACGGGTGAATGTGATGCACGATAATCCATATGTGGATTGAATATTTGATGCCACAGGACGAAAACTGGGTTCTGCTATGGATCCTAGTGATGTACCAACTGGGGTAGAGGAAGAAGCAGCAAATGATACAACTAGCAGATTTTATGATTTACTTAGAGATGCTGATGAGCTACTTTAGAATGGTTGTGAGAGTCACACTATCTTGTCTGCAGTTCTTCAACTACTGAATCTGAAGTCCGAGTTTAATTTAAGTCAATCATGTTTTGACCGTCTGTGCTCTATTGTGAAGAGTATGTTGCTTAAAGATGAGAAATTGACACAAAATTTCTACCCTGCGAAGGTTATGGTCAACACTCTAGGTATGAGGTATCAAAAGATAGATGTTTGTGCAAATCACTACATGTTGTATTTCAAAGATCAAGAAAATAGCAGATCATGTCCGTCATGTGGGCATCCTCGGTTCAAGCTAAAGACAAGGAGCAATGCTGGCATGAGGTCAAAAGAAGTGACATACAAGTTACTTTGCTACTTCCCTCTCACCCCTAGATTGAACGACTGTATATGTCTTTGAGGACAACTAAACACATGAGATGACATGCAAATAAAGTCTGACATGATGAAGATAAGATCACACATTCTATTGACGCGAAAACTTGGAATCACTTTGATCGTACTCATCAGACCTTCACAATGAAAGTGAGAAATGTTAGACTCAGTTTATGTACAGATGAATTTAATCCATTTGGGGGTAGATTAACCTCATACTCGTGTTGGCTGACATTTGTCACCCCATACAACCTTCCTCCAAGCTTGTGTATGAAGTGTCAAAATCTTTTCTTGTCTCTATTGATCCCTGGTCTTACGTCTTCAGGCCAAAATTTTGATGTATATTTGAGGCCATTGATTGATGAATTAAAAATACTATGGGATGACAGTGTTCTCACGTACGATGCCCAAAAAATATAAAACTTTAATATAAAGGCTGTGGTTCTATGAACAATTAGTGATTTTTCTGCATATGGTATGTTATCTGGTTAGAGCACACATGGGAGGTTGGCATGTTCGTACTGCATGTAGGATACAAAATCTTTTAGATTGACGTATGAAAGGAAGCCGTGTTGGTTTGATTGTCACCATCGATTTCTACCCGGCGACCATCTGTTTCGATGATAAAGGAATGTGTTCCAAGTAGACACAACTAAAATAAAAGATCCACCTATACGGTTGTATGGCATAGAGATTTTAAAATGATTGTGATACTTTTCATATAGATTAACAGATACCCGTAGTGAGATGCCCTTCCTTGGATTTGGAAAGGATCACAAATGGACATAGAAATCTATATTTTGGGAACTACCATATTGGTCGACCTTATTGATATGACATAATTTGGATGTGATACATATGGAGAAAAATATATTTGATAATGTGTTCAATACGGTAATGAATGTTAAAGGGAAAACAAAGGATAATCCAAAGACCCGTATGGATTTAAAAGTAATATGTAAAAGACCAAAATTGGAACTCTAAGAGTACAATAGCAAAATACTGAAACCAAAGGCAAGGTACGTGCTTGGACCAGATCAAGTAAAACAGGTATGTCAGTGGTTGAGACAATTGAGATTTCCAGATGGATACGTCTCTAACATTGCTAGGGCTGTGAAGATAGACAAGAGACAATTATATGGATTGAAGAGCCATGATTGTTATGCCATCATGCAATGGTTGATTCTCCGAGCATTCCATGATATGTTAGACAAACCTATATAAGGGGGTACTATCCGAGTTGAGTCATTTTTTTAGAACATTGTGTGCATCAAAAGTTATAGTAACTGAGGTAAAAAATCTTGAGGATACTGTCATCACTACTATTTGTCAGTTAGAGAAGATATTTCCGCCAGCATTTTTCGATGTTATAAAACATGTGATCATACACTTGCCATATGAACTTAGAGTTGGTGGTCTTGTGCAATATCGGTGGATGTACCCATTTGAAAGGTATATTTTTATTTATATTTCTCTCTCTAATGATATTGGAAATTTAAGGTCCAACGAGATATATATTGTTGAAAAATGCATGTTTGACCTCAAAAAAAAGGTTCGAAATAAAATAAGAGTGGAGGGTTCAATTTGTGAGGTGTACACTTTAGAAGAGATTTCATGTTTCTCAGCTATGTACTTTGAACCTCATATTCCAACACGTTACACTTGCCCACATCGTAATGATGATGAAGAACAAGTTACAGTGGTTGAAAAACTATCGATATTTAAACCACTTGGGCATGCCTTTGGCAGTTGCCGATCAAGACTCTTGGAAGATCGAGAGCAAGACGCAACACAAATCTATATCCCTTTTAATTGCTCAGAGATCGACCCTTACATCGAATAAGTATAAATAATATGTTACACTAAATTTTTTACGTACGTACATGGTTCGATAATATAATTATTTGTTAAGTGCAGATAGTTTGATCTGAAATTATGAAGAGAACTTCTACATCTCACTGATTAAGAAGTACAAAAAGAACGTGAAAAGAAGTTTGGGGCATGGTTGAAAGAGTTGGTAAGGACGATGACATGCATTCTTTTCGTATAAAAAACAATATGTTACTTAATTGGTCGTGTTTACAGTCATTGTTTATGCTTGTAGGTCCACCATGGTGATGCTAATGACTAGGGAATATATGATTTACAAAATGGTCCGACCAAAGTTGTGCAATGTTACAACGGGTACATCGTAAATGGTTATCGATTACATACAAAAGACTACGGTGTAAACAAGTTAATGTTGAATAGTAGTGTGTGTGTCAAGGGTATCAATTATAGTGAAAATAAACTTGACTAATATGGTGTTATTGAAGAAATAATAGAGTTGACTTACTTAGTCATAAATAACACAATAACTTTATTCAAGTGTCATTGGTTTGATCCCATAACAATAAGAGTCGACAAAGCCTCAGGCATTGTGGAGGTGAATCATAAATAAAGGTTTAGAACATATAAACCATTCATATTAGCATCACAAGCTCAACAAGTTTACTATACTTCATAATTGAATACAAGAAAATTAGATAGAAATGAATGGTGAGCAGTTTGCAAGGTGAAGTCTAAATTATACCCTGAATATGATCAGTTACAAGAAGACAAGATTATTGAAAAAGATGATTACTATCAATAAGATGATATGCATGACTTCTCTTATGGTCACGATGTCACACATGGTCTGCATGTCACATCTCCATTGTCCGATGACACACGTATGAAAGAATATGATCCAAATGATATACCAAGTGGATGACCGCCTAATGAAGAAGAAGACAAAGAGGACGAAGAGGAGGAGGAGAAAGAAGAAGAATATGAAAGTCAAACAAGTGATGAGGAAGCATACTTGAGCTAGTGAAATACATCTTGTAATACATACCACATCACTTTCGCATATGCTCTTATTTTTGTAGTTCAGAGACCATGGTAGTCATGGTTATAGTTAGTGAGATATTGAAGTGTGTTTGATGCAGGTACATGTTTGACATTGTTGTGATATGAATGATTTGAATGTATTGTAATGTTTGACATGACTATCCATGCTTGCATGAAGTTATTTTCGATTTGATTATGCATTTCATGTGAAATTATATCATAAAAATATGCTTAAAATAAATGTATTGTATTTGTGAATATCCTTGTGATGTGTGTAAATATAATGTGATGATGTTACATACGAAAATATTGAATTATCAATGTATGCATAATAGTTCATAGAATTGCATATCATATTACATTCCATGCATACTTAGCATGTACATGCACAGTTCATGCATAATTATAAAACTGATTCATGTAAGACCTTTAAATCTTTACATTTTATGCATATGTCATGTCCATGCTAAGATCAATAGTTATGTAACTGATTCAAATAACATTTTTATTTGTTAGAATATGGTTCGTGGAGGTCACAGTGGTCGAGCACCCAGTGGTCGAGGATCAAGTGGAGGCCGTGGGACAACATTAGGTAGATGTCCTTGTGTTATATTTAAATATAGGCATTCATTATGTTTTTGCTTATATGTTGATATAAATTTTTTTACTTATTAATCATATTTATAGGATCCCAACTCAGTGATAGACAATATCAGCCTTCATTTTCACGTAATGCTTCGATAGGTATATCATTTAAATAATTATATACTTGATTAATTTAAATGTGCATTATGTGAATTTTTAACTCACTGTTCCATAGATGATGTTTCGCTTTCACATGACTCACCTACACCTGCTACTCATACACATCACGAGACAACGCCGGATGCTGGGTCTTCTCAATCTGACATATAATGACTCATTGAAATAGTATATATCGATAGTCGACCGTAAGTATTTCATTGTCACTTGTCCAATACTTATCTTATAAATAATGTATATCAATAGTCGATTGTTAATGTGTACCAATTTATATGCAGCTCGAAGTTTGAGCCACAAGAAGTGATTCGAGAAATTAGAAAGTCACTCGTTCAACATCTTTCAGGATTGATCGCTCAATGGAAAGAGTACTCAAAAGAGATGTTGGATAGATTATGGTCCTCATTCATGGTATACAATCGTTTATCATAGCTAATGTGTTTCATATTTATTTTTTTTTATAGTCATGTATACTAACTATTTGAAATTATTTATAAGCTTCGAATCGCTTCCCGATTGCGAAAGAGGAGCAGGACGCGTGGCTAGTGTGGCAGAAGGTGACTGCTAGTCAATTTGCCGATATGCTTCACAATATGAAGACTGCAACAATAAAAGCAGCAGGTGAGATAAATGATCCAATGCAGTGGAAGAGCCATGACCCTTCTACTATCAGGTCAGATTATTGGGATGCAATATGCGACAAGTGGGCGAACCATGAATTTTGAAACCGCTCAACAAAGACTGCACAAAATCGAGCGAAGATGATCGATGCCCATCTACACACACGTGATTCTAGGACTTTTGAGAGCCACCAGAAGAAAATGATAACTCATCAATATAGATATATAATCAAATTTATAAGTATTTTTGCATACTTTCTAATTGATTTTTTTATCATCTAACCTTACAAGAAGCTGAAAAAGGAGGCCCTGTGCCTTACAAAGATGTGTTTATTAAAACACATAAACGTAAGAGCACGGAAGAGTTTGTATAAGAGAAGGCGAGAGCGACAACGGTGTATATTTATTGTATTAATAAACATTGTAATATACAAGTTACCATGAATTACATTATCATAAATATTGTAATTCTTAATTCTTAATTCATATTATAATCATTACTTTGTAGGAGTCATACGAGTAACAGATGACAGAGCGATATGACGATGACTTCACTCAGTATCCACCTCTTGATCCTGCAGCATGGGTGACTGCAACCGGTTAACCCAAAAAAGGTTGTGTGTTTGGGTTTAGGAGTAATATGAACACCACACCAGTCGTTGCCTCCTCCAGTCAAGGCTCTCAGAGTTCTCCCGCCAGCATCAACTCCCAACGTCCGATTGACCCTGCTATTTCTTGAGATGGTGTCCGCCAACTTCTTTAGGACACAATGTCTGACTTTTTATATGAAGCCATTCCCAACTTTGTCCATAATGAGTTGTGCAACTTTTTTCGGGATAGAAAAACTTCGTCTACCTTCAACATGAGCTCCAGTGCTTGCCAGATATAAAGTTTCATGTCATTAGTTTCATGTCGTTTGATTTCAATACGTATATGCATAATTGAATACATATATACATGATTGAATCACTATGAAATCTTATTGATAGCATTAGAACACATGTATACATGATTGAATCACTATAATTTGTTTTGACAGCCTTAGAACACATATATGCATGATTGAATCACTATGAATTTTTTTGATAGCCTTAGAACACATATATAAATGATTGAATCAGTATGAATTTTTTTTTACAACCTTAGAACACATATATGCATGATTGAATCACTATGAAATTGTTTGACTGCCTTATAACACATATATGCATGATTGAATCACTGTGAAAGTTTTTGGACAACCTTAGAACACATATAAGCATGATTTCATCACTATAAAAATTTTTTGACAACCTTAGAACACATATATGCATGACTGAATCACTACAAAATTTTTTTGACAACATTAGAACATATGTATGCATGATTGAATCACTATAGGTTTTTTTTTATAACCTTAGAACACATATATGCATAATTGAATCACTATAATTTTTTTTTGACAACCTTAGACTACATATATGTATGATTGAATCACTATAAATCTTATTTGACAACCTTAGAACACATATATGCATGATTAAATCACTATACAATTTTTATGACAGCCTTAAAACACATATATGCACGATTGAATCACTATAATTTTTTTTGACAACCTTAGAACACATATATGAATGATTGAATCACTATAAAATTTTTTTGACAACCTTAGACCACATATATGTATGATTGAGTCACTATAATATTTAATTGACAACCTTAGAACACATATATGTATGATTGAATCACTATAAATTTTATTTGACAACCTTTGAACACATATATGCATGATTGAATCACTATATTTTTTTGACACTTTTAGAACACATATATGCATGATTGAATCACTATAAAATTTTTATGATAGCCTTAGAACACATATATGCATGATTGAATCACTATGAATTTTATTTGATAACCTTAGAACACATATATGCATTATTGAATCACTATAAATTTTTTTTGACAACCTTAGAACACATATATGCATGATTGAATCACTATAAAATTTTTTGACACCTTTTGAACACATATATGCATGATTGAATCACTATAAAATTTTTATGACACCCTTAGAACACATATATGCATGATTGAATCACTACGATTTGTTTTGAAAACCTTAGAACACATATATACATGATTGAATCACTATGTAATTTTTTTGACAAGCTTATAGTACATATATGCGTGATCAAATCACTATGAACTTTTATTGAAGGCCTTATAACACATATATGCATGATTGAATCACTATGGATTTTATTTGACAACCTTAGAACACATATATGCATGATTGAATCACTATGAATTTTTTTTGACAACCTTAAAACACATATATGCATGATTGAATCACTATGAAATTTTTTTGAAACTTTTTGAATACATATATGCATGATTAAATCACTATAAATTTTTTTGACACCTTTAGAACACATATGCATGATTGAATCACTATACAATTTTTATGACAACCTTATAACACATATATGCATGATTAAATAACTATGGATTTTATTTGACAACCTTAGAACACATATATGCATGATTGAATCACTATGAAGTTTTTTTTATAACCTTATAACACATATGCATAATTGAATCACTCTAAAATTTTTGACACCTTTTGAACACATATATGTATGATTGAATCACTATAAAAATTTTATGACACCCTTAGAACACATATATGCATGATTGAATCACTATGATTTTTTTGACAACCTTAGAACACATATATGCATGATTGAATCACTAGGTAATTTTTTTGACAACCTTACAACACATATATGCTTGATCAAATCACTATGAACTTTTATTGACAGCCTTACAACACATATATGCATGATTGAATCACTATGGATTTTATTTGACAACCTTAGAACACATATATGCATGATTGAATCACTATGATTTTTTTTTGACAACCTTAGAACACATATATGCATGATTGCATTACTATGAAAATTTTTTGACACCTTTTGAACACATATATGCATGATTGAATCACTATGATTTTTTTTTACAACCTTAGAATACATATATGTATGATTGAATCACTATATAATTTTTTTGACAACCTTACAACATATATATGCATCATCAAATCACTATGAGCTTTTATTGACAGCCTTAGAACACATATATGCATGATTGAATCACTATGAAATTTATTTGACAGCCTTAAAAAATATATATGCATGCTTGAATCACTATAACATTTTTTTGACAACCTTAGAACACATATCTGCATAATTAAATCACTATGATTTTTTTTTGTCAGCTTTAGAACAAGTATATAAATGATTAAATCCATATAAATTTTTTTTTCCAGCCTTAGAACACATATATGCATGATTGTATCACTATAAATGTTTTTTGACAACCTTAGAACACATATATGGATGATTGAATCACTATGATTTTTTTTTTACTGCCTTATAACATATATATGCATGATTGAGTCACTATGAAAGTTTTTTGACAACCTTAAAACACATATAAGCATGACTTCATCACTATGATTTTTTTTTTACAACCTCTGAATTCTGTTAATGTCCTTCACTTTATTGCTAGTCTATGTGTCATTCAACCATGTTACTTTGATTGCCTTAGATTAGTTGCATTGCATATAAATTATTTCATTATATTTTGTTTATCAATACTAACATTTCGATTCTCTTGTAGGATGCTGGAGATGATCGGTGTAGAGGAGCTGATGGAGGCATGGATGGAGGGGCAGATCGAGACAATGAAGATGATGATGCTCTGAATCTTGGTGATGATTAGCTTCATGTGTTAAATTTGTTTCACGTACTTGTTGTTTCAAATGAAACTCTTTGTATATGTTCACTTGTAACTAATTAAAACTTGGCGAGGATTATATTAGGTTGTTAAATTTGTTTCACTTGTAACTTATGTTAAATTTGTTTTACCTACTTTGTATATATATTTTTATGTGTACTTTGTTTTTTATACACAAGTTATATAAATTATATAACACATTTTTTTTCTCGATATTTATATTTCAAAGAAAATTGTTTTATTTTTTTTTTAAACTTTGCGATGGATTAGCGACAGATATTATCCATTGCTAATATTTAATGATGGATTTTTTGAAGCAATTCAACCACAAAATGGCGACGATATTTGGCGATGAATAATATCCGTTGCCAATTTAGCGATGGATTAGGGACAAATATTTATCTGTCGCAAAAACTGAATCAACAGATGTTTTGCGACAGAATGTAATCTATCGCTAAATTGGCGATAGATATTAGAGACAGATACATATTCATCATTGAATTTTAGCGACGGATATGTATTTGTTGCAAAACCAAATTAGTGATTATTTAGCAATGGATTAGCGCTGAATCATGCCATTTGCTAAGCCATCACAAATTAGCAACAGATCAGTTATGTCGCTAATTAGTGACCAAGAAATTATGATGAACATTATCCATTGCTAAGCTATCACAATCCATTGCTAAACAGTTCAACGATGGATTTGCAATGAATTACTGTTGGATAGCGTCTGTCACTAATTCGCAAAATTCTTATAGTGGCATATTGCTTTCACGCACCTGTAGCAAATCTTTACTTGATGTGTCAGCCTACTTTTGATGAACGAATATTGAATGCTATATTCAAGGAGCCACCTTGATGAGTCAAGATAACCGACTCCTTTGCAACCATATTGATGCTCCTATATTAGAAGAGCTGATAATGTTACAACTCCAGGATCAACCTGGATGATTATTATCCAGAGTTACCAGTTATAAAGGACTTTTTTTATCACATCCCTGCAAGCTCAACGAGGGGGCCCACACGTTGAGCTTGTGCCAAAGATTGACAAATTGCGCAAAGGGAAGTGGTTTAGTGAGTCCATCTACAAGCTGATCATGCGAGGAGATGAACTGGACTTGAAGGTGACTCTTGCAAGCATGGTCACGAACAAAATGAAAGTCGATTTCAATGTGCTTAGTCCGAGCGTGAAAGACAAGATTGGCAACAAGATAGAGAGCATCAATATTATCACACCATAGCATAGTAGGCGCATGAGAAGGAAACCCAAGTTCACATAAGAGAGAGTGTAACCACGGGAGATCAAACGTAGCGCAAGCCATGGCTTTATATTTAGCCTTCGTACTGGAATGAGCCATGGTCTTTTACTTGCAAGATGACCAAGAGATGATATTAGGACCAAGAAAGACAACAAAGTTGATAGTAGACTTGCGATCATTGGGACAACCTGCCCAGTCTGCATCTGAGTAAGCACTGAGCTGAAGAGAAGAGGAGGGCTAAAGAAGTACGCCATGAAGCATAGTCTCCTTTAAGTAGCATACGATTCTTTTCACAGCAGACCAGTGAGCGTCAGTCGGTTGATGCATAAACTGACAGACCTTGTTGACAGCAAAGGCAATATCAGGATGAGTGAGAGACAAATATTGCAGGCCACCAACAATGCTGCGATAAAGTGTGGAATCCTAGAAGAAGGATGATCCATCTTTGGATAACTTGGAGGTGGAGCTCATAGGTGTGGAGATGGGTTTGGCATCAGCCATGCAAGCTTGTTGAAGAAGAGTAAAAGTGTAGAGGCGTTGAGAAAGAGTTGTGTCAGCAGAGGAATAGAACACCTCAATACCAAGAAAGTAACTTAGTTGCCCAAGATCCTTAATAGAGAAAGTCACAC
Source organism: Nuphar pumila (assembly GCF_984573655.1). Taxonomy (NCBI): domain Eukaryota; kingdom Viridiplantae; phylum Streptophyta; class Magnoliopsida; order Nymphaeales; family Nymphaeaceae; genus Nuphar; species Nuphar pumila. The sequence continues at coordinate 36,430,058 of NC_143254.1, forward strand.
CAAGACAGAAAATAAGCTGAGAGATCTCTGTGGAGGAGTTGCCGGTGATGACAATGTCATCCACATAAACTAAAATATATATAAGAACATTTCCCTGTCCGACTGAGAAATAAGAAAACCATAAGAGACCAAGTAAGAACTGAGGAGCTGGTACCAGGCCCGCGGAGCCTGCTTGAGACCATAGAGTGTCCGATCAAGTTTACACACATGATTCAAAAATTGGGGATGCACAAAGCTCGGTGGTTGGCTTATATAGGCATCTTCAGCCAAGAAACCATTGAGAAACACATTGTTGAAATCTAGTTGACAAATATATCACTTGTAAGAGACCGCAAGAGAGAGAACCATGATAATAGTAGTGGGCTTAACAACGGAACTGAAGGTCTCAAAGAAATCAACACATTCCTCCTGATGAAAACCTTTGGCAACAAGACACGCCTTATAATGGGCAAGAGAGACATCTGCATGCCTTTTGATGTTGTACACCTACTTATAACCGACTACATTCAACTGGGGTTGAGGAGGAATGAGGTACCATGTGTGGTTTTGTAAGAGAGTGGCATATTCATTCTCAATGGTAGAGCGCCAATGGTTATGCTTTACAACTTGCTTGTAGGTGGTGGGTTCAGACTCGAGAAGATAAACACTAAAGGCAGAATAATGAATGGGGTACAAAGACACTAGAACAAATTTGGGTTTAAGAGAACTCATCATGGACCAGGTTACTAAGAGATGAGTATGATTTGGAGGCTGAGTCAGGGGAGAATAGGGACTAAGGAGACAGGCTCAGGAGAAGGGGTCACAGGGCTAGGAGAGGAAAAATTGGGTAAGGGAGAGATGGCCGAACATGGCATTGGATAGCCAATTGGAGGAGTCGTGGGGGAGGGAGAGGAAGTATCCAAGTCAGGCACAAGTTCGAAAGTGGCACTACTAGAAAAACTCTAATTAGCGACGGAAATTTGAGACAGATTTTTTTTGTCACAAATTTGTGACGGATTAGCTAGAGAAAACTATCTATTGCTAACATTTGAATTATTTGCAAAATTAGCGAAAAAAAAATCCATCAGGAATCCATCACGAATTAGCAATGGATTCACAACGAAACAATTTTGTCTCAAACTCCGTTGCAAATTTGCGATGGCTCAGCAGTAGAAATTTTTCGTCGCTACTCCATTGCATATTTGCGACAGAATTTTACCATCGTGAATCCGTCTCTAAATTTCCCGTAAATCCCTAATGCGAGCCCCTTTTCCCTTTTTGTTTCATCAGTCACCTGCCCTCGCCTATCGGCCTCCCATCGCCTGCCCACCTACTCGTCGCTCGTCAACCTCCCGTCGCCTGCCCACCGCCTGGTGACCTTCCGTCGCCCACCCGACTGACGCCCATCGACCGCCCGCCACCCATCGACCTCTCGGTGACCTCCTCTCTCTTTCCCCTCTCGTTCTCTCTCTCATTGTGCTGCCTCTATGTTTTTTGGTGAGCCTCGATCGGTGAGCCCCCATCCGCAGGTAACCCTCCCCCTTTCCCCTATGTTGTAGCCTACCCCTTCCCCCTATGGTTACTGGAGGGCCAGCAAAGGCCCGACAGCCTCGGTCGGGCCCTCCCCACCCCTTTGTAGTCGGCAGGGGCTGGCAGAGGCCCCGATCGCCTCTGCCAGGCCCTCCCCTGAAAATGCAGTAGAATCGAGGCAACGAGCACTAGAGGGGGGGGGGTGAATAGTGCTTTTAAATACTGTCTTCGAAATTTTGACGGATTTTGTAATTCACAAAGCAATCACACAAAGAACACAATAATTTATCTTGGTTCGGTCTTTCCCCACCTACATCCAGTCCCCAAGCAAAACCAGCTTGAGATTTCCACTATCAACCTTGTGTAACTACAAGATCATACAAGCCAAATTCGGTCCCACTTTCAGTAACACACCTACTGAAAGCAAACAACTCCTTTAAACCAAGGAGTCCTTCCTTTTAGAGAAAAAAGAAATAAGTAACAACTTACAAAACAACCTACGAGCCCTTCTTATGAATGTAAATGAGATGTAATTGGATTTTGAGGTTGTTGGAATACTCTACTCATGAATTCACTGTCTCTCAAAGGAATTCGAGTGAAAAACTGAAGTAAAAAATATCAAGTGAGTGAGAAACTGAATATGAGTGAAAAGCAAAGAGTAATTCAATGTAATTGCATTCAAATTGATGTTTTTGAATGTAGAATGCACTCATATTTATAGTTGAAAGATTTCATACGTTGAGAGTATGAAAGGGTGTCAAAACAGTCCATTTTGAACGATCAAAACATTTGAAAAATGAAAAGACACACCTTTTAAAAGTTTCAGAAAAAACGACAAAATTAGTCGACTGGAACAATAGTTAGTCGACTGATAATTAACTATTAGTAGACTGACAGTTATCGTCGGTCGACTAATGTGTTTATTAAGCCGTTTAAAAATCTGAAGTTTTGAAACTTAGTCGACTAGAGAAAAAGTTAGTCGACTGATAATATCATCAGTAGACTGAAAAACCTTTTAGTCGACTGCTGCTAAATTTTTCTGAAATTACATATCTGTCTAGTCGACTGATAAAATCATTAGTCGACTGCTGCTAAATTTCCAGAAAACAGACACTTTGTCTGGTCGACTAATAAAACCTTCGGTCGACTAATTTGACAAAAATGACATTTTGTTTAGAAAATTTGGCGTGAAAGGATTGGTCGACTGGTGAGTCTATTGGTCGACTAATAAACACAAAAATTTAAGAAAAGAGTTTTCTAAAAAGATTTTCAAGATGGGTTCTTTTAGAAAAGTTTTTCTAAAGACTTTTTAGGTGAAATGCAACCGAAATATGCACTCTAAGTAAGGCTCTTACAAGAATCTAAGACTTTTAATGAATTTTACATTTGCACACTAGTCTTTAAAGATTCTTCATCGAATTCTTCAATGCTTGTCATCTTTCTTCATTGCCTTAGCTGAAATGCAGTTGATTCACTTGTTTATCATCAAAACCTTGTACTTGAAGTATCATGTACGACTTCATTATCGTAACATCCCCTAGCCTCGATCTCCGGCAAGATAGGGGGCTCCACCCCTGTCTTTTCGAATGTCGACAGAGCCTTTCCTGTCCTCTTGACTTCTTCTGCAGTGGGGCTTTGCCCCACTGCCGAAGAATGATCGGCAAGGAAGAAGCCCCCTGCCCTTTTGTTTTCCTTGGCGGGGGGTGGCTTCACCCCCTGTCCTCGATAATTTTGATAGGGGGCGAAGCCCCCATGCCTCTTGTCTTTTTTGCTCGGTAGGGGGCGGATCCCCCTGTCGAGAAATTTTGCCTAGCAGGGGGCGGATCATCCCTACCTCATGATTGATTCCAGACAGAGGGCTCAGCCCCTACCTCCTGATGCTTCCCTTCGGGAGGTCCCACCCTCTGCCTCTTGTGAATGTTCTGACAAAGGGTTTCGCTCTCTGCCTTGACCTTACTGCATGTAGAGGCAGCGCCCCTGCCTGTTTCGCTTTCAGCAGAGGGTTGTGTCTCCCTGTCCGGGCACGATTCCGACAGGGGGCGTCACCCTCCTTGTCATCGGGTAATAAACTTCATTTTAACACCGTGTCTTTTGTAGATTTCTCATTGGATCCTGCTTGTGCCCCGCAACCTGTGGTAAGTAAGTGACAAAAGCAATGTAAATCGAGTAAATACCCGTGGTGAGTAAGTAATGCATATGCATCACATGTTATTTAATTTCTTGGATGCAACACTTTTCTGTTCACACACTCACTTAGTTGTGGATATCTAGGACTGCTTTGATGGAGTTCAGAGATCATGTTGATCATGATTTTAATGTATGAAAATTGAAGTGTTCTTATTTTTGGAGTTTGAATTCCATGCTAGTCATGGTAGTAGTTAATAGGATATTGAAGTGTGTTTGTTGCAGGTACATATTTGATATTGTTTTGATATGAATGATTTGAATGTATTACAATGTTTGATGTGATTGTATCCATGCTTGCATAGAGTTACTTTCAATTTGATTATGACTTTCATGTGAAATTGTATCATGAAAATATGCTTTAAATGAATGTATCGTGTTATGAATGAGTTTGCACATGAAAATGAATGTTAAGTTATCAATGCTTCAAACATGCTTCAAATGAATGGTTTTGCACATGAAAATATTAAGTTATCAATGCATGCATCATAGTTCTTGTGATTGTATGGCATTATATATATATATATATATATATATATATATATATATATATATATATATATATATATATATATATATATATATATATGTGTGTGTGTGTGTGTATGTGTGTGTGTGTGATATATATCAAATCATTACATCTACCACGGATGCATGATAAATTTGATATTTTCTTCATCATAGCATTCTGATGATTTTCTTTTAACTGGTTAGGATAATATTCGAAACATCATAGGACAAAATGACTGAAAACCATGAATGGATGTACCATAGGATAGTTGACAATGAGATATCGCTTGAATATATGGATGGTATTAATAGTTTTATTGAATTTGTAACGGTAAGTGCCAGTACAGTGGATCCCATAGGTCAGATCAGGTGCCCCTGCACCATGTGTAAGAACAATCAATTTGTAGAACCTCATGGCGTTAGACATCACCTATACAGGAAGAGTTTTGTGAGTGATGATCAGAATTGAACGTTTCATGGTAAAGAATTTAAGAACAATTTTGACACACGAGTGGATGTGGTGCACGATAATCCATATATGAATTTGATATTTGATGCCACATGACCAAAACTGGGTTCTGATATGGGTCCTAGTGATGTACCAACTGGAGTAAAGGAAGAAGCAGCAAACGATGCAGCTAGTAGATTTTATGATTTACTTAGAGATGCTGATGAGCCACTTTAGAATGGTTGTGAGAGTCACACTATCTTGTCTGCAGTTCTTCAACTACTGAATCTGAAGTCCGAGTTTAATTTGAGTCAATCATATTTTGATCGTCTGTGCTCTATTGTGAAGAGTATGTTGCCCAAAGATGAAAAATTGCTACAAAATTTCTACCGTGCAAAGGTTATGGTCAACGCTCTAGGTATGGGGTATCAAAAGATAGATGTCTATCCAAATCATTGCATGTTGTATTTCAAAGATCAAGAAAATAGCATATCATGTCCGTCATGTGGGGATCCTTGGTTCAAGCCAAAGACAGGGAACGATGGTAGCACGAGGTCAAAAAAAGTGTCATACAAGTCGCTCTGCTACTTCCCTCTCACCCCTAGATTGCAACGATTGTATATGTCTTCGAAGACAGCTAAACACATGAGATGGTATGTAAATAAAGTTTGACATGATGAAGACAAGATCACACATCCTGTTGACGCGGAAGCTTCGAAGCACTTTGATCATACTTATCAGACCTTTGCAATGGAAGTGAGAAATATTAGGCTTAGTTTATGTACAGATGGATTTAATCCATTTGGGGGTAGATCAACTCCATACTCGTGTTGACCAGTATTTGTCACCCTATATAACCTTCCTTCAAGCTTGTGTATGAAGCATCAAAATCTTTTTTTGTCTCTATTGATCCCTAGGATAGTTAATGTGTACCATATCATGTGCAGTGCAAGGTTCGAAACACAAGAAGTAATACGAGTGATTAGGCATTCACTAGTTCAACATCTACCAGGACCGGTCGCTCAATGGAAAGAGTGCATGAATGAGGTGTTGGATAGATTATGGTCCTCATTCATGGTATACAATCGTTTCTCATAGTTAATGTGTTTCATATTTAATTTTTTGTTATAGTCATGTCTACTAACTTTCTAAAATTATTTATAGGCTTCGAATCACTTCATGACTATGATGGAGGAGCAGGACGCGAGGAAGGTGTGGTAGAAGGTGGCTGCTAGTCGATTTGCAGACATGCTACACAATATGAAGACTGCAACAAGAAAAGCATCTGGCGGGATAGATGATCCACTGTAGTGGAAGGGCCACAACCCTCCTACTATCAGGTCAGATGTTTGGGATGCAATGTGCGACAAGTGGGCGGGGCATGAATTTTGAAACCGCTCAGCGAAGGCTGCATAAAACCAAGCGAAGATGCCCGATGCCCGATGCCCATCTACAAACAGGTGGATGTAGGACTTTTGGGAGCCACCTAAAGAAAATGGTAACTCATCAATATATATATTGTCAATTTTATAAGTATTGTTGCATACCTGTTAAATATTTTTTTATCATTTAACTTCGCAGAAAGCAAAAAAAGAAGGCATTGTGCCATACAAGGATGTGTTTGTTGAAACACATAAACGTAAGACCACGAGAGAGTTCATATCAGAGAAGGCGAGAACGACAACAATATTATTTATTATATTAATAAACATTATAATATATAAGTTATCATAAACATTATAATTCTTAATTATTAATCGACATTGTAATCAATACTTTGTAGGAGTCATACAAGCAACAGATGGTAGAGCGATATGGTGATGACTCCACTCAGCATCTGCCTTTTGATCCTGCAACATGAGTGACTGCAACAGATGAACCCAAAAAGGGTCGTGTGTTCGGGTTTGGGAGTAATATGAACACCTCACCAGTCATTGCCTCCTTCAGTCATGACTCTCAGAGTTCTCCCGCCAACATCAGCTCTAAGCATCCGACTGACCCGCCTAATTCTTGGGATGGTGTCCGCCAGCTTGTTAAGGACACAATGCGTGACTATTTACATGAAGCAATTTTCGATGTTGTCCGTAATGAGTTGTGCAGTTTTTTTCGGAACAGGGGAACTTCGTCTGCAGGTGTCTGTTAGGTATGAAACGTTTCATGTTATTTGTTTCATGTCGTTAGATTTCAAGCTAGTATATGCATGATTTCATCACATATTAGCATGATTTCATCACTATAAAAGTTTGACTGCCTTATAACACGTATATGCATGATTTCATCACTATTAAAGTTACATTAGAACACATATAAGCATGATTCCATCACTATGAAAGTTTTTTCACTACCTTAGAACACATATATGCATGATTGAGTCACTATGAGAGTTTTTTGACAACTTTAGAACACATATTTGTATGATTGAATCATTATAAATTTTTTTTGTCAGCCTTAGAACACATCTGAATTCTATTAATATCCTTCACTTTATTGCTATCTAGACTATGTGTAATTCACTCATGTTACTTTGATTTCCTTAGCTTAGGTGCATTGCATATAATTTATTTCATTATATTTTGTTTGTCAATACTAACCTTTCTTTTTTCTTGTAGGATGCTGGAGATAATCAGTGTAGAGGAGCTGATGGAGGCATGAATGAAGGGGCAAATTGAGACAATGAAGAAGATCATGCACATAATCTTGGTGATGATTAGATTCATGTGTTGAATTTGTTGTATCTTCTTGTTGTTTCAAAAGAAACTCTTTGTAATTGTTCACTTGTAAATAATTAGAACTTGGCGAGGATTATAGCGGATCGATAAATTATTTGTACTTGCTTTGTATATGTATTTTTTATGTATACTTTGTTTTTTATTCACAAGATATATAAATTGTATCACGAGAATTTTTTTCGATATTTATATTTTAAACAAATTTTTTTATTTTTTAAATTTTTTTGCAACGGATATTATTTGTCTCTAATTAGTATTGGCCTTCAATTTAGCGATGAATTAGGAACGAATATTTATCTATCATAAAACTGAATTGGCTGATATTTTTTGGGACAAATTATAATTCGTCGCTATAATAGCGACGGATTCACATCTGTCGCAAACCCAAATCTTTGCAGATTAACAACGACCTTGCGACAAAGCATAACATTCGCTAATTTGTCATAATTTAGCAACGAAAGTAGCGACATATACGTTTCATCGCTAATTAGCAACTAAAAATTTGTGATGCAAGTTACCCGTCGCTACTCCATCGCTAAACTCTACAGCGACAGAATGTGATCGTCGCTAATCCACAGATTTCTTGTAGTGTGGGTGAGGGTGGTAGAGCATCAGATGAGGGTGATGGATTAACTAACACCACCATGGGGGAGACACCCCATTGAGTAAGGGCATCTAGAGTGACAGGAGATGAAAGCCCTAAAGGAGCAAAGAAAGATTCATCAAAGAGCACATGACGGGAGACATAAACGCGAGCAATAAGGGGATCAAAACATATGTAACACTTATGACGAGGAGGATACCTGAGAAAGATGCAAGTTTGGTTTTCAGTTGGAACTTGGTGGAGTTATAGACAATAACAAGAGGGTAGCAAACACACCCGAATACACGAATATGATGATATTCAGAGGATTGATTAAGGCAAAGTTCAAAAGGGGTTTTGTGATTAAGGACTAGAGTAGGTAAGCGATTGATAAGGTAGATCGTAGTGAGAAACTCATCAACCCAGAAGTCATGGGATAGAGATGCACGACTTAAGAGACTGAGTCCCGTTTCCACAACATGTCGGTGCTTCCGCTCAACCAGCTCATTTTCTTCAGGCGTGTGAGGGCAGGAGAAGCGATGAAAAATTCCATTGGTTTGAAGATACGTCTCGAATTCCCTACTTGTGAACTCACCACCATTATCGGATTGAAAGGATTTGATACGAAATTCAGTTTGACTTTCAATAATAGGCTTGAAACCCTTGAAATAGGCAAAAACTTGAGATTTGGTTGTTAAAGGAAAAAACCATGAAAACTGGCTAAAATCATCCACTATTAGGAGGTAAAAATAAAATCCTTCACGAGAAACAATCAAAGTGGGGCCCCAGCATGCACGAGTTCAAGAGGATGTGAACTATATGACAAGGAATGTCCAAATGAAAGTTTTTTAGCTTTTTCAACAAGGCAATGTTCACAAACGGTAGTACTCTTATTATTAAAAGAAATAACATTATTGGATTTAAGGAAAGAGACGATCTTCTTATTTGCGTGCCTGAGATGCTGATGCCAAAGATCAAGTATGGGTGGAAGTCTTGCATAGGCTGCCATCATCGAGGTGTCACTCACCTTGATTGGATAGAGGCCCGTGTTGGTTTTCGATCCTTAAAGAAGAATCTTGCTTGTCTGTCGATCTTTAACAAGAAATGCAAAGGAGCTGAATTCGAAAATACAATCATTATCTTCCATGAATTTTCCCACATATAATAAATTTTTGGTAATGACCTACACGTGAAGGACATTCTTTAAAGAAAACTTAGATCCTTTGGAGAATAACGCCAAATCACCAATATAAGATATAGGTAACGTCTTACCATTCTCAATCATAATGGAATTGTTGCCCCGATAGGAAGATTTGTTTGTAAACTGTTGATCATCCATGGTCAAGTGATTGGTGGCACCACTATCAGGATACCAATGGTCATCAATTGTCTCGTGTAATGGCATGGCTGAAAAGGCTTTGGAAATATCCCAATAGTTTTTCGCAATGTGAGTGTGTTTGTCGCAGTACTAACAGATGATAGGGCTCCGTTGATTTGGGAAATTGTTGGAAGGTTGATTAGAATTTTTGGAGAGAGACCTACTCTAGCCACGACCTTGATTCCATCGACCCCTATAAGAGCTACATCCGCGACCTCCTCTTCTAGAGGTCATAAAGGTGGTTTGAGAGGCTTCTGAGATTTCAGTTTGCTTAGAATAAAGCACAATGACTCACCTTTCCTGATTGATCAAGAGGTCATACAGGTCGGCAAACGAGTGGCAGGTAGCTTCAGTGGTAATAGAGGTAACAAAACTCTCATATTTGATTGGGCGACCATTGAGAGTGATTTGCACCAAGTCAGTATCATCAACATGACTATTTGCAGCAATAAGAGAATCGGCCAGAAACTTGATTTTGTTTAGATATGTGTCCATGACCATGCTTTCTTTCTTAATGAAGGTAAGATCCTTCTTTAGAAGCATGACTCTCAATGGTGATTGAGATCCATGAGACTTTTCTAGCATGACCTAGGCTTCTCGTGCGGTCTTGGTTCTCATGATTTGGCTAAGTAGAGACTAAAAAACTATAGCCTTAATCCAGCTTAAGGCAAGTTGATCAAACTTGCACTAAGTGTAGAACTCGGAATATGCCTCTTGTTTTCTGCCTTATGAGAGGTTGAACTCAGGGGGTTGAGAAGAAGAGCCATCTATAAATCTGAGAAGATCTTGACTCAACATTACTGACTCAAGTTGAGATCTCCAGAAAAGGTAGTTTTCTTTGTTCAACTTGATTGATATGATACTTGATACAACATTCCACTAGGTTGCGGCAATGTTGAAAGCCATTGAGGTGCTTGAATGAGCTTGTGGCTCTGATACCATGAAAGAAACAATATTGAGGAGAAAACCTGCTTCACTTAACTCAACGTGATTGCAGGGTTTGTATATATTCTTTTTTCTTCAGTTATCCGATATACACTTGATACAATAAACAATAAAATAACGATAACAGTTACACGATAATGTTGATATACATGTGATATAGTGTATCCATACAATTTTTTTCCTTGATCGAGATCCTTTCGTATTTCAACATTTTTGAGTGATTTTTTTTTTTAGAAAATAACTCGCCTCCATTTTTTAAAAAGATGGGAAGTAAGGACTTTCTCATCGGTATGAGGTTCGACCGTTCATGGCGCCTTTACCAGAGGTAATCGAATTAAGGATCGAATCAATGCCTTTTGCTATGCCTAAATTTGACTAAGAAATTATTTTAGAATCCTAAATGCATATTGAATCATGTTTGTGCCATGAACTTTTAAAAAATGAAGATTTAAAATATGATGTATGCTATAAAATCCTTTTGATTTGAAAATACTTAGAAAATATTTCAAAATTATAATTCCAAATGAATTTCAAAATTGAGTTGAAAATACACTTTGAAGAATGAAAAAAAATGACTTTAGAAAACTATTTGAAGTAAAATTCGAGATGGAAATTGAAATTTGAAATGAAAAATGATAATTTGAAATAAAAAATGAATTTGAATTTGAAATTAGAATTGATATTGAAATTGAGATTTGAAATTGAATTTGAAGTCTGAAAATTGAAATTTAAGTTTAGATTTTGAAATTGAAATTTAGCTTTGAAATTAAAATTGAATCTAGAAATTAAAATTGGGATTTGAAATTGGATTTTAAAATTAGAATTTAAAAATGAATTTAGAAATTAAAATTTGGAATTTAAAAGTAAACTTTGAAATTGGGATTTTGAATCTAAAACTGAAATTGATTTTTAAAAATAAACTTAAATTCACCTTAAAAAGTAATTTTGAAAATGAACTTTGAAAATAGAGAGAGGAACAAAGATTTGCATATGGTTTTTATTGATTTAGAGAAGGCATACGATAGAGTACCTAGGGACGTTCTCTGGTGGACAATGATGAAGAATGGTGTTTCTCTTAAGTACATTAGTATAATTAAAGATATGTATGAAGAAGTAGTAACCAATGTCCGCACTTGTGGAGGAGTGACAACCAATTTTCATATAACGGTTGGGTTACATCAAGGATCTGCTTTAAGCCCTTTCCTATTTGCTATAGTGATGGATGAGCTTACGAGATCAATTCAAGAAAATGTGTCGTGTGCATGTTGTTTGCTGATGATATTGTTTTGATTGATGAGTCTAGAGTTGGGGTTAATGCTAAGTTAGAATTATGGAGACAGACATTGGAAGCAAGAGGTTTTAAGTTGAGTAAGAGTAAGACAAAATATATGGAATGTCGGTTTAGTAATCAACGAAGTAGTGATGGGAGTGTAGTGAAGCTTGGTGAGCAAGAAATATCGGTGGATGATTGTTTCAAATATTTGGGATCTATCATTCAAAAGTATGAAGGAATTGATGGAGATATAAATCATAGGATAAAGGTTGGGTGGATGAAATGAAAAAGTGCAACTGGAGTGTTGTGCAATCGTAGAATGTCATTGCGTTTGAAGGGAAAGTTTTATAGGACGACTATTAGGCCCGCTTTACTATATGGTATGGAATGTTGGGCTGCCAAGAGACATCATATTCAAAAAATGAGTGTAGCTGAGATGCATTTGCTTAGATGGATGTGTAGAAATACAATAAAAGATAAGATTCAGAACGAGAAGATACGTAAGAAGGTAGGCATTGCACCCATTGAAAATAAGATGAGAGAGAATCGTTTACGGTGGTTTGGACATATTCGGCGAAGGCCTAATGATGCTCCAGTTAGAAGGATGGAGAAATGAAAAAATATATTAGTTAAAAGAGGTCGGGGTAGGCCTAGGAAGACATGGAAGGAGATGATAGGAAAGGATATGAATGCTTTGAACCTCACCGAGGACATGGCATTGGATAAAAATGATTGGAGGAGAAGGATTCATGTGGAAGACCCACAATGATTTTCTTTTTTGGTTCATATCGCCGACCCCAATTGTTTTGGGATGAAGGCGTAGTTGTTGTTGTTGTGAACTTTGAAAATCACTTGGAATATTTTGACATTGAAATAATTTGAAAATGAAAATAATGAAATGATGTAATTTTATGATGAATGCATTTAATAAAAAAATTTCAAAAGATTTTATTTAAAAAGATGATTCTGTATTTTAAAAAAAATTAAAATAAAATTATTTTTTAATACATTCATGACTATGACCACAAATGTATCTCAAATTAATTTATATTTTAAATTTTGATAGAAGAAGAAAATGAAACTAATTTTTGAAAATATGATATTTTTCAAAAAGGACCTAAAGTATAGGTCGAATTTTATTCAATAAAAGATAAAAATCCTAAGTATTGTTCGCATTCTGACTATGGTCACAAATGTGAATCGTCTACTTAGGATTATTTGCCTCTTATTAGAATGGTGCACGTGCCATTCGTGTTTCACCATAGTGCCCTTTTGAAAGAAAAATAAAATAAAATGCAATAGTCAATTATGAAGAATTAAGATGCAACTACATGCTCATCCATTCTAATCTAAACAGAAAATAGAATTTCTCATTAAATAAAATTATTACAATATCAAATTTAAACTGAATATTGAAGTCTTCTAATATAAAGGCAGGACCAGGGTCTTCTGTGCTTCCCTGCAAAACACAAAATAACACAAAGCAGTAGAGATACGAAATACAAGAATACAAAGTAAAAAATGTGAGAAAAGAAATTCGGGATTTAAATGGATGCGAATTAAAATGCACTAAATGAAAATGAAAATTATATTGTGAAATTAAACATGCAATGATATGAATGTGTAAGGATTGAGTGTAAATGTAACATTGATATTATTTGCAAGTTTCAACATTTAAATGCAAATGTATTCATAATTGAAAGGCTAATGAAAATCGAGAAATAGAATACAATAGAGAAATATCAAATTGCCAGGAATAAAAGAACAACTGCAACAAATGAAATTGCAAAACAATAGCTAGAAACCTCTATATTGAAATGAAGAGATGTTGTAAAGTTGAAACACTGAATTGCAATGAAACGAAAGATGAGAATACCATGTAGTGAAAGAAATGCAGATGTGATAATATGCAAAACGCAGGGAAGGGCAATGCATAAATGATGGTATGATACATTTGCAAAATAACAAATGAAATGAATGCCTAGGATGAGAATGAGATACGAAATAACATTGTGCAGGTGTTGCTGCGTTAAATCCATGAATAGTATGCAGATACAAAGTGGCATGAACGTAAGGAAAGTGCATAAAAAATGTGATGATATGAATGAATTTATAAGATGATATGAGTGAAAATGGATCAACACAAATGAATAGTTAACAAAAATATGGAGATGATGCTGTAATAGAATGCTGCTAAAATGCTAAGGAATCAGCAAATGCATGAAGATATGCAATGCTATAATGAAATGTTAATGAGCCACCAAATACATGAAAACATGAGATATTGTAATGAAATGTTGTAATAAAATGCTATCATGAGTAAGCAAATACATGAAAGCATGAAATGTTGTAATGGAATGCTGTAATGAAATGCTTTGCTTATTCTATGCCATAGTTTGCTGCATACAATGACACACAGATACTGATGAAACAAACGAATTCACAGGTGAATGCATATCATATCAAACAAATGAAATTGACCGATGAAATAAATAGAAGAAATGTAATGAATGAAATGAATCGATGAAATTAGTCGATGCAAATGAATCAACATACACATATGGATGATCAAATCATAATTCCAATGAAGAAGTACAAGAGATTTTGCAGTAATAGCATTGCTTATTGAATCAAATACAAATGCTGGATTTCATGATACTTTAAATGCAAATGCTTTCATGGCAAATCAGGTTAGCTGATCTTTCACCGCAAATCAGATCAGGGGATTCAAGGCAGATCTAAGCAGAGGATTCACGGTAGAACAAAGCAAATGTTCAAATCCGCTTTCACGACAAAACAGATATGTTTTCATGGCAGATAAAATCATATCTGATTCCACGGTAAATCAAAAGAGGCATTCACGGTAAAGCAACTTTTCACGGTAAATCCGAACAAAGAAATTCATGGTAGACCAGAGTAGATGCTCAAATCTACTAAAATGAGGCAATGAATGAATGTGCACAGGTGAATAGATGCAGAGATGAATCCGATGTCATAAAAAAATAAAATGAAATGAGTTGATGTTGAGTAATAGATCAATGCAGTGTTGGAAGGAAACAAAATGAGGCGATGATGAAGATGATGCACAGAGAAACAGAAATCAGGTGAAACAAATGCTATGAGGATGATGTTGAAACAAACTAAAGAAGCAAATAACAAAAATAAGATGCGTGAAACGAGATGGAATAAGAAGAGAAGAGAAGATGAGAAGAAGAAAGAAAGGGAAAAAGAGGGAGAAGAGAAATTTCTTACCGTAGGATCGATTGAGAGGAGAGGGAGACTCTTTCTTTGTGCTCCTGTCGGGCCGATCAAACTTCCTCACCGGTGAAGAAAGAAAAGATAATTAGAGGAAGAGAGAAAGGGAAAAGAGAGAAGAAGAAGAGAGGAAAAGAGGAGGGAAAAGAGGGAGAAGAAAAATTGGGAGGGAAAGAGGAGCTCGTGCTCTTCTTTTCCTCTCAAAAGATCGACCTCCCTCCCTCTCCTTTACATGAGTTTATAAAAAAGAGGGTGGTTATTCAAATTTCAAAAATGCCCCTTCTAAACTTTAAATTTTTTTAAAAAGAGGGCTTAGTTATGAAAATTTTCCAAAGATCCCCTTTTATTTGACTTAAAACCACTTTTATAAAGCTTTCTAAAATTTTGCCTTTTTATTTTTTGAGCCTAATATAAAAACAAAGTCTAAAATATCATGAGAAGTGTGAGTGACTCAGGAGTTGGGTTCCAGGGTCAGAAAAAGCAATTTTGGAAAATTTGGGGTGTTTACAGATGCCCCTCTTTGTTGCTAAGCCAGTTGAAAGCCGAGCTTAGTGGCAATGACAAATACACCATATTAAAAGATAAAAATGTCTAGATGAGAAAGAAAATTGATTTGAGAAATGTTCCTCATAAAGTGAGGTTGCAGAAAATGTAGAAATATAATCCCTAAAGCTTTGAAAAAGAGGAAAATGTAGAAGATGTCTCACAGACTGAAATAAAATAAGCTTTTGAAATGCAGAAGAATTCAAGTTTAGCCCTTGACCTGGATGGGACAAAAATACCTCGAAAATGAGGTTCAGGTTTAACCCTTAGCCTAAAAGGGAAAGAAATACCTCAAAAAATGAAGTCCAGGTTTAACCCTCACCTAAATGGGAAAGAAATATGATGTTGTAAGAGCAACTGGGAAAATGAATAAGGCAACTCTTTTTGAGGAGGTAAACAATACCATGTTGCATCAAAATAGGCATTGAGTATTTATTTCATAAAATTTTGCCAATAAGATGAAATTGTATTTGATTTCAATGCTTGAAAATGTGCATGTATGTGCAAAAGGTATTCCTTCTTTTACCTAGAGTATTTCCTTCAACGAGGTTAACTCCATGGATTCAAGAATCAAATTCAAATTTTAATGATATTTATTTTCTTCAAGGAAGCTATCAATTTTGTTGATATGAAAAAAGAAGAAATATTCTTATAAAATCAAGCAGTGAAAAGATATTGATAAAAGAATCTCGTATAAGAAAAGATGATTCTTGGCAATTTTGGCAGTTTGATATCTGAGGTATACTTTTTGCACTTTTTGAGACATAAAATTGAATTCTTTTGTTGGGGTTTGACGAAAATTTCATCACATCAGCCTTCAACTTGGAGATGTTCTGATTTTCCCTAGAAGAACACTTCACATACTCCTTCAACTTGGAGATGATCGAAATCTTCTTTGGCCTTAGAAATTGATAAAGATGTCTCTTTTGATTGAAATTTTTCTGATAGTGTGAATCAAATATCTTTTAGGGCTGGTCGGGAGGTTCATTGCATCGACCTCCAACTTGGCGATGATTAGAACTTTCCCCGGAAGGACATCACATACTCCTTCAACTCAGAGATGATCTAAACCTTCTTTATTCTCAGGGGTCTAATTCGTATATCAATCTTCAACTTGATGATAATTGAGAGATCCTTTTGCAGATAATCAATTATACTTGCTTTATTGAGAAATTTGAGTGGATTTCTTATTGCTCAGAATATTTCCATTGCTTTCTTGCCAGAAAAATCATCTTTTAAAATGCACCATAGCTATGATCAATATCAATTCGCTTTTGGCTTTTCAACATCACTGAATATTCCTTGGCTAATCATACCAAGGATATTTCTTACATCATTTTGGTTGATCAACATGGAAAAGATTTGAATTTTATCCTTCTTCGCAAAAAGTGTCACTTTTTTGAAAAGAATACTAGAGGTAATTTGAGGTGATTCTTTTGTGCAGTAAAATGTTGAAATCAACAATTAATTTCAGTAAACTGGCAAAATGTTTGGGAATTTTTTATGAAACAACTACTCAACATCAAATCTAATGGAACCTTTGGCTAAATTCTGGAAGAAATAATGTGGAAATTAGATTTTGGAAATCCCGACCAGTGAAAACTGGATTTTGATAATCCCAACTAGTGAAAACTGGATTTTGATAATGTCGACCAGTGAAAACTGGATTTTGATAATCCCGACCAGTAAAAAATGGATTTTGATAATCCTGATCAGTGAATACTGGATTTTGGTAATCCCGACCAGTGAAAACTGGATTTTGGTAATCCCAACCAGTGAAAATTGGATTTTGGTAATCCCGACTAGTGAAAACTGGATTTTGGTAATCCCGACCAGTGAAAACTAGATTTTGATAATTCTGACCAATGAAAATTGGATTTTGATAATCTTGACTAGTGAAAAACTAGATTTTGGTAATCTCGATCAGTGAAAACTAGATTTTGGTAATTCCGACTAGTGAAAACTGGATTTTGATAATCTCGTCCAGTGAAAACTGGATTTTGGTAATCTCGACCAGTGAAAACTAGATTTTGGTAATCCCGACCTGTGAAAAGTGGATTTTGATAATCCCGACCAGTTAAAAATTGGATTTTGGTAATCCCGATGAGTGAAAACTGGATTTTTTATAATCCTAACTAGGTTAAAGCTAGATTTTGATAATCCCGACCAGTGAAAACTAGATTTTGGTAATCCTGACTAGGTTAAAGCTAGATTTTGATAATCTCGACCAGTGAAAAGTAGATTTTGGTAATCCCGACTAGGTTAAAGCTAGATTTTGATAATCCCGACAAGTGAAAACTGGATTTTGGTAATCCCGACTAGTGAAAACTAGATTTTGGTAATCCTGACTAGTGAAAACTAGATTTTGATAATCTCGACCAATGAAAAACTGGATTTTGGTAATCTCGATCAGTGAAAACTGGATTTTGATAATCTCGACCAGTGAAAACTGGATTTTGATAATCCCGATCAGTGAAAACTAGATTTTAATAAATGGGCTCGATCTATGATCAATTTTTTTTGCGATGACTGAGTCTTGCAAAGGATTGAACTTGCAAGCTGGATTTAAAAAAATGAAGATTCTTGATAATTTTTTTTTAATTCATGATTTGAATAGACCATCATAGTTAGTTGTGCATGGTCTGCTTTCAGGATTACCCTTTATCCTGAATGGGTAAGAAAATAGAAAGAGATGATAAAAGTTGATGGTGAAAAAGATCCTCTCAATCTATGTCCACAAGATGTTATGGGCAAAAATAATATTTCAGGATTGTCCCTTATCCTGAATGGGTAAGAAAAGAAAAAGAGATGATAAAAATTGATGGTGAAAAGATCCTCTCAATCATGTATGTTCACAGGATGTTATGGGCGAAAGTAATGTTTCAGGATTGTCCCTCATCCTGAATGGGTAAGAAAAGAAAAAGAGATGATAAAAATTGATGGTGAAAAGATCCTCAATCTTGTATGTCCACAGGATGTTATGGGCAAAAATAATGTTTCAGGATTGCCCCTTATCTTGAATGGGGAAATAAAAGGAAATTTGAAGAGAATTAATGATAAAAGAATTGATTTGATTTTGCCTGCATATGATAATAAAAAAAATGCCCCTGTGTAATGGGAGAAGAATGTTAGAAGAAAGGGTAATAAAAGATCATTGTTATTGAATAAGTCCCTTTGAAGAATACAAAAGATAGAATGGACATTTTAGGTGTAAAATTTCTTCAAATGTAGAGCATTGATAGGATCTATGAATTCCACCCCGTTTGCGGTGATCATACAAGAAAGTGCTTCTTTGACAACATAAGGACCTTCCCAACTGGGTGACCATTTGTAATCTAAATTTGGTGAAATATTGGTGCTCTGAGGTTTTTTTTTATGATTGTAATGATAATTTTGTGAAAATTTTGGACTCAGAAAGATTCACAATTTGAATAAACCATTATAGAGAACTGTGTTACTTCTATGAATGGTCTCAGAATTATCCCTTATCCTGAATGGGAATGAAAGGAGATTGATAAGAATTATTGGAAATTGATGAAGAATTGTTGACGAAAAGATTTTGCTTGATTCTGCCTGCATATGGAATGTTTGAAATGAAAATGTTCAAAAAACTAGTAAAAATTTATTGTTGAGAAGAAGATCAACCCAAAGGTTGATTTTGAAAGAGACCGATAAAATATAATTCTTTTGACAGAAAGGATCAACCTAGGAACTGATTTTGAGAGGATGATCAACACAAGAGTTATTTTGAAAATGATCAACATGAGGGTTGATTTTGAAAAAATGATCAACACGAGGGTTGATTTTAAAGAATGATCAACACGAGGGTTGATTTTGAAAAATGATCAACACTAGGGTTGATTTTGAAGAATGATCAACACGAGGGTTGATTTGAAAAGACTGGTTCAAAAACCAGTTTTGGAAAAAGAAGATTAATGTGAGAGTTGATTTGAAATGACCAGTTCAAGACTAGTTTTTGTAAAAGAAGATCAACGTGAAGGTTGATTTGAAATGACTGGTTTGAAACCAATTTTGAAGAAAAAAAGATCAACATGAGGGTTGATTCAAAATGATTGGTTCAAAACCAGTTTTTGCAAAAGAAGATCAACGCGATGGTTGATTTGAAATGAGTGGTTCAAAACCAGTTTTGAAGAAAAGAAGATCAACATGAGGGTTGATTTGAAATGGCTGGTTCAAATCCAGTTTTGAAGAAAGAAGATCAACACGAGGGTTGATTCAAAATGATTGGTTCGAAACCAATTTATGCAAAAGAATATCAACGCGAGGGTTGATTTGAAATGACTGATTCGAAACCAGTTTTAAAGAAAAGAAGATCAACATGAGGGTTGATTCAAAATGACTGGTTTGAATCCAGTTTTGAAGAAATAAGATCAACATAAGGGTTGATTTGAAATGATCGACTCGAAACCAGTTTTGGAAAAAGTCTCAACCCGGGGATTGATCCCGAAAAATATTGGTAAAAATTATCTTTGACAAAAATACTCAACTCATGATTTTGAAAAAGACTGTTGCTTTGGAAATCTCTCAGTGATCATCATGCAGATTTTGCAAAAAAAATCAAAAATTTACGTACACAATTTTGGGACAAACCCCTATAGGTAATCTTATTGCTCTCATTAATGATGTCAGGATTATCCCTTATCCTGAAGGGGAAATAATAGGAAATTGATGAAAACATGATCGAAATATAGGAATTAAAATCTAGTAGAAAAGGAAATAGAGAAAAAGATACACGATTTTTTGAGAAAAATAGCGGGCATGATCAAAATAAGTTTGAAAAATCAAGATTCAAAAGAAAGGAAGAAAAAAAGAAAATCACCTGGAGTTTTTGGAAAACAGAGAAGAATTTTTAGAAAAGGATTTTCAGGGTTTTTAGAAAATTTATCTGAAGAAATGAAGAA
This sequence comes from Nuphar pumila, assembly GCF_984573655.1. Taxonomy (NCBI): domain Eukaryota; kingdom Viridiplantae; phylum Streptophyta; class Magnoliopsida; order Nymphaeales; family Nymphaeaceae; genus Nuphar; species Nuphar pumila. Next base: position 36,450,337 of record NC_143254.1, read on the forward strand.
AGAAGAAAATATACGCCTGGATTTTCAAAAATAGAGGGAAATTTTGGAAGGAATATCTAGGGTTTTGAAAATATAAGGAAATACCAGAAATAAATGAGGGTTATAAGATAACATCCACATTAAAAAGCAAAGCTATACAAGAAATGATGCGCATAACAACACTCCCTAGAAGCTGACTCTAATATGCAAATTTTGAAAGAGCTTGTAGGACCTTAATCCTAACTCTAAAGTTTAAATCATCTGATTCTAATCAAGATATGCCAATATACCCAAGCCGAAACTCGAAGTACGTGGCATAAAAAAATTTCCCCGATTCTAGGGTAATGGTTTTCCCAACATCCTTGAGCACCTGCCGATATACTTTGGATTATGGCCCTTAGTACATGGGGGGGGGGGGGTATTAGCCCAAATAAGTGGCCTAGTTGTGAGGCTTTTCTTGAACTATGGTTCAGTGAAAAAGCTCAGCAATGTGAAGATCGGGACAATATAGGTGGGGATGTTTTGAAAATATGATTCAAGCATGCAAGAAATCAGATGGCTCTAATGCAAAGTCCTAAAGAAATAGAATTTTGAAAATAAAAAAGAAGCACAGACTTGCATACATTGTTTGCATTCAATCTCTAGATTGAGGAGAATTGTATTTGTCCTAAGTCTAAGTGAACATGCATAAATCTCCTCAATTTAGTCCTACCAAACCAGACTTAATTTTATATGCATTAATGTCAACTGTGTTTAATTCTTGGTTTCTAAGGCTGCATGAAAATGAAGCTAACATTTGAAGAATAATAACTTAGTCAAATTTAGACAAGGCAAAGGCATTAATTCGATCGAATAAAAGATGAGTCTCATCACGGTGGCCAAACTTCAGTATCCATATAAAATTTTCCCTTGATCGGGATCCTTTCGCATTTCAACATTTTTGAGTAAAAAAATCTTTTTAGAAAATAACTCACCTCTATTTTTGAAAAAGATGGGAAATAGGGACTCGCTCGTCGGTATGAGGTTTGGCAATTCCGTGCGCCTTTACCAGGGGTAATCGAAACAAGGATCGAATCAATGCCTTTTTCTTTACCTAAATTTGATTAAGAAATTATTTTAGAATCCTAAATGCATATTGAATCATGCTCGTGCCATGAACTTTTAAAAAATGAAGATTTAAAATATGATGTATGCTTTAAAATCATTTTGATTTGAAAATACTTAGAAAATATTTCAAAATTATAATTCCAAATGAATTTCGAAATTGAGTTGAAAATACACTTTGAAGAATGTAAATTTTTTTTTGAAATGACTTTAGAAAACTATTTGAAGTAAAATTCGAAATGAAAATTAAAATTTAAAATTTGAAATGGAAAATGATAATTTGAAATAAAAATTGAATTTGAATTTGAATTTGAATTTGAATTTGAATTTGAAATTAGAATTGATATTGAAATTGTGATTTAAAATTGAATTTGAATTTGAAGTTTGAAATTTAAGTTTAGATTTTGAAATTGAAATTTAGCTTTGAAATTGAAATTGAAATTGAAATTGAAATTGAAATTGAAATTGAAATTGAAATTGAATCTAGAAATTGAAATTGGAATTTAATATTGGATTTTAAAATTAGAATTTAAAAATGAATTTAGAAATTGAAATTTGGATTTTAAAAGTAAACTTTGAAATTGGGATTTTGAATTTAGACTTTGAATCTAAAATTGAAATTGATTTTCGAAAATAAACTTAAATTCACCTTGAAAAGTAATTTTAAAAATGAACTTCGAAAACCACTTGGAATATTTTGACATTGAAATAATTTGAAAATGAAAATAATAAAATGATGTAATTTTATAATGAATGCATTTAATAAAAGAAATTTAAAAAATTTTATTTTAAAAGAAGATTCAGTATTTTTACAAAATTTAAAATAAAATTAATTTTCAATACATTCATGACTATGACCACAAATGTATCTCAAATTAATTTATATTTTAAATTCTGATAGAAGAAGAAAAGGAAATTAATTTTTGAAAATATGATATTTTTTAAAAAGGACCTAAAGTGTAGGTTGAATTTTATTCAATAAAAGATAAAAATCCTAAGTATTGTTCGCATTCTAACTATGGTCACAAATGTGAATCGTCTACTTATGATTATTTACCTCTTATTAGAATGGTACACTTACCATTTGTGTTTCACCATAGTGCCATTTTGAAAGAAAAATAAAATAAAATGCAACAGTCAATTATGAAGAATTAAGATGCAACTACATGCTCATCTGTTCTAATCAAAACAGAAAATAAAATTTCTCATTAAATGAAATTATTACAATATCAAATTTAAACTGAATATTGAAGTCTTCTAATATAAAGGCAGGACCAAGGTCTTCTATGTTTCCCTGCAAAACACAAAATAACACAAAGCAACAGAGATACGAAATACAAGAATGCAAAGTAAAATTTACGAGAAAAGAAATTCGAGATTTAATTGGATGCGAATTAAAATGCACTAAATGAAAATGAAAATTATATTGTGAAATTAAACATGCACTGATATGAATGTTTAAGGATTGAGTGTAAATGCAACACTGATATTATTTGCAAGTTTGAACATTTAAATGCAAATGCATTCATAATTGAAAGGCGAATGAAAATCGAGAAATAGAATACAATAGAGAAATATCAAATTGACGGGAATAAAAGAACAACTGCAACAAATGAAATTTCAAAACAATAGCTAGAAACCTCTATATTGAAATGAAGAGATGCCGTAAAGTTGAAACACTGAATTGCAATGAAACGAAAGATGAGAATGCCATGTAGTGAAAGAAATGCAAATGTGATAATATGCAAAACGCAGGGAAGGGCAATGCATAAATGATGGTATGATACATTTGCAAAATAACAGATGAGATGGATGCCTAAGATGAGAATGAGGTACGAAATAACATTGTGCGGGTGCTGCTGCATTAAATCCGTGAAAAGTATGCAGATACAAAGTGGCATGAACGTGAGGAAAGTGCATAAAAAATGTGATGATATGAATGAATTTATAAGATGATATGAGTGAAAATGGATCAGCACAAATGAATAGTTAACGAAAATGTAGAGATGATGCTCTAATAGAATGATGATAAAATATTAAGGAATCAGCAAATGCATAAAGATATGCAATGCTATAATGAAATGCTAATGAGCCATGCTATCATGAGTAAGCAAATACATGAAAGCATGAGATGATGTAATGGAATGCTGTAATGAAATGCTTTGCTTATGCTATGCCATAGTTTGATGCATACAATGACACATAGATACTGATGAAACAAACGAATTCACGAGTGAATGCAGATCGTATCAAAGAAATGAAATTGACTGATGAAATGAATAGAAGAAATGTAATGAATGAAATGAATGAAATGAATCGATAAAATCAGTCGATGCAAATGAATCAATATACACATATGGATGATCAAATCATAATTCCGATGAAAAAGTATAAGAGATTTTGCAGTAATAGCGTTGTATATTGAATCAAATGTAAATGCTGGATTTCACGACAATTTAAATGCAAATGCTTTCACAGCAAATCAGATTAGCTGATCTTTCACGGCAAATCAGATGAGGGGATTCACGACAGATCCGAGCAGAGGATTCATGGCAGAATAAAGCAGATGTTCAAATATGCTTTCACGAAAAATCAGATCTGTTTTCATGGCAGATCAAGGCATATCCGATTCCATGGTAAATCAAAAGAGGCATTCACGATAAAACAACTTTTCACGGTAAATCCGAACAAAGAAATTCATGGTAGATCAGAGTAGATGCTCAAATTTGCTGGAATGAGGCAATGAATGAATGTGCACAGCTGAATAGATGTAGAGATGAATCCGATGTCATAAAAAATAAAATAAAATGAAATGAATTGATGTTGAGTAATAGATCAATGCAGTGTTGGCAGGAAACAAAATGAGGCGATGATGAAGATGATGCACATAGAAACAGAAATCAGATGAAACGAATGCTATGAGGATGATGTTGAAACAAACTAAAGAAGCAAATAGCAGAAATAAGATGCATGAAACGACATGGAATGAGAAGAAGAATGAAAGAGAAAAAGAGGGAGAAGAGAAACTTCTTACCGTAGGGTCGGTTGAGAGGAGAGGGAGACTCTTTCTTTGTGCTCCTGCCGGGCCAATCAAACTTCCTCACCAGTGAAGAAAGAAAAGAGAATATGAGGAAGAGAGAAAGGGAAAAGAGAAAGAAGAAGAAGAGAGGAAAAGCGGAGGGAAAGAGGGAGAAGAAAAATTGGAAGGGAGGGAAAGAGGAGCTCATGCTCTTCTTTTCCTCTCAAAAGATCGACCTCCCTCCCTCTCCTTTACATGAGTTTGTAAAGGAGAGGGTGGTTATTCAAATTTCAAAAATGCCCCTTCTGAACTTTAAATTGTTTTAAAAAGAGGGCTTAGTCATGAAAATTTTCCAAAAATCCTATTTTTATTTGACCTAAAACTACTTTTATAAAGCTTTTTAAAAATTTGCCTTTTTATTTTTCGAGCCTAATATAAAAACAAAGTCTAAAATATCATGAGAAGTGCGAGTGACTCAGGAGGTGGGTTCCAGGGTCAGAAAAAGTAATTTTGGAAAATTTAGGGTGTTTACATATAGTAAACAGTAAAATAACGATAACAGTTACACAATACTGATATATATTTGCTGCACGATATTGATTTCACGCATACTGCTTTGACGTTCCTGTATCAAATCTTTACTTGATGAGTCGACCTACATTGGAGGAACGAATCACCGAATGCTATATTCAAGGAGCCACCTTGATGAGTCAAGATAACCGACTCCTCTGTAACCATATTGGTGCGCCTACATTAGAAGAACTGATAATGTAATGACTCCAAGGATCAACCTGGATGATTATTATCAGGAGTTACCAGTTCTGAAGGACTTATCTTATCAAAACCTACTTGAGATCAAGGGTTGACTTGACTCAACTCCGCTTTGGTGACCTATAGACCGAGCCACAAAGATGGTGAAGTATCCAAACCAAAGTTTTTTTTGGAGCAGGAATAGCTGGACTAAGGACTCAAGACTCAATCCAATGTCCATGGTGGCTGGATCTTGGTTAACTTTGAACTTATTTGGTCTGACTTACCAAAGTCCTAAGACTCAGGCCGCGACTTGGATCAAGTTTTAGTAGCGATAGACCCAGTTGCTTAAGTTTTGCTGAGTCAGTCGAGTGTCGATTTTGATCTTTTGAAACAAGTCCATGAAAAACTTGGTTGATTCAAGTCAAATAGTCCAAGAAGACTTGAACCAAGTACATAACCAAGTCACATTAACTCATTCAACTTCAGAGTCCAAGAAGACTTAAACCAAATCTGAAACCAACTCAGCAACTGCCCCAACTAGGGGTGGCAAAATCTGACCCGACCTGCAAACTCGACCCGCCAACCCGCTTCTTAGCCGGGTTAGGGTTTGGCTTAAATGGGTTCATGTCGTAAACGGGTCAATCCGCCTAACCCGTTTATTAAATGGGTCATGTTCGTGTTAGGGGTATGCCAACCCGCCAACCCGTTTAATAAACGGGTTGGGCGGGCGGGTCAACCCGTTTACACAAACCCGTCAACCCGCAACCCGTTTTATATATATATATATATATATATATATATATATATATATATATATATATATATATATATATATATATATATTAACTTATCTAACCCTAACTCCTGTTTGACCAATAGTCCGAACCAAACCAAATCGTAAACAAAAATGTCTATGTTATCGGGTCGACCCGTTTAATAAATGGGTCCCCATGTCGTGTAATCGTGTTATGTCGTGTCGACCCGATCCGTTTATTAAACGGGTTAACCGTGTCGGGTCGGGTTACCCGTTTAATAAATGGATCGTGTTCGTGTTTGCCACATCTGACCCGTTTAATAAACGGGTCGTGTTCGTGTTGAGGTATTCTGACCCGCCAACCCCACCCCATTGCCACCCCTAGCCCCAACAATCTAACGCCTCTTATTCTCAAGCCTCATTCAAAACTAAATCTAAGCCCAATTTGCAAGACCAAAGACTCAATCTTCAAACACGGTGCAGAATCTTGTGCTAAAACCAAGAAAGTCAACTTGAACCATCGTAAACCAAGTTTGAGAACACAAGGGGCCCTACACCAATGAGTCTTCGAAAAACCTTTGCTCGGCATGCCCGACGGTCAAGCTTGGTTCTTGCTTGCCCAAACCCACTAAATTCATCAGAGACAGGTCTGACTCCAACAAACCAATTGCTTGGTTCGGACCCGGGTGGAACCAGACCTGGTCCCAATTTTTGGGTATGGTATCAGATCTGGACCTGGGTCTAATCGAACCCACCATAAGAGAAACCATACCAGGATCCAATAAAAACTACATGAACCAGACCCGGGCCATACCCGATAAAATAATATTTTTCATCATTTTTTGCATTGAAAAATTATGGGTCTTAATCGAAACTCTGGTCGGGCCCGAGTCTGATATAAAATTTCACAAACTATACCCAGGTCCATGTATTAATTGGAGCTTCGGGTCCCAACCCGGGTCTTCTTATTTATCACCATACCCGGGTCCAGACCCTATAGGGTTTGGTAGGGGTCGAGTCAGGGTAAACCCGACCAGTTGACACCCCTAGAACTAACTCAGCTCAGACCAAACCTCACCAACTAGTTAGTAACTGATCCTTTTTCACTATGAACCCGACCAAGAAACCCCAAAGCCAATGTGACAATGACCACACAGTAAAAAATAAAAAACATAAAAAACTGGAAAAAAAGTAAAAAAGGAAATTATTAACCATTGACCACACTCCAATGACCTTCCATGCTTCCTCTCCACATTTCTCAATAATTACACAAATCTCTGAGTGCACTCTTCTTCCAAGAAGAGACTTCTGCTCCTCCCTCTCTGAACCAATTCCCACCGTTGCTCTGCTCCTCAGGCGCCAAAATCAAACGGCCGGCGTCGTTCTCCGGCACCCCAACCCCTTCTCTGCAACACCCCCGTCTCCCCATTTCTCAAACCATGCCCCAAGCCAAACGGGGTCCAGAGACGCCCAAGATCCCGAAATCCGCGTTTTAAAGAGACCACCAAAATGGGAACTTGCGTGAGCAAGAGCAAGAAGTTCAAGAAAGCCAAACACCCACCTCCGAGACAACCGGCGAAGGGTCCTGTGCCGGAGCCTGACCCGGCGTCGAGGAACCCGCCGGAGGAGGAGAAGGTGAAGGAGGTCCTGTCCGAGACGCCGAAACCGAGCCTTCCCACGAGGCCGGTCGAGAAGGAGGCGCCGGCGAAGCCCGATCCGCGGTCGCCGGAGAAGCCCCGGGCCACCCCGGAGGAAGAGAGCGTCGAGGTGTCGGAGACGGTCAGCGTGAGCGAGAGCGCTTCCGTGGCGGTGACGGAGGACAGCAATGCGACGGAGGTGCTGCAGCCGAGCCGGAGCAGGCCGTTCTCCGGCAAGAGGGAGGACTTTTCCAGCAGGAAGAGCCCGTCTCCGGCGCGGAGGAGGGAGGCGTCGCCGGGGAGGAGGGCGGAGGGCGTGGGCAAGAGGGTCGCTGGGAGGATGGTTTCCGCCGGCCGAGACGCCGGGAGTCCGGCGGCAGAGCGGAGGAACAGAGTCACTAGGGGTGGCGGCGAGGTGAGCGCGAGAGTTAACACCCCGAGGTCAAGGTCTCCGGCGACTCGTGGCCGGCCGGCGATGAATCGGAGCGGGTCGAGGAGGGTGCCGCAGTCGCCCAGCCGGGGTCCGGCTTCCGGAGGGGAGGATGGTCGGAGTATAGAAGGAGCAGGAGGTGGTGGTAGTGGTGGTGGGAAGGGAGGAGAGAAAGAGCTGAAGCTGGAAGATGGGTCAGGTTCTGCCGCTAATGAGTCTCTTGAGAACCCTCTTGTTGCTTTGGAGTGCTTCATCTTTCTCTGATTTCCACATTTTTCCTGTTTTTTGGTTTCTGTGATCCACTGTAATCGGAAAATGTGGGTTTTTGGTGGGTCAGAGACCGCCGGGAAAAGGCTAAACCATCAGTTTTTTGAGTAGCTGGGGAAGATGGTTTAGATAAAATTAAAAAAAGTGTAGGTACCAAGAAGGAAACAGAAAAGACTTTTTGCAAAGTCTTTTATGATGTTCGTTTTGCTCCAAGTGTAATGGAAAGGAAATTTATCCTTATTTTCCTTCGCATTTTTGTGGTTTTTGAATTTTACTTGTTTGGAGTTTTGCCTACTGTTGGTTGCTCTCTCTCTCTCTCTCTCTCTCTCTCTCTCTCTGTGAATTTTACCTGTTTGAAGTTTAGCCTAGTAGACTGATATATCTAGTGGCTTTAGAATTCTTCTTTTGTATCACAAATATGGTCCACATGCCGAATTGATAGCTCCTTGGTTGCAATTATGATCCCGAAAAACAAGCAACCGCAACATGGCCGAGCATTTATGGCCTACCACTCGGCATCTTCGTGAACCAGGCACTTGCGTAGTATGAACCCCTGGGCGTTAATTTACGAAAGCAATTGAATCGATGTTGGTATGGCGAGCAACAGGTTAACAGTTGGTTTCTGGATTCTAATACTAAAACTTTTGGTGGAACCCCCAACTCTTCTCCATATAAAGGATGAATCATGTGTCCCACCGCGGGACGGTTCGGCTGGGAGGCATTTCACTAACTGTTACTGTTTAGTGCCCCAAGAGTCCATCTAGATATGATGAGATCAAACAAGAATCATGTGAGGGTGAATCGTGAGGTCTACATGTTGGCGAATTGAAACCAGAATACAAAATAAGCATCTACCGAAAGATGCCATGGTCATGGTCTATGAGACATGCGGGTGCTCGGCGTTCTCTTCAATTTATCGATGCTCACGTTGAGCCCAGGCCTTCAAGTAGATGATGAGCAGGACCTTGAACTCAATGACAATTATAGGCTAGAGGCTATAATTTTTTATAGCGCTTTTTGTACCGTTAAACCCTCTATTTATAATAAAAGATAGGGAGTTATTATATAATGTGAACTCTTTACATTCACGTAACCTTCACCCAACTAACTCTCATTAAGTGATCACTAACAACTTCACTAAACTTCATTAGTATCAAATTTGGGTCACACTATGAGTTGGACCCAAACCCAAATATTCAACATTCTTTCACTTGACCCAATAACACTAAAAAGGTACTAAATCGAGGTTTATACCATTATCTTGACTTAATTATTTATGTGGGTTCACATGCTATCCTATATCAGAAGAATGAATTATATGAGTAATGGAGATGATCATCTTTTTATGAAATGTTATATTTTTATGTATTACAATACAACTAATTTTCAGTGCTTTGGTCTCTAAGATATTTTATTGGTCTTTTAATATTATTATTTTATTATTCTCTTTAACCAAATGAGAGATCTTTTATGCAAAATCAACAATACATAAAGTCATAGAGAATCAATTAATTTTCACAAATATGATCACATAATATATTATCATACATCAGAAGGAATAAAAAAATTCTATCGCCTTTACATGTTGGGAATACAATCCTGGTACTAACCCTTTAATAAGGCGATCCTTAGTCATTTTTTCGTATCAATTGTATCAATACATACCAGATGATTCACAGCCCTTTATTTAACAACAAAATACTTTAACTTCATGTGTCGATACGAGATTGAACTCTTGTTGTTACTTGAGAATGACATGACTGCTTCATTATCACAAAAGATTTTTAGTGGTCTCTTAATAGAGTCCACAATCCCAATACCCATAATGAAGTTTCTTATCCAAATGGCCTGAGATAAAGTCTCATATAAAACAATAAATTTTGTCTCTATGGTATGAGCAACAATTGTAGACTGTTTTTCACTTCTTCATGATATGACACCACCTGCTAGTAGAAAAATGTATTCAGTAGTAGACCTTCTACTATTGAAACATCCTCCTAAGTCCGCATCAGAGTATGCAATGACCTTTACGTGGTCAACCTTTCTGTAGGTCAACATGTAGTCTTTTGTTCATTACAAATAACATATAACCTTCGTTGCTGCCTTTCAGTGCGCAATGTCTGGATTTGACTGATATCTACCAAGCATTCTCACAACAAATATGATATCAGGTCACGTGCAGGTCTACGTGTACTGCAAACTCTCAATCGATGAAGCATATGAAACAATTATCATCTAAGCCTTTTCATTATCAACTTGATGACAGTCCTTTAGGCTCAATTTATCTCCTTTCACTATTGGTGTCGAATCAGGAGAACAATTCATCATCCCATATCTTTTAAGAACCTTAAGGATATAGGATTTTTGAGAAAGGCCAAGGACACCCTTAGTTCTATTATGACGGATCTCGATTTCAATGACAAATGTGGTCTCACCTATATCCTTCATATCGAAAATGAGAAGAAAGAAAATCTTTTATCTAATGTAATAAACTCAAATCATAATTATGAGAAGAATGTCATTAATATATAAAACCAAAATTAAGAACTTACTCCCACTAGTCTTAATGTATATGCACTGATCAATAATATTTTCAATGAATTCAAAGTTCATAATTACTTGATTAAACTTTTTATATCACTAGCGGGAGGCTTGTTTAAGTTTATAAATTGACTTCTTCAATTTGCAAACTAAATAATTTGAGTGATCTGCACTGAAACCAGGAGGTTGTTGCATGTATACTTTCTCTTCTAGATCTTCATTTAGGAATGTAATTTTTACATCCATTTGATGTAGCTCGAAATCAAAATGAACTATGAGGGCCATGATTATCCTCAATGATTCCTTAGTTGAGATAAGAGAAAAAGTCTCATTATAATCAATGCCCTCTATCTGTGTGAAACCTTTTGCAACAAGCCTAACCTTATACCTCTTCACTTAACCTTTAAAGTTTGTTTTTGTCTTACAGACTCATTTACAACCAACAGGTCTAGGTACAAGATCTCACACTTTGTTTTTTGCCATAGAGTCAAGCTCTTTCTTCATGACATTGATTCAATGTGTTGATCTTTCACTTTTAATGACTTTTGCAAATGTGAAGGAATCATCATCAATATCTATCAAATTATTAGACTCTTACAAATACATCACATAGTCTGGATGAATAACAAATTTTTTGGTCCTCGTAGACCTTCATACAGGTGCTACAGGTAGTTCAAAATAAACTTCTATAACTTATTGTTGTTGTACATCCTTATCAACAACTTGTTCTATTTATGATTGATGTTCATTGACTAGACTTTCCCTGACATTATCCAAAGAGAGAATGACAACAAAAATTGGGTCTTTGTCATTTGCAGGTATGAAGCCTGAATCTTGCATTTTCTCAAATTTAATAATTTGAGATGCATCTGTCCTAATAGAACCATTTTCAAGAAATCTCGCTTTATCTGTTTACACTATCTGTGGCGTATGAGATGAACAATAAAACCTAAAGCCCTTTGATCTTTCTAGATAACCAATGAAAGTCATCCTATGATCAAAGGGTTTTATATGTGGGTTATACAGTTTATTTTTTGTTGGATATCCTCATATGCGCATATATGACAAAGAAGATTTTCTACTAGTCCATAACTCGTAAGGAGTCTTTTAAATAACCTTTGAAGGAACCTTATTCAAAATATGCACTCTTGTCCTAAGAGCTTTACCCCACAAGGTCAATGAAAGGTTTGAGTGATACAAAATTGCTCGAATCATTTTTTTTAAGCGTATGGTTTCTTCTTTCAGCTACACCATTCTGGTAAGCACTATCAGACATGTTATACTGATGTACAAGGACTTTCTCTTTTAGAAACCGTGCAAATGACTCTTTATTTTATCCCATCTTAGTGAAACGACTATAATATTCACTACCTCTATCAAACTTGACAACCTTAATAATTTCACCAGTTTGTTTCTCTACTTCTTTCTTAAAGTCTTAAAAAACCTGAAAGACTTCTAATTTTTTAAATAATAAGTAGAGATACATATATTGCAAGTAATCGTCTATAAAGGTGATAAAATACTTTTCACCCGTATAACATGGTGAAAAAGACCCGCAAACATCCGTATGCACTATCTCTAACTTTTCATTATTGTGTTTGATATCTTCCTTATATGTGTTAGATTGCTTAGCCTTTATGCAGTCAACACATGACTCTATATCCATGAAATCAAGGGATCCAAGAATTCTTTCTTTTACAAGTCTTTGGACTCTCTCATTTGAGATGTGTCCTAACCTTCGATGCCAAAGCAAATAAGATTGATCTTCCTTTAAACCACATTTATTGTCAATCATTGTGTTTTCAATAAAATGAGATTTCTGAATTTGGAATTCAGTTTTTAACCGATACAAATCATCACACACATATGCAGAACATATATTAATAAATTTTTTGATAATAACAAGCTTGGAGTTTTCAAATTTAAAACTAACACTACAAGAAACCTGTGGATTAGCGCCGACCTAAATCCGTCGCTAATCCGTCGCTAAACAACTTAGCGAGGGATTAGCGGTGGATTAGCGACAGATATCTTTTATCGCAAATTTTTCGACGCTAAATAGCGATGGAATATATCTGTCGCCCATTCTGTCGCTAAGTAGCGACGAACGTATATGTCGCCAGTTCTGTCGCTAAATTTCGACAAAATAACGAATGCCAACATCCGTTGCAAGGCCGTCATTACTATACAACGACTTTGGTTTGGTGACGGATTTATAGGCGTCGCTAATCTGTCGCTAAATTCAACGCTAATAGTAACTAGCGACGGATATATCTGTCGCAAACAAGGAAAAAAAATTTAAAAAAAATATTTGAAAATTTCTTGTGAATAAAAAACAAGAAATTTCTCGATTCAAAAGAAAAAATTTCTCGTGCTACAATTTATATTTCTTGTGAATAAAAAACAAAGTACACATCAAAATACATATAAAAGGAAACTAAAACAATTAATCGATCCACTTTAAAATTCGCAAGTTCTAATTATTTACAATTCAACATTTATATTTTTGAAACAAAAAGAAGGTAGAACAAATTCAACACATGAATCTAATCATCACCAAGATTTTGTGCGTCCTCTTGTTCATTGTCTTGATCTGTCCCTTCAACTCAACTACGTTGATTATCGCCAACAACCTACACAAGAAAAGAAAGGTCAGTATTGATAAACAAAATATATTGCAATAAATTATACTCTATATGTGATTCTATCATCTTCATATGTGTTCTAAGGCAATAAAAAAATTGTATATATGATTATTTCATGCTCATATGTGCTCTAAGGCAGTAAAAAATTGTATATGTGATTTTATCATGCTCATATGTGCTCCTAAGGCAGTAAAAAAAACTTATATGTGATTCAATCATGCTCATATGTGCTATAAGGCAGTCAAAAAGATGTATATATGATTCTACCATGCTCATATGTGTTCTAAGGCAGTAAAAAACTTTATATGTGATTCAATCATGCTCATATGTGTTCTAAGGCAGTAAAAAAACTGTATATGTGATTCTATCATACTCATATGTGTTCTTAAGGCAGTAAAAAAAACTTATATGTGATTCAATCATGCTCATATATGCTCTAAGTCAGTCAAAAAAACTGTATATGTGATTCTATCATGCTCATATGTGCTCTAAGGCAGTCAAAAAACTTTATATATGATTCTATCATGCTCATATGTGTTCTAAGGCAGACAAAAAACTATATATGTGATTATATCATGCTCATATGTGTTTTAAGGCAGTAAAAAAAACTCTATATGTGATTCTACCATGCTCATATGTGTTCTAAGGCAGTAAAAAAACTTTATATGTGATTCTATCATGCTCATGTGTGTTCTAAGGCAGGCAAAAAACTGTTTATGTGATTATATCATGCTCATATGTATTGTAAGTCAGTCAAAAAACTGTATATGTGATTCTATCATGCTCATATGTGCTCTAAGGCAGTCAAAAAAATTTATATGTGATTCTATCATGCTCATATGTGTTTTAAGGCAGACAAAAAACTATATATGTGATTATATCATGCTCATATGTGTTTAAGGCAGTCAAAAAAACTCTACATGTGATTCTACCATGCTCATATGTGTTCTAAGGCAGTCAAAAAACTTTATATGTGATTCTATCATGCTCATATGTGTTCTAAGGCAGGCAAAAAACTGTATATGTGATTATATCATGCTCATATGTGTTCTAAGGCAGTCAAAAAAACTCTATATGTGATTCTACCATGCTCATATGTGTTCTAAGGCAGTTAAAAAACTTTATATGTGATTCTATCATGCTCATATGTGTTCTAAGGCAGACAAAAAACTGCATATGTGATTCAATCATGCTTATATGTATTCTAAAGGCAGTAAAAAAATTGTTTTTATGATTCTATCATGCTCATATGTGTTCAAAGGCAGTAAAAAAACTATATATGTGATTTTATCATGCTCATATATGTTCTAAGGCAGTAAAAAAACTGTATATGTGATTCTATCGTGCTCATATGTGTTCAAAGACAGTAAAAATATTATACTGAAATATTATATAAAAGGTCAGTATTGATAAACAAAATATACTGAAATAAATTATATCCAATGCACCTAAGTTAAGGCAATCAAAGTTATATGAAATCTAACGACATGTAATATATCACATGAAACTTTCATACCTGAGAGGCACCTGCAATCGAAGTTCCCCTGTTCTGCAAAAAACTGTTGAAATCATCTCGGAGAACGTCGGCAATTGTTTCATTGAAGTAGTCACGCATTGTATCCTTAACGATCTGGCGTACATCATCACCGGAAAAAATAGGATGCTTGGAGCTGATGTCGAAGAGAAAAGTTTGTGAGCCGTGACTGGAGGAAGCAATGACTGGTGAGGTGTTCATATTACTCCCAAACCCGAACATACAACCCTTTTTTGGTTCACCTGCTGCAGTCACCCATATTGCATGATCAAATGATGGATGCCAAGTAGAGTCATCGCCATATCGCTCTACCATCTGTTGCTCATATGCCTCCTACAAAATAATGTTTACAGTATCATTAATAATTAAAAATTACAATGTTTATGATAACTTGTATATTACAATGATTAGTAATACAATAAATACATATCGTTGTCATTCTCGCCTTCTCTGATACGAACTCTTCTGTGGTCTTACGTTTATGTGTTTCAACAAACACATCCTTGTATGGTACAATGCCTCCTTTTTCTGCTTCCTGCGAAGTGAAATGATAAAAAGATTTAGTTAATAGGTTTGCAACAATAATTATAAAATTTACAATATATATATATATATATATATATATATATATTGATGAGTTACCATTTTCTTCAGGTGGCTCCCAAAAGTCCTAGATTCACCTGTGTGTAGATGGGCTTCGGGCATTTTCGCTTGATTTTGTGTAGCCTTCGCTGAGCGATTTCAAAAGGCATCCCCCGCTCATTTGTCGCACATTCCCTCCCAATAATCTCTCTTGACAGTAATAGGGCCATGGCCCTTCCACTGTAGTGGATCATCTATTCCGTCAGATATTTTTTTTGTTGTAGTCTTCATATTGTGCAGCATGTCTGCAAATTGATTGACAACCACCTTCTGCCACACCTTCCTTGCATCATGTTTCTCCATCGTAGTCGCGAAACGATTCGAAGCCTATATATATTTTTAGAAAGTTAGTAGGCATGACTATAACAAAAAATTAAATATAAAACACATTAACTATGATGGATGACTATATATCGTGAATGAGGACCACAATCTGTCAATCACCTCTTTTGGATACTCTTTCCATTGAGCGACTGGTCCTGATAGATGTTGAAGAAGTGAACTCCTAATATCGCGTACTACTTCTTGTGGCTCAAACCTCGTGTTGCACACGAATTGGTACACAGTAAATATCAATATACAATATTTATAAGATATGCAATAAGTGAAAACAAAATACTTACGGTCGATTATCGATATACACTATTTGAATGAGTCTTCTTGTGCCAGACTGAGAAGACACTGCATCCTGTGTTGGCTCTTGACTTGTATGATCAACTGGTGTAGGTGGGTCATGTACAGGCGAAACATTATCAGTAAAAAAATACATTAGAAATTCTCAAAATGTGCATTTTAACTAATCAAACATCCCATTAGTTAAATGATATACCTATTAAAGAAGCCCGTGAAGATGAAGGTTGAGCCTGACTACTACTGGATGAATGACCATTGTAAGCTCCACGAACCATATTCTAACAAATAAAAAATGTCATGCAATACATTCAAATTGTTTCAAATTATTCACATCAATGCAATACATTTTAATATATTCAAATAATTCAAATCAAGTATTGCAATACATTCAAATCATTTAAATCATTGGAATATCTGCAAATCATTAACATCATTGCAATACATTCAAATCATCCACATCAAGTATTGCAATACATTCAAATCATTCACATCAAGTATTGCAATACATTCAAATCATTGGAATACCTGCAAATCATTCACATCATTGCAATACATTCAAATCATTTACATCAAGTATTGCAATACATTCAAATCATTCACATCAAGTATTACAATACATTCAAAACATTAAAATAATTGGAATACCTGTAAATCATTAACATCATTGCAATACATTCAAATCATTCACATCAAGTATTGTAATACATTCAAATCATTCACATCAAGTATTACAATACATTCAAATAATTCAAATCATTCACATCAAGTATTGCAATACATTCAAATAGAGGTTTGTATTACAAGATTTTGCTCATTAGCTTGAGAATTCTTCCTCATCACTTATTTGACTTTCATATTCTTCTTCTTCTTCACTGTTTGCCCATCCACTTGGTATATCATTTGGATCACATTCTTCTATGAATGTTTCATCGACCAATGGATATATGACATGCATATCATGCGCAACATCGTGACCATAAGAGAAGTCATAGATACCATCTGATTGATGGTAATCACTCTCTTCAGTTAACTTGTCTTCCTGTAACTGATCATACTGAGGGTATAGTTTGGACTTCACCTTGCAAACTTCACACCATTCATTTTTATCTGACTTTTTTGTACTCGGATATGAAGTATAATAAACTTGTTGAGCTTGCGAGGCTAATATGAATGGTTCATATGTTCCAAACATTGATTTATGATTCACCTCCACAATGTCTGAGGCTTTGTCGACTCTTGTTGCAATTGGATCAAACCAATGACACTTGAATAAAGTTACCCTATTATTTATGCCTAAGTAAGTCAACTCCATTATTTCCTCTATAACACCGTAGTAATCATGTTCATTTTCACCGTAGCTGCCACCCTTGACACACACGCCACTATTCATCGTTGATTTATTTATACCGTAATCTTTTGTATGGAATCGATAATCATTTACGATGTACCCATTGTAACATTGCATAACTTTGGTTGGACCATTTTGTAAATCACATATTTCTTGATCTTTAACATCACCATGGCGGACCTACACA
This sequence comes from Nuphar pumila, assembly GCF_984573655.1. NCBI lineage: Eukaryota > Viridiplantae > Streptophyta > Magnoliopsida > Nymphaeales > Nymphaeaceae > Nuphar > Nuphar pumila. The sequence goes on from NC_143254.1 coordinate 36,467,810, forward strand.
CAAACATAAACAATGATTGTGATCACGACCAACTAAGTAACTTAATGTTGTTTACAAGTACATAATTTATGTGAGCGTCCTTACCAACTCTTTCAACCACTCCACAAACTTAATTTCACGTTCTTTTTGTACTTCTGCATCAGTGAGATGTAAAACTTCTCTTCGCAACTTCAGATCAAATCATTTGCAAACCATAAATACTTATATTACTGAACTATGTATGCATGTATAGAACATAAAAGGCTTTAGAATTGTGTTGCGTCTACATATACTTACTCGATGTATGGGCCGATCACTGAGCAATTAAAAAGAATATAGATGTGTGTTGCATCTTGCTCTCAATCTGTCAAGAGTCTTGATCGGCAACTACCAAATGCATGCCCAAGTGGTTGAAATATCAACAGCTTGTCAGCTACAGTTACTTGTTCTCCATCATCGTTACGAGGCGGGCATGTGTAATATATTGGAATGTGAGGTTCAAAGTACATAGATGAGAAATTTGAAATCTCTTCTAAAGTGTACGCCTCACAAATAGAGCCTTCTACTCTTGCTTTATTACAAGCCTTTTTTTTTAGGTCAAACATGCATCTGTCAAAAATATACATTTCAAATTTGAAATATCTGTCATTGAAGAGACAAATATAAGAAAACATATACCTTTCAAATGGGTACATCCATCAATATTGCACAGGACCACCAATCCTTAGTTCATATGGCAAATGTATGATCAAATGTTCCATAACATCGAAAAATGCTGGCGGAAAAATCTTTTCTAGCAGACAAACAATAGTGATGACAGAGTCCTCGAGATTCTTTACATCAGATACTACGACTTCCGATGCGCACAATGTTCTAAAAAATACACTCAACTCAGACAATACCCCTCATATAGGTTTGTCTAACATATCATGAAATGCTAGGGGTATCAATCGTTGCATAAAGATATGACAATCATAACTCTTCAACCCATATAATTGTTCATCATCAATCTTCACAACCCGAGCAATGTTAGAGACATATCCATCTGAAAATTTCAACTGTCTCAACCATTGACATGCCTGCTTTATTTGATCAGGTCCAAGCACGTACCTTGCCTTTGGTTTCAGTACTTTGCTATTGTACTCTTTGAGTTCCAATTCTGGTTTTTTATATATTACTTTTAAATTTATACGGGCCTTCGAATTATCCTTTGTTTTCCCTTTAACATTCATTACTATATTGAACACATTATCAAACACATTTTTCTCCATATGCATCACATCCAAATTATGTCATATCAATAGGGTCGGCCAATATGGTAGTTCCCAAAAAATAAATTTCTTTATCCAATTGTGATCTTTCCCAAATCCAAGAAAGGACGTCGGACTATGGGCATCTGTTAATACATCTGGAAAGTATAACAATCTTTTTAAAATCTCTATGCTAGACAATCTTGTGGGTAGACCTTCCATTTCAGTTGTGCCTACTCAAAACACATTCCTTTGTCGTCGGAACGGATGGTCGCTGGGTAGAAATCGACGATGACACTCAAACCAGCAAGGCTTCCTTCCATGCATCAATCTAAATTTTTTTTTATCCTCCATGCAGTATGGACATGCCAACCTCCCATGTGTGCTCCAACCAGATAACATACCATATGCAGGGAAGTCACTGATTGTCCATATAACAATGACCTTCATATTGAAAATTTGATTTTTGTGGGCATCATACGTAGTAACACCGTCATCTCACAGTACTTTTAGTTCATCAATCAATGACCTTAAATATACATCAAGATTTTGGTCAGGTGAGGTCGGACCAGGGATCAATAAAGATACGAAAAGATTTGGACGCTTCATACACAAGCTTGGTGAAAGGTTGTATGGAGTTACAAATACTGACCAACATGAGTATGGAGTTGATCTACCCCCAAATGAATTAAATTCATCTGTACATAGACCGAGTCTAACATTTCTCACTTCCATTGCGAACTTTTGATGAGTACGATCAAAGTGCTTCTAAGCTTCCGCGTCAACAGGATGTGTGATCTTGCCTTCATCATGTCGAACTTTATTTGCATGTCATCTCATGTGTTTAGCTGTCCTTGAAGATATATACAATCGTTGTAATCTAGGAGCGATAGGAAAGTAGCGGAGCGACTTGTATGAAACTTTTTTTGATCTCGTGCTACCATTGCCTCTTGTCTTTGGCTTGAACCGAGGATGTCTACATGACGGGAATGATATGTTGTTTTCCTGATCCTTGAAATACAACATGCAGTGATTTAGACAAACATCTATCTTTTTATACTCCATACCTAGAGCGTTGACCATAACCTTCGCACGATAGAAATTTTGTGGCAATTTCTCATCTTTGGGCAACATACTCTTCATAATCATGCATAAACGGTCAAAACATGATTGACTCAAATTATACTCGAACTTCAAATTCATTAGTTGAAGAACTGCAGACAAGATAGTGTGACTCTCACAATCGTTCCAAAGTGGCTCATTAGCATCTCTAAGTAAATCATAAAATCTACTAGCTGCACCGTTTGATGATTCTTCATCTACTACAGTTGTGACATCATTAGAACCCATAGCAGAACCCAGTTCTGTTCCTGCGGCATCAAATATCAAATCCATATATGGATTATCGTGCACCATATTCACCCATGCATCAAAATTGTTTCTAAATTCTTCACCATGAAACATCAAATTCTAATAATCGCTCACAAAACCCTTCCTGTATAGGTGATGTCTAACGCCATGAGGTTCTACAAATCGATTGTTCTTATAAATCTTGCAGGGACACCTAATCCGACCTATAGGATCCACTGTACTGACACTTGCCGTTGCAAATTCAATAAAACTTTTAACACCATCCATATATTCATGCGATAACTCATTGTCAACTATCCTACGGTACATCCATTCACGGTTTGCAGTCATTTTGTCGTATGATGTTAAGAATAGTATCCTAACCAGTTAAAAGAGAATCATCAGTTTGATGAAGAAAATATCAAATTTATCATGCAATATATGATGTCATACAATCACAAGAATTATGATGCGTGCATTGATAACTTAATATTTTCATGTGCAAACTATTCATAACACGATACATTCATTTGAAGCATGCTTTCATTATACGATTTCACATGTAAGTCATAATCAAATTGAAAGTAACTACATGCAAGCATGGATACAATCACATCAAACATTGCAATACATCAAAAACATTTATATCAAAAAAATGTCAAACATGTACCTGCAACAAACACACTCCAATATATCGCTAACTACTACCATGTCTAGCATGAAATTCGTACTCCAAAAATAAGAACACTTTTATTCTTATAAATTAAAATCATGCTCAGCATGATCTCCAAACTCCAATAAAGCAGTCCTAGATATCAACAACTAAGTGAGTGTGTAAACAGTAAAATGTTGCATCCAATAAATTAAATAACATGTGATGCGCTTGCATCACTTACTCACCACAGGTATTTACCCGATTTGCATTGTTTTTGTCACTTACTTACCACAGGTGGCGAGGCACAAGCTGGATTCATTGAGAAATCTGCAAAAGACACTATGTTAAAATGAAGTCAACCACTATCGAAAGGAAAAAAATTAGAATAAATATAGAAGTCAGATGGGATTCTGGCAAGGGGGAACGCCTCCCGGGCGTTGACCACCTCTTCGTTCGGCTCAACTGCCCTCGAGTTCAGCCAGCCAGTCAGTAGGCCAGCGATGTACGATAGCAACACGAGGTCTCTGGAGGCAGTGATCGTCCCCCAAAGCGGTAGGCACGGGGTGATGCCGAGGTTCAGGAACCCGGTGATCGTTGGGCACCACCCGGCCCATCGCCCCCTGCCAGAAAAAAAAATGAGGCAAAGGGGCGACCCCCTGCCGAAAAAAAAATGAGGTAGGGTCGCCCCCCTCCCCCTACCGGAAAAGCAAGGGGGGCGACCCTCTGCCTGAATAAAAAAATGAGGCATGGGGGCGACCCCTGCTGGAAAAAACAAATGTGGCAAAGGTCGCCTCCCTGCCAGAAAAAAAAGAGGCACGGGGGTGACCCCCTGCCCGAATAAAAAAATGAGGCAGGGAGCAACCCTCTGCTGGAAAAAAATGAGGCAGGGGGTCGCCCCTCTTGCCGGAAAAAAAAAAGTGGCAGGGGGGCGACCCCTTGCCCGAATAAAACAATGAGGCAGGGGGTCGCCCCCCTACCAAAGAAAACAAAACGTGGCAGGGGGTCGCCCCCCCTGCCGGAAAAAACAAACGCGGCAGGGGGGTGACCCCCTATCAGAAAAGCAAGGGGTGACCCCCTGCCCGAATCAAACAACGAGGCAAAGGGTCGCCCCCCTGCCGAAAAACAGAAAATGTGGCAGGGGGGCAACCCCCTGCTCGAATAAAATAATGAGGCAGAGGGTCGCCCCCTGCCGAAAAAAACAAATGAGGCAGGGGCAACCCCCTGCCTGAATCAAACAATGAGGCAGGGGGGGCGACCCCCTGCCCAAATAAAACAATGAGGCAGGGGGTTGCCCCCTGCCGAAAAACACAAAATGCGGCAGGGGGTCGCCTCCCCTGCCGGAAAATACAAACGAGGCAGGGGGCGACCCCCTGCCGAAAAAAATAAAAGGGGTAGGCGCCCCTTTTATCGAAAAAAAGTAAAAAGGGATTTACTTGGGAGACGTCGGGCGACGGACCTGGGGGCAGCGGACCGGGGAGCGACAGGCGGTGGGCGGCGGGCCAGAGAGTGTGTCGGGCGGCGGAGGATTACGTCGGGCGGGCATAAGAGACGAAACAGAAAAGAGGAAAAAGGGCTCTAATTAGGGATTTACACAAAAAGTAGCGATGGATTTGGCAACGGCCTAATTCCATCGCAATGCCATCATAAATTTAGATGACCAGTTAGCGACAAAATATTTTTGTCGCCAACGTCATTGCTAAGTAGCGACGAAAAAACGTCCGTCGCCAAATTTGTCGCTACCCGTCGCGTTTGTTGCGACAAAAATCTGTCGTCGCTAACTGGTGACGTAAGTAGCGACAAAAGTATTCATGTCGCTACTTTCGTAAATATTACAAATCTTAGCGGCAGATTAGTTTCTCTCATTAATCTGCCACAACTTGGTGACGAAAAAAATTCGTCACAAATATTTGTCGCTAATTGGCAATTTTCTTGTAGTGTAAAACTAAACTTATTAAGTTTCAAAATTGAAATCAGGTTCCGACTATAGGATGAAACATAAAATGTATTAACCAAATCCAAAATGAATTATGATTCCAACACAACTCTGCAGTTCACAATATTTTTGACATGCGAATACATCTTATTTCTTGAGAAGATATTTATTTCATGCTCTATTGGTTTCCTTTTGTTCAGAAATGCCTGTAAGGAGTTGACAATGTGCACCATATTACCAGAATCAATCCACCAACTATGCAATGAAACATGAATAAAATTGCACTCATGAGAAACAAATGACTTATTACCTTTATTTTAAGCCATTTTTTATGCTTCAAGCAGTCCACCTTCTTATGTCCCTTCTTCTTGTAGAAGAAATACTTTATACAAGATCCTCCTACTTGGGATCTGGCTTTTGCCTAAGAGTTTGAACTCTTCCAAGAGATTTTCTTCTTGTTCTTCTTTTTTAAGGAACCTTTCTTTAGCCCTAGCGTATGTTTTTTCTTATGAGAGATCATATGTACACTTGGCACCCTCTCACCCTTCAGTATTTCTTCTTTTTCAACACACTTGGTCAAGAGGTTATTAAACGATCGCTCCTCGTTATATGTATTGTAAGAGATTTTGAAGGGTCCATATTCAGTAGGCAATGAGGTCAAAATCAGATGGACCAAGAAAGAATCATAAATGACAAACTTCATATCATTCAGCTGAGATGCAATGTTCCTTATTTCTAAAATATGCGGTTGGATATGACTATCACCAGTATATTTTATAGATACTAGTTTGGACATCAGTGTATTGGCCCTTGCCTTTTTAGAACTGACAAATTGAGCCTCAATAGCTCCCAAAAATTTTTTCATTGTTCTACAGTGAGAAGTATCGCCTCGGATGCTCTTAGTCACTCAAGATTGCAAAAGCAACATGCTAAGTTTGTTCTAGCGCTCTCACATCTCAGATATAGTCTTCTATTCGGTTGTACTTTGCTTTGTAAGACCGGAAGGTTCGTTAGTCCTAAGGGCCAAATCTAGGTCCATATAATCGAGAGTGAACAATATTATTTTTTTCAATCCGAGAAATTAAATCCATCTAATAGGAGAATATGACTAGAACCGTCAATAAAGAAAGAACTTGATACAACAAGGAACGAAAGAGAAAACTTTATTATTCCTCAGACGAGACTTGTGATGAAAAAGTAAATATTGAGACCCTTTATTATTTACCTTTTCTAAGACAAGCATAATTGAGCTATTATCGTTTCACTTTAGTGGAAACAACAATACTCATAGTTGTTTGTTTTCTCAAATCACAAGGAATTGACTTCAGTTGGTGAAACTCGCTGATCATGTAAACAAAGGCAATTTAGTACTATACCTTTGGGTACGAACATACTTTATGGGCTGGAATACATATCTACTATTACACCATGTGTGAATTTGAAACACAACGACCTACTTTTAGGTAGAATCATTGTTTCATAAAGTCACACACAATTATAATATCAAATCTTAATATGGTCTAAAGAATCCTCAATCAACGTAACTCAGATCACTTTAGTGATTACATGAGTCAGTCAATCAAGATCTTTTACAGAAATCATATTCGTATTATAGAGCATGCCCATGCACACATATTAATGCATACATATTCATGACAAAATATGCATTATGTCATTAAAATACAAGTTCATGCTTTAACGTATATGCATAAACTAATTTTGATGATAATACATTAAAAAATGTCATGGATTTAGTTATAATCTTACTTAAAAAACATTATACATAACTTAAATAATATAAAACACATGTATTAAATATACATAAGTCATGCTTCCATAAGCATAAACATTTATAAAACATGAAAAATGACAAAAACATACTCATATGGGTAAAACCCAAGGTCCTCAATCTTGAACCGGTCTAAAAACACACTGAACTAGTTTAAAATGGGTCTGAATCGATCATCTAAGGGGCTGAACCAATTCAGGACCTAATGAAGCGATAAAAAATATAAACAAAAGCTCACAAAACCCTATAACTGAATGAGAAAATTCATATACTTTCATAGATTCTTGAAAACAAGGTCTCTATATCTCAGAACCAGTGAAAAACGAATAAGAACTGGTCAAAATGTTTCTAAACCGGTCCTGAAAAGAGTTGTATCGATCACATTACCGATTTAGGTGCAAATAGTGCATGGACCTATTACGGATATGATCCGTTATAATCCGGATCCAGATCTAGTTAGAATGGATCTCGAGTCGGATACCCTTGGTTTAGATCAAATTTAGATCCAAACTCATAATGTCTGGGTCTCAGATTGAATCCAATAATCCAAAATCGATCCAGACCCAGATTTGATCCATTACAGGATCCAGGTTGAGTCTAGAAACTATATCTGGTCCAGGCCCAGATCCACTTTGATCTGGATCTAGACCTGGTCTAACCGGATCAGAATAGACCTAGTGCAAACCCGAATTCGATTGACTTCGGATCATCACCTGGTACATCCGGATCAGACTAGACCTGAAACCCAAATGGGTTTGATTTTGATCTAATCAGGTCGGATCGGGTCATCGACCTATTAAGATCAGATCTAGACCTAAAACCGAAATGGGTCTGGGGTCGATCCAGGGGTTCGAGCCTAACCCAGACCCAAAATCTCAAAAGGATCCAGGTCTGGTTTGAACCCTCAAGTTAGGTTAGGTCCATACTCTTGGTTTGGGTCCATACACTGGGTCAGATCTAGGCCCGATCTGCCCGAACCTAGGATGGTAAATGAGAGTATTCAGTTTCTAAGAAATTGAACGTCGGTTTCTTAGAAATCGAAAGGGTAAAAGCCCTTCGCCCTCTCAGATACTAAAAAAATTATCGATGAAGCTGTGGGTGAAACAACGACACCCGACAAAACAAGACCCCCGCTCCCCGGCGACAATGATTTTCTGAGAAACTGAAAGTGTTGGGTCATTCAGGATCACCTTTTTTGTTGTCCTTGATCTTACGCTGCAACAGAAAGGCACAACAGAAAACATAGATGAACTGTGTTAAAGAATATAACTGAGAGGAGGTGTTGCGTACATGAGGCAGCCATTGTCGGCTGCTATTGACGGAGGTGGGGATCGACTGGAGCAGAGAAGGAACGCTGCCAGAGGGTGATGGTCATTTAGGAAAAAGGGGTTATCTCTGTTCAGTCGGGCTGCAACCACCACAAGCGCAGGCTTCTGAAACACAACCGGTGAGTCGACCTTTTCCCCTTCTTAGCAGATATTAGATGCTTCTACTTGATGAGGGCCACTCATGATACCCTCTTATATAGGGCATAGGGTGGGGAACAGTTTGCGTAACCGTTCCCCTTTGATCCTATGCAGGTTTATCGAAAAAGATCACCCTTGATGTGGGAATGAATCAACATCGTGGATAACCACCACGTAAATTGTGGTGGTTAATCCAACATTCTCCCACTTGATCCGACGATAAACCTTTTAACCAGAAAACCTTATGGGAATAACTTGATGAATAGAATAGCCTTTTTATTTTATTTTATAGGTCCTTAGTTGAATCTCTAATCCTTATGAGATTAACAAAAAAAAAAATAATGAGAATCAAGAACTGAAAGTGATCACTTTATTTATATGCATATATCAAAAAGAGTTTAACAAGCCCATCCCCATTACATGTTCAGAATATAATTCTGGTGCTAGCCCTTTAGTAAGAGGATCATCGATCAACGATCATCTTTTTGGTACCAATATTAACAATATGCACTAAATGATTCTTCGTCCTTTCTTTAACAACAAAATACTTCAATTCCATATGCTTACATGACATAGTATTTTTGTTGTTGTTCGAAAAGGACACTGCAACTTCATTATCACAGTAGACCTTCAGTGGCTTTCCAATGGAATCAACCACCTTTAACTGTGATATGAAGTTCTTTAACCATATAGCCTGCGAGGTAGTCTAGTACAATGCTATGAATTCTGCTTTCATGGTGTGGGCATCAGTGATCATCTGCTTTCCACTCCTCCAAGAGATCACGCCCCTAGCAAGTAAGAAGACGTACCCAGTAGTAGACTTTCTACTATCAAATCCTCCTCCTAAGTCCACATCTAAGTAGCCAATGACCTCGAGGTGATCAACTTTATGATACGTCAACATATAGTCTTTTGTCTCTTGCAAGTACCATAAGACTTTCTTGACAGTCTTTCAATGGGGTATACCTGGGTTAGACTGAAATTTGCCAAGCACCCCTACTACAAAAAAAATATCTGGTCGAGAACATGTCTGCACGTATTGCAAGCTGCCAACAACTGATGCATATGGATATGCACTCATCTGTGCTTTGTCAATTTCGTCCTGTGGACAATCTTTTAGGCTCAGCTTGTCAACTTTTGATATGGGTGTTAAACTAGGAGAACAATTCTCCATCCCATATCGCTTTAACACCTTATCTATATAGGATCTCTAGGAGAGACCTAGAAAACCTTTTGCTTTGTCTCGACAGATCTTAATGCCAAGAACATAAGCAGCCTCACCTATATCTTTCATATCAAAATGTGATGCAAGAAATTGTTTTGTCTCTGAAAGCAACTTTATATCGTTGGTTGCAAATAAAATATCATCCACATATAACATCAATATAATTAACTTACTCTCATTTTTCTTAAGGTATATACATTGATAAATAATATTTTCTATAAACCCGAAAGTCACAATGACTTGGGAAAATTTAATATACCACTGTCGGGAGGCCTGTTTAAGTTCATATATTGATTTGTTGAGCTTGCAAACCAGATGATCATTTTCAGAGAAACCAAGAGGTTGATCCATATATACCTCTTCATTCAGATTCCTGTTGAGAAACGTTGTTTTCACATCCATCTGGTGTAGCTCTAAGTCATAATGAGCTACGAGGGCCAAAATTATCCTCGTTGACTCCTTAGTTGAGACAGAAAAAAATGTCTCATAATAGTCAATGCCCTCCATCTAGGTGAATCCTTTAGCAATTAATCTTGCTTTATGTCTCTCTATGTTACCTTTGGAGTCCTTCTTGGTTTTAAAGACCCATTTACACCCTATGAGCTTTACTCTCTTAGGTAACTCGACAAGACCTCACACTTGATTTTTAGCCATAGAGTTTAACTCTTCTTTCATGGCTTCTATCCAGTGTGTAGATTGTTTGTTTTTCACAGCTTCTATAAAAGTCAACGAGTCATTATCCATATATATGAAATCACCAGGCTCCTAAAGGTACACCACATAATCATGATGTATGACAAATCTCCTAATTCTTGTGGATCTCCAAACAGGTCGTTCTTTAGGTTCAAATCGAACATGATCATCCTGTTTGTGCTATCCTGCATTGTCCACGATAGGTTCACTTTGGATTTGTGCATCAACAATCGAATGATCAACCACATCATCATTAGGAATAATAATGCGGTATCTTTCGGTGCTTTCCTTAACAGGTGACGAAATTGGATCTTGTACTTTCTTAAAACCAAGGTTTTGAAGTTAATTTAATCCTACTAAACGATCTTCTAGGAATTTTGTCTTATCCGTTTCAACAATCTGTGGTGAATGAGATGGGCAATAAAACATGTACCCATTTGATCTTTCTGGATAACCAATGAAATATCCACTGATTATTTTTGGATTAAAGGCTTTAATGTGAGGGTTATACAACTTAGCCTCTGCGGGACATCCCCATATGTGCATATAAGACAAAGATGGTTTTCTACTTGTCCACAACTCGTAAGGAGTTTTAGGCATAGATTTTGTAGGTACCTTATTCAAAATATGCACAACAGTCCTTAAGGCTTCACCCCACAACTTCATGGGAAGTGTTGAATAATTCAACATAGCTCTGACCATTTCTTTAAGCGTATGATTTCTTCTTTCAGCTACATCATTCTGATAGGCACTACCAAGCATGGTATATTGAGGCACAATGCCTTTCTCTATGATAAATCACGTTAACGGTCCTTCTTTTTGCCCCATCTTAGTAAACCTACCATAATATTCGATACCTCTATCAAACCTGACTATTTTAATAACTTTATCAGTTTGTTTCTCTACTTCTTTCTTAAATTCCTTAAACATTTGAAAAACATCATATTTTCCAAAGATCAAGTAGAGATACATATATCGAGAATAGTCATCAATAAAGGTGATAAAATATTTCTCGCTTGTATAACAGGGGGAAAAAGGTCCATATACATCTGTGTGAACTATCTCTAATATCTCACTACTGTGTTTGACACCTTCTTTATATGTGTTTGTATGTTTAGCCTTTATGCAATCAACACATGAGTCATTGTTGGTAAAATCTAGAGATTTCAAGATTTCTTCATTTACGAGACTCTTTATTCCCTTTGCAGAGATATGGCCCAACCTTCGATGCCAAAACATGTAAGATTTATCATTTATCAAGATACGTTTATTTTCAACCAATGCGTATTCAAAAGTTAGAGACTCCTAAGTTTGAATCTTCACGTTCAATCTATACAAACCATTATAAACTGATGCAGAACCAATTTCAATTGAATTTCTATAAATGAACAATTTGGAATTTTCAAACTTAAAACGATATCTAAATTTATCTAATTTCGAAATTGAAATTAAGCTTCTACTATATGATGAAATATAAAAGACATCATGAAGATCTAGAACTACCCCAATATCTAAAGTAATCCTGCAGGTCCCAACACCCTTCACATGTGAACGCATCATGTTTCCCAAATAGATGCTCTTCTCATGCATTGTTGGTTCCCTTCTGCTCAGGAACAACTATAGACCGTTGAAAATATGAACAGTAGTATCATAATTAATCAACCAGCTATTTTAAGAAATTTATAATAAATTACATTCATGAGAAACAAATGACAAATTACCTCTTTTTTCCAACCACTTTTTGTACTTTATGCAATTTATCTTCCTGTGTCCCTTCTTCTTTCAAAAGAAGCACTTTATGGGATCATAGTCGGATTGCTTGCCTTGGGATGTCTTATCCTCTGTTGGCTTCTTCCTAGCATTTCTTTTAAATACATTCTTCATTGGTTCTACCTTGGATGCATGAGAAGTCATATGTGCACTCTGCACCCTATCTTTTCAACCTCTCTTCTTCTTCAAAACACTTAGATATAAGTTCATTGAACATCCATTCATCATTATGTGTGTTGTAAGAGATTTTAAAAGGTTCGTACTCCATGGGTAAGGACGCTAGAACTAAATGCACTAGGAAAGAATCAGAGATGGTGAGCTTCATGTCATTTAGCTGAGACGTTATGTTTCTCATTTCCAAAATATGTTGGCGAATGTTTCTCCCTCCAGTATATTTCATAGATATGAGTTTAGACATCAGGGTACTGGCTCTGACCTTGTTTGAACTCACAAATTTTGCTTCAATAGCACTTAAAAACTTTTTAAATGTCCTGCATTGTGGTATGGCACTACGAATATTTTTAGCTACTTTAGATTGCAAAAGCAACATGCTAAGTCTATTTGAGCGCTCTCACTTCTCAAAAGCAGTCTTTTGATCAATAGTGCTTTGATCAGTTAGAGCAACATGTTCTTCTATCCTTAGGGCTAGATCCAGATCCAGATCTATATACCCTAATGTAAAAAGTACAGTCGCTTTCCAATCACTAAAATTTGATTCATCGAGAAAAGGTATACAACTAGAGTCATCTAAAATCACAGGTCTAGAAATTGCACGACAAAAGACATGTATCAAAAAGGCATTCGTATGAGACTAAAACTTTAATGAAAAAAGCAAAAGAATAAAGGCCCTTAATATGCTTATTTCCAGGCGAGTGAAGGGGGTCATCGAAGTCCTACTTTGGTAAGAACTCCAACACGCGAAACCACTTCGCCTACTGACCATATTCGGTAAAACTAAGGTTCTTGTGAAGTTAGACCATCGACACAAGGTACCTTTGGATACACATGTGTGATGTATCTCGACACATTTACCTTATTTTACCCTACTTAAATTTCAAACATGATAAAACTTCCTTTGGGTCATTTATCGTTTCACGAATCTAAGTACAATGTTGATATCGACTTAAACTGAATGATAGTATTGAAATTCTTTGATGACATACGTGTATTCAGTCACTTTGGTGACGTGAATACATTAAGTCATCTAACTATCCTTAATGTCAATATGAAACAACGCCTTGAAATGGTTCAAGACTAGATGAGCCGATCATATGAACCATGAACCAGTCTGAAAACTGGATGAACCGGTCATATGACCCATGAACCGGTCAAATGACCCACGAACCGGTCAAATGACCCACGAACTGGTCTGAAAACTGGATAAACCGGCCATATGACCCATGAATCGGTCCGAAAACTGGATAAACCAGTCAAATGACCTATGAATTGGTTTAAAAACTGGATGAATCGGCCATATGACCCATGAACCAGTCTGAAAACTGGATGAACCGACCATATGAAGCTTTGAATCAGTTCAAAATATACTGAATCGGGTCTGTAATGCTCTAAATCGGTCTCTGCATCAGTGAATCGGTCTCAGTTGTCTGAGAACTGGTTCTAGAGAGATCCAGATCGGCTCAGAAATAGGCCAAACCGGTTCAGACCCTATTACAGATCATTCAGATCCGGTTCTGTCAGACTGACAGATCCAGAACCATATAATCCGGATTTTGGATCAGTCACTGAAACAACCGGGTCCGACCTACCCAGATCCGATCCAGAGAATGTATTTTGGATTCGGGATTTGAGACCCAAAGATCTAAATCTGGATCCAAACTGAATCGATATTATGGGCCCGTACGGGTCATCAGATCTGGGTCTGAACTTCTACCCGATCCAAATGAACTTAATGAACCGGATGTGGTTCCAGAGATCCAAAGTAGATCTCACAGACCCGACCCAAATCCAAAAACATAACAGGTTAGGGTCATGTGGATTTTGGATCCATTACCCGAGAATCTGATCCGATCCAAAAAAGACTTTTATGGATCGGGTCGGTAATATGGATCAGGTCCAGTTATGGATCCGATCCGGATCCAAAAATATGTGGGTCATGGATCGAATCAGAATGGCCCCCCACCTGAATCCCGGATCCGATCCAAATAACCTTATGGATCGGATTTGGGTGGGGCAGGTCCGAATCCAAACCGAGACCCGAAACTGGTTTTAAAAGAACCTGAAACACGAAATAGGGTTTTCTGAAACTCTATTTCGCTCTTTCTCCTCCGAATGCAGATGAAGATTGCTGTCATCGGCTGCGGCGATCCGGCAATCTAACGATTGCCGATGATCCGATGGCAAAGTCGGGGTTGCCACCACCGTCAGTGACCCAACGGTCACTTGCTTTCAACGGTGGGGCGACACCTGCCATAACAGGCCCACTGTCGTGCTCTGGCGACTCAACAGTCGTCGACGACAGCTTCATCGGCTCTGCAGAACCCTGATGGAGGAGAAAAGGCAATGGGAGCAGCCGGCGCGCCCTTCCCGACTGAAACCCCCAAATCTGGAGGTAAGCCAGTCCAAATTAAATTTTATTTTTTACTCTATCACCCTACGGCGACAGTCGCCGGCTGTCGATGACACCATGTCTCCCCACGGCGACCTGTTGTCGACTGCCTGCAACGTCACCCCACGGCGACTCCGCTCTGCCAAAAAACATTGTCACCCAATGAAGACAGTTGCTGAAAAAACACCATCGAGCCCTCGCAGCGGAGGCGTGGTGTGGGCCCACAACCTAATTGTTGGGTCGTTCGGGATCACCTCCCCTGTTGTCCTTGATCTTATACTGCAACAGAAAGGCACATCAAAAAACACAGATGAACTGTGTTAAAGAATATAACTGAGGAGAGGTGTTGTGTACCTGAGGCAGTCATTGTCGACTGCTATTGACGGAGGTGGGGGTCGACTAGAGCAGAGAAGGAACGCTACCGGAAGGTGATGGTCGTTCAGGACAAAGGGGTTATCTCTGCTCAGCCGGGCTGCATCCACCACAAGCGCAGGCTTCCGAAATGCAACCGGTGAGTCGACCTTTTCCCCTTCTTAGCAGATATTAGATGCTTCTACTTGATGAGGGTTGCTCATGATACCCTCTTATACAGGGCATAGGGTGGGGAACAGTTTGCGTAACTGTTCCCCCTTGATCCTATGCAGGTTTATCGGAAGAGATCATCCTTGATGTGGGGATGAATCCACATCGTGGATAACCACCACGTAAATCATGGTGGTTAATCCAATAGAAAGAGATTTCAATTTTCTCAAAAACTGAAAGTCACGATCGACCACTAAAAAGGGTTGCCCCCATATAGTGGTCGGCCGGTGAGGCCGCCGGTATGGCCAATGGTGAATCTTCGACCATCGGCGAATGGTAGCCTCCCTATTTCGGCGATGACCCATGGCAAAAACCCCATAAAAAAAAACATCCCACGAAGGGGTTTGGGGTTTTGGCTAGCACGACGGTCCGACGACGGTGACACTCCGGTGAACCTTCTCAGCAGTCAGCAGCGTCGGCGAGGCCTCCGACGATCGTCATCCCCTCACCTCCCTGACAAATGCCACGAAGGTAAAGGGTTCCATTTTTTTTCCAGATATGTTGTTGGTAGCAACACCTGCCGCTGGGCTGGCTGTCACCACCGACGACCAACCGACAAGGTTGCTGACGACGGGGATCCGATCCTTGCCTCACCAACGATGATGATCGTCCAAAAAAATAAAAAGAACCCTTTCGGTTCTTTCTATTTCACTCAAAAATTTAGAGGCTCTCCGGACACCAGGCAGCCACCGACGACAGTGGTCCCGCCGACGATGACAACATTAATTGTCTCGCCCTTCCTGCCTGACGAAAGTCGTTTCTGCAAAGGGGTAGGTCGGATCACCCTGTTTTTTTTTAGAACCTTAGCAAGGGTGTAACAGTACGCTTATCACCGACAAACTGCATCCTAAATGCCATCGATCATCGATAGCAGAACGGGCATACTCACATGCCGACCCCGATTCTACTACCCACCAACTCCAGCATCGGGAATGTGACAACAAGCCCAAGCCTGCATCAGCAACATAAATCAAATATGATGTCGTCGACGAACGTCGAATGAACGCTCTGCACCGACACGTGCAACAGAATGCATGAGAGTGGCTCATAACCCAATGTTGACGTATTCGCATAAATTGAAACCAGAATACAAAATAAGCATGTAACAATAAACGCCATGGCCAATACAAGGTGTGGGTGCTCAACATTCTCCTCGACCTATCAACACCCACCTATCAACACCCACGATGAGTCCAAGCCTTCAAGTAGACGATGAGCAGGACCCTAAACTCCATGACAATTACGGGCAATAGGCTAGAGGCTATAGTTTCTGGCTGCACTCATCTTCCAGTCAAGCCTTCTATTTATAATGAAAGATAAGAGGTGGTTACAGAATATGAACTCTTCCCAGAACTCTTCACATTCACGTAACCTCCACCCCCATTAACCCTCATTAAACACCCACTAACAGCCCCACTAAACCTCATTAGTGTTAAATCGGGTCACACTATGGGTTGGACCCAAACCCAAATGTCCAACACTACAACCATGATGACTTTAAAGCCCGTATACTGTATAAATTATCTGTTCACACTCACAGTCACGGCATTTCTGCAGTGGGGACAATTCCCATTTTATGTCCTTTTGCAAGATAATAGAATTTCAATCCATGAATATCTGCTTACAGAATTGGATACAAAGGCATGAACCCAGTAAGCCATAAGACAACCCATTTCCGTTTTTTTTTCCTATTTTATTTTCATACATTAAATGACCAGCTTGATGATTAAATGAAGTACCAAGCGGTACAACAGATTTGGTATTTACAATCATCTTTGAATAGAGAACAGCTCAAGTTTTTTGAGTGCATTACCGTCAGTGCTTCCTCTGACCTGATACGAACTCCAAACTTTTTGTTTCTTCTTTCATGAATACAAACAAAAAACTTTATTTATTTGAGAAGAAAATCAGATGCACATCTTAAGCATTCCTTGGAAAGAGAGAGTATCTGGCACAACACCGAACCAGTCATCAAGGGTGGAGTCGGTTATTTCCATGATGCACTTTCGATCAAGGAGGCAGGACTGCAGATTTTGCCCGATCAGCTTCAATCATCGATTTGATATAGAACTCACCAGCTTTATAAGATGACCTCACCATTGACCCAGAAGCCACATACCGGAAACCCTGCCATGAGTAATTTTTTGAGGTTAGATCTCTTCTCAAACCATCACCTATAAGTCTCTCACCTATATACTGAAGCAACAAAAAATTTTTAGTATCGGAACACTGCAAAGACTGCTGGAACCATTCTCAGCTTTGCTATAAACATTTTAAAACAAAGGGGGGAAATGATGTGTTGCCTCTTCTCAAACCATCGCCTATAAGACTATCACCTATATAATGAAGCAACAAACATCAATTTTAGCCTTAGAAAACTACAAAGACTGCTGGGACCATTCTCAGCTTCGCTATGAACATTTTAAAACAAAGGGGAGAAATGATGTTGGTTGGAACATTGGTAGTATCTGGAAAGATAAAACCTCCTGATTGGTTTCCAGATCACACATTGTAACCTGTTCTGTTTCTCTGTTGGTCGTTACATGTCTGCCTAACCCCATCTTGCTAATACAACACAATAAAGGGCAACAAACAAAACACCACCTCTCTTTACTTGTTAATGTTATGCACAGAATATGATGATGCAGTCTCATGCTTATGGTTTCGTGAGATCCCTGGCAGATGTCACATTTACAAGTTATAAGATAATCAGCAAGATAAGACATAGCATAGTCATTACTTGTTAATGTTAGGCATAGAATGCTGATGTACTTTCATAATTATGGTTTTATGAGATTGATGACATATATAAATTGTGAGATAATCGACAGACATTATGTAGACACACATTTATGTTCTTAGCAACCTTAGGAAATCTAACAGCATCCTAAAATACTATACTAGACTAGGAAAGGAAATTTCTACTGCAACAAAAGCATCCACTTCGTTATCCATACATGGTTACTTGGCAAAATGGAACAAGAATGTGAAATAATTTTATGAATATGAAGTAGCGTTAGAATAAAGGAAAGATTTAAGCTAAAATTTTTACCAAGTGCCTCTATAAGCATCTTTGGCTTAAGCGTTTTCAGCCTCTGCACTGTCTCTGCAAAATGGCCACTATCTTGATCGGGCAAATCATCTCTGTCAACACTAGTTATCACCACATAGTCCAATCCCCATGATGCTAATGCTTCAGCAACATTGGCAGGCTCATCAGGATCGGGAGGAGGTGGTGTCCTTGATGTCTTTACATTACAAAATCTAAAAAGATAAGATGTTGGAACTCAGGTTGATTGCACTCTTAGATGCTCAGTACCGCCTAAAGTGGTTGAACCAAGCTAAGCTACAAAAAAAATACATAAGTACAACCTTAATGGTTTCACCAGTATCACATAAAAGTTAAGCACTTGTGATAGCAATTCTCAAGAAAGCCTCTGATTGGCTCATACACAAAGGAATTACTAAATTGATATGGCAAAGCATTCTCAAAGGTTTAGATTAACATAAGAGATGAACTCTGCATAAATTTTTTTGTTATTATAGTTTCATATTTGATGGAAAACTAAGATATAAGGATCTCCAACCAGGGAAAACAGGATGAGAAAAGCAAAGGGGGTGGGGGCGGTTTGCACAATTTGTGAAGCAGAACAAAAGTTCATAAACTAAGTCATTTCCATGATCAGAAGGAATGAATTACAAAATTATTGGGAATTGTCTTATTAATAGTTTCGTATCTAAAGTACAGGATTTATGATATTAGTATAACAATGTGAATTTCCTTCAAATTTCCAATGGCAATATAGAGAAACACAATATACCATGTTTTCAACCTTTCAGTTTTCTCAGCATGAGAAAATGATCATAATAACTATGAAAAGCAAGACATGAAAGCCAATTAAGAAGTGATCACATGATCCATTTGGGGAGAAAGTAAAGAGCACAATGCCATATCAATACATAGGGATGGTTTGCCAGCGAGCTAGAAAGAGAAATATTAAACCAGCATTACTCTCCTATCCAAAGTAGGTTTAGTCAATCGCAGCATAGCTCATTCCATTTTCTTTTCACCCTCATCAAGCAATACAAAACTTTTAGTTATGACTAAACAAGTACAAGAAGAGCCCCATGGACAAGTAGCCATAAAACTCTGTGTATCGAGGCATAAACCTTTATGTATCCTAAAGATGAACTGTTCCAAGGCATATGCCTCAGATGAAAAATGAGAGCAGATCAGGTGCTCTCCAAGCACAAAAATAATGCTTGGGGTTGAGGCGTTTGACACCGGCACAAAAATTTTCTGAATTCTAATGGAAAATATTTGTCATTAATGAATTAAAATTTGGGGAACGAAATCAACATCATGCATTCTGCTGACCACATTACATGAAAACAGATGCAAAATAGACAAGGGGAACCACAACCAAAAAGACCAAATAAGCATGTCTGCGATCTGGCACAATCATTTTCCTAGAAAGAAAAAAATGGTGGCACAATCATTTTCCTAGAAAGAAAAAAATGGACAAAACTTAGCTCAAATTAGTATCTTGTTTTTAATATATCAATCCATAGGAGTTTTTTTTCTAGAAAGAAAAATTTAGACAAAACCTTAGCTTATATTAGTATCTTTTATGGGGTACATTAATCCATGGGAAACAGAACTAGGAGACAGAATTCTGCACAGAATTTCATATCAACAATAACTAATCATACTTCACAGAACATTTGCAATGTCGAGAGAAAAAACTGAAGCAAAACAACAATGAGAGAGACATCAACTGGAGGAAATCAAGGCAACATGGATATCTTGAGAGAAAAAATGAAAAACACAAAAACTACTTTAACTACAATGTGATTTTTATACAAGCTCTCCAGCTCCACCATTTTAATGCAGCTCGCACATGGTATCTGACCTACCAATTAGGATCCAAGAACAACTGAAGATTGATATGGGCACACCTAGAAACCAAAAAACATATTTGCACAAGCTCATCAATACTATCAAACCGTTGTGGTAGTGATCTCCATCAATTAACTTGCAAAGCCTGACCAACAAATTCTAACAACACAAAGTCTACAGAGCCAATGCACATAACAAATTGTTACACTATTATAAGCAGCCACGATCCAACAGGACACACAAAATCAAAATTTTGAAAAAAGAAAGAAAAAAAACTCCACAATGACAAATAACCATAGAAAGATAGCACATTTTTTGCGCACTCTTGCAAATCTAATTGCGTTCATAAAATCAAACTGAATCCACAATTTCTACCCAAATTAACGATCAGCCTCATTCCACTAACAGAATTAACTACGATTCAATCAAAGGACAAACTGAATTCAAATCTTTGAAAAAGGATGAATTCCAGAATGACAAAATAACTATCAAAAGATCGCACAAACAGTGTGCTCTCGCAAACCAATTCCGCTGATGAAATTGAAAAGGAATCCAAAAAGAGAACCCGATCAAATTTTCGATTCAAAACAGACAACCCAATCGATGCAAGAGATGGGAAACCAGAAATTACCTGCATCAGCGGGTGCAGGTGTCTCCGAGGATCATGATCGTGGCGGTCGCCGTCCCCATCTCGCTGCCGGACCAGCACTCGGCGAGGTTGGGGCACCGCGCCTCCTCGCAGACGGTGTGCAGCTTGAGCTGCCTGAGCTTTCTCTTGATGGTGGTGTACTTGGCGCCGCCAAGGATGGCCTCCTTCATCCACTTGGGCTTCGGCAGCGGGTTCTTCTTGGTGCCGACCTCGACGGAGTAGGCGTCGCCCCGCTGCATCCCGATGAAGTCGTAGAGCGCCGGCGACTTGACGGTGAGGCGCTCCCTGAGGGCGGGGAGAGAGGGTTTTGAAGGCGGGGAGGGCTCTGCGGAGAAGGAGAAGCGAAGGGGAAGAGGGAGAGGGCGGGGAGGATGAGGGAAGAGTGGGATCTCCTCCGGTCGACGGAGACCAGAATCGATGCCATCGTCCGTCGTCGCCTTCTTCTTCCACTCCACCACCACCACTACCACCAAGCACCGCTGGATTCTCAGTTTGGAGAGGAATTGGCTGTTTCAGACTTTCTGTGGTCTAGAAGGTTGGTTTATATAGTGGGGCCCGGGATATTCGTAAATGGGTCGGGTTAAAAAAAAAGGATCCGGATTAGGTATGGGTTTGAAATTCGATGGATTAGTAATAGGGCCTGATATTTGGGGATGTCAGTGCACCGGATTTTATCCCATATCCAACAGAATTCGATGCTTTAGTTGCATTTGGTAAGCCAAGACAACAGGTATAGTTACAAATACGTTATGGAAAATAGGGGTACAATATATAAATAATGCACATGCACATATGACTCGGTTCAGCCATTGACCCAACCGAGTCATATGAAAATTGGTAGACTCGGATGAGTCAGCTTGTGACTCGGACGAGTCCTGTGGAAAACCTGATCAAACAAGGTTTTTGACCAGGGAATGGGTGAGTCAAGTCACTGAGTTGACTCATGATTTTTAAACATTGGTTTGCCCCTTGCCAAAAATGGGTACGGGTACTGGTACCTGGTACTGATACAGATACATAAGGGCTTAAAAGGTTTCTGGTACATTTTTATTTGAAACACTTATTGAAACGGTTTCAAAAAATATGGATACAAGTTTTTAATATACATTGATATAGTTTCTACAAGAATTGGTACTAGTTTCTCAAAAGTTGATGTGAAGTATATATTTTTATAAATTAAAATGACTAAAATAAATCATTGTTGTAGAATAATTTTCACAAATTATAATATTTATTGTTCTTAATAAAAACAATGTATTTATAATGACTAAACATAATATGTAAATAAATCATTGTTATAGAATAAATTTTCACAATTTTTAATATTTATAGCTCTTAATAAAAATAATGTCTTTATAAAATGACATTGTTGTTTGTATGCAAAAATCCTAAAGATGAACTTGATACTCATTTATAATACAATAAAAACGTGTTTCTCAAGTAATTGACACTAATTTCTTCAACATTTGATACTTTAGTTCAAAGACAAGTTTTGTACCAATAATATGGACACACCTGATATGCGGTACGCTAGGGTGTATCCAGTACCAATGCAATTATTGTTTGCCCCGCACCAGAAAATAGAGAGAGTAAATATGGAGAAAAAAGAAAACAAAAACAAGAAATTAAATATATGTACTTGGCCCCAACGGGATACGCCTTTACATTTGGGTTCCGTTTGTCTACAGTTGCGGTACATATAGTACATACTCGTTACTCTCTCTCTCTCTCTCTCTCTCTCTCTCTATATATATATATATATATATATATATATATATATATATATATATAACCATCAAGTTAATTTTTTTTTTTAAGACAAGCTGGGTTTAGGCATACCCACCGGTTACTGTTCAAATGTCTCAGCTTGTGTTAAAGCTACTCATGATCCAGTTAGTTAGAGCATCAACACCCACCCACCCTTCCTCCCCCCACTTCAACTTGGTGCGAACACGGGAAAGTTGGTAACAGAATTGATTGGTCAGAACGTCTCTCATCTGCTAAACTCGAGACAAAAGGAACTCGATCTGTTCCTTGTGTTCCCTTTGGGGTATGTTTGATGGCTGGTTCCGCTCATCCTTCGGGACCAAAAGCCTCAAAATTACATGTTCTTTAACAAACATGGGACGCGGCAAACTCGCATTGTCGGCAGCATTCATATTTCTGTGATATTTTCGTTCCACCTCCACCCCGTTACAAAAAGAATGGAGACAGGAGGAACAAAGTAAAAAAAACAATACCTCATCTGCCCCCCTCTTTCTCGCCCGACTCTCTCTTTCATGTGCAGTAGGATCGCCTTTGGTAGAGTTAGCGGAGGGGGAGGACCGACCATGTCTCCGGCCACCATCCCCGGCTTCCACCGTACCAAGGTAGGCAAACTTCCAGTCATCTTTTTCTCTTCCTTTGTTTTTTTGTTTTTTCCACGCCCCATTTGTGATGAAAATATTCCTATAAGGCAGCCAATGTTTTCTCGATAAGCTTGTCTTCCGAAGATTAGGAGAGAATCCTGCAGAATTGTTAGTGATTGATCCTTAACGTTTCTTGTTAAGGCAGTTACTATTTTTTCTCCTCATTTCCTTATCTTTTATCCTTTTCTTTTGTATAAATATCTCATGTAAACAGTGAAAGAAATATAGAAAAGAGAAAACCTTTGCGCTGCCTTCCGCCATGGATGTAGGTTGTATAGCCGAACCACGTTAATTCTTTGTTGTGACAAATCGTTATCGTGATCCATGACCATACTGTGTAAATCGCTACACAATGATACTTGCAAATCGCTACCTGTCTGTAAATCACAACAATATCAATGCCCACACTATGTAAATCGCTACATGGGTCAACGCATAAATCGCTACATGGTATCAGAGCATGCGTTCCTTAATATTTGATCTTGCGGTGTTCTTCTGATTTCTTTTTTCTACGGTCATGGACAATAAATCGGGTAACAATGGTGGAACTGCGACAACATCAATTGGCAGTGGCAACGCCTCCATTGTCATTCAAGAATCTACAAGTCCTTCACACAAGATAACATCGTTGTTGCTGAATGGAACAAATTATGCTTCATGGTCAAAGGCAGCCATGTTGTATCTAAGCGAAAAATCAAAACTCGAATACGTTACAGGTGATCAATCTAAACCAAATCCTGGTGATCCTAAGTACAAGGGGTGAAAGTCTAACAATGACTTGGTCATGTCTTGGCTGCTCAATTCAATGGAGCCAAAAAAATTGCTAAGGGCTTTCTTTTCTTTGAAACCGCTGAGAAAATGTGGAAAAGTGTGTGAGAGTTATATAGCGAGCACTATGATATAGATCATATGTATCAACTCTCGCAAAACATTCAAGGAAATAAAAAGACGAAGAATCAGCCCTTCTGTGAGTATCTTGGTAAAATGCGAGGGATGTGAGACGAATTGGACTCTTACACCCGTACTGTGATGGACTCTATAACTTTTCAAAAGGTAAAAGAGCAAGAGAAAATCTTCCAACTCCTTGTTGGCCTTGATTCTGAATATGAAAATTTGCGTAGTCAAATTTTGATGGCTACCGAACTCTCTCCTCTGAATAAGATTTGCTCCATTATCATGAGAGAATAAACTCAAAAGTGGGTGATGAACCCTATGAAAGACTCTGAACAGAATGATAAAGTTGCTTTTTTTGTTGCACCAAACTTCATGTCAAAAGGCAATGAGAAAAATCTTAGGAAAAACAGGATCAAAAGATTTTGCACACACTGCAAAAGACACACCAAGGAATGATGTTGGTTTCTGCACAAAAAACCAAGCACCCCAAAGTATAAAAAATCAAAAGAAGAAGTCTTTGCTAAAATCGCTTAGACCAGTTCGTCTGAGACACACACTCTCATTGACAAACCTACCGAGTTAATCCAACACTACAATTGCAAGGATACCAGAGTTGCCGCATCAACCAACACTTCAAGTATTTCAGGTAAGACTCTACCTTACTCAAAATCTGATTTTTGGGTTATCGATTCAGGGGCCAATGAGCATATGACAAATACCAGAGATGATTTGATTAATTTCAAAGACTTGGACTATAAAAAGGATGTCACCTCTGCTAATGGGTCATCCATAAGGGTAAATGGAATTGGTGAAACCCGATTCGTAGAAAATCCAACAAATTCAAACATTTTGTATATGCCGCAACTTGCCACTAACTTTCTGTCAATATCCAGGATTACTCAAAAACTAAATTGCAGAGCCATCTTTACTCCAACTAATGTAATTTTTTAGGACCTGGTGACTCAGAAGATGATTGGTGAAGGAAGGATGTCTAAAGGGCTATACATCCTTGATAAGAAGGAGACGACATTGATAGCTCAACACAAAAATAAAAGTCAGCTTTGGCATATGAGACTTGGTCATCCTTCCAGTCTCACATTAAGAACTCTTATGCCTAGTTTATATTTTGATTCACATGATTGTGAAATTTGTCAATATGCTAAATTAACTAGACTGTCATTCCCTATCTCTGAGACTCGTGCTACTAGCATATTTGATCTTGTTCACACAGATCTGTGGGGTTCGGCCCCAGTGGACTCCTATAGCGGATTTAAATACTATTTATCTTTCATTGATGAATTTTCTAAAACCTGCTGGATTTATTTGCTTAGATCAAAGGATGAGGTGTTTACCAAGTTTTGTGAATTTTACAAATTTATTGAAACACATTTCGATAAAAGAATCAAAGTGCTTTGATCTGATAATGGGACTGAATATAAGAATCTTCTATTTAAAACCTTTGAAAAGGAAGCAGGGATGGATCACCAATTCACTTGCGTAGGTACTCTTCAGCAAAATGGAGTTGCTGAGCGCAAGAACCGACACCTCATTAAAGTTACAAGGTCTCTTCTTTTCCAAATGAAAGTTCCAATTTTTTTTTGGAGTGATGCTATTATGACTGTATGTTACATTATTAATCGTATTTCCAGTAAACAACTTGGAGGAAAATCTCCTCTTGAAATTCTTAGAGGAAAAAAAATCAGCATTGAGCATTTTAAGGTGTTTGGTTGTACTGTGTATGTCAGAATTAAAGAGAATGATAAACTTAGCCACAAAGCTATCAAGTGTGCTTTCCTCGGATATTCTTCATCCAAGAAAGGATATCGGTGCTATGATTCAAAAGATAATAAACTTTATGTCTCTCAGGATGTAGTATTCAATGAAAGCAAAGCCTTCTTTGATGATCAATATAAAGAGAATACTTGTGAGGGGGAGATAGTGCTTCCCAACATATCTTGGTATGTTGACCTTGTCATACCCCATATTTTTGAAAATACCTTTGAAAGCCTGAACCAAACCGAAGGTGCTAGTGATGTTAGCCTACAAAATCCTACTACATTGAGAAGATCTCAAAGGAACCATTTCCCTCCAAGTCGGCTCAACGATTTTGTTATATATGTTGTCACTGCTCACCCTACTGAAAAATGTTTGTCATATAGTCATGTTTCTAAAGAATTAGTTGCCTTCCTTAGCCACATTGAAGCCCAAAGAGAGCCTACCTCATATCAAGAGGCTAAAACTCAACCATAGTGGACTTTAGCCATGCAAGAGGAACTTGATGCATTACATAAAAATAGAACCTGAGAAATCGTCTCTCTCCCTAAGGGAAAGCGTGTGGTGGGATGTCGATGGGTATACAAAATCAAGTACAGAAGTGACAGAGCTATAGAGAGACATAAGGTCCGATTAGTAGCTAAGGGTTATACCCAAACTCAAGGGCTTGAGTACAAAGAACCCTTTGCTCCTGTGGCGAAGATGAATATTGTCAAAATTCTTCTAAGTATTGCTTGCAATTTTGAATGGCCTCTATTTCAGTTAGATGTCAAAAATGTTTTTTTTCAAGGTGATCTTAATGAGGAAGTCTATATGAAATTACCTCCTGGACATCTTTAAGAAGGTGATTCAAATATCGTTTGCAAGCTTAAAAAACCGATTTATGGGTTAAAACAATCTCCTCGAGCTTGGCATTACAAGCTTAGTCAAGCACTTGAGAAAGAAGGTTTTGCTAGAAGCTATGTTGATAGCTCTCTGTTTATAAAAAGAGATGGTGAAAAATTTGTTATCATACTCATTTATGTCGACGACATAATTATCACTGGAAATGATCAAAGAAGCATTGACACTCAAAAAAGGTTATTACAGAATTCGTTTGATGTCAAAGATCTTGAGCGATTACGATATTTCCTAAGCATAGAAATAGCTCATTCAAACAAAGGCCTATTTCTTTGCCAGCGGAAATATGTCATTGGTCTTCTTACTGAAACTGGGAAGATAGGATCCAAGCCTGCAGCTACTCCCATTGAACTCCATGAAAAACTTGATGGTTCTACAGAGGAAGTTATTGCTGATGTTGAAGGGTATCAAAGACTGGCAGAAAAGCTTATTTATTTAACTGTTACTCGACCTGATCTCACTTATGCTGTAAGTTTGGTTAGTCAACACATGCATGCTCCTAAACTAGTTCATATGAGAGTTGTTGACCAGATCCTTAGATGTCTGAAAGAATCTCCTAGATAAGGCATGTGGTATAAACAGAATGTAAATACTGACATCAAAGGCTACTCGGATGCAGACTAGGCAAGGAGTTTGGACCAAAAATCCACTATTGGATATTGTATGTTCATCGAAGGAAATTTGGTTTCGTGGAGAAGTAAGAAGCAAAGTCTTGTTGCTAGATCTAGTGCAAAAGTAGAATATCGGGCTATGGCAACAACGACTAGCGAATTAACATGGGTGAAATCTCTACTAGACGACATTGGTCTCAAGGTTGAGAAACCCATACCAATGTATTGTGACAATCAAGTAGCTATTCATATTGCAGCTAACTCGGTCTTTCATGAGAGAACCAAGCATATCGAAATTGAATGCCACTATGTTAGAGAAAAGGTTCAAAATGGAGTACCCTGTACACCATACATTCAGAGTATAGATCAATTGGCCGATGGCTTCGCAAAAGGAGTCTCATAGAAACTTTTCCATGATCTTGTAAGCAAGTGGGGATGCTTTAACATATACGCCCCACTTGAGGGAAAGTGATGGAAATATTCCTATAAGGCAGCTAGTGTTTTCTCGATAAGCTTGTCTTTCGAAGATTAGGAGAGAATCCTACAGATTTGTTAGTGATTGATCCTTAGCGTTTCTTGTTAAGGCAATTACTATTTTTTCTCCTCCTTTCCTTATCTTTTATCTTTTTCTTTTATATAAATATCTCATGTAAACAGTGAAAGAGATATAGAAAAGAGAGAGCCTTTGTGCTGCCTTCCACCGTGGTTGTAGGTTGTATAGCTGAACCACGTTAATTCTTTGTTGTGACAAATCGTCATCGTGATCCACGACCACACTGTGTAAATCTCTACATAATGATACTTGCAAATCACTACCTGTCTGTAAATCACAACAATATCAACGTCCACACCATGTAAATTGCTACATGGGTCAATGCATAAATCACTACATGTTGGGTGGAGGAAAACGTGAGAGGACCAAAGCAACACCATGACCCTACCCGACCACTATCAGCCACATAGAGTGAAAAATGTTCTTGAGGTGCCGTCGTTGAACAGACGACACTTGAACACCACCTTTTTCTGGCCACCCACATGGCCGGAATGGTTGCGGTCGTGTTTGGTCTGGCCAGAAAAAGCTTTTTTATTTTCTAAGACCCTCTGTTGGTTTTACGATGGTGGGTTAAGTGCCACGCATGTCAGATTCCACCTTCCCACCTTATTTTCCAGCCACCCTCTTGGTCGGATGCAGCCGGACTCTTCTTAGTTATCGGATATGGGGTGGCTGGTCTATTGTGGTTTTTTGAAGGGCTGTTCTGAGTCAAATGGCTAGCAGTTTTGAGCTTTTGGAAGTGGGTGAAGTGCCATCCTTATTCTTTTGTTATAGCCACTAATGCATGAGAGGAACAATGACTAAAATTCTTTTGTTGTAGCACACATTAGATTTTGGTTAAATTTTGATAGAAAGAAATAAAATAATTGTTTTGTATCATCTTATGGCTTTCACAGCATTTTGCTAAGAACAGAAGAAAAGATTATTGGTGTTACTGAATTCTCTAGTTTTCTTCCCATGTATGTTCTGTTAGTAGAACAATGTTTCTGAATTTTTGAATAATCATGCAAGTGTATTAAGATAAGTGATGTCAATCCTTGTTGGGTAGTTTATGATGTTTGTTTCAATCTAAGTGTAAGACAAGTTACAATGTGGTTACTCATAATTGTTATAGAAGTTACAACTATAGCTAGAGGTAGGGGTGGCAAAATCTGACCCGACCCACCAACCCGACTCGCTTCTTAGCCGGGTTAGAGTTTGGCTTAAATGGGTTTATGTCATAAACGGGTCGACCCGCCTAACCCGTTTATTAAACGGGTCGTATTTGTGTTAGGGGTATGCCAACCCACCAACCCGTTTGACCCGTTTAATAAACGGGTTAGGCGGGTGGGTCAACCCGTTTACATGAACCCATCAACCCGCAACCCGTTTATATATATATATATATATATATATATATATATATATATATATATATATATATATATATATATATATATATAAACTTATCTAACGATTCTAACCCTAACTCATAACTTTACACTTAAGTCACCCACCTAACTCCTTCCTACCCAGCCGCAACCGAGAGCCCGAGACCTCTCCTCTCCAGTGATGGTGTGCGCCTATGCGGTTATCGGGTCTATGTTATCGGGTCGACCCGTTTAATAAACGGGTCGCCATGTCGTGTCAACCCAACCCGTTTATTAAACGGGTTAACTGTGTCGTGTCGGGTTACCCGTTTAATAAATAGGTTGTGTTTGTGTTTGCCACATCCGACCCGTTTAATAAATGGATCGTGTTCGTGTTGAGGTATTTTGACCCGCCAACTCGACCCGCCAACCCATCGACCTGACCCGATTGCCACCCCTAGCTAGAGGAAATGGATCATAGGTGACCATGTTGATGGGCCAAGTGAAGATGCAAAGTTTTCAAATGATTTTGAAGTAATATATATTGGAAGTAGTTGTTCTTTGCTTGTTGTAGACCGTGGCAAACAGGCAATTAGAGATATCCAACTTCACTTTGATGATTGTAATTCGATTAAATTGCAGCACCTTTTGTTTTTCTCATGTTTATAGTTTAGATTCTTTTCTGTTAGTTGATTCTTGGTGGAGCTTGAATACAATGGAAGTTGTGAATTGTTGTTGCAGGGATTGTTGTGCTTCTCAGAGCTGGATTTTTTTGGTTACATGCTGGCTCTGCTATAAAGAAGAGTTGGAACCATAGTTTCACTACAGAATGTGAGTACCATGCTCCATTGGCACCAGACCGATCCTAGTGTCTAAGAAAATTCACTGGTATACATCCAAGAACCTCCCTATATGTAATCACCGAGAGTTGTTTATGTGCATAACTTTTGGTTATTCTCTAAAAAATCACTTGAACCGATCTTTGTGCAAAACATGTTTAAGGAAATTGAGAAGACTCATCATATTAGAAATGGCAGAACATGTTTAAGGAAATTGAGAAGACTAATCATACTTGAAATGGCCATGATCGACCTTATTACAACAATTGGGAACCCAAACATCAACAACAGCTGTAATATTACTTGGTCTTTTAATTTATGCATGTTTTAAGAAGGAAACTGGATCCTTGTAATCATCAAGGATGCTTCTCAATGCCCATTTTTTTGTAATATTACCCTATCCGCATATTCTCAGGTTTATTACATCCCTAGAACTATCATCATGCATCAAGTTGCTCCTTTGACGGATGTTGGTTTGATGCTGGTTACGAGCACTTGATTTTTCAGTTTGCTTGAGAAGAGGATTGAAGTGATATGAACTGAATTTGTTGAATTTATGATGATTATGTTAATGAAATTGATCATGAAATGGGGTTCCGGTGAAGACTAAATGTTGTTGATGACAATCTTGTGCTACTATAAACCAATTTGAAAATCATATTCGAGGTTAAAATCCAATTTGAGATCCATATTCGAGGCAAAATTCATATTCAGAGCAAATATCCAATTCAAGATCCATATTCAAGGCAAATATCCAATTTAAGATCCATATTCAGGGCAAAAATCCAATTCAAAATTCATATTCGGTGCTAAAATCCAATTTGAGATCCATATTCAAGGCAAATATCCAATTTGAGATCCATATTCAAGACAAAAAACTATATTTGGGACAAAAATTCAATTCAAGATCCATATTTAGGGCAAAAATCCAATTTGAGATCCATATTTAGAGCAAAAATCTCATTTGAGATCCATATTCGAGGCAAAAATTCATATTTAGTGTAAAAATCCAATTCCAAATCCATATCCAGGGTAAAAATTCATGATTTTGGATATAATTTCATAATTGAATCCATATCGAGGCAAAAAATCATAATAAACTTGTTAAAACATGTAAGATGGTAGATGGATTGGGCCATCCGATCCAAAATGAAGTACTTCGACCCATTATCTATGAATGTCCAAGTTGTCTGCACATTATCATCAAACAACGGACATTTGGAACATAGCATTTGAGTACAGTCCAAACAAGCGTTGGACTTAGAACAGTTGTTACAGAATGAACATAACCAATGTTATGTTCTTTTTGTTCATTTTGTCCAAACGATCAAACATACCCTTGTGGAACTACTTGCACACGTCCAAGTTCTTTTTACTTTTGTAATTATTACTATTTGAACAAACGGATTATTGTTGCCCACAAGGGGTCGGTTCATCTGGTAGGGCTAATGGTCAATGTCACGTTGAGGGGACGAAACTCACGAAGAGCGTTCCTAGCTGCAAGGTCAAAACTGGGTGAAATTTCTGTTGAGCAGGGGGAACTTCAAGGGTTTTACCAATGAGAGGCCAGTCAACGTGCAGTAGCTGATCGGGCTTTTACTTTGGCCTAGCAGAAAAGGAAAAAAAAAACTTATTTCTCATTGTCAGCCATGGTTTGTATTTACTATTTAGGGTGCATGTGGATTGTGGATGCACCACTTGTCCCATTTTCTCTAGACAGGAGGGGTGCATCTAAACACCCCGTTCCCCCTATTTCAATCCTTGCGTAAACATTTTCGCTAAATCTGAATCCCTTCCAAGGACAACTCAACAAATAAACAGCCTTTTAAATCTATATATCGCATCAAAACCCAACTAAAATGTAATATTCCTTTACACAAATCATTAACTTTTCCAATTATAGTTTTTTTTTCAACGAAGAAATTTGTTTTCGATGAAGTTTCACAATAACAGTTAGCAAGAAATAATTCTGAACATGCCGCTGCGATCTATCCATCCACCTCTCATTCCCTGAACGGCCACCCTTTCATTGCCTGTAAATTGCCTCGAACCATCCAGGTTCCGACACATAAAAAAAGCATGCATAAACACCACCTAAATCTTCATATTCTTTTCTATACAAGTACATTGCATTTTGATACTCGAAAACATCTCAATGCCCGGAAAGCGTTCCTCTCTCCGGAGAGAATCTCATTTCTTTTCTTTTTACTACATATTTTGAACTAAAAAGAGTAAAAAATGAAAGAAACGAAAAAGGGAGAAGAAAAAAACGAAGAGACGAGAATAAGAAAGGAAGAAGAAACTTGCCTATGTGGGCAATGTATGCTAAGCAGGCAGCTGTAGCTTACGCCTGATCGACCGGGCATCCAGGGTGCTGGCTGGGCTTCCGGAAGGAGACGATGTGGCTGTTCATCATGAAGGCTGTGATGCACTCAGACAGCCTCACGTCCTCCATCCGCAGGTCGTACAGCCGCTGAGTGTACTCGGGCACGTAGGCGAGGTCCCACAGCACGGCCGTCCCGCCGGGCTTCAGCACCCTCACCACCTCCTGTATGGTCTTGTTCCGCTCCGCTGCGGCGGCAGCCGACCTGTGCCCGTGCTCCTTCCCCACCGTGTGCAGGAACACCGCCGACACGACGACGTCGAAGTAGTTGTCCGCGAAGGGGAGGCACCGCGCGTCCCCGCTCTTGCACGTCACGTACTCCTGCACTCCCTCCATCGCCGCCGTGCGCAGCGTCGCCGAGACCGTCTTCCGCCGGTCGAGCCCCACCACCCGCCCCGAGCTCCCTTCTTTCTTTAGCTGGAGCGCCACCGCGTTGAGGAGGATCCCCCGACCGCACCCGACGTCGAGGGCGCACCTGACGCCGGACCAGTCGCCCACCATCGCCACCATCCGCTGCGCCATCTCCCAGTGGAATGCCACGCCGGAGTACCAGATGTTGGCTGAGGCGACAAAGAGGCAGACGGCAAGGAGAGACGTCAGGCAGCCGGAGAAGCCGGCGATGAACCGCGGCGCGCCGGCCGGGAGGAAAGGGAACCAGTGGTGAAGGGAGAAGCAGAGTGTGTCGAAGTAGGCGAGGAGGAGGATGGCCAGGATGGTGAAGAAGGAGGCTTGGAGGAAGAGGAAGATGAGAGATTGCCATTCCTCCACCCCGTAGATGGCGTACACGTGCATCCAATCCCTACCCGCGGCTGTCTTCCCCATCTCTTTCCTTTCCTTCTCCTTAAACTACACAGATGAGCCTACAGATAGGCCTAAATCTGTATTTCCTCTTTCTTCGTCCCCAAACACTACTGAATGAATTCACAGATGCTGTTGCTATTGGACGGAATTAGGAGAAACGCCCTCTGATATTTATACAATTTTCGGTGACCGAAAAGAAGAAACGGATTCTTGCTCAAGAGTCTCTCGACTCTTTCAAAAGACAAAACGTTAAAGGGAGAGCATAAATGGAAAAGAAGCACCCTTGAACAGAGGGTCATGAGGGCGGCATGAACATTTAGCGAGAAAAACGAGATCATCTAGGAGAAGCCTCCCTGTAACTGCACCATAAAACAACTTCACCTCCCTCATGAGAAAAGAATGAGACCACGGTGGCAAAACCGTCGTTTTCTTCCGTAGGAGAGAGAGAGAGAGAGAGAGAGAGAGAGAGAGAGAGAGAGAGAGAGAGAGACGATTAAGCGTAAGTCTGACTCTGCCTTTGCGATCGGATATGCGAAAATATGCAATTTTCTTCTGCAGAAGATGGACAGGGGAGCTTATCGAGCAAGAGAGGAGGAAATCGACGGTTCAGAGATCGATCCCCAACGAGTACATGGAACCAGAAGCCATCGCGATCGACGAAAAGCTACAACATTTCAGGCGAAGGACACTGTTTCTACAAATGACGCCAAAGGTGAAAGCGAAGAAAAAGAAAACCAATGGTGATATTTACTGGCCTCAATCGTTCTGATCTACAGTGTTCGAGGACGAAGACGAGCAGAACAGCTACGGAAATCGAGAAATTTCACCGACGAGGTCTCCAAAAGCAGAGAAGTCCTCAGTCTGCAGTGTCGGAGCTACGAAAATGAACGAGGGAGTCGAGAACTCTTCGATCTTCAGAATTGGAGTATAACAGCAAGTAGAAGAGTGCACTCTAAAGGCAGAGAACTCTTCGATCCTCTGCGTTCTAGTGAAAACTGCGAAAATCGAGATTTCACACTCTAAAGCAGAGAAGTTCGAGCCACGGGGAGTACTGAGAGATGCTGATATCAAGAATTCTCACGATCAAGATCTCAAAATCAGAGAAGTTTCGAGATTTGCGGAAAATCGAGAGCTTTCGCACTCTAGATCTCCAAAGGCAGATAAAAGGAGCTCCAAGCACAAAAGCAAGTGTGATCGAAATCAAGAACTCTCACCGTCTAGATCTTCGGAACGAGCGAATTCCTCTCCGGATTCTGAGATGTATCGATCGGGCCACCATTTGAGAGCTCCGAGCTCGGAAAGAGAAGCGGAGAAGCACTGGCACTCCATAGCAACCCTTGGAGCTACTTGTAACCCAAATCGCACCCAAAAATAAAGCCAAACGAAAGCGACGACAAAGAAGAAAGAACAGAAGGAAAAACGAGAAATCGGAGACGAAAGCAAGGAAAGAACCACTCGATTTCGCAATTTTTTCTACTCGGAGTCCAAACAAACACAAGCGGACGGCACTAGTGCATGGGATTCAAATTCGGGAAAAGAACAAGAAATCGGAGGCGAAAGAGAGCGGATAAACGCCTCCGAGATCGCGATTTTCGGGGTCTTCCGCTGCAGTTTGATGATCTCTCCCACGTATGAAGGTGAAAAAAAAAAGTTCGGAAAACGCGGCTTCCGCTGCCTAATCGGCACTAAAGACTCAAGAAAGAAGAAAAGAAAGGAAAGAAAGGAATTTTTTTTAAAAAGGTTTACCTTTTACCGAGACGACTGAACGCGTCGAGATCAATCGAAGGGAGAGCAAGAGGAGTCTTCACTGGCCCAGTGAGTGAGCGAAAGGAGGCCGTGTATAAAAAAATTAAAAGAAAACTTGTGGGCAGGAGGTGGGTCCCACTCCTTCCGTGGCGTCGCGGACAGGGTATTTCTGAGAATTACAGCCGGAGGTAAAAACTTTACAGTGCGGGGGTATTGGGAAAATTACAGAAAATGAAATGACTATGTTACCCTCTCAGCGTGGTTGATATAAATGACCTCGTGGATTGTTCCACATACGAAATTACTATGTTAGCCCTCAATCATCAGTCATGATGTTGACCTACAAGATGCAGCTTAGATGTTCACCGAAGTCATTTTAGGTAAACACTTAAGGTAATATCGTCACTATGCCACGGTGTCGTTAACGCAGGGGTTCGCCATGCCTGGGCCCACAGAGATTTGTCGGAGGGTCCAGAACTGGACCCGGGTATAGTTTGTGAAATTTTTAACAGACCCGGGCACAACCCGAGTTCCGATTAAGGCCCACAATTTTTCAATGTCAAATGATAAAAAAATATTATTTTATCAGGACTGATTCATGTAGTTCCTATGGGGTTCGGACATAGTTTCTCTTATAGTAGACCCGATTAGACTCCGGTCTGGACTCAATATCATACTAAAAAACCTGATTCCACTTGATCCTAACCAAATCCGACCGGTTGACACCCCTAGTTTGAAAGGCTCTGCTTCCCATTCAAGTTGAATTGGGCAAATGTTCATCAGATTTGGGAATTACTAAGTCTCACATATGTGTCTCACATGATCAATTAGGGCTGTCAAAGGGTCTGGTTTGTATCGGGTACTCGACTCAATCCAAACTCATTTTTTTTTTCATTTTATTCAAGTTATTTTCAGTAATTTTTTTTTTATATTTTCATATTTATTTTCTGTTTTTCTTAGATAATTTATAGTTGAATAGATTTTCCTCTTAAACCGAACCTCCGATTTACATCAATTTGGTATTCAATTCAGTTGCATATATGTCATATCCAAATATACATCAGCGGATTCGGTAAGCCTGCTAGAGCAATTCTACTAGCTAGTCTATTCCAATTCAATAATAGTGATATGTAACCAATGAAGCAGTCTATGTCAATGACCAACATCTTGGAGGCAAACATCCTCAACTTAAACATTCAAACAACCTTATTCAATTAACCAATTTGATAATGTGATTTAGCCAAACCCACTTTGCAAATATGCTATTCGGTTTAGTTAAACTAATTTTTATGTCCCATCAACCGTTTAGACGAACCAACTATTGTATATATGAGGTAGTTCAAAGATATTCACTTTTAACTTTTTTTTGTCAATTGCTGCAATTCCAAAGATAATACTAAATAATTAGTTCCAAACTAGCTTGGTTGGTGTAGCACGTGACTCCGGTTTGCACATTCTGACTGTGGGGGAAGGCCAACAATACCAAAACCGTCAAAACAATAGGCCTACACCAAGAGGCTTGAGCCCACTGGCTACCCCACATTGTGCCAAAACCATGTCATTTTGCACCCGTAGTCTCTAAGTTATCCTAGGTGCCACCATGTATTGAGTATAGACAGAGTCAAACCCATGAGAATATTAAAAGGGTTGGCAGGTGGTCCGTACGCCCGGATGCATGCCGTCCGATCTAATAGCCGGACGGTGCGGATAGAATACACAAAACGACTTTTAGCGGCGGTCACAACCAAGTATTTGTCAGATCATGTGCTAAAGATGTCAGTTGATAGGCCATTTTTTCCTAAAACCTTTATTGCGTTCCGAAGTTCAAAATTTTCTTCTTGAAGTGCTCAAAGTGCTAGTTTTTTTCTCCTTTGGTTTTCTGACTTCCATGTGTTTATTCGTCGCTGAATCCCAAAGTGTGTCCATTGAGGAAAACAAAGCGGGAGGTAAAACAGTAGGGCTGAGCTTTTTGCTCACCTAAAAGATTGGGCTCAACGAACACACTTCTTTAGGTATCAGAACCCAGTACAAACATGGAAAGCTCAGCTTGGTTTGATTTAGTATAAGTTTGTTTCATATATTACACATAAATATATTATATAGTTTCATATAATATATATTATATAAGTTTTATATGTGTATTGTGTGTGTAGGGTTAATATTTGATGTTATTGAAGGCACAAAACTATTGACGTAGGTTCAAGCTTTATCGACTCAATTTAACTATATAGTTGTATTTAACATGGTTTGTTTGCTAAAGATCAAACATTGCATCTACTTATTTTGATCAAGAAATATGATTTTTTGAGTAGTAAAATTTTAGTGCATTGTGAGCCGTTGATTTTTGAAGTCTTCAAGAGACCTCCCAATCACATGATTCAAAACTCATTTTCTACTAAACAAACCTTGTAGATCGTAGGATTTTATGCTTTTCTATATATTATTCTTAGAGATGTTTTTATTTTCATAAATAAATGAATGAATTGAGTTTTTTTTTTATAATTTTTTTATATTTTCATTAGATCTCTAGTTTTTTCTAAGGTGGCATAGAAGTAGTTTGTAGATCGTAGCATAGATCTTTGCCAATTGGGCAACCGATTTGTATCACCGAAGAAATCAAGAAGCCCCATGCCACTCTAGTTTCTTAGTACAATAAACTGATGATTATACAAGTCAATTAACCAGATTCATCTAAACTGTTACCTATAGCAGTTCCCTGATCTCTCTCTCTTTGAGAGAGAGAGAGAGATTTAAGTGCTTCATTGCCACTTTTTGTAATGCCCCAAAATTTCAAACTTGTAAATCTTTGAAAATACGTAAAAAAATTAAAAAAGTTTTTCAGAGTTTTTATTTTTAAAGAATCAACGAAAATGATTTATTTTGAAAATGAAACAAGTTGACAACTTTGGGCACGTTAGCACAAAAACCTTGCTCAAAACTACTATCAAAGCATTTTTAGAAGACAAATAGTGAGATCAAAATATATTCATTACTAACTATCATTTATACAAAAGTTTTAAGATTTCCCATGAGACAAAACTCTAAAACTCTAACAAGGAACCCATACTCAAAAACTGCGAGCAGGAGAGTGAGGCCTCGAGTCATCTCGTATTGCATCATCGCTCGTCAAATAGACTGCCTAATCGTCACCTGCCCATAAATTGGGTCAGTCGACAAAAACTATTAGGTACGCAAGTAAGATAATATGGAACTGAAATAACTATTTGATAAGCAGTTTAAGACAATTTACAACTATGAAAGCAAGAACAACTAGCTATGCATGAAATGAGCTATATTAGCACAATCAATTTATATCATAAGTAGAGATGAACTAACATGGATAATTAATTTTGCATGCAAAGAGTAATTAACTACCACAGTTAAGCATAAACAAATCATACATTTCATAAGTGATCAAAAGTGTGAACATGATATTTATTATTTCGATATTAAATACCCTGTAGGTATGCACAAACGTGAAACATAGAAACAGCCGAGACAGATTTGTGGGTTTATTATGCCATGTATTTTAGATAACCCAGATGGTTGACTGAGTTCGCTCCCCAAGAGGACGATCAGTGACCAAGAGAAAATTCCTTGATGGCATTCGTGGCCAGGATGCATCCTATTTCTGCAGAATCACCTAGGAGCTACCACCTAGGATAATTATGGTAGTCCCTTTCCCCTAACTCCGATGACTGGAAAAGCTGAGTCATTTGCCTGTGGGGTGATCATTAATGACCTGTCCATCATAGTTTTTATACCATTCATCCTCTCTCTCGATGAACCGTAGAAGGCAAATGGGAACGACTGAGGTTTCATAATCGTGCCCCATTCTACATGCTCTGGTCTGTTAGACCCACTCGAGCATACGTCAAGGGCATCACTCAAATATTTTACAGGTATATGCAATTGCTCAACAAATTTCTCAAAAATAAAAGAATGTGTGGCACCACAATAAAAAAACACAAGGGTCGCCTGGTTATCCACCAAAATAGTACCTTGCACAAGCTCTCCCTTGGTCAATTGCTTGACGGTGGTGGTGTAGACACGTCCCAAAACTTTTTTCATACCGCTCATCCGTAGTTGCTGATAACACTGTTGCTGAGGTGGTTGAGGAATGCCACCAGTCCACCGAAGATCGTCAGCTATCTTCTTGTGACAATCCTGAATAAAGTGGCCCATCTTGCCACAATACAGGTAGTTGCCTATCTTGTGAGGGCAAGCCTACCCAGCATGCGATCTCTTGCATTTTAGACAAACCTCGCTAGAGGGCTCCCTGGGTGGCGAGTTGCCCTGCGGGCGATGCGTTTTTGCTGGAGGGCCTTGCTTCCTCCCTCCCTCGGTCTTCACTGGAAAGGGCGGTCGTTTGACCTGGCCACCGAGAGAGGTCTTTCTCTAGTCACCACCAGCCGCAGGTAGCTTCTTGCCTTGCATGTTTTTAGAACGCTCCCAATCCTCGCTCAAGAGGGTGGCTGCTGCTATGGCTGCGGAGAAGGTTGAGGGCATACTAGTGAGGACTCTATGTCGGAGTCCCTCCTTCAGTCCCCGGATGAACTTTTCGGCATGCTCACGATCATCCTAGAACAAGTTAGGGCAGTAGCACTCCAACCGCTGAAACTTGGTGATGTAATCGTTCAAACTCAAGTTGCCCTAACACAACTCCACAAACTCGATCTTCTTCTTTTCTCTCGCATGTAGGGGGAAATTAGTTTCCCAAGAAAGGCTTTTTAAAGGCCTCCCAGGAGATTATCGTTGCTTCAGGAAACTGCACTTTCTGGGTCGTATCCCACCAATCACGGGCATCTTCTTGTTATTTGGAATCGACAAGACCTAGAACACACATTCCACCTCCTTGATCCAGCTCTCAGCCATGTCTTGATCTACCTGGCCAGTGAAGATCAGCGGGTCGAGCTTTAGAAATTTCTCGTACGTCATGCTCTGAGTCACCTCTGAAGAGGGAGCTTGATCCCGTTATGAGTGGACCTGACTCCTAATCGCCTCTACCAACGTGTTGAGGGAATCCATTCCAAATCCTCTTTGCTCAAACAACTCATCGGTGGAGTCCTCATTTGAGCTCCTTACCATCCTTGAAGATAAAAGAGCGCAAACATCAATATTCAATCAATTATAACAAAAAGCATATTACTTGATAGAATAATACACATTACTTGAGTGGTTCGTATAAAATTTCAGTTGTGCTGGTATACAAGCCGAAAAGGAAAAATCATCCAAACAAGAGTTCGCAGACCCCAATACAAAACTCAACAGACACCGACCCTCTTCAAAGGGGATGTCCTCCTCAGAAGAACCTGGTGGGTGATAAAGGCCGGTCAACCCGAACATGCTACGCACACTCTCGTGCTCTGGAACATACACTACCGACCTAGTCGTTGTCAAGGGTACTTAGTAAGCAGGCGATAGTGGGGAGCCAAAACTATCCGTAAAGGTGGGTGGGGGTGGTCGGTTAGCCCAATAATTTGATTGAGACGCCCCAGATCCACCCCTTCCCATGAAGGGGCCCCTCCCCCTCACGGATCGACCACGTGTCTGACACACGCTTCGACTCGAGCCACTACCAGTACTAGCCGGAGAGTCCATCACCCTAAAACAAGAACTGAAAACAAACTTACGCAAAAATTTCAGTTTAAGAATAAAATGAAAGCTTGAAATAAGAAGGTCTACTTACAGCGCGATGTGGATGCCGGATGATCGAGACTCACTGTTTTCAACTACTCTGATACCAAGTTGTAACACCTCGAAATTTTAAACTTGTAAATCTTTAAAAATACATAGAAAATAAAAAAGGTTTTTAGAGTTTTTATTTTTAAAGAATCAACAAAAATGATTTATTTTGAAAATCAAACAAGTTGACAACTTTGGGCACGTTAGCATAAAAAGCTTGCTCAAAACCACTATTAAAGCATTTTTACAAGACAAATAGTGAGATCAAAATATATTCATTAGTAACTATCATTTATACAAAAGTTTGGGGATTCTCCCTGAGACAAAACTCTAAAACTCCAACAAGGAACCCAAACTCAAAAACTACGAACAGAAGAGTGAGGTCTCGAGTCATCTCGCATCGCATCATCGCTGTCAAATAGACTGCCTAATCGTCACCTACCCATAAAATGGGTCAGTCGACAAAAACTGGTAGGCACGTAAGTAAGACAATAAGGAACTGAAGTAACCATTTGATAAATAGTTTAAGACAATTTACAACTATGAAAGCAAGAACAACTAGCTATGCAGAAAATAAGCTATATTAGCACAATCAATTTATATCATTAGCAGATATGAACTAACATAGATAATTGATTCTGCATGCAGAGAATAACTAACTACCACAGTTAAGCATAAACAAACCGTACATCTCATAAGTGATCAAAAGTGTAAACATGATATTTATTGTTTCGATATTAGCTAGAATATGAGTACGCATAGACATGAAACATAGAAACAACTGAGATTGATCTAAGGGTTTATTATGTCATGTGTTTTAGATAACCCAAATTGCTGACTGAGTCCACTCCCCAAGAGGACGATCAATGACTAAGAGAGAATTCCTCAAGGGCATTCGTGGCCACGAATGCATCCTACTTCTGCAGAAGTACCTGGGGGCTATCACCTAGGATAATTACGATAGTCCATTTTCCCTAACTCTGATAACTGGGGAAGCCCAATCATTTTCCCATGGGGTGGTCATTAATGACTTGTCCATCAGAGTTTTTGTATCATCGATCCTCTCTCTTGATGAATCATAGGAGGCGAATGGGCACGACAGGGATTTCTTAACCGCCGCCTCATTCTACATGATCTAGTCTGTTAGACCCACTCGAGCATCTTGCTTATAAAAGCAAATTGTAACCATACTGTATGTGTTTTATCAAGTGCTTCTCACACGTTCGAGGTTCCCTACGACCTCTCATCCTACTCATCGTAGAATCATCCATTTAAGTGGACGATAACAATGATAGGGGTATGGGTTTCTCAAGGAGAACCCAACATAGTGTTTCATAAGAGCATAATATACAACAAGTAATTTTTAGCATGCTTAACATATTGTGAAACAAAAAGTATCATACAAGTCTTAGGATCGCTTTGGATCCAACAAAACACTCCCGAGTGCATCGACTCAGAGTGGAGCAAGGAGCTAGGGTGTTCCAGCTTTGCTTTGCACATCTGTGCTCTCAAGAAGCTGAAGCCCCGCACGAGAACCCTTTTCTC
Organism: Nuphar pumila; assembly: GCF_984573655.1. Taxonomy (NCBI): domain Eukaryota; kingdom Viridiplantae; phylum Streptophyta; class Magnoliopsida; order Nymphaeales; family Nymphaeaceae; genus Nuphar; species Nuphar pumila. The sequence continues at coordinate 36,510,104 of NC_143254.1, forward strand.
GAGACTAAAGCACCTATACCCAACTTTGCATCTTTCTTGAAAAGAACAAAGTTGATAGGTGCTCCTATGCGCCCTACGAGGCAATGCACGAAAGGAGCCACAAAGGCATGACCACGTATTGCGTGCTGCAGCAAGGAATGGGAAAACAACAAAAAGCAGGAGTGTGAAAGTAAAACCTATTCACATCAAGCGTGGCGGCAATAGAAAGCTTAAAAACAGGATGGTAACGACAGGAATGTACAGACATGAATTTAAGTGCAGAAAGGTAAAATACAAGAATTTAACTACAGAAAAAGTAAAGACAAGAATTTAAATGCAGAAAAGAGCCTGTGCACGTAAAAGCACAACGTCAATAAAAAAATGTAAAGACAAAAAAAGTAAAAGGACAAAAATCGTGAAACAACATCCTTGAGTTAAAAGCATACATATATAGATATATGTATACATATATATTTGTTCCTTTTCATTTTTAGATTTTTAATTTATATTATGTTATTTTAATCTTTTATCATTCTTTGTGCCACTTTTCCCAACCTTGGAGAGTTGTGATTCTGTATATGCCTCCAAGCATAAGCGAGGACGGGCTAATGCCACGAGGTGCAATATGTGAAAAGGCAACATGGAAACAACAAAAGGAAAAGAAAAAGGAGAAGGGAGGTATGCATCTGCCAGTCCAAGCAACGAAAAAGGGCAGAAGCGAAGTCCCTGCCGAAAACTGAGGCAGAGATAGGGAGGGTGAACCCCCATCTATCGAGGAAAACAAAAGAGACAGGGCTCCTGCCAAAAAGCTTAACAGTGGTAGGGGATCTGCCCCTGCCTACCGGAAAAAACAGAGAGGGGCATGGGTTTTACCCCTGCCTAAAAAGTTAACAGCGGCAGGGGCATGGCCCCTGCTTGCCGGGGGAGGATGCCAAAGGCAGGGGGCGAAGCCCCTGTTGGAAGGTAGAGGTGGCAAGGGCTTTGCCTCTACCTAACCTGAAAAGAGGGTCAGCAGGCCCTGCCTGCCGACGAAGAAGAAGGCGAGAGGGGGTGTGGGCTCGACTAACAGGCCAGGCCCAACCCCCCCTGCCTGACAGAAAAGGGACGAGGAGGGACTGAGCCCCTCCTCTGCAAATCAGTGGTGCAGAGAGGGGCCAAGCCCCTCCTCTATGAGTGAAAGGGCGTAAGGAGGGGCTGAGCCCCTCCACTGCCACCAGCACTCTGAGCGAGAGAGGGCAAAGGCCATGGCTCCCTCCCCTCTGCCAGTGATGGGGAAGAAGGAAGACTGATGGAAGAAGAGAAAAAAGACACTGAGAGGGGAAAGGGTTACCTAAGGACCGACAATGGGTAGCCAGCGTCGGGGCTGCAGTAGCTAAAAATGCAGAATGAGAGGGGAAGGTCGGGTGCCCGACAGTGGCTGTCGGGAAGCACAACAGAGAGAGAGAGAGAGAGAGAGGGCCACCTAGGATGGTGGCGGATGGTCACCAGCGGCGGTGATCGTTGGTGGCCTGCCGGAATCACAGCAGAGAGGGAGAGAGCGAGAAACCCTGACCATCGACCTCTTTAAATAAATGTCGGAGGGGGGGGGGGGGTGTACCAGAGTTTGGATCCGGGTGGGGTCTGGACCTGACCCAAAATCAAATTTTTTATGGGTTTTACAGTTTCAGTTACCATCTCAACAATTAAGCACTATGCTTAGGCTCTCTCATATAAGTTCTGAACTTTTAATGGCTTTGTTGCACATTAGGCTTTGTTTATGAGCCTTGAATCAGAGGTGGGTTTTGGTTTCATAATGTAGGGCTTGGACTGGTGAAGGATTATCAAGTTGACCTCGATCTAGGTATTCTTGAATCAGATGGAGTTGGAGATGGTGGGACAAATTCCTAGGTGGATCAAGCTATAGATCCCAATGTTGTCATAATCCTATTGGAGGTGTGTGGAGCATGTTTCCTACCTAGATATAAATTCTTAATTTCTACGGATACAACTTTGTGATAAATTAGCGGTAGGTAAAAACACCCAATTTTTATTGAGATATTTTTTGTCTAAAATTTTATCTACTCTCAAGTAAAGGTTGTCTTCAATCCGATTTTTGGCCTCCAAAGCAATCTCTTTTAGACTTTTGATTAAGATAACAATCAAAGAAGAGATTATCAGCTTTTAAGCAAACCAAAAATTACCTCAAGCTGACATTAGAATAGAAAGTTATGACCCAAACAATCTTTCAACCTCTAACTACAAGTTATAGTGTCATTAGCTCTCGTTGAATTATCATTAGAGCCTCTTGAATTGTCATCACCAGTCACCTTGTTGTTATCATAGATCCTCTTGAATTGTCGTCAGTCACCTTATTGTCATCACAGTCTTAGGCTTATCGTTATCATCCTTGAGTTGTCATCAAGGGACCTTTTATTATGGAAAGATGGCCCCCTCCACAGATGACATGCACCCTGAGTTGTAGAAGCTTGCTGATTATCACCATGGTAGAATTGAGTCATCAGTTGTCATCACTGGCTAGCTGTAACGACAATCTAACTTGCCGTTAGCATACCTCGATACTAACTCATTGTCAGCCACCATTTTGCACACCTTTAGAACATGATTTGCCTTCTTAGCCTTCAAAATTCAAAAATAGAAAGTCATACCATCCAAAATTTTCTTTCTTTAAACCAAAAACCCATCCAAGGCATTAATTTGTTATCAAAATCTCAATTGTTCATTCAAAACAACTTATCTAACAATCGTTCATCTAAATGGATCTCGGATACATAAAAAATGTATTTGGATCCACCTAAAAATTTATAAATAGAGAGACCTTTTCCTATTCCAAGATATGAAATTGGCACTGTCACTTTTCACAAGTCCCTACAAGGCTTAGCCTAGCTCATTTAGCCTAGTCGGCCTAGCTTACCCACTTAGTCTATGGTTCAGATCAGCTTAGTATCATCCCTTTTGAAGGTCGCACCAAGCTGAAGTGTCGTCCATACTCCCTCGCGCTTGTCAACAACATAAAAAGGACTATCTAAGCCCCATGTGAGACTTGGCTCTTGTTTTTATTCACATTTTGTTTATTTTACGTATTTCACAAAGTTTTGATTTGTCAAATGTTCGTAAGTCTTTTGTGGATGTCTTTTTCTCTAGTTTTAGTGGCTCCTACCTTCAAACTCGATTTCTTTTAGGTCTCCTATATGAAAGTACAAAACTCCACAATGCTACTGCTCCTAAACGAAGATTAAGGATTCCTAGTTCGACTAGTCCTTGATCAACAGAGGAGGAAAGGCTCTTTATCTTAAATAACGATTCACACACCCTCTCGAAGTTCGGATCCATTTTTAAAAACAAAATATCTTTTATTTAAAAACCTTTATTTTTTTGCATTTCAAAACCTGAGTAAGTATCCATAAGGGGTTGCAAGGGGGTCGTGTCCCCTACCCTTAAGGTGGGGGTTCAGGGGCGTTAGCTCTGAGATGAATTTTTTTGATAAGCTTGGAGGGTATTTTTATAATTTTACCCTAGATGCCTTGTAGGATCAAACTACAACTCTTGTAGTTTCCTTGTCGTATCCAGCAACACTGGTAGACACCATATAAATTTTGTACTCTTTCTATTTAAAGAGACATCCTCCTTTGTATTATGTATCTCAATCAATAAAGAAGAAGGCTCGACGCGATCGTAGACGTAAGCAATTCTTTTTTAACCACATAAAATCTTTGTTCTTCGTGTGTGGCTGTTTTTTCTTTTGCTTTTTTTTGTGCTTCTTTCTTTGATCCATCGGTAGTTCAAAAGGTTGCTGCTCAACAACAAAAGCGATTCAAAATGGGCCAATTTAGGATCAGTTCAACTAGTATTTTTAATATTTTTTAAGAGGGTTAATTTTTTAATATGTTTAAAGATTTTTTTGTTTTTAATGCCATGTCATCCTATGGTAAAAAGTATCAATTAACAAATGATTTGATTTGATTTATAGGGTGTTTTAAGAAATTGATTCACCGATTGAACTAATTTTAACAATATTGGTAGATCCAGAACCTAGACAAGACAGGTGCACTGTTTGTATGTCCACGAGGGGTAGAAGAGGACAAGGGAGGCGTGCCTACAGTCCATCACTTTTGATCATGCCTCACAAGGATCCAAATCTGAGGTTTGATCATATCGAAGAGGTGAGTTTATTTAAGGATCTGTTTACAGATCTAATACAATCATGGATGAGAAAGACCTGAGAGAGAAAGCTTTAATTCTAGTGGAACTCTTTTATTTATTTTCTTATTATTTTCTTTGAATTATTTCATTGAAATTCCAATTAAATTCAGTTTCAATTCCAGTTATTTTCTGTTATCCGTAGTTGGTAGTCTTAAATGGCAGATTCACACATAAATCTGACCACAGGTTTATGTCATTTACCTCAAAGCAGGTTATATGCCGCCCCCCTGAAGACGGTTGTTAGCCACAGTGCGTGTTCGGGGGTCCCAATGAGTGCCACGTATATAAGCTCGTGGGGCTCATATCCTTGTGTGTGTCTGCATCACTTAGCATCGTAATCTAGTGCGATTGCAAAGACATAAGTACCCTTTCTCGCCATTCTTGTCATGAAACAACAGCTCGGGAAGATGACAAAAATATCCTCTATTCAAAAAAAGGAAAACGATGGTTCGAGATCCTCCATCTAGAAAAGTGAAATGCTAGTTCGAGAATGATGTTAACTCTTTATAGTCCAAATGTTCCATTTTGCCCTAAGCAGTAAACTTTTGCACCATCTGCTGTAACAGGAGCTCTCTTTGACGATGCAAACTTTGTCGTCGTCTCCTGCCACCGGAGTAGCAGTTGTACTATGTTCTACTACTGCCGGAGCACCCTTTGCCATCATCTGCTGTCATCGAAGCACCCTTTTCTGTCGTCTACTGCCGCTAGAGCACCCTTTTCTATCGTCTGCTACCGTCGGAGCATCCTTTGTCGTCGTCTATGCAGTGGCAACATCGTTGCCACCATCGGCTGCGTCTACCTTCTGGGTGTTTCTCCTCCAATGTCGGATTACCAAGGTTTCATTATCCAAACAAATCGATTTATAAATATGAATGCTAAATCTTACAACTGGTTTTACTATTCATGATAAATAACACCTATTTTTATACTGAAGCAAATCGATTTGTACCTATCCACCTTCTAGGCGTCAAAAAATAGTTAGTTAGCATGATTTGTTCTTATGAAGGCTAAACATTTCAACGATGTGTACTTATAAAGGATATATTTCTACAATAATTTGTACGTTCGATGCAGGAACGATTTATATGTTTGAAACATTAACGATTTAATGAAACTACCATGATTTGTATTTAAGTTTGATAAATCATACAACAATGTATATGTATGAAGCCAAACGTTACAATGATATGTACTTATGAAGGTTTTGATTTATACAACGATTTGTAAGTTTGAAGCAGCAATGATTTATACATTTAAAGCACTAAAGATGTGTATTTATGAAGTTACCTTGATTTGTACTTAAGTTTGTTAAATCTTACAACGATGTTTACTTATGAAGCCAAATATTATGATGATTTGTAATGTTAGTGATTGTGTAACGAATGAGATAATTTGTATTATTATATACTTGGGGAGGCAGTTGTAACATATAATGATGCGGTTAAATTTATGTGTTGTGCAGGTTAGCAATGTCTAAAGCTCATCAGACAAGAAATCCCCCAGCGTTCTATGGGATGAATATTAGAGAAGTTATTCGTCAGTCCTATCTATATGAGCGTTATGAAAGGTACCAAAATATAATGAAGATTGAGAATGATAAAGACATAGACAAAGCGTTGAAATTGTATTATGCGGAGGATTATCCATCAGATATTGAGGTTGAAGACCAAAGGAAGATTGAGGAAGAACTAAAGATAAAGAAGAAGAAGAAGGATGGCGAAGAGAAGGAAAAGCAAAGGAAGAAGGAGGAGGAGAACGAAAAGCAAAGGCAAAGGAAGAAGTCAGAGGAGAGGGAAAGGCAAAGGAAGAAGAAGGAGAAGGAGAATGAAAGGCAAAAAAAGAATGAGGAGGAGGAGGAGAGGGAAAGGCAAAAAAAAAAATAAGGAGGATGAGGAGGAGAGGGAAAAGGCAATTGAAGAAGAGGAAGGAGGAGGAAGAGAAGGAAAGGCAACTGATGAAGCAGGAATATTTTGTAAAGCAAAGGCAGATAAGGCAAATGAAGGAGGCGGAGGAGGAGGAGAGAGAAAGTCAAAAAAAGAATAAGGAGGAGGAAAAGGAGAGGGAAAGACAATTGAAGAAGGAAGAGGAAGAGAAGAAAAGGAAAATGATGAAGATAAAAGAGGAAAGGCAAATAAAGAAGCATTAGGATGAAGAAGAGACAAAGGAAGAAGAAGGACGAGGAAGATAAGGAAAGGCAAAGGAAGGAGAAGGAGGATGAGGAAGAGAATGAAAGGCAAAGGAAAGAGAATGAGGACGAGGAAGATAAGGAAAGAGAAAGGAAGAAGCAGGAGGAGGAAGAGAAGGAAAGGAAAAGAAAAAAGCAGGAGAAGGAAAAGAATGAAAGGGAAAGGAAGAAAGAAATTGAAAAGCAGAGGAGGGAGAAGATGGAGCGAAGGATGGAAGAAGTAGAAAAGCAGTGGGAGGTGGCAGAGCAACAAGAAAGGCAGAGGAAGGAAAGATGGGGATGAAGAGGAGAAAATTGTGACAAAGGTATGTAAATCGATCATGTCTATCACGATTTACTGTGATAGGTATTACTGTGATAGCGATTACCATGTATAGCGATTAATGTATAGTGATTACTGTGATAGCGATTACTGTGAACGATTTACTGTGATAGGTATTACTATGTATAGTGATTACTGTGATATCGATTACTATGTATAGCAATTACTGTGATAGTGTGTGTGCAACGATTATTATTTATAGTGATTACTATGATAGTGTGTGTGCAACGATGATTATTTATAGTGATTATTATTGTCTACAGTGAGGTGTAGAAGTATAAATTAGACTAATTTATAATTGATACGAATAATATGCTATTTTGTATTACAGGAAGGTCAGAAGAAAAATAGAGCACCAGGTGAAAAGCTCGGAGGGCGATGTCAGTGGTCTATAGTTCTGTCGTAGTATGGACAGTTGAGTGAATATCAGAAGGATCAATTATGAAATATGCACCTCGGCAGCCTTCTGAACCAACATTATTTTGAAACGTACTAGAACACCATGATCCACCTAGTAAATAAGTGGAATCATCAGACAAACACATTCCAGTTTGATGCTTTTGAGATCACCATGACCCTAGAAGATATGGCGCGAATTACTGGCCTTAAGTACCATGGCAGTGCTGTCCTATTACTGGATTCAAACTATAACGCAAGGGAAAAGTGCACAACTCTTCTAGGAATGTTGATAAATGATTGGAGTCAATATATTTCTGATAGAAGCAATTCCACATCGATGAAAGTTTCTTCTTTCTGTAATAAATGGGAAGGCCGGTCTGCTACATGTGCATTTGAAAGAGCTGACCAAGAGTTGTGCGGCTTTCTTCTTTATTTTTTTGGTCTTACTTTATTTTTTTATTGTTCTGGTTCGAGAATAAGTTACTTGTGGCTGCAGTTCTTGGAAGACTTAGATGAAATCAACAACTATGCATGGGGTGCTGCTATACTCGCACACTTGTACACTCAACTTTACCGTATGAGTAAGGGTACAAAAATCATTTGGAGGGTTTTGGCCATTTGTTCAGGTATTTGTTTATTATATATTTAGTACTTGTGCAATAAGCTCGTTGAAGGTTATATTCTTACTAATATATTATTTTTTTAGGCCTAAGCGTGGGAGCATATTGTCGCATTGCGTCTTTAGTGTGACCATGCAATTTGTGATTTTCCAAAGATCGGTCGGTAGGCTAGAATAAATGTCAAGGAGGATAATGCTAAGTTTATTTTAGATGGTCTGCAACTAAATGAGGTAAATGGTTTAAAATCATTTACAATCGGCTCAGCATTTATCATTCAATAGTATAAATCGTTGAAATGTTTAGCATTCTTAAGTAATCATCGATGCAAGAATTTGTCTTTGTTAGTACAAATCGTTATCGCTTTAGCATTTATCTTTTAGTACTATAAATCGTAGTAATCGTTTGTATTCTTAGTAACAGTCGTTGTAATATATTTAGCACTCGTTATTATAAATAATTTTAATATTTAGCATTCATTAGCATGAATAATCGTCTATACCTAAACCATAATCTCCAATGTACAGGTTGTGTGGAGACCGTATGGCAATGGAGATGATGAGGACCAAGAGCTTGTTGTTGAGGGTGAGAGAGTGCCTGACCGCGATATTTGGTTGTTTAGCAATTATGAAGCCAAGTTGCAGCATGGTAGTCGAGTTCTCCTACAATCTGGCTTGGGACAGTCTATCCCAAAGAAGCCTGTGGATATCAGAAGGAAGATGAATAGTGGTGGGGCTAGAAACGTGTTGTCACAAATGCTATCGGGAACAATTTGATAGCTGAAACAAAGGATGTGTTTGTGCCATAGCGTATAATTATAAAGAACGACAGTATGATCCCAACTATTTCCGAAAATATTGGAAACCCATACATCGAAATCTGGAGATTGAAAATATTGGAAACCCATGCCTCTCTCCTGTCCCCCATCATGTCGCATCCCAGTATAGAAATAACGTCAATCGTCTCCCTCCGACTACAACAACGATTATCTCAATAACAGTACATGATGAGGAGTGGATACAGCTCACAAAAGAGAATGTAGTCTCTAGCACAAGGTTCAAGATGTTAGAGAGAGAGAATAAGGACTTACGGAAAGAGGTGAGCAATTTAGGGAGACAAATGTGGTCACTGGTAAAGATGATGATCAGTGTTTATAATAAGATCGAAGGAACAAAGAGGCCACCGAGGATAGAGAGTCCACCAAGAAAAAGAAAGAGATGATTTGTATGTCATAGTCCATATGAGTCATCAAGTGCCACTGAATAAACGATAGTGATTCTTTTTATCCTGATAATTATTTATTGTAATTCTATAATTCTTTATTGTAATTCTATAATTATTTTTTGTAATGTAACATTCTTTAATTGTTTATTTTTTTTTTAATAATTATAACACACAAGTGCCACTGAACAAATCATTATAATGTTTGGCCTTCATAAATAAAAGTGATCGCATTTGTTTTTCATAAGAGATCACAATTGGCTTGCAATCAGTTGTATATAAGAGATGGCAATTTGTTTTTTATAGAAGGTGTTCTATAACGATCTGTAAAGCAATCCCACCTAAACCCATCAAATAATTGATCCAAATCTGTTTGAATATTCTATTGCGATTTTCCTTCATGAGCTTTGTCTTAGGGAACGATACATTCCATCGTGATTTACACAATGACATTAAAAAATGACAGACAATAAACAATAAACAAATCAACATGATGTTTAGACTTAGTAAAGAACAAATTAAGTTAACTTGACCGATACAGATGCCATTATGTATATCGATCTGGGATAATATCTGGTATAATGATTCAGATACAATACATGTACAACAATTTGTCTTATCACGAATTACACAATGACTGATAAAAATCAGAAAGTAGAAAGAAAAAATTGTTGAAGGTTATAGTCTTACTAATATATTTATGTTGTAGACCTGGGCGTGAGAGCATATTATGGCGTTGCGGCCTTAGTGTTGCCCTACAATTTATGGTTTTCCTAAAGATCGACTGGTGGTTTAGAGTTAATGTAAAGCAAGATAATGCTAAGTTCATTTTAGATGGTCTACAATTAAATAAGGTAAATAGTTTAAAATTGTTTACAATCGTTTCAACATTTATCATTCAGTAGTATAAATCGTTAAAATGTTTAGCATTCTTAAGTAATCATCGCCGCAAGATTTTGTCTTCGTTAGTACAAATCGTTATCTCTTTAGCATTTATCTTTCAATACTGTAAATCGTTGTAATCGTTTTCATTCTTAAGTAATAATCGTTGCAGGATTTTGTATTCCTTAGTACAAATCGTTATCGCTTACGCATTTAACTTTCAGTACTGTAAATCGTAATAGTCATTTGCCTTCTTAAGTAATGATCTTTGCAGGATTTTGTATTCATTAGTACATATCGTTATGGCTTTAGCATTCAACTTTCAGTGTTGTAAATCATTATAATCGTTTGCATTCATAAGTAATGATCATTGCAGAAATTTGTATTCCTTAGTACAAATCGTTATCGCTTTAGCATTTAACTTTCATTAATGTACATTGTTATAATCGTTAGCATTCTTAGTAACAATCATAAGATATTTAACACTCGTTATTATAAATAATTTTAACGATACATTACAACCACATTCATTTACATGAGTATTTAGTTACAATACATCATGACCAATTATTTGACTTAGATACAATACATGACCATCATCAGCATCAAAGAAAACAAACATCATCATCAGCATCAACCCACGTTCAAATAGTGATGTGCTTCGAAACAAACATCATCAATATCATCAACAACATCAGCACTTTCAGTTTACTCAGTGGCCTTCGCTAGTCACTGGAAACAATTAAAGGCAAATCTATCTACCAATAGAGGTCCTTATCTATTTGTAAGTTTTTTGTCACGATATATATTGGTAGTAGATAAAGTTCAGGATCCTAACAGGTAGAGAAGATGCATCCTGCATGATTAGCATATTTGTCATGAAGTATATCAAAGATTAGACAGATATTTTTTCAACTGAAAAGTATGATTTATGAACGATTGAGAGTCCGATAATAGGAATAGATCAAATAGATTGTCATCAGCACCCACCTATCTATCATGCAGAATATTTGTGCTTGCTTCAGTATGGCGGCAAAGATTGTGGATGATTATTGTCATTTTATTCTGCGTAAGCTTCGATATACTTCATGACAAATACACCACAGTCGTATGTGTCATAAATATATCGATGTATCCACAGAAGATAACCACTATAATCATCATCAAAGACTATACAGATATTTTTGCATCGCATGATAAAATTTATATGCAGCATCCTCATTATTAAACTGCATTCCTTCTACGGGAACAGAGTCAGGTGTACTATCATATACATTTCCAGTGCCTGCACCTTTATCAAGTGTACTGTCACGATCGTCTACCTCATTATCGAATTGCATTTCCTCTGCTGGAACATTCAAGTCAAGAGTGATGTGCATTATTAGTGCACATGTTCACTTCTTGAGGTACGCCATTAGTACATATATTCACTTCTCCATATCTTTCAAATGATTGAGATAGATCATCTTCATTACAACCAGATGATAAGCTCACCACTATTATAAGCAAGATATCAATTTGTGTTAGCAAGCGCATACGTTTACTACAATTTATTCAAGATGCATATAACAACGGATACCGATAAGGTTAAACAAGTCAAAAAATGATTGAATGAATCACAGTATAAAAGCAACGGTGATTTGTTATTTGCTTATACTATGCATCAAGTTGTTACTTACAATGCCAATAAAAAAAATCATTTGTCGTATATATGTGTTGATGATAGCGATTTAATTATATTTACGATGCTGTGAAGCAATTTTAATAAAAATCGTTAAATGAGCAGCGATTTCAATACGAAAATTGCCACCGCAAGCGCGCAACAATGTATTTCTGTACGCACACGTTTTAAAAGTCTTTCTTCAAATATCTTACAAATCGATACTAGAAAACACATAATATCTTACAAATCGATATACATATCGCATAATATATTATAAATCGATACAACAATTTAACATAACAGCTTACAAATTGATATACATATCACAAAATATATTACAAATCAATACATAAATTCAGCATAATATCTTACAAATCGATATTAACAAACAAAACAATATCTCACAAATCGATAGTATGTTACTACAACCGTGATTTGGGATACATTGCATATACTAAGTGAATGAAGGATACCGGATGGGGTAGAGGCCCTTCCTCACATTTGTAAACAAGCATTCTTGTCAACAGGTCCCAGCGTCTTATAAATATTGTTAAGTTTCCAACCAACGAAAGGACAAGATCCACCTGCAATAACAAAACAATGCTTTAATGACACTCACGACGACATACGTTCTTCAACGATAGCATGATGACATGGAAAGGTACTCACGATGCCTTAATGGAACTTGTTGGAATGTTTGTGCATCATTGCTTTCTTCCATAATGCCTAATGACAACGAAAAAGAAGAGAAGACTGTAAAAAGAGATGGTTGACAAATGCCCTATGATGCCCACCAATGATCGAACCAGTCGATCGCGAACCCAATGGAAATGTATTGTAACACAAGCTAAAAACCAAGGCGGGAACCTTGACTCGAGACGATGGCAAAGGCTGCTACTCCGATGGCAAAGTTTGCGCCGTCAAAGGAAGCTACTATTACAGCAGATGGTGCAAAAGTTTACTGCTTAGGGAGAAAATGGAACGTTTGGACTTTGAAGAGTTAACATCATCCTCGACTTTTTGGATGGAGGTCATTTTTGTCCTTTTCTCAAACCATCGTTTTCTTTTTTTCAATAAAGGACATTTTTATCATTTTCTCAAACCATCGTTTCATGGCGAGAATAGCAAGAAAGGGTACTTAAGTCTTTGCAACCACACCGAACTCTGATGTTAAGTGATACCAACACACACGAGAATACGATCCCCATGTGCTTATATATGTGGCGCTCATTGGGACCCCTGAACATGCACTGTGGCTAACAATCGTCTTTGGAGGAGAACACACACCACCCTCCCCATTTATCCGGTGCTCTCATACTCAAAATCAAATCAGGTCATGGTGAACATGAGTGTTTTTGCTCGTGCCGACATCGTGGTAGTCCGTTTGCATTTTGGATGAATGCCACATGGTTTTGTTGACTTTTGAGCTTTTTAAAATGCAAATTAGATGGCCACGATGTCGGCATGAGCAAAAACGCTCATGTTCAGCATGACCTGATCTGCTTCCCTCATACTCTGACTGTTTGGGGAAAATGGCTTTGCCAAAACAATGCAGCGGGAATGGAGTTGGCATCCCTAACACCCATAGTGACAAATATCGCGAGATTTATGAAAATCTCATGATAATATCGTGAGAAATTGCTTGAAAGTTTAAAATGATAATTTCTCGCGAGATTTTCAAAATATTGTGAGATTTATGAAAAAACGTAAATATCGTGATTTAAATGCGTTATTTATGTTTTAAATGGCTATTTATCATAAAAAAAAACATGTAATTTTATTTTTAAATAATTTTTATTAATATTTTTTATAAAAACAATTTTTATAATTTATAATTTATTTATTATTGCCAAAAATGCAAGATTTATGAAAAAAATTCATTTTTTTATGATTTTTTGAAAAACATGATTTTGCCATTTGTAACGTTTGTCACTATGCCAACACCACATTTCAATGCCAGCTACAAAAGAATGTTTTTGGCAACTTCTTCATCAATGCCACATTTTGCATAGAGTTTATATCGGAATGAGGAGTCACTGGAATATGACAACTAGAAATATGGGCATTTCCAAAACTTTTTTTGCAAATCCAGCCATGTAGATGTGCTTGGCATTGTGAATTTGCTAAGAATCAAGGATTGGATCGGTGTATGCAATTTTTGAATGCTTGAATATTTATGAAGATTATGAGCCATTGATTTTAAAGCCTTAAAAAGATCTCATTTATGCATCAAAATAGGATGATTCAAGAGTGGGTTCTTATAAAACCAAGCATGCAGGTCACATCTATACCGTTAGATTCAAGAGAAAAGAACAAAAAAATCCACAAAAATCGGGGTTCACATATTAGTTCTCATAATCTAGTGATTCTCTGAGTGAGATGGTTGAAGTATTTGGCTTGCAAGCAATAAGTTCAGAGTTCAAAAATCCTCACTTGTAGCTTTCAAACAATTTATTTTTGTAAATGACCCCTTCTAAGTTTGAGTCACTTGGTTTAGAGTCCAGTTTCTGTTATTTTAATTTTTAAAAAATGTATTTGAGCAGCCTACTATAACCTAGCTCAGATTGATACAAGAATGAACTGAGCTTGAATACCCTCTCAGTTTGGTTCCTTCAGCTGCTTACCAGCCTTAGACAGGAGATGCAAACGGATCAGCTGGTACGAGCTGGATTATGTCATACTTAAATCCGAACTAGAAATACAAACAGTAGAGCCAAATTCATATCAAATCCGATTAGTCATGGTTGGATTCGGATGTGTAATACATGTGATAATAGCACATCCAGTTAAAAAAGATTGAAAAAAAGTGTTTTCCAGGTACAAAATGCATCTAAATCTGTCCATTTTACTTTTTAATTTAAAAAATAATTCAAATATTAAATATTAACATAAATGCCGAATCGGGCTGATTTTGCCCAATTCGAGGTGAATGAGGGTTTAATCTTCCAACTCTATAAGGGGACTGAATCGGAATCGATTTTAGGTCGATTCGATGTGAATCGGACGATTCACAAGAATACTGACAACATAGGCCATGATGCTATATCACCTATGACTGGTGATTTGGCATATCATCAGATCCGTTTTCATTTTGAGTTAAGACTGCTGCTTACATTCTTCTTGCTCATTGATTTTAATGGATCATAATATGAAATATTCCTAAATCAATATTAAAAATTAAGCTTGTATTGATTTGTTCATCATGTACTAGACCTCCTCGTCATTGTCATGGGCTGGACATCAGGCTGGCCCTATCCAGTTTTGTGGATATGCCGGCTAGCCCATCAACAGGTCGGATCGGGCCTAAGCCTAGTCCAAGCCAAGCCAAGGGCCAAACCTTCACAGGTCACTCGTAGGCCTTTTTGCTTTTTAGAAGAAAAAGAGACAAGCCAAGCTGGCCCAACTCGGCCCATGACTATTTTTGATGGGGTCAGTCAGCCGTTGGAGGGTGATAGGCTGTTTGACATCGCTCATAATAGGGCATGCCTAAACCCAGTTCAGATCAGGCTGGGTCTCCAAAAGGAGACCTAAGCTCGGGCAAAACAGGCCGGGTTTTACAGCTTGATGTCTGCCTTATTTTCTGACCATTATAGGAGCGTAATGAATTCAAAGTTGGTCCTAGGGGAGAGGGTGGTGTATGTTCTCCCCCGATGATTCACTGAATCCCACGTCTGTGTTCGGGGCTTTGAATGAGCATCACGTATACAAGCACATGGGGCTCGTATTCCCGTGTATGTTGACATAACTTTGCATCGGACTCTGGTGTTGTTGCAAAGACTTAAGTACCCTTTCTTGCTATTCTTCTCATAAAGTGATGGTTTGAGAAAATGACAAAAATGTCTTTCATTCAAAAAAGAAAAAACAAACAGTTCAAAAAAAGGACAAACATGTCCTCCATCCAGAAAGTCGAAGATGATGTTGACTCTTCAAAGACTTCTTCTTCTTTCTCCGTAAAACATTGTAAAACCCTCTCTTTCTCTAGAGAAGAAATCAAGGGAGGATTCTTGAAAAGACTTAAGTGCCCCAAAGATGATTATTTAAGACTCAGTCTTTGCACTGCAGGATTATCCGAGAAAGAAATCTCTCCTGGAGGAGGCCATGAACATCAATCCTCTGGCTCCCTTCTCTTTCTGCTTCTGTGCACATCCAACAGAAGATTCTACATTGCTCCATCAAACACTGACTTGCACATTGACTCATGTGGAGCCTGATTCAGAGTTTTTAGCCTTACAGGAGGAGGGTTTGGGGGCTCCTCCCAGTGTGGGTATCATCATTCAACTAAATGAGTTGTAGATCCTGATTCAGAGTTTTTACCCTTACAAGAGAGGGGTAAAACCTCATCTCACTCTCTCTCCCTTCTCTCTCTACTTCTATGCACATCCAACAAATGATCCAACATTTCTCCATCAAACACCGACTGACCTGCACACTAACTGTAGCATCATTCAACTTGATGAGTTGTGGAGCCTGATTTAGAGTTTTTGCCCTTACAGGAGGGGGGTTTGGGGGCACATCCCAGCGTGGGTAGCATCATTCAACTTGAAGAGTTGTGGAGTCTGATTCAAAGTTTTTACCCATTCATATTTTAAGGCATTAGATCTCATGTTTGAACATCCACGGATGTGCAGTTTGCTTTCATCATGTTCAGTTGCATTCTAGATTATACTTTGAATTCTGGTGCATTTTAGATCTATCAATTTGTATGTAACCAGAGCTCATTTTAATCTGAATTTTTTACTGCAACTTCATGCATATGTCTTCATGCTCTCCACCAAAAATCAGATCATTCTGAGTTCGTTTGACCCACTTTAAAAATCGAGATTCAAAACCTGTTATTTTGCACCGTCAGGATTTTAGCAGAATCAGGACCAACTTGCGGGAGTGCTTTCTCCCTAACCAGAGATGATCTTTTCGATCCGTAAAAATGGTTGTTTTTTAAATTGAATCTAGTTTGTTCATACCAAATTTCAGCGATTTCTATGGTATTTTCATACCAGTTTTGGATAAAAAACCATAACCTTGTCACCCTGTGTCATTTTAATGGCTAAGATTTTGATCCATTTTGTTTGAATTTTATTTCCCTAATGAGAGATCATTTTTCAATTCTGTAAAACGAGTTCTCTTTGTTTATGTGTCTAGTTCATCTCTGTAAAGTTTCAGAATTTTTCATGGTCAATTACTATTTTATTTTGATTAAATACCAGAACCTTGTATCCAGATTTTATAAATGTTCTGATTTTGGCCTCCATATCATGACTGTTGTAGCACTTCTTCAACAAATCGTTATTTGATTGACAATATTATTCAGCAAATTGTTGTTATGATTTTTTTGGGTCTCTAATGAGTCCCTACTATGATTTGTAGTATTTTTGGGTCTCCAACGAGCCTTACAATGATTTATAGTGTTGTTCGGTCTTTTAAGTATGATTTATAGTGCTTTGGGGTCTCCAACGAGCCCCACAGCGATTTGTAGTGTTTTTCGGTCTTTTAACTATGATTTATAGTGTTTTCGGGTCTCTAACGAGACCCACAGCGATTTATAGTATTGCTGGACCTCGCTATAGCGATTTGTAGTGTTTCTCGCTAAACACTACAGCGATTTGTGATACAAATCGTTATCCGAATCAGGACCAACTTGTCAGGGTCATATCTCTCTAACCAGAGTTCAGATTTAAAATCCGTAAAAAGTGGTGTCTTTGTTATAGAGTCTAGTTTATTCCTGCAAATTTTCAGCAATTTCTAAGGTCATTTGATACCCCATTTGTATCTAAAACCAGACCCCTATCAGTCTGCCTTATTTGAGTGACATAGGTTTTTATTTTATTTTGTAAGAGTCATATCTCCCCAACGGAAGATCATTTTCCAAATCCGTAAAAAAGGTTTTCTTACTCTATGTGTCTAGTTTATATCTGGAAAGTTTTATAACTTTTTATGCTCATTTGATATTTCAAACCTGTTAAAAACCGAGACATGTTATTATTTCATTTTAAGTGAGTGGATGAAAGTTAATTATAACTCTTCTCGGTTTTTAATAGGTTTGAAATATCAAATGAGCATAAAAAGTTATAAAACTTTTCAGATATAAACTAGACACATAGAGTAAGAAAACGCTTTTTACGGATTTGGAAAATGATCTTCCGTTGGGGAGATATAACTCTTACAAAATGAAATAAAAACCTATGTCACTCAAATAAGGCAGACTGATAGGGGTCTGGTTTTAGATCTAAACTGGGTATCAAATGACCATAGAAATCGCTGAAAATTTACAAGAATAAACTAGACTTTATAACGAAGACACCACTTTTTACGGATTTGAAATCTGATCTTTAGTTATGGAGATATGGTCCTGACAAGTTGGTCCTGATTCGGATAGCGATTTGTATCACAAATCGCTGTAGTGTTTAGCGAGAAACACTACAAATCGCTATAGCGAGGTCCAGCAATACTATAAATCATTGTGGGTCTCGTTAGAGACCCGAAAACACTATAAATCATAGTTAAAAGATCGAAAAACACTACAAATCGCTGTGGGGCTCGTTGAAGACCCCAAAGCACTATAAATCATACTTAAAAGACCGAACAACACTATAAATCATTGTAAGGCTCGTTGGAGACCCAAAAATACTACAAATCATAGTAGGGACTCATTAGAGACCCAAAAAAATCATAACAACAATTTGCTGAATAATATTGTCAATCAAATAACGATTTGTTGAAGAAGTGCTACAACAGTCATGATATGGAGGCCAAAATCAGAACATTTATAAAATTTGGATATAAGGTTCTGGTATTTAATCAAAATAAAATAGTAATTGACCATGAAAAATTCTGAAAATTTACAGGGATGAATTAGACACATAAACAAAGAGAACCCGTTTTACAGAATTGAAAAATGATCTTCCATTAGGGAAATAAAATTCAAACAAAATGGATCAAAATCTGAGTCGTTAAAATGACACAGGGTGACAGGGTTATGATTTTCGACCCAAAACCGGTATGAAAACACCATAGAAATCGCTGAAATTTGGTATGAACAAACTAGATTCAATTTAGAAAACAACCCTTTTTACGGATCGGAAAGAGCATCTCTGGTTAGGGAGAAATCACTCCCGCAAGTTGGTCCTGATTCTGCTAAAATCCTGACGGTGCAAAATAACAGGTTTTGAATCTCGATTTTTAAAGTAGGTCAAACAAACTCAAAATGATCTGATTTTTGGTGGAGAGCATGAAGACATATGCATGAAGTTGCAATAAAAATTTCAGATTAAAATGAGCTCTGGTTACATACAAATCGATAGATCTAAAATGCACTAGAATTTAAAGTATAATCTAGAAAGCAACTGAACATGATGAAAGCAACTCATCAAGTTAAATGATGCTACCCACGCTAGGAGGAGCCCTCAGACCCCCCTTTTCTGTAAGGGTAAAAACTTTGAATCAGACTCCACAACTCTTCAAGTTGAATGATGCTACCCACGTTGGGAGGAGCCCCCAGACCCCTCTCCTATAAGGGTAAAAACTCTGAATCAGGATCTACAACTCATTTAGTTGAATGATGCTACCCACGCTGGGATGAACCCCCAAACCCTCCTCCTGTAAGGGTAAAAACTCTGAATCAGGCTCCATAACAGTCAATGTGCAGGTCAGCCGGTGCTTGATGGAGCAATGTAAGATCTTCTGTTGGATGTGCATAGAAGCAGAAATAGAAGGGAGAGAGAGTGTGAGAGGGTTGATGTTCATGGCCTCCTCCAGGGGAGATTTCTTTCTCAGATAATCCTGCAGTGCAGAGATTGGGTCTTAAATAATCATCTTCGGGGCACTTAAGTCTTTACAACCACTCCTTTTCAAGAATCATCATTTTTTTTGCACCAATGGAGGAGAGGGTACTTAAGTCTTTGCAATCGCATCAAACTCCAACGCTAATTAATGTTGACAAACATGGGGATACGAGACACATGCTTACATACGTGGTGCTCTTTGGAACCCCCGAGCATGAGATGTAGCTAACTGCCCTGTTCGGGGGGGAACATATAACCTGCTTTGGTCCTAGGGATGGCAGTGGACCGGGGTGGGGGACAAGGTCTCCACCCCTGCCCCGTCTCAAAATTCTGTCCTCCATCCCCGCCTCTATCCTCGTACGGGTTTTGATTTTAACATCCATTCCCCGCCTCCGTCCCGGTTTCATGTCCTCCATCCCCGGTTCAAATGGGGCGAGGCCCATTCCCCCTGATCCACTGCCATCCCTAGTTGGTCGAAGAAAATGGGTCCTTATGCGTGTTTGTGACAAGGCCATAGGCGACATGGGTCAAACAGGATAGCTGGATCGTTAGGTCACACTATCATAACCTAGGGGTCTCGGGTTTGAATCCCACCAAGGTTATCTCCTAGCTTGGCTATAAAAAACAAAACAAAAAAAACCATAGGTGACACAATGTTTGCATTGCCGAGCAACATGCATATTCCAAGTTCTAATCTAGCTACTATTGTTCATGAGTTAGCCACTAAAATAGATTATGCAACTGAGCCTAGACAACCATATTTTGGCTCTTTTTGTGTAATGGATAGAATGGGCCTGGCCAATCTTATGCCAGAACTAGGCTGAGACTTGGACAACCCAATGCACATGCTATAAAACCAGGAAAAATTCAAGATTATCTGGATGTTGGTTAGATATTGCCAAGCTAAGCATATATTATATATCCAGCTAATATCTCGCCGAATGTAATTATCAGCACTTAGAGACAACCAACATTTTATTTCAATCAAGACAAAGCCTTAGCTTTGTTACTAAAACAGATAAACCAACCAAAGAATACATTAGTAGAATACAGATGGGTGTGATCCATATGGTTCTTGACAAACCAAGGTTCTTCAACCCCATGTAATGCTTCTGTTTATTCTTCTAATCTGTACTACTTACATTGTCTTCTCTCTGCTATTAAGTCTTAATCTCGAACATTATATCTTGTGCAGCGAGTTATCTCTGAGCAACCCCGGACATACCTGTTCTAGTAGAATACAGATGGGTGTGATCCATATGGTTCTTGACAAACCAAGGTTCTTCAACCCCATGTAATGCTTCTGTTTATTCTTCTAATCTGTACTACTGACATTGTCTTCTCTCTGTTATTAAGTCTTAATCTAGAACATTATATCTTGTGCAGCAAGTTATCTCTGAGCAACCCCGGACATACCTGTTCGCCGGAGGTCCGACTGCTGGTACATTCCTGTAAAAGTTGCTTACAAGGCGAGCTCTGGGCCAGGTACAGGGGTCCAAGGACACAGGAGGAGAGGCACAATAGGTTGGTTCAGTTAGGCATGCAAGTGCTAATACAAGAGCCAAGCAGAGAGTCCCCAAAGTCATTAACAGGGACTTCCATTCGGCCATTCTGTAATGTTGGTTGCTTTGATCGTTCAAGTTTTCAAGTCCCATTTAGAGCTTTTGGAAAACGAAAGCAATCTATTTTTATATGATCGATCATGAACAGTTTTTTTTCTTAAAATTGACGCTGGTAGTTGGAAACAGGATGACACTTTTAGTGCACCAGTAAAGGTATATATATATATATATATATATATATATATATATGAAAGCCCGTAAGAATAGACACACATCTAGCGTTGATCTGCGACAATTAGCGCAGTCACAACCACTGCTAATTGTCGTTTTCACTTAAAAATTGTCCGCCGCTCGTCAGCATGCTATCAACAGTGGACAATTTGCTGGCCAACTGTGTTGCGGGTTACTATACACACACTTATTGGCCAGATCCCACCAAGAGATGTTAGTGATGAAGGCAATTTATTGCATGTTACTCATGTTTGTGTTCCTTGGAATCTCATAGCAACATCAAACTTGACCAGTAGAAAACATTTCTTAGGACAAACAGGTAACAATACAAGTGATTGTAGACTATCAGTTCTTTAAGATCAATAGTTGCTCGGTCGCTTCGCTCCCTAAATAAATGAGTGATCGCACCTTCGTCAGCTTGCTTTGCATTATCAAGCTTTCAACGTGTAGAGTCTGTATACTGGATTGATTGGCACTGTCAACTGAGGATCTTGGGGTTGAATCCCATTGGAGGCTTCCCATAGCTTTATTATAAAAAGAAAAAGAAAAGAACATTTATAGTGTGTTTCATCTCTTTTGGTACATTAAAGAACACTTCCTATCTCTTTTCGTATGGTAATCCATCAGAAACTGCTCCCAACTACAAAGCTGTGGGATTATTTTTAGCCATCCATTTGGTATGCTCTAAATATCCTTCATCTAGTGCATCAATTGCTCTGAAATTTTTTATGAAGGTTGTTTGTCTACAAGATAAGCTCTGACGGATCACCATTAGAACTGCCTCTGACTTGATATGATCTGAAAAATCTAATTATTGATTCAAACATAAGATACAAACTTGGAAAATAGAATGCTCAGATTTTCTGAGCAGCCTTCGGCATGGTGCTGGATATGAGCAAGAGCATGGAGTTCCTATATAACTACCTATAAAACCAAATGAAGTTCAACAACTTTGGTAATGTTGGGAATGCCGAGAATTGATGAACTTGATCACATTTAGTTTGATGCCAACTGTGGCCTATCTCGAAGCTTAACCTAATTGATTCAATTAACCACATTGATATTTTTCTATTTAACTGGACAAATCTCATTAGGGATGTCAACGTATCCAATTTTATCTGACATCCAACTAAATCCTAATGTGCTAGTCAGATTTGGTAAAAGCTAAAATTATATCTGATTATAATCGGGTGCAGATTTATTTTATTTAATATTTTATTTTTTTGCTATTGAATCCAATGGATATTTGAAATTTAACATATAGCCGGATGGGAATATACGTAAAAAGTCAGATTTGAGATTGAGATAAGCTTTTCACCATCCAAATTTAAATTTTAATCCATTTAACCAACATCACCTGATTCCCAATTGGCCGTAGACACCACAATTTTGACCAAAAATAGTTTTGGCAAAAGTTTCTTTGTAATTTTTTTTTAATCAACGAGGCTCCACATGCTTGGTAGGAGATGCCAGTGCACGTCTCCTTGCGGTGGGACATTGTAGGTTCAAACCCTAGTGGTACATTGAATAATAACTGTGGGGTCTGCCTAACCCTCATTTTGCCTTTAAAAAAAGGTTTCTTTTTTAATGCAAGGTACTTCAAATCTTTTTTGGGGAAAGCCTTAGTTTAATTATATTTTTTGTCCAAGATATTATCTTTCCAACGCTTCAAAAATCACCCCTAACTGGAATCCAAATAGGAAGATATGGCAATAACAAATATCAGTGTAGTTAGAGTCTGTTTTCAACAAATCACTTGTTGTTTGGATCTAATTATCATTATCATTAACCCTAGATGTTCACTTATCGGTAGAGATTTCCATCTTGTCATTAAGATTTCAATCATCGTTATCATCATGTTGTTAGCATGAATGGTTGTTAATAAAATATTGTTAGCAGGGTTTTGCTACCATTTGGTCTAGATCTCATAGGAGATAAAGATAAATCTCATCCTAACTTATCATTTCAGCTTATCATAAAATAAACAAAAATACAAGTTAAATTACACAAATTCTCATATCGAGCATAGGTAGCTCTTTTTAGGATAGACAAGCACGAGAGCACCGACGACACTTCAGCTTGACACAAGCTCAAAATAAAGGTGAGATGGGGATCTAGGCCCAATACTGGGCTTGATATTGGCTAGAACTAGGCTAGGTTGCCTATACAAGGTTTGGTTTTGCATAGACATCGACAAAGTAAAGGCGTTAGGAGAGACAAAGACTAGATCCTCTCTGTAAAATCCAAAAATCTTCAAGAATTATCGAAATAAATAAAGAAGAAATTTCTTCAAAATAAATATGATAATGTGATGTTATTTGAATGGATTTGGTCCAAATGGATCTTAGAACTAAACGAGATCATATAGATCTAGTATTTGGATTCGGATATAGCAAATAGATTCAAATCTTAGATGGATAAATCCAAATATTGTATAATTCAATCAAGATCCGAAACCCAATTGAAATTCGATTTGGATCCTACTGGAATCCAAATATCATATGACCCAATCAATATCCGAAACCCAATTAGAATTCAATTTTGATCCTACTGAAATCCAAATATCGTATAACCCAATCAAGATCTGAAACTCAATTGGAATTTAATTTGGATCCTATTAGAATCCAAATATCGTATAACCCAATCGAGATCCGAAAACCAATTAACGGATTCCATAGATGTGAGAGAAAAGAAAAAAATTGAGAAAATCAAAAAGTGAAATTGAAGCCCGTTAGCTGAAACTTGAATAATTGTTTATTCAAATTAAATTGGACAAAATATATAATGAAATGAAGTGTGGTGTTATGGGGAGGTTTGTTGCCTCTAAGGGGTTTGACGCTAGTTCAAATCCCACCATGCCCATGCCTTTTTCATAATGAAGAAACATGTTATGCTTTCTGACAAAAATACCTAAAAGCTTACACGTGTATAAATGAATTAAAAGATATTCTATTTGCAATGAAACAAAGTGTAGTGCAATGAAAAGGTTCATTGCCTTTTTGGGGAAAGACTCAGGTTCAAATCCCCCCACGCACATGGATTTTTATCACTTTTTACAAAAAATGTTGGAAAATTATTGGAACTACACATTTTTATTTACTCTAGAGATAAGTAGTAACTTAGGAAACTACCATACGTTTCCTTTATTCACTTCAAGATAAGAGGAAAAAAAAGTATAAAGTGAATGGGAGGTTCAAGTTGCTATTTTTCCTCCCATTCTTCATGATTTGAGGGATGGTTCACGTGCATAGCTGGAAGAGAATCAAAAGGTGAAAGAAAAAAAATTAAGTTA
Organism: Nuphar pumila; assembly: GCF_984573655.1. Taxonomy (NCBI): domain Eukaryota; kingdom Viridiplantae; phylum Streptophyta; class Magnoliopsida; order Nymphaeales; family Nymphaeaceae; genus Nuphar; species Nuphar pumila. The sequence goes on from NC_143254.1 coordinate 36,534,435, forward strand.
GCTAATTTTTCTCTTATCCTCCATAAATGTAAGGAAGGCTTCTGCGCATGATGAGTGAAGGGGCAAAAGTTAAAAAAAATAGTTTTGAGAAATCAAATAGGCGTGAAGGAGGAAGGGCATATTGGTCTATAGTTTTTATATAAGCCTATCAAAATGATAAGCCCATATTTTGTTTAAGAAGGGATGATTTAGGATTTCAAATTTTTTTTAGCATGTAACCAAAAGAGATAAAAAGGGGATCTCGTAAGTGGCAAAAATTGTGATACATAATTTTTTTTGTTCTCTCTCATCTCACTCGTCCCTCTCAAAACCTCTATTTTTTCTCCATTTGTATATCTCACGTTAGAAGAGGCTCCAATCGGGATTGAAAGAAGCACCGGGACGGACGATACCTCAAGACCAGCCTATCGGTTTTATTCAAATTTTTGGTTTATCAAGAGGTAAGGGCATTCTATTTTTGTGTGTATGCCATGTGACATGGAGCACACGTATCTGGTATGCTATTTGTATATATATATATATATATATATATATATATATATATATATATATATATATATATATATATATATATATATACAAAAATACATATATCCCAATGCATGTTTTAGCCATGGTGGATGTGAGATCTAGTCGGTCTTTAGTATGCGAATAATAAATTTGCATATATGACCATTAGAACTCATGTCATGGGGAGTCGATGTGCCCTAATTGAAGTGATCATAGGCAAACCCTCAATAGCTGGATCATATTAATGGATATGTATCATAAGGTGAAAAAAAAAGAAATAAATATATAGACTTATGATGCTGGTTCTGCATTTTGTTGTTATTAATCATATTTCCAAAGACCATTGAGAGATACCTAGATTTTTCTCAACGGTAGCATGTACATACAAAAACAAATATTTCAAAATTTTTGAGTTAAATATTTGGGGCATTACCGTTATAGTATCAGAGTAGGACAAGAATATATGGTTCATGGCCCTTCCAGCGACCCTGCAAGAGCTCTGTAAGTATATAGTATTTGAATTAAGTTTTTATTGCTTGAAAAAAATAATTTATTGTGTGAAGATCGAGAACCTAGATATATTGCTAGGAACATCATTTGATATATGTTGTGATCAAGATAGGCAAGAGACTTATTTTATTTTGTTTGTTTGAGTAGATGCCTTGGTAAGCTAGGTGTGACGATCTCCTCAGTTCACTAAATAACCTAATTAAGGTTGTGACACAACAAGTGACTACAATACGAGACTCAAGGAGCGAAGTGCAACAATTGTTGCAGGGGGATGTCCACACGATGAAGTTTGGTGATCCAAGGAGAAAGTATGAGATGGCCTTCAACGGGAAGGGGTTCATACAATCTGCTCAAAAGCAACAACGTCAAGGAGGCTACCAGAACCGCCAGCAACAAAGAAAATTGCAACACCCAAACGTTCAACAAATGTGTCGATGTTGCAAAAAAGATCATCTCTTTGGAGTTTTTCCTCTTTATACAAGCAAATATTTCAAATATGGGAAACTGGGGCATATTATGAACTTTGTTCGAAGTACTATCGTGTCCATAGGGGACAAGCGTGTTCTCGAGACAGAATTGCTTGTTTTTACTACAACAAGATGGGTCACTTCATTCATGAGTGTCGCAAGAAGTGGGCCGATCTGAAGAAGTTGACGTGATGGATAACCTTACCACTAAAGCCTCGAACTCCATGGATTCATAAAACGTGCAAGTGAGAGACGAACCACTCCTTATAAGTAACACAATAATGGAAGTAAAGGATGCTCTGCCAAAGCCAAGGCGCACGGGCAATAGGAGGGAGTACCTCAAGCAGTTCATGGGTTACCCAAATGAAATATGTATGAATGCACTAGAAGACGAAGAAGTCAAACAAATGGCAGAGAACAGGCAAACACAAAAGGTCAGCTTTGTAGTTGCAGCAGCAACCACAGTGCTAAGTCAGAATGAATGTCGAAGAATCTTTAGAGAGTGAACTAGAATAAATATATAACTTGAGGATTTTGTTATTTATGTTCTTTGGGAATAAAAATGAATATTTTGGATTTAAATTTCAATTGAATGGTTATAAGTCTTAGTACTTGGATCTGATTAATTTAAATTCTTATAGTCTTATGCATTGATATCTAAGTTTTGTCGGATGTAGACTTCACTCATTAAAAAAAATGGATCCTTAATCCAACACTAGAATTTAATTGCATCCTATCAGGAATATAGGATCTAACGAATTGAGATTAGATACGCGTTGAACACTGAATAATATTTGATCAAATTGATATCTTTAGGTCATATATCACTTCCTATTAAATAAAGACAATGGCACTATGGATACAAAAAGGGATTTTAGATATCCTGAATAGGACTCCACATACTCTAAACAAGACATGAGATTTAAATTTTAATTTGTTTTAAAGTTTCCATTTGGAATAGCACACATGCTATGGTCCTCTGTATAGAGAGGATGATACTACATGGATGAGCATTATAAGATTTTGCATAAGGTATAAATGAAAACATTATTTATTAAAAAAGGACAAGCTTTTCTTCTTATAGTGTTATAACTAATGATGAAAAACAAATAATAATAATATAGAATAAAGGACATAGATTGCATCTTTGAAATTACTTGGGAGATTTTCATTGAAGAACATACGAGGAAAATCCTAGATCTGGAATTCAGGAAAGATACCCCAATCTATTTGTTTAGTTTTTGTAACAAATTTTGAGGATGAAATTCTATTTTTAGGGGGGAAGGATGTAGAATTCAAAAATTTTTGAGAATTATCGAAATAAATAAAGGAGAAATTTCTCTAAAATAAATACGATAATGTGATGTTATTTGAATGGATTTTGTCCAAATGGATCTTAGAACTGAACATCATATAGATCCAGTATTTGGATTCAGATATACCAAATGGATTCAGATTCTAGATGGATCTGAAACACAATTGGAATTTAAGTTGGATCCTACAGGAATCCAAATATTGTATAATTCAATCAAGATCTAAAACCCAATTGGAATTCGATTTGGATCCTACTGGAATCCAAATATTGTATAATTCAATCAAGATCTTAAACCCAATTGGAATTCAATTTGGATTCTACTAGAATCCAAATATCGTATGACCCAATCAAGAACTAAAACCCAATTGGAATTTGATTTGGATCCTACTAGAATCCAAATATCATATAACCCAATCAAAATCTGAAACCCAATTGAAATTCAATTTGGATCTTATTGGAATCTAAATATCGTATAACCCAATCGAGATCTGAAAACCAATTAACGGATTCCATAGATGTGAGAGAAGAAAAAAAATTGAGAAAATCAAAAAGTAAAATTGAAGCCCGTTAGCTGAAATTTGAATAAGCATTTATTTAAATTAAGGAAGGTTTGTTGCTTCTAAGGGGTTTAACGAAAGTTTAAATCCCACCGTGTCCATGCATTTTTCATAAGGAAGAAACGTGTTATGCTTTTTGACAAAAATGCGTAAAAACTTACACGTGTATAAATGAAATAAAAGAGACTCTATTTGCAATGAAACAAAACATAGTGCAATAGAGAGGTCCGTTGCCTTTTTGGGGAAATACTTAGGTTCAAATCCCCCCGTGCACATGGGTTTTTATCGCTTTTTACAAAAAATGTTGAAAATTTATTGGAACTACATGTTTTTATTTACTCTAGAGATAAGTAGTAACTTAGAAAACTGCCATACAGTTCCTTTATTCACTTCAAGATAAGAAAAAAAAAGTAAAAAGTGAATGGGAGGTTGAAGTTACTATTTTTACTCCCATTCTCCCCGATTTGAGGGGTGGTTCACTTGCATAGCTAGAAAAGAATCAAAAGGTGAAAAAAAAATTAAGTTAGCTAATTTTTCTCCTATTCGCCACGAATGTTGGGAAGGCTTCTGCACATGATGAGTGAAGGGAAAAAAGTTAAAAAAAAATAGTTTTGAGAAATCAAATAGGCGTGAACGAGGAAAGGCATATTGGTCTATAGTTTTTATATAAGCCTATCCAAAAGATAAGCCCAAATTTTGTTTAAGAAGGGACCGTTTAGGATTTCAATTTTTTTTTAGCATGTAATTGAAAGAGATAAGAAGAGGATCTCGTAAGTGGCAAAAATCGTGATACACAATTTTTTTCCCTCTCTCTCATCTCACTCGTCCCTCTCAAAACCTCCATTTTTCCTCCATTCGTATATCTCACGTTAGGAGAGGCTTCAACCGGAATTGAAAGAAGCATTGTGACAGACGATACGTCAAGACCAACTTATCGGTTTTATTCAAATTTTTTATTTATCAAGAGGTAAGGGCATTCAATCTTTATATGTATGCCCATTGACATGGAGCACACGTATCTGGCATGCTATCTGTATATATGTACGAAAATACATATATCTCATCACATGTTTTAGCCATGGCGGATGTGAGATCTAGTCGGTCTTTATTATGCGAATAATAAATTTGCATATATGACAATTAGAACTAATGTCATGGGGAGTCAATCTGCCCTAATTGAAGTGATCATAGGCAAACCTCGGATAGTTGGATTAGGTCAATGGATACGTATCATAAGGTGAAAAAAAAGAAATAAATATATAGACTTATGGTGTTGGTTCTGCATTTTTGACGTTATTAATCATATTTCCAAAGACTGTTGAGAGATGCTTGAATTTCTCTTAACGACAGCATGTACATACAAAAATTTATTCCAAATTTTTTAAGTTAAATATTTGAAGTGTTACACTATCTAGGGGGTAGCCCTCATTTTTATAGTTTTTCTATTGAATCCGGATATTTTTTCTGCATATTTGGAATCCAAATAGTTGAAGGGATATGATTGATTCAAATAAAAGGATATTATTTATCGAAGGCAAGCATGTTGGCTTGAATAAAGGTTTTGTTTTTATAAATGAGATTTAGAAAGACGGATATTTCGATTTAATTTTGAACAGGTGTGAATGAGGGTTGGATGCACTTTCAGAAAAATGCTCATAATCTGATAACAATAAATTGTTTTATTGTTACAAAGGTGGATGACAATACGTTTTGCATTAATGACAAATAAATGTGTTGTTAACCCATCTTGTGATGACAAATCATGGGTAAATGAAACTGTGAATGACAATTTATGGGGAGTGAACTCGTAATGATAATTTAATGTATCATTAAAGGATGTTCATGTCACGACCCGGGAGGCAACTGATGATGACACTTTTAAAGGGTTGATGATAATTCAAGGTATAGTGACGACAATTCAAGGTATGGCAACAACAATTCAAGGTGTTACTATCACCTAAGAACTTGTTTTGATCAAAAACTTTTATTCTAATGTCGGTTTCACTTGATTTTTAACTTGTTGGAAAGACTAAGACCTTAGCCCATCAATGAAAAGCTCATTGACTTGATTTTTAACTTTTCTTTTTATCCAAAACCTTAAATAGGTCATTTTTATCATAAAAAATCATATTGTAGTCAGCCTTGGTAATAAAATTTAGGAATTGATGTAAAAAAATATCTTGGTTCAAAATGGTGTGTCTACACCATGATAGCCACATTTTGTCAAAAGTTGCTTGATGGGCATAATAATTGTAGGACTCTTATATTTAACATTCACTATAAGAAAAACGTTAATTAGCGACAGACATTTGTGACAAAAATAATTCATCGCAATTTTGCAATGGATTAGCGAGAGAAAATTAGTTGTCCCTAAAATTAGAATTAGTTGCGGAATTTATGATGAAAATTTTATGTCTCAAAATCCGTCGCTAATTAGCAACGGAATGCAATCTGGCTCAAACTCCATTGTAAATTCATGATGAATGAGCGACAAAATTTTTATGTCGCTACTTTGTTCTAATTGGCGATGAATTTTGAGACAGAATTTTTCCGTCGCTAAGCCATTACTAATTTAACCCATAAAACCCTAATGTGAGCTGCTTTCTTTCTCTTTCTGTTTCATCCCTCGCACGTCACCCGCCACCCATCGCCCATCACCCGTCGTCTGTCGCTCGTTGCCCATCGCCTCCTCCTTCTTCCCTCACTTCTTCTCTCTCATCGTCGTGTGCCATCGCTGCCCGTGGCCTGTCGCCCGTAGCCCACCGCCTGTCGCTCGTCACCTCCTCCTTCTTCCCTCACTCCTTTTCTCTCATCGCCATGTGCCATCGTCGTCCATCGCAACTCGCCCGACCACCGTCGTGGGACGACCTCCTCTTCTTCCTCCCCCTCCCTAAGTCCTCTCCTCACCTCCTTCCTTCCCCATCCGTAGGCCGCCTGAGCGGCGCCATCGTCGACCTTCTCTTCTTCCTCCCCCCTCCTCGAGTCCTGCCCAAGCCGTCGTAGGCCGACCATCACCGCCGCCATCGCCGACCTCCCATCCCCACTTTTCTTCCTCTATTTTCTTTTGTCCACCCTGCACCACTGCTGTCGTCAGGACGCACTTCGTCTCCCTGACAAGTGTCGACTCGGAGGCCCTCCACTATCGTGGTTCTCATCGATCGGTATCAGATTCCCCATTAGTCCTTCTTTGTGTTTTTTTTCTTCTTCTTTTTCTTTTTTGCCCTTGTTCATGCGAGAATAGCGGCGAGCGATCGTGTATCAATCGAGCTCCACCCATCTTGCCGAGCCTCTGACATGTATCCGCCAATCGTGAAGGTCTGTTTAGGGTGACAAAAAGCTGGTCGTTGGGTGTGTGTGCAGCTATAGCGTTCTCTCCTTGTGAGAGGGATGAGTAGATCGTTTGGTATTATATTGTTTTGTATATTTATGCTTTGCAGGTATATAGTTGAGCTAATTGCATGATGCTTAGTGCTAAGCATCGCATGCGGCTAAAAATGCAATGCAAAAAAAACAAAAAAAAATGCAAAAGCAAGCTCAACAAGTTTACTATACTTCATATCCGAATATAAGGAAGCCAGATAGAAATGAATGGTGGGCGGTTTGCAAGGTGAAGTCTAAACTATACCCCAAGTATGATTAGTTACAGGAAGACAATATTGTTAAAGAGGGTGATTACTATCAATTAGATGATATGTATGACTTCTCTTATGGTCACGATGTCACACATGGTTTGCATGTCACATCTTCATTGTCCGATGGCACACGTATGGAAGAATGTAATCCAAATGATATACCAAGTGGATGGATGCCCAATGAGACAGCGAAGAGGAGGAGGAGGAAGAAGAAGAATATGAAAGTCAAACAAGTGATGAGGAAGCATACTCGAGCTAGTGAAGTTCATCTTGTAATACATATCACATTAGTTTCTCATATGCTCTTATTTTTGTAGTTCGGAGTCCATGCTAGTCATGGTTGTAGTTAGCGGCAAAGGCGTAGCTAGGGGGGCAGGACTGGGCTGTAGCTCAGTCCTGCCTCCCAAAACAGTTACATTTTTTTTTAAAGCCCAGTCCTAGCCCAGCCCTGATTCCATATGAAATAGCTTTTTATCCATTTTTGTAGCCCAGCCCAGTCCTAGCTCAGCCCTGACTGCAGCAAATAGTTTGATTTGTCCATATGAAATAGATTTTTATTAATAATTGTAGCCATTTTGAATTTTATCTCAAAAAAAAAAATCGGCGGCGCTGCCCCCGAACCCCCGACTATCGCACAAATAACATTTTTTTTTGCTACACCCCTGTTTGCCCCCCCCCCTCACATGAATCCTAGCTACGCCCCTGGTTAGCGAGATATTGGAGTGTGTTTGTTGCAGGTACATGTTTGACATAACTGTATTCATACTTGCATGAAGTTATTTTCGTTTGATTATGTATCCATGTTTATGGAATTGCATATCATGTTACATTACATGTATACTTAGCTAGTTCAGAGTCCATGCTAGTCATGGTTGTAGTTAGCGGGATATTAGAGTGTATTTGTTGCAGGTACATGTTTGACGTGACTGTATTCATGCTTGTATGAAGTTATTTTTGTTTGATTATGTATCCATGTTTATGGAATTGCATATCATGTTACATTCCATACATACTTAGCATATACATGCATAGTTATAAAACTGATTCATGTAGAACCTTTAAATCTTTACATTTCATGCATATGTCATGTCCATGCTAAGATCAAGAGTTATGTAACCGATTCAAATAACATTTTTATTTGTTAGAATATGATTCGTGGAGGACACAGTGGTGGAGCACCCAGTGGTCGAGGACCAAGTGGAGGTCGTGGGACATCATTAGGTAGATGTCTTTGTGTTATATTTAAATATAGGAATTCATTATATTTTTTCTTATATATTAATATAAAAATTGTTACTTGTTAATTATCTTTATGGGATATTATCTCAGTGATAGTCAGTATTAGCCTTTATCTTCACGTAATCCTTCAATAGGTATATCATTTAAATAAATGTACAGTTGATTAGTTTATATGTGCATTATGTAAATTTCTAACTCATTGTTTTGTAGATGATATTTCACTTGCACATGACCCACCTACACCAGCTACTCATACACATCACGAGACAACGCTGGATGCAGGGTCTTCTTAATCTGACACACAATGACTCATTCAAATAGTATATATCGATAGTCGATCGTAAGTATTACATTGTCACTTATCTTATAAATAGTCCATATCGATAGTCAATTGTTAACGTGTACTAATTCATGTACAGTGTGAGGTTCGAGCCATAAGAAGTAATATGAGAAATTAGAAAGTCACTACTTCAACATCTACCAAAATTGGTCGCTCAATGAAAAGAGTACTCAAAGGAGGTGTTGGAAAGATTATGGTCCTCATTCATGGTATACAATTGTTTCTCATAGCTAATGTGTTTCATATATAATTTTTTTTATAATCATGTGCACTAACTTTCTGAAATTACACTACAAGAAAAATGCGTATTAGCGATGGACGCTATCCGTCGTTAATCTGTCATAAAATTCATCGCTAAACATTTTAGCGACAGATTGGCGATGGATAGCATATGTCGCATAATCCTGGTCGCTAATTAGCGATAGAATTTATCTATCGCTACTTTTGTCGCAATTAGTGACGAACATGATCTGTCGCGAGTCCATCGCTAAATAAGCACTAATTTGGGTTTGCAACAGATTATATTTCGTTGCTAATTCTGTCATTATTTTAGCAACGAAATATAATTCGTCACAAACCATCCAAAATTAATATTAGCGACAGATTATATCTGTCGCTAATCTGTCACAAAATTTAAAATAAAAAAAAGAACTCTGAGGCATGCGCCTTATACGCCTTGAGGCGCACGCCTCGAGGCGAGACGCACCTCAAGCCAAGGCATACACGCCTTAAATTTTTTAATCAAATGAGGGTCAAAGTCCTAATTTGACAAAAAATTAGAGTTTTTTTAAGCAGAAAATTGGGTATGATCAATAAGAAATCGGATCTCAAACATAAGCCCAAGAAAAAATTTGGTCCGGGGGGCGCTGGCCCCCGAACCCCTTGCCAGGGGCGGCCCCCCCTGGACCCTCGCCCGTTGACCGCGCAGCGGGACCCACGCCGGGGAGAACCCCCGGACCCCCTCCTGTAACGAAAAAAACTCTGAATCAGGCTCCACAACTCATCATGTGTCCCTTAATGGGCACAACTTTGATTGAGTCTTATTATATATATATATATATATATATATATATATATATATATATATATATATATATATATATATATTTAAAAATTCAGTTGGTTAACTAACTACTATTTGATTGTTGTAAATTTCAATGGAAATTTCTGAATTGTGTTTATAAAAAATTGTTATTCCAAAGATTTTAGTTCATGCCTTAAATTGATTTGACCCATTACAGATATTTTTAAGATGATCACTTGAACCAATTATGCAAGTGAAAAATCAACACCGGCCGTGACTGCCCACTACAACCAGAAACATGAATTAGAAATGCCATTACTCATGAGAACCAATTAATGAGAGAGAGAGAGAGCAAAGTAGGAATTACTTGTCCAACAATGTTGAACCTACAGATAAAGCATAAAATACAATCAGGAAATTCTAGCCAACCAATGAAATTGAGAATATGATATATTAGTTCAGATTAATAACGTCCACTATTTGCAAGAGAACTATATAGGTCAAAATGTGACACTGAATTGATTTGCCTTTATCTCCTTTTATAATCTGAAGCTATACAAGGGGACGTGCTGGAATGAGAATGCAAGGATACTAAAAGTTAGTAGACATTACCAAAATTCATATAATTAATAGTGTTTATTTTACCAAAATTCCATCAAGAAGAGCTAGTTTTTCCTTTGAGAATTCAACAAGAAAATTTTTGAAGACAGCCTTGTCTTTGAACAATCACCTCTCATATAGTGGAAATTTTCTCTTAGTTTCCCTCATTTTTCACTGGAAAAATCTAGACTGAGGATCAACACTAGAGAAGAAAGACACGAAGAAGAAGGTCATGTTTACAACAATAGACACTAAAAAATAAATGCAACATACTACAAGTTTTGCCATCTTCCTACAAGGATAAGATGAATATTCCCTAATAAGAATGTTTCCAAAGAAAAATGTTCATGTTTCCAATAAATAGACTAATAACAATCCTTTAGTTAGAAACAATATAACCTTGATATCAATAGATCAGAATTTAACAAATCAAATATTTAGTCAAAGCACTCAATCACTAAACTGAAAGTGTTGAGTGATACAAGGCAATGATATGTACCTGAAAAAGAAGTATTAGAATGACGAGCAACAATCCAAGGAACATTGAAATGCTATAGTAAAAGGGCACCCAATTGCTGACAATTGGTGCTAAAAGTATTATGACAAACCCAAGACCAAGAAAAATCAAGCGCCATTGTTGAAAAATTGCAATGACATACATCAAACCCGTTAACAGAACAAAAAAATAGATCATTCTGCAATAAATTCTTTTCAGTAAAATGAACTCATGCCCACCTTCTTCAAGAGAAATGGTAACAAAGCATGTTAGTCCATCCATGAATTTGACATCTATATAGCTTTCTCCATAAGGTGATGTAAAAATGCTCCATAAACCATTTTGGATAGTCCCCTATTCATTTCCATCATAAGTAGAAAGAAGATGTCACGTCCATATGAGCACTAGGGCCTGAAAAAATCATATAAAGAACATGGTTGTTCACGTCATTCTGCCAGTGCAAGAAGTGATAAACCACTTGGCTGCCTAAATTTCTGATGGCTAAATTACATGAATGATACCTTCAAATTCTACTGAATCAGTCTCTGAAGGACTCCATGTGGCCCAGATGAAACTACCAGGGGTTATTAAGTTGGGTTTCATGAAATCGGCATCATCAAGAAACACATTTTTTGGGTCTGGCCCTCTTGCAGAATAGTACAAAACTTTTGGTGCTGAGTTGTTGTAAGAAGGTTTCAATCCCCTTGAAATTCTAGTAATGCCTCCAAAATGAACAATCATATCATGTATTTTTCACTAATGAATCATTGTAATATTGGAGGAGATTCTGCACATAAGCAACTATTATGAAAGCAGACACATGAAATCTAACTAAGATGAGAAGCCAGAGAATAGTAGAACATACACATAATGAGAAAGCATAAATCCTTTAATAGCATAGAATAGTGTAAATCGTAGCATAGCTTATGATGCTTCTTTGGTGCTTCCCTGCATCAAGTATGTTGCATAGTCCATGTTTTGATTATATGCCATTAAATGGAAACGTCTTTGGTGCTGAAGCCAAAATGAAACCAAAAGTTCAAAGCCTAAAATTAATGGCATTAGTAAAACAAAGAAATTAAATGCTAAGATTGAAAGAAGTCCTGATAATTGTTCGTTCTGAAACTTAGAGGAAACAAATAAAGAGCAAAGACCAACAAAAGAACATGACAAAATCTCCCTTGTTCAAAGAAAATGATAGCAAACCAGCACTCAGAGGAATGACTACCAAAGCAGAAGATGAGTGACCAACAAAAAAGTATGCAACAGTGACAATGGTCCTACCCCTAAACCGATTCTAAATACAGAATTCTAATCCATGTTCTTTAAAAAAAAACATAACTTGCCATATGGTAAAAGTTGATAACTAATGAATATTTAGCTTATATTTGTTAACATGGTAGTTCACTTAAAGAATCCAGATTTACTTGTTAAAAAAAATTACTCACCCCTGAACTCATTTTCAATACCCTTATGTCAGAGTTCTTTCCATTATCAATGCACTTCAAAATATAAACAGAATTTAAGCTATGTTAGGTGGTTCAATTAAATTTCAGAAGATATACAGGTTAATATGCATGTGAACATAAGAAATATGCAGCTTAACAGGTAGAAACATCACAAGCACGGTCAATATTTCAGAACTCAGCTATGTATATAATAACAAATAGAGTTATCAACATATAATCAGTAACATTTAAATAACCTATGTATATCATATATATGTTTATACACTGATATGTGCAAAACTCAAAATTTCTTTGCATAAGCTATGATCTGAGTGTTAACATTTCAAAGCATGTGATAGTGTAACCATGGAATCGTACTTTGATCATGTCATAACTTGGGCATTCAAATGTTAAAATCCATGATATTTTAACAGAGAAATAAATCAGAATATACTTAACACATTATGTTCATTCAATCTGAGTGCTAAAAAAATATTCAGAACCTTTGCTACTTTAGGCAGGGGAACCAATGTCATAGTCTGAGTATCAAAGATTCAGATCATGCGATGGTACATTCATTAACAGGAGCTTAAGAATTTACAACAGTAATTCATCGGGTCTGCAGCTTACACACGTACTTTAAATATTCCTTTCGTACATCCATTCATGAGGCAAATCACAACTATTTCTAACTGTGTGCGTATTCCACTCACCCACGATATCATATATCAGTCAAAATAAACAAAAACAAAAACCCAAGAACTCACAATAGAGAGTAAATCGCCCAATACATATTACATTTTTACATCAAACATAATATGGCCAATCGAAATGCAAGTTTATGAATTTACAATATGGCAAAATGATAATTATTAACTTGGCTGGTTAACAATACAGATTTTGAGAACCTACAAAAAAAATCGACATTCATGGCCAGATTTCATCCTCACACCCTAAGACAGAGTACCTACATAACTGGTTTAGCAGAGGCATCATGTATAAATCTAAAGAAATGTCGGTAAAACATTTCTATCATAAACTACCATTTGGATAACCAATGAAATTGTAAGAAAACCACCACACTAAATAACTTGATGTTCATGGGTTTAAATCTACAAACATTCACGTATACGAGAAACAGATTTTTACCCGTAACATCTTAGTCCATTTTGTGATTAGGGATTTTTGGATTTTCATTAATAGAAATATGCTTACCCCTCAATCGATAGATCGAACACCCCAACCCTACATTGAATCGAAAATCCCCATTTTTTCTGATATGAGTGTTACAATAAAACATTTCATACCTGAAACTGGCTCATATGCAAAAATCACAGTGAAGTGAACCCTGCCTGTTTTGAGATTTTTCCCCTTTTTCTCCGATTTACTCTTTCGGCTGCAGTGAATCCAACTGGCCCCCTTGCTGTCGTGCTCGTGTGAGCCCCTTTTTTTTCTCTGTGTTTCTCTTTCCTCCCTTGCAATGGCAGCAGATTGATACGGGAGTTCTTCTGGCTGAACCGCGCAACAGGGGGAGAGAAATAGAGAGTGAGAGCAAGAAAGAGAGAAGAAGAAGTAGGGGAAGGGTGATAACAAGTGAGAGAGGAAGGGATCAGTTAAATAGAGAGGGACTGAGGAGACGGTTACAAAACCGTGGGAAGAGGGGGAGGGTCGTGGTCGGTTGCTGCATGAAAGGAAGTTTCACGCAGCCACCCCTCCTTCACTCCCATTCACTTTTAAAAGAATGGGTGAAAAGTGCGAAGGGGTGGGAAAAAAATAGTTGTTGAAATCGAAAATTAGCTACGAAATTAGCGACCAAAACATTTCATCGTAAAATTCGTCGCTAATAAGCAACAAAATTAATTGCAGATGAATTTTTCGCTCATTCAACGCAAAGTTGCAATGAAGTTTCAGACGAAATGTTGTTGTCTCTAATTTTGTCGCTAATTAGCAATGGATGTTGCGACGAAAACATTTCATCGCTAATTCTAATTTTGGTGATGGTTAATTTTCTCTAGCTAATTTGTTGCAAATTTGCGATGAAATAAATTCGTCACAAAGTTTCGTCACTAATTAACATTTTTCTTGTAGTGTTATTTGTAGGCTTTGAATCGCTTCGTGACCGCAAAGTAAGAGCAAGACACGAGGATAGTGTGGCAGAAGGTGGTTGTCAAATTTCCTGATATGTTGTACAATATGAAGACTGCAACAATAAAAGCAGCTGGTAGGATAGATGATCCACTGCAATTAAAGGGCCATGACCCTTCTACTATCATGATAGATTATTGGGATGCAATGTACGATAAGTGAACAAGCCATGAATTTTGAAATCGCTCAGCAAAAGTTGCACATAACCGAGCCAAGATGCCCGATGTTCATCTACACACAGGTGGTTCTAAGACTTTTGGGAGCCACCAAAAGAAAATGGTAACTCATTATATATATATATATATATATATATATATATATATATATATATATATATATATATATATATATATATATATATATATATATATATATATATATATATATATATATATATATATATATATAAGTATTTTTGCATGCTTTCTAATTGAGTTTTATCATTTAACCTTACCAGAATCTGAAAAAAGAAGCAATGTACCTTACAAGGATGTGTTTGTTGAAACACATAAACGTAAGAACATAGGAGAGTTCGTATTAGAGAAGGCGAGAGTGACAACGGTATGTATTTATTGTATTAATAAATATTGTAATATATAAGTTACCATGATTTATATTAGCATAAATATTATAATTCTTAATTATTAATTTCTACTGTAATCATTACTTTGTAAGAGTCATACGAGCAACAGATGATAGGGCAATATGACGATGACTTCACTCAGCATCTACCTTTTGATCCTGCAGCATGGGTGACTGCAACCGGTGAACCCAAAAAGGGTCGTGTGTTCAGGTTTGGGAGTAACATTAACACTACACCAGTCGTTGCCTCCTGCAGTCACGACTCTCAGAGTTCTCCCGCCAGCACCAACTCCCATCGTCTGATTGACCCTGTTGTTTCTTGGGATGGTGTTCGCTAGCTTCTTCAGGACGCAATGCATGACTTTTTACATGAAGTCATTCTCAACCTTGTCCATAATGAGTTGTGCAACTTTTTCTGGGACAGAGAAACTTCGCCTGTATTCAACATGAGCTCTGGTGCCCGTCAGGTATAAATGATTGAATCACTATGAATTTTTATTGCTAGCATTAGAACACATATAAGCATGATTTCATCACTATAAAAGTTTTTTAACTGCCTTATAACACATATATGCATGATTGAATTATTATAAAAGTTTTTAAACAACCTTAGAACACATATAAGCATGATTTCATCACTATGAAAGTTTTTTATTGCCTTACAACACATATATGCATGATTGAATTACTATAAAAGTTTTATGACAACCTTAGAACACATATATGAATGATTTCATCACTATGAAAGTTTTTTGACTGCCTTATAACATATATAATCATGATTTCATCACTATGAAAGTTTTTTGAATGCCTTATAACATATATAAGCATGATTTCATCACTATGAAAGTTTTTTTACTGCCTTATAACACATATATGCATGATTGAATTACTATGAAAGTTTTTTGACAACCTTAAAACACATATAAGCATGATTTCATCACTATGAAAGTTTTTTTACTGCCTTAGAACACATATAATCATGATTTCATCACTATGAAAGTTTTTTGACTGCCTTATAACATATATAAGCATGATTTCATCACTATGAAAGTTTTTTGACTGCTTTATAACACATATATGTATGATTGAATTACTATAAAAGTTTTTTGACAACCTTAGAACGCATATAAAAATGATTTCATCACTATGAAAGTTTTTTGACTGCCTTATAACACATATATGCATGATTGAATCACTATACAAGTTTTTTGACTGCTTTAGAATACATATATGCATGATTGTGATACATAACACATTTATTTGACAGCCTTATAAACCATATATGCATGCTTGAATCATTATGATATTTTTTTGACAACCTTAGAACACATATATGCATGATTGAATCACTATGAATTTTTTTGTCAGCCTTAGAACACATATCTGAATTTTGTTAATGTTCTTCACTTTATTGCTAGTCTATGTGTCATTCAGTTATGTTACTTTGATTTTCTTAGAATAGGCATATTGCATATAATTTATTTCATTATATTTTGTTTATTAATACTAACATTTTGGTTCTCTTGTAGAATGCTGGAGATGATCAACGTAGAGGAGCTGATGCAAGCATGGATGAAGAGACAGATCGAGATAATGAAGAGGATGATGCTCTAAATATTGGCGATGATTAGATTCATGTATTGAATTTGTTGCAAATACTTGATGTTTCAAAAGAAACTCTTTGTATATGTTCACTTGTAACTAATTAGTACTTGACGGGGATTGTAGTGGGTTGTTAAATTTGTTTCACTTATAGTTTGCATTAAATTTGTTTTCCCTGCTTTGTATATGTCTTTTTTATGTGTACTTTATTTTTTATACACAGGTTATATAAATTGTATAATGAGAAAATTTTTCTCTTTATTTATATTTTAAATAAATTTTTTTTTTAAATTTTGCAATGGATATTATCCATCGCTAATATCTGTCGTAAATATAGAGACAGATTAGGGACGAATATTAATCTGTCTCAAAAACTTAATCAGTCGATGTTTTGCGACGGAATGTAATCTGTCGCTACTCCGTCGTTAATTGGGTGACGAAATTTAGCGACAAAAATGTATCCATCATAAACTTTTATCGACGACTTAGCGATGAATATGTATCTATCGCAAAACCAAATCAATACTTATTTAGCGACGGATCATGACATTCGCTAATCCATTGCAAATTAGCGACAGATCAGTTCTGTCGCTAATTAGCGACCAAGAAATTGCGATGGACGCTATCCATCGCTAAGTCATCGTCAATCCATCGTTAAACAGATTAGCGACAGATAGTGTCTTTAACATTGTGTGCATCAGAAGTCGTAGTATCTGATGTAAAGAATCTCGAGGACTCTGTCATCACCACTGTTTGTCTGCTAGAAAAGATATTTCTGCCAGCATTTTTCGATGTTATGGAACATTTGATCATACATTTGCCATATGAACTAAAGTTTGGTGGCCCTCTGCAATATCGATGGATGTACCCATTTGAAAGGTATATGTTTTTTTATATTTGTCTCTTTAATGACAGTTATTTAAAATTTGAAATGTATATTTTTGCCAGATACATGTTTGACCTAAAAAAAAAGGTCTGTAATAAAGCAAGAGTAGAAGGCTCTATTTATGAGGCGTACACTTTAGAAGAGATTTCAAATTTCTCATCTATGTACTTTGAACCTCATATTCCAACACATTACACATGTCCGCCCCATAACGATGATGGAGAACAAGTAACTGTAGCTGACAAGCTGTCGATATTTCAACCACTTGGGCATGCATTTGGTAGTTGTCGATCAAGGCTCTTGACAGATTGAGAGTAAAATGCAGCACACATCTATATTCTTTTTAATTGCTCAACGATCGACCCATACATCGAGTAAGTATATGTAGACACAACACAATTATAAATCCTTTTATGTTCTATACGTGCATACATGGTTCGGTAAAATAAGTATTTGTGGTTTGCAGACGATTTGATCTGGAGTTGCAAAGAGAAGTTTCACATTTCACTGATGCAGAAGTACAAAAAGAACGTGAAACTAAATTTGTGGAGTGGTTGAAACAGTTGGTAAAGACGCTAACATAAATTTTATACTTGTAAACAACACTAAGTTACTTAATTGGTCGTGATCATAATCATTGTTTATGTATGTGCGTAGGTCCGCCATGGTGATGTTAAAGATCAAGAAATATGTGATTTAGAAAATAGTCCGACCAAAGTTGTGCAATGCTACAACGGGTACATCGTAAATGGTTATCGGTTCCATATAAAAGATTACGGTATAAACAAATCAATGATGAATAGTGGCGTGTGTGTAAAGGGTAGCAGCTACGGTGAAAATGAACATGATTACTATAGTGTTATAGAGGAAATAATGGAGTTGACTTACTTAAGCATAAATAATAGGGTAACTTTATTCAAGTGTCATTGGTTTGATCCAACTGCAACAAGACTCGACAAAGCTTCAGGCATTTTGGAGGTGAATCATAAATCAAGGTTTGGAACATATGAACCATTCATATTAGCCTCCCAAGCTCAACAGGTTTATTATACTTCATATCCGAGTATAAAAAAGTCAGATAGAAATGAATGGTGGGCAGTTTGCAAGGTGAAGTCCAAACTATACCCTGAGTATGATCAGTTACAGGAAGACAAGTTAGCTGAAGACAGTGATTACTATCAATCAGATGATATCTATGACTTCGCTTATGGTCACGATATTGCGCATGATATGCATGTCATATCTCCATTGGCCGATGAAACATTCATAGAAGAATATGATCTAAACGATGTACCAAGTGGATGGGTAAACAATAAAGAAGAAGAAGAATATGAAAGTCAAACAAGTGACGAGGAAGAATTCTCAAGCTAGTGAGCAAAATCTTGTCATACAAACCTCTATTTGAATGCATTGCAATACTTGATGTGAATGATTTGAATTATTTGAATGTATTGTAATACTTGATGTGAATGAATGAGTTGTATTGCAATACTTGATGTGAATGATTTGAATTATTTGAATGTATTGTAATACTTGATGCGAATTAATGAGTTGTATTGCAATACTTGATGTGAATGGTTTGAATTATTTGAATGTATTGTAATACTTGATACGAATGATTTGAATGCATTGCAATACTCGATGTGAATGATTTGAATGTATTGTAATATTTGATGTGAATGATTTGAATTATTTGAATGTATTGTAATACTTGATGCGAATGATTTGAATGCATTGCAATACTTGATGTGAATGATTTGAATGCATTGCAATAATACTTGATGTGAATGACTTTAATGCATTGTAATACTTGATGTGAATGACTTGAATGCATTGTAATACTTGATGTGAATGACTTGAATGTATTGTAATACTTGATGCAAATGAATGGGTTGTACTGCAATACTTGATGTGAATAAATGGGTTGTATTGCAATACTTGATGTGAATGATTTGAATTATTTGAATGCATTGCAATACCTAATGTGAATTATTTGAATGCATTGCAATACCTGATGTGAATGATTTGAATGCATTGTAGTACCTGATGTGAATGATTTGAATGCATTGTAATACTTAATGTGAATGACTTGAATGTATTGTAATACTTGATGTGAATGACTTGAATTATTATAATACTTGATGTAAATGACTTGAATGTATTATAATACTTGATGTGAATGAATGGGTTGTATTGTACTTGATGTGAATGATTTGAATTATTTGAATGCATTGTAATACTTGTTGCGAATCATTTGAATGTATTGCAATACTTGATGCGAATGATTTGAATGTATTGTAATACTTGATGCAAATTATTTGAATGTACTGTATGACATATGTTATTTGTTAGAATATGGTTCGTGGAGGTTACAGTGGTCGTTCATCTAGTAGTAGCCAGGCCCAGCCTTCATCTTCATGGGCACCTATGATAGGTATATCATTTAACTAATTGGATGCTTGATTGGTTGAAATGCGCATTCTGAGAATTTCTAACGTATTTTTTTACAGATGATGTTTCGCCTGTACACGACCCACCTACATCAGTTGATCACACAAGTCAGGAGCCAACACAGGAAGCAGGGTCTTCTCAGTCTGGCACAAGAAGACTCATTCAAATAGTGTATATCAATAATCGATCGTAAGTATTTCGTTTTCAATTATTGCATATCTTATAAGTATTTTATATTGATATTTACTGTGTACCAATTCATGTGCAGAACGAGGTTTGAGCCACAAGAAGTAGTACGCGAGATTAGAAATTCACTTCTTCAACATCTACCAAGACCAGTCGCTTAATGGAAAGAGTATCCAAAAGAAGTGATAGATAGATTGTAGTCCTCATTCACGGTATATAGTTGTTTCTCATAGTTAATGTGTTTTCTATTTAAAAAAATTTTAGTCATGTCTACTAACTTTCTGAAAATATTTGTAGGCTTTGAATCGCTTCGCAACTACAGTGGAGGAAAATGATGCAAGGAAGGTGTGGCAGAAGGTGGCTGCCAATCGATTTGCAGACATGTTGCACAATACGAAGACTGCAGCAAAAAAAGCATCTGGCGAAATAGATGATCCACTACAGTGGAAGGGCCATGACCCTATTACTATCAGAATAGATTATTGGAATGGAATGTGTGATAAGTGGGCGGGGGATGCATTTCAAAATTGCTCTGCGAAGGCTGCATAAAATCGAGCGAAAATGCCCGAAGCCCATCTACACACAAATGGATCTAAAACATTTGGGAGCCACCTGAAGAAAATGGTAACTCATCAATATATAATATTAATTTTATAAGTATTTTTGCAAACTTGTTAACTAAATCTTTTATCATTTAACTTCGCAGGAAGCAGAAAAAAGAGGCATTGTACCATATAAGGATGTATTTGTTGAAACACATAAACGAAAGACCACGGGAAACTTCGTATCAGAGAAGGCGAAAACGACAACGATATGTATTTATTCTATTAATAATCATTGCAATATGCAAGTTATCATAATGTTATCATTAATTATTAATGCATACTTTAAACATTATTTTGTAGGAGGCATATGAGCAACAGATGATAGAGAGATATGGTGATGACGCTACTCAGCATCCATCATTTGATCTTGCAGCATGGGTGATTGCAGCAGGTGAACCCAAAAAGGGTCGTGTGTTCGGGTTTGGGAGTAATATGAACACTTCACCTGTTATTGCTTTTTCCAGTTACGGCTCACAGACTTCTTCCGCCGACATAAGCTCCAAGCAGCAGCCTATTCTTTCCGGTGAAGATGTACGCCAGTTCGTTAAGGACACATTGCGTGACTACTTCCATGAAATCGTCGTTGACGTTCTCCGAGCTGAGTTCAACAGTTTTTTGCTGAACAAGGGAACTTCGATTGCAGGTCCCTCTCAGGTATGAAAGTTTCATGCAATATATTGCATGTCGTTAGATTTCATGTAACTTTGATTGCCTTAACATATTCAATTTTTTTGACTGCCTTAGAACACATATGAGCATGCTATAATCACATATTCAGTTTTTTGACTGTCGTAGAACACATATGAGCATGCTAGAATCACATATATAACTTTTTGCCTGCCTTAAAGCATATATGAGTATAGTAGAATCACATATAGAGTTTTTTGCATGCCTTAGAGCACATATGAGCATGCTATAATCACATATAAAGTTTTTTGCCTGCCTTAGAGCACATATGAGCATGATAGAATCACATATAAAGTTTTTTTGACTGCCTTAGAACACATATGAGCATGCTATAATCACGTATTCAGTTTTTTAACTGCTTTAGAACACATATGAGCATGTTATAATCACACATTCAGTTTTTTGACTGCCTTAAAACACATATGAGCATGCTAGAATCACATATAGAGTTTTTTTACTGCCTTAGAACGCATATCATTCATGATAGAATCACATATAAAGTTTTTTGCTTTGTCTGCCTTAGAGCACATATGAGCATGATAGAATCACATATAGAGTTTTTCTGACTGCCTTAGAACCCATATGAGCATGCTATAATCACATATTCAATTTTTTGACTGCCTTAGAACACATATGAGCATGATCGAATCACATATATAGCTTTTTGCCTGCCTTTGAGCACATATAAGCATGGTAGAATCACATATAGAGTTTTTCTAGCTGCCTTAGAACACATATGAGCATGATATAATCACATATAGAGTTTTTTTTACTGCCTTAGAACACATATCATTCATGATAGAATCACATATAGAGTTTTTTGCCTGCCTTAGAGCACATATGAGCATGATAGAATCACATATAAAGTTTTTTTACTGCCTTAGAACACATATGAGCACATGATAGAATCACATATAGTGTATAATTTATTTCAATATATTTTGTTTATCAATACTGACTCTTCTTTTCTTGTGTAGGTTGCTAGTGATAATCAGCGTAGCGGAGCTAAAGGGACAGATCAAGGCAATGAACAAGAAGACGCACAAAATCTTGGCGATGATTAGATTAATGTGTTGAAGAAGTTTTATTTTTTTTTGTTTCGAATATGTAATTGTTGAATTATAAATAATTAAACTTGTTAATTTTAAAGTGGAACAATTAATTGTTGTATATTCCTTTTATATGAAATTTTATGCATACTTTGTTTTTTATTTACAGGAAATATAAATTGTAGCGTTCTCGATATTTAATTTTCAAATAATTTTTTTATTTTTTTCTTGTTTGCGACGGATATATCCGTCGCTATACATATAATTTAGCGATGGCTTAGCGACGGATGTAAATTTGTCACCAAGCCGAGGTCGCCGTTTAGTATCGGTGGATTTGTGACGGAATCCATCGTTCGTTATTCTGTCGCAATTAGCGACGGAACGGGCGACTGATTTATTCTGTCGCCAGTTAGCATCAAAAAATTCACAACGTAAGTTGTCCGTCGCCTCTACGTCGCTAATCTGTCGCTAAGCCGGTTAACAACGGATTAGCGATGGAATGAGGTCGTCGCTAATCCACTGCTTTGTTGTGGTGTCCCCAGCAACTTTTTTTCTTCAAAAAAATGAGATGAAAAGCCTCCCGCCAATGCAAAATTAAAGTGGGGAGGTTTTTCTTTTCCATTTGATAAGGTGTTCTTGGGGCAGGGATCCTAGCCTTGGAGTTTTAAGTGCCAGCACGACGATGGTAAGTATGGCAGGCTAAGCCAGCACGACCATGTCTTCATGCAGGGTATGGTTTCTTCATGTTATAAAAAAAAAAAATCATGTTTTAGATTTTCTGTAGTTGACATTATCAAGATTCCCAAAAGATCTTACGCATGAGATTTGTGTTAGCTCAACCCGAAAATAACTTCACACCTAGTCCTTCAGTCTGCTCATAGGGCTGGGAATTGAAACGAGTTTCTCAAGGCTCAACTCATATTCGGCTCGTAAAATGCTCATTAATTTGAAGTCGTGAAACATATAGGCTCGGCACCAAACAAGAACGAGTATCCAGCTCAGCTTGGCTCGTATAAGCTCATTATCTAGTAATAAATATATTTTACATATATTTTATCTATATTATAGTTGAAGTGTTTCGCATGCAAAGCAATCAATTTAGAGTTCAAATCCTGTTACAGCTTTGAAACAATGCAGCTATTTTGTAAATGAACCTACTTGGGGTTAGCTCTTTAGGTTTAGAGTCCAATTTCTACTATTTTCAGTGTTAAAAAAATATACAATTTTTTGGTTAATGAACCAGCTCAGTTTTGGCTCTTTAACTCAGGCTTGTCATCAGCTCAAGCTCGCCTCGGGTGGACTCGTCACAAGAATGAACCGAGCCCCTATGTTGGGTTCCTTCAGCTTGTTTAATTACCAGGCCCATAGGTAGAGTCTGACTTCACCTACTATAGAGCTAGTTTGGATCAATTTAGAGAGAGAGAGAGAGAGAGAGATGCAATCTTCTGAGTTGGTGGTTGTAAGAGAGGCCCATAAAACCCCTCATCACCGACTGCACATTGGCTGGCCTCTGATTGGTAAAACCTCCCCCCATCCCTGTCCACTGTGGAGTACACCCAGCTTCAACCTTGCGCAAGGGATGCCACCCTTGAGTTTCGAACTTGTGATGTCTCATCAACTTGGTGACATTCACAAGCTGCTCCTACCAGATGAGCAGAGCCCTTGTGGGCGCTATTTAACTTGTTTTGTTAGTGCAGTCATAAGACATTTCATGGATTGTAACGTCCCCAAATTGAACTACATCAAAATTTGGATCTCATGTCCCACAAATTGAGGAAAAGGCATCCCTGAATATCAGTTAAAAAGGGCTCATTCCTTCTGCATTTCTACTAGAATGCCGATGTGATGGATCAAAATATGTGAACTTTCAGATTATGATAAAAATTTGGAAATATAACCATTAATTTTCAAGGGCCTTTAATGCAAGAAACAAGGTCTTCTTGCAGCATTGCACATGACACACATGCTAGCGAGCTGAAAACATCTGTTTTTCAGGTGGATTTGTGTGGTTACTTGATTGACTGAGAGTGCATGAAAAGCTGAATCTAAATTCCAAGGGGTGATTTAGCAAAATGGCGTTAATAAGCCTTAATTTCATGACCTGATCTTCATGTGGATCCGGACCTAATAACCCATACGGATCTAGAATAAAAGGATAAACCTAGAATCGATATGAATGTAGTCTGTATTGATTTGGATATAGGTCCAATGAAACTCAATATAAAAGCTGAACTGACCCTACCCGTTTACACGTATATATTGGTTTTGAATTTTTTTGATCCAGGTAAATTCTAAATGGAAAAACAGGATGACAGTGTTCTGAGAAAATGCAGGACACAAACACACACAGCTACCCTAGTGGATAAGTAACCCCTTACTTGAAACTCATAGGGAAAGGTTGTTCTGACTAAATTTGAACCATGGATGTGTTCAGCATGGTCAAACTAATAGGAATCAACCCTTGGATTGTATTGTTAAAAGAAACTCCAAATGTTAAAAGAAACTCCTTCCTATTATATGAGAAATGTGTACCATCTTAGGTAGAAACATGTTTCCGTTATATTATAAATGGGTATCAAGCTAGTTTCTATTAATATTTTTTCATATAACAACAATATCATTTTACAAAGTCACTTTTTTTATTAAGATTTTTAAATATTATAATTTATTAAAAAATTAATATACAACAATGATTGATTATATATATATGTATATTTAACTATTTTCATTTATAAATATCTTTATGAAAAACTATATTTTGTATAGACCTTTCAGAAACTCATTTCAATTCTCTTAGAAAAACCTTATCAATGTTTATAAGAAACTTGTACTGGTATTTTTCAAAATCATATCAATATGAGTTCCAAATAAAAAAAGAAACTTTTTAAGCCCTCACATACCCGTACCAGTACCGTATGCATTTCTGGCAACTATGACAAGTACCCATACCCGTACCAGTACCCTTATCCGTTTCTGGCAACTATGACAAATACCAGTACCAGTACCCAAACTATTTTTTGTTTTTT
This sequence comes from Nuphar pumila, assembly GCF_984573655.1. Lineage (NCBI taxonomy): Eukaryota > Viridiplantae > Streptophyta > Magnoliopsida > Nymphaeales > Nymphaeaceae > Nuphar > Nuphar pumila. Next base: position 36,559,795 of record NC_143254.1, read on the forward strand.
TGGTTGATTTTCTTGAGTTTATATATATATATATATATATATATATATATATATATATATATATATATATATATAGAGAGAGAGAGAGAGAGAGAGAGAGAGAGAGAGAACCTGGATGAAATTTAAAACGAAAGGACAAACGAATACGTTTTGCATGCCATTTGGCAACTACTTAACGTAAACTATCTCTGTAAATGATACCTATATATATATATATCGACCAATAGTGCTAACCCAAAAGAGCGGAGAGAAGGATTTTACAAGCACAAGAATTTCCTAGATGTCTGTCCCTATCATTAACACTTGGCTTTTTTGTTTCTATTTATAGGGCCATGCAGTCCTTTTATCTCATGTCCAATACATTTAGAAGCATGTCTCTTTCTAACACTTTTGCAATAATCCCTTTGTTGCTAGCACTGTTAGTTATATCTGTTTCAGCAAAAGATGATGGCCATGGTGCAGTTGGTGCTGAACTGAGGGAGAAGTCTAGCCAGCACCTTAACCCCCACTACTACCAAGGAGGAGGTCCACGGAAGAACCATCATGAGCCAAGCAGCGCCTGCATGCAGAAGATTGAAGAGTGGTTCAAGCTGTTTCCCAACGACACATATTGTCACTTCATCCCTCCTCGCCATTGGCCCCCATTTCCGTGGGGTCCAGGTGGGCCCCTCACATGGGGACCAAGGGCCTGCATGGGTCCAGGTGGGACCAGTGGGAGATCTGTTGATCAAGGTGGGCTTGGATTGTCATCCATGGTTTGTCCAAAAACAGGGCCTTGTGCAGAGAAGAAGCTGACTTGCCCGGCCAGCTGCCTCTCAGGTTCAGGCCAGAATGTTGGGCACGGTGGTGGTCGATGTGTCTATGACTGTGCGAGGATGTGCCTGACCATGTGTTAACCTCTCTATGGGTTTTACTTTTTTCATGTCTGGTTTTTCAGTCTTAACAGTGGTGTGTTTGTTTTGGGCTTTAATGTCAAAACAGTGTTCTGTTGTTTTGTAAGGTCTGGTACGTATGTATGTCGTTTATGCAATAAAAAGGACCGTTGTTTCCTTGTAAGATGATGTTTTACTTGTAATCTTTGTGGATCTTGATAGTTATGCAATAAAAAGGACCCTTGTTTCCTTGTAAGATGATGTTTTACTTGTAGTCTTTGTGGATCTTGATAGTAGTTTTAGTGAAACCACGTCCAATGGTAATGAGCAATAACGTGAAACTAACAAACTTTGACAACCTTGAGATGTCACCATCACTTCATTGCTGAGTGATATGAGCATGAAAACTTGGCATTAGATGGATATAGTGGCAGCCTCATAAATTAAATGGCTTCACGTTCGACCTACTCCAAACTTAAAAGCAATGGAATATTTAGATGGTGAACAATAATAGTAATAGGGCAAACCAGTATCAGATCAGGAGCAATGTTGCCGGTATCAGTTTTGGACCTAAATTGATTCAGAAAATTAGCCAATTCGAGCCGAATCAGTCATTTGTAGTTTTTTAATGTGTAAAAAAAATCATTATATATATATATATATATATATATATATATATATATATATATATATATATATATATATATATATATATATATATAATTTAGCGATGGCCGAATCAGCCCTTATCGAATAGATTTTGAGCCGCTACAATATGAATAGGCTGATTCGCATTGATACTGACAACACGGGTCGGGTCAGTAGACTTATGTGTTGGAAAGTCCTACAGAGTTATGGTCACCTCACACGATGGCATAAAACCTTGAAGCTGCCCTCCTCACCCAACAGGAATCCTGCCGATTCACAGCCTTGCAGCAAGAGACAGATGCCTCAAGTATCGAACTCTTGACATCCTTCAGCTTGTGCATCTTAAAACTGATCTACCTAGCTATTGTGTGCCTACCGCTTGTGGGCTACTTTGATGTAGTTCTAAAAGCTTCAGTTTAGAATAAGTTTGTATTGGTTAATAATAATAATTATCATTATTATTACTATTATAACAATAAAAAAGGATTCAGTTTGTTGGGGGTCGTAAGGCTTCCCCTCTTAGAATAGGTAAGTCAGGATATTCTTTGAACTTTTATAAGATCATGGAATAGTTGAATTTTAGATTTAGTTGGGTATATTAGTTTTCATGTACAAGTCCTTATTTTTCTTTAATACTTTGTAACATTCTGCTTTTATCATAATAACCCGGATAATCTCTCTCTCTCTCTCTCTCTCTCTCTCTCTCTCTCTCTCTCTCTCTCTCTCTGATATACATATGGTTACCGACACAAGGTGGGAAGATGACAGAATGCACACACACACACTTTTGACCAGCTGACCATTTGATCGGATGGTCCAGGGTGGGTGAACACAACTTGGCGCAAACCTACCTATATGTATATAAGAGAGAGAGAGAGAGGGGCATTCAAAAAAAAAGAATACCAGTAGCACATTAAGAGATAAGAATCAACACAGGCAGTCAGAAAAAAAGAGTTTAAAAGTGGAAAACCTGTAAACATTGACCAAAAAATCAGTTAATAACAAATTACAATTAACAAACCTATGCTGATCTATTTTGTTTAGTGCATCAAAAAAGAAAAGGAAAACATGATACACAACTTCATCACTTTGAAGCAGAGAACCTCAAACTCCTCGACCCAAAGAATAGATCATCGTAATTGCATGAAACCATTCCCATCTATAATATCATCTCTATAGTGCAGCCCTAACAGCACCACGTGCAGCTTCACGCTTCATCTCAGCAGCTTTCCCACTGCCCCGGAAGTACATCAAGACTTGCTGCTCGTATAAATCAAAACAAAGAAATAAACAATGGGAAAAGGAAAATGGATGAGGGAGAAAGGAAGGATGGAACTTAGAGCAATGTTGACACAGACACCAAGTGAAAATGGAATGCAACAGGATGGTACGTAGCCATACCTGGATAACCCAGATGCTGAGCAGTGATTCTAGGCAGAACAATGCAAACCCCACGAAGTAAAAGATCTGATCAAAAACAGCAGTAGCAAGTCATGAACAGTAAAATAGAACTACCAAAGAAGTCCAGAGTAAGATCGGGCAGTGAACATCAGAGCAAAATGAAAGAAGTTTTAACGAATGGAAACGAGACAATGTCAAGGACACACACACAGGTACGAAGCTGCAGTGACCTGTTTAAATGGATGCAAAACCATGAGGGCTTCTCATCATGAGTCTTTCATCCATCTAAACAGACCGAACAATGCTGAATTTGATAAACTTGACAGGAAGCACGTGCAGATCGAGGTGCCTTTCCATTATTTGATTGGACTAGTCAATTATGACAATAAAGAAAAAGAACATACCCCGACAATGACGTGTGGGCTCATAAGGTCAATTGCTGGTAGGATGCCACTGTTCCATAGCAATTCAAGAAGTCAGCATGCAGGAGAGTCCATAAATGAGCAAAATACAGAGTTATTCTTTGGTATGCCAAATGCAACTTCCAAAAGTCATACAGAAAGAATACTGACACCTAGGTATTCTCTGTAAATATGAATCAAATACATGCGGACACATTCAAAATGCTCAGTAACATCAAAGGTACAAGATAAAATGCTAATAATTTGGTTTATGAGTTTATCCCAAAAGTAAAGCCATTTGGTCCTTTCTATTTTTTTCTGTTCTCACTTGTTACATTTAATACTTCATCTGCTAAATTATTTTCATTGTTAGTTTTCCCATAGCATCAAATCGATATCAATGTTTGCAAATTAACAATGTTTATTAAATGGCACACTGACATTGTGGCTGTAACCAAGTCGGATACCTAGGGCTGACCAAATAAATTTAGACTTGGTTGGTATGTGTACCTAACATGATAGCATGTTGGAGATGGTGGATACAGCACCAAGTTGGACTCAAGACTCAAGTTAGGTGGCGCCGGCACCTAGTCTGTCTGATTGCAAGTTAAAAGAGAAGAAGACAATGATGATAAGGACATGAATCATGTCAGGCTTAGCTTGCAATATCAGTCATGATGGAGATAAAACTTTGTAGCACCCTCAACAAAAGTCCCCGCAGTTTGCAATGGTTCCAGATCTACCTAAGCACACATCTACAAATGATCTTGAAGTCATCTGTATGATACAATACGATACATATCGTTACTTTTAGGGTTTTCGATACGATATGCACTCGTATCGCGATACGAGTGTATATAGTAGTCATCGAGTGTACCATACGATACAGCCTAGTATCGTACGATATAGGGTGTATCATACGATACACCATAGACACATTTTAAAAAGGGTCAAAACTTATTCTTAGTTTTGGATTTTAAATACCTCCCCTAAGGCCAATTTTCTCATTTATATAGTCCATTGGAGGAGAACCCACGCACCCTAGGAGGCATGAGAGCTATTTGGGGACCAATTTGTGACCAAAAGAGAGGGCTTTTACAATTTCCCACGTAAGAGTGCATTTCCACCCTTTTCCCACTCAAGAAAATGGTTAAAATAAATTTCATATTTTTAGATAAAAATGACATCAAATAACCCGACATGGCAATAGAGCACTCAAGTAGTAAGTGAGAATAAATTGAAAATCGAGTTCAACTTTGGGATTTATACTTTTTTTTGTATCTCTCAGTTGAAGCATCATTTAATTGGCACACATCACAATATCAAGCACTTCAAGGAATTTGCCGAGGCCATGAAATGGGGATGCCAACAATTTGATAAAAAAAAAGCCAGAAATGAATGAGGTAGAAATGTGGTATGCACAGTCATGAAAGGATGTTTATGACATATATGAGTTACCCACTTAACAATTTGAGGAAAAAAAGCAAGAAGAGATGAATGAGATAATGTTTATCACATAGATGAATTACCCACTTCTGATCCTACAACCCCTAGCATAGTGTCAGAAGTAGGAAACTCTACAACAAAGAGAAAAGGTGTAGATGATGCTAGCAGTAGTGTTGCGGGTAGAAAAAAAAGAGGACGAGTAGGAGGAGGGAGTTCCAATAGAGGAGGTAGAGCTGGAAGTTCTATTACGAGTTTTTTCCCCTCCTATGGTGTCATATACTAATCGGACTCTTTGGTCTGACCCAGATTTTAGTTAGACCTCTTTCTTTATTACCAAACCCAAACCCTATGGCGTCTTTTACGGGTTGGGTCCAGGTCAAACTCAATCCATTGACAGCCCTAACAGTTTTAGACGGACAAAATGACCTGATATTTTACATAATACTTTTCAATTATGATTTTACCATTAGGGGTGTCAACGGGTCGGGTTTGGTTCGAACCTTGGTTGTACTAGACTTGGAACTGCTTTTTGGGTATGGTATCGGGTTCAGACCCGGGTCTAATCAGGTCCATTATAAGAAAAATCATACTTGGACCCGATAAGAACTACATGAATCAGAACTGGACTATATACCCAGTAAAACCATATTTTTATAATTTTTAGATTGAAAAATTGTGGGTCTTAATTAGAACTCGGGTCTGGTATAAAATTTCACAAACTATACATGGGACAATGTATTAATCGGGCCTTCGGGTCCGGACCTAGGTCTTAAGTTGATCTTATTATTTATCACCATACCTGGACCTGCGCCGGGGGGAACCTCTGGACCCCCCTTATATATATATTACATGTTTGCCCCTGGCGCACCCCCGCACCCAGGTTTTTTGGGAGTGCCGAATCCCCGCACCCGCACCCATGTGACATAGGCCTCCCTCTATTGTATTTAGTAGTGCTTTGGGTCAAAGCTCAAGTGATTAAAAAAGTGTTTTTCTATTCTTTTTATACCTTTGTGCATTTGTGAGATTTAGTGTTAGTGGGTTGGGATCAGAGTTACCGGAAGCGCTTAAGTAAAAGGGGAAGCGTGAAACGTCGCGCTTCCGAAGCGGGGAAGCGTCACTTTTAAATGGGAAGCGTGCTTCCCTTTTATGGGAAGCGTGCTTCCCATCACGCTTCCCCAATTTTTTTGTATTTTTGTATTTTTTATTTTTATTTTTTTTTCTTTCCCCTCGCTTCCTAGGTCGCTTTCGGTTCGCTTCCGGGACGATTCCCGACTCACTCCTAAGTGGTCCCACGCTTCCCGCTTCCGAAAATTTTGAAAGTGCCTCGCTTCCCGCTCCTGCTTCCTGTATCGCTTCACGCTCCCACTTCTTCAACTGGCAACCATGGTTGTGCTTTTGTGCACAAGTGTTCTAAGAGTTCTCATTGCGCATATGTGCACGTGTTTATCATCAAGAATATTAAGGTCTTGATCATAGTATCTTGTTGAAGATACTTTTACAGGGTATCAAAGCGGGATTGGAGAAAGAAAGATCATGTGGATTCTCACATTTTCCGGTGCCTCGAAAAATGTGCCCTCAAATATTTAGTGATTGAGGTGGATCCTTTCGTTCATCCAATACTTTAGAAGATTCTTCTACCAATAAAGATCTAAAAATCTCTTGAGGTACGTATCTTTTTTCTCATTTCTCCTCTCCAATGGGTGAAAAAAGACTCTCATTTCTCTCTAGACTTTAAACTTAATGGCTCCAACTATCACGTTTGGGCCGAAAATATGGAGGCGCATATTAAAGGAAAAGGGCTTTGGGGCTATGTCCAAAGCTCGATTTCCGAACCGGAGCCCAAGATCACCTTAATGGAGAGAGGAGAAATAAAAATTCTTGAAGGAAAAGAAAGAGCCAAGGCTCTCGAACATCATAGCAAAAAAACATAAAGAATGAGAGATCGAGGAATAGAGGAACTTCAAAATCCTCTCATGGATTTTCTCGTCCGTAGAGACAAGAATCAATGCCAACATTATAAAATTCAAGAAAGCTTCACAAGCATGGGAATACCTTGAAAAAATGTACACTTCAAGGGATTTGTCCCACAAATACTATCTTCAAAAAAGGGCCTTAACCCTTCAACAAAACGAAATGACTATTAGAGAGTATTTCGCGGAGTTGTCTTCCATTTGGGATGAGCTTGCCATGCTTGAACCCAAATGGAACGAAGAGGCTATTGAACTTAGGCACAAACAATTAGAAGAAGATTGTTTTTTCAATTTTTTGAATGGGCTTAGGCCCGAATTTGAACAAATCCGATCGTCCCTCCTATTCGCCTTCACTTTCCCCTCTCTTGAAGATGTTATTACTAAACTAAGTGGAAAAAAAATACGTATGGGTATAAATAAGAATAACCCAAGTGTTCTAGCAACACCTTCCAATAATGAAGAAAATGAAGGTGTTAATTCTGTTTCAAGATCGAGGAGCAATTTAAGGACCTATAAGCCTCTTCATTTCAAGAATCAAAACCAAAGTTCAAACGGTCAAGGAGGAAAGAGAGATTATAGCAAGTTCTTGTGTCACTTTTGTAAGGAATCGGGGCACATCAAGCCAATATGTCCAAAATGGAAGAAGTTGTTTGCCATGGCTACCACATCCCAACCTCAAAAGGAAGAGTGATCATCATCTTCAAATGGAGCTCTCTCATTGCAACAAATTGTGGATGCTCTTCAACCTCTTCTCAAATGGGCTATTTTCGGAGCCACCATGTCAACCTCTTCACCTCCTGGTAAGACATCGTAGCTTTTAGATTCAGGTGCTTCATTTCACATAACCCCAAGTATGAGTTATTTTTTCGATTACTCAAATAATCGCTCCCCATCCTTTGTTTCAACTACGGATGGAACATCTCTTGGAGTAAAAGGAATTGAAAATTTTAAAAAACAAGGTTTTTTTATTCCAAAAAATAGATTTATACATAAATTAAACTTAAATTTACTCTTGGTTTCTCAACTCTCGGATCATGGGTGTGATATAAAATTTTCATCTAACAAATGTTGGATACAGAATCGCCAGTCTGAGAGGTTGATTGGGGAAAGCTCTAGGAAGGGTGATCTTTACTACGCCGATTCTCTTCAAATTTCAAAGAACCCTTTTTGTAATGTTGTCCAACAAAAAGATATTAATGTATGGCACAACAGACGTGTACATCCAAATATTGTAAAAATTTTCATTTACCTTTTGTTAAAAGTCTATGTAAAAGTTATTTCAATTGTAACGATTATACACTTGAGAAAATGAAAAAATTACCTTTTTGTCAAAAATCTATGTCTACAACAAGACCTTTTGAAATTGTCCATTCGGATGTATGAGGACCGGCACCTGTTTTGTCAAAAAGAGGTTTTGCATATTATGTCATTTTTGTTGACGATTACACGAGATATTGTTGGATTTATTTTCTGAAACACAAATATGAAGTTTTTTCGACTTTGAAAACCTATCATATGATGATTAAAAATCAATTCAATGGGGATCTAAAAAATTTTAGAACTAACTCTGGTGGAGAATACCTTTCAAGTGAATTCAAAAATTATCTTGGTCATGGTATTCTTCACCAAAGATCTTGTCCGAAAACCCCTCAACAAAATGGATTAGCCGAAAGAAAGCATAGACATAATAGAAACAACTTGAACTCTATTGATTTCTCAAAACATTCCAAAAGGTTTTTGTGTTGAAGCTGCTTTAGCATCTGTCTATCTAATAAATTGGCTACCTTCAAAAAACTTGAACAATATCTCGCCTTTTGAAATGTTGTATACCAAAGAACCCGACTATAGTCGGTTGAGAATTTTCGGTTGCAAATGCTTTGTTCTTACTGACAAGAACGACAAGCTTTCACCGAAAGCCATTGTGTGCGCCTTTCTTGGATATTCCGAAACCCAAAAAGGGGTTTCGTTTTAATGATATTAAGAATGATAAATTATATGCTTCCAGAAATGTGAGTTTTCTGAAAAATGTTAATGGTTTTGAAAGAAGTGAACCTTTTAAGGAAAACATGGATTACTCTTTTTTATTTGAATTATTAGCTCATGATGATGATAGTGATGATGAACTCACTAGAAGATATTCTCTTCCATCCTTCTAACTCCCAACATAGTGATGAAGGGCCATCGAGAGACCCTATAACATATACTCATAGAGACAGAAACTGTTTTAGGAGTGCGATTGAAAAATACAATGAACCTAGTGGTTCCAACCCAACAAATGATGAAAATCTATAAAGAACTAAGAGAAATAGAAAGATGCCTTCTAGGTTCATCTCATATGATTCATTTACTCCTAAACATAGAGCATGTCTTAGCGCCATTCATTCCTATGTAGAACCCAAGAACTTCGAATAAGCCAAAAAGAATGATGAGTGGCTGAAAGCAATGGAATGCGAGCTTTCAACTCTCATTAGGGCAAAAACTTGGGAATTTCAAGTTCTTCCTAAGAGTAAGAAAGCAATAGGGTGCAGATGAAAATTTAAGATAAAGACTAAGAGTGATGGATCTCTTGAGAAATATAAAGCTCAGTTAGTTGCAAAGTGATATAGTCAAGAATACGAGATTGACTATGAAGAAACGTTTGCCCTTGTGGCCCGAATGGTCATTGTCTGATGCCTCATCATCGTTGCCTCAATTAACAAATGAAACATCTATCAAATGGATGTTAAAAATGCCTTCCTAAATGGCGATTTAAATGAAGAAGTATATATGGATGTTCCATCAGGAATGGAGACTCCTAAAGGGAAAGTGTTTCGCCTTCGAAAAGCCCTTAATGGTTTAAAATAAGCCCCCAAGTCTTGGTATGATAGGTTTAACTCCGTAATGTTAAAAAATGATTTTTCATCCTATTTCACTGACACTGCTTTGTTTGTTAGAAAAACCAATGCAGGAATTGTCATTCTGCTTTTGTATGTAGATGATATGCTAATAACCGAAAGTGATTCTAAAGGGGTTAAAAGCATAAAATATATTTTAAAGGATAGATTTGAAATGTCTGATTTGGGATTTCTAACTTAGTTTTTGGGTATTGAAGTGGCCTACTCTCATAGAGGGTATTTTTTGTCTCAAACTAAGCTTGCATCTGAGGTTATTGACAGGTCAGGTATTACGGATGATAAAGTTTGTGAAACTCCTGCTATAGTAGGAGCTAAAATGAAGATTGATGATGGCATTCCTCTCTATGATCCCACCCCCTACAGGCAGCTTGTGGGATCATTGATGTATCTGAGTATTACTAGACCAGATATTTCTCATGCAGTTCATACTGCAAGTCAGTTCCAACATGCACCAGCATCAGTTCACATGAGTGCCATTTTGCGGATTATGAGATACATAAAGGGCACACTAAACAAGGGAGTATTCTTATCCTCATCTTCTGAATTAAAATTAATTGTTTATATTGACTCTGATTGGAGAGGTGACCCAAATAACTGTCACTCCACCACTGATTTTTGTGTGTTTTTAGGAGACTCGCTTATCTCATGGAGATGTAAAAAACAGCAAAAAGTGTTTCTATCTTCAAGAGAAGCTGAATATCGTATCATGACAACTACTACCATGAAAATTGTATGGATTCATCAGCTATTAGAAGACATGGGGATCACAATAGAAAGGCCCACCAAGCTATGTTGTGATAACAAGAGTGCAATATACATTGACAAAAGTCTTATTTTTCATGAGCGGACTAAACACATTGAGATGGACTGTCACTGTGTTCGGGAAGCATATCTGAAAGGAGTTATAGATCTTTCATATGTAACTTCAGAATATCAGTTGGCAGATTTATTCACCAAAACTTTGTGTGCTTCGCGGTTCAATTTCCTCCTTGGCAAACTTTCGGTCATCTTGCCCTACGTTTGAGGGGGGTGTTAAATTATGTAATCGACTCTTATAATCCAATATATATTTTATATATATAAGGTAATACATATACATATATATAATATATATATATGTATCTACCTATTATATATATATAAAAATATATTTATTTATTATTAGTCGTAGGGGTAATTCAATCTTTTCACCCATTTTATGCATATTCAATTCTTGAATATGTTTTTTGTAATCTTCTTTTTCTTTTCTTTATTTTTTCATTTTTCTTTTTTCTTTTTTCTTTTTTCTTTTTCAAATGTACTCAAGTACCTTGGGGAGCCCACCACTAGTCGTTGGGCCGCTCCAAGGGTCTTCCCTTGCCCTATATAAAGGGCCTCCCTCTATTGTATTTAGTAGTGCTTTGCGTAAAAGCCCAAGTGATTAATAAAGTGTTTTTCTATTCTTTTTATGCCTTTGTGCATTTGTGAGATTTAGTGGGTTGTGCTTTTGTGCACAAGTGTTCTAAGAGTTCTTATTGTGCATATGTGCACGTGTTTATCATCAAGAATATTAAGGTCCTGATCATAGTATCTTGTTGAAGATAATTTTACAATTGCATTGTATGATATAAGGAGACCTGTAGCAGTGTGGAACCATTCAATGATGCGTCTAGGTAATTTATTTTGTCTATTTCAATTTCATTGTGTTATTTATTTATGATGTTACCTATTGTTGTTTTCTCATTTCATTTTTTTGTATTTTTAGACATATGATATAATAGGTTTGGGAGTGATGTTCCAAATTTGAGAGTTTTTATCATTCATATTCTAGTCAAATATGCAGTGCAAGTGGATGGAAAAAAAATGGGAGCGTCTTTGAACAAATTCATACAAAAAAAAGAAATAAATTGAAGAACAAAAAACTCAATGACCTCGTTTACGTTCGCTACAACTTATGGCTAAGGCAGAAATATATAAAAATATTAAATTTATTTGGCATTTTCATGTGTTTATTTAAAGTTCTTTTTATATCATGCAACACCCAACTAATTTTAATTTTTCATGTCATCTTTTAGGCAAATTGAGAAGTTATCATCAAAGAGGGCATAAGGAACAATATGATCTCATTGGTCTAGAACATTTTAATGTGTTGGATGCATGAGCCAAAGAAGAACCAAGTGTTTTTAAATGAAGAAGACATTCAGTGGACTAAATATATTAAGGAAAATGTCAGTGTCAATGACGAACAAGGAGAAGACAAAGAAAAAGATAATGATAATGATAATTATTGAAATCATATACATTTTATTTTTTTATATTTTGAAAAAACTTGGCTATGTAACAGTTAAGTATTCACAAACATGGTTATTTTGTTTTTGTTTATGTATTACGGAGCTATGAGTCTTGCAACATGTTCTTGATACTTCATATTTTGCATTGTCCTTGTTATTGATGATGTCCTATGCAAATCATAGAAATATAAATGCTTGATATGTGATTCTTGTTAAATTGTTCATATATATAATGTATATATATGATATATATGTATCTATATGTATATTACATACCTATGTATGTATATGTATTTTTATAAGCATATATATACATATACATATATGTATTGTATATAAAACAAATATCTTTTGTAATTTTCTATTTATTTATTTTTCTGTTTTTTGTCTTGGTCAACAAACAGTTGACTAGTCGTTGGACGGGCTCCAACACTATATAACGCAGACATGCAAAACTGACCAACGTACCCGTGTTGACACGCATCAACACGGGGGCAGGTAGCGGATGCAGTGAGGGTACGCCGTGGGTTAGGTCCCACACTGCTCTGGGTCTGATCCAACCCAGACCCAAGTTTTCTTTAAGCCTCTCTCTCTCTCTCTCTCTCTCTCTCTCTCTCTCTCTCTCTCTCTGGTTTCGCTCTCATCTTCCCCTTTTCTCTCTGGTTTTCCCACAAAAGAGAGAGAGAGAAGGAGAAGGAGCGAGAGAGAGAGAGGGAAGACGAAGAAACAAAGGAGAAGGACGAGAGAGAGAGGAGGAAGAAGAAGAAGAACCGAAGGAGGAGGAAGAAAGTGGTGGAAAGAGAGAGAGAAGGGGAGGAGGGAAAGGCGTACCTGGCTTCGCCTTCTTCTTCTTCGGTTCTTCTTTGTGTTGTTGGAGCGAGAAAGAGGAAGAGGGAGAAAGATGGGTTCCTTTTCTCTCTCTCCCTTTCTATATATATATATATATATATATATATATATATATATATATATATATATATATATATGTGTGTGTGTGTGTGTGTGTGTGTGTGTGTGTGTGTGTGTGTGTCTCGTACTGGTAGTTTTTGAAATCGTCGTGTCGTACCCACACCTGTACCTGTGCATGTACCCATGTGACAGCTCGAATGGCTATATGGGCTTCCTTTTTGCCTGTATATATAGGGGAGAACCCCCTCTTTGTAAGTATGCTTCTTGCATACTTGTGTGGTTCAATAAAATAATATTTTTTTATATTTGAGCCTTCTTTGTGTATGTCCTTTGTGGGTTTTGTGAGTGTGCCCATAGTGGCCTTTTTTTTAACTTGTCCATTTTGGGTTTTGGTGGACATTTTGTTCCTGATAGAAGGTTCTTGATTCTTCACAATTCTATGGTTGTATCTTGTGAAATTCATCATTGTTTCATGCATTTTTTTTTAGGATTTTTCGTGACTTTTTTTATTTTTTTAGATTTTGCTGAATTTTTATTACAAAATTAACATTTTTTTACAATATGCATCCTATTTTGGACACAACCGATACGGGTTATGATACACAATTTTCAACATTGGCATGAACCATTCCTACAATAAAATCCAGTATTGGGCTCTATTTTTTAGCATGATGGTAGCTTTGAGGAGAAATCAATTAAAACTCATGCTATGAAGGTTTATTAGATGCAAATGCAACACCTTTCTCCAAGGAAAAAGTCTGGGTACTTAGGGTCCAAAGCCATCTATATGAATCAGGACATTTGCATGGATTATGACAGAAATGGCACTGGTAAAAATACTCATAAATGATATATGGTCCAGGTGCACACTGAACCAACTGACTTGAACAATTTATTCTAACCTAAGTATCAAGCTTGACCAACTACCCTGCTATATAGTCTTCATATGGCAATTCTTCCCAACATGAACACTGCCCTGGTTTTCTAAAGCCGAACCTCAGTTCAAGAAAATGAAAAATGAAGATTCTCAATCATGGATTTGTAATGAAACTGAGTCTAGAATCAAGAAAGTCTGGGCATGATGATTTACCAACATGGATTTGGAAAGGGAAATGAAATTCTCCACAAGCAGGCAACTGAAGTCTTCAAAGCCATCCAAGATACCAAGAAAGAGATCTCGACTAAACAAAGCTTCATTGGCAAGGTTATAATCTATGTCACATGGGTGTGGGTGCGGGTGCGGGTGCGGGTGCGGGTGCAGGGATTCGGCACTTCCAAAAAACCCGGGTGCGGGGGTGCAGCAGGGGCAAAAATGTAATATATATAAAGGGGGTCCGGGGGTTCCCCCCGGCGCGTTATAGGGGGGCAGCGCTCCCCCCCCCCCAAGAATTTTTTTTAAAATTCTGCAGCCTATTTCATAGGGCAAAATTCTTTTTTTTAAAAAAATGGACCGAAATGTCCCTGGGTGCGGTCAACGCACCCAGGGTCTGGTTGGCCGCACCCTCGTCGAGTCGCGTCGACGCAGGTGCGGCACCCTGCTAGCCGAATCCCTATTACATAGGTTATAATCATAGTCACCTGTATGGTTAAATGTAATTTCTCGGAGAGATTTTCAAAAGCTGATAAATCTTGAGAATATTTCAGGAGTTTAAAAAATTGAAAAAAACATAAATAACAACAAAAGAGCTAAGAAAATAATAATTTTTGCATTATTTTTCTTTCAAATATATGGAGAAACATGTTTTAAAGGTGTTAAAAGTTTAAAATTATAAAAGAAACAAAAAAATAGGATATTGCAAACTTAAAATTAAAAAAAGAGTATTTTCCCAAAAATATCGCGATAATATCACGATATTTTGAAAATATCACGAGATATTACCTTTAATATTGGCTATCTTAAAATATCGGTATTTATCATGATATTTTCAAAATATCGTCGATATCAGTGATAGTGGTTATAATCACATACACATGGGGCAATTTTCGACACAAATGTGAAAGACTGAATTGTTTAGAGTAGGACTATTTTTTATCTAATCTTATTTCGCAGGTGAAATGGAATTAAGAATTTTAAGTTCATAACATTTGCAAAATCACAATGTGAATACAATACTTGTGTGGTTTTCAGTTCCTAAAAAAATGGCCTCTTCTTTGCTTCAAGGTGACAAAAGAAAAAGAAGGAACGAAAAGGTGAAACAAGATGCATTTGATGCAGAAAAGATAACCTACTTTACTATTGCAAAAAGACATCAATGTCGTCTAGCTTTTAGTTCGAATTTTAAAAGTTTAAGCAAATGTTGTGCATCAGAAGGACCACAAGGGATCATAACTAATTACATGTTTACAGGTACGACTGATTACATGTTTACAAGTCTGCATGAATCTTAAGAGCCCTTTACATTATGGAACAGGTTCAGTTATTTATTGACCAAGTCCAACAATATTACTTGCACAAATTAGTAAAGAATGAAGAATAAATGAATAGGCCTCTTTGTACTATTTGCAAAGCAATCTAGAGGAAAAAAAACTTACGCCAAGGATTTTCCTTTAAAGATAATCGGAGGAGCCACAGCAGCAAAAATGACGAAGCCAATGTGAAACTGAAGGAAAACAGCAAGAAATTCACTAGAAGGTTTAGTCAAAGACGTGGATGCTTCAAAAGGAAAAAAGAAAGAGTAGATACTAGGATAAATAGGGCATCAACATTACCACGTAGGCAAGGAAGAACCACCCAAATTTCAAAGCACTATCAGTCCTGAAAAGTACACGAGATTGAACTAAGATTATCTTTCAAAAGTATATAACCATACATCAATACTCGGAAATGCATACAGGGGGCACATTGAGAGAAAACCTTCCAGGCACATGGAAGAAAAAGAAAAAGATTGAAGAGCATGGCTTACCTCATGGCACGATAAAGGGGGCGATACCACATAATGTATGCTCCTGGGACCCCAGATATGAAGTATATAATGGCAAGCAACCATATTGTTACACCTGGAATGCACATTGACTAACAGATAAAAAATGAAACCCCACCGCCTCTTAGCTTGGAATTGTTGATGCAACTGGAAATTTTACATTTAGCAAAATGGAAATATATATTCTAAAGTCTATAAAAATAATTCTAAATAACTGACCTTCTCCTCTAATCCAGGCTGCTGTGACTGCTACTACATTCCAGGTAAGGCATAGGACAAGTCCTGCACAGTAACCAAAGCTCATTAATGCAAAGTTTTTTTTTGGCAAATACATCAAACTTGCACATTCTGTGAAGGTTCCTATGTCCATACTAAACTTTGACTTCTACCAATCACAAAACATCTACATGTGGGGCATGAAAATTCCAGAATTGTTTACAAAAACAATGTGGGTGGGTGTGCATGCACACATACACGTGCACACACTGACACATATGAGAAAGATTTTCCTTTTTGTATTCTCGAGATGATAATCTTAATTATTCAACACACATACACTTGTGCGTCCACACATTACCAACATGGCATCTTTGGTTTTGTCTATTGCATGCATCTGAACAAATTCTACATTTTTCTTTTGTTCAGGAGATTGAACAAGTTCTGTTTCTGTGCATACCATTCAATCTTCAACATTAGGAATTTACCTATTCCCATCTTCCACTCCAAAGAAAAAGAAAATATTTGTCTTGATCTACCTTCTCAGCATTTTCAATTTAAAGAAGGAAAGTTTAGCTTTTAAATTTTACATCAATATTTTGGGTCAGCTTTTATTTGTCATTATCACATGATCACTATGATTACAGATAGCCTATGTCACACAGACACTCAATTTGCCCTCCGTAGCCTTGTTGACACGTGTGTCCCCATGTTGACACACGTCGACACCTAGACATGCCATTTTACCCCGTACATACAAGTTTGTATTCAATTTATAATTTATAATTATACTTTCAGTTTATAACTTTATATTTTCAGTATATAATATATATTTTAGATATAGCATATACATTTAGAATATATTCAGTTTATTTTAAATTTATTTTGTATATATATATATGGCTGTGTCCCCATACCCACATTTTTTGGAATTGATGTGTCCTACGTACCCTCCGTACCTGCACCCGTACCTGGCTGACATAGCAGATAGCAATCCAGGAAACATTTAGGAAGTTCAAAAGCTCTGATATACATGAACGATTTGGGTTATCTCTATTGTATGAAGCCAGAGACGTGGCAGTACACAAGACAAGTGTGCTCTTTGTTAAAATATAACTTGCGTATGGATCTGGATCCAGATCCATACGCATGGTATGTTAATGAAACACATGCTGTTTACTTTCATTAATGGCATCCTTGTAATATCTCTGATATTACAAGGATAGTTGTATACTTGCTGTTTTATATAACATGGTTAGGGCTTGGTGGTCGTGCATTGTGAGCCGCCCCAGCCATTAAGTTCTCTCTCTCTCTCTCTCTCTCTCTCTCTCTCTCTCTCTCTCTCTCTCTCTCTCTCTCTCTCGCCCTGTTTCCTGCAGATCGCATGGTATGTTATAAAATCTGATATGGTATCAGAGCACAGGCCATCAAGAATCTTCTGAAACAGCGTATCCTCTTTCAGCGTGTTCATCGAGATGGGGTCAGCGTGAACAGCAGAACTCCCTGTGCGTGAAGAAGTTCTGAAACAGCAGCAGCATATCTCCCTCTTCTGAAATTTCTGAAACAGCAGCAGCGTATCTCCCTCTTCTGAAATCTCTGGAACAGCAGCAGCGTGTTCCTCTTTCAGCGTAGAGCAGTGTCTCCCTCTTCTGAAACAGCAGCAGCGTATCTCCCTCTTCTGAAATCTCTGGAACAGCAGCAGCGTGTTCCTCCTTCAGCGTGCCCATCAATCATCTTCCGTTCATCCTAAGTTTTCTCTTTTCTGTTACTCTATCATCTGTGTTGGTTCCCATTTATTTTTTTATTTTTTTTAACACATCACCGACTACTGTTTCCCTTTTTATTTCAAACCAGTTTTGATTCCACAAGTTTTCTTTCCTTCCTTCATTGCTGTTTTAGTATTCTTTGTGCTGTTTTAGTGTTCCTTCATTCCACAAGTTTTTTTTTGGTCGTACAAGTATCTGCCTTATTACAGTTTTCTGATTGATTAAGTGATCTCAAATCTGTTTATTTCTTTTCATTCATCTTGTTTGCTTATTCATTATTCTATTGATATGGATTACTCTTCGTCTTCATCATCCGGTCCCTCTGCCAATTTCTTGAGTCAGCTTGTTACAGAAAAACTTACTCATTCTAATTTTTTGACGTGGAAAAGGCAAATCCTTCCTTTTATACGGAGTCAGGATCTCGATGAACATTTGGATGGTTTAGTTCCTATACCACCACGGCTTCTTTTGCAGGAAACCAAGGATGCGAAAGGTGACACAATTACCATTTCCATTAAGAATCCAGAGTATACAGTTTGGAAGAAGCGGGATCAGTCTTTAGTTGCTTATATTACGTCAACACTCTCTCAAGAAGTGTTGGTTACTATTTCAGATGATTGCACTGCGGCGGATCTGTGGAGTAAGCTGTCACAGACTTACTCTCAGATATCAGAATCCCGAGTTATGTTCTTAAAAAATGAATTTCAAAGTTTGAAGAAAGGCTCCATGACAGTCATGGAATACATAGGCTGCTTGAAGAGTATTACTGATCAATTGGCTGTTGTTGGAAGTGCTATTGCAGATAAAGATAAAGTTCAACAACTCCTCAATGGATTGGGTCCTGATTTTGACATGTTTACTACAGCTTTATCATGTCTTCCTCACTTGCCCACTTTTGACGACCTCCAAGCGAAACTTCTCCAGCATGAGATGATTATGAAGCAAAGGGCAGAAGGACATGAATCAGCTCGTCCTCATTCAGTTTTGGCCATGGACACTTCTGTAGGTTTTGGACGATGGAATGGAGGGCATCAAGGAGGCAGAGGCCGCGAACGTTTTGGGCAGGGAGGACGGGGTATATTGCCTACACCTAATATCTCAGGGGGTTTTAACACAGGGAATCAGAGGAGAGTACCCACGTGTTTCTTATGTAACAAAAGAGGACATGTGAAAGCTGATTGTTGGTTCAATCTACAGAATAGAGGAAAATTAAACAAAATTGAAAATAAATCCACTACTGTTGTGGACACAAAAGGGCCATCCACAGATGTGCAACAACTTTTGTTATCAGCATTGTCACAGATGACGATCAAGCAAAATGAACAAGGCGAATGGTATGTTGATTCAGGTGCCGCCACGCATGTTACGGGTAATGCGGGTAAGTTATCTCACTTATTGCCTTATTTTGAAAAAGGTAGTATAGTTACGGGAGATGGAACTTATCATTCCATTAGTCATACTGGCAATGCACATATCCCTATGTCAAAGTCCTCACTTCACTTGTCCTTCTTGCTCCTAATATTAAAAAGAACATTGTTTCTGTAGCTAAACTTGTTGACGATATGAATTCTTCTGTCGAATTTACTCCCTCTTCTGTTTATGTTAAGGATCTACGAACGAAGAAGACGTTCGCTAAGGGGGAGCGACAAGGAAACATGTACGTCTTCAAGGAGATTCCTTCAATGTCTTCGTCTTCAGTCTCAGTTCTCCAGTCGAAGTCGTCCAAGCATTCTTCAGTGTCTTCGCCTTCAGAGTCTTTGTTTTTTCCTTCATTGGCAGTTTTTAATTCATCTCATTGTAATAAGCCAGATATTTGGCATAGTCGTTTGGGACATTGTAATCGAGGTTTCGTTGAAAACCTTGTATCTGATGGTCTCCTTCCAGAGTCTAGTTTATGCTCATTTTCTGATAATAATCATAAATGTTCCTCATGCGAACTCTGCAAAAGTCATGTTCTTCCTTTTCATATTATAAATAAAAGAGCTTCAAAGCCATTTGAGATTATTTGTTCTGATGTTTGGGGACCCGCACCTATTCCTTCTCTTTCTGGCAGTCGTTACTATGTTATCCTTATTGATTCCTATTCCCGTTATACTTGGATATATTTCTTAAAACACAAGCATGAAGTTTTTCAAATATTTCGGGAATTCCATTCGATGGTCAAAACAAAGTTTGCTTGTGATATTGTGCATTTACAATGTGATGGTGGAGGAGAGTATTCATCGAACGATTTTATTGCCTTTCTTCGGGATAAAGGAATAAGTCGACAGGTTTCTTGCCCTCATACTCCTCAACAAAATGGGGTTGCAGAGCGGAAACACAGGCATATTGTTGAGAGCGCGATGAGCATGTTACATGATAGCAATGTGCCCGTTAGTCTCTGGACAGAAGTTTTTCACACATCTGTTCATATCATAAATCGTCTTCCTATGGCACTTTTGGATCGTAAATCTCCCTATTATACTTTATTCGGGCAACATCCCTCTTACGATGAGCTGCGTGTTTTTGGTTGTGTATGTTATGTACATATTGATTCATCTCTGCGAAATAAGTTTCAGGACAAGGCTGTCAAGTGCAGATTTGTTGGGTATGCAGATGAATACAAAGGTTATCGATGCTATGATCCTACTACAAAACGTATTAGGACTTCTAGAAATGTTGTTTTTGACGAACGAAATTTTCAGGCCAATGACTCTGCAGCGGTGCCATCTCGAGAATTAGAAGTATATGATCCATGGATGAGCGCAAATCTTTTTGCTAATACAGGAGAAACATGTCAGACAAATTGTCCTTCCTTCGGCTTGAGTAGGGAGTTGAATGACTCACAAATACATGTTGAATCATCTCCAGTTGAGACACCCCCAGTAGAACGCTTCTCTGGGCAGGTATACACTAGACGGGACAAAAATACAGAGTCGAGGAATGTGGAAAGCATCGCCAATGATCCGGCTCAAAGGCCGTCACGCATTAAGCATCTTATTCAACGATGGGTAAGTTATGAGACCTTCTCTCTTGATTTCCAGTTGTTTATGCCTCAGCTCACAAAACAGGCTGAACCCACTTGTTTTAACCAAGCTCTTCAATCTCGTCATTGGACTGGAGCTATGAATGAAGAAATGAAAGCCCTTCATGAATGTCAGACTTGGGAAATAGTCCCTCGGCCAGAAGGAAAGAATGTAGTTGGCTCAAAATGGGTTTATAAAACCAAGTATAAGCCTGAAGGAAGCATTGACAGATATAAGGCACGACTTGTTGCTCGAGGATTCACACAACAATATGGTGAAGACTACGATGAAACTTTTAGTCCGATAGTCAAAATGGGTACTATTCGTGTCATTATATCTCTAGCAGTCGATCGAGGTTGGAGCCTTAGCCAGATGGATGTTAAAAATGCATTTTTGCATGGAATTTTAAAGGAAGAAGTGTATATGGAGCAACCTCCTGGTTATGCCGAGAAGGACCCTACTGCTTAGGTGTGCAAACTGAGGAAATCTCTGTATGGGTTGAAACAGGCGTCCCGTTCCTGGTTTGAAAGTTTCTCTATGCAAATTTAGAGTTATGGTTTTAGAAGATGCTCTCTGGATCATTCACTCTTTATTTGCCTAAAGGCAGACATTGTTATACTTCTTCTTATATATGTTGATGACATTGTGATCACTGGGAGTTCAGATAATCATGTGCAAGACGTGAAGCAGTTTTTAATGAAAACTTTCAAAATGAAAGATTTAGGGGAGTTGAGGTACTTTCTTGGTGTGGAAGTTGACAGACAACAAGACACATTGACACTCATGCAACAAAAATACACTCTTGATCTTCTGGAAAGAGCCGGGATGACGAATTGCAAACCAGTCAGTACTCCTAGTGTATTACATCAAAGGCTGAGCTCTGAAGATGGTCATCTTTGTGTCAACCCTACAATGTATAGAAGTCTCGTGGGAATGTTACAGTACTTGACCTTTACCAGACCTGATATAGTTTATGCTGTCAATCAGGTATCCCAGTTTATGCATGCTCCAACGGAGGGTCATATGGAAGCTGTGAAGCGCATTCTACGTTATTTAAAAGAAACTATAGGAGACGGACTTGTTTATCGCAAGAACGATAATTTGCATAGAGGACATGAACTCATCACTTATACAGACGCAGATTGGGCAGGGGATCCAGATGAGAGACGATCTGTCTCTGGATATTGTGCATATATTGGACACAATTTAGTGTCCTGGAGCAGCAGAAAACAAAAGGCAGTGGCACGATCGAGTACAGAGGCTGAATACAGATCGTTGGCTGCAGGCACGGCAGAAGCCACATGGATTAGACACTTATTGAGTGATCTTGGGGAGACAATTATTCGATCTTTTCTTCTATGTGACAATCAAAGCGCAATAAACATTGCATGTAATCCTATCCAGCATAGCAGAACGAAGCACATTGAGATTGATCAACATTTCATACGGCAGAAAGTCGAGATGAAGGAGATAGAACTACGTCATGTTCGAACAGAAGATCAAGTGGCAGACTTGTTTACCAAGGGGTTAACAGGACGTCAATTTTGGCTATTGAAGAGCAAGTTGTACATGATCCAAAATCACGTACAACTTGAGGGAGGGTGTTAAAATATAACTTGCGTATGGATCTGGATCCAGATCCATACGCATGGTATGTTAATGAAACACATGTTGTTTACTTTCATTAATGGCATCCTTGTAATATCTCTGATATTACAAGGATAGTTGTATACTTGCTGTTTTATATAACATGGTTAGGGCTTGGTGGTCGTGCATTGTGAGCCGCCCCAGCCATTGAGTTCTCTCTCTCTCTCTCTCTCTCTCTCTCTCTCTCTCTCTCTCTCTCTCTCGCCCTGTTTCCTGCAGATCGCATGGTATGTTATAAAATCTGATACTCTTGACTCAGTTAGGCTCACAGGGATGGTACAAAAATATGGCATTAGGCAGATAAACAAACTGAGCTGATGACTCCACCATTTGCTATTCATTTTCTGCTTATTGCATCTACTTAGTATCCTAATTCATCTGCTGGGTGACAGAAA
This sequence comes from Nuphar pumila, assembly GCF_984573655.1. Lineage (NCBI taxonomy): Eukaryota > Viridiplantae > Streptophyta > Magnoliopsida > Nymphaeales > Nymphaeaceae > Nuphar > Nuphar pumila. The sequence goes on from NC_143254.1 coordinate 36,582,556, forward strand.
AGGAAGGCCATTGCTTCTTGAATTGTTTTAACACAGTCCGAAGCATTGCATGTATAGAAGTTTAAAAGTCATTTCTTATAACCTCAAGTCATTTAATCGAACATATAAAAACTAATGAGTTCATTCAAGGATGGAATACATCCATGCAAATTGTTGCATACTTCTTCCAAGGAACCCATTACATCATCTTCCATCTCAAATAATTACTATTGGCACATGAACCAGGCACATGCTTGTGTGTGCACATTACACCATTACAGGATATAAAATCTTCAACTTTTAAGAGATCACGTTCATTTTATGTGCATGTATGTGTGCATACATGCATATGCACACGTCCAATTTTGGGGAAGCTGATACCAAAACATTGATCGTTTGCATGTGCACACATGTCCAGCAATTTTTTCCAAGTTGGCGCCAAAACATTGATCTCCCAAAACTATCTAAAACAGACCTCCGATCTATGTACCAAGCCAAAAAGACATACTTAGGCTTTCAGCTATGACAAGGCCTGATATTGGCAGATGAAATTTTTGTTGGTCCAAGAAGGCACCAACGGCTCCCAAATAGGAGTGCAAACAGACTGGATCCAGTATGCCACTTTTATGATTTTTGGCTGATCCGACCCGATTCGGATCCGACTTTGCTATGTATTTATCTGATCCAGATCCGGTCCATCTGCGTCCCTATTCCCAACAATGAGAAGGCTGGAAAAGAGTATGACAGGAACCTAGTAAGTGCACTGGCTGTCCTGTGCACCAAAATATATTGAATCACAAGCAAGAACCGAGTCCAGAAGATGGAGCTTCAATACCTAAAAGTGATGCAAAAGCAACATACTGCAGCCTCTGTAGATGAATTGGTATTTCATTTGCAATATCATGATGGATGATAGGGAAAAAGGGCGGCCAATTTTTCTCCTCAATCACTATTCCGGCTACAGAAAAGAAAATTAATAGCAATAAGCAATCACCAGACACCACAGCAAGCAAAAAAAATAACCATTATATTATTTCAACAAAACATGTTGACGTTAGCAAAGAAGACAAGAGTACCTCGTGCAGCTGCATCCTCTTTCCGTTTTAGTTCCTGTAGAAGGTAAAACATAGAACACCTCTCAATAAGATAAACAAGATTATTGTAACTCCAGATATTTCCATAAGTGCAAAAGAGATCACTGACCTTTGCACATTCAGAAAAAGAATAAAGTAACACATGGGAATAATGAGATGAAGATTAACAGTGGCAGACAAGGGGAAAAGAGAGTTTTTCCTTTTGAACTATGATTTGGTCTTTTACCTTAACTTGTGAATATGAATCATATAGGAAAGTATTTAATAATCTAATTCAAGTGAAACTTGTTAAGCACCAACAGCATACATTGATCCGATAACCCAACTCATTAACGTTTGCTACAAACGGTTGTAGATGGCTCACAGATTTTCACATTTAAATGTCACACTCGAGGATCAGTAAATAAATATAAAGACAAATCTTGCATCAAGCACATTGTAATAATGCTAAAAGCCTAAAATAATAATTGACTGTCTCAACAGGAATGCCAGCATGAAGATGGTAGATAAGCTCATGAAATAATATTATGATCCTCTGAAAGATTTTCCCTATTATAGATTCCACTGAATAAAAGATTGCATTGATGATAAGGGGTTTTGAACCACTCACTCAATTGTCTGAATATGTATGGCGGGAGGGGCATTGAGATAACAAAAACTTGAGGCCATATATATATATATATATATATATATATATAAAGGAACGCAGGGCTAATGGAGGGTAACTGTTCACTAAAATTCTCTCTACTAGAAGGAAAGATAACTAAGATTTGGCAGATGAGGAACCTTAGAGAACATAGCACTTGATGACACATTTAATCAAATTCCATGTCATAAGAAATAAAATCAGCATTGAACAAAACTCATGTCATCAAAAAGAAAAAAGTAGAAGCTTGAATTTGAAGCTTGAAATGTGTTTTAAAAAATAATGATTCCATATAAAAGGAAGAAGGAGAGCCAATCTCTACCTAGTAATTTCCAACTTCAAGAAAGGAAGAAAGTATACAGCATCATGGATCAAATTGGACAGAAACTTAATATATGAAAGCTCTGGTGTGCCCAATCAAGTTGATCAGAGTTACCATAAGTGGTCAAAACATGGCCCAGACCAACTCAAAATCAGTGCATGTGTCGACAAGGTCACATATACAATCTTCAAAATGAATAACATCAGACCCACCTGTTCTCGTTTCTTCAATTCTGCCTCTTTAGCTTGCAATTCCTTCTCTTTCCTTTTCAAATCCTAAATATTTGACAACAAATCATATTCAGAAAGTCCAGTTCAACCTTATGCAACAAATTTCATATTTGGATGGATGCATATCAATGTTAACCTGAATATAGCAGCATACCTTTGCTGTATCAAGAGGAATATCAACTGTCGCACTTCCAAAATCAGCAGGTTCAGGGGGAAGAGGTGAAAGTCTGTTCATGGTGGATGAAACACTTCCTGGATTCTGGTAAGTGTAGACAGTCCATGAGAATATTTTTATAAACTAAAAGCAAACAAACATCTCACAGAGAGAGAGAGAAGAAGGATGTCTTAATTCATAATATGAAAAGAAGTAATAAACCAAAAAGAAAAAAAAACTCCCAAGATTAGAGAGAAACCAAAGTTCTCAGGGGAAAAAGGAAGGCAATCAAATTAATCATAAAAAGAATCAGCGTACTACAAATAATGTTAAACATCAAAACTAATTAATAAATTAGGAAACCAGTAAAAACTGATAAATTACACAAATGTTTGAGAAAAGAAATGAACTCCATTCAATTCCATGTTTAGAATAGAACCAAGAAAGAATCACATATACTGGAAGTTTATCTCATTCTTCTTGGTAAGTAGCAAAAGCAAAACAACTGAGAAGAAAAATCTCATGAAAAATATCGTAGATTTCATTCAATTCCATGTGTACAAGACAAGAATAATGTACATAGACCTTCCCATTCCGGCATGCACTATGATAATCATAAATTTTGTCCTTCAATATATAAAATTGCAAACAGAAGCCAAATTCTTACACTGAATTTACAAAATAAACAGTTCAATTTGCAATAAAAAGTAGCAACCATAAGCATCAGGGTTATAAGTCACAGGTCACCAAATACCCAATAAGCCCCCCTTGCACTGGGGTAGGATAATTTAAACTAAAAATGACCTCAGTTTGTCGGCTATGGGTTGCAGTTGCAGAGAATTCATGGTAGAAACCATACATGAAAGAGGATGGCAAATACCAACTTAATCATGTCATTGACAATTTGTCATACAAAGGAGAAGTTTGATTTTGAAATTAAAAAAAAGGAAAAAGGGGATTAAAACTTACTGTTGTGTAAAATGCGCCTCCACCATAAGTTGACTGTCCAGATGCTTTTGCACGGACTGCTGGATCCTGGTTATAAAAACATACCAAGGTTGTAACAAATTGTATCATATACAATGTTGTCTGTATCATACGGGATCGTACGATATGGTATGATATGTATCATATCGATGCAAGAGATTGATATGATACACACTGTATCTCAATACAGGTGTGGATCGTAGATGTATTGCATGTATCGTACGATACGGTGTCATATCGTACGATACAGTGCCTGCAAACTTCCCACTCACCCTAGGATCGGTGAGACCATTTTGGGTGCTGATCTTTGTGTTGGAGAGGGGGCCTTCATGATTTCATCAAGTAAATATGCATTTCCACTGTGTTTTCACCCAAATAAGTGGGTTAAGGTAAAAAAAAAAGTGCATTTCCACCAATTTTTTTCACTCAAGAAAATGGATTAAGTTAAAAAAAAACCTTTATTATGAGTAAAATTACAAAGCTACTCTCCAAAAAAAATTTGCGAAAATTAAAGATTTATATCAAGGTAGAAATGAGGCTCCACACTCCTCAAACAAAGATGACATCAAATGATCTGGCATGACAATGGGGCACTCAAGTAATGAGTAGAACCCGATTGAAAATCGAGTACAACTATTGCCATAATATTTTTGTTTATGTAATATGAAAGTATGAGTCTTGTGGCAAGTTCTTAATTGCAAGATATTTAATATTTTGCATTGTTCTTGTGAGATAGTTGATGTTTGATGATGTCTTATGCAACTCATAAAGACATAAATTCTTTATATGTGATTTTATGGTTGCATTTCATCATTGTGTTATGGTTTTTTAGTTTTTTTGCTGTTTTTTCTGATTTTTTAATTTTTAAAAAAAAAATTATGATTTTTTCCGATAAGATACATATCTTATTTTGGGCCTGACTGATATGGGTTATGATACGATACTTGCAACCTTGATATACATACATGCAAGCATGCACACATATACAAAAAGTATAAGAAAAATCATAAGCTTATGAAAAAAGCACATGCCTACACGTCTGCACCAAAGACTCATCCTCTGTAAGAGTGTGTGTACACACACACACAGAGAGAGAGAGAGAGGAAAATATGCAGTGTTACATCATTACTATGAAGTAAATTTTTTAGGTATAAAGTAAAACTAAAAAATCACTTTTTAAACTGCATATGATTAAAGATCTAAGTTTGTGTGATTGTAAAAGCAAGATTATATGTTTAAAACTTATGGAAACAAAGCTGAAACTATTAGTAACTAATTAATAATGACAGCTTATCATGTTCAGTGTATGGGACATGTTAGTACATGGATATGTACTCCTGCATGTAAATGAAGCCTTTCATACACAATGTTGCTGCTGCTGCTCATACTTTAAGAACAATGGCACAATAAGAGCTTTTTACTAGCCAAGGAAGGAGGACAGTGGCATAGAGAAAGTTTTCCAAGACCAACCAAGCTGCAAGAAGTAATTCTAAAAGAAGTACAAAATATATATTATGTGAACGGATGCATAGAAGCATATGTTTCACCCATTTGATTTCAACACTACTATTGAAGCGAGCAAACACTAAAACACTAGTATGGGTGCCTATAGTAGAAACTGGTCAATTTCAGCTAGAAGGAATATGACAGAAATTATAAAGAGCATGTCCCAATGCAGCTCAACAAACAAACAAGCAAAACATACTCTACGGCCTCCCTTTGCAACTTTTATTTCAATAGATGTGGGTATGCTGCAATCATATATTTGTCAGTTTCTGTTGCATTCCTTGTAAGTTAACAAGAACTTCAATTGCAGGGTATGGGATGTTTTGAAAGGGCACTAAAACAAAAAATGTAGCATCCCTGAGTTCATAGTAAAGACCAAGACCTTTGTTTATGTCATGCCTTTCAATTTTTCCATCTCATTTATCCAAAGTTCATTTTGGTATTCATTATCAAACAAACTCATATCGCACATACTTCTACGATTTTTATTTCCCCTTCATGTCCTTATCATCTTTTTGGTTTCTGGTGCTCCCATATCCTTTTTCTTTATTTTCTTTCATGACTAATCGGGGAATACCCATGCAATTGAAACCTGAGATCTTATAGAAGGTAATATTGCTCATGCTAATCCAGATTTCACATTCAATATGATTTGTTTTCTTCTTTTTGTCCCTTCTTTTTAATGCTTGTTTCGCTTTTTTATGCCAAAGTCCCAGAAACCGAATAAATGAAAAAGTAAATTTCAGGTTTTCTAAAATACATTGGCTGATTAAGTTGTCAAATTACTTACAAAAATAAATTTATGTAATTTCATGAACTCTTCTTCCAAAAGAGAGAAAAGAAGCTCACCATATGGTGCCTTCCAGCTCACAAGTGATTACATGCAAATTGATGAAATTTTCCTACTAATCATCTCATTCCACCACACATTATGAGGGTCCAATGTGGTGGCCAAACAATAAAGTCATAGGCATCTTCACAAAGATATCGTGTGTTCGAGGGCCTTGCCCAGCTAGTATCATCAGAAGACAACCAAAGAATCAAAATAAGAGGGATGTTGATTTCAGGTACATGGAATTAATTCAAGCATAAGGGATTCCCCTTTCAAAATCACCTGCTCTACAGATTCTGATATGAACTACAAATGCTCTAAACACAAAAAAAAAAGTATCAAACCCCATTTTATGCCTTCCATGCCAGTATTGAGATCAAGATGCTCTCCTCCGCGAATCCAGTCCTCCGCAACACCATAAAGCGGATAAAATAAGATATTGCTAAATCCCTCAATTCACCCTCAGATTCCAGAATTCTGCCCTAGATTTTAGTTAACAAATTAGAAATCAAACCCTTTCGAAGAGCATGCATCACACACTTTTAGATTCTAAAATCAATGATCAATGCCAACTTTCCATGCAAAAATCGCTACGAGAGACGCAGATCTAACATCTAACAAAAAAACAAATGCGACTAAACAACAGAATTGGACGATTCCGTCATTCAAAACAACCAGAAGACTAGAATTCCATCAGAACCACTCCACGATTCCTCATTTTCTTCCCGGAAACGAACTAGGTCAACTAATTCAGACGAAAGAAAACGCAAAAACATGCGGGAAAAACGCAAATTTCCCAAGGACCCGAAGGAAGAAAAATGTGACGACTCACAGAGAAGGGATTCACTTCCTCTTCTTCGAACGGGTTTCTGTCGTACCGTCCGGCCATGGCGACTCGTCGTCTTCTCCCTCTCGGCTATGGCGGATGAGATCTGAGGGAAAAAACTTCCGCTTTAAGGAGAAAAAAAAACTCTGGTGGGAAGCTTGCAGGAGAAGCAACCCACAAAAACCCTAGAAGGGGCTTCCTCTTCCCCCCTCCAATACAAAAGAGACACAGAAAGAGAATCGGCAGAGAGAGAGAGAGAAATACGAAGGAATACTTGTCTGGAAAACAGAAAAACGAAAACTCGAGCCGCTGTTTTTTTTTATGCTCTGGTAATTTTCAGATGACCACCAAACTTTTAGTCATAATTCAGTTACCCGATAAAAGTTTTACGTTTTTCAAATTGGGACTAATAAAAATTAATTTTGTTTTATTTTGACAATATTGGATACTTATTAGAAATGAAAACTCTTTCTTTCTTTTTTGTCTTGGCCAAGAGAACCTCCAATGAATAGACAGTACACCCATCTTGGACTTTACGGTAAGAGAAGCTCTTTCTAGGTTTCGAACTCAAGACATCACTTTAACTTTGTGGCATTCACAGATCGCCCCTACCAGTTGAAAGGAACCCTCATGGGCAATCACGTCATGTGCAAAGATAAATTTGTAGTGAGCTGAATATGAGAACAACATTGGAAAATACATTTGCTTAAGGATAATATTATAAATTTAATTTCATAATTACATTAACTAGGCTTATTTCACAAATGTGATCAATATTTTGAAAATGTCATGATAAAAATTGGTATACTTTTAGTGACTAGTATAATACAAAAAAGGTTATATTCTCTAGATATCACTTATTTTATAAAGACATTTTATTATGACATTAACACGGCAAAACAGTTTATAATATTTTTATTGTTTATATTTTAATTGTTACTTTTATGAAATTTATTCTTTAAAGAACCAATTTTTTTAAAATACTGTTATATTTTCCCTTATCCAGATTCTTTTGACAATGAAATTTTTGCGACATTGGATTTAACAGTGGGTGGTAGAGAAATGTGTTATTTGCTTAAAGGTGGTGAAAATTTGAGGTTTTCTACAAAATATGAAAACTATGGTGGGTACAGCAATTCTGATGAAAAGTTTGGTGGGAATTTAAAGTCTACACTTTTTTTCAACTTTTTACTTTCTCATTCTTTTATGCTGAAGGCTAGCAGTCAAGTAGGAATTAAAAATATTAGTTTTTAAGATAAAGCCATTTTTATTTGGCTGCCACGTTTTGGTAGTAACTGCGTATTATAGAGATTTTGAGGCATACGAGATGGGTATTGTTATTTGTGGCAAGATATCATGAGGGGCTGTTTTTTTAGAAGCAACAAGAAAATAGCTACATGTTTTCTGAAAAAGATAGTTTTGGTTTAGCGCAACTAACCAAGGTTGTTAAATGTGACGAGGCGATGCGAGGCATAAGCCTCGAGGTGTTGAAGTGTAAGCTTTATGATTAAAATAATAAAATATATAATATTAATAAAATAATAAAAATTTTAAATAAGAACTACTAATAAATGATAGTATAAAATAAATATTATTTTCCTATAATTAACTCGTATTATTCATTTTCTTATATTCGTGCACATGTAAACCACAATTAAGTTAGACTCATAGTGCAAGATAAAACAAGTTATATCTACAATTATGAAATCATATTGAATACATGTGGGGCCATCTCCAAATCGACCTGTTCTAGAAATACCTTCTATACACAAAATTTTGTTGTAATAATAGAGTTCAAATGCACAATTAATATAAAATAAGTTAATTCCTCCACTATTGTACAAAACTAACATTCACAAAATTATAAATGAATAAATAAAATTAAAAATATCACTTCAAATATTTAACAAAATATAAGCAAGATACCTCTTCAAGTCAAATAACATCAAATATTTAACAAGTCATAAGTCTTAAATGTCTCCTTAAAGGCAAATAACATAAAGTCGAATCTTTTCAACGTCACAAGTCTTAAATAATATCAAATATTTAACAAGTCATAAGCCTTAAACAATATCAAATATTTTCAACAAAATTGTCTTCATTAGGACTAGATAGTTCATCTTCATTTGAATCGTCTATATATATATGGGATAGTTTCTTCTTTATCTTCAGTTTCTTCATTATTCGCACTCTCATTTTCTGAATCTTCTACTTGTTTTTTTTTACCTTTATTCTAAAATATTAACAAAATTAATATTTAAAATTCAAAAAGTATAAGATTTATTAAATACAAGATATACCTTTATTAGCATGCATCTTGTTTGAAGATGGATTTTTTATACGTTTCTTAGTTGAGCTTGGTGAAGTCTCAAAAGGAGTAACATCTATATCATCCAAATTAAAAGTTGGATCCAGCTAAGAATCTTCTAATGCATCTTATGACAAAAATGAATCTTCTTTCTTTATAGTCCACTCATCATCAGAATTAATATTTTCAAGACACAAAGGATCCTCAATTGACTTCCTTCTTATATCTCTTTCTTTCAACTTCATATTGTACATGATAAAAATCAAAGCATTGAGTTTTTCTTGCTCAAGGCGATTTTGTCTTTTTGTACATACCTATAAATTAAAAATTTATATAATTACAAATCTGCAATATATTATGCAACAATGAACAATCAATAATATGAAAATATCTTTATTTACCAAAGAAAAAATGCTCCAATTATGCTCACATCCTGATGCACTACATGTGAGATCCAGCACTCGCATTGCAAAGTTTTTCAATTCTTTTGTTTCATCACCAAATGTATTCCACCAATCAGCTCAGAAAATAAAATAAAAAAGAATGTTAGTAAGAAAAAAATTAGATCAATTAGAATTGAAATTGAGACAATATAAAGAAAAATATATACCTGGATTTTTTCTCATTCTTGTGCCAATTGCCTCTGGTCTACCAAACAAACTAATTGCATTTTCATATGTATCAAGCTGAATCAAAATCTCACAACGTTCTTCTATATTGGGCACTATCTTTTCTAAACATTCCATAAACCCAGTTTTAATTTGTTTATCTTTTACGCAATCATCATCGTAATGAAAGTGTGGGTTTAGAAAATACCCTGCAGAACGTAAGCAGTGATGCATTTGATTATCCCACCTCTTGTCAATAATATCCTAAATTTCTATATAGTTGCTCTTATCATTGCCTACATTATGAGTTATTTCTTCCTTTGCCTTTCTCATATCATTAAACAAAAATCTCATAACTAGTTTATCATCTTATCAACCCTTCTCAATACTTTCACCAAAGGTAATGTGACTTTGATGATATAAACAATTGCTTTTCAAAATTTTTTATCTTCAGTGACAATGTGTGTTACTTCTTTACCTTTTGGATTTTTGATATAATACTCACTATCTTGAAATTATGGAGATAAGAACATATTTTTTAATGCCTTTTTGTTTACACCAATACTTTGAAGAGTAAGATAAGAAGTTGCAAAATGAGTAATAGCTGGTCGTAAGAGCTCTTTACCATTTGTATATTTTCTCATCAAATTTAAAAGTCATGCATGTCCATATATAAATATAGTTACAATCTTTACTTTTTCCAATACTCGTTTATGCAAATGTATCTTGCCAATGTCTTCAAGTATCAAATCTATATAATGCGCTGCACAAGGTGTCCAAAAAAATCGTTGAAAACCTTTAATATCTTTTAACTTCAAACCTACAACCTTGCAATTTGTTGCATTATCTGTAACTACTTGCACTATATTATGTTCTTCGACTTCTTTAATAACTTCACTAAATAATTTTACTAAATTATCATCTGTCTTTCTTCAAAAAGACTGTATCTAAAGGATTGTTCACAAGAAAATTGATCAAATTTCTACTTTTACCATCCGTCCAACCATCTGCCATTATAGTACAACCAATTCTTGCCCATGTCTTTTTGTAGTCCTCCAACATAATTTGAGTTTTATCAACTTCATCTTTTAAAATCCAAGTTCTTTTCTCATGATAACTTGGTGGTTTAAATCCTCGACCATAATTAGGAATAACTTCACACATGGATTCAAAACATCGACTATTGCATAAATTAAATGATAACGTATTTACAAAAAAGAATCACCCAATAGCATAACATACTTCTTTTCTTTCTTCTTTTTTGAATGCATTATTTTTTGTTGTTTGACAAGCTTCTGAACTCACAAATTGATCCATAGGGCCTCTTGTTTGTGAACTTCTAACTCTACTAGTAGTTGAAGAAGAAATTTCACCACTCATCAGTCCTTGAGTAAAGCTTTGATTCATACTACTTTGTAATATATTTTTTTCTGGTTGTTTTTCTTCTTTCTTCTTTTGCAAGTATTTTGCAAAAATTTATGTCACCTCATTTGATACACGATCACATGGTTTAACACACTTGTGAGTTCCAGCTAGATGCTCTTTTATTCTTGCTACACCACCTTTATAAACTACCTTACAATACTTACATACCAAATTTCCTTTTTTTTCTTTATCATTCAAATCTTCTTCAAAACAATGCTTCCAAGCTGGATCTGTCCTTGTCATTTTTTTTAAAGATAAACAACCACCTATACAAAATTATATTATTTTTTAAAATAATATAATCCATAATCAAGAAAACATATATTTAAAAGCATCTCTATCATCCAATCCAAATAGTACTCATGCATAATAATAAATTTTTTATATAAAATCATGCTAAATACGGGACTATTCTTAAGTTTCCTAAAATTTTTCATAAGAGTATTCCTAAAACATACTCTTATAAGGCAGTGGATTTCATTCAAACATTCGATACACTAGTCTTTGCCTTCCATTAATAGAGAGGTGGAATAGAGAATCACACAGAGGCATCGCCCCTGCCTGCCAGTTGAAAAAGAGAGGCGGTATGTGGTGAGTCTTTGCTTGCCATCAATAGAGAGGCGGCAGGGGCGTTTCCTGCCTGACTAGAAACCAAAAGGGTGGCAGGGGCATCACCTCTGCCTGTCGAAAATAGAGAGGCGGCAGGGGGCGAGTCCCTGCCTGCCATCAATAAAGAAGGGGCAGGGGTGTCCCCTGCCTGCTTAGAAACAAAAGGGTGGCAGGGGCATCGCCTCTGCCTGTCGAAAATAGAGAGGTGGTAACAGGGGGCCATTGACCTTCTGTCGACCCCCCGACGTATGCAAAAAGAGAGGGGAGGTGCGGCAGGGAGCCGTTGGCCTCCCGGTGAACACAGAAGAAAGGGGGAGAAGGAGAAGAAGAAGACAGAGGTAGAGAGGGTGAGTACCTTCGAGGTCATCGACGATGGCGACAACAGTGTTGATCGGAACACGAGGGACGAGGCAGCGTCGGCTCCCCTGAGAGGTGTCAGACGTGAGGTCATTGGCGCTGGGAGCAAGAGACGAGGAGAGGAGAGGAGGAGGGAGGCACAGGCTGAGAAATCCCTCCCTCCCCTCTGCGATTTTTAAAGAGGGTTTGGGGAGGCACGAAAAGGGAAACCTCAAGGGGGTTTCCTTACTTGCATAGGGGAAAGGGGGGGATGAAGGTTTAAAAGAAACCCTCGCCCCTGTCTGTGTTTTTTTATTTTCGTGGGCTTTACAGTAACATGATGCGTACGCCTTAGAAGTGAAGCATGTCTCAATGTGAGGCGTGTGCTTCACCCATGTGAAGCGTGCACTTTGAGCCTACAAATGCCTCACTACAGCGCCTCAGTTTCTTGAGCTTGTGCTCCACCTCTGAGGCGTACGCTTTAGGTACTGAGGCATACGGTTCAGGTACTGAGGCGTTCACTTCTCACAACACTGCAACTAACAACTCAGGATGGAGACGTTCTGTGTGATGCAACTGCGTAAAAGTTGTATCCATGTTCAAGGATGTCAACAGATTGGATTTGGGTCAGATATCCGAACAAATCTGAATCAGAATAGTCTCATTCGGTTAGCACAATGGCATTAAGGGTGTAACTGTGTCGGGTATAGCCCAGCTAACCCATCGTTACGAAACAGATTATAGTCGTCATGATTTGATTCTAGTAGACCCATCGGTTTGGGTCGGTCCAAAATATAGACCCATAATGAAAAGGGGTCTAGTCTTGGATATTACAAATATAAATAGCTGAACTTGTTCAAACCCGACCCACATTTTATACCCGACCGAAATGGTTCTCTATATTGTAAGACCGAACCAAACTGAACCCGAACCCATTTTATTCTTGAACTGATCTGAGCCCAAACCTGTTATGTATCCAATTTGACTTGAACCTGGTTTATATGTACCCAAATGGCATGAAAACATTCTTGTTATATTTAGATTTTGGCATTATTTAGAATAGTTAAAAAAACTTTGCCTATAATCTTCTTAATGGATATCTGATTTTATTAATTTAATTATTTTTTGATTTGCAAGTAATTAGGTCTAGAATACCAATCATATCAAGACCCAAGATGAAAACCGAACCTGTTAAGCCCAAACTTATCATATCCAAACATGTTATCCCATATGGGTTGACTTTTTTTCTGTCATGCCAAGACTCGAATCAAAACTGGTCTATTAAAGACCCAATCTGATTTATACCCGATAACCCATATGGGTCCATAATTTTTAGTTGCACCCAAATTAAATTGGGTCGTGTTTCGGTTCAACTTTAGACCCAATTTGAAATTGGGTCTGATAAGATCCGAGACAAACCAGACCTAGTTACACCCCCTAAGTAGCATCCGATTAATAATCAGATTTGGTTTCAACAAGCAGCTTTCCACACACGTATGCTAAATCATCTGTCCCGATCGCGCATAAAATGTACTCTATTAGCTAATCTTATCTAGATTCAGTTTACCTTTTTCCATCTGAATCTTAAACCAAATCTAAATATGATTAAACAAGACCTTATTTGTTGCCTGCTAGGGAAGAAAACTCAGTGCGAATGAATCTTTCCATTCTTGCTGAGATGGATCAGGTCTGGTATCTTCCACATTTAGTTATGTCCCAGAAAACCCAAAACATGTTTAAATATAGTTGTAAGTGGGCAAGTTCAAGCCTGATCTTGAATTGGGCCAGAAAAAAAAGACCAATAGCCAACCAATATGAGGCTTGATTTTGGCTATATCATTTATTTTAGACCCATCCAGGTCATCAAGTTAAGGTACACAATAGGTCGAGTGAAAATGTGCCTTGAAATGTTGATTAATTACTTGACTTGAGATGCTGTCATGGACGTTTGGAGTCTCATCTATAGAGACACTTTTTGGTCAAAGCAGGTTATATGTTCCCCTCAAAATATGCATTGTTTGCTACAATGCATTGTTTGCTACAATGCATGTTCGGGGGTCCGAATGAGTGTCACGTATATAAGTACGTGGGGCTCCTATCCCCATGTGTGTCAGCATAACTTAGCGTCAGAGTCTGGTGCGGTTGCAAAGACTTAAGTACCCTTTCCCACCATGAAACAACGATTTGACAAAAGGACAAAAATGTCGTCCATCCAAAAAAGAGAAATGATGATTCGAGAAAAGGACAAAAATGTCCTTCACCCACAAAGTCGAGGATGATGTTAACTCTTTAAAGTCCAAATGTTCCATTTTTGCCCTAAGCAGTAAACTTTTGCACCATCTGCTATAACAGAAGCTCCCTTTGACGATGCACCATTTGTCATTGTTTGTTGCCACTGGAGCATCCTTTGTCGTCGTCTGATGTCATCGGAGCACCCTTTGTCATTGTCTGCTGTTGTCGAAGCAACCTTTGTCATCGTTTGTTGCCGTCGGAGCAACCTTTACTGTTGAAGCATCATTTGCCACCGTCTATGTAGTGGCAGCATCTTTGCCACCATCGGTTGCATCTACCTTCTTGGTGTTTCTCCTTTATTGTCAGATTATCAAAACTTGTATCGTTTCGATGAGTTTCGTGTAAGGTTTCATTCTGCAAACAAATCGATTTGTAAATCTGAATGTTAAATCTTATAATTGGTTGTACTATTCATGCTAAATAACACCTATTTTCATACTGAAACAAATCGATTTGTACCTATCCACCTTCTGGGCATCGAAAAACAGTTAGCATGATTTATTCTTATGAGGACCAAACATTTCAACGATATGTACTTATGAAGGCTAAATTTTTATAATGATTTATACATTTAATGCAGTAGCGATTTATATGTTCGATGCAACAATGATTTATATGTTTGAAACAATAACGATTTAATGAAATTACCATGATTTGTACTTAAGTTTGATAAATCACACAACAATGTTTACGTATGAATCCCAAATGTTACAACGATATGTACTTATGAAGGTTGCAATTTCTACAACGATTTGTAAGTTTGAAGCAGCAATGATTTATACATTTAAAGTAGCGATGTGTATTTATGAAGTTACCTCGATTTGTACTTAAGTTTGTTAAATCTTATAACAATGTTTACTTATGAAGCCAAATATTGCAACGATTTATAATGTTGGTGATTGTTTAACGAAGGAGATAATTTATATTATTATATACTTGGGGAGGCAATTGTAACATATAATGATGCAATTAAATTTATGTGTTGTGCATGTTAGTAATGTCTAAGCTCGTCAGACAAGAAATCCTCTATCATTTGATGGGATCACTATTAGAGAAATTATCCGTCAGTCTCATCTATATGAGTGTTATGAAATGTACCAAAATATAATAAAAATTGAGAATAATAAAGACAGGGACAAAGTGTTCGAATTGTATAATGCAGAGCATTATCCATCAGATATTGAGGCTAAAGAGCAAAGGAAGCATGAAGAAGAACTAAAGCTGATGAAGAAGAAGAGGGATGATGAAGAGAAGAAAAAGCAAAGGAAGGAGGAGGAGAATAAAAAGCAAAGGAAGAAAAGGCAAATGAAGAAGGAGGAGGAGGAGAGGGAAAGGCAAAGGAAGAAGGAAGAAGGAAGAGGGAAGAGGAGATTGAAAAGCAAAGGAAGAAAAGGCAAATGAAAGAGAAGGAGGAGAGGAAAAGGCAAAGAAAGAATAAAGGAGAAAAGGAAGAGAATGAAAGGCAATTGAAGAAGAAGAAGGCAGAGGAAGAAAAGAAAAGGCAAATTATGAAGATAAAAGAGGAAAGGCAAAGGAAAAAACATCAAGATGAGAAAGAGAATGAAAGGCAAAGGAAGGAGAAGGATGATGAGGAAGAGAAGGAAAGACAAAGGAAGGATAAAGAGGATGAGGAAGAGAATGAAAGGTAAAGAAAGGAGAAGCAGGACGAAGAAGAAAAGGAAAGACAAATGAAGGAGAAGGAGGACGAGGAAGATTAGGAAAGAGAAAGGAAGAAGCAGGAGGAGAAAGAGAAGAAAAAGGAAAGAAAAAATCAAGAGGGGGAAGAGAAGGAAAGGGAAAGGAAGAAGCAGAAGGAGAAAGAAAATGAAAGGGAAAGGAAAAAGCATTAGGAGGAAGAGAAGGAAATAGAAAGAAATGAAGAAATTGAAAAGCAGAGGAGGGAGACAAAGGAAGGAAGATAATGGAAGGAGAGAATGAAGAGGAAAAAAATGTGACCAAGATACGTAAATCGATCATGTCTGTCACGATTTACTGTGATAGATATTATTATGTATAGTGATTAATATGATAGTGATTACTATGTATAGCAATTAATATGATAATGATTACTATATATAGCGATTACTGTGATAGTAATTATTGTGAATGATTTACTGTGATATGTATTATTATGTATAGTGATTACTGTGATAACAATTACTATGTATAGTGATTACTATGATAACGATTATTGTGAATGATTTACTGTTATAGGTATGATTATGTATAGCGATTACTGTAATAGCGGTTACTATGATAGCGAGTGTGCAATGATTATTATTTATAGCGATTATTGTGTACAACGACGTGTAGAAGTAGAAATAAGACTAATTTTGATTTGATATGAATAATATGTTATTTTGTGTTACATGAAGGTCAGAAGAGAAGTAGAGTATCAGGTGAAAAGCTCAGAGGACGGTGTCGGTGGCCAGTAGTTCTGTCGCGGTATGGACAATTGAGTGAATATCAGAAGGATCGATTACAAAATATGCACTTCGATGGCCTTCTAGACCAACATTCTTTTAAAATGTGCTAGAACACCATGATCCACCTGGTAAATAAGTGAAATCATAAGACAAACACATTCCAGTTTGATTATTTTGAGATCACCATGACCCTAGAAGATGTGGCGCAGATTATGGGCCTTAAGTGCCATGAAAGTGTTGTCCTATTATAGGATTCCAAACTATAATGCAAGGGACAAGTGCACGACCCTTCTAGGAATGTCGATGGAGGATTGAAGTCAATATATTTCTGGTGAAAGCAATTCCATATTGATAAAAGTTTCTTCTTTCTGCAATAAATGGGAAGACCAGTCCGCTACATGTGCATCTAAAAGAGTTGACCAAGAGTTGTGCAGCTTCCTTCTTTATTTTTTGATTAGTCTGGTTCAAAGATAAGTTACCTGTTGCTGCAATTCTTGAAAGACTCAGATAAAGTCGACAACTATGCATAGTTTATTGCTATGCTCACACACTTGTATAGTCAACTTTACCGTGCAAGTAAAGGTACAAAAACCGTCGTAGGGTTTTGGCCATTTGTTTAGATAATTGTTTATTACATATTTTATAGTTGTAGACTAAGATCATTGAAGGTTATAGTCTTACTAATATATTGATTTTATAGGCCTAACTGTGGGGGCATATTGTCGCCTTGTGTCCTTAGTGTGGCCTTGCGATTTGTGGTTTTCAAAAGATCAGCCTGGGGGGCTAGAATAAATGTCAAGAAAGATAATGCTAAGTTCGTTTTAAATGGTCTGCAATTAAATGAGGTAAATGGTTTAAAATTGTTTACAATCATTTCAACATTTATCATTCATTAGTATAAATCATTAAAATGTTTAACATTCTTAAGCAATCATCGTTGCAGGATTTTGTCTTTGTTAGTATAAATTGTTCTAATGTTTAACATTCTTAAGTAATGATCATTGCATGATTTTATATTCTTTAGTACAAATCATTATCGCTTTAGCATTTAACTTTCATTAGTATAAATTGTTGTAATTGTTAGCATTCTTAAGTAATGATCATTACAGGATTTTGTATTCCTTAAAATAAATCGTTATTGCTTGAGCATTTAACTTTCATTAGTATAAATTATTGTAATCGTTAGCATTCTTAAGTAATGATCATTACAGGAATTTTTCTTCATTAGTACAAAGTGTTATCGTTTCAGCATTTAACATTCGTTATTGTAAATCATTGTAATATATACCATTCATTAGTGTAAATCATTTTAATATAAAGCTCTCATTAGTAACAGTCATTATAATATATTTAGCACTTATTATTATAAATTATTTTAATATTTAGCATTCATTAGCATGAATAATTATGTCTATACCTAAAGCATAATCTTCAATGTATAGGTTGTATGGAGACCGTATGGAGATGAGGAGGACGAGGACCAAGAGGTTGTTGCTCAGGCTGCTAGACTGTCTGACTCTGATATTTGACTGTTTAGCAATTATGAAGTCGAGTTGCAACATGGTAGTCAACTTCTCTTACAACCTGGCTTGTGACAGTCTACCCCAAAGCAGCCTATGGAAGCGAGAAGGAAGATGAATAGTGGTGGGGTCAGGAACGTGAATTGGCATGAACGCTTCAGGGAACAATTGGATAGCTGGAACAAAGAAGATGTTTATGCCATAGCATATGATTATAAAGAACAACAATATGACCTCAACTATTTCAAAAAATATTGAGAACCCATGCGTCGAAATCTGGAAATTGAGAATAAGCAATGTGGTAATGTTAGAAACTCATGCGTCCCTCCTATCCCCCATCATTTCATCTCTCAGCATAGAAAACACATCCACCGTATCCCTCTGACTACAACAATGATTTTCTCAGTTGCAGTATATGATGATGAGCGACCACAGCTCACAAAAAAAAAGTAGTCTCTGCCATAAGGTTATAGATGTTGGAGAGGGAGAATAAGGAGTTATGAAAGTAGGTGATGAATTTGGGAAGACAAATGCAATCACAATATGATACACTAGTAGAGATGATGACAATATTTATAATAAGATCATGAGAACCAAGAGGCCACCGAGGAAAGAGAGTCTACCAAGAAAATGAAAGAGACAATTTATATGTCATAGTCCATCTGAGTCGTCAAGTGCTACTGAATAAATATTATATGATTTTTTATCCCGATATTTATTTGTTATAATTCTATAATTCTTTGTTATAATTCTATAGTTCTTTTTTATAACGTGACATTCTATAAATGTATAATTTTTTTTTAATAAGCGTAACACACAAGTGCCATTGAACAAATTGTTGTAATGTTCGACCTTCATAAAAAAAATGAAGAAGCGTTTAGCGTTGTGTACTGCGCAAATTCTGAATTGCTTTTATGAGTTGTCTTTATATTGTGATTTACATAAACATTGATAAAAGGCTGAAACGATTTGTACATATAAAGACTACGTACTATCACGATTTACTTGATTCTAATTGCCCTACAACCAGTTCTATATAGACTTAGTAAACTACAAATTGTGACTTAGTTGCAAATCAATTTTACTATAATGATATGTGCTATCATGATTTGCTTGATACTGATGATCCTATCATGAATTAATTTTATGAGCTTTGTATATGTGAACAATATGTCCTATAGCGATTTACACAATGACTGATTCATAAAAGGCGAAAAGAAAAAATAATAAATAAATCGACACAATGTTTAGACTTAGTAAAATACAAATTGAGGTAACTTCAACGATACATCATGACCAATGGTTTGGCTTAGATACAATACATGACCATCATCATGAAAGAAAACAAACATTATCATGAGCATCACCTCCATGTCCAAATAGTGATGTGCTTCGAATGCAATCCAGGTGTACATGAAATTCAGCTTGCTAGTGCAGAAAGCTTTGAGGCAGAGCTGACAAAGTTGGATATAGTATGGATTCCAACAAGCGTGAATATATTGATGCAGAATATTTGTACTTGCTTCGGTATGGCAGCAACGATTAAGGATGATTATGGTTGTTATATTCTGCGTAAGCTTTGATATAATTCACGACAAATACGCCATTGTCATATGTGTCATGAATATATCGATGTATACACAAAAGATAACCACCATAATCATCATCGAAGATTATATAGATCTTTCCTTATAGTGTGAAACAACTACGTTATCAGCATTAAACCCCATCTATCGAGCACAGGTAGAAGGAACACAGAAGAATAAAAAAGAAAGAAAAATACAAGGAAGAAGAAGAAAAAGAAAAAGAAGAATAAGAAGAAGACGAAGGCGAAGGAGAAAAAAAAGAAGAAGAAGAAGTTGCACTGTCGCAGAAAAGAGGAAGAAAGGTTAAATAGATTAGGGTTTTAGACCTGGACAATAGGTCGGGTCGGGTCAGGTAGGGTTTTGCATAGAATAATGTTTTACACAGATCTATATTAGGGTTTTACAAACATATCAATATCGTTCACAAAGACAAACAAAGTCATATTGTTGTCGCAGTAACTTCATAAATACAAATTGACGTCTTGATAATTATTTGTTGGGATTCTATAATTCTTTGTTGCATTTCTATAATTCTTTTCTATACCGTGACATTCTATAAGTGTATTTTAATAAGTGTAGCACACAAATACAAGGAAGAAAAAGAAGAAGAAGAAGGAAAAGAAGAATAAGAAGAAGACGAAGGCAGAGGAGAAAAAAGAAGAAGAAGAAGAAGTTGCATTGTCGCAGAAAAGAGGTTAAATAGATTAGGATTTTAGACCTGGACAACAGGTCGGGTCGGGTCAGGTAGGGTTTTGCATAGAATAGGGTTTTACACAGATCTATATTAGGGTTTTACAAACATATCGATATCGTTCACAAAGACAAACAAAGTCATATTGTTGTCGCAGTAACTTCATAAATACAAATCGACGTCCTGATAATTATTTGTTGGGATTCTATAATTCTTTGTTGTATTTATATAATTCTTTTTGTAACGTGACATTCTATAAGCATATTTTAATAAGTGTAGCACACAAATGTTACTGAACAAATCATTGTAATTATCGGCCTTCATAAATAAAAATCGAACAAGCGTCTAACGTTATGTACTGTGAAAATTATGATTTGTTTTTACGAGTTGTCTTCTTATCGCGATTTATATATTGATTGATAAAAGGCTGAAACAATTTACACAAACATTGATAAAAGGTTGAAACGATTTATACATATAAAGGCTACGTGCTATCGCGATTTGCTTGATACAGTTTAGCTTGCAACCAGTTCTATAAGACATCTCAATTTATTTTTTATAGAAGGTGTTCTATCATGATCTGTACACCCATTTTTTATAGAATTTAGGGTTTAGGGTTTTAGAATTTAGGGTTTAGGGTTTTAGAATTTTGGGTTTAGGGTTTAGGTTTTACGTTTTAGGTTTAGGGATTTAGAATTTAGGGTTTAGGGTTTAAGGTTTAGGGTTTAGGGTTTAGGGTTTTAGGGTTTTAGGGTTTAGGATATAGGTTTTAGGGGTTTAGGATTTAGGATTTAGGTTTTAGGGTTTTATGTTGTAGGGTTTAGGGTTTTAGGGTTTAGGTTTTGGGGTTTGGAGTTTAGGTTTTAGGTTTTTGGGTTTTACGGGTTTAAGATTTAGGGATTTAGAATTTAGGGTTTAGGATGTAGGTTTTCGTGTTTAGGGTTTAGAGTTTTAGGGGTTTAGGGTTTATGATTTAGGATTTAGTGTTTAAGATTTTAGGGTTTAGGAAGTAGGTTTTGGTGTTACGGGTTTAGGGTTTTACGGATTTAAAATTTAGGGTTTAGGCTTTAATGTTTAGGATGTAGGTTTTGGTGTTTAGGGTTTTAAGGGTTTAGGGTTTAGGATTTAGGGTTTTATGTTGTAGGATTTAGGGTTTAGGGTTTGGGATGTAGGTTTTGATGTTTAGGGTTTAGGGGTTTATGTTGTAGGATTTAGGGTTTTAGGGTTTAGGTTTTGGGATTTGGGGTTTGGGGTTTAGGTTTTAGGTTTTAGGTTTAGGGTTTAGGGTTTGGGGTTTAGGGTTTAGGATGTAGGTTTTGGTATTTAGGGTTTAGTGTTTAGGGTTTTAGGGTTTAGCATGTAGGTTTTGATGTTTAGAGTTTAGGGTTTTATGCTGTAGGGTTTAGGGTTTTAGGGTTTTGGTTTTGGAGTTTGGGGTTTATGTTCTAAGTTTTGGATCTATCTAAATTCTAAATGGATCATCTTAAAAAAATAGAATTTGGGTTCATTTGATAACCAAATATATTTAATTTAAAAATATATGTAGATATATATCTCTATATATATACATAATAGTTTAGATTGAGTTTGGATTTCATGAGAGCTAAATGAGTCTCACAACCAACCCAATTCAATCATTCTCCCACCTAAACCCATCACACAATCGAATACATCACATCCCACCAAATCCGTTTGAATATCCTATTGCGATTTGCCTTTACGAGCTTTGTCTAAGTGAACGATACATCCTATCACGATTTACACGATGATTGATTCATAAAAGGTGGAAAAGAAAAATAATAAACAATTCGAGATGATGTTTATACTAGATAAAGTAAAAATTGAGTTAACTTCATAAATACAAATTGGTTTACAACTTGATATCAATTTAAGTAACAGTTGCAAATCGATTTCACTGTAACAATTTGTACAACCACGAACATAAAGCAGAAAAGATTTGTCCTATCACAATTTGCATTGATGCGCTTTGTTTATGTGAACGATATGTCTTATTATGATTTACACAATGTCTGATAAAAGATGTAAAAAAAATAAATCGACATGATGTTTATTGGTAAACTACAAATCTCGGTATCTTAATAAATATAAATCGACTTACAACCAAAATTCTTTAAGTTTCATAGAATAATAGTTTTTGTCCTATCGCGATTTGCTTTTACGAGCTTTGTCTATGTGAATGATATGTCCTATCGTGATTTACACAATGAATGATAAAAGACAAAAAAAATATAGAAAAAATAAATTGACACGATGTTTTTTGGTAAACTATAAATCTAGGTATCTTGATAAATATAAATCAACTTACAACCAAACTTCTTTAAGTTTCATAGAATAATAGTTTTTGTCCTATCGCGATTTGCTTTTACGAGCTTTGTCTATGTGAGCAAATCATTGTAATGTTTGCCCTTCGTAAATGAAAATCAAGACTTAGTTGTCGAGTTTTATAAACGGCTGATGAAATGACATTTTTTAATTTAATTAATGTGCAATGCAATTTATTTATGCATAATTTTTTAAAATGAGTGGTATGTGAAATAACATTTCCTTTATAAATGAATGACACATCGCACAAGTTGAGGAGGGTGTCACTTTGCTTTGCTTCGTGAGTAAGAAACAGATGAACCAACGTTTTATTTATAAACTATGTGTTTGTGGGTCGAACATATAACCTACATCATCGCAAAGGGGGTATCGATAATGAGGAAAGAGACGACGACAGCTACACGGCCAGCAATGGCGAATCAGACGTATATTGTCTAAACCTCGTGATGAGTTTTTCAAAATTTGTCGCTTTTATGGCATATATTTGATTTGGGTTGTGTACTGTAGAAAAGAATTTCAATATCGTTTATTGAATATTCTGCTAATGTCAGTGAAACATCCAAAAAAAAGGTGCCCGAAAACTCAGCAAAGAGCTCAAAGATAACATCAATTGGTTGCAAGATGAATTTGCAAAAGAAAATACTATCAATAATTTTATACGTATGAAACCACTATCAGTTATATATTTACGTATGCCATGGGTATGTATGTTAACATGTGCATATTTGTTGCAAACAAACTATATCCGATTTCATTATGTATATTCAAAGCAACGCAACAACCAATATTAGGTGCATCGTCACCCCTTATTTCATGGTATATCGGTTCTCTTATATATTTATTTTCTTTTTTGATTTACTCTTATTGATTCATGTTTTAACCTTACTATTATCATCATTTCGTTCAACAGAGTTTCGCCCGCCGAATGCCATACTTTATTTGATTTCAAGATGGACTACCATGTTGGGGTAATGATGATCACTGTAGAGGCTTTTGGTTAAGTGAAAAGGTAAGTGAAGAAACCTCTTGTCCAAGGTTTAGGCATAATAGTCTTAACACGATTTGTATTATCGATTTGTAAGATATTGTATTGATTTACAGATATTGATTCGTACACTCTGGCAAACTTCTGAGCAATGGGTCTTATACGTGATGGATTTATGAAAAAAATAACTATGGTGCTATAATTCATTGGACTTTCATACTGGTGTATAACGTGACATTATGTATTTGGTAAGTTTCTATCTATACGTGTATCATATCTTGTATGGTGGCCCAGAATTTACTTGCTTCTGCATTAACCACAGGAGGGATTCGTCAAAGACGTTTTGGGTGTCAACATTGGCGAGTGGAGGTTTCACTCAGCACACGATACTCCTTTACAAAATAATGGCATCGATTGTGTCGTATTTATAATAAAGTATATTGAAGCAATATATAATTGATGAGAACCTGATTTCGACGCTGTATGCTCTACACTTAAACATGTTTTATTATCCTTTATTATTGGGGACTCAATTCATATATTGGTGTCATATTACCTTTTTATTGTAGGATGATATACCTAGATTTTGCACAGATGTATGCAAAAAATTGACAAAGTTTCTAATTATGGAAGAGAAAAAAACTCAGTCGACAAGAATACCTAGAAGGCAACAAATGACGCGACCCCCCCGGGAGTAATATGATGTACAAAGATTTTTAATAGATTTTGTAGACTGTATATACAAATTTTGTATACAAATTTATAAGATTGTGTATACAAATTATGTAAATCTCTCTGGGTTGAAATAAAATTTCAATTTTACTAAACATGCCAATAAGTTGGACTGTTATTTGTAGCAAAGGCAAATCGTTGTCTTCGACATAGACATCATTTTGTAAATTGCTACAAGACAGTATCTTGTGTAACGATTCAAATACAATATATGTACAAGGATTTGTCTTATCGTGATTTACATAATGACTGATAAAAGGAAAAAGATAAAGAAAATCTAATCAACATGATGTTTATTGGTGAACTACAAATCTAGGTAACTTGATAAATACAAATTGACTTACAACCAATATTCTTTAAGTTTCATAGAATAACAGTATTTGTCCTATCGCGATTTGCTTTTATGAGCTTTGTCTATGTGAACAAATCGTTATTATGTTCGCTCTTCGTAAATGAAAATCATAAAAATGATTAGCATTGTGTATAGTGAAAATTATGATTTGCTCTTATGGTCTTCCTGTCACGATTTGCACAAAAATTGATAACAGGCTGAAATGATTTGTACGTATGAAAGCTACGTGCTATAGCAATTTTTACGATATGTTCTATAGTGATTTACGCAATTAGTGATTCAACGATACAAATCGATGTCCCATTTAGAATTAGTAAAGTACAAATCAAAATAACTTCAACGATAAAAATCAAGTTAACTTCTTAAATACAAATTGATTTCGTTCACAAAGACATCGTTGTCGCAATAACTTCATAACTACAAATCCACATGATTTACAACCACATTCATTTACAAAAAATATTAGTATTTAGTTACAATACATCATGACTGATGGTTTGGCTTAGATACAATACACGACCATCATTATCAAAGAAGACAGATATAATCACCAGTATAAAACCCATGTCTAAATAGTGACGTGCTTCTAATGCAATCCAAGTGTGGAAAGCTATTTACGGGAGGACATTTTCATCAAATGTATAATTATCTTTTAGAGACTCTCATTTTTATAGAAGAGATCACCAAAACATATATATCGTTCATCGTCGAGTTCATTTTCTGCTGCAAAGCGATTCTATGTGCAACTGATGATACATTTTCTCCAAACAAACAAGCTCATTAGTAATGGCAGCCCACTGCACCATTTGGCAAATATTTTTCCAACTGCGAACTATGGTTTGCGAATGATGGAGTATATCAAAAACTGTTGTGCACTACTTTAGAGAGAAGTATGGAGTCCTCACCACTGTAGCATACTTGTCTTGAAGTATATCGAAGATTAGGAGTAGGAATAGATCAAATAGATGGTAATCAACATCACCCCTATCTATCATGCAGAATATTTGTGCTTGCTCCAGTACGATGACAATGATTGAGGATGATTATGGTCGTTATATTTTTCATAAGCTTCAAACCCCATCTATCAAACACAAGTAGAAGGAACACAAAAGAACAAAAGAAGAAAGAAAAATACAAGGAAGAAGAAGAAGACGAAGGCAGAGGAGAAAAAAGAAGAAGAAGTTGCACTGTCGCAAAGGTTATATAGATTAGGGTTTTAGACTTGGACAATGGGTTAGGTTGGGTCGAGTAGGGTTTTACATAGAATAATGTTTTACACAAATCTATATTAGGGTTTTACAAACATATCGATATCGTTATCGTGGTAACTTCATAAATACAAATCAACATCCTGATAATTATTTGTTGGGATTCTATAATTTTTTATTATATTTCTATAATTCTTTTCTGTAATGTGAGATTCTATAAGTGTATAAATCTATTTTAATAAGTGTAGCACACAAATGCCACTGAACAAATCATTATAATGATTGGTCTTTGTAAATAAAAATCGAATAAGCGTTTAGCATTGTGTACTATAAAAATTATGATTTGCTTTTACGAGTTGTCTTCCTATCGTGATTTACACAATGATTGATAAACGACTGAAACGATTTGCATAAACATTGCTAAAAGGTTAAAACAATTTGTACGTATAAGAACTATGTGCTATCGTGATTTGCTTAATACAGATTAGCTTGCAACCAGTAATATAAGAGATCGTGATTTATTTTTTATAGAAGGTATTCTATCACGATCTATACAACCATCCCACCTAAACCCATCAAATAATCAAACCAAATTCGTTTGAACATCCTATTACGATTTGCCTTTACAAGCTTTGTTTAAGTGAATGATACATACCATCGCGATTTACATAATGACTGATTCATAAAAGGCAGAAAAGAAAAACAATAAACAAATTAAGATGATGTTTAGACTTAGTAAAGTATAAATTGAGTTAACTTCAACGATACAAATGTCATTATGTAAATCACTATGGAACACTATTTGATATAACGACACATGTTTATTGGTAAAGTACAAATCTAGGTAACTTGATAAATACAAATCGACTTACAACCACAAGTCTTTAAGTTTCATAGTATAACAATATTTGTCCTATCATGATTTGCTTTTATGAGCTTTCTCTATGTGAACAATATGCCCTATTGCGATTTACATAATTCTGATCCATAAATGAATGACACGTGCTATCGCGATTTGCTTAATACAGATTAGCTTGCAACCAGTAATATAAGAGATCGCGATTTATTTTTTTATAGAAGGTATTCTATCACGATCTGTACAACCATCCCACCTAAACCCATCAAACAAAATCTGTTTGAACATCCTATTGTGATTTGCCTTTACAAGCTTTGTTTAAGTGAACGATACATACCATCGCGATTTACATAATGACTGATTCATAAAAGGTAGAAAAGAAAAACAATAAATAAATCAAGACAATGTTTAGACTTTGTAAAGTATAAATTGAGTTAACTTCAACGATACAGATGTCATTATGTAAATCACTATGGAACACTATCTGGTATAACGACACGTGTTTATTGGTAAAGTACAAATCTAGGCAACTTGATAAATACAAATCGACTTAGAACCACAAATCTTTAAGTTTCATAGTATAACAATATTTGTCCTATCACGATTCGCTTTTATGAGCTTTGTCTATGTGAACGATATGCCCTATTGCGATTTACATAAATCAAGAAGGTGTCGCTTTGCTTGGCTTCGTCAATAAGTAACTGATGAACCAACATTTCTTTTATAAATGATGTGTTCAATTTCATCATTGTGAATGATATGTCCTATAGCTATTTGCTTTTACAAACTCTGTCTATGTGAATGATATGTCTTATAGCGATTTACACAATGACCGATTCATAAAAAGAAAAAAAGAAAAACAATAAACAAATCAACATGATGTTTAGACTTAGTTAAGTACTAATCGATGCAACTTCAATGTTACAAATCAAGGTAACTTCATAAATAATGATGGCAATGATTGCAAGTATTTTTTTAGCATATATTGATAATTTCAACTGTTAGTTTCCTTTTCTATGTAAGCGATTTGCACAATGATTGAAGCAAAATAACATGATTATGGTCATTATATTCTATGTAAGCAATTTACACAAGGATTGATAAAAGGTTGAAACGATTTGTACGCATGAAGGGTACGTGCTATCGCGATTTGCTTGATACCAATTAACATTTTTTAATTTATCGACATGATATTTTTTAATTTATTTTTTTTATAGTGATTTGCAAATAAAATGATATTTTTTAATTAATGCATAATATAATTTATTGGTTTATACAATTATATACTTTGCGTGCAATTTTTGAAAAGAAGCAATATGTGAAATGACGTTTCCTTTATAAACGAATGATACGTCGCACAAGTTCAGGAGGTTGTTGCTTCGCTTTGCTTCGTGAGTAAGGAACAGATGAACCAACATTTCCTTTATAAACAACGTATTCATGGGCTGAACATATAACTTGCTTCATCGTAAAGGAGGTAACGATAGCAAGGAAGGAGACTTTGACAACTACACGGCCAACGATGATGAATCAAGCGTCTATTTTCTAAACCATGTTACAAGTTTCTTTAAAATTTGTCTCTTTTATATCGTATATTCGATTTGCTTTATGTACTATAGAAAGGAATTGCAATATAATGCGACAGATCGTTTATTGAATATTCTGCTAATTCCAGTGGAACATCCAAACAAAAAAAGTGCCCAAAAACTTAGCAAAGAACTCCAAGAGAACATCAAACGACTGCAAGATGAATTTGTAGACGGAAACACTAATAGTGTAGAAAGCTTCGAAGCAGAGCTGACGAAGCTGCAGAATAAATGGGATCCCATCATCATCGATATAATTCTACAAGCAAAGAAGATGGAACCGCACGATTGTAGCATATTTGTCATTGGTATATTCTGCGTAAACTTTGATATACTTTATGACAAATATGTCACAGTCGTGGTCCCCTCATTTGTTTTAGATTGAGCACATATAAGGCTTCACATGTGTTCATGCCTATGGGCTAGCGCAGAAAGCTTCGAAGCAGAGCTGACAAAGTTGCATAAGGTATGGATTCCAAGAGGCAGAGAAGATGGAGCCTGCACAACTGTAGCATATTTCTCATAAAGTATATTGAAGAAAAGAGGGAGAGAGGTTAAATATATTAGGGTTTTAGACTTGGAAAATGGGTCAGGTCGGTGATGATGGATAACCTGGACAACAGGTTTTAGGCTTGGAAAATATATTCTTTTTTTAACAAGCATAAAACACTAGTGCCATTGAACAAATCGTTGTAATGTTTGGCCTTCATAAATGAAAATCGTAAAAGCGATTAACGTTGTGTATAATGAAAATCATAATTTTCTTTTACGACCTTACTATCGTGATTTATACAATGATTAATAAAAGGTTGAAACGATTTATACGTATGAAGGCTACATGCTATCGCGATTTTCTTGATACTGATTGGCTTGCAACCAATTATATTTCATTATGTAATATAACATTCTATTATTATATAATTCTTTTTATAACAGATCGAGAATTATTTTTCATAGATGAAGTGTCTGATCACGACATGTATAGCCACAGACATAAAGCAAAATAGATTTGTCCTATCGTGATTTGCTTTTACGGGCTTTGACTAAACCTCATGATGAGTTTCTTTAAAAATTATCGCTTTTGTGGCATATATTCGATTTGTGTTGTGTACTGTAGAAAGGAATTGCAATATCATTTATTAAATATTCTGCTAATGTCAGTAAAACATCCACAAAAAAAGATGCCCAAAAACTCTGTAAAGAGCTCTAAGATAACATCAACCGACTGCAAGATGAATTTACAGAAGGAAATACTATCAGTAATTTTGTACGTATGAAACCACTATCAGTTGTATATTTACTTATGTCATGGGTATGTATGTTAACACATACATATTTGTTTCAAATAGATTATATATGATTTCATCATGTATATTCAAAGCAACACAACAACCAATACTATACACGTCGTCACCCCTTATTTCATGATATATTGGTTCTCTTATAAATAAATCATTGTAACGTTCGGCCTTCGTTAATGAAAATCATAAAAGCGATTAGAGTTGTGTATAATGAAAATTATGATTTGCTTTTACAGTATTCCTATCATGATTTACACAATGATTTACAGTGGAAATTATGATTTGTACGTATGAAGGCTACGTGCTATCACGATTTGCTTGACACCGATTGACTTGCAACCAATTATAATTCATTATGTAACGTAACATTCTATGATTATATAATTCTTTCTATAACAGATCGCGAATTATTTTTCATAGAGGAGGTGTTTGATCACGATATGTACAACCACAAACATAAAGCGGAAGCGATTTGTCTTATCGCGATTTGCTTTTACGGGCTTTGTCTATGTCAACAATATCTTCTATAGCGATTTACAAATTGATTTAAGTATCAGTTGCAAACCGATATGAGTAAATCATGATATTACATATCGATATCGTTAATAAAGATAAACAAAAACATATCGTTGTCGCAGTTACCTCGATTTGTATTGTTGAATTATTCTCGATTTGTACTTTACTAAGTCTAAACATCGTGTCACTTTGTTTATTATTTTTCTTTTCGGCCATTTATTAATCAGTCATTGTTTATCTTTGTCACATACTCATATTTTTGGTAAATGAATATGGTTGTAAATAAGATCAATTTGTATTTAAGAAGCTACCACAACAATGATATATCTTTGTTTGTCTTTGTGAACAATATCGATATGTAATATCCTGATTTACTCATATCGATTTGCAATTGTTACTAAAATATTATTTTTGTATAAAACGTAAATCGGTATCATGCTGTAAATCGATATGTATCATTGAATTTACCTTAATTTTTATCGTTGAATTTCACGTCGATTTGTATTTATGGGTTTAGGTGGAAGAGCGATTGGATTGGGTTGGTTGTGAGACATATATATAATATAATTAAATTTATTTGGTACTTTTAATAGTATTTATTTATAGAACAACTTTTTGCGCAATGATTCAACTATAGTATATGAACAACGATGTGTATATGTGAAGGCTAGATGAGACAACGATTTGTCCATGCACTTTTACCGTGATTTGTACTCATGCATAATGCGATTTTCATTCAGTTGTGACCGACATAGACGTCATTGTGTAAATCGCGATAGGACACTACATGGTATAACAATTTATATACCCAATAAATCACCATAGAGGTGATTTACTAATAGTGTAAAAATTAAGCTGCAGCGATTTAACAACAATCATGCACAGGTAGTAAATGTAATAACTTTTTACTTTTAAGATAGTTTATTTACAGAACAACTTTTTGCGTAACAATTCAACTATAATATATGTATAACGATTTGTATATGTGAAAGTTAGATAAGACAACAATTTTTACTAATGGTATAAGCACTGAACAATGGCGATTTACCTACGGTATCAAAATTATAGCTCTGTAGGCTAGATGAGACAATAATTTATATATGTGAAGGATACATATTACAATGATTTATACATGTAAATGATACATTATTAAACAGAATTCCCACGCGATTCCTGTGTTTCATAGCTCATTTTCAAATTGAACTGAGCCTGTCATGAAACAGAACAATATAATACACTACATTAAGTTTCACAAGAAATGAAAACATTCTCCCAACATTGATTATATACCAAAAAACTTATAAAACTAAAACTATCATTCCAGAACAACTGGTCAGGAGGATTGAAGGTTTCAACATTGTAGTGCACGTCTGTAGGGTATTGTTTCATGTTAGAAATTACACAAGTTAGATATTGATAAGCTGCACGTAATACAATTTATATGAGAAGCAATATAATGTATTACATACCTGGTCATACAAAGGGCTTGGTTGCTCTTGCTTAGAGGTTGGTTGTTTCTTAGACCTTTTCTTGTCAACCAATTTTAGTGCACCCTTTGTCCTTCGATGACTTCAATCAGAAGTAGGTTTCCTTTTGATATCCTTCATTAGGTGACTTTTTTTATCATAATCTACAACGTTGACTCCTGACTTGTTGAAGATGATATTTACGTTTTGGTGCAACTTCTTATGTGGGTCAAGGGAAGCATGATTTTCACCTTCGTTGTTCACTCCCATTTTTTTGGACTGGTCTTCATGAGTTGCAACAGACTGATGGTGAATTAACTGCACATTTTCAAGTAACACCCTTGACACTTTTCTCATACATACATAGGTTTCTTCACTTTTCGATGTCAAATCTGCAACATGCATAAGTGACCTACATATTTGTTGGTAACGGGAGGCCATGTGGTACTTCTCATCAACACTAGATTGATTGACATTTTTTGTATCTAGCAGTTCAATCTTTTCTTGTCTCGTCCATCTTCACATTAAATATGACTCAGGTATTTCTTGTATCTTCTCTTGATTAAGTGACTTTAATGAAAGACGACATAGAATTCATACATTTTGCATGTACATTCAACTATTTTGTTGTCAACATTATATATAACATGTGCTTCTTGCCTTTTTGGATG
Source organism: Nuphar pumila (assembly GCF_984573655.1). Taxonomy (NCBI): domain Eukaryota; kingdom Viridiplantae; phylum Streptophyta; class Magnoliopsida; order Nymphaeales; family Nymphaeaceae; genus Nuphar; species Nuphar pumila. Next base: position 36,614,949 of record NC_143254.1, read on the forward strand.
CTCTTCGTCCTCCCATACAATATGGTATTTGTGCATGTTTTTGATTTGCATGTGTCCTTCTATGTTGTAATTCATGACATGTATAACCTTCTTTTTAATCTATTTAAATACAGTTAGTGTATACAGATCTGCAGGTCACATCAATATTTTCATGCCCAAAGTTATAGGGCGTGTATTGAAGCATTTCACATCTTGTTCAAGCTCATTCTGTCTAAGACCGTCTACAAATAATTCATATTGTTCCATGAAGCAAAACATTGTTAAACATGAACACGAGGTTTTTTTTCAGTGTGACATGCATAGATTCAGCTCTTTGTGTGCTTATCATACCTGCACAAAAGTATTATCTTTCATATGCCAATGCCCACTTCTCTTTTTCTACATATAAATTTTATAACCACACACAATCTTCAAGGTCGTACAACTGAATCATTTTCTCCCAATCAGACATGAAGGTGATCTCGTCTACACTCTCAAGTACACATATTGTAAACTTTTTGTCAAACTCTGTCTTCTGATTAAATATGTGTCTTATGTTCTTTGTTGCATTTTGAAAGATATTCTACAAACATAGGCGATGATGTGCATCTGGCCATACATAAGACACTGCAACCGCAATTGCGTGATCACTAGCTGTAAGTACAACTTCAGGTTACTTCCTATTCATTGCCTGTGTAAATACTCTAAACAACCACTCAAAGCTTTCCTTGGTCTGGTCATACAAAAAAGCGTCACCTAATATACAACTTTGTGAGTGATGATTCACTCTGACAAACTGCGCAAATGACCATTGTTTAGTATTAATCTTCACTATCGTATAAAAAATAAGCACATCATTGAAGCATTCATAATCTACTATTGACTTTGAATCTGCCCAAAACATATTTACAGCATATCCATCATCCACTTACATTGCACTAAAGAGACCAGGGTCAATGCTTGTTTTTTTTTAAGTAATCAACCAAAGAACATATTTCTCCATTCTTCATGTTATCTGTTATCTTACTTCTCAAGTGGTTTCTTAGATTCATAGGCGTAAATGACATATTCTCGCAACTACCATCTATGTGCGTGCACAAATTGTATGTCTTTCTTGATGCAATGCTGGCACTATCAGTTATTTCAGCAATCGTAGCATGCGCTTCAGTTACTTTACGATGTGACCTTAACATAGAAGTCCTAAATGAAGCTGCTAATTTATGGTTATAAACATTGATTAAAGTATGAATTACATATTTCCCATTCGGAAGTCTTCTTAACACCATTCTCGCTGGACATCCATATCTTGAATCTGGCTTGCTCCTTGTTGAATTTTCACTTGACTTCTTCCAACCTTTCTTAGAACAAACATATGTTTTTCTCACCATGACACTCTGTGCATTTTTTGACTAAGAATATCTTCTAACACTGAAGCTAAGTTTTAAGGCATAATCATTGTAAAATTTATATGCACCTTCCTCATTATTAAACTGCATTCCTTCTACGGAAACAAAGTCAAGTGTACTATCATATACATTCCTAGTGCATGCACATTTATAAAGTGTACTATCATGATCGTCTACCTCATTATCGAATTGCATTTCTTCTGCTGGAACATTCAAGTCAAGAGTGAATCCAATGCTTGCACCCTTCTTATTGAAAATGCTATAGGATCGAGGCAATGGGCATTAGAGGGGGGGGGGTGAATAGTTCTTTTAAATAGCGTCTCTGGAATTTTAACGGATTTTGAGATTCACAAAGCAATCACACAAAGAACACAAGAATTTATCCTGGTTCGGTCTTTCCCAACCTACATCCAGTCTCCAAGCAAAACCAGCTTGAGATTTCCACTATCAACCTTGTGTAACTACAAGATCATACACAGACCAAATCCGGTCCCATTTTCAGTAACAAACCTACTGAAAGCAAACAACCTCTTTAAACCAAGGAGTCCTTTCCTTTTACAAAAAAATGAAATAAGTAACAACTTACAAACAACCTACGAGCCCTTCTTATAAATGCAAATGAGATGCAATTGGATTTTGAGGTTGTTGAAATACTCAACTCACGAATTCACTGTCTCTCAAAGGAATTTGAGTGAAAAATTGAAGTGAAAAATATCAAGTGAGTGAGAAAATGAATATGAGTGAAAAACAAAGAGTAATTCAATGTAATTCGATTGGATTGCATTGCTTTTGAGTGTGAAATTTATAGTTGAAAGATTCTATACGTTGAGGGTATGAAAGGGTGTCAAAACAATCCATTTTGAATGGTCAAAATAGTCAATTTTGAAAAATAAAAAGACACACCTTTTAAAAGTTTCAGGAAAAACAACAAAATTAGTCGACTGATAATTAACTATTAGTAGACTGACAGTTATTATCGGTCGACTAATGTGTTTATCAAGCCGTTTGAAAATTTGAAGTTTTGAAACTTAGTCGACTAGAAAAAATTAGTCGACTGATAATATCATCAGTAGACTGAAAATTCTTTAAGTAGACTGCTGCTAAGATTTTCTGAAAATACATGTTCTGTCCGGTCGACTGATAAAATCATTAGTCGACTGCTGCTAAAGTTTCCAGAAAACAGACATTCTGTCCGATCGACTGATAAAACCTTCGGTCGACTAATTTGAAAAAAATGACATTTAGCTTAGAAAATTTGGCGCGAAAGGATTAGTCGGCTGGTGAGTCTATTGGTTGACTTATAAATATGAAAAATTAAATAAAGAGTTTTCTAAAAAAATTTCATGAAGGGTTCTTTTAGAAAAGTTTTTCTAAAGACTTTTTAGGTGAAATGCAATTGAAATATGCACTTTAAGTAAGTCTCTTACAAGAATCTAAGACTTTTAACGAATTTTACATTTGCACACTAGTCTTCAAAGATTCTTTATCGAATTCTTCAATTCTTGTCATCTTTCTTCATTGTTTTAGCTGAAATGCAGTTGATTCACTTGTTCATCATCAAAACCTTATACTTGAAGTATCATCTACGACTTTATTGTCGTAACAATCTCCCCCTTTTTGATGATGACAAACTAATAAAAAATGGAGCATTTAGATGCATAGATGGAGATTTTACTCCCTCTATCAATATGCTGCAAAACATTAGAAGTTAGTACAATCAAAGCACATATATCACATATTGATTATTTTGCATTTCCATCATTACTTTATGCATTTCTAAAACTTTTTCATGCATGCAATTTTCAATTCTTTCACATGATGCAATTTTCATTTTTTTTTCTCTTTCTTTTTCCCATGCAAATTCTATGCCATGTGAGGCAACGTCTTTTTCTCATTTGCTATTTCCATGTGATGCAATTTCTCATCAATTTTCGGCTTTCTTTTACCCCCTTTGTCATAATAAAAAATAGTAAGTGCAGATATAGCATAAAAAAATGCAAATTCAAGTTCAAAATATTACAACCCAGAAAGTATTTAAGTGCAATAGTGATAGTAAACAAAGTTCAAGAGAAGTTTAAAATCAAACTCAATTTCAACATCACGAACAAGAGAGGAAAGAAATCCAGTTTCATGATCAATTTGTAAATTAGTGTAAAACAAATGGATCAGCAAAGGATAATGAAGAGGGTCTGCACCTGCGTCAAAAAAGTGTGAAATGCCTGTAAATAATTCTCTGATTTTGTAACGAGAAAATAGGTGAAACATGATATTTCGGCTTGGTAAAATGGGAAGTGCAGAAATCGATCCAAAAGTATCATATAAAAGAGGATTTATGAGTAGTCTGAGAGAAAATCCATGATGTGCTTGTGGTGTAGATGGAGGGGTACCTTGTGCGGAGGCTGTTTTCTGACGAGGCATGGTTGTTAAGAACAAAACAGATTCACCTGTCAAAGAGAATCACTGTTGATGTCGGTTTTGACAAGACATTAAAATCTCCTAGGGTTTGTGGAGGACGGTAGCTATCTGACGAAGAAAAACTGGAGAAGCCTTCGTGTGATGCGGATGGTGCTCCGTTGATACGCTGGAGAGGATTTGATGGACAATAGACCTTCACCGATCACAATTTCGGTTAGTGGCCAAATCAATCGGCAGTAACAGTCCACCAAAAAGGAATGTCGAGTTTCCATGAATTTTAGGCAAGAGAGAAGAGGCGATAAAGGGTTCGACGAACAGGAGGTGACGCAGTGGATGACGGCAGGTAAGAAGATGTTGTTGCAAGCGTCGCAAGCGTCGTTGGCTGAAGAGGCACATTGTCACGGCAAGAGGATTCTGGCGAGGAGGAGTTCGTCTAGCACTCCTAGGGGTTTTCGGAAGAGACAGAGGAGAGAGAGAGAGAGGGTTTCATTTATAAAAAGGGGAAAACATATGGGCATAAAAGTGAAACGGTGCGTTAAAAAAAAACACGGGTGTAAAAAAAAAATGATTGCCAAAAAAAAAATCCAAGGGGTATCGTGTCCCTTCAGTTGAAATTTAAAAACATCAGTCGACTAGAATTTTATCGGTCGACTAATAAGGTGCGATTTTGAGTTTTTGTTCAAAAATAGTATTTTCAAAAAGCAAATTTATAAATCTAAAAATATGCAAATACCTAGTTCTCTCCTAATTCTCATAAAATCTCCATTTTTAAGTGGTTTAGTAAGATATCGGCATGTTGTTCATTAGTGGATATAAAATTTAATGAAATGTCTCCTTTTAACACATGATCTCGTAAGAAATGATGTCTAACTTTAATATGCTTAGTTCTTGAGTGTTGAACAAGATTTTTTGAAAGATTTATAGAACTAGTGTTATCACAATAAATAGTTGTTGTGGAGTAATTCAAACCAAAATCTTTTAAGGTATGTTTCATCCATAGTACTTGTGAACACGCTAAACTAGCCGCTATATATTCTGCTTCAGTTGTTGAGAGTGACACCGGATTTTGCTTTTTACTAAACCAAGAGACTAAGAAATTTCCTAAGAAATGACAAGTTCCGCTAGTACTCTTGCGATCTGATTTACTTCCTGCAAAATCTGCATCACTATATGAAACTAAATCAAAGGAAGATGATTTTGGGTAAATCAAACCAAAATCTAAAGTATCTTTCAAGTAACAAAGAATTTGTTTTATTGTAGTTAAATGAGATTCCTTTGAATTAGCTTAAAATCTAGCACGCATACAAACACTAAACATTATATCAGGTCAACTAGCAGTTAAGTATAATAGAGATTCGATCATACCTCTGTAGAGCTTAGTATATACATTTTTACCATTTTCATCTTTATCAAGAGAAGTAGTTGTGCTCATATGATTTCTTCTTGATTTCGATGAGTCCATCCCAAATCTTTTGAGAAGTTCTTTTGTATACTTAGCCTGGTTGATGAAGATTCCTTCTTCAGTTTGCTTTATTTGAAGTCCAATGAAGTAGTTTAATTCGCCCATCAAGCTCATTTCAAATTCTTCCTACATAGCTTTAGCAAATTCTTTACAAAGAGAATCATTAGTAGAACCAAATATTATGTCATCAACATAAATTTGCACAATAAGCATATCTGAATTAAGATTTTTAATAAATAAAGTGGAGTCTACTCGACCAATGGAAATACCAGATTGTTCTAGAAAATTTTGTAGTCTATCATACCACGCTCTTGGTGCTTGTTTAAGTTCGTACAAAGCTCTTTTTAATTTGTAGACTTTTTCTGAATATTTCTCATTTTCAAAGCCTGGAGGTTGCTCTACATAAACTTCTTCATTGATGTGTCAATTTAAGAATGCACTCTTAACATCAATTTGATATAACTTAAAATTCATGTAACTAGCAAAAGCAAGCATCTTTTGAATTGACTCCAATCGAGCCACTAGTGCATAGGTTTCATCAAAATCTATGCCTTCTTCTTGATTATAGCCTTATGCTACTAGTCTTACTTTGTTTCGACTGACTTCGCCATTTTCGTTTAGCTTATTTCGGAAGACCCATCTTGTTCCAATTACTGGATGATCCTTTGGTCTATCAACTAGATCTCATACATCATTCCTAGTAAATTGGTTAAGTTCTTTAGACATGGCCAAAAGCCAAAATTCATCATCACTGGCTTCATTGATATTCTTTGGTTCTATTTTAGATATGAAAGCAATATTTGCAATATATTGCAATTGCCTTCTAGTTTGGACACCACTCTTTATTTCTCTAATAACTTGTTCATGTGGATGATTGGGAACTTCTTTCCAAACCGGTTGAAGAGGAACATTTTCTTGAAAAGTATTCGCTATCAAAGGTTCTTCTTGAAGTATGACTTATTCTCCTTCGCTTAGAGGTATAACCTGCTCACAATTCTCATCAAATGCAACATGTAAAGATTCTTCAATGCAAGATGTTCTTTTATTAAAAACATGATAAGCTTTACTTCTAGAAGAATATCCAAGAAATATTGATTCATCTGATTTTGAATCAAACTTATCAAGATTATCTTTGGTATTTAACAAGAAGCATTTACTACCAAAAATTTTGAAATATGAGATCTTTTGTATACGATCATAATACAATTCAAAACATGTTTTATGTAAGATTAGTCGAATAAGAACACAGTTTAAAATAAAACATGTTGTATTTATTGCTTCAGCCCAAAAGTATTTTGGTAAATTTTTATCTTGAAGCATGGTTCTAGCACATTCTTGCAAAGTTCTATTCTTTCTTTCAACAACTCCATGTTGTGGAGCCGCTCTAGGAAAAGCAAAGTTGTGAGTTATAACATATAAATCATTAAATGCTTCTAATAAATCATCATACTCAAATTGACTTACCGAGTCTTCTTGTGCTACAAAGCACATGTTGGCGACTTCTTCATTTGATTCTTTATCGAAAGAGGAGTCACTATCATCCCAACATGCTTGAAATGCCTTTTTCTTCTTGAATTGGTCCTTGGTCTTGATTTTGAGAAGATGACAATCTTTCTTGATGTGTCTTGCCTTTTTACAGTTAAAGCACTTGACTTCATTTGGATTGGAAGAATCCGCTTTCTTTACCTTTCTTTGAAATCTTCCCTTTTTGATGAATCTATTGAATTGCCTTGTAATGAGGGCAATATCTTCATCTTCATCTTCATCTTCTTCTGAATTTTCAGAGTCAGAAGTAGCCTTAAAAGCAAGAGATTTTTTCTTTGGTTCTTCTTGTCTGTCTTGAAGTTGGACTTCATATGTCATTGAGTTACCAACCAAATCTTCAAGAGTGAGAGTGTTTAAATCATTTGCTTCCTCTATAGCTGTGGTTTTTCTCTCCCATTCAGGAGTTAAACACCTTAAAATTTTTCTGACTAAATCCACTTGTGAATATTCTTTTTCAAGGGATTTTAGAGTGTTAGTAATATCGGTCATTCTAGTTACCATGTCCGATATAGATTCATTTTGTTTCATTTTAAATAATTCAAATTTATGAACTAAAGAAGCAATTTTAGATTCCTTTACCTTTGATGTACCTTCATGAGTCACGAGAAGAGTATGACAGATTTCATTTCCTGTAGAGTATTAAGAGATGCGATTGAACTCTACCTTGTCAACAACACAATACAATGCATTCATAGCTTTGGCATTAAGTGAAACAGTCTTCTTTTCTTTATCGGTCCATTGACTGAAATCAGTTAATGACATTTGGTACTTTTCTGAAACAACTCTCCAAATTTTGAGATCCATGAATTGTAAGAATATTGTCATTCCCACTTTCCAGTATCCATAGTTTGTTCCATCAAAGAGAGGAGGACGAATAGAGGAACATCCTTCTTTGTGCTAAGATGATGTTGTTGCCATGCTAGATGATGGTAAGATCAAAATATAGCTAACCTTGCTCTGATACCAAATGAAAGTGCTATAGGATCGAGCCAACGAACATTAGAGGTGGGGGAGGTGAATAATACTTTTAAATAGCGTCTTTGGAATTTTAACGGATTTTGATATTCACAAATCAATCACACAAAGAACACAAGAATTTATCCTGGTTCGGTCTTTCTCGACCTATATCCAGCCCCCAAGCAAAACCAATTTGAGATTTTCACTATCAACCTTGTGTAGCTACAAGAACATACACAGACCAAATCCGGTCCCACTTTCAGTAACAAACCTACTAAAAGCAAACAACTCCTTTAAACCAAGAAGTCCCTTTCTTTTACAGAAAAATAAAATAAGTAACAACTTACAAACAACCTACGAGCCCTTCTTATAAATGCAAATGAGATGTAATTGGCTTTTGAGGTTGTTGAAATACTCAACTCACGAATTCACTGTCTCTCAGGGGAATTTAAGTGAAAACTAAAGTGAAAAATATCAAGTGAGTGAGAAAATGAATATGAGTGAAAAGCAAAGAGTAATTCAATGTAATTCGATTGGATTGCATTGCTTTTGAGTGTGGAATGCACTCATATTTATAGTTGAAAGATTCTATACGTTGAGGGTAAGAAAAGGTGTCAAAACAGTCCATTTTGAATGATCAAAACGTTTGAAAAATGAAAAAACACGCCTTTTAAAAGTTTCAGAAAAAATGGCAAAATTAATCGACTGGAACAGTAGTTAGTCGACTGATAATTAACTATTAGTAGACTGACAGTTATCGTCGGTCGACTAATGTGTTTATCAAGCCGTTTAAAAATATGAAGTTTTGAAACTTAGTCGACTAGAAAAAATTAGTTGACTGATAATATCATGAGTAGACTAAAAAATCTTTAAGTCGATTGCTGCTAATTTTTTCTGAAAATACATGTTCTGTCCGGTCGACTACTGCTAAAGTTTCCAAAAAACATACATTCTGTCCGATCGACTGATAAAACCTTCGGTCGACTAATTTGAAAAAAATGACATTTTTCTTAGAAAATTTGACGCGAAAAGATTAGTCGGCTGGTGAGTCTATTGGTCGACTAATAAACATGAAAAGTTAAATAAAGTGTTTTCTAAAAAGATTTTCATGAAGGGTTCTTTTAGAAAAGTTTTTCTAAAGACTTTTTAGGTGAAATGCAATCAAAATATGCACTCTAAGTAAGGCTCTTACAAGAATCTAAGACTTAATAAATTTTACATTTGCACAGTAGTCTTCAAAGATTTTTTATCGAATTCTTCAATTCTTGTTATCTTTCTTCATTGCCTTAGCTGAAATGCAGTTGATTCACTTGTTCATCATCAAAACCTTGTACTTGAAGTATCATGTACGGCTTCATTGACGTAACACTTATCATGTGCATCATTAGTGCACATGTTCACTTCTTCAGGTGCACCATTAGTATAGATGTTCACTTCTCCATAACTTTTCAATGATTGAGATAGATCATCTTCACTGCAACTAGATGATAAACTCACCACTGTCATCAGCAAGATATCAATTTGCATTAGCCAGCACATACATTTACTACGATTTATTCAAGATGCATATAACAACGGATACCGATACGGTTAAGCAAGTCAAAGAAACGATTGAATAAATCACAATATAAAAGCAACAATGATTTGTTATTTGCTTATACTATGCATCGAGTTGTTATTTACCATGTCAATAAAAGAAACGATTTATCGTATATGTGTGTTGATGATAGCGATTCACGTGACAGTGATTTAATTATATCTACGATGTTGTGAAACGATTTTAATGGAAATCGCTAAATGAGCAACAATTTGAATATGAAAATCGTCACTGCAAGCGTGCAACAATGTATTTTTGCACGCACACATTTTAAAATTCTTTCTATAAATATCTTACAAATTGAAATTAAAAAATACATAATATCTTACAAATTAACATACATATCACATAATATATTAAAAATCGATACGATAATTCAATATAATAGCTTACAAATCGACACTATAAAACACATAATATCTTACAAATCGATATACATATAGCATAATATATTACAAACCAATACAGAAATTCAGCATAATAGCTTACAAATCAATATTAACAAAACAAACAATATCTCACAAATCGGTAGTATGTTACTACAACCGCGATTTCCGATATGTTGTATATACTGAGTGAATAGACGATACTGGATAAGGTAGAGGCCCTTCATCGCATTTGTAACCAAGCATTCTTGTTAGCAGGTCCCAACGTCTTACAAATATCTTTAATTTTTCAATCATCGAAACGACAACATCCACCTACAATAACAAAACAACGCCTTAATGGCACTCATGATGACATACGTTCTTCAACAATAGCATGATGACATGGAAATGTACTCACAATGCCTTATTAACACTTGTTAGAATGTTTGTTCGTCATTGTTTTTTTCTATACTGCCTAACAAAAATGAAGAAGAAGAGAAGTCTGTAAAAAGAGATGGCCGACAAATGCCCCTAAAACACCCACCAATGATTAAACCAATTGATCGATTTATAGTTATCTCCATGAAATAGGAATGAACCTGAGAATGTTTTGTAACACAAGGCAGGAACAAGAAGGCGACAATGTGTTGTAATACAAGGTAAAAACTATGGAAAGAACCTAGACTCGAGACAACGACAAAGGGTGCTTCGGCGACAGCAGATGACGGTAAATGGTGCATCGTCAAAGGGAGCTCCTGTTACAGCAGATGGTGCATCGTCAAAGGGAGCTCCTGTTACAGCAGATGGTGCATCGTTAAAGGGTGATTCGCTGGCAGCATAGGAGTTTACTGCTTAGGGCGAAAATGAAACATTTAAACTTTTTAAAGAGTTAAGATCATCCTCCCTTTTTTGGATGGAGGACATTTTTGTTCTTTTCTCGAACCGTTGTTTCATGGCAAGAATGGCAGGAAAGGGTACTTAAGTCTTTGCAATCGCACCAGACTCAGATGCTAAGTGATGCCGACACACATAGGAATACAAGCCCCATGTGCTTATATACATGGTGCTCATTCGAACTCCCAAACACACACTATAGCAAGCCCTGCATCTTCGAGGGAGAACACACAACACCCTCCCCTTTTTGGTAGAGATGCACAATGAGGCAAGCTAGATCGGGCTCGATCAGTTTAAGCTTGACTCAAACTCATTCTAAAAGTTAAATGAGCCGAGGCTTGGTACACATAAATGGCAGTCCAGCTCATATAAGCTTGGTAAGCTTGATTAAGCTCAACTCACATAGTTATATAAAAAAATTAGATTTTATACATGTATGTGCTTTGTTCATAATGTTGACAAAAAGAGAGGTCTTACTTTAACACATAAGTTGTTGGTCACCTTTAGAAGTAGTGGGTTCAAATCCCACCATTTCCTCTGTTTCAAAGAGAAGTTTTACACAATTTTAAAAACCTTTGAAAACTTATTTTAAATTAAAGGTGTTCAGCTTGAATTGAGCTCGGCTTGAACTAGGCGCGTGTGGATGCCTATTCTTTTGGTTAGGGATAGTAATGTTGGGACCCAAAGGGGTGAGTTTTATGGTTGTAAATGCCTAATCTTACCCAGTGTTTTGCGAAACGTCATGCTGAACATGAGCTTTTTTGCTCATGCCAACATCGTGGTCGTCCGTTTTGTATTTTGAAAAGTTAAAAAGTCAAAGGAACAATTCTATACTATGGGGCATTCATCCAAAATGTAAACAGACGATGTTGGCATGAGCAAAAAGCTCATGTTCATCATGACCTACTCTGCTTCTGTGTTTTGCAGGATCAACTCTCACGCTGGCAGTTACTTCGTACTTTTCAATATTTAGTCAAGTCCTTTATAGGTCAGATTTAGTTAAATTTAGAAGTAAACCAAACCCGACCTACAACTGTTTGAGTTAGAACCAACTTAAATATAAATCAGTTGGACAAACAAACAATTTGGATTTGTTGGTTCAATTATGAACTGGGTAGCTAGTGGATTGCGGTCACACTTGGATGAAAGGATTGAACTTATTTCTAGTGTTAAAGTTCCACTCAACTGGTAGGTCAACTTGCATCACCGAGTTGAAAGGATGTCACGAGGGGAAAACCCACAGAGGCACCCTCTTCTGCAAGGTTGAACCTGGGTGGGCACTAGGCCAGTCCTCGGCTAATATATTTGGCTATGGCTTAGTGTGGACTGAGCCTCTAGCCAGAACCAAGCAGACACAGGCTGCCCATTCTAGCCAGTTATATATATATATATATATATATATATATATATATAATCACTACAAGGATGAGGGTCAATAGTGGTCACTTTTCTCATTGTCATTGCCTTATTTATTGTCAGTATAAGTATATAATAATGACAAAAAACCCCATCATTTTTTTTTATTTCGTTGAGTAATAACGATAACATTTATAGGTCGCCATTAAAGTGTAATCCAACACCAGCAAAGGATCTCATCGAAACTGAGAATGCCAATAGTGGTAACCCACGTTATAACGATGACAATTTTGTATTGCCGTTATAACCCATAACAGAAAGAATTAACTCGTTGTTATAGTATATAACGATAAGAAATAACCAACAAGAAGTCGTGACAAGGGAGGACCCAGAAAGCAAGAATAGAAGTTAAGGATGAGGGAGCATCTCTTGAGTTAGATGGCTACGATATTACGCAGCTCCGGCCTCGACGAAGCAAGTAGAAAGGCGAAAAGTGCAAAAGCCGCAACACCTTCAATCATCTTGGTGGGCGGCTCCCAATCCTTGATATCTTTAATCTTTCTTCCATCCATGAGTAGTTTGCCTCCGCAACTGGTAGCAAGAGGAAGGGATCACTTGCTCCTTGACATTGACAATTATTGAAATAAGAAAAGATGATTGATGAGGCATAAGACAATGAATTAAGGGATCAGATGGTTGGGGTGACAAAGGATGTGCTTGTACGATTGATAGAGGACTGGGTGAGCTATGATGTTGATTATTGGGAACTAGAACTCCTCTATATTAGAAATATGTCTTTCTAGGAGCACCATTGAGAAATGCTGAACGAAAAAGGATGTGTCTGACTCTAGAAAATCATTGGCATCCTAGCTCATGAGAAGTACAGTCGACCGTGTACGACAGGTGTATCTCTCTTTGCCGATCTACAAGGTCGGGGTGTATGTTCTACTCGCTAAAAAACCTTGTATGTAGCTGAATCAACATTGCTTTCTACTTCTTGGCCCTGCTGCTTGGATGACCTGATGGAGTTCATTTCCTCTCATTCATTGTCGCTTTGCTGTGGCACTGTTTCCTTTCCAGTCCTTGTCCGAACCATGATGGAATGTCAATGTCCTCTCTGTAGGTTAAAATGGGATATTTAGGAAAAAAAAATTGGAGGAAATTATGATAAGGGGAGAAATCAAAATCTGATAAAAATATCCCATTACGAGGGATTGGGTTGTCACCAAAAATTTGTGACAACCGCATTGTTTTTCTGTGAAAAAGGATAAAAATATGAACAAATATTTAATTTTGAAAGGGACATATCTCGACATATAGACTATTAATGTAACATGTATTGTATCTTGATCCATATGCCTTTTCTCTTAAGAAAGACATTAGAAACATTAGCCATATGCCAAAAATTAGATTGACACTGGTAACACGAGGATTTTCAATCCTCAAAACCTACCGTGGTTTAATGGTTCTACAAAAATGAAGATTTTTTGAAAGATCATTAGTGGCAATCAAGTGGAGCTTTCAAACGCTGATTCCATGGGTCTGACGCTTACCTTTTCATAAGTTACACACTTTAGGTCAGGCCTTGCTATAACCAACCTCACTGATTCCACTTAACCCGATAACGGCAATGCAGAAATGGCATCGTTATAGGCTTTAAACTTGCAAAAATAAATTTTTTATTAGTTTTATTTTTTTTTACCTTACATTAAACAAAACGATAAATATAAGTCAAATATACACTTCAAACATCCTAAAATATAAACATACACTAGTGTTTATTCATAGATTGTTAGTTTGTGCATTGAAGTTAAGGTGACTAAAAAAACTTATAAATAAATGAAAAGAAAAGAAAAGGTGCGACTTTAAGTACAACATAATAAGATGTTTTTATTTATAAGGAAGATGCATTTTCTCACTCCAAGCACATCATAATAATCCCTTGCTGCCAGTGACCTTGATCCTACAAAAAGATAGAGATCAACAAAAGTGAGAACATAAAGACATAAGAAACTGACTACCAAGAAAAAGAAAGTAGACAAAAAAAAGAGAGTGAGAATCATACAAACCTGTAGCATGGATCAACCTAACGCCATAACTTTTATCCCTCAGTGCTCCATCAAATCTCTCATTTCTTGGTCTCAATTGCCCTAGATAATCAGAAGTACACGGATTGAAAAATCCGCTATCACCCAAAAGTATCAAATCTAAAAGTTTAAAGGGTTGGATCCCTTTTGGGATATAGATTAGAACTGTTCTAGGCACAACCTCAGTACAGACTACCAGCCCACACCACTCAGATGAGTTGGTTCTGATCAGTCATAATGATGAGAGGTGGTTTGTATACCAAGTCTTCGTTCTAAGGATGGGAGAAACAAGCTTGTTGCGAGAATGTTGGGCTCTCAAGCTTGTATTATTAGTAAATGACCTGTGCTTGAGCCCGGACTCCGTAAAAGCCCAGTATACTTGTTAGGAGTTTATCAATCCCAAAAATTTGACGACTCTATCAGTATGCACTTTTAGATTTATTTACACTCACTGTGGCCCCCATTAAACTGTTGAATATGATTCATGGAGCTTCCATTAATGAAATAGCATAAAAACACTAGCGTTTGAACTTTGGCTTACAGCAAAATTGCAAATGCCAGAAGCAAACACCCAAGAGCCATGATAGCACGATCCGTGCGCCAACTTCTGAACCTGTTGCACCAGCTGAAAGCCGTCGGTAGCACGCCAACGTTCCAATAACACAGCCACCGCTACCCTCCTCCATTCAGAAACAAAGAAAAAGTTGCAACTTTTTTAGAAACCCGCCAACACGCAAACACACAAAAAACGAACCCAATGGAGATGGGTTTCTATCAAACAGTCCAAAAACTCAGTAAAGCAAAATCATTACCTCTCGATGGGTATGGCGATGCTCGAGAGAAGGAAGGGCTGGGCGTGGAACGGGGGCGGAGAGATTGGGATTCTTCATGCCCCGGAGAGAGAGAGAGGCACACCTCGATTCTTCTAGAATGAAGGCTCTGATCAAGGGTCCGTTTCCCTTCACTTATAAAGGTTTCTTCCTGCAGTTAGTCCCATCTGTAGAGAGAGAGAGAGAGAGAGAGAGAGCAAAAGAATTTTTTTTAAATGTATATACTCTATAACAACGATGACATTTATGTCACCGTTACAGTGATTTAGTAGTAAACCATATAACAGTCACATGAGCATGTCGTGATTATTGATCTATAACAAGATTAAATGGCTGTTAAATATTATAGTAAAAGTGTTTTATGAAAATATTTAACGGCCAAACACATGTTGTTAAAGACATTGTTAACAACGATTTATAAAGTCATTATTATATAACATCATTATTGGTCTTATTATTGATTGTTAAATATTGTTGTTATATTGATTTAACGATCAGATAATATCGTTGTTAAAGAGATATCTTTAACAGTGATATATAAAGTCATTGTTACAGGCACAACGGTAAAGCATTACATGGTGCTGTTCATTTTGACAATAATAGAGTAATAATGACACAAAATTTATGTCATCCCTCTAGTACCTAGTAAGCAGTAAAAACAAAAAATACGTCATTATTTTCTAATCAATAACAGTGCCTCACTGCTATTGACCCTTATCTCTGTAGTGTTATATTATATATTATATAATAGACTCAGCTCGATTAGGCTCATGGGCCTACTGGAAAGGCTGTGGGGCAGGCTTTTCCCAACAGGATGGCCTGTCATTGGTGGGCCAGGCTGGCCCGATGCCCACCGTATCAATGTGTACCAGCTCGTATCGGGCAGAAAACTAATACGCTTCCCCCTTGAATTGGTTATTTTATAATAAAAATAAAAAATACTTATTTTTTTAATATTATTTTAATAGCTTTGATACGTAATATTTTCTAGTTGTTTTTTTGGCCTGTTCAGTACGATTCACTTGAGTATTGGTATCGGCCGATTCACCTGAATCGTTGGCCAAACGATACAGGCAGATACCGATACTGACAACATTGGTTTTATCAACGGAAGGTCTGCATATGCAACTGTGCGGGTGGTGATGTGGAGGGTTTTCCCTTGGCTTAAGAAAAAAAAAATAATAATAATAATAATATTAAGATTTGTTAGGTAACTACATAAAAATAAGAGCATGTGTATATTTGGGTTTAGGTATAAATTTATTCGGGTTATGAATTAGTTTGGGTATGAATCTGGCCAGGTCCTTACCAGTTCAGGTTGTTACATGAACGGGTACAAACGGGTTTGGATAAAATATAGGGCTTAGATTTAGGTCAGTTATGAAGCTTAATGCCTATTATAAATAGCCAAACAAGACGGGTAAAGAAACGGGTCAGGTACAAAGGGGTTCAGGTATAAATGAACCCGAACCTAACCAGACACATGGATCTATTAAAATAGGTTCAAACTGGATCTAATCCGCTCAATTCTTCTGTTTTTTTAGGTTCACCTAACCCACTTATCTGGATGGCCCAACCCAGTCCAATCCCATGTCCATTAAAGCCTGACCGTTGAGGCTCCAACCTGATCCCTCAACAATCAATGCCGGCACATATCCACTTCAAGTTGGACCCAGGTGTTATCAGGCATGCGTTGAGCTTGGTCCCAACCAGTGTTATAAAAAATGCGCCTTGAGGCGCAAAAGGCGCAAGCCCGAGGCATGAGAGCAAAAAGAAAAAAACAGAAAGAAGAAGAAGAATTGAGATTTTCTATTGCATATTGGTTGTTAGTATACAATTATGTAATCAGTTTTTTAGTTACTTTGAATTGATTAGTTTATTTTACTTTTATTTTTAATTACTTTGTTTTTATTTATTTAAGATTTTTTTATTGCTTATTGGTTGTTACTTGCTTTATAGGATATTATATTTTTCAATTATATAATTAGTTTTCCAGTTATGTAATCAGTTTCTTAGTTACTTTAAATTAATTAGTTTATTTTATGTACTTTTATTTTTAATCAGTAAGCTTTTAATTAGTTTAGTTTGCTTTTTATATGTTAATCTCATATTTTTTTTAGTACTTATTTGAGATTTTCTATTGCTTATTGGTTGTTGCTTGCTTTATAGGGCATTATATTTTTTAATTATATAATTAGTTTTCCAGTTATGTAATCAGTTTCTTAGTTACTTTGAATTAATTAGTTTATTTTACTTTTATTTTTAATTGCTATTGCTTATTGGTTCTTGTTTTATAGGACATTATATATTTCAATTATATAATTAGTTTTTCAGTTATGTAATCATTTTTTTAGTTACTTTTATATGTTAATCTTATATTTTTTGGTATTGATTTGAGATTTTCTATTTCTTACATCAATAAAGCATTTATTTATTTTATTTATATTTTTAAATATTTTTTTTTATAATAGTTTTTAAGATTTAAAAAAAAAATTTGAAGCTTAGGCTTAGCCACAGTTTTTGGTGGAGCGCCTGGCTACGCCTCAACGCTTTTCACAACACTAGTCCCAAGTGAATTTGTTCCAAGATCCATGATCGACTCGGTTCAGGATGGGTGGTGTTAGGCCCATTGAAGTCTTTTAGGCTGCATTTGTTTCACCGGACAAATGCCACCTGCACACACCAAGTGGCAGTTGCTGAGGACAGGTTGCTCCCCCATTGGTGAGACTCACAAGTTTCATAGCACCCCTTAATCTCCCTGCCAGGACCGCTTTGGTTCATGTGTATCAAATGAGGGACAGGGACCTGTCTGTCCCCGCTCGGGGGAAGCAGATCAGGTCATGCTGAACATAAGCGTTTTTGCTCATGCCAACATCGTGGCCATCCGATTTGCATATGCAACCCAATATCCACTCTAGTAGGAAAAGAGACCAAATTCTTAAGATAGTAGCTGAAAAAGTTGAAGATAAAATAGAGGGCGAATAGCTAAACCCACTTGTCTCACTTCCATGCGAATCATTCTCTCACACAAATAATGATTTCAGTTAGCTCCAAAATGAACGTAAGAGAATGGGGCATGAGAAAATGACTCATCGCCAAAATATGAACCACAAAGGGCCTCTTCTGATTCTAATTCATACGATTCCAAATCACATTTGATTTGAAACTATGGGCACGTTTGGAAGCGAGGAAAACTCTCATAGGAAAATAAAGTTTTGCATATGAAAAGTTTTTCAAAAGAAATTTATTCGCTTGTTTGTATAGCATGAGAAAACCAAAGTGGGAAAATATGAAAAAATTTGCCACGAGGTGAGATATGGGTGGTAGGGAGCGTAAAAATAAATTTTTTCTTGTTAGGAAACATTCCTCCACCTCTCTCATGAAGGAATGTTTCCTATAAAAAAGTTAACTTTTTAGAAAAATTCTCAGCAAAAAAGTATCTTATTTGAAATTAAAGGTCAGAAAATTAGTAGGGATTTTTTCTATTTTGCACCACTTGTCCTATATCTTTCTCCCTTCCAAACGTGCCCTATATGTGGTTGGGAAAGCAAAAGTGCCATAAATTATGGGAGTTAGGGTTTGGATTTCCCAACAATTTAGAATTGGCTATTTTTTAAATTGTTTGGTCCAAACTTGTAAGGAACAGTGACAGGCTGACTCCAAGAAGCATGTATAGGTTAAGACAAATTAGAACAGTGGCAGACTGGGACCAAGAAATATGTAATGGCTAAAACATGATATTCCTTCAGCCATGTGTGTATTAGGACTGATAAGGGCTCGATATGACCGACCCATGTCTTGCCCCGAGCCTAGCCTGACTCATCCGTACTTGGGCTCAGGTTGGGCTCTTTAAGCCTGACTCAGTTAACGAGCCGGGCCTGCAGGCTCCGATTATCTAATTGGGCCAGATCCAACCCGATTTTATTCGGGTTTGGGCTGCAAAATGCAGCTCAAGCCTTACCTGACATAGGCCGGGTACCCAACAGGCTGTCGGGCATCCTGGCCCAATGGCCACCCTTACGTATGACGTCCTTCAAATAAAGTGTCCTTTCATGTAAGGATGTTAACGGATCGAATTTTATCCATTATCTAACCAATTCTGATCTCATATAGTCAGATTTTGCAAGCCTAAAGCATATAATAGGATGTGGATATGGTTTTGAATTTCTGCTACTGAAACAGACAGATATTTAGATTTGATGGATACCCCAATCAATTACATGTAAAAAATCAGATTTGGTACGAGTTTTTTCACCATTCAAATCCAAATCCGAGTCCAAATCTGTTTAGCAAACATCAGATTAATCGGATATGCTATTAACTACATCCGATCCAAATCAGAACCGTTTGCTTTCCCTAGTGGTTTTCTAAGGGCATGTGCTTTCCCATGAAACAAACAAAGATATTGGAATAATTGAAAACTGCACCACAATGGGCCCGGGACACATCGAAGAATTCAATATTATGAAGGTACAAACTTTCTTTAAAGCTTAGCATTAAAAACAAAGATGAACCAAGTCACCTAAGAAATTTACTTGGTCCAAAGGCATATTAATTTAGCCTGTAGTCATATCTCTCACCTTGGCTTTGTAGACTTCATTAATGTATTCTTATAGTGGTTCCTTTATGTCTTATTATATATGAGAACATAACTAAATCATTAAAGTACAAAAGTCTAAGCCCATATATATGGAGCTTTCACTGGCATACCCATTCAGCACCATCATTCCCAACAAAACTGGTTTATTTTATTACCTAAGTGGGTACATTAAACAGATTTTATATGGCCCAGGGCATGGTTGATCTGAACCCGAATCCAATTTTCTAGGCAGAAAAGTCAGAATCCGGAACAGATCTGGTGAAATAGACCCGAATCTATATCCGAATCTTATATGGTAGTATCAGGCTTGGTAAAATATAGGTGGGAAGCATGCATTTTACATGTAAGAATACAAATAAATGATCTGAATCCAAATATGGATGCAAAGGAAAATATCAATCCGAATACGATCCCAAATCTGAGAAAAAGTCCAAGAATATTAGTTAAAACATGTTTGGATTCATATATGAAAATAATGCATTGGATTTAATTGGACCTTCAATCCTAATCCAATCCATTTGTAATTACATGGCTGTTGACCAGAGTTCAAATAAGATTCCACTTAACAAAGCTCTGCTAATTGAGTGTGTTATTTTTCTTAATGATCACAATATTTAAACCCTAGACCCCTCTTCTAAGATGGTGAAACGCAGGAAAAAAAATCCGTTATCAAGATTTTCTAGATAAAGGAAGATCTCCCAATAAATTAAAAAAATTGTTTTTGTTGAAAAATATTAGTGTGTTTTAAATTTTAAGAATATGTAAGAAAACGTGATTTTTTTCCAAACAGGTGATATTTTGAAATTCTTTTTGTCCTTTCACATGATAATAGACCCAAGGGGGTTTGGTTGGCGTAGTGGGAGTGGGATGGGGCTTAAGCAGTTTGATGTGGGGTCGAGGGGTAAGCCATCAGAGTTTTATTCTGATAGGACAGCCATCAGGCTGAACCAGTGTGGCTAGGTCTCTGAGCCTGGGGCCGATTTCTCAGAGTAAAAAGGAAAACACATGATAATGTCGCAATTAAAGCATTGTAGAAATCTCCAACCCCAAGCTTCCCACCTTTAGTGTTGCTCTAATCAATGCCGTAAGAATTGAAGTTCATCAATATGAACAAGGTTCATTGATCTCACAACAAACCGACCTAAGGCTGATTGTCAAAAGCCAGACTAAAGGAATGCAAAACAGCAATTCATACAATCCCCATATGGTTTCTTAAGATGACAAAAGCCAATCACCTTTACAAGTCACAAGTACATGGTCAAAATGAGATGAAGATCTCATTAGCCCATGACTTTTCACTATTAAGTTGGCAGCAAAACAGGCATCATCTCTTAAACTATTATGAATGGCCAACTTTCTGAACCTTGTTGCTGTGGGCAAGTTGTCAGGGCACCCCCCAACATTCCTCTAGTTGATTGACACATGTCAGACCCTTTCAGAAAAGCCCAGAATGACCATCCTCCAATGCATGTAAAGAAACAAAAAAAACCAAAGTTTTTTTTGCCTAGCGCTAGGATGGTAGGATCATTGAGCACTGCAAAGCAATAATACTAGTATGGATATGAAAATTAATAATAATAATTATATATAAAACAATTGAATAATTTATGTATATATTCACCTTTTATAAGCTAATATTTATTTAAATCAACTACCTTTTAGAATTCGGTAGACCATAAATTAGCTTTAAGCTTCAAACTAATTGATATGTGTGTAATAATAACATAGTTTTGGCAAAATTTTATTGTATAATTAAGATATTAAAATGCCATTAAATTCATGAAACAATGAGATTTTATAAATGTATATTTTTAAAACTTAACTATTTGTAGTTATTGCAAAATTTAAAAATTTGCCAATTATTCATGACTCAAAGGAAAAGTTTAGCTTAATTGATTTTTTTATTCCGATTAATTACAATTTGGCAATAAAGGCAATCCGACCCATATGACTGCTCTCTCTCTCACCCCCCGACTGATTGCATCACCTTTTGATTGCCAAAGACGATACGCAATACAAGATATGCTGTACTTCAATCCTTTTCTCTTGTCTCCTGATTTTGACTTTAAATAAAAATGTATAATTATCAGTAAATCCCCTAAATGTTTTCCCAAGGATACACAAAAGGTGGCTGTTAGCTGTTTCCCTTCTCCCTCGTCCTCAACATAGCAATGCACATAAAAGAAATGCAAAAAAAAAAGCAAAGGATATACATAAACAAAAATTTCAAAATTTTACAACAGTAAACAGTTATACGGCCGGCAGATATTCGAGCCATGGTTCACCTTTTCCTACCCTTTCCAGAAGAACCCTTTAGTCGTTTCGCTCTTAGCTCATCACCACTCTTTGCAGTCTGCACTGCACCTCTCTTTGCGGGCAAAGACGATCTATTCCCATCTTCACCACTCTTGACATCACTGCCCATTGGAAACTTGTTCTCTGCAGAACCTTTACTGGTAAGATGGTGTTTGCTCGGCCGAGCGCTTCGAGGCTTTACTGGATTCGGAATCTGGTTTGCAAGAAGAGCACTTCTCTGATTGCTACCTTGTTCCTTATCCATGAATTCCCTGGACCTTTTCGTGACAAATTGACGTAAAGCGGTGGCTGAATTGTACTCAGATGAGCTCTTTGGGTAGTAAACCAGAGCATTGTTCAATAAGAGCAGAAGATCCCTCAGCAACTCCGAGCTTGTGGTGTAAAAGTTCTTATCTACACTTGTCCTTATCGTCTCCAGGTCAATGTGCCTCCTTATCACTTTTTTGTAACTAGCCCTCCTCTGACCATCCAAGAAAAAAAGCTTTTTTAACCAATGATTCAACGGAGATGAAGCTATAATATCATCAAAAGGGCAGAAAAACACCAATTTCATTCACAAAAAAAAGATGATATGCAATCGATGTAAATCCAGTCCATGCAACCATGTCACATGGACAGGCTGAAAAGGATACAGGACACACCATTTTTGTACAGCAGGAGACGGCCTTAACTTGAAGTATCCTTGTGAATTGCAACCATGCATGATAATGTGGACCAAGATGGTACGTATCCACAGCAGTAGTGATGCCAAATATTTTGCATTCAAAGCTATTGACAAAATCTCATTAGTCATTACCATAAACATACAACCACGGAAGCCAACAGGCCATAAATGGTTTAGTGGTCGTTCTCATGCTATTTCTATCTTCAATGCACAACTTGCACCCTTAATTCCATAATTTGAATATAAAAATAAATTGGCAGCACAGATGAGCCCCAGTTCTTGTCTAAAAGGCTCTCTGTTCATGGCAGAAAGCAATTACAATACAATGTTTCAGTTAGTCTAAAAGAATCATATCACTCGTAAAAACACCATTACGCCCCCAACCAAAGATGATTTTTTTCCTTCTTTGTGGTGATATATAGCATGAATTTCAATCAAAGACACGAAAAATTCGGTTTGATTAGCACTTCCATAATTCTAAACAGAGCATTCACATAATTTACTCTCTCTTACCTGACACTCGAGCCGGCGACCGAAGACAGCTCCATCCTTGTGCTCCATGATGCAATCAAGAAACCGTGGCATCCAATCCAAATTAAAGCCCACACTTTCTTTGCTTCTTCTGCTGTCATCACTAGAAACCTTGACGATCTTCCCATGATTTCTGATCGTTTCATCAGTCTCTTTAGCAACAACAGTGTTGGCAGAGCTCAACACATCACTCTCCCCTGTACCACCACCGCTGCCAACATCCCTTGTCCCTCTGCACACTTTCCTCCTCCTCCTCCCTCTTCTCTTCCTCAGAGTCCCGAGAGCCGTCGCCGGCTTCTCCAAACCCTCCTCCAACGCCTCCAACTTCACTTTAACCCTGTCACCCTCAGCTTCTCGAGCTCCCATGGCCGGAACATGACACTCTTGCGACCAGTTCCTCCTGACTTCCTCCACACCCTGTGTGATGCTGCCAGCTGATGAACCATCCTTGGACTTCTCCTTCCCGGTAAACTCCCCCCCATCGGCATTCTCTGCCAGCGACGAGAATTCCGGCCGGCAAGACTCATCGTCCAAGTCATCCCTATCGCCTTTCGCGGCCTTGAGACCTTCAAGCTTCGACTGCAAAGATCTGCAAAACATGGCCAGTGAATCCTGCAATCACCAGAAGAGAAGTGTGTACATGTATGTACGTGTGGAAACACAAGTACTGACCCAATGGAGTCTTCAGACTTCTCTATCTCCCTCTTCAACTCTGCAACTCGGAGCTTCCTCAAATCTTCGAACCACGCACTACAAATTAAAGATTTCTTTGTACTTTATGTTTTCACTATCAAGCAAATCAAGATTGTTTTTCTACAATGAAAATCTAAATTCGTTAATAAATTCCCTACGTTGTCATGTACACGATCAGGATTTTTCGTGGAATTAATATTAAGAAAAGTATTAAAACGGTCAAAATTTATTTCTTTTAAAAAAAATGGCCATACGTGTCTGATTCACGTGGGTGGCATGCCGTATCGTGTCATCATCTAAACATGACACGCGCTCTAAAAGGCGTGTCACTGGGACGCCAACCAACCTCGGATTTATATATAACACCACTAGATTGCAGAACAAAATGCATGGGTCAGATAGCTACTGTACTATCCATCTTACGTGTACGGTGCTACTGCTACCGAAATCGAGCCGAGATCAACCACGAGCCCGAGACGGTCAACCAGCTGGAGAAAAACCATTCCCGGCTAGATTGGTCTGAGCCAAGACGGTCATGATCCGTCTCACCAACTTCTAAAATCCGAAACAATTGACGGACACCGAGCAGCATGACTCGGTTGACTCATTCGGTTCGTAAGCGAATCATATGGTTCGAGTCGCACCCCAACTTGGTAAGGGCAGACCAAGTCGATCTCACCACAAACCAAACCAAACCAAACAACACAAGTCTCACATGTGGGTCCCATCCCATGTGAGGGTCGGGATCGTGGTCTGACATTTGAATCAGATATCAGACCAAACCCAAACCAGTTAATGAGTTAAACCTCTCATCAATGAGATTCGGTCCAGTGCGGAGTCTTACACCTCATCTCGAATTCAGAACCGAATCCACATATATCAGAATTCTATTTTAAATCTAGTAGGATTCGGATTCAGTATTATATTTTTTTATCTAAATCCAAATCCAAAAGCAAAACCTTAGTTCACATTTAAAACTTGGCGTCTGACCCGTTTACATCCCATCAACGTACTCGAATAAATCGAAGATTTAATCGGAGAGGGATGGCAAGGAAGGTAAGCGCCCATCTCACCAAAATATCCAATACCAAAATATAACGGAAACCTACGGCATGGCACCGGCGTAATTTATCCATCTTTCTAAGGACAAATAATTAGATTGTGGATGGGTATTTTCGTTAGTGGGATAAACAGTGGGCCAAAAATAAATAAATAAATAAATAATACGTTTTTCTCGCCCTTACTCGTCGCACCCACTATATCGCTCCTGCAAATTGTCGTACTTGGCCTTGCACACCTGTAAAAATGACCAAAATATTAGACAGAATTACCAAAATATCACTAAAAAATCTCGCTATATCACATGGGTGCGGGTGCGGGTGCGAGTGCGAGTGCGAGTGCGAGTGCGCACTTTAAAAAAAAAAACTTGGGTCCAGGGGTGCGGCAAAAATATAAAAAATTATATATATATATATAATTCAAAAGTTGAACATAATCCTAAAGGTGTTGACTGCACTCAGGGTCAGGTTAACCACATCAGGTGCAGGTGCGATGTGGGTGCTGCACCTAGTTGAAGAGTCGCTGTAGCAACTAAATGAGTTTTTTCTGATTTTCAGTATTTTTTTTCACAGTTCTTACCCATAAATGTGTCAGGGCATGATCAATTTAAGAAGAATCCACACTTGAATCATGTATTTTTCATGAAAAAATGATATTTGAAGTATAAAAAATTCACAAAGATTTTGAACCGTTGATCTTTTAATCATCTAACGCTTCAATAGCTGATCCTGTAAAATCAAGTAGATGTGATCTGTACGGTTCAGAATTAAAAAAAAAACTGAAAACCCAATTTTGCTCGTTCATTTCACACCTAATGCGTGTATATATATAGTTGATAATTAAACAAACCAAATATAGTATATTTGTCAATTCATCTGAACATAAAAAAACAAAAAAAATGTGGAAAAAAGGTGGCTTCGACCGAAGAGCGCGATAACGTAGGCCAATATTTTCTCTACAACGTGATTACCACAAGTACCCTTCCTTTATCAAAAAATGACCAGGGACCATATTCTTCATGTGCAAGGACAATTTCGTCCATCGACCGATAGATTTTCGTGCTTTTTTGTGGAACAAAAAAGAAAATTAAAAAAAAAACGCAAATTCAACAAAGTCAAGAAAAGAGTGAGCTGACTCATTTGCCCCTACCCAACCTATTAAATGACCAACGTATCCCCCGCAACCAAATGTATTGTCCCCTAGCGAAAGGGAGGGAAACTTAAAAGTTAAGCTACATTCGGCGATGCTGCCAGCTGTACATCCATAGATGCGTATAACGGAACAAATGCCCACGGCTAAACACGTGGCAACCCAACCACATGGGCTTGTTTTCGTAATACGAACCATGCCACGGGATCGACTTCCCTTTCTAGAAACGCGACGACCGAATGCAAGCAGAACAAAGAAAGTAAACACGTCAACTTTTCGCTTTTTCAGGAAAGACAACCGTGTCCCCGACAGGGACAAAATCGTCATTTAAGAATTTGTCATGCGACCACCGCATATCAACGGCCACGGAAATTCAACAAAACAAAAAAAATAAAACAAAATTATTTTAAATTTTAGAGAGAGAGAGAGAGAATAATACCTCGGGGGTGAAAAGGTAGGGGAAGAGGGTTCGGGTCTGGACCTCCGAGGCGACGGAATCCCAGGCGGCGGTGCCGTGCCGGAGAACCGCCCCGCCAAGAACGAGCTCCTCCCACGTTCCCCATCTCACCGGCTCCGCCCCCTCCATATCATCCAACCAGCGCCCTCCACATCACCATCTCGGCCGCGCATCGTTCATCACCGCCACCGGTGTGAACGCCGGGAAACGGTTTTCCTCTTGAAAGATATCAGCGAACAAAGGAGGAAAAGGAAGAAGCCTGTTTTCCGGGGGTTGGTTTTCCGGCCTGGTGTGGTTGGTGGTTTTCGGAGGAAAAAAAAAGACCGGTATTTTTATATGGTGGGGTGACGTGTTCGTGGGTGTTGAAAAGATTGGAGGAGAGAAGGCCGAGGGGAGAGAGAGAGAGAGAGAGAGGAGGAGGGAGGAGGACTTTTTAGGTTTTCCTTCACCATCTTACCTTCTCTTTTCCCCTCTTTATATACTGCCCTTGGGTTGGATTACTAAATTAATCTTGTACATTTAGTAAAATTACATTTTGGTCGCGTGGACCCACCATGGCCACTGGGTCTCGGCTCTCGAGCTTTGAGTCGGTTGTAGGTGGACCCGGTTTGATTGTGCTGCACTAATAAATCGGTTGACATGACGCCACAAATCTCCATCATGAAAAATCCAGCAAGCTATTGCCGTAAATTTTGGCGAGTTTATAATATATATATAATGATACGAGCTTCTAATTAAATTGATACATAAAATTAGATCTCATCCACTTACCTTCTAATTAAATCGATACATAAAATTAGATATCATCCACTTACCTTGTAACAATAATGACTTGGTACGTGGTGAAATAAAAAGAAGTCTAAAAACAACAAAATAACTTACTTTAAGTGAACTCGGGTTTGGTACCCTCACAAGAGAACGGATCCTGAAAAACGCTGGGTGTGATTAGCAATCTCACCCAGCGTTTACAACCACAAAAACCTGCCTTTTTTCTGGGTTCCACTTGTACAACCGGGTGGGTTTTGTGGTTGTAAACTCTGGGTGAGATTGCCAGCGTTTTATACTATTCCGCTCTTGTGTCTCTTGAGTCGCACTTTTGAAGGACGTGAGGATAAAGTGCAATGTGATTGTATATTGTTATTGTGTTGCACCTAAATCGTTCTTCATCTTTTAAGGCATCATTGGACCAGACTAAGGATGACAATGAATCGAAAAAAAAAAATAATAGGGATTCATCTGAACCCACCCCGTTTAGACCAGGGATGAAAGACATAAATCAAGGAATGAAGGTGAAAATCAAAACCCGTACCGGATGAAGGTAGGGATGGACCCGCTTTGCTCCGATCTCCGTTAATGAAATTATTAATATACCCTTATATATTATAAAATTTTTATATATACATATATTCCTAACCCTAAACCCTTCATCTTCTTATTTTGTTCTTAATCCTTTTAAAATAAGAATGAAGTTAGTTTGAGATGAATAGCATCAGGTCTTGGTCACAAACAACTTAAAAATAGTAGTGGGGATTCCTGAACTGAAATTTAAGTAGTGGGGATTCCCAAACAGCTCTGCATGGATTTGATAAAATCATAAAAGCTGTGGATTAAAAGAGAGTGTTATAGAAATCTAAGTAAAAGTCGTGATAATGAGAATTTGGAGAAGTATATGATAGAAAAGAAAGAAGCTAAAAAAGTAGTTCGGAACGCGAGGGATAAGGTATATAAGGAGGTTTATGACAAGTTGGATACCAAAGAGGGTGAGAAGGATATTTATAGGATTGCAAAAATGAGAGATAGAAAATCGAGGGATCTGGGTATGATTAGATGTATCAAAGATGAAACGCAAAGGGTTTTAGTCAAAGATGAAGAGATTAAGGAGAGATTGAAAGATTATTTTGATAAGCTATTTAATGAAAGTCATGCTCAGGATCTTGGAGACTTTTCCATTCCTTTTCATGAGATGAATCGTGACTTTATGCGCAAGATTCAAAAGAAAGAAATTGCAGAGGCTTTGAAGAAAATGAAATCAAGAAGGGCAGTTGGCCCAGATGGTATACCTATCGAGGCTTGGAAATGCTTGGGAGAGAAAGGTTTAGAATGGTTGACAAATCTTTTTAACAAGATTTGGCGGACAAATAAGATGCCTAATGAGTGGAGGAAGAGTACTTTGGTGCCTCTATATAAGAATAAGGGTGATATACAAGATTGCACAAACTATCGTGGTATAAAACTCATGAGTCATACTATGAAACTTTGGGAGAGGGTGATTGAGTCTAGGTTGAGGAAGGTTGTCATGATATCGGAGAATCAATTTGGTTTTATGGCTGGAAGATCTACTATGGAAGCTATACATCTTCTTAGACAACTTATTGAGAGAAATAGAGAGAGGAACAAAGATTTGCATATGGTTTTTATTGATTTGGAGAAGGCTTACGATAGAGTACCTAGGGACGTTTTCTGGTGGACAATGATGAAGAAAGGTGTTTCTCTCAAGTACATTAGTATAATTAAAGATATGTATGAAGGAGTAGTAACCAATGTCCGCACTTGTGGAGGGGTGACAACCAATTTTCCTATAACGGTTGGGTTACATCAAGGATCTGCTTTAAGCCCTTTCCTATTTGCTATAGTGATGGATGAGCTTATGAGATCAATTCAAGAAAATGTGTCGTGGTGTATGTTGTTTGCTGATGATATTGTTTTGATTGATGAGTCTAGAGCTGGGGTTAATGCTAAGTTAGAATTATGGAGACAGACATTGGAAGCAAGATGTTTTAAGTTGAGTAAGAGTAAGACAGAATACATGGAATGTCGATTTAGTAAGCAACGAAATAGAGATGGGAGTGTAGTGAAGCTTGGTGAGCAAGAAATAACGGTGGATGATTCTTTCAAATATTTGGGATCTATCATTCAAAAGTATGGAAAAATTGATGGAGATGTAAATCATAGGATAAAGGTTGGGTGGATGAAATGGAAGAGTGCAACTGGAGTGTTGTGCCATCGTAGAATGCCATTGCGGTTGAAGGGAAAGTTTTATAGGACGACTATTAGGCCCGCTTTACTATATGGTACGGAATGTTGGGCTGCCAAGAGACATCATATTCAAAAAATGAGTGTAGCTGAGATGCGTATGCTGAGATGGATGTGTGGAAATACAATAAAAGATAAGATTCGGAACCAAAAGATACGTAAGAAGGTAGGCGTTGCACCCATTGAAAATAAGATGAGAGAGAATCGTTTACGGTGGTTTGGACATATTCGACGAAGGCCTAATGATGCTCCAGTTAGAAGGATGGAGAAATGGGAAAATATAGTAGTTAAAAGAGGTCGGGGTAGGCCTAGGAAGACATGGATGGAGGTGATAGGAAAGGATATGAATGCTTTGAACCTCACCGAGGACATGGCATTGGATAGAAATGAATGGAGGAGAAGGATTCTTGTGGAAGACCCAGAATGATTTTCTTTGTTGGTTCATATCGCCGACCCCAATTGTTTTGGGATGAAGGCGTAGTTGTTGTTGTTGTATAAAAGCTGTGGATTGTTCATTTTCATCTGTAGCTACCAGTTTCCTAACAGAGCCTAAGATACAGTCTGTCAGCAGTAGGGCTCAAGAAGATATGATTGAGGGTGATCAGATGCAGCAACACACTAAAAGTATGCAATTACATTTCACCTGATCCATGCACCCTTGAGCTCTCTAGTCTCTTCTTTTCCTTGTGAAATAACTTTTGAATTTGGATGGAAGAAGAAGAAATTTATAAACTGAAATGAGTAATTTTATATTTAGAATTATAGTGAACTACTATATGTCTAATATCTCCTATTTTACCTTACTTGGGAGCAGCAACTTATGTTGTATATTACAATGACTACCACCACTACAAATAAAACCAGGTTTGATACCGGTTTCAGGTGTACAATTTTTAGGGATGGATTTCTTATGCATTTAGAAACGAGTTTCTAAGCCTTTTTCTGAACTGATTTCTGCATTTTTTTGGAACCGGTTTTGTAATAGTACCAAGTATTTGTATGCCTCAAATTGGGATACAATGCTCTTATCAAGTTATATAGCGATAAAAAGGGTAAATATTTGGTGTTAATGAAGGTACAAAACTATTGAATAGAAATTACTTTTTTTTTCATATTTTTGTTTTATTTTTTTAGTATATTAGACCATAGTTACCAAGAAGGAAAATAGATACAAGTGATGCATGAAGTGAAAGTGAGGAAGCATGTGGGATTCATTTTAAGAGCAATTGTGGAGATGTGCGAGAAGTGTAAAAGGAAACATCAATGAAACGAGCGGGAAGCTAGGATGAAATGAGTGAAAAGAGAAGGGAAGCAAACAAATAAATAATAACATAAAACACACACACACACACACACACACACACACACACATATATATATATAAGCAATGCACAAATGAGTGAAAAGAGAGAGAAAAGTAAGAAGAAACGAATGAGAAATGAAGATGCTGCAAAAGAGAAGCAATTTGAGAAGTGAGTAGGAAGCGTGCCCCCCAAAAATAAGAAGTGAGTTTTCCCCATGGTTCCTCCTTTTGAGGGAAGCGTGGTGTTTCTCACTTCAAAAGTGGCTAGCCCTTAAGGAGAGGTGCTTTGAGTAACTATGCATTAGATTGTATAGATGTGACCTACAAGGTTTGTTTTCTAAAAAAAAAAATGAATTGCGAATAGTGTCTTATAAGCTAGAAAAATTTCATGATTCATAACATCATATTTTTTTAGGGGAAAAACATGATTCAAGATTTGATTTGTAGCACACAAATCACACTAGATATATCCATATGATCAGACCCAATCAATGCAACATGAACATACGATTTTGACCTCAATGAGTTCGTACCTTCGTTGGTACCAAATATAAACCGACAATAAAAACATAGCTCTTTATGTTTGAACTGTAATGGGTTTCACTAGATCCATGGGCTTAGAGATTTTCATACTGCACTCTGCTGGGGTCTGCTGGGATCCATGGGCTTAGAGATTTTCATACTGCACTCTGCTGGGGTCTGCTGGGATCCATGGGCTTAGAGACCATAAAATTACGTTAGCCACTTGGAACATAGGGTCTTTAACTGGTAAGTTGGTAGAGTTAGTAGATGTTATGTGTAGGAGAAAGATTGATATTTTATGTCTACAAGAGGCCAAATGGGTAGGTGAGGAAGCAAAAGTGATAGAACCTTGGGGATATAAGATTTGGTATACAATAATAGGAATGGAGTAGGGATTGTTATGAGTCGTGAGTTTATAAATAATGTAGTTGAGGTCCGTAGGAAGGGTGATAGGATTTTACTTATTAAATTAGTATTAGGTACGAATATTATTAATATTATTAGTGTTTATGCACCTCAACTAGGTTTAGATGATTCCATTAAGCGTCAATTTTGGGAAGATTTAGATGGAGTAGTACAAGAGATATCTTATGGAGAAAAGCTTTTTATCGGCGGTGACCTTAATGGACATGTAGGCATTAGTAGAGATGAATTTGAGAATATCCATGGAGGCTATGGTATAGGAGAAAGAAACGAAAATGGAGAAAGGATTTTAGATTTTGGTTTGTCCTATGATATGATCTTAGCAAACACTTGGTTTAAAAAGAGGGAGTCTCACGTAGTAACATTTAAAAATGGGGTTAATACGAGTCAGATAGATTTTTTTTCAACTTAGAAAGAGAGATATGGGTTGTTGCATCGATTGTAAGGTTATACCGGGAGAAAGTGTAGCTACACAACATAAAGTCTTAATTTTAGATCATAGAATTATACAATGCTGCAAAAAGGATAGACATAGGATAGATCCTAGAATTGAGTGGTGGGCACTGAAAGGAGCTAAACAAGGAATGTTTGTAAAGCAGGTAGTTAAGGAAGCTGATTGGTGTCTCGAAGAGGATTCAGAATCAATATGAAATAAGATAGTGATTGGCATGAGAAAGGTGACTAAGAAGGTATTGGGTGAGTCTAAAGGCGGTGCACCACTAGGTAAGGATACATCATGGTGGAACGAGGATGTCAAATTAACTATTAAGGTTAAAAGAGAGTGTTATAAAAATCTAAGTAAGAGTCGTGATAATGAGAATTTGGAGAAGTATATGATAGCAAAGAAGGAAGCTAAAAAAATTGTTCGAAACACGAGGGATAAGGTATATAAGGAGGTTTATGACAAGTTGGATACCAAAGAGGGTGAGAAGGATATTTATAGGATTGCAAAAATGAGAGATAGAAAATCGAGGGATCTGGGTATGATTAGATGTATCAAAGATGAAACGCAAAGGGTTTTAGTCAAAGATGAAGAGATTAAGGAGAGATTGAAAGATTATTTTGATAAGCTATTTAATGAAAGTCATGCTCAGGATCTTGGAGACTTTTCCATTCCTTTTCATGAGATGAATCGTGACTTTATGCGCAAGATTCAAAAAAAAAAGAAATTGCAGAGGCTTTGAAAAAAATAAAATCAAGAAGGGCAGTTGACTCAGATGGTATACCTATCGAGGCTTGAAAATGCTTGGGAGAGAAAGGTTTAGAATGGTTGACAAATCTTTTTAACAAGATTTGGCGGACAAATAAGATGCCTAATGAGTGGAGGAAGAGTACTTTGGTGCCTCTATATAAGAATAAGGGTGATATACAAGATTGCAAAAACTATCGTGGTATAAAACTCATGAGTCATACCATGAAACTTTGGGAGAGAGTGATTGAGTCTAGGTTGAAGAAGGTTGTCATGATATTGGAGAATCAATTTGGTTTTATGCCCAAAAGATCAACTATGAAAGCTATATATCTTCTTAGACAACTTATTGAGAGAAATAGAGAGAGGAACAAAGATTTGCATATGGTTTTTATTGATTTGGAGAAGGCATACGATAGAGTACCTAGGGACGTTCTCAGGTGGACAATGATGAAAAAATGTGTTTCTCTCAAGTACATTAGTATAATTAAATATATGTATGAAGGAGTAATAACCAATGTCCGCACTTGTGGAGGGGTGACAACCAATTTTCCTATACTGGTTGGGTTACATCAAGGATCTGCTTTAAGCCCTTTCCTATTTGCTATAGTGATGGATGAGCTTACGAGATCAATTTAAGAAAATGTTCCATGGTGTATGTTGTTTGCTGATGATATTGTTTTGATTGATGAGTCTAGAGCTGGGGTTAATGCTAAGTTAGAATTATGGAGACAGACATTGGAAGCAAGAGGTTTTAAGTTGAGTAAGAGTAAGACAAAATATATGGAATGTCGGTTTAGTAAGCAACGAAGTAGTGATGGGAGTGTAGTGAAGCTTGGTGAGCAAGAAATACCAGTGGATGATTGTTTCAAATATTTGCGATCTATCATTCAAAAGTATGGAGAAATTGATGGAGATGTAAATCATAGGATAAAGGTTGGGTGGATGAAATGGAAAAGTGCAACTAGAGTGTTGTGCGATCATAGAATGCCATTGTGGTTGAAGGGAAAGTTTTATAGGATGACTATTAGGCCCGCTTTACTGTATGGTACAGAATGTTGGGCTGCCAAGAGACATCATATTTAAAAAATGAGTGTAGCTGAGATGCGTATGCTTAGATGGATGTGTGAAAATACAATAAACGATAAGATTTAGAACAAGGAGATACGTAAGAAGGTAGGCGTTGCACCCATTGAAAATAAGATGAGAGAGAATCGTTTACGGTGGTTTGGACATATTCGGCGAAGGCCTAATGATGCTCCAGTTAGAAGGATGGAGAAATGAGAAAACATATTAGTTAAAAGAGGTCGGGGTAGGCCTAGGAAGACATGGATGGAGATGATAGGAAAGGATATGAATGCTTTGAACCTCACCGAGGACATGACATTGGATAAAAATGATTGGAGAAGAAGGATTCATGTGGAAGACCCAAAATGATTTTCTTTTTTGGTTCATATCGCCGACCCCAATTGTTTTGGGATGAAGGCATAGTTGTTGTTGTTGTACTCTGCTGGGGTCTATTTAAACTAGACCGACTTGAGTCTAAGCCTGTTTAACATTTGAGTACCTAGGCTGAGCTTTTTTCTTTCTTTGGGAGAAAAACAAAAAAGTATCCCATCATTTGACATAAGATACGAAGAATTCTATGTTGATCGTAGCCGTCCAGCTGATACATCTTGATGGCTACTATCGATCCACATCCAGCTAAAAATGTGAACTAATTCTAGCTGTTGGTTGGATGACTAGGATTATATATAATGTAGCGATTTATGGGTTGACCCATGTAGCGATTTACATGGTGTGGCTATTGAGATTGTTGCGATTTGTAGACAACGTCGGGTCACGATTTACAAGTAACATCGTGTAACGATTTACACGATGTGGCCATTGGGATGATCACAATAGAGAATTAACGTGGTTTGACTATACAACCTACATCCACGGTGGACGGCAACTCAGAGGCTCACTTTTTCTATATATCTCTTCATTGTTTATGTGAGATATTTATATAGAAGAAGAGGATAATACGATAAGAAAAGAGAAAAAATATAATAACTGCCTTAACAAGAATTGCTAAGAATCAGCTCTAACAAATCTGTAGGATTCTCTCGTAATTTCCAGAAGTCAAGCTTATCGTGAAACACTGGCTGCCTTATGAAGATATTTTCATCACTCCCCCTCAAGTGGGGCGTATATGTTAAAGCATCCTCACTTGCTTACGAGATCATAAAAAAGTTTTTATGAGACTCCTTTTGTGAAGCCATCAGCCAATTGATCTGTGCTTTGAATGTATGGTGTACAAAGTACCCCATTCTGAACCTTCTCTCAGATATAGTGGCAATCAATTTCGATATGCTTGGTTCTCTCATGAAAGACTGAGTTAGCTGCAATATCAATAGTTGCTTGATTGTCATAATACATTGGTATGGGTTTCTCAACCTTGAGACCAATGTCTTTTAGAAGAGATTTCGCCCATGTTAATTCGTTAGTGGTTGTTGCCATAGCCCAATATTTTGCTTCTGCACTAGATCTAGTGACAAGACTTTGCTTTTTACTTCTCCACGAAATCAGGTTTCCTTCGACGAATACACAATATCCAGTGATAGATTTTCGGTCCAAACTTCATGCCCAATCTGTATCTGAGTAGTTTTTTATGTCGGTATTTCCATTCTGTTTATACCACATGCTTTGTCCAAGAGATCCTTTCAGATATCTAAGGACCCGATCAACAACTCTCATATGGACTGGTTTAGGAGCATGCATGTGTTGACTAATCAAACTCACGACATAAGTAAGATCAAGTCGGGTAACGGTCAAATAAATGAGATTTCCCACAAGTCTTTGATATCCTTCAACATCAACAATCACTTCTTCCGTAGAACCATCAAGTTTCTCATGAATTTCAATAGGAGTAGCTTCAGGCTTGGATCCTATCTTCCCAGTTTCAGTAAGGAGGTCAATGACATACTTTTCCTTGCCAAGGAATATGCCCTTTTTTTAATGAGTTATTTCTATGCCTAAGAAATATCGTAATCGCCCAAAATCTTTGACATCAAATTAATTCTGTAAGAAATTTTTTTGAGTGTCAATGCTTCTCTGATCATTTTCGGTAATAATTATGTTGTCGACAAAAATGAGTATAATAAAAAAAATTTCACCATCTGTTTATATAAATAGGGAGCTATCGACATAGCTTCTTGCAAAACCTTCTTTCTCAAGTGCTTGACTGAGCTTGTAATGCTAAGCTTGAGGAGATTGTTTTAACCCATAAATCGGTTTTCTAAGCTTGCAAATAAGATTTGAATATCCTTCTTGAAGATGTCCATGAGGTAATTTCATATAGACTTCCTCATTAAGATCACCCTGCAGAAAGGCATTTTTGATGTCTAACTGAAATAGGGGCCATTCAAAATTGCAAGCAATACTAAGAAGAATCTTGACAGTATTCATCTTCGCCACTGGGACAAAGGTTTCTTCATAGTCAAGCCCTTGAGTTTAAGTATAACCCTTAGCCACTAATCGTGCCTTATGTCTCTCTATAGTTTTGGCACTTCTGTACTTGATTTTGTATACCCATCGACAAACCACCACTCGCTTTCCCTTAGGGAGAGGAACAATTTCTCAGGTTTTGTTTTTATGTAAAGCATCGAGTTCCTCTTGCATAGCTCTAGTCTACTGTGGTTGAGTTTTAGCCTCTTGAAATGAGGTAGACTTTCTTTGGGTTTCAATGTGACTAAGAAAAGTAACTAATTCTTTAGAAATATGATTATGCGACAAATATTTTTCAATAGGGTGAGCAGTGGCAGCATATGTAACAAAATCGTTAAGCCGACTTGGAGGACGACTGACCCTTTGAGACCTTCTCAATGTAGGTGAATTTTGTATGTTTTCCTCAATATCACTAGCACCTTTGATTTGGTTCAAGCTTTAAGAGGTATTTTCAACAATATGGGGTATGTCGACAAGATCATCATACCAAGACATATTCGGAAGCACTATCTCTCCCTCACAAGTATTCTCTTTATATTCATCACCAAAGAAAGCTTTAATTGCTTTCGTTGAATACTACATCCCAAGAGACATAAATTTATTGTCTTTCGGATCATAGCACTGATATCCTTTCTTGGATGATGAATATCTGAGGAAAACACACTTAGTAGCTTTGTGACTAATTTTATCAATCTCTTTAATTCTGACATACACAGTACAACCAAACACCTTAAAATGCTCAATGCCAATTCTTTTTCTTCTAAGAATTTCAAGAGGAGATTTTCCTCCAAGTTGTTTGTTGTGAATGCGATTAATAGTATAACACACAGTCATAATAGCATCACTCCAGAAAATTTTTGGTACTTTCATTTGAAAAAGAAGAGACCTTGTAACTTCAAGGAGATGTCGGTTCTTGTGCTCAACCACTCCATTTTGCTGAGGAGTACCCACACAAGTGAATTGGTGATCCATCCCAGTTTCCTTTTCAAATGTTTCAAACAAAAGATTCCTGTATTCAGTCTCATTATCATATCTAAGCACCTTGATTCTTTTATCAAACTGTCTCAATAAATTTGTACAATTTGCAAAACTTAGTAAACACCTCATCTTTTGATCTAAGTAAATCAATCCAACAGGTTTTAAAAAGGTCATCAATGAAAGATAAATAGTATTTAAACCCGCTATAAGAGTCCACTAGGGCCGATCCCCACACGTCTGTGTGAACAAGATCAAATGTGCTAGTAGCAGGAGTTTTAGAGATAGGAAATGACGGTCTAGGCAATTTAGCATATTGACAAATTTCACAATCATGTGAATCAAAATATAAACCAGGTAGAAGAGTTCTTAACATGTGACTGGAGGGGTGACCTAGTCTCATATGCCAAAGCTGACTTTTATTTTTGTGTTGAGTCATCAAAGTCGTCTCCTTCTTATCTAGGATATAAAGTCCTTTAGACATCCTTCATTCACCAATCATCTTCTGAGTCACCCGGTCCTGAAACATTAAATTAGTTGGAGTAAAAATGACTATGCAATTTAGTTCTTGAGTAATCTTGGATATTGACAAAAGGTTAGTGGCAAGCTGCAGCATATACAAAACTTTCAATTTTTTTAGATTTTCTACGAAACGGGTTTCACCAATTCCGTTTATCCTTATGGATGATCCATTAGCGGTGATGACTTCCTTTTTATAATCCAAGTCCTTGTAATTAATCAGATCATCTTTTGTATTGATCATATGCTCACTTGCCCCATAATCGATAACCCAAAAATCAGATTTTGAGTAAGGTAGAGTCTTACATGGAATACTTGAAGTGCTGGCTGATACGACAACAATGTTATCCTTGTAATTGTAGCTTTGGATTAACTCGATAAGTTTGTCGATGAGAGAGTGTGTTTCAGACGAACTGGCTTGAGTGATTTTGGCAGACTTCTTCCTTTGATTTTTCATACCTTGGTATGCTCGGTTTGCTGTGCAAAAAACAACAACGTTCTTTGGTGTGTCCCTCCTTTTTGCAGTGTGAGCAAAATCTTTTGATCCTACTTTTCACAAGATTTTGCTCATTGCCTTTTGACATGAAGTTTGGGGCAGCAGAAAAAGCAACTTTGTCATTCTGTTCACCGTCTTTCATAGGGTTTATCACTCTTTTTCAAGTTTTTTCTCTCATGATAATGGAGCAAATCTTATTCAGAGAAGAGAGTTCGGCAACCATCAAAATTTGACTACACAAATTCTCATATTCAGAATCGAGACCAACAAGGAGTTGAAAGATTTTTTCTTGCTCTTTTATCTTTTGAAAGGATATAGAGTCTATGACAGTATGAGTATAAGAGTCCAATTTGTCCCACATCCCTCGCATTTTACCAAGATACTCACAGAAGGGTTGATTCTTCATTTTTTTTATTTCCTTGAATGTTTTGAGAGAGTTGATACATATGGGCTATATCATAGTGCTCGCTAGATAACTCTCGCGCACTTTTCCCTATTTGCTCGATGATTTCAAGGAAAAGAAATCCCTCAGCAACTTTTGGCTCCATCGAATTGAGCAGGCAAGACATGACTAAGTCATTGTTAGATTTCCA
Source organism: Nuphar pumila (assembly GCF_984573655.1). Classification (NCBI taxonomy): domain Eukaryota; kingdom Viridiplantae; phylum Streptophyta; class Magnoliopsida; order Nymphaeales; family Nymphaeaceae; genus Nuphar; species Nuphar pumila. The sequence goes on from NC_143254.1 coordinate 36,653,856, forward strand.
CTCTTTGTACTTAGGATCACCAAGATTCGGTTTAGATTGGTCACCTGTAACGTATTCGAGTTTTGATTTCTCACTTAGATAAAGCATGGTTGTCTTAGACTATGACACATAATTTGTTTCATTCAGCAACAACGATGTTATCGTGTGTGAAGGACTTATAGATTCTTGAATGACAATGAAGGCGATGTCGCTGTCAATTGGTATTGTCGCAGTTCCACCATTGTTACCAGATCCATCGGCCATGATCGTAGAGAAAAAGAATCAGAAGAACACTTGAAGATCAATATCAAGGAACGCCTGCTTTGATACCATGTAGCGATTTATGAGTTGACCCATGTAGCGATTTACATAGTATGACTATTGAGATTGCTGCGATTTGTAGACAATGTCGGGTCATGATTTACAAGTAACATCATGATTTACAAGTAACATCATGTAATGATTTATACGGTGTGGCCGTTGGGATGATCATGATTTGTCACAATAGAGAATTAACGTGGTTCGGCTATACAACCTACATCCAGAGGCTCACTTTTTCTATATATCTCTTCACTATTTACATGAGATATTTAAACGGTAGAAGAGGATAATACGATAAGAAAAGAGAAAAAATATTCAGAAGTCAAGCTTTAACAAGAATTGCTAAGAATAAGCTCTAATAAATCTGCAGGATTCTCTCTCCTAATTTTCAGAAGTCAAGCTTATCATGAAACATTGGCTGCCTTATGGAGATATTTCCATCATATGGAACCCATCCCATGTCAAATAATAGGGTCCTACTCGGGTAAGACCCACATGACATGATACCATACAGATTCAAAGATTATAAGTGACCGTTTGTAAAAGGTAAGCCGCATAGAACTTGTTTTCTCAAATATTAATTGTATACAAATATATCTTTAATAGTTTTAGATATATGAACATAAAATATGTCATAATGTGTCGTTGGGCGTGTCATCGTGTCATGTTTTGTCCCTTAGACGCGGGACCTTTTATCTTACAGATTTACACAACCTGCTTTCAGCATTATCTACTTAGGGCCCGTTTGATTCTTGGGAAATGACATCCTTTCCCACCTACCTGAAACAAACTTTCCCAAGAGAAAATGTGAGACCCAAACACTGTCTGCATGGCAATGCATTGGGCCCTGTGTTTTGCTGTGTGTGTGTGTGTGTGTGTGTGTGGGTGGGGGGGGGGGGGGGGGGGAGGAGGGACCAAAGCTTTATGTGAAAAGTCTTTCCTGCCAGGAGGTGGTGGTGAAAGAGTTTTCCTATGAAAGAGGGCAAGAGGTGGTTTTTCGAACCTTGTGCCCCCTTTGATGCCAGAGGCAGCTCTGCATCAAACAAGCCCTCTAAGAAGCTTTTCCATACGAAAGGGCCATTCTCTGCAGAAAAACCTGGAGACCACTGTGCCCCATTGCTGACCATTTTCCCGTGGAGAATGTTTCACGGAAAAATGGTCAGTTTTCACAAGAAAGCGGGATTCTTCCCATGAAACAAACGTGCCCCTTATTTAAGTCAATGCAATAACCATTGGTACAGGGATTTTGACGCATATTGGAAATAAAAAATAATCTCCCTTTTTTGTTTTTTTTAGGAAGACCTTTAGGACCAAAATTCAAATAAAAACCCAAGCAGTAATGCACGACGGTTTAGCTCACCTCACCAATTTAGAAACCACTTGGTCCTCATAGTTGGTCTTCACTTTTCTTCTTTTTCATAGTCAAACAGATTCAAACCAGTAATTAGTCAACTTAATTAAAAAATTCTCTCCATTTTTTTTGAAGTAATTAAAAATTCTCTCCATATAAAAAGAAACGTGAAGAGTTAAAAAAAGTGATTAAGATGCAGATGGCTGGGTAATTAAACAATGTCCATTGTTTTTTTTACCCAAATCCCCCTACAGTTGGCTGACTTACATTAGTCAAACCGACCGACTTATTCCTAATCAGCCCAGGCCGATTGACCATAGAGACCAACCATTAACCAGGGCTTTTTTGGGGGATTGCCTTGCATATGAAGGGCATTTTGGTATTTTTACCTACATGTTAATTCAGCTCTCTTACCTGTTCCTTCTCTCGAGGGGTGTCAACAGGCCTGGTTTACCTGGACCCGATCCGAACCACACCCTATAAGATTCCGGGTATGGTGATAAATAATAAGAACCGGATTCAGACTCGAAGGTCCGATTAATACATGGACCCTGTTATAGTTTGTGAAATTTTATACCAGACTCGGACCCGACCCAAGTTCTAATTAAGACCCACAAAATTTCAATGTAAAAATGATAAAATATATTATTTTATCAGGTATAGTTGGGTTTAGATCATGTAGTTCTTATCGGGTCTGAGTATGGTTCTTTTTATAGTGAACCTGATTAGACCTGGGTCTGGACATGATACCAAACCCAAAAATTTGGTCCAAGTCTGGTTCCACTCCCAACCAAACCCGACAGGTTGACACCCCTATTTCTCTCCTTATTCAAAGTTGCTTTACAGGAACATAATATAGTTAATATTTATTTTGTGTATTTTTTTAAGTATCTTGAAATTATTAGCCAAATAGCAGGATTCCTCACTTATTGTTTTTTAATATTTTGTACATTATTCATATGATATCTTAAAGATCCAAATTTACTTGGCTCCTATGGTTCTCTGTGAGTGCAAATGCGTCGGGTTCATGATGGATCCAAAACTGAATCTGAATTTTTATTAATACATCCAGCCAAAAAAACGGGTTTGGGAACAGACATTTACATGTAAAAACGTAAATAGATTAGATTTAGTCCAGATTCAAAATGTAAATCTGACATAAAATACTGATTTGGAAATGAACCAAATCCAAAAACAACCAACAACATAAGTCCAAATCTGATCTAGTTTGATATATCATCAGGGACGGGGGGAAGCCGGGATTCGTCCTGTTTGGGGGTAAGGATAGGGATGGCAGTGGACCGGGGGAAAGCGGGGCCCCACCCCACCTCGCCCCGTTTGGACTGGGGATGAAGGGTATGAAACGGGGATGGAGGCGGGGGTGGAGGATAAAATCCATCCCCGCCGGGGAGGCGGGGCGGGGGTGGACGTGCACTTTTCCCCGCCCCGTCCCCGCCACGATCCCCGCCTAATCCCCGCAATATCCCCGCCCCGCCCCGCCCCACCTCATCCTCGTTTGGACCGGGGATGAAGGGTATGAAACGGGGATGGAGGCGGGGGTGGAGGATAAAATCCATCCCGGCTGCGGAGGCGGGGCGGGGGTGGAGGATAAAATTTTGAGGCGGGGCGGGGGTGGAAACCTTGTCCCCCGCCCCGCCCCACTGCCATCCCTAGGTAAGGATGGAGGACATGAAATGGGGAATGGATCGAGGATGGAGGTGAAAATAAAAAACCGTGACGAAATACAGACGAGAATGGACTTACACTTTCCCTGTCCACCTCGCTTGGTCCTCAATCTCTGTTAGTAAAATGACTAAAAATAGCTTTAAAGAACGCAGTGATAGGAGTCGGGGACTGTAAATTTGGTGAGATGCAGGAATAGGAACGAAGACAGAGATGGGACAGGAGAAAGGGCGAGGATAGGGATAGAGACAAGGATGGTAAATTTGAGATTCAAAGCCCCCCATTACAAGGATGGACGGGAATTGAGATCATTATTTTGAGACGAGGCACCCTGTCTCCCGCACCTGCCCCGGTCCACTGCCATCCCTATCTATCATTTGGGTCTTCTTATTATAAGATCCATAATTGAGAGAGAGAGAGAAAGAATCTTGGCTGATCGGAGGTTGCCGAAAGTGGTAGAAGCATGGAGGATCCGGTTGTTACACACCGATTAGGCCTACAAATATAAAGATAAGGAGAAAAACGAGAAGAAGAAGAAGATGGACTGTCGTCGAAGGTGGTTGCTGCCTTTAGTCAGCCAGCCGGTGCCACCATAGCCAAAATGAGGGAAGAGCATACAAAGGGTTTCTAGATCCTCCCCCCTTTTATAGTTATATCTAATAGCTTTTGGACACGTAATTTAACAAATTTACAACCACGCTATTTTCATAGTCGTTGAATTAAATTATAAAATTTCAAGTCAAGTTTTTTTAGTCTTTACACTTTATAATTCTATTGGATACTTGACAACAATTGGTAGTTCTTTTAGATATTATTCATTGTATTATTATTAAAATGATTAAGCTTGACCTTAGTTATTTGTAATTCTATTGGATATTTATATGTTGAGTGGAATATATACTTAATATAATAATAAATATATTCCACTATATCAACATATAATGTATAAGCAATAATATATAGAGAATGGGGATTAATGTTCTGGCGCCCTCTTTTTAGTTAGCTATCTGAACTGTTAGTTGTGTTTATCATTGTTTATTCAAAGTAAAACATGTTTTTGATTAAATATTTTTATGCTAGTGTATTTTAAAAAGGTAAAAAAAAAAATCAATGGTTGATATTATTACTAAAATTTAATAAAAAAATATTCATATTTATATCAAATCAATTCAAAACAAAGCTTGCTTCTTAATAAATAAGTAATGATAAGCAATCTATTGGTTCAAATCTAGAATAAAACACATAAAACTATGATTTTTTGAGGGTCTTGGTGACCTAACAAAAAAAAAGCAGCTATAGCGCATGAGTCTTTTGTATATACAATATAGTTAAAACACTATTTTTTTCAACTCTGTGAGGCGCCACTTGGAAGTCGTGTCATGGGTGACACCAGTTGAACAAGCTATGACATGTTATTCTAATATTTTTAAATGTTACTTTAATTTTTCTTAATAATTTTTAAATATATGTTATTTTCAAAAATATGCTGATACGTGTGTGGCTATGTAATATGTATTGCCATATTTTTTAAAATTAAATAGACGATATAGATTCTCAAAAACGGACGAGGTTCTCCAGCTGCAAAGTACGGGACAACTTCAAGTGGGGAGCATAATGTTCATAGGTTCTAGCCATTGATGCTCCTATCATGCTTCCAATAATCGATCATCCATCATACTTAATTTCCGCTTCCCATCCCACTTGGAAACTGTGCATCCCACTTTAGAACTGTGACAGTGAGGCAAAATTTGCTATGAGAAGGTCTGATATGATAAATTTTTTAAAAAATATTTTTTTTTTACTTGTTTGGGTAGCATGAAAAATAAAAAAAAAAAATCTTTAAAAAATGACAGAGAGGAGGGGGTGGTGGTGGTGAAGCTTCTCTGTGCGGTCTTTCAAGAAGTGGGTGATGGTGGAGAAGGCAAAGGTGGCAGAAGGAAAAGATGATGATGGTGGTGGTGATGGTTGGTGGTGGTGGTGGTGGTGAGACAGATGGTTGTAAGATGTCTTTGTCATAGTTCTCTTATTCGGAATAATGTATTGAATTAAATCGTTTTAGCATGAGAATATGACTACGTAATAACATTTTAGGACATTGTGCGTCCTGACTTTTAAAAACCTTTAAAAATATCCAAGCAATAAAAATCAAATAAAGAACTAAAACATCTTTCTAACTAGTAGAGTGCATTCGTAAGGCTTGATGCACAACCAATCAAGATAATGTTTAAAAAAATGGGGAGCCTTTGGTCAGGTCACATGACGTGCGAATGAGTTTTTTTTATTCTATTTTTTTATGTTGTTTATAATAAAACTAACAGGTGTGATCTATTAGTTACAATCAACTCTTGGATTGTCTGATTACAACACATAAGCACGGTTTTATAAGCCTTGAAAGTTCAATAGCCTATACTGTGCGATGTTGGCTTGGCTTATAAAATCGTATGTTTTCATAAAAAAATGCAATCCAAGTTCGAGTTCATAGCATCTGGACCATGTTGAATCTATCTATGAGGTCGGATTGAGTCGACATGACCCGTACCTATGATTTCTAGCTCATTTGAATGGTGAGGTCGACATGACCAAATGTTACTCCCAAAACAAGCCTCTGCAAAAATTAGCAGCACAACACTTTATTGTTGGCAGCATGACCGTACCCCTGCCTTATAAATGTAGTGCAAATCATATCTGTAATCCAGTAGAAAACGCCATATTTTCATCCTTTTTTCTGGTATATCTAACCATATAGATGTGATCTTTATAGTTTCTTTAGTAGAAAACAGGATTTTGAACATGTTTTTGCAACAGTTAGTTTTCCAAGGACTTAAAAAATCAATGGCTCCCAATGCATCCAAATTTCATGACAAAAAAAACAATAAAATTTTAACATAGAAAAAAGATTAACCAAAATACGATCCCTAGTAAACAAACTATCTTGAATACATCAATGAGGTCAAGTTGAATGTATACAGCTTACATCTATGATTTTTCAAGTAGACTGTGCATACAGATGTAGCAAATATCCTTTAGAAATTAACTAAACAGTTAGAGGCTCCTTAAATTTACAGGTGGCAGAAGTGTTGGACATTTGGATCTGAGTCCAACCCATTGGGTGACTCGGTTTGACATTAAAAGCATAGTGGAGTAATGGGCTGCATAATGGAGGACAGTTAATGCTTAGTGGAGGAGGTTACGTGAATGTAGAGTGTCCACATTCACTGAACCACCTCCCTTACCTCCACTATATAAAGAGGTGGCTGGGCAAACTATTGCCATGGGTTCAGCCTAGCCTACATTCAGTACCGTGGGCTCAGGGTCCTGCTCACCGTCGACTTTAGGCCTAGGCTCATCGTGGGCGTCGACTGGCTGAGGAGAATGCTGAATATCCTGCATGTTCTCTATGGCGAATATAGGTGCTCTTTCTGTGTTTGTTTTACAAAAATCATCGGCATTGGATTATGGGCCCACGTCCCATGCCTTCCGCTGTGCGTGTGTGCATGTAGGGTCTTTCGACGTATTGCTGCAATTGTAACAGATTGAGCTTGTCTGGCTCATCTGTATTCAATAAATGGTCATTGGTGACTGCTGCCATGGGGCGACAACGTTTCCCAACATCACATCCATAAAAACCTCTGTCGTTGGGCGATGGGGTTCTTCATCAGCAAAGTCACCGTGGGGCGACAATCACCGACGGCGATAGTCGTCGTGGGGCGATAAACATTCCCGGCGGCAGATCGGATCCATAAAAAAAGGGAGGATCGATGTATTACCTATGGTCGTCGGGCTGCAGGGAGGTTCTGTCAGTACCGGGATCGCCGTAGGATACATCGTCGATGGGGGGGGGGGGGGTGATCGCCGAATTGCAATCCATAGAAAATCTGAAATGGGGTTTAAAAACCCCCCTTTTCCCTTTTCTGGTTCCTACGGTCGTCAGGCTGAGGATTTGACCGATGGTTTCTCACCACAAAGATGAGAACGCCGTGGATGATGATGGCCTTGTCAACACCGTAGGCTGCCCAGCAGCATCGCCGGTTTACCGACGACTCCGACGATAATTATTAAAAAAGAAGTAAAAGACAACCCCTTACCTGTCGTCGGGGTGTCATCGGAGATACATCACCGGAGGTGTGTCGTCGGGGGAGGTGATCGTCATCGGCTGCTCATCGACGTTGGACATCGTACGGTGACGTGGGGCGACTGAGGCAGAGAAACCGAAACAGTTTCTTAGATTCAGTAAACAGAAACCCTCGGGTTTCTGTTTTAACAGTGGAATTGGATCGGGCCCCGATCCAAACCCATTTTGGGTGGATTGGGTTTGTCGTTTCTATTGGATCAGACCCGAACCCATAATGGTTCTGAGTTTGATCCATAAACATTTGGGTCATTTTCAGACCGGGTCAGACCCGGATCTAGTTCGGACCGGGTCAAAGCCGAGTCTAGTTCGGACTAGGTTAGACTCGGATCCTATTTAGACCGAATTGGATCCATGCTACTGTAGGATCCAAGCACTATTTGGCCTGAACCAGACCAAAAACTGATTCGGCTCTTTTCGAGACCGGTTCAGAGCCATTTTTGAATGATTCTTTCCAGTTTTTCACCGGTTCCGAGATGCTAAGACCCTGTTTTCATAAATATAAGAAGATACATGGATTTTGACATATGGTTATAGGGTTTTGTGAACTTTTGTTCATATTTGGTACCGGTTCATAAGGTTAAGAACCGATGCAGACCCTTAGATGACCGGTTCAGAGTTGTTTTAGACCGGTTCAGGGTGTTTTCAGACCGGTTCCTACTTGAGAACCTTAGGTTTTACCCATATAAACATGCTTTTGTTATTTTTCATGCTTTATAAAGTGTTTATTCTAAATAATGCATGACTTATGCATGTTAATTTATATGTTTTGTGTTGGTTAAGTTATGCATAATGGTTTTAAGCATGAATTATGACTAAATTCATAACAGTTAGTTTATATATATTAGTTGAAGCATGAACTTGTATTTTTGTCATGTATATACATGCATTTACATGTGTGCATATGCGTGCTCCATAATATGAATAGGTTTTTGGTAAAAGATCTTGATTGATTGTTTCATGTAATCACCAAAGTGATATGAGTCATGTTGATTAAGGATTCTTTGAATTGTATTAAGATTTATTATTATGATTATGTGTGAATTTATGAAACATCGATTATACCCAAAGGCCGGTCGTTGTGTTGCAAATTCACACAGGGTGTTATAGTAGATGTGTTTTCCAGCCCATAAAGCATGTTCGTACCCAAAGGTAAATTGCCTCTAGTTACATGATCTGTTAGTTTCATCAACTAAAGTCAATTCCTTGTAAATTGAAGAGACAGAGCAGCTATGAGTATTGTCGTTTCCACTAAAGTGGAACGATAATGGCTCAACTATGCTTGTCTTAGAAAAAATAAAAATAAATGGTCTCACTTTTACCTTTTCAACACGAGTCTCGTCTGAGCAATAATAGTAATGTCTTTCTGTTTTTCGTTCCTTGTTGTATCGGGTTCCTTCCTTATCGACGGTTCTAGTAATATCCTCCTTTTAGATAGTACTAACTTTTCATATTGAAAAGAAATCATCTTAGTCACTTTAAGCTATATGGATTTAGATATGGCCTTAGAATTGATGAACCTCCCGCTCTTACAAAGCAGAGTACAACCGATCAGAAGGCTGCCTTTGAGAACTGAGAGCGCTCGAGCAGACTTATCCTATTGCTTTTGCAATCTTGGGTGGCTAAGAATATTTGAGGTGCCATTCTTCACAGCAAGACAATGAAGGAATTTTTGGGAGCCATTGAGGCTCAATTCGTCACTTCTAATAAGTAAAGGGCCAGTGCGTTCATGTCCAAATTAGTGTCTATGAAATATTCTGGCGACAGTCACATCCGACAACATATTTTGGAAATGAAGAATATTGCGACTCAGTTGAATGACATGAAGTTCGCCATCTCTGACTCCTTCTTGGTCCATCTGATCTTAACCTCATTACCTACTGAGTATGAACCCTTTAAAATCTTCTACAATACACATAATGATGAGTGGTCTTTTAATGACCTCTTGACGAAGTGTTTTAAAGAAGATGACATATTGAATGGTGAGAGGGTGCCAAGTGCACATATGACCTCTCATAAGAATAAACAGAGGTCGAGGCCAAAGAAAAGCTCATTCAAGAAGAAGAATCAGAAGAAAGTCACTGGGGAGAGTTCAAACTCTCAAGCGAAAGCTAAATCCTAGTCAGAAGGCTCTTCTATAAAGTGTTTTTTCTGCAAGAAGAAGGGGCATAAGAAGGTGAATTGTTTGAAGTACAAGAAGTGACTCAAAAATAAAGGTAATGAGTCATTTGTTTCTCATGAGTGCAATTTAATTCATGTTTCATTGCATAGTTGGTGGATTAATTTTGGTGCCACAGTACACATTGCCAACTCTTTGCAGGCATTTTTGAATAAGAGAGAACCAACAGAGCGTGAGAGAATCATCTTTTTTGAAAATAAGATGCGTTCGCATGTCAAGAATGTTGGGACCTGCAAAATTGTGTTGGAGTCGGGATTCATATTGGATTTGAACGATATATTCTATGTTTTATCCTATAGTCAGAACTTGATTTCAATTTCAAAACTTTATAAGTTTGGCTTTGTATTTAAATTTAAAAATTCTAAACTTATTATTATAAAAAATTCAATGAATATAGGCTCTGCATATATGTGTGATGGTTTGTATCGATTAAGAACCAAATTACAAATTCAAAAATCTCACTCCATTGAGAACATAATGATTGGCAATAAACGTAGCCTAAAAGATGATCAATCCTATCTGCTTTGGCATCGAAGGTTGGGACATAACTCGAAAGAGAGAGTCTAAAGACTCGTGAAAGAGAGAATCCTTGGATCCCTTGATTTTACGAATATAGAGCCATGTGTTGACTACATAAAAGCTAAACAGTTTAACATGTATAGAAAAGATGTCAAGCGCAATAATGAAAAATTATAAATAGTGTATACAGATATGTACGACCATTTTTCACCGTGTTATATGGGTGAAAAGTATTTTATCACCTTTATAGACGATTACTCATGATATATGTATCTCTACTTATTATTTGAAAAATCAAAAGTTTTTCAGGTTTTTAAGGACTTCAAAAAAGAAGTAGAAAAATAAACCGATGAAATTATTAGGGTTGTCAGGTCAGATAAAGGTGGCGAATATTATGATTGTTTCACTGAGATGGGACAAAAGGAAGGGTCATTAGCGCGGTTTCTAAAAGATGAAGGCATTATACCTCAGCATACCATGCCTGATAGTGCTTACCAGAATAGTGTAGCTGAAAGGAGAAACACTACGCTTAAAGAAATGATTCGAGTGATGTTGAATCATTCAAACCTTCCTTTGACCTTGTGGGGTGAAGCTTTTAGGACACAATGCATATTTTGAATAAAGTTTCTACGAAGGTTGTTCAAAAGACTCCTTACGAGTTATGGACAGATAAAAAACCTTCTTTGTCATATATGCGCATATGGAGATATCTGGCGAAAGCTAAATTGTATAACCCGCATGTAGAAGCTTTTAATCCTAGAACAACTAGTGGTTTCTTCATTGGTTATTCAGAAAGGTCAAAGGGCTTTAGGTTTTATTGTTCATCTCATACACCACAGATAGTGAAAACAGATAAAGCAAGATTCTGTTAAGATAGATGCGTCTCAAAATATTGATTTTGATAAAATGCAAGATTCAGGTTTTACACCTGCTAAGGATAAAAACTTAATTTTTCCTATCATCGTCCCTTCGAATAATGTAAGAGAAATCCCAGTCAATAAACATCAATCCCAACTAGATCCAGTTGTTGATGAGGATATACAACAACAACAGAATACAGAGGCTCATTTTGAACCATCTGTAGCACCTATATGGAGGTCCACTAGAATCAAGAATCTGCTATCCATCCGAACTATGTGGTGTATTTACAAGAGTCAAATGATTTCATAGACATTAATGAAGATCCCTTCACATTTGCAGAAGCCATTAAAAGTGAAAGATCAACACATTAGATCAATGTCATGAAAGAATAACTTGACTCTATGGCAAAGAATCAAGTGTGGGATCTTGTACCTCGATTTGATGGAGTTAGACCTGTTAGTTGTAAATGGGTCTATAAGACCAAAATAGACTCTAAAGATCATGTGAAAAAATATAAGGCTAGGTTTGTTGCAAAAAGTTTCATACAGATAGAGGGCATTGATTATAATGAGACTTTTTCTCCTGTCTCAACTAAGGAATCATTGAGGATAATCATGACCCTTATAGCTCATTTTGATTTAGAGCTACATCCGATGGATGCAAAAACTGCCTTCCTGAATGGGGATCTGAATAAGGAGGTATACATGCAATAACCTCCTGGTTTCAGTATAGATGACTTGAATAACTTAGTTTGCAAGTTGAATAAGTCAATTTATGGACTTAAATAGGCCTCCCGTCAGTGGTATAAGAAGTTCAATCAGGTAATTATGAACTTTGGATTCACTGAAAACATTGTTGATCAGTGTATTTACATTAAGACTAGTGAGAGTAAGTTCATAATTTTAGTTTTATATGTTGATGATATTCTTTTTACAACTAATGATTTGAGTTTATTATATGAAACAAAAGATTTTTTTTCTCTCATTTTGATATGAAGGACATGGTGAGGCCACTTATGTTCTTGGAATCGAGATCCGTCGTAATAGAACTAAAAGTGTCCTTGGCCTCTCTCAGAAATCCTATATCATTAAGGTTCTTAAAAGATATGAGATGGAGAATTGTTCTTCTAGTTCGGCACCTATAGTGAAAGAGGATAAATTGAGCTTAAAGAACTGTCCTCAAGATGATATTGCAAAGGCTAAGATGGATGTTGTTCCATATGCTTCGGCAGTTGGTAGTTTGCAGTACGCGTAGACCTGCACTCGACCTGATATAGCATTTGTTGTGGGAATGCTTGGTAGATATCAGTCAAATCTAGGCATTGTGCACTGGAAGGCAGCAATGAAGGTCATGCACTATTTACAAGAAACTAAAGACTATATGTTGAGCTACAGGAAAGCTGACCACCTAGAGGTCGTTGGATACTCTGATACAGACTTAGGATGGTGTATTGACAATAGAAAATCTACTACTGAATATATTCTTCTACTAGCGGATGGTGTTGTCTCATGGAGAAGTGGAAAACAGTCTACCACTATTGCTCGTACCATGGAGGCAGAATTTATTGTTCTATACGAGACTTCATCACAGGCCATTTGACTAAGAAACTTCATTATAGGTCTTGGTATTGTGAACTCTATTGAGAGACCACTAAAGATTTTTTGTGATAATGAAGCAGTCTTGTCCTTTTCAAATAACAACAAGAGCTCAACATCGTATCTACACATGGAGTTAAAATATTTTGTTGTTAAAGAAAGGGCTGAGAATCATCTGGTATGTATTGATACAATTGAGACAAAGGAAATGACTGCGGATCTCTTTACTAAAGGGTTAGCACCGGGATTGTATTCCCAACATGTAAAGGGGATGAGTCTTTTTTCTTCCTTCTGATGATCACATTTATGTATATAAATTTGATTCTCTGTGGATTTATATATTGTTGATTTTACATAAATGATCTCTCATATGGGTTAAAGAGAATAACAAAATAACAATATTAAAGGACCAATAGAATAAGTAAGAGACCAACCTATTCATAAAGGTAATTTCAACATGCTTAAGCACTGAAGATGAATTGTAGTGTAGTACATGGGAATATGACATTTCATAAAGGAGTGTTCATCTCCATGACTCATTTGATTCATCCTTGTGATAAAGGGTATCATGTGAACCCACATGAAAAATTAAATCGAGATAACGATATAAATTTCAATTTAATATAGTTTTAGTGTCAATGGGTCAAGTGAGAGAATGTTGGACATTTGGATCCGAGTCCAACCTATTGGGTGACCCGGTTTGACATTAAAAGCATAGTAGAGTAGTGGGCTGCATAATGGAGGATGGTTAATGCTTAGTGGAGGAGGTTACGTGAATGTAGAGTGTCTACATTCATTGAACCACCTCCCTTACCTCTAGTATATAAAGAGGTTGTTGGGCAATGTATGATGAGAAACTATTGTCATTTAGCCTCAGCCTAGCCTACATTTAGTACCATAGGTTCAGGGTCCTGCTCACCGTCAACTTTAGGCATGAGCTCATCGTGGACATCGACCGACTGAGGAGAACGCAGAATACCCTGCACACGCTCTATGGCAAATATAGGTACGCTTTCTATATTTGTTTTACATAAATTGCTGACAAGAAGGGCTTATGATAGAAGAGATAATGAAGGTATAATGCTGGCTACTTCCGCAAGTACCATTCTCTCTGAGTCAGGGGTTCTTCTGATGCCTTTCATCCATATTGTTGAACGGCATCAAACCAAGATGGCCATGTTGTTTATGTCCCAGATGGGCCCCACAAAATTTCAGAGCCGTTCATGATCATGATGAACAGCATCCAAGACATGGCAGATGAAACAATCGAAAAGATGTTGGCCAACATTATTGCTCTTTTGGCTCTTAATTGTTTGTCTAAGAAACTGTTAATCTCATTAGTTGCTTTACCCTTTGAATATTGCCCTTGACCACAATCTTGTCACAAAAAGTAGCCGTTAGGGATTTGAATTTAAATTTTGGGACCAAAAGTAGCCGCTCCTGGCTGCCGAAAGCTTGAAAAATTGAACATAAAGTGGATGCAAAAAGGTGACAACCAGACAGTTTTCCATTTTCTCATGACTCGTACTATTTCTGTAAGTTGGGATTGTTCCATTTCCTTGCATCAATGGATCAGCCTAACAATCTTTCACTTGCAGAGAATCAGAGTAGGAAAGAAAATGCTATACCGGGCAACGATGTCAGATATGGTCAACCAACGTCAGATAAGCAGCCCGGTAGCCGGAGCCATTTTTCTCAAACAAACTTGCAGTATTCTCATAGCTAAGCCCCTAAGTGATGTGGATTTATAAGAGCTCAAAGGACGCATAGAATTGGGCTTTGGTTTTCTGTCTGAAGAAGATCACAGATTGTGCAGTACATTGCCTGAACTAAATTTATATTATGCAATCAATTGTCGATCTCTATACGCCAGAGAGTATAGTTTTGCTGTGGCATCTAACTCAGGTTTGGATGAAACTCTTTCAATTTATGTCATTTATGTGTTGTTGGGAATTCTGTTGGACATTTTGGGTCTGGGTCCAACCCATCAGGTGACCCCTATCTCCTATTATAAAAGGAGAGGGTTGGGGCTGTACGTATGATGAGAGTCATCAGCCACCAACACCCCTATTGCCCACATTCTGAAAATCTTTTTGGGTTCAGGGTTTTGCTCACCATCGACCTAAGGCCTCAGCTCATCGTGGGCGCCGATAAGCTGAGGAGAATGCTGAGCACCAGCACGTTGCTTCATGGTGTCTACTCATAAACATTTACATTTAGGTTCTGTTTTTGCGAATACGCCAACAAATTCGTCTTTGATTATGTGTTCGTGACAGAAGGCAACTCAAAGATGACGATGACAAAGCTGAAGCACTGGGCACAAGTAGTTGCCTGCTCTGTCTGGCAATACTATTGATAAGACATTGTATTGAAATGTTGTTTTAAAAAAATTGCAATGTGACGTCTTCCTTTTCTTTCTACGTCTTTTATGTTTTTTGTTATTTATTATGTTTTACCCAATTTGAATTGAATATAATTACAATTTACAAGAGGAAGGCTTTGTGTTGATATGCTTGGGCATCAAAGGCTGCCTGTTGGTTAAAGTTCTAACACGCAACTGAATCAAGAACTCACAAAGTCATAAGGATAGGCATAATCCTGTACTAATGGATTTTCTTAATGAATTGATTGTTTTAGTCAATTGTCTTGTCTTATAACAGAAAATTTAACAAATTTAATCTGTGCAACTCTGCACTAAAACAAAAAAGCAAAAACGATCTGAACACATTCCTTCTAAGCCAACCCACCAGCCAACTACATAGGGAGCTATGCTGCCATTCATTGTAAGCCAGGTGAGCAAGGCACTTGTTTACAAGGAATGACATCACTTTTCTGTTTGCTTTAAAGAACAAACCCTCATGATAGGCTGCTGCCACCTGCCAAAGTTTAGCTTTTTCTGTTTGCCGATTCTACGAACACCTTATTTCGTATAGATGGCAGAATGAAAATGTTGGCTTGTCTTCTAGATTGCTTTCAGCAATACCTACAAGGCATGAACCTTCTTTTTAAAAAAAAAAAAAAAAACTGGTGGAGCCCCACGACCACCCCCATGGACACACCTGTGCACCAGTGGGGTTTGGTAAACCGAGATTCACAGTTTACCCAACATGTCAACACACTCAAGCCGATGATGAACATGTTTTAAAGCATATTAAGGCTGAGAATGGGGCATGTTTGTATCAAGCCAAGCAGATCGGCATCCATATCCATAAAGCTTT
The DNA here is from genome assembly GCF_984573655.1 of Nuphar pumila. Lineage (NCBI taxonomy): Eukaryota > Viridiplantae > Streptophyta > Magnoliopsida > Nymphaeales > Nymphaeaceae > Nuphar > Nuphar pumila. The sequence goes on from NC_143254.1 coordinate 36,669,691, forward strand.
TAGAACAGGAACTATTTTCAAGTTCCATATCACAAAAGTTGGATGTGGAGAGATCTGGTATCTGAGCTGTATCCAACCCATTTTCAACCAGTCTCCACAGTTTCGTTCGAAGGCACTCCCACACACACTGTACTTATGTCCCTTTGTTTTTCTTTCACGGTATCAATTATTATTTACTTATGTTACCCCTTTGCTGTTTTCTCCGTGGGATCTACTGCTACACTTTTTTCTTTTAACAAATTCTACCAGAGACGCACAGGGTATGTCAGCTTTTCAAATGAGGCCTGTGGCAAACCATAAAACCAACAGAATTCCAAAAGAAGAGCGTGTAATTTGACATTCACTATTGATTCAAAGTTGCAGTAGTACATCACAATTGGTGTATAACATATACAAATCAAGGGATGTAACGCAAATATGATGATACAAACCCATCAACAACCACATGTATGGCCTCCAATATAAAGCTCAACCTCTGCAATAACACAACACATTTCTGTAGCCTGGTGATATAATTAGAGAGGCAGACTGAAACCAGCCTTCGCCCAATGAGCAAACGTGATCCTGTGCACAAAATTCTGATGCATCTAGTACTCTCCTTATGGCGAGTTTGCTCTTATGGGCAATAGATATCTTGCAAAACTGAAGCCTAAACAAGACCACATAGGGCAAAACTCCCAATGTCGCTCTGTTATACTTCCTGAAGTGCTAGATTTAATTCATGGGAAGCCTTCGACAGAAGCCCGCCCTTCCTGTACGAGAAAACAGGCAAACATACATCAGTTACAAAAATTGTGATGCTTTTAACAATAGTTACAAATTTCCAGATGGCTTTAAATCCTTCCAATGGTCTGTGAAGGCCTTTGAAAATCCCAAGAGGGGACAATTGGGAAGAGCTTAAAATTCCTTGGAAAGCATCTAACTTGAAGTTGATGACTAGCATACTCCTAAATAGTATAGAATATCTAGTGGAAGCTTAAACAATTAACGAAGAGGTAAAATATTAAGCATCCACAGGTTAGAGAAAGATGTCCTTGCATATACACAGTCTAGGCAATCCAGCAGTTGGGCCACTTTATCTACAGAAGGAAATGGGGTCTTGACTGGCCTAACAAAAGAAATAATGGGTTTAAGCCAGTCACCAATCTTGTTATCGGGAGTTTCTTAGGATTCTATTTAAAAAGTAGTTTTTCTTGAAAAAATCTCGGCTGTTTCAAAAAAACAAAAAGGATAAAAAAAGAACATAAAAGAAACATAAAATAGAAAAAGATATACTTAAAAAATTAAAATAAGAAAAATTTCAAAATATTATGATTTTACTGGGATATTATCATGACATTTATGTTGAAGTTTTTATCAGCTACTGCAAAAAAACCAATACTATCGTGATATTTTCAAAATACTGGTGATATTGGTGACTATGGCTCATGCATTACTTCTTAACACATGACAAGATTAGCACTAACACCTGCCATATGATTTTGATGTCAACAAAATGATCACATTACTTGAGGACAAAAAACCTTGTCAGAGACGTGACTGTTCTCTGCTTGAATCAGAAGAACTTTCCCTTTTTGACAGAACCAGAAACATTTGAGAACTCAATAGCAAACACGCTTTGGTAACTCAACTTATTCAAATGTTGCACCCACTTACCTTAACAGAGAATTGAGACTTTGCTTAATCTTTTGTAACTCAGCAAAGCACTGATTGCAGCGCTCAAGCCTGCATCCAGTGGGCAAAAAGATGAGTGAGGAAAAGACTATCAATAGCAAGCGTAAATTAGAAATAAGATTGATGGCAATTAGGATAGCGACCGCTGTTCTGCATGAAGATCAACCCCAACTAATGCTGGTCCTGATATTGTTGAATGGATTACCGGCCCAAAGGTCCTCACAAGCTTTAGCAGCATCTCCAGTGATACACTTATGTGCCTGTCGACCAAGAAAACAAACCATCAGAAGTTGAAAGTGTATAAATGATGTGCTTAGCCTTGCTGCAAAACATAAAGTAGGACAAGAGAAAGGAAGCACATGCCTGTCAATCTTGCTACCGAGTAAGCCACTAAGCAGCGGTAACATACAAGCACATATATCCAGTGTGACAAAGTCAAATTTCTCCATGAATACACTGATTACACCAGCTTGCACCTGTGTATGCAATGATGATGAAGACAGCATGAGAATATTTGGAAACAAAGACTAACAAAAGGTTAATATCAGCTACACTTTTGTAGCTTGAATAGAATACCTACAGAATGATCACTCATTTTCTCCATGGTACTAATAGTACCTTTTATGTCCTTCCTCTCCCAGAAGCGCCGTACTACCTGAAAATTAATGTTGAAATCTGAGAATCTTCAAAAATATAGTATCTTCAAAATCCAACTGCATTAATAAGATGATGTTGCAATGCAGCATAACAAAAGCATGAAAAAGGTCCAAAAGAGTGGACTGGCACCAGCGCAAGATGCAAGACAAAGTCATAAAGAGCCATATGCTAAAGGACTCTGCCAAGTATGCACACAAAACCCTAATTAAATTCCCAAATATTAACACGCACTATGTCAATTGTGGACATGCATAACAAACAAGTTGAGACCATCAGAGTAAGTCCATTACTTAAGCTTTCCTAAATTAGTCTCAACAAGGGGAAGTCAAGACCTCTTATTCACTGGAAGGAGGCAAGTATAGATAAAATTCAAATAAATTTTGGAAGAATATCGGAAGACAAAATTCTCTCAAAGCACAAAATGTTTTCTAACTCAAGCATCAAAGAATGTTTATACTACATAGTTATGCCAGTATTTACATGCCCATGCTACGGAAAAAGTAAAGCCAACAGTTGAAATCAGAGTTTCCAGTCGAGGAAGCAGGAGCAGGAAGCGAGGCACTTTCAAAATTTTAGGAAGCGGGAAGCGTGGGAGGACTTAGAAGCGAACCACGAATCGTCTCGGAAGTAAACCGGAAGCGACCTAGGAAGCAAGGGGAAAGCGAAAAAAGAGAAAAAAAAAATTAAAAATACAAAAAAAAAAAGGCGGAAGCGAGCTTCCCATTTTTTTTGTGTTCTTCCCAGCACGTTTTGGAAGCGTGATGTTTCGCGCTTCCCCACTCCCAAGGGCACTTCCGGTAACTATGGTTGAAATATATGTATCCCAGCTGGCAAGCATGGCAGAGAATCATAGAAACAATCTTACCAAATGAAAGTCTCATACTATAGTATTGTAAGAGCTACAAATTTTAAATTTGTGAACTTCGAACCTATGTCACATGGATACTGCTGTGAATACAGTCTTTTTATGGAGATTCCCAACACAACTTGCAGATAAGGGATACAATACAGCAGTAAAAGAGTATTCATGTGACAGCTTCAAACCCCCAAATGCCACTTCCTAGAGTCTCTCTCTCTCTCTCTCTCTCTCTCTCTCTCTCTATATATATATATATATATATATATATATATATATATATATATATAATGTATTTATTTATTTTTATACGTTTTAAAGTCAGTGACTAGCCACCAAATTCCTAGATGGAAGATGCCATGATGATGATGACAAGGATAAGCTAGAGATTAAATTTATCCTCCTTAGTATTGAAAGATCCAGCAGATAAGATTGTAAAATTAACAATTGTGCACCCATACGACAGAGACATTTTAATAATGCTTTAAAGGGAGTCACACAAACACTCGCATGCGAGAGGTTAAAGCAAAAACACAGCAACCGTCTTTCAGGAGTATCAATCACAAGTTTAAGCACTCAATAGGAAAATATCCGCTGAAGCTGAATCTATTAAACCACTCAGGTAAGCTCCAAAGTGAAGCCAGAGACAATAGACAACGGCTTCCTACAACGAAGAAGCCAGAGCTATTTGAAGCAGCAACCCCAATATCATATACACACAAACAATGAACACAGAGCAACAGAAATGCTCTTGTAGGAGATCCCTGGCAGTGATAGATGTGACAGATCTGAGTCACCTTCTAGACATCCGTATGAATGCTACTGACAATCAAGCTTTCAGCTAAGAACTATGCAGGAATCATACAACGCTAGTTTAGTACAATAAATGAGAGCATTACTAGAAAGATTAAGATCATGCTTATTAGTCACAATTGTGGAGAAGGATTTCCAGAGTAAAAAATTACCAAAAACAACAAATCCAAGAAAACATTACAGATATAAACCTTTGCTGAATGTCTACCTCAACAACAGGACTCCTAAAGCACTGGAAGCACATACCTGTAACTTTGTAAGACGAGACTGCATATCGCTTGAAAACAACTCATGATCTTTCAATGCATTATCACACTCATCCTCATCGGAAGCTGAGGGCAAGCCACTGTCAACTGCCTGAAACTGATCTTTCTGGCCAAGAAGAAAGCATAAAAAGTTTCAGCAGAACTAATGAATATCATATGAAGATTGTAAATGAAATCAACAATAAAACTTCTGCAACAATAGAACAGGAAATCAAAATCCCACCAAAACAGAACGTGAGCTATCAGGTCCAGACACTGAGTCAGAGGAAGCACTCATTGCTAGTGAGTCACTGCTTGGAGATCTCTCCTTCCTCTCCCAGCTCTCCACCAGAGAACGTGTTCTTCCGGTGGAATGTCTTTTATCTGGGTAGGTAAAATAGAGAGTTAAAATACTCAAGCTTATGAATGTACTTGAACAAACCATTGGCTTTGTATGCCATACCTCTTGAACATTCTATAGTATTTGCTCCTCTGATTCCATCAAGTGGTTTAACATCACCTGAAAGCAAAAAAATTTTTATGGATGAACACAATGAATTTTCCAGCCATTAGAACGCAGCTACTTCTTTCTAGAATCTGAGCATGGAATTTTTCAGGATTCCAACTATAGACCGATATCAAACAACAACAGAAAAGGCACACATTTCAAAATTTATTTTAAAACACCTTAGGATCATCCATAGATTAGTGAAGGCATGAATGGATTTGAGATGCATAAAACCAGAACTACTTAAGGTCTAAATCTAAGAAAGCCGCAAGCTATAATGTGAGCAAGAAATTTGGGTCAAACAATTTGCAGGAGCATCATATACTGCTCTTCATATTTTTGGAACTTTATTTTATCCCCTACATGCAGCAAAAAATTCTTTTGAGGGTCAAACAATAAAATTTATAAAAAGAAACTGACTAGGTGTCACCAGGAAGAAAAATAATAAAATCACAAAGATGAAAAGAACATGGCCAAACAGTTTAAAACTCGTGTAATCCCAAAGTATATTGTGGTAACTACAAAACAAAGAATAGAAGTTGCAGGAATTTACAATTTTCAGGCTGACTGCTCGATTTATGCCCTACTGATGAACTTCTTTCAAACTTTTCAGCAACATTCCTGGTATTTGTTGCATTTCCTTCACCACATCTAGAAGTGTCGCCTCTTGTGTCAAGACCAGGGAAAAAGTTCTTATCCAATTCCCGGTTCAAATCATTGTTTTTGCTAATAGATGATCCAGAATGGGTTGAAATGGGTTCAACATCAATACCACCTCTACCATAAGATTGTCTCCGTATGTGTGATGGCTTTGGCACTAAAACTGTTCTTTCAACAGAAGTGTTTTCAGATTTGGAATCAGTTGGATGTTCAAGTTTTTGGCTGTTTCTAGGGACAATAACTGGTACAACATCAGGCCTGGTTAAGACTTTGCAATCAGCTGGTTGCTCAACCTTTTGGCTGTTTCTAGGGACAATAACTGGTACATCAGGCCTAGTGAAGACTTTGGAATCAGCTGGTTGCTCGAGTTTTTGGCTGTTTCTAGGGATAATGACGGGCACAACATCAGGCTTAGTTAAGACTTGGGTGCTGGTTGCAGGTGGAATTTTTGGCATGGCATTTTTCTTCAAGGCAGATGGATTGCATGCTGCTGTTGAGTTAGAAGCAACAATCTTTGAATCACTAATTGCACCAAATCTTGGGGGAGTACGAGGTGGAGTTACAGCAGCTGAAAATGAAAAAAAAAGCAGAAATTGTCATCTGAGAAGCACAACATGATGTATAAAACATTCTAGGTATGAAGCCATGAAGAAGACATGCTTACAAATGGTATACATCTAGATGAGTAGAAGAGTGAAAAAGGCAAGAAAAAGTGCTTACTGTAAGATGATTGATTAACTTTAGCTTCTTTTGTTTCAGGATTCACAGATGGAGAAAATGATTTAGTGTTAGCCTTTAAACTACTCTCTAACTTCTGTACAGGTTGGTCTTCCCTCGGATTGGATTGGGGCTCCATATGACCATTTCTAGCTACGCCACCAACTGCATATGGTGCTATACGCTGCAAAGTTGGAATTAGATGTAGCATTATCATTACAAAGTTCTATTCATTTGCAAGTAGAGGGGAAAGAAAGGATAAAGACTAGATAGGATTTCAGCAGATCATGAGTGATAGAATATTACCGAGATATCAGCAACCCAAACTCCAACACAACTTTGATTGAAGGAACAGCCTAAAAGCTTCCCATCATGGATGTTAAGATCAGCTAATCTAGACCATCCCATGTCAACTGCATCATGGCATCTGACAGGCTCCCATGAGAACACCTGATTAAACAACATAAAGTTCAGAAGAAAAAAACAAAAACAGGGACCAGTTTATCAATATTTCAGCTAAACCTTTAAAATTATACTACCTTTAAGCATTCATGCAATCCACAGAAAAGTGTTCTTCCATCAGGATTAAAGACCATAGAACGTACTCCTGAAGCCTGATAATGCAAGCAAAAGAATACACATCAGAAAAGTAATGTGAAACATGATTCCAGCTATAGTTGGCAAAACCGGCGATCCGACTCGGGAATCGCCTGAGTCGGATCAGTAGTTTACTGGGTCACCAGTCTGGAATCGCTCGACTTGGCAACCCAGCGAGTCAGTCCTGAGTCGAACGACTGAGACTGTGTGTATCGGTTTGGCACAGAGTCACCGAGTCGGGTCAGGTGTTGAACCGGTTTGCCCGATACGAAGCGGTTCTTAACATTATAAAAGTTTTTTAATGAGAAATCTCTCGATTCCTGCCTTCCTCTCCTCAAACCCTAGCACCAGGCCATCAGGTGACCACCGACAGCCAGGTCTCTCTCTCAATGAAGTGAGGCCCTCCTTTATCGTCTTTGTGTGTGTGCAGTGTGGGCATTGTGTGGGGCTGAGTGTGGACAACAAATAAACCCCCACATTTAGGGTTTTGTTTTATCTTTTGCATTTGCATTGTAGTTTGGTTATTTGCATTTGCATTGTAAAAAACATAGTTTCATATTCAATATTTAAAGTACTATGTAAAAAAACACTTAAAAAATTTAGGTCCTAACCCGCCCGAGTTACCTGAGTCGACCTGCTGACCCGCAAGCTTGGTTGTCAAAAGCAGTGCCTAGGCGAAGCCCCACCGCCTGGGCAACTAGGCTTGGGTGGTGTGGCCCTAATTTGGCACCTAGGTGCCACCTAGGCTGGAACCGAGTAGGCATAAGCCTAAATCGGTCCTATTTTTTTTTGGTTGACCCATATGGGTCATATAAAAGGGAAAAAGGGGGCCCTAATTGCCCCCCTTTTCACACTCTCCCTCTCTCCTCTCTTGGTTTTTGCAACAAAAAGAAGAGGATGACCCGACCAAGGTACACCCTCCTCTCTCTCTGTCTCTCTCACTGTGTTTTTGTTTTTTGCAAAAAGAAGAAGAAGGCAACCCAATACGCCCTCCTCTCTCTCTCACAGTGTTTTTTTTTTTGCAAGAGGAAGAAGAGGACGACCCAAGGTATGGCCACCTCTCTCTTTCTCTCACTCTCTCTCGTTCTCACTGTCTTTCTCTCATTCTCTCTTGTTCTATCGTTCTCATTCTCTCTTGTTCTCACTCTTCTTTTTTCACTCTTTTTCCTTTTCCTTTCCTCTTCATTTTTTTCTTCTTCCTTTTTTTCTCCTTCCTGTTAATTATACTGTACTTTAGTTATATTATATATTATATGTATTGTATTTCAGCATATACAATACCATATTTTTACATATTATATATTATATATACTGCATTTATATATAAATATATCTGTGCATGTACTGTAATTTATATATAATATGTTTGTAATTTAATATAATATGTTTATATATAATACCGTATCTATGTAATGTAATTTATAATATAAATAATTTGTTTATATATAATCAGTTTGACTGTTTCTGAGTTATATTTCTTAGCTAATTTTGTGGTTGACTGGTTCCGATAATATGTTCGTGAGTTATATTTCTGGTTGACTATTTCTGAGTTATGTTTGTGTCATTGTGAGTTATATATTTGTGTGTACTTCATATATGATTTGTTTTACTGCTCTTTTTCAGAATTTACACTTCACATGCACCCGCAATCCACACACACACACAAATGCTAATGCACAGTTGCACATATATATATATATATGTTTTCTGTGTAAATATATAATTATATATATTAACATATCATAAACATATATTACAAATTTATAATATTCTATATTTGTGTTTCATTTATATATATATATATATACATACATATTTGTGTATGTAATTCATATATAATCTATTTGACTATTTCTGAGTTATATTTTTGGTTGACTCTGTATGAAAAAACATTCATGGTTCATAAAATCACCTACCAATGCACTGGCACACTGTTTCCCTTTCTTCTTTTTGAAGCGATTCTTTAACGTGGTTTGTTTGTTTCCTTGCCTTCCTTTCTCTAGATTACTTTGAAAGTACAAACCCATAGGTCCGTTTGCATGTGGCGGTCTCAAGCCGAATGTACTACTCGGCTGCCCCTCTATCTATGAAACTACAGTAGGTCCTTCATTAGAATTGAAAGTTGAGAACATGTATTCAGATCTTTTATATATATTAATTGTCACTTTCTTATTTCTTCTTCTTCAATTCCTCCATGTACTTAGAAAATACTTGCTTGATTTCTGCATTTGTTTTATCATAAGCCTTCGTGTTGCTTCCAATCCTAAGTAGATGTTGCTTTATTTTGTATATGCCTCATTCATAAGTTGATCCACATTGACCGCATGCTATAGAATTTAAATCTTTTTTATCCTTACAGTAGGCTTAATTCCATGCTCGATCATTAGATTTCCGTTTTAAGTTATGCACATCTTTCAATTCTAAAAATGTCAAACTTGGAGTGGACCCATTAGCACTTGCAAAAGAAGCCCCTTCCATTGTTGTTCTAAAGAATCTAAACAAAAAAACATGTAAATTCGCTAAATTAAAATGAGTAAGCAATAATGTTCATATATATCATATATGTAAAAAACAAATACATAAACTATATAATATATACATTATTATTGTTTTTTTTAAAGGCAAGCCGAGGTTAGGAAGACCCCTACCAGTTATACAATTATACCTTTGGGTTTTAAACTTGCAAAATCCCAACACAAGGTGACGTGCACTAACTGCCCCTACAAGACAAGTGGAGCCCCCGTTGGTACAATATATGTATTATACATATACATAAATTATACAATGTATACATAGCTCATAATGCCTTCATTTCAGAGTATAATTGAAGTCATAAGCCAATTTGAACCAGAGGTGAAACCTCCATCATAACATGAATTGCGAGAACCAATTTTAAAGAAAGAAATTGAGAAAACGAAAAAGTTCTTAGACCAATACAAAGTGCATTGATCCAAATATGAATGCAACATAATATTAGATGGATGGATTGATACCAGGGCGAACCTTTATTAATTTTTTTTTTAATTTTCCCTTAGCTAAAAGAGGTCGGGGTAGGCCTAAGAAGACGTGGATGGAGATGATAAGAAAGGATATGAAGGCTTTGAACCTTACCGAGGACATGACATTGGATAGAAATGATTGGAGGAGAAGGATTCATGTGGAGGACCCAAAATTATTTTTTTTTGTTCATATCGCCAACCCCAATTGTTTGGGATGAAGGCATTGTTGTTGTTGTTTGTAATTTCCCCTTAAGAACAATGTTTTGGAAATCAGTTGATGCATCTGATAAAGTTAAAGATGTAAATTTGTTTTTTAGAATGTTGAATGAGATTGTTGAACAAGTTGGAGAAGATAATGTGGTTTAAGTTGTTACCGACAATGTCTCCAATTATGTCAAAGCAAATAAATTGTTGACGGAGAAAGAGAAAACATTTGTTTTGGAATCCTTGTGTTGCAGATTGTGTGAATCTGATGTTGGAAGATATAGGAGAATTGCAAGATTTGAAAAACATTTTTAACAAAGCAAAGCAATTGGTCCTACTTATATACAAACATACTCATGTATTGAGTATGATGAGAACATACACTGAGGGACCTACATAGGCTAGCAGTGACAAGGTATGTTACTAAGTTTTTGACCCTAAAAAGCATATAAAATTCCAAAAAAAAGCTTGAGGTTCATGTTTATTCGAGATGATTGGTCAAAATGTAGTTTCTCAAAAATATCAAGTTCAAAATTTTGGAAGAGAGTAAGTCATGCTCTTAAAATAATAGCCCCTTTAATTGGTGTACTTCGAATGGTTGATAGCAATGAAAAACCTGATATGGGTTACATCTATGAAAAAATAGACCGTGTAAAGAAACAAATAAAGGTATAAGTTAATTTTTTTGTATTCTACTAACTATAAATTTTGTTTTTAAATTTTAACTTAGCTTTTATAATGGTTACTTTAAATTCTTTTACTTAATAGGTAAATTTGCGCAATGATGAAGTAAAATATGGTTTGGTTTGAGAGATAATTGATAAAAGATAGAACAATCAATTGCAAAAACCATTGCATGTAGCAGACTTAAATTTGAATCCATCTATATATTATGAGTATGGAAATATCGAGTCAAATGTCGAAGACCGGACAGTGGAGGCTCTGCCACTTCTCCTGCTCCTCCACCAACGACCGGGCCCGACCTAGATTCTCTCTCTCTTAGCATCGCTGGATTGTATCCCTGCCGCCTCGTCGGACAACCTCCCCGCCATGGTGGTGGTCCTCCGATGAGAAAGAAGATGGGTAGGTCAGAGTTACCGAAAGTGCCTATACCATAGGAGAAGCGTGATTCCCCGATATGCATTTCAGAAGCGCGAAACGTCGCGCTTCCGAAACGCATGGGGAAGCATCCCATAAATGGGAAGCGTGTTTCCCTCTTATGGGAAGCGCGCTTCCCCCTCGCTTCCCTCTTTTTTTCATTTTTTATTTTTCATTTTATTTTTTTTCTTCTTTTTTCGCTTCCTAGGTCGCTTTCAGTTCGCTTCCTAGGTCGCTTCCAGTTTGCTTCCTAGGTCGCTTCCGAGACGGTTCGTGATTCGCTTCTCTTCCCACGCTTCTCGCTTCCTAAAATTTTGAAGGTGCCTCGCTTCTCGCTCCCGCTTCCTCAACTAGCAACCATGGTTCAAACAGTTTACAAATTTCACTGGTTTACATATTCTAGTTATCCTATATATACATATGTATATATTATCACGAAACACTAAAGAGAAAAGATAATGTCACAAAGTGACTAGAAAATGCACAAGCACACAAGCAATAGGCCACTATAATGGGCAAGAATACAACAAGCCACAAAGTGGCAACAAACATAAAAACGAGAAAAATAGCTAAAAAATATAGGAACTTTTATAGAGAAAGCTTCAAGAAGCTTGACAATTACATGGGGCAAAGCCCCTTATTTATACACAATAGAGGACCCAAGGAGGGGCTCCCATAGGAACGTTGGAGCCCCTCCAACGGTCATAATTATGACTGTTGGAGGGGTCCAACGTTCATACTGTGGGCCCTTCTCAATGATGTAAAAAAGGAAAAAAAAAGAAAAAGAATAAAAAAAGGATAAAGCATATTCTAAATGAATATGCGTGGAATATGTAAAAAGACTATTTTACCCCTAGTGGGTATTATAAAATGTGTGTATATATATATAGATACATACATTGATATGTATCATAGTAACCTGTATCGTTAAAGGTAATTTCTCGATGAGGGTCTTTCTCGGAGAGATTTTCAAAAGTTGATAAATCTCGAGAATATCTCGGGAGCTTAAAAAATTGAAAAAAATATAAATAACAATAAAAAATATAAAAAAAATAATAGGATTTGCATTAATTTTCTTTCACAAATATAAAGAAACATGTTTTAAAGGTTTTAAAATATAAAGAAATAAAAAAATAGGAAATGCAAACTTAAAATAATAAAAAAAAATCTAAAAAAATATCGCGATATTATAAATATATTTTGTTTTTGGTGATATTTTAAAAATATCGCAATATATTACTGATATTATTGGCTACCTTGAAATCTATGTCACATAGGTGCGGGTGTGGGTGCGGCGATGTGGGGAGGGTATATATACATATAATTTTTAACAGTTTTAAGTTAACACTACATATGTGTGTGCATTTATGTATTTATATATATATATATATAATATAGATAAAAATGGACTTGATTAGGGTTAATTGAATCTATTTTTGGATAGAAATGGACCTCAGTGTGGTGGACTCCACCAAACACAAAGGAAGTTGTGTCCAAGTGTCGCACCCACTTGGGTGCGGGTGAGGGTGCGGGTGTGACAGTGTGTGGTGCCCTGTTAGAAGAGTTTGTGTGTCATAGCTTGAAATAGCCGATAATATTGGCGATACCGGTGGCAGTGGTATGTATACATATAAATACACACATATTATATATCTACAGATATATACAATTTAACAAATACCCATGTTACATAGCTTCTAAACCAACTTTTAACTTCACATTTTTCTTTACTAAGCCAATGGATGCCTTGTTGAGCTCATACTAAGCCGGCGGTGCAGTTCCTCAAATATTGTTGAAAATATTGCTTAATTGATATCCATGATTTAAAAACCTACCATAGAAAAGGCATGCAAGCACTAACAGCAGCAAAGATAGTTTACATACCTCAGGTCCAGCAGATCCGATAAGTTCAAAAGTCTCTAGATCCCAAAACTTAACGGTTCTATCAGCAGACCCTGAGCAGAATGAATTTATTAGCCGTGTTATCAAAATAATACTGTGCCTTAATTTCTAGTTTCATGCCAAATAAAGGAGACAACATACAATTAACGAGAATTGAAACCTATAAAGTACAACAGTAATTCCATCATCATCACCATCAGGAACTTTTTCAACCCAAAAGAATATGAGAGCATTTAGTGCATTAATTGTGACCAAAAGGAGCCAGAAACTATGCCACAAAATTTTCTAAAAAAATGAGTGTGGTTATGGATATATATAAACATAAGCAAAATGCACAATTATGCTAACTTTTACAAAATGATCTCAATATGAAATTAACTGTCAATTATGAACCAAAAGTCTAAAGCATGTCAAAGGTATATAGTTAATGAACAAATAATCATCAACAAATTTATAGTTAACAGAAGACACTTTTAATATGGGGCATAGACTATACACTGATTGGATCATAAGATAAATAAAATGGGTTGAGTTAAGCTGGAAATCGAGTTGACCTGTACCCAGGAATACCCAGTGACGTTATCGTACGATGATGCCAGTATGAAGGCCTACTAGAATACATAGGCCAAAACATGAAATATTGTTAACATGCTTTTCAACATTAAGAAATGCCCCAGTTGTCATTATTAATTTATCCCAGAGAATTTCTTAGAAGCCTATAAAATGCTCTAAATCTGCACTTTATCAACATAAGTAGCAATGACATGATCAACAGGCTACAAGCTTTGGCCACATGTTAAGACATTTACTTGCTGATTATCTCCTCTGGATGTTTTCAATGGTGAGTGATTCGGCCTTAAAAGCAAACTAAGCAAAGATTTATGCATTCACATTAGGCATCCATGCCAAATGGATTTGGAATGTGTGCTACCCAACCACGACAAAAAAGTGCTCAACAACGAGATTTCATCAAAGGCTGGCCTTTGGTGGCCCTCTTCCAAGTAAATGTGCATCGTAATTGAATTACATATTGATACATTACAAATGCTTGTACAAGAAAAGAAAGCATGATGAAATCCATAGAACTATTCAGATTCAGAATACCTTGTGAAAGGTGCAGACAGGCATTTACCACCACGACATCAATAGCTTGTGTACAAATACAAGCATGGTGCACATGTCAAGTACAAATACATGTTTGATGCATTTTTGAACCTCGAAGATGCAAAAACTTTGCTATGGAAATTAGATTCCAGGTATTGGGAGACCTTGATGACTTCATTGCACCTCTTATCATAGTTTGGCATTCATTCTTTTTAGAACATGGAATGTGGCCGCACTACTAAATTATTTCTCACCCTAAATTCATATTAACCAATATCATCAATATCTCAAAATATTTTCATTTTGAAAGGCTCTTCAAAAAATGTAAAAAAAAGGAACATATCACGGAAATTTCAAAAAAAAAAATAGATTAAAATATCCCAATACATGTGTCAAATGGAGGAGGAATTGGTTGTTCATTTGCAATGATACTCGCTGTCCATTCTTCCAAGCCTGATTTAGATTGGCTTAATCAGACATATCCTTTGTTAGGGATCATGCCTCTTGTTTGTATTGGCTACCAATGGGAGCAGCTGTGATGACTGACAAGAGGGAACAAGTGGCATTGTATACGGAGATGGTGGCTCCAAGCATAGTGGTGTACTTGGCAGCATAGTGGTGTACTTGGCAGGAGCAAAATGATTGAATCTTTAGGGCGTCCTCAGAAACAAGCACCCTTCATGTATTTATTCAAAGTGAAATCAGAGCTTGTGATACTAAAAGTGGCTTGATTGTGATTAATCGTGATTAGATGCTTTGAGAATAGGTTCTTGTTAATGATATGTTTTCGTGTAATGGGTGGTGACTTTGCATCACATTCTTTTTCTGATAAATTTTTAGCTTCCTCAAAAAAACATCCCTTACATTCTTGACTCTCCCTCATCATAAGTTCATAATACCCTTTATTCTTGCTTCATACAGAAATCTAAAAGGTTATATCAGGCACAGCATGCTTTACCAAGTTATCCTACCCAGTTTTGTCAGTATCATTGCAAATTGGCCAATTTGTATCAGATCGGCCCAAAATCGATTCACAAAGAGCCAATTCGACCCTCAGCTGATTGTTAATATTCTAATATTCTTAAAAAGGTTTTAATATTTTTTCTTAATTGTTTCCTGTTTTTTATATTAAAAAAGAAAAAATGGAAGATTCAGCTCGATTCACTTCAGAATCCAAATCGGCTAATTCTCTGAATCATTTTGAAAATTGATTCAGGTATGATACTGATACTGACAACATTGATCCTACCCATTAGTGTGCACTTGAATAGGCAGCCCAATATAGGAGATTGGGTAAAGTAGGCCAGGTCCAAGTAGGAGCCACAAAGTTTGACAGGTTTACAAAGTTTGGTCAAGAGGTAGCATCCCTTCAAGCAAAGTAATGGCAGTTCAATGGGTTCTAATTCTTCTGACTGAAAGCTATTATCAAGCCAAGGCGGTAGACAAAGAAAGATAATATGTTAGAGTGGATGTGACAGCACTGGCCCGAGAATTGGACTGGAACAGTTCTTTGCAACAACATAAAGGCAGGAATGTGCTCCACACACTTTTAGAAGACACTAGACCTGTGGAAGGAAAGATATGGAATGCTGTCCTTGTTAAAATAGTATATATATATATAATGCATACTATAATGTGTCTGTAATTTTCTTTTTGAGTCAGGTATTTTGGTCTTTTCTCCTTATAATAAAATATCCACTAGGGACTGCGTGTAGCCCTTTTTTATTTTCTCTTTTCTTTAGTCCTTGGCCAAATGACCAAGAGCTCTTTGGTTCTTAGCCAAAGAGCTGTTGGAGGCTGCACAACGGTCAGATTTCTGACCGTTGGGATATCCCAACAGCTCTTTGGAGCTCCCAATAGTCTCTCCTTTGAATGGGGGCTGACTGTATAAAATAGGGGTAAACCCTTCTTGTTTTCTTCAATGCTTGTATTAAGCATTTAATGAATAAAAGCTGATATTTTTTACTTTTGTGTTTTCATTATTGCCTTATTGGCTCTTATATTGTCCCATGGTGGACTTGTGCACGTGCACTTGTGTGATTATAATCATGTAAACCCTTAGTGACTAGTGTTTTTCGAGCTTCCCCATATTTCATTACATGGTATCAAAGCCATAAGTGCTCTTGGACTTGTGGAAGATTGTCATCAAGTGATCATGTTCGTGACAAAGTCTTCTAAGGGATTGTGCTCTCCCCTTTTCCTTTCCACTCTCTTCCTCTTCCTCCCTTGCTCACGCAATGGAGACCAAAATTGACCTTTCCTTCAAGCTTAACGGAAAAAACTACATGATGTGGGCTCCGCCATAGAAAACAATCTCAAAAGAAAAAAGCTTTGGAAATATCTGATAAGCACTATCCCCGAACCCCAACTCAAGCTCACAAAACTAGAAGGGGATCAAGAAGAGGACTTGGAGGGAGATGCTTGTGCCAAAGCCATTGAGGATCATCATAAGTAAGTGGAAAATTGGGAGAGCAACCATGCAAAAATTCTTGATGGTTCATGAACAATGTCGAGCTTAAGATATATGCAAATATTGCTAAATTTTGAAAAGCCAATAAATAAAGTTTGGTTTTTCATGAAAGGTATGTATACCCAAAAGGATCTTGCAAGAGCATATTTTTTGTAAGAAATAGTTAGAACCACCAAGCAAGAGAAAATGAGTATCCAAGACTTTTTTAGTGCTTTGAATCCCCTATAGGATGAACTAGCACATTTAAAACCTAGGTGAGTTACTATTGAAGACATGGAACTTAGCCAAAAACAAATGGAACAAGAGACATTTTTTCAATTCTTGTATGTGCTTCGTCCCGAATTTAAGCAAGTTAGATCTTATCTCCTACATAGATTTACTCATCTTCCTCTTGAAGACGCTATTGCTAAAATTATTCAAGAAGAAACTCGTCTTGGTATGAGTAAAAGTTGTGATGAAGTATTGACGGTATCTAAACCCGACAACCATGTTAAGACCTATAAGCCTTCACACTTTGAAAGGCAAAATAACTATAGTAATAATAATAACTATAGTGGTGGAAGAAAAACGATTATTTGTCATCATTGTAATGAGTCGGGTCATATTAAACCCGTTTGCCCAAAAGTTAAATGGAACATTCAAGTATATGGTTGATTCCATTGAAGAATCTACTCTCAAGAAGGAAGAAGAAGACAAAAATGAAGTGGATCTTAAAAACACACTTGACCAAATATCTATCGCACTTCAACAAATTCTTAAAGTAACTTCTCCTACATCGGGTGCCGCCATTGCCTCCTCAACTTCACCCGGTATATATTCATGGATTCTAAATTCGAGAGCATCTTTCTATATGACTCCTTATAAAAATGCCTTACCCAATATATGCACCAACTCAAACATATCTTGTATTTCTACGGCCGATGAAACCATTTTAAAAATTAAGAGTATAAGACCATTAGATTCTAAAGATCTTAAAAAAAGTTTTGTCCCAAAAGTTAGAGTTGTTTCCAAACTAAATTTAAATCTTTTTTTGGTTTCTCAAATTGCCGACCACGGATGTGAAATATCTTTTTCATTTAAGGGTCGCTTTGTGCAGGATCTCTTGTCCAGGAAGCAGATTGAGCAAGGCCATACGAAGGGAGATCTTTACTTTATGGACTCATTGTCTCTTCCTTTAAAATCATTTTGTACCTATGTCCAAGATAAGGGTATTAAAACTTGACATAAAAGACTTGGACATCCAAGCTATTCTAAAATGTATCTTTTTTCTTTTGAAGGAAAATTTTGTAATGAAAAAGATATGACTTGCAAAGATTGTATTTTTGAAAAAATGAAATCTATCACATTTTCAAAGAGAATCTTTGTTTCAACAAGACCTTTTGAATTGGTGTACTCGGATGTATGAGGACCTTCTCCAGTCATATCTAAAGGTGGTTACTCATATTATGTGACTTTTATTGATGACTTTACTAGATATATATGAGTATACTTTCTTAATTTTAAATTAAAATTTTTCCTTATTTAAAGAATTTCACATCAAAGTTAAAAATTAATTTCAAAGCAATATATCTATTCTTAGATCGGATTCGGGTGAAAAATATCTATCTAATGATTTTCAAAACTATCTAAAACAAAATGGAATTTGACATCAAAGATATTGCCCTAAGACACCTCAACAAAATGGACTAGCGGAAAGAAAACATAGACATATAATAGAAACCACTAGAACTCTACTTATTTCAAAAAATATTCTTAAAAGCTTTTGGCCAAAGCCATTTTAACTTCCACTTATTTGATTAACAAAATGTCATCATCTACTTTAAAAATTGTTTCCCCTTATGAAAAGCTTCTCAAAATGACACCCAATTTTAATCGTTTACTAATTTTTGGTATAGATGTTTTGATTTAAAAAATAATAAACTATGTTTCCAAAGATGTGACATTCCTAGAGGATGAAAATGGTTTTGAAGAGCATAATCAAATGGAGAAAATAGAATATATGTTTTTGTATGATCTCTCTCAAAGAGAAGATATACATACTTACTAATGATGAAATTTTAGACGATATCAACCATGAATATCATAATATTAAGACACCACCGAGTAGTGATGACATTATTAATAGATCTTCTAAAAATATTCAAGTTTATGCCTGGCATGAGCAAAATAATCCTATAAGTGCCTTAGAAAATTTTTCTTAATATAGTGAGCCTATAGAAGAAACATCTCTTAGAAGATCTAGTAGAGAATCTATTCCACCAAATAGGTTTGTTTTTTATGAGTCACTATCTCCTAATTATAGGACTGGACTAATACTATTATATTCATTCCATGAGCCTTCACATTATAATGAAGCTAAAAATGTTCCTCATTTGATTGAAGCTATGAACATAGAACTAGATGCCCTTAAGAAAGCAAAAACATGGAAAGTAATTCCGTTACCTTCAAACAAGAAACCCATTGGATGTAGATGGGTCTTTAAGGTTAAAACCAAGAGGGATAAAACTCTACAAAGATATAAAGCTAAGTTAGTAGTTAAAGGATACTCCCAAGAGTATGGAATTGACTACGAGAAAACCTTTGCACCCATAGCTAGAATGACTAGTGTTAGAACTCTAATCGTCGTTGCTTTAACTAAAAAATAGCCTATATATCAATTAGATGTTAAAAATATTTTTCTTAATGAAGAACTAAATGAAGAAGTTTATATACATCCTCCGCCAGGATTTGATATTGAAAAAGAAAAATCTCTTAAACTTTTAAAGACTTTGTATGGTCTTAAAAAGGCTCATAAGGCTTGGTATGATAGATTTAGTAATGTTATGATTGATTTGAGTTTTTATTCGTGTTATACTGACACTACTCTTTTGTCAAAAGTACAAGTACCAACATTGTCATTCTTTTACTTTACGTAGATGATATGATAATAGTAGGAAATGACAAGCAGAAAGTTAGTAATGTTAAAAATATTTTAAAAGAAATTTTTGATATGTCTGACTCTGGATTTTTAAGATATTTTTTAGGAATTAAAGTTGCATATTCCCCCAAGTGGTTACATCCTTTCTCAAATGAAACTTGTTGTAAATATCTATGTTAAATCCGGAATTATAGATGATAAGAAAGTAGAAACTCCTGAAGTGGTGAATGTTAAACTGAGACTTGAAGATGTGACTCTTCTTGAAGATCTCACACCTTGCAAACAACTAATTGGGTCTCTCACTTATCTGTCTATCACCAGACCAGATATAGTAAATGCATTTCACTCTGCTAGTCAATTTCAACATGTTCCAACAATTGTGCACATGAGTGTTGTACTAAGTGATAGAAATCATAGGTTTCTTCTTTCATACACAAGACCAAGCACAGAATGGAGAGAGAGAACGAGAGAGCTGCAGAAACCCCAAAAATTTGAGGCTGCGGTATTGGCTTCCCATTAGATATATGTTGTTACAATTACTAGGGTACGAAAATACCCATTACACAACAAGTGAAATTTACAATATGTCATTAATGAACACGTGCTTAAATATATAATTAAATAAACTCGAATTGGGTTTGGATAAGAAGTCGTGAATGATGACTTCTTTTCATCCTCCCTCAAGTTGTACATGGTTTTGAACCATGAACAACTTGCCTTTTAACATCGAAAATATGTCCTTGATAAGCCCTTTTGTAAACAAGTCAGCAACTTGATCAGTAGTCTGAACAAATTCCGGTTCAATTTCCTTCTCTTCAACTTTCTGTCTTACAAAATGTTGATTAATTTCAATATGCTTGGCACGACTGTGGTAGATAGGATTAAATGATATGTCGATGGCATTGTCACATAAGAGAATACATTTAGATATCAATTCTCCTACTTCTGTCAACAGATGTTTGATCCATGTTACTTCAGCTGCAGCAACTGCCATTGATCTATATTCAGCTTTTGTGCTTGACCTGGCAATAGCCCTTTGTTTCCTACTGCTCCAAGAGACAAGATTTAGGCCAACGAAAACACAATATCCTGAGATTGACCTGCGCTCATCTGGATCTCTTGCCCAGTCTGCATCTGTGTAAACGAGAAGTTCATGCATGCAATGTTCATTCATACTCTTTCTGTACAGAAGACCATTCCCAATAGTTCCCTTCAAATATCGAAGAATGCGTTTAACAACTTTCATATGCTCAATATGTGGTTCATGCATGAACTGAGATACCTGATTGACTGAATAGACAATATCAGGGCGAGTAAAGGTGAGATATTGAAGCATCCCTACTATCCTGCGATATCCTGTAAGATCCTCGTACAAATCTCCATCTTGGGAACTGAGTTTCTGATGAAGTACACTGGGTGTGCTTAGATGCTTGAAATCTTTTATACCTGCGTTGCTCAGAACATCAATAGTATACTTATGTTGGGAAGTGTCATGCCTTCAATAGTTCTGTCAACTTCTACTCCAAGAAAATATCGTAGTTTACCAAGGTCCTTCATCTTAAACCTGTGGTTCAAGAATTCTTTGACCTGCTCAATATGCTCATTAGAGTTACCTGTAATGATTATGTCATCTACATATATCAATAACAAGGTAACAATATCTTTGCATTTGAATATGAAAAGAGAATGATCAAGAAGAGACCGACTAAAGCCACATTTCTCTATTTCAAGAGAAAAATTGTCAAACCAAGATCGAGAGGCTTGCTTCAAACCATATATAGCTCTCTTTAATCTACACACATATTCTTTGGAGTTCCCTTCTACGTACCCAGTGGGCTGCTCCATGTACACTTCCTCCTTCAGAGTTACATGTAGGAATGCATTTTTTACATTCAGTTGACTGATAATCCACTGATGCTCAATGGCCAATGATAGTATGCTTCGAATAGTGCCCATTTTCACAACCGGACTGAAGATCTCATCATAGTCTTGTCCTTGCTCTTGGGTGAAACCCTTGGCAACCAGTCTAGCCTTATATCGCTCAATAGTACCATCCGACTTATACTTTATTTTATATACTCACTTGGACCCAACCACATTTCGATCATGTGGTCTGCGAACGATCTCCCAAGTGCCACATTCATGAAGTGCCTCCATTTCTTCATTCATAGCTTCAATCCATCGCTTAGAATTTGCTGCTTGATAAAAATTTTCGGGCTGATCTTCCTTACCTAAAGAGGTTAAGAAGAGTTGGAAATCCATAGTGAAATTCTCATAAATAACTCATCTATTAATAGAATGTCGAGGTCGAGTGGATCTCCTGAGAACAAAGGATGAAACAGAAACAGAAGAAGAATTCATCTCCTGATCAGAGTTGGGAAGGATCCCCTTCTCACGTCAAGAGTAAACAATGCCCTTATACCTTTCGAGAGCCAGGAGTGGATATGAAATGACACTTTCTTGAATCCTTTGTACAAAATCAGACATGTTTCCCTCATCTCTTTGATTACATTCTGAAGGACAAATATCATCAACACTAGAAAAGAGATCAGAGTTCAACCAGGGGTGATAAACTTCAATTTCAGGAGAGGTGTTAACATTGTGGTCAAAATTCAATTAATCAAATACAACACTCATGGATATTTTGATACGCTTGCTCACGGGATCATAGCATATGTACCTTTTATAATCATCAGCATACCCCACAAATCTGCACTTCAAGGCCTTATCCTGAAACTTGTGCTGCATTGAACTGTCAACATGAAGATAACATACATACCCGAATACCCGCAAATCATGATAATTTGGATGAACACCATGTAAAGAAAGATAGGGTGATTTGTTTTTCAAGATATTCATGGACAATCGGTTTATGATATGAACTGCTGTATGAAAAGCCTTTGCTCAGAAGGTAACTGAAAGGTTACTATCATGCATCATGCTCATTGCACTCTCGACAATATGGCAATGCTTTCGTTCAATAATCCCATTTTGTTGAGGTGTATAAGAGCAAGACACCTGCCTAAGTATTCCATTTATCCAGAGAAAATTAATAAAGTTATTTGAGGAGAATTCACCCCCTCCATCACATTGAAAACAAAGGATATTATCAGAGAAATGATTTTGAACAAAGGAATGAAAATTCTGAAATAACTTGAATGTTTCAGATTTACATTTCATAAAGAGAATCCATATATAGAATAACTATCAACAAAAATGAGATAGTATCTGATGCCAGACATGGAGGGAACTGGAGTCAGACCCCAAACATCAGAACAAATAATTTTAAATGATCTTGAAGTTCTTTTATTAATAGAATGAAATGGAAGAACGTAACTCTTACATTGAAGACAACTAGAACATTTTTTATCATTGACATTTAAACTTAGACTTGACTTGGGAATAAGATTGCTTGAAACAAGCTTTTCAATAAAACGACTACTATAATGACCCAGACGACCATGACAAAGATTCAGCTTAATACACTCAGAAAGACTAAAAACATTCTCAGAAGGAACTGAAGAAGATGATGTGAGCTTCAAGGTGGAAGGATTCTCTTGTCGTTTTCCTTCAGCGAACGTTTCCCTCTTATGAAGGTCCTTGACACAAACAGAAAAAAGAGTAAACTCAACTAAAGCATTGATGTCATCTACAAGCTTAGAGACATAAACAATATTTTTCTTGATATTCGGGGCATAAATGACATTTGAAAGAGCAAGAGAAGTGGACATAGGAATGATAGAGTTTCCAATGTGAGAAATACGATGGTGAGATCCATCTCCAGTGACTATACTATTTCTACCAGCATAAAGAACAAGAGTTAGGAGCTTACCGGCATCACCAGTGACATGAGTGGCTACACCAGAATCGACATACCAAGTGCCCTGATAATTTTGTTTTAAATTCAATTTAGCTAGAGCAGATAATAATAACTCCTTGACCTCGCCACTGTTCTTCAATTTATCTGACACCTTTTTTGGCTCTGGTTGTTTGCCTCTATTTTGAGGATTAAACTAACAATTAGCTTTGATATGCCCCCTTTTATTGCATAGAAAACATGTGGGTATTGATCTTTGCCCTTGGCCATTGGGAGGAATATTGGGTGTAGGTAATATTCCACAACTTGTCCATTTCTTTCTTGACCCCCTCTTTTCCGAAAATCATGCCTACCACGTCCTCACCCATAGGCAACTCCTGTGGCAAGAACATCGTGTGCTCCAACATGAGCATGAGTATCTTCAGAAAATCCCTTCAAGGTCATCTCATACTGTAAAAGCTTGGCACGAAGATTTTCAAACGTAGGTAAATCTGACACACAATAAGGAAGTAACCATCATATGATAATCCGATCCCAACCCACTCACAGTTTGTTGCACCATATCTTTGTTACTAACTGTGCATCCCATAATGGCCAATTGATTTGTAATAGTCTTTATTTTGTTCAAGTACTCCATAATAGTCATGGAGTCCTTCCTCAACATTTGAAACTCTTTCTTTAAAAATAATACTCTAGACTGAGAAACTTGAGAATATGTTTGAACCAGTCGATGCCATAATTGCATTGTTGAGCAGTCATCTGGAATTGCCACAAGCACTTCTTGTGACAATGTAAAAGTGATATAGGCAACCAACGCCTGATCTCGCTTCATCCAGGATACATACTCAGGATTCTAACATAGGTAATAGAAAGATCGCCCTCACCATTTTTTTCTTCTTATGGTATGAACTCTAGAAGAACAGGAACAAAACCATCCAGATGTCCAAAAAGGTCCTGACTTCTTATGAATGGTATGATTTGTCGCTTCCAAGTTAGGAAATTGGAATTGTTCAGTTTCTCAGACACGAGTTGATTAAGAAAGTTTGAGGAAAGACCAGACTGAGAATGAGGAAATGAGTCCATATTCTATTGAAACCGAAAACAAGAAAAAATAAGAAATAAGAAAATGACTTTACGACAAAGACCCAACTACTATTGAATTCTAATATAATTCAGAACAAAAATTTAATATCAGAGAATTTTGCTGCCACCTTTTTTTTCTTTTTCTTTTTTAACGATTGGTAAACCCAAGGCAAAAAACCAGAACTATGCAGTAAGAATCTGTTCTGGATAAAATTCAATCAGAAAGGGGTACGTTATTTTGAAAATAACGTGTTTTCTTTTAGAATATGAGAGAATATAGAGAAGCGGTACAAAACAGAGAAGAAAATGGATTCAAATATGATATTAGTTAATCAAGACAGATTTGGGATCACTTCCGAATCTGAATCTGATGTGACGTCAATGTGCAAAAGGTTTTGACGTGATCCTCTTCAACCTTTGAAAACACGCATAGATCAAATCCAATCTTGCATGATTATTTAAGTTGTTAATATGTAAGATCACGTGCAACAATATGACAATATGAAAAGAAGAATATTAGGCAAATAAAGAATCAGAAATATGACAATATGAACAAATCCAAGTTTTGGAAGAGAAATACGTTGGATTTTGTAAGAAGGAGAAACACGTTATTTTGAATGGTTTGATTTGAAGACAAGAAGAATAAAGGAGGAAATCAATAAGAGCAATAAAAAAGAGGATAAGGAGAAAGAAGAAGATCTTGGATTTAAAAGAAGATGGAGAAGGGAGAAGCTTTACCGGATGTTCATAAGAAGATCACGATCCTCAAGGTTGGATCTGGTGCTATGATACCATGATAGAAATCGTAGGTTTCTTCTTTCATACACAAGACCAAGCACAAAATGCAGAGAGAGAACGAGAGAGCTGCAGAATCCCCAAAATTGGAGGTTGCGGTATTGGCTTCCCATTAGATATATGTTGTTACAATTACTAGGGTACGAAAATACCCATTACACAACAAGTGAAATTTACAATATGCCATTAATGAACACGTGCTTAAATATGTAATTAAATAAACTCGAATTGGGTTTGGACACCAGTAGTGAATGATAACTTTTTTTCATTAAGGACCATCAGATATATCAAAAACACCATAACTAAAGAGCTCTTTCTATCTTCATCCTCATCTTTAGGCTTACTTGCTTATACTAATGTTGATTGAGGATGAAATCCCAATGATATAATCTCAACTACTGGTTTTTGTGTTTTTCTAAGAGATTCTCTAAGTGCCTGGAGATGCAAAAAACAACAGAAGGTCTCATTATCTTCTAATGAAGCCGAATACAGAGTTGTGACTGTGAAAATATCTCAAAAAGGAGATAAAGTGTGCGATAAGCACAACACCACCAATGTGCACAAATGCACAAGAACACTTAGAACAAATGTACACGAAGGTACAATAATGAAACTCAAATGCACAAAGGCATACAAAATATAAAGAATTTTATTGAGAAGAATGGAGAACAAAAGCTCCAAGAAGTAGTTTTTACAAAGGGGGAACTCCCCTATTTATAAGCACGCAAGGAGCCTTGGAGGGGCTCCACTAGCTGTTGGAGCCCCTCCAACGGTTAGAATTCTAACCGTTGGAGAGGCTCAACAGCTAGTGTTGAGCCCCCTCCAAGTTGACTTGAGTCAAACAAAAAAAGAAAAAAGAAAATGAAAAGAAAAGAAGAAAAAGTAAAAGTACAAAAATATTACAACATATTCATAATTATTGTTGAGAATAGGTGGTTTTATGTTAAGTTCTCTTATATTAGAGGCTTTCTGAATTTTTGTTCTCATAAGGGCTTATATGTAATTTTTCCTTTTTGCCTCTCTCTATTTAATATAGAGAGAAGCCCTAGCCTAATTAATGTATTGAGTTTTTTGTGCAGCCGTCTCTCTCTCTCTCTCTCTCTCTCTCTCTCTCTCTACACAGGTGGCTGCTTCCTCCTTCCACATGGTATCAGAGCTTACGATCCTAGGAGCGTGATCTACACCAGGAGCGTGACCCACATCAGGAGCGTGATCTGCTGCAACGATCTCGAACCAGGTGTGGATTTGTTATCAGATCTAATGACCAACTAGGGAGCGATATTCAGGTCTGGCTATCGTGCCCCTGTCGTGATTTGTATTCCTTCGTATGGCTGTTTGTTCTTTGAAGAAATGAACTTCCTGTGTTAGCAGTAGTGATTTACAGCATGCTGTCGTGAATGTCATGGTTGTCACGCTCTCTGTCGTCAGATCTAAGGATGGATCTCCTCCTGTCGTGATTCCCTGGAGCCGTAACCATTTCCTTTGAATATTTTTTTTTCGTGGGGTTTGTTTTGTCATCTCCTGTCGTGATTCTCTGGAGATTGACGTGTTCCTGCTGGTGCGTGCTGTAGCTGTTGGCTGTTCATGTTGTTTGGCTTATGTGTTGCTGCGTTCCAGCATGCTGTTTGGCCTGCTGGTGCGTGCTGTAGATGTTGGCTGTTCATGCTGTTTGGCTTCTGTTCAGCCGTGAGCTGTTGGCTTCTGTGTTGCTGCGTGATTCTGGATTTTTTTTGTGTTTGTTGCGTATGATAGAGATATGATTGCTCTAGTTAATTGTCTTCTGAAGACTTATTGGTAGTTATGCTTTATATGTTTGGGGAACAGCAGTTGTCGTGTTCATCAGTGTTGCAACTGAATATTATTGTTAGCCGTGGTGTATTTGGTGCAGCTATCCCTTTGTCGTAACAGCAGCAGGAGTGATTACCTGCTGGTTGTGGACTGTTTTCTTGTTTGGAAACAGCGGGGCTGATTCCTTACAGTGTTGAAAATTCTACTTGGATTCTTGCTGTTCTAGTGAACAGTATGGCTGAAAATTCGAAAAGTGATTCTAAAATGGAATAGATTGGGGAGTATAAGGCTTTTGCCAACCCCTTCTCGTATGGCTCTTCTGTAAGGTTGAATGAAACCAACTATGCCAGGTGGTCCAGAACCTTTATGATGTCGGTATCTGGACATCGTCGAAAACACATTTTGTTGGAAGGCGAACCCACTGAGAAATTGGGAAAATATGTTACTTGGGATGAAGATAATGACATTGTTATGTCATGGATCATGAATAGTGTTGAACCCCATATTGCAGATGGATTGATCTACTATAATACAGCCAAACTGATGTGGGACAATCTTCGTGATACATACTCACAAGAAACGAATGTGAGTCGTATCCTGCAAGTCGAACAGGAAATATATAACTTGCAACAGGGAGATCAGACCTTGGCCCAGTACTATGCCTCTGTCAAAGCTGCGTTTGAAAGACTTAATGCTCACAGACCTCTTTGTTGCTCGAAGCAAAAGGATCATCAAGAACAAACCATGGTTGCTCGTTTTCTTACAGGTCTTTCTTCAGATTTCTCTGTTGCAAAAGTTCAAATGTTGACTGGATCAGATGTTCCCACTCTTGCTGATGCTTACAATCGTCTGAGTAGACTTGCTATCTCACTGCCACAATCTCAGCAAATAACTCAGTCATCTGCTCTTGTGGTTCCATCTAGTTATGGGCGTGGAAATATTCAGAATATCAGAGGACGAGGACGTGGACGTGGTATGGGTGGCAGAGGAAAGCTTCAATGTACATACTGTGGAAAATCTGGACATTTAGAAGATCGTTGCTGGGATAAGCATGGTCGGCCAACCTCTTCTTCATCAAAGTCATATACTCCTAAAGCAAATGTGACTACTATCGAGGCTACAAATGTACAAAAGAATATCGCTGAAAATGAGAGTAGTATCACCCTTAGTCGTGCGGAATATGATGAGCTGATCGCACTTCGACCTTTGAGTTCCACTCCTCCTGTAGCTGGTGTTGCATATTCAACAGGAAATCATCTTCATCCGACTGATAGTAAGTGGGTTATTGACTCTGGTGCATCCAGACATTTGTGTGGCAATTCTCGTGTTTTTTCAGATCTAAAGGATATTAAGGCTCAGATTGGAGTCTCCTTAGCCGATGGGAGCTCCTCCCCGGTTGTTGGTCAGGGAAATATTTTTATATCCTCATTACAGTTGAAAAATGCTCTTCATGCTCCAAATTTTCCTCAAAGTCTACTCTCTGTTAGTTGCCTTATAAAAGAACAAAACTGTAGAGTAATATTTGATCCAATGGGTTGTCATTTTCAGGATTTGCTGACGGGGAAGAAGATTGGTGGAGGCTATGAAGAAAATGGAATTTACTACCTACATCATCCAATGGGTACTGTTCATGCTGCAGTGGAACATTTATTCAATCTTGTTCAGTGGCATCGTCGTCTTGGTCATCCTTCATTGTCAAAGCTTCGGTCGGTCTTTCCTCAGATTCCTTCCACCACATCATTTCAGTGTGAGGCATGTCAGTTGGGCAAGCATCATCGAAGTTCATTTCCTTCGAGTCAGAGTCAGTCTAGTAATAAAGTTTTTGAACTTCTTCATGCAGATGTATGGGGTCCTAGTAAGATTCCTACTAGGACTCAGTGTCGTTATTATCTTGTTATTGTTGATTTTTCTAAGTTGTCATGGGTATTTTTAATAAAAGAACGATCTGAAGTTCCAAGTATTATAAAATCCCTAATTCTTGAAATAAAAACTCAGTTTGAATCTATTGTCAAGATTGTTCGCACTGATAATGCTCTCGAGTTTAAATCAAAAGGTCTGTTACAATTTTACCAAGATCATGGCATCCAACCCCAAACTTCCTGTGCCTATTCATCTCAACAAAATGGGGTGGCTGAGCGAAAACATCGACATCTCTTTGATGTTGCCAGGACCATTATGATTCAATCCAATGTTCATGCGTCATACTGGGGTGATGCGATTACCACAGCTTGCTATCTGATCAACCGCATGCATTCGTCTTCTGTGGGTGATCAAATTCCATTACATATCCTAAAACCTAATGCTCCCCTTCTCTTTATCTCCAAAAATATTTGGATGTGTTTGTTTTGTACACAAACTTGGCCCTGACCGTGATAAATTAGCCGCTCAAGCTACAAAATGCATATTTATCGGTTATCCAAAAAATCAAAAGGGCTATCGATGTTATGATCCTATTTCTCGCAGAGAGTATGTCAGTGCGGATGTATCTTTCCTGGAATCCTCTCCATATTACTCTATTTCCAGTTCCTCGCTGCAGGTTGATCCAGCTGAGTCTTTTCCATTACCTATACCTCCTTTTCCTTTGGAATCTGTGCCCCCATTACCGAACCAAACTTCATCCACGTCCAAATTTAATAATCCTCCATTGGTATATGTGCGTAGAGCTCTACTTCCGCAAGAGCCTTCATCTTCTTCTTCTCCTGAGGTAAGTTCTACTGACAATAGTGATCTCCAGGATTATGATAACAGGCCTATTGCTCTACGAAAGGGGACAAGACAATGTACCTTATATCCCATATCTCACTGTCTCCCATGCCCGCATTGGACATCAGATGAAGACTTTTATTTCAGCCTTATCTGCTGAAACTATTCCTCTGAACTATCAACAGGCAGAACTTGATACTCGCTGGAAGCTGGCTATGCAAGAAGAAATGACAACCTTAATATCTCAGCATACCTGGGATCTGGTTGATTCCCCAGCTGATGCTGACATTGTTGGATGTAAATGGGTATATACAATAAAGTATAAATCTGATGGTTCTATTGAAAGGTACAAGGCCAGATTAGTCGCGAAAGGGTATACTCAGACATATGGAATTGACTTCTTTGAAACATTTTCTCCTGTTGCACGGATGGGTACCATTCGTCTTGTTCTCTCAGTAGTTGTTCAACATGGTTGGAGCTTGTGCCAATTAGATGTGAAAAATGCATTTCTATATGGGGATCTATCTGAGACCGTTTACATG
The DNA here is from genome assembly GCF_984573655.1 of Nuphar pumila. Classification (NCBI taxonomy): domain Eukaryota; kingdom Viridiplantae; phylum Streptophyta; class Magnoliopsida; order Nymphaeales; family Nymphaeaceae; genus Nuphar; species Nuphar pumila. The sequence goes on from NC_143254.1 coordinate 36,699,840, forward strand.
CAACAACCTCCAGGGTTCGAGATTGAGGGGGAGTGTCAGAAGGTGTGTAGATTGAGAAAGGTGATTTATGGTTTGAAACAAAGTCCTCGTGCATGGTTTCAAAAGTTGTTTGAAGTGATGTCAAGCTTTGACTTTAATAGATCAGCAGCAGATCATACCCTTTTTATAAAGAAAACTAGCTCTGGCATAGTTGTTATGGTAGTATATGTGGATGACATCATTCTTACAGGAGATGATGTGAAAGCTATTGAAGCCACAAAGGCTCATCTTCAAAAACACTTTGTTACAAAAGACCTTGGTTCACTCAGGTATTTTCTGGGTATAGAAGTTGCTAGAGGCCGTGAAGGGATGGTTTTGTCTCAACGGAAGTATGTTCTTGACTTATTAAAGGAAACGGGCATGTTGGGAGCTAAACCAGCTAATATTCCCATGGACCATAAAGTTCAGTTGTTTGAAGAAGGGTCAAAACCTGTTGATAGCAAAAGCTATCGCTCCCTAGTAGGAAAGTTATTATATGTAACTGTGACCAGGCCGGATATTGTTTTAGCAGTAAGCAAAGTTAGCCAGTTTATAGACAAACCAACTGAGGTACACTGGAATGCAACCATAATGATTCTCAGATATCTAAAATCCTCTCCTGGAAAGGGGTTATTGTTCAGGAAAGGTGGAACTCTGGAGATAGTAGCCTATTCTGATGCTGACTATGCTGGATCTGTAGTAGATAGAAAGTCTACCACAGGATTCTGTGTGTTTTTGGGAGACAACTTGATTTCATAGAGAAGTAAGAAACAAAATGTGGTTTCCAGGTCGAGTGCAGAATCAGAATATCGGGCTATGGCTCAAACAGCTGCTGAATTGATATGGGTTCGCACTGTTCTTCATGATCTCCAGGTGAAGGTTACCTCTCCAATGACAATGATGTGTGATAACAAAGCGGCAACATATATAGCAAACAATCCTGTCTTTCATGAGAGAACAAAGCACATTGAGGTTGATTGTCACTATGTAAGAGATATGATTCAAGCTGGTCATATCACAACCAAATACCTAAAGTCGGAAGACCAAGTTGCAGATATGTTTACAAAACCTCTTGCTAGGCCAAACTTCTCAAAATGTTGTGACAAACTGAGCATGATTGATATCTATGCTCCAGCTTGAGGGGGAGTGTTGAGAATAGGTGGTTTTATGTTAAGTTCTCTTATATTAGAGGCTTTCTAAATTTTTGTTCTCATAAGGGCTTATATGTAATTTTTCCTTTTTGCCTCTCTCTATTTAATATAGAGAGAAGCCCTAGCCTAATTAATGTATTGAGTTTTCTATGCAGCCGTCTCTCTCTCTCTCTCTCTCTCTCTCTCTCTCTCTCTCTCTCTCTCTCTCTACACAGGTGGCTGCTTCCTCCTTCCACAATTATGAATATGCGCAAAAGAAGGGAAATGACTATAATACCCTTGCGGGTTTTACAAGAAGAGAGAGAAACATATATATTTACATATATATATATATAAAGATAGATACATATACATATATACATCATGTATATATGTATATGTATCTCTCTTTATATATATGTAAATATTTACATAAGAGAGATACAATTTAACACCCTCCCTCAAACTTAGGGCATAATGACCGAAAGTTTGCTAAGGAGAAAGTTGAATCTTGAAGAGCAAAGCGCCTTGGTGAAGAAATCTGCCAATTGATATTCTGAAGTCACATAAGGAAGGTCGATGACTTTTTGTAGACATGCCTCTCTGACATAATGGCAGTCCATCTCAATATGCTTTGTCCGCTCATGAAAAGTGTGATTCTTAGCAATATAGATTGCACTCTTATTATCACAACACATCTTTGTGGGTTCTTGAATTGGAATTCCCATGTCTTGCAGCAACTGATGAATCCAGACAATCTCCATAGTTGTTGTTAAAATGTAAAACTGTACATATATGTATATATAATAATATTATATTATTATATATATAAATACATTTTTAATTTCTTTCTTTTCTGTATTTTTTTTCCTTTATTTTTATTTTTTGTCTTTATGTCATCTAGTTCAGTTTGAACTAGAATGACTGTTGCTAGTCAAGTCCTGTCCAGACTTGACTAGCAATAGAGCTGTTGGACTGACACAGTCCAACAGCTCTTAATAGAGCTGTTGGACTGACACATTCCAACAGCTCTAAATAGAGCTGTTGGACTGTGCCCAACAGCTCTATTGAGTCCTCTTTCAGCTGTGTATATAAAGGGGTGCAGCCCCTCTTGTATTTCACTCCAATGCTTCTTAAGCAATTGGTTTTTCATATCAATAAAGAATACATTTTTATTTTTATTTTTATTTTGTTTCCAGTTATACCCTTTTTAAGGGTTATGCTTTAGTGTCATTCTTGACACTTGCTCTTGTTAATCAAAGCTCGTGTTTCGAAGATCCCCATTTCATTTCATGGTATCAGAGCCGCGGAAGTACTAAATCTTGAGGAAAAGCTGCCTCGGTTTCCGTGCCCATTTGCAAAAGTGTTCGCCACTTGAAGAGAAGTGTTTTATCACTTCATTGGAGAAGATTTCACATCTTGTTGTATTGTTTTTTTTTTCTTTCTTTCTCATTTTCCTTCTTGTTTCTCTTCTATCCCTATTCTTTCTCTCCTTGTAATCGATGGATGACAATGATAAAGTCACCATCATGCCTATGAAACTAAGCGATACGAACTATGTAACATGGGCTTCAATCATGAAGCACCATATATGGGGAAAAGGCTTATGGGGGATTGTGGATGGTTCCGATTCGGAACCTAAGCTATCTCTTACTAAAAAGGAGGGAGATAAAGACATCCCTCTATCGGAAGAAGAGAAAATCAAGGCTATTGCCTCATACGAGAAGAAATGGAAAGAATGGAGAATATCTCATGTGAAGATAATGTCATGGCTTATCAATAGCGTTGACATTAAAAAATGCTCAAGTCTTGCCAAATTTGATCATGCCGATAAGGCATGGGAATACCTTAAGAATATGTATTCCCTTAAAGATATTGCACATGTGTGCAACCTCCAAGAAAAAGTTCGAATGATGACACAAGGAGACAAAACTATTCGTGAATATTACAATGGGTTGTCCGAACTTTGGGAAGAACTTTCCCTTTTAGAACCAAAGTGGCATTGTGCCGAAGACATCGAGCTTCGTCAGAAACAACTCGATGTTAAACATTTTTACCAGTTTATCACTGGATTAAGGCCGGAATTTGAAGCCACTAAATCGGCCCTACTTCACCGGGGAAAAATTCCTTCTATTGTTGAAACTATTGAAGAGTTAACAATGAAAGAAAATCGTCTCCGGAAAGGTTCTTTAAAAATTGAAGATGATTCCGTTTTAGCCGTGTCTAGACCAGGGAATCATGTTCGATCATATAGGCCTCCTCACTTTAACCGACAAAATGGTGACTATGATAAGAAGAAAGTTATTTGTCATCACTGTCATGAATCGGGACACTACAGGCCACAATGTCCCAAACTTAAGGAGCTGAGAGAAAAAAGAGCTGCAATTGCTGGATCTGAGCCTAAAGATCAAGATGCACCAGTTTCCCTGGCCCAACTAATGGAGATCCTTCAGCCTCTCATCAAAGGTGCCTCTTCCTCATCTAAAGCTTCAACCGGCGCAGCAGCCTCATCTTTTTCTGATTTAGGTAAAATTTCTTGGCTTCTTGACTCCGGTGCATCTTTTCATATGACCCCAAATAATCAAAGTCTATCCAAATGTGTTAAAAATAAAACAAGTGTGTCAAAGGTCTTTACTGCTGATGGGACTTCTCTTGAAATAGAAGGAATAGGAGATTTTGAAAAAATTTATAAAACAAAAAAAATTTTTATTCCAGAAATTAGACATGTTCCCAAATTAAATTTAAATCTTTTATCTGTATCTCAAATTTCTGATTATGGGTGTAATATTTCTTTTTCTTCTCATGGTTGTTGGGTACAGGATCGCCAGTCAGGCAAGTTGATTGGGGAAGGCCATAGAGAAGGAGGACTCTATTACATGAATTTTTTGGAAATGCCGAAGAAAGCTTTTTGTTATAATATTCAAAAAATAGAGTTGGAACTGTGGCATAAGAGACTTGGTCACCCACATATAGCCAAAATCCAACATTTTCCAAATCTAGGGAAATTTTGTAACTCTGAATCATTTGATTGTAAAGATTGTATTCTCGGCAAAATGAAAAGATTACCATTTCAGAACAGAACCTTTTTCTCTTCAAGACCACTTGAATTAATACACTCGGATGTTTGGGGTCCTGCACCAGTAATTTCTAAAGGAGGATTTGTTTACTATGTTATTTTTGTCGATGATTTCTCCCGACATACGTGGATGTACTTTCTCAAACATAAGTCTGAAGTATTTTCATACTTTCAAACTTTTCATAATATGGTTAAAAACAAATTTCAAAATGATATTACTATTTTTCGCACAGATTCAGAGGGAGAGTTTTTATCCACAGATTTTCAAAATTATCTTAAATTGCATGGCATCACACATCAAAGATCTTGTCCTTATACACCTCAACAAAATGGACTGGCAGAACGAAAACATTGCCATATTATAGAAACCACTAGAACTTTATTAATAGCAAATCAAGTCCCTAAAGACTTTTGGGCAGAAGCTGCCTTAACTGCCACCTATCTCATTAATAGGATGCCATCTTCTTCATTACAAAATATCACTCCCATTGAAAAACTTATGAACATTTCTCCAGACTACTCTAGATTAAGAATATTTGGGTGCAAATGTTTCATATTTACTGACAAAAATGATAAACTTTCCCCTCGTGCGATTCCCTGTGCCTTTTTAGGATATGCTGAAAACCAGAAAGGTTATAGATGTTTTGACTTCAAAAATAATAAACTATATGTGTCTAGAAATGTTTCCTTTCTTGAAAAGGAGAGCTTCTTTGATTTTAGAAAATTAAAAGACGTCACTGAGTACTCCTTTTTGCTAGATCTAACATCAACATCTGATGAATATGACCTTGATTGTAACTTTGATGATGATCCAAGAATTATTGATCTTAATGTTGAAAATGAAGAAGTTCATAGAGATACTAGTATTCAATATTCCAGGCGACAAGAGTCTAATACTCCATGTGCACTTGAGAAATATTCTAACATTCCAACTAGACAATCATCCCGAATCTCGAGGCCTCCAGAAAAGTTTGTATCATACGAGTCTTTCTCACCCACATATAGGGCAGTTATTGCATTAATTCACTCATATGAAGAACCATCCACATATTTTCAAGCAAAAAATGATATCAAATGGATAGAAGCCATGAAAGTTGAATTAGATGCACTTGAAAAGGCTTCTACATGGAATATTCAAGATCTTCCTCCAGGGAAGAAAACTATAGGATGTCGATGGGTTTATAAAATTAAAACCAAGAGTGATGGTACTCTTGAAAGATATAAAGCCCGTTTAGTAGCCAAAGGTTATGCCCAAGAATATGGGATTGATTATGAAGAAACCTTTGCTCCGGTGGCTCGTATGACTACTGTCCGAACCTTAATTGCCTTAGCTTCTATCAAAAAATGGTCTATTTTTCAAATGGATGTCAAAAATGCTTTTTTAAATGGAAAGCTAGTTGAAGAAGTATATATGGAACCCCCTCCTGGTCTAAGTATTCCTAAGGGTAAAGTCCTTCGCTTAGAAAAAGCTCTTTATGGACTTAAACAAGCACCAAAAGCTTGGTATGATAGGTTTAGTCGTGTTATGATTGATATTGGTTTTCAATTCTGTTTAACTGACACTGCTTTGTTTATTAAGAATTCTGATGCAGGGATCATTGTGCTTCTTCTCTATGTGGATGATATGATCATCACCGGAAGCGATAAACATGGAGTTGAAACAATCAAAACACTTCTTAAATCTCATTTTGAAATGACTGATTTGGGCTTGTTGAGATATTTTTTAGGCATTGAAGTTGCTTATTCTCCTAGAGGATATTTATTATCTCAGACTAAATTTGCTTTTGATATTGTTTTCAGGTCTGGTATTACTGATGATAAGAAAGTTGACACTCCAGAAGTTGTTAATGTTAAAATGAAGATTGATGATGGAGAACTTCTTGCAGACCCTACTCCTTACAGACAGCTTGTCGGGGCACTTTCCTATCTATCCATTACCAGACCAGATATAGCACATGTTGTTCATACAGCAAGTCAATTTCAACATGCTCCTACTTCTGTTCATATGGGAGCAGTCATGCGTATTATCAGATACATCAAGTCCTCTCTTTCACGAGGACTTTTCTTATCTTCCTCCTCTTCTCTTGATTTAATTGCATATACTGATGCTGATTGGGGAGGTGATCCCAATAACAGACACTCAACCACTGGCTTTTGTGTCTTTTTAGGGAAATCATTAATCTCGTGGAGGTGTAAAAAGCAGCAGAAGGTATCTCTCTCATCCACCGAAGCTGAATACAGAGCCATGGCAACCACGACCATGGAAGTAGTTTGGCTCCGACGACTGCTTGCTGACATGGGAGTTGAAGCAACAAAGGCTTCACAAATGTGTTGTGACAACAAAAGTGCGATCTACATTGCCAGTAACAGAACATTCCACGAACGCACCAAACACATCGAAATGGATTGTCACTACGTCAGAGAGGAATATCTACACGGGATAATTGATCTGCCATATGTCACTTCAGAATATCAGTTAGCAGACCTCTTTACAAAGCCTCTCGCTGCTCCCCGATTTCACTTTCTCTTAGACAAACTTTCGCTCATTGTACCGTAAGTTTGAGGGGGAGTGTTAAAATGTAAAACTGTACATATATGTATATATAATAATATTATATTATTATATATATATATATAAATACATTTTTAATTTCTTTCTTTTCTGTATTTTTTTTCCTTTATTTTTATTTTTTGTCTTTATGTCATCTAGTTCAGTTTGAACTAGAATGACTGTTGCTAGTCAAGTCCTGTCCAGACTTGACTAGCAATAGAGCTGTTGGACTGACACAGTCCAACAGCTCTTAATAGAGCTGTTGGACTGACACATTCCAACAGCTCTAAATAGAGTTGTTGGACTGTGCCCAACAACTCTATTGAGTCCTCTTTCAGCTGTGTATATAAAGGGGTGCAGCCCCTCTTGTATTTTACTCCAATGCTTCTTAAGCAATTGGTTTTTCATATCAATAAAGAATACATTTTTATTTTTATTTTGTTTCCAATTATACCCTTTTTAAGGGTTATGCTTTAGTGTCATTCTTGACACTTGCTCTTGTTAATCAAAGCTCGTGTTTCGAAGATCCCCATTTCATTTCAGTTGTAGAAGCCATGGCTCGATATTCTGCTTCGGTGGACGATAGAGACACCTTCTGTTGTTTCTTACATCTCCATGAGATCAGAGATTCACCTAAAAAATGCAAAAGCCTGTAGTGGAGTGACGATTATTTGGGTCACCTCCCCAATCAGAGTCAGTATATGCAATTAAATTTAACTCAGAAGATGAGGAAAGGAAAACTCCCTTATTTAAAGTTCCCTTTATGTATCTGACAACTCGGAGAACGGCACTCATATGAATGGATGTAGGAGCATGCTGAAATTGGCTTGCAGTATGCACGACATGAGAGATGTTCGGCCTTGTGATGTTAAGATACATTAGAGATCCCACAAGTTGCCGGTAGGGGGTAGGATCCTCCAAAGGTTTCCCATCATCAATCTTCATTTTTTATCCCACAATTTCAGGGGACTCACAGATTTTATCATCAGTAATACCTGATCTGTCAAGAATCTCACAAGCAAGTTTAAATTGAGACAAAAAATAGCCTCTATGAGAGTAGGCTACCTCGATACCAAGAAAGTAAGTCAGATACCCCAAGACATTTCAAACCTTTCTTTTAAAGTGGTTTTAATGTTCCTGATGCCCTTTATGTCACTACCTGTTATCAACATATCATCAACATACAACAGTAAAATCACAATTCCTGCATTAGACTTTTTGATGAACAGAGCAGTGTCAGTGTAGCATGAGGTAAAACTATTTTGAACCATCACATCATTAAATCGATCATACCAAGCCTTAGGGGCTTGTTTTAAACCATAAAGCGCTTTTTGCAAACGAAGGACTTTTCCCTTTGGTACGTTCATACCAGGAGGAGCATCCATGTAGACTTCTTCATTAAGGTCCCCATTTAGAAAGACATTTTTAACATCCATTTGGTGAATATTCCATTGTTTAATAGATGCAATGGTGATCAAACATCTTACAGTAACCATTGGTGCAACGGGGGCAAAGGTTTCTTCGTAATCGATGCCGTATTCTTGACTATATCCTTTTGCGACAAGACGGGCTTTATATCTTTCGAGAGTGCCATCACTCTTGGTTTTGACTTTAAAAACCCATCTACATCCTATTGTTTTCTTTCCTTTTGGAAGACATTGAAAAACCCAAGTTTTGGCTTTGTTGAGGGCTCTAAGTTCGTTGTCCATGGCATCCCTCTACTCTATCATTTCCTTAGCTTCCTTAAAATTTTTAGGTTCTTGATATGAGTGAATGGCACTAAGACATGCCCTATGCTTTGGAGAAAAAGACTCATAGGATATAAATCTAGAAGGATTTTTCCTAGATCTTTCAGTTCTTCGAGAGTGGTTGGAAGATTCACTAAGGTCATTATATTTCTCTATTGCACTTCTAAAAGTGCTTTTATCTCTATGTGTATAGGTAATTGGTTCATTTATCATTTCTTCTTCATCATGAATGATTTGAGGAATACTTTCACTTATATCCTCATTCTCATTAAATTCATCATCGCTAAAAAAATCTTCATTTCTAGATAATAGTTCAAACCAGGGTTACCGGAAGCGCCTAGCTAAAAGGGGAAGCGCGCTTCGGAAGCGCGAAACCTCGCGCTTCCGAAGCGTGGGGGGAAGCGTCCCCCTTTTTTGGGAAGCGCGTTTCCCTTTAATGGGGGACGCGTTTCCCTTTAATGGGGGACGCGCTTCCCATCACGCTTCCCCCACGCTTCCCCCTCGCTTCCCCACGCTTCCCCTGTTTTTTTTCAATTTTTTTGTATTTTTTATTTTTTATTTTTATTTTTTTCGCTTCCCCCTCGCTTCCGAGACGCTTCCTAGGTCGCTTCCGAGACACTTCCCGAATCGCTCCTAAGTGGTCCCACGCTTCCCCGCTTCCTAAAATTTTAAAAGTGCCTCGCTTCCCGCTCCCGCTTCCTCAACTGGCAACCATGGTTCAAACAAAAAAGAGTAATCGGCATTATCTTCATGAGTTTTGTGTTCTTCAAAACCACTCATGTTTTCTAAAAATGTTACATTTCTTGAAACATATAGTTTATCATTTTTAATATCATAACACCTAAAACCTTTTTGTGTTTCCGAATATCCCAAAAACGCACAAGGAATAGCTTTGGGAGATAATTTATCATTCTTATCGGTGAGAACAAAACATTTACAACCAAAAATTCTTAACCTATTGTAATCGGGTTCTTTTTTATACAAGATTTCATATGGAAATATTTGATTCAAGTTTTTGGATGGAAGTCGGTTTATGAGATAAACCGATGCAAGAGCCACTTCGGCCCAAAATCTTTTTGGAATTTTTGAGAAATGAGCAAAGTTCTAGTAGTTTCAATTATGTGTCTATGTTTTCGTTCGGCCAACCCATTTTGTTGAGGAGTTTTGGGGCAAGACCTTTGATGAACAATCCCATTATTTTCAATATAACTTTTGAAATCATTTGAGAGATATTCTCCCCCGGAATCAGTTCTAAGAATTTGTAATTTACTATTGAATTGATTTTGTTTTATCATGTGAAAAACCTTAAATGTAGAGAAAACCTCATGTTTATGTTTGAGGAAGTATATCCAACTATACCTTGAGAAATCATCCACATAAATAACATAATACGAAAAACCTCCCTTAGACACAACGGGTGTCGGTCCCCAAACATCTGAATGAACAATTTCGAAAGGCTTAGTTGAAAACACAGTTCTTTGTCCAAAAGGTAAGCTTCTCATTTTACCAAGAATACAATCATTACAATTGAAATTGTCTTTACATAAAGTTTTAGCAAAATGTAAATAAGAAAGCTTGACAATATTTGGATGCCCAAGGCGTTTATGCCAAACATTTATATCTTTATGTTGGGCAACATTACAAAAAGAGGGTTTTGGAATTTGAAGAAATTCCATAAGATAAAGATCTCCCTTCCTAGAGCCTTCCCCAATCAACTTCCCGGACCGGCGATCATGTATCCAACATTTATTTGATGAGAATTTGATATCACACCCATGATCCGATAGTTGAGAGACGAAAAGCAAATTTAAATTTAGTTTTGGTATAAATCTAACTTTAGGAATAGAAAAACCTTGTATTTCAAAATCACCAATTCCTTTTATTTCAAGAGAAGCCCCATCCGCGGTAGAGACAAAAGAGGGTAACAAATTTTTTGAGTATTTAGAAAGTGCAAAAACATTTGGAGTCATATGAAAGGATGCAGCCGAGTCTAAGAGCCAAAGAAACTTACTGGGAGGAGAGAAGGTGGTCATGGCGGCTCCGGAAACGGATCCCTTGAGGAGTGGTTGAAGAGCTTCCATGATTTGATTGAGAGACAAAGTAGCATGGTTGGAAGTTGATGGGCCTTCCTCCTTGGTTGATTGGAAAGTAGTAGACATAGCCACCATCTTCTTCCATTTAGGGCATACCGGTTTAATGTGACCCGGTTCTTTGCAAAAATGGCATATGATCTTACTATAATCTCTTCTTCCATAATGCCCACCATTTTCTCTTCTTCCTTGATTTTTGTTAAAATGAGGGGGTTTATAGGTTTTAACATTATTCCCCGGTCTTGAGACGGCATAAGCACCTTCATCCTCATCTTTAGAGGGAACGGCCAACACACTTAGATTGGTTTTATTCATTCCCAATCTAGTTTCTTATCCACTTAATTTGGTAAGCACATCTTCCAATGGAGGAGAAGAGAAAGAAGACAAGAGAGAGGATCTAGTTTGTTCAAACTCGGGTCTAAGCCCATTTAAAAAGTTAAAGAAATGATCATCTTCTAATTGTTTGGCCCTCAATTCAATAGCCTCACCACTCCATTTAGGTTCTTGGAGAGCAAGCTCATCCCAAATAGTGGATAACTCGGCAAAATATTCTCTAACGAACATTTCTCCTTGTTGAAGGGTTAAAGCCTTCTTTTGGAGATAGTATTTATGGGACAAATCTCTTGAAGTATACATCCTTTCAAGATATTCCCATACTTGATATGCCTTTTTGACCTTTAGAATGTTGGCATTAATTTTGGTCTCAACCGAAGAAAAGAACCATGAGAGTATTTTGTAATTTTTCATTTCCCACTCTTCATGCTTCTTATTGTAATCTTCAAAAGCCTTTTCTCTTTCTTCTCCCTCAAGAACCTTGATCTCCCCTCTCTCAAGGATAGTAATTTTAGGTTCGGGTTCGGGAATAGTTCCTTGAACATATCCCCAAAGACCCTTTCCTTTTATATGGGCCTCCATATTCCCGGCCCATACATGATAATTCGTTCCATTTAATTTGAAGCCAAGAGAGAAGTGTGAATCCTTTTCGCCCATTAGAGAGGATACAAAGAGAAATAAATGCGTACCACAATGCGAAATGAGTTCCTTCTTGATGTAGAAAGCTTCTAAAATATAGAATGAATGATAGAGTCTTCACTCCAACCACCACAACTTAATGGCACGCTTTACGAGGTACTCCAACGAAGAGAGAAAAATGCACAATCTTCTTTTCCTTTAAGCCTAGCTCTGATACCATGTGAAAATATCTCAAAAAGGAGATAAAGTGTGCGATAAGCACAACACCACCAATGTGCACAAATGCACAAGAACACTTAGAACAAATGTACACGAAGGTACAATAATGAAACTCAAATGCACAAAGGCATACAAAATATAAAGAATTTTATTGAGAAGAATGGAGAACAAAAGCTCCAAGAAGTAGTTTTTACAAAGGGGGAACTCCCCTATTTATAAGCAAGCAAGGAGCCTTGGAGGGGCTCCACTAGCTGTTGGAGCCCCTCCAACGGTAATTCTAACTGTTGGAGAGGCTCAACAGTTAGTGTTGAGCCCCCTCCAAGTTGACTTGAGTCAAACAAAAAAAGAAAAAAGAAAATGAAAAGAAAAAAGAAAAGAAGAAAAAGTAAAAGTACAAAAATATTACAACATATTCATAATTATGAATATGCGCAAAAGAAGGGAAATGACTATAATACCCTTGCGGGTTTTACAAGAAGAGAGAGAAACATATATATTTACATATATATATATATATATATATATATATAAAGATAGATACATATACATATATACATCATGTATATATATCTCTCTTTATATATATGTAAATATTTACATAAGAGAGATACAATTTAACAGTGACAACTACAACTATGAAACTTGTATGGTTAAAAAGCCTTCTCAGCTAAGTCATATGGGTGCGGGTACGGGTGCGACACGGGTGCGGCGCAATTTAAAAAAAATTGGACAGGGAGACTTGGCTATATATATATAGAAAAAAATGATTTGACCCGGGTCGGGTCCGGACCCGACTCGAATCTGGACCGGGTTACCACCATTCCCCCGTGCTTTTATAAAGCAACAGAAGGCGGTTAGGGTTTTCTCATTCGAGAAAACCCTCCCCACCTTTGCCGCCTGCAATCTCCTCTCCTGTCCAACCACCACCGCCCCCGCTCCGGCAGCTTCGCCGGCCACCTCCCTTGCTCCTACCCCCTCTGTCATCCTCTTCCTCCATGTGTCCAGCAGACACACCCGACGACCCCCAGACAGCCCCGACCAATATCTCCTCCTTCCTCTTCCACGGATTCTCCTCGCCGGCAACAGTCGTCGGAGCCACGTCGTTGTAACTTTCTCAGGTGACCTCTCCCCCTCTCCATGTCTTCTTCCTCTGTCATCTTCTTCTTCTCCTTCCCTCGTCCTCTTTTGTTCGTCGGCGGCCTCACTCCCCTCTGGTAAATCCCGACACACACACCCTCCTCGTCTCCCTGCTCGTCGGAGACGCAGGCAGGAGGTCACCGACCTCTTGCCTCCCCTCTCTTAGGTGCGCCGACCGAGTCTATAAAGTGGACGGACTCGGCCCAGGTGCGTTTACCAAGTCTGACACTTGTTGACCGAGTCAACCCCGTGTCTGAAGTCGCACCCGTGTCGGTGCGTGTTGACGCGGGTGCGTCGACCCCCTAGTAGAGTCTGTGTGACATAGCTTCTCAGAGATATGGGTATCGATATCTCCAAGCCTTCGAAAATGTATTGCGATAATAAAAGTGCAATTTACATTGCCAACAACCATACCTTCCATGAGCGCACCAAGCACATCGAGATGGACTGTCATTATGTTCATGATGAATTCTTGAGATAAACTATCGATCTGCCTTTTGTCACTTCTGAACTCCAGCTTACGGACTTCTTTACTAAAGCTCTTTTTGCTCCACGTTTTTTGTTCCTTCTTGACAAACTTTCGGTGTTTACACCGTAAGTTTGAGGGGGGTGTTAAAATAATATATATATATATATATATATACTATAATGTGTGTAATTTTCTTTTTGAGTCAGGGGTATTTGGTCTTTTCCCTTATAATAAAATATCCGCTAGGGATTGTGTGTAGCCCTTTTTTATTTTTTTATTTTATCTTTTTTTTTAGTCCTTGGCCAAATGATCGAGGGCTCTTTGGTCCTTAGCCAAAGAGCTGTTGGAGGCTGCCCAACGGTCAAATTTCTGACCGTTGGGCGCTCCCAACAGCTCTTTGGAGCTCCCAATAGTCTCCCCTTTGAATGGGGGTTGAGTGTATAAATAGGGGTAAACCGTAAACCCCTCTTATTTTCTTCAATGCTTGTGTTAAGCATTTAATGAATAAAGGCTGATATTTTTTTACTTTTGTGTTTTCATTATTGCCTTATTAGCTTTTGTATTGTCCCATGGTGGACTTGTGCATGTGCAATTGTGTAATTATAATCTTGTAAGCCCTTAGTGGCTAGTGTTTTTTGTGCTTCCGCATATGTCATTAGTCAGGTGATTGGACATTTAAATACATGAACAAGTCTAGTGAAGAGTCAACTAACTTTACAAGGATTCTCAAACTTTTCCATTAGAAACCATATGGGGGTTCAGGCCTTCTCCGTAGCTAGAGTAGGTGGCATGCACTAGAGATATGCATCGAGGTATGAAGTGGAAAAAGGTTTATGGCAGTTCATTATACATGGTATGTCTGGACAGAGTGCGATCAAAGATGTATCCAAAGTATGGTTGATTCTCTTTGCATTTTCTCAGAACTCACATTGACGTCTAGGTGAGTGCTTTGATCAATTAACAGTGGGTTGAAAACTCTTTGATTTTTGTTAATGCTAAATAGACAACATGTAACATGCATGTTACATGTTTAGCATTCACAACCAACAAGATTGCAGCACATATAATATTGCACAGAGCCCATGTAATGGCAACTAGCTACAATTATTTCCTGTTTTACATTGACTATCTTCAAATAGACGAAAAAAAATACAGCCCAAGATGCACAACCCATACCTTAAGAGAAACTTTCAATTGGTTAATACTTCTAAAAAATATTATTGTTACAGAGTTTGGGCATTACTTTCTACAGGTGACACAAAACATACTAATGCAAGGCGAGAACTACAATGCTTCAGTGACTTTCAGAAATCCCACGATGGTCAAATGAAAGAACTTCAACATAACAGAAGCCATCAGTAAAATTATATGCAACATATTCAACACCTTAAGGTTATTATGCAGTTGGGGAGAAAACTTGTGCATGCACATGTTAAAATATGATCTATATTATCATATATATATATCTATATATATAGATTACGACACATACACATATATATTATCATATATATGTCTATGTGTCTATCTACATATATAAATATATATATTTATTTTGTAATACCCGATAGGGGTAATTCTGTCATTTCACATGTACACGCATATTCTAGATATGCTTTCTTTTTCTTTTTCCCTTTATTCTTTTTTCTTTTTTACCTTTTTTGTTTTTCTTTTTTTTTATTGTTTGAGAGGGGTCCACATAGAGTCGTTGGACCCCTCCAACGGTCATAAATATGACCGTTGGAGGGGCTCCAACGACTCTATGGGAGCCCCTCCTTGGGTCCCTTGCTGTGTATAAATAAGGGGCATGACCCCATGTATTCTTCAAGCTTCTTATGAAGCATTTCATGAGTGAAATATATTTTTTTACCTCTTTGTGTGCTTGACCACTTTTTGTGGTTTATTTTGCCCATTAGTGGCTTCTTGTGTATGTGCGTGCTTCCGTGCTCTCTCTTGGAGATTTCGCCTCTCTCACTTGGCACTTCATTACATGGTATCAAAGCCTTGGTTGAAGAAGGCTTCATCGGATTCTCTCTTGACAAGTAATATCTCTCCTCTCTCTTGTCTCAATACTCTTTTTCTATAAATGGCCAACAAAGATGCAAAAATCGATCTCATTCAAATTGGATGGGACCAATTACCGCATGTGGGCGGCCGCTACGGAAAATAATCTCAAAGGTAAAAAACTTTGGGGTTACGTATGTGAAATCATTCCGGAACCACAATTGAAGTTAACCAAGTTTGAAGGAGACGAAGAAAAAACATTGAATGAAGAAGAAAAAGAAAAAGCTATTCTTGATTACTCTTCAAAAATGGAAGATTGGGAAAATGAGCATGCTAAAATCTTAGCATGGTTCATGAATAATGTTGAATTGAAGATTTGTGCAAATCTTGCAAAATTCAAGAAGGCTAATGAAGCTTGGTTTTTTATGAAAGGAATGTACACCCAAAGAGACCTTGCTAGGCATTTTTTTCTACAAGAAAAGGTAAGAGCTACCAAGCAAGGTGATATGAGTATTAAAGACTACTATAGTGTTCTATCCTCTTTATGGGATGAGCTTGTTCTTCTCGAACCGCAATGGGAAGGAAGTGCTATTGCCATGAGACAAGAGCAAATGGAAAAAGAGAGGTTCTTTCAATTTATTCATGGGCTTCGTCCCGAATTTGAGCAACTTAGAGGATCTCTTCTTCATAGAGCCTCTACTCCTCTAAGTGACATTTTGGCCGACTTAAGTCAAGAAGAAACCCGTTTGGCCTTAAAAAGAGATGTTGATGAAGTACATGTCGTGTCTAGACCCGGCAACAATGTTAGATCATATAAACCACCACATTTTTGGAAGAATAATGGTGGTGGAGGAAGAAAAATCATTTGTCATAATTGTAATGAACCGGGCCATATTCGTCCGGATTGCCCTAAATTCAAAAAGAATGTGGCTTCCGTGGGTGAAACTCCTCCAATCATCAATGAAGATTCAAAGAAGGATGGTGACATAAAGGAGTCCATCGCTCATCTAACCGAAACTCTTCAACAATTTATAAAGATGAACTCCTCTACATCATCCTCTTCACCTTCCACTTCCGGTGCCGCCATCTCCTCCTTTCCAAGTATGACTTCTTGGATTCTTGACTCGAGTGCCTCTTTCCATATGACTCCAAATGCATCATTTTTGTCAAAACCAAGTCTCAATAAATTTAAATCATATGTATCCACCGCCGATGGAACATCCTTGAATGTTGAAGGCATTGGAAATCTTGAGAAAACTTATGACCAAAACAAAGAATTTTTTGTTCCCAAAATCCGAATTATTCCAAAACTTAATCTAAATTTTTTTTCCGTTTCTCAAATTACCGATTTTGAGTGTAATGTCTCTTTTTCACCAACCCATTGCTATGTGCAGGATCTCCGGTCCGGGAAGCGGATTGGGCAAGGCCATAGAAGAGGGGACCTTTATTATATGGATTTTTTGTCTTTGCCATCCAAATCATTTTGTAATCATGTTCAATCTAAAGATATTGAGACTTGGCATAAGAGACTTGGACACCCTAGTATTTCCAAGTTGTACCTTTTTCCGTTTTTGGAAAAATTTTGTAATTCAAATACATTTACATGCAATGATTGTATTCTTGGGAAAATTCACTCTCTTCCATATTCACATAGTAATTTCGTGTCAAAAAGACCTTTTGAACTTGTGCATTCCGATGTATGGGGACCGACACCCGTTATGTCCAAAGGGGGCTATTCTTACTATGTTTCCTTTATTGATGACTTTACTAGATACACATGGGTTTACATTATTAAGAATAAATCTGATGTCTTCACTAATTTTAAAGAATTTCACGTTCTTGTTCAAAATCAATTTCAACACAATATAGCCATATTTAGATCTGACTCGGGAGGTGAGTACATGTCTAAAGATTTTCAAAATTATTTTAAAACAAATGGAATTTTGCACCAACGATCTTGTCCTAAAACTCCGCAACAAAATGGTCTTGCGGAAAGGAAACATAGACATTTAATTGAAACCACAAGAACTCTTCTTGTGTCTAAAAATGTTCCTAAAAACTTTTGGGTCGAAGCTCTTCTTACCGCAACATATCTTATAAATCGTATGCCCTCTTCTTCTTTAAAAAATGTCTCACCTTTTAAAAAATTATTTAAAATTACTCCAGATTTTAATAGACTAAGAATCTTTGAATGCAAATGTTTTGTACTTAGTCAAGGACAAGATAAATTGTCACCTAAAGCTCTCGAATGTGTGTTCATTGGCTATGGTGAGAATCAAAAAGGCTATAGATGCTATGATATTCGAAACAAAAAACTGTATGTGTCGAGAAATGTAAACTTTATTGAAGAACAAAATGGTTTCGATATCCACACATCTATGGAAGACATCGATTATTCTTTTCTATTTGACTTAGCTCCTAGAATTGAGTCCCCTGAGGCAATTATTTGTGATACTACTTGTGATGACATCTTACATTATAATGATATACCACAACATGATAATGTTTCCCAAACTGAAAACCTTAATGATATAAATGTATATACCCGGCGGTTAGGAAATGAACATCAACCTGCTATTGATAGATACTCTCAAGACTTCACTTTAGAAGAATCTATTGACAACAATCCACCTAGGAGAACTTCTCGTACTAGTAGGCCACCACAAAAATTTGTGTCTTATGAATCCTTTTTTTCGAATTATAGGACTTGTCTCATGTTAATACATTCGTATCATGAGCCTACCTCATTCAAGGAAGCTAAAGATCATCCACATTGGATTGAAGCTATGAAAATCGAATTAGAGGCGCTTAACAAAGCCCAAACCTAGAGCATTATTCATCAACCTTTAGGAAAAAAGGCAATTGGGTGTAGATGGGTATATAAAGTCAAAACCAAATGTGATGGGTCTCTAGAAAGATACAAAGCTCGCTTGGTTGCAAAAGGCTACGCCCAAGAATATGGGATTGATTATGAAGAAACCTTTGCTCCTGTAACCAGAATGACTAGTGTACGAACCTTAATTGCTTTAGCCTCCATCAAGCAATGACCGATATATCAACTTGATGTTAAAAATGCGTTCCTAAATGGAACTCTGTGTGAAGAAGTTCTTATGGACCCTCCGCCGGGTCTTGAAATTGGGAAAGGAAATATTCTAAAATTGAACAAAGCTCTCTATGGTCTTAAACAAGCACCAAAAGCTTGGTATGATCTTTTTAGCAAAGTAGTTCTTGATAATGGTTTTTCCTCATGTTACACAAATACTGTTTTGTTTGTTAAATCTTCTAATGAATACATAACAATTTTGTTGCTATAAGTTGACGATATGATTATCACAGGTAATGATAAGAAAGGTATTGACCTTATTAAAAATATTCTTAAGAAAAATTTTGATATGTCTGACCTGGGTTTTCTAAGGTATTTCTTAGGAATTGAAGTTGCATACTCCCCCAAGGGGTATGTCCTATCTCAGATGAAGCTTGCCTCTGACATTATTGCTAGGTCTGGGCTGACAGATGACAAAAGGGTGGAGACTCCAGAAATGATCAATGCCAAGATGAGAGCCAGTGATGGCACTCCTTTAGCAGACCCCACGCCTTACCGTCAATTGATTGGATCTCTAATATATTTATCTATCACCAGGCCTAACATTTCACATGCAGTTCATAGTGCAAGCCAATTTCAGACTGTTCCTTCTACTATTCACATGGCAGCAGTAATGCGGATTATCAGATACTTAAAAAATTCCATAACTAAGGGAGTATTCTTATCCTCTTCTTCACCTCTTACTTTACTTGCGTATACTGACTTCGATTGGGGGGGTAACCCCAATGATCGTATTTTTACCACAGGTTATTGTGTGTTTCTTGGTGAGTCACTTATCTCCTGGAGGTGTAAGAAGCAACATAAAGTCTCTCTCTCGTCCACTGAAGCAGAATATCGGGCGATGGCCACTACCACAACTGAGATTGTATGGTTAAGAAGCTTACTTAAAGATATGGGTGTCTCATTCTCAACTCATTCAAAGTTGTGTTGCGACAACAAGAGCTCTATCTATATTGCTAGCAATCACACCTTTCATGAACGAACAAAGCACATTGAGATGGACTGTCATTATGTTCGTGATGAGTTCTTACGGGGCACCATTCAACTCCCATATGTTCCTACCGAATATCAGTTGGCGGACTTCTTCACCAAAGCTTTGTCATCGCCTCGCTTCTACTTCCTCCTTAGCAAACTCTCGGTGATTTCACCGTGTGTTTGAGGGGGGGTGTTAAAATATGATGTATATTATCATATATATATATATATAGATTACGACACATACACATATATATTATCATATATATGTCTATGTGTCTATCTACATATATAAATATATATATATATATTTATTTTGTAATACCCGATAGGGGTAATTCTGTCATTTCACATGTACACGCATATTCTAGATATGCTTTCTTTTTTTTTTTCCTTTATTCTTTTTTCTTTTTTACCTTTTTTGTTTTTCTTTTCTTTTTTATTGTTTGAGAGGGGTCCACATAGAGTCGTTGGACCCCTCCAACGGTCATAAATATGACCGTTGGAGGGGCTCCAACGACTCTATGGGAGCCCCTCCTTGGGTCCCTTGCTGTGTATAAATAAGGGGCACGACCCCATGTATTCTTCAAGCTTCTTATGAAGCATTTCATGAGTGAAATATATTTTTTTACCTCTTTGTGTGCTTGACCACTTTTTGTGGTTTATTTTGCCCATTAGTGGCTTCTTGTGTATGTGCGTGCTTCCGTGCTCTCTCTTGGAAATTTCGCCTCTCTCACTTGGCACTTCATTACATGCATTCACGTAAAAATCAGCAAATCTATCATTAGAAAGCTTGCATGACTTTGAACTTGGGTTCTGAGAAACTCACCTGTTGCAAGGAGAAATTCATGGGGATGAAAGTCCATGCACTGTATTTGCCCTTCATGACACTTAAAATCATGCAAGAGCTTTCCAGCAGTCAGATCCCACAACTGTTGACATAACAACATGCAGCACATAAAATGACTGTTGCTTTCTCACAAATAAATTTCCATAACAGTTATTCTCTGGGAATGGAGTGAAACACATGCAAGATCTCTAACTTACCTTTACAACATGATCTTCACCACCAGAAACAACCCATCGTCCATCTGGAGTGAATCTAATGGCATTAACACCTCGACTATGCCCCTTGTATGTGTGAATGCACCCTTTTCTTCTAATATCCCATATCTTCAAATTAGTATCCAAAGAACCAGATGCAAAGAACTCGCCGAAAGGATGGAAATCAACAGAGATACAATTTGATCTGTGACCAGTAAGTGTCCGAACAACTGTGATACAAGATAGTAGCATAGAACCAAATCAGAGAACTGATTTTCAATATCATCAGAAACCTAAGATTACAAGATTCAAGGTATAACAGAAAATGGCTGTACTCCACAAGAACACACTTTTTGCCTCTTCCAGATCCCAAAGTTTTATTGTGCCACTGGAGGCTCCAGCAACCACCAAAACTTCTGAAGAGTCAAATGTCACAGACTCAACTGGGCTCGTGTGACCAGAAAGGCCCTGCAGATTTAAATAAGAACACACTTAGGGTCCATCTCAAACACAAAAGTCTGTCCCTAAAACAGATTCCTCTGCTGCCAAAATTAAAAATGAAATGCAAAAACTTTCTCATCAAACATGCTGAGCAAGTGGCCACAGTTATAACAAGTGTAAAAGGTGAATAATCAGATACTTATAGTGATATTCGATGTGCCCCACATTGAAAATTTAAAAGGAAACCTGAACGAAAGTTCTAACCACAACCAACCACTGAAATTCTAGATAAAACGAACATTTGTAGTTCAACAATGCTACTAAGGATTTCCATACACCCATTGAATATAGTGTTTTTTTTTTGTCCCCATATTTTGAAAGTCATACAACCAAGAAAGGAAATATCAAAGCTGCTAGAACACTAAAACAAACAATCACAGCACTCTTTGGTAGCTAACAACATGAAGCATTTCAAAACCAAAAGCAAAGACTCAGAGTTGCAGAGAAATGAAAGAAGAAACAGATAAATCATAGTTACCATGATAAGAAGTGGGTGAAAGAAGTGATGTATAGAAATGAATAAAAAAATACCGTAATGAATGAAGCATAAAGATTTAAGAAGCATAAAAGGAAGAAAGTAATAAGCGATAATGAAAACCTGTAAGAATAAATATAAAAAAGTAGACAAAAACCAGTCTTTTTACTTAAATGCAGAGTTAAGCCTTTTGCTCAAAAATACCCATCAAATGTAAGTTTCACAATAAAAATTTGAAAAGAAAAACGATTCTTCTAATATGAAAAGTGTACTTCCAACATCAATGAAAGTTCAATTTCATATAGAGGGAAGCGAGCTTCTCATAAAGTCCAGGAAGCATGAAATAAGTGTGTGGTTTCGCACTTCCAAAGCGAGCTTCAGAGCTGTTTAGAAGCTTCCAGCAACCGTGGATAAAATTGCCTTACATACCATCCACAAAGAACTAAGCAACAAATTCTCAAGAACATTATAGAAATACGAACATTGATTTCAAGTCTGATTCAATCATTAGGCTTCATAATTCACCTGTCTCTCTGGCCTAGCCGATCTATACCCAAACAATGATAAATGTCATAATCAAATAACAAAAACTCGTTGTCTGGAAACTCCAAAACCTCTTTGCCTTCACAATTCACCAGCAAAAATTTAAAAATTAATAAAGAAAAAGCCTCTTAAAAACAAAGTAACGAGAACCCATCATGAAAAAATCCCTAAAACCCATTTACACCTCCATAATTCGCCAAAAATGATGAAAACCCACTTCCCAAAAAAACCAAATCACTCATAAACACAGAGAAAACGCCGGCATCAGCTACTCAAACAACCCATCATAGGAATTTCAATAAAAAAAAAAGAAAACATAAAAAAGGGGATTCGAACAAACCAGGATGGAATTAGGTTTCCCAATCGCCCAAAGATTAACCTTGTGATCCTCCCCGCCCGTGACGACGACTCTCGACGATTTCTTCCCAATCTTCAAGCAATTCACATTCGAGCTATGCGCAACGAATTCCTCTGATCTAGAGTCAAGAAAAAAAAACCAAGAGAGAAGAAAAACTAATCCAAGAAAGAAAAAAAACAAAAGAGAAGAAAAACTAATCCGAGAGAGGGAGAGAAATCTCTCAGATCCTACCGACGAACTCACCGCCCTTAAAATAGAAACCACAAAAGAAGTTTGGGCAAACAACAATACAAGGAAAAAAGACAGATGGAAAGGAAAAGGAAGGACTTTCTCTTTCGCTTCTGCGCAGAGGATACGGAGCTTGTACCCACGCTTCATCTTCGAAGAGAATCATCCACACGTGCGAGCGACAGTCAGCAAGTGCCTGCGGGAGTCAGGAAGGAGGAGGGAGCGCGAGGGGCGACGTGATCTGGTGCGAGTCGCAGGGGAGGGAGACAGCCATTGTTAGATTTAAGAGAGAAAGAGAGGGTGGTTTACTTTAATTTTTTTCTAAAATTATATTGTTATCTTTAATTTTTTAAATAAATATTTTATTTTGAGAGACGGGGGGGGAGGGAAAGTGGCTGTGGTGAAGTGGGCAGGAGAGGTGATGTGGCCTCTGGGGGCAGGAAAGCTCTCTCTCTCTCTCTCTCTCTCTCTCTCTCTGGTTGGTGCAGTGATCAGAATACGAAGTTTGGAACAGTCCTGTCCTTTTGATACTGTTATGATAATGGCAAAATTCTCCCTGGGGTTAAAAAAAAAATGTTATTTTTATTGGCACTTAGTTTTCAGCATAATTCAAAAACGCAGCAATATTATGAAATTTTCAAAAATTACCCAAACTTTGTTATGATTTTTCATAAAGGAAAAAAACCATAAACAGTTTTGACATCAAATATAGAATAGAATCTCGAATACAATGTTGAAATCTTTTGTATCACAACTAAAGTTCAATTTTCTTTGTATCAAGTTAAACCACCCTTTGCCCCAACGGGGTTTGCATAGTTGGAGTGGATCTCCGTTGTCAAACAAGCAGTCAGGGTTTCATTCCTGCAAGCACTACCCTATTTCTTTTTTTAAAAGCAAGCTGAGGTTAGACCGACCTCCACCAATTATTATTCAAAGTACCACAAGGGTTTGAACCTAAAACCTTCCACCACAAGGAGACGTGCACTGACAGTTCGTACCAACCACCTGGAGCCCCAGTTGGTACAAGCCCTTCCCCATTGTATAAGCCAAAGCCCAACATAGGCCATAGGGCCAAGGGTCCTAGTCAAGGAGTTTTACATATTTAAGGGTCGATATGAGATCTACCTGCTATTGGGGCTTGGGTTTCTTGGTTTAATAAATAAAAAAAGAAAAAAAATGCTAAACCAACCTTCTTAAGTTCGAATCTTGAATGGGTTAACCCTTAGCTTAGCTTGCTTATGAAGAGATAAAAAAAAAATCAACTTGTCATGGGCCCATGGCATGAAGATCATGATTATCCAAAAAGCGATATATTTTAAAGATAAATAAAAAAAAGTAAGAATCGAAGTCTATAAAAGAAAGAAATCAAATCAAAACCCATCTAATTCATAAACCTTCCAAAACTAATTTGACATACAAGATGCATTTGTATGTTGCTAAAAAATAGGGCTTTCTATGAAAATACATAAATGGTATGGATTTCACCATAATACAAAATAATCCAAATGGGTAAATTTGAAATTGATTCGCTTACAATTTTGGGTCTTTCTTTTAAGAATCTGTATCTATAAATAAAGTGCTGGACTCGGATAGAAGCTCCGACCAAACCAGACCCATTTTCAGCACTACTGGTCTAAGTCAACGTTTGATTACACTGGATCCCATTATATCAGATTCGGTTAATTCCCATATCCAAATCACGTACATTTTGATGGGTACGAATATACAGGGTATATTGGCCTTACAGATCCAAATTTGTGGTTGACTGGTCCACATTCATATCCAAATCAATTATGGAAGACACGTCCATCCCTTCAGCTATATTTTTATGTAGGCATCCCATCTCTTACATCCCATATCCAAACTGGATCTCATCCATATCCAAGTCAACTATTAGACTTCATATCAATGCATCTAACATTCTGACCAAACAAGTGGTTTGGGTGTCTACATTTTAAAATGGTAGGAAATCCAGCTTGTTAATAGGTATGAAAAGAAATGGATCGTAAAAGCTGCATTTGATTGCCCCATATCCGGTATCCGACAAGATCTTATAATCTCAAATCGGTAGATCAGTTATAATTACATTGCACACTTTGAGTGTGCCGCTGCACTTGACTGCCCTCCACCTTATGTTGAGAAGTTGCAAGTTAGAATCTCTACGGTATAGTTGTATAACTGGTAAGGGTCAGCCTAACCCTAGCTTTCTCTGTCGAAAAAAAAAGAAAAAAAAAATTGTTGTAGCATACTTTTTTATTTAAAACGAATTTTAAACCATTTATAAAAATGATTCAATCTGTGCATGTTTTTTATAATGAAATTGTGATTTTAAAAAAACAAAATACAAGTCTTTTAATAGTAAAGAACATTTTCAACATAGAAAATATTCATTTTTATATTAAAAGCAAGCTTCTAATTAAGCTTCAAAAGCATAAAAGAAACGTGTAGTTTCTCGCTTGGAAAGCAAGCAAGCTTTTCAGTAATTATGGCCATCACTCTTGTCAAAACTTAGTTCCACCGTAAATCTAAATACTGATTTTGCATGGTTGAATGGTCATCATCTCTTGACATAGACTCAAGGTCAACATAATCAAAGCCAAAAACACTAAAAGGGGCATTTGAATCCCTCATTATCATTGGATTCCATGGAGATCAACAGATGAGAGATCTGTTAATCTCTCATAATATTAGATGATGTAGTGAACATGATAATCTAGCACTGCTACAAAACTAAGGAACTAAGAAAATAACATGAAAAAAACTAAAATCCATCAATAATTCATTATCTACCTCCCTTTCTGTCTCTCTACATGGACATTTAATTATAGTAAACAAAAGAGAAACCCTAGGAACCCAAGTTCTAATATTGATATGAAATCGATTCAATTCTAAACTATGATCGAAACATGATCCAACATCTAATATTTAATTAAATAATTACAAAAAAACACAAATAATCAAGATGGATCCGAATGAACTATGTAGACCCTATAGTGCCTTGCTCCAACTCAAGCATCACCATCCCGCATCAGCGGCGGATGAGAGCCGTTAATCTCTCAACAAAAGTGCATGTAACCCCACCCCTCCCCTCATAATATTAGATGATGTAGTGAGGAGGATCACTTATCAACCCAGCAAAAATTGATACTCTAGTAGAACTACGAAACTAAGGAACTGAGAAAAGACAAAAAAAAAAATTTACATGAAAATAACTAAAATTCATCAGTAATTCATTGTCTACCTTCCTTTTTGCCTTTAGACATATACTTATAGTAAACAAAAGAGAAATCCTAAAAACCTTAATTCTAATATGGATCTGACGGATTCAATTTTAAGCTATGATCTAAATATAATTCAATATCTAATATATGATTAATTAATTATAAAAAAAATAATCAAGATTGATCTGAATGGATCCCATGAACCCGATAATATTGTGTTCCTGCTCCAGCATCAGCGAGTCCACACTAGCTCCAATCTGACGTACGAGGCATTCAAACGCCTCCTAAGATTAGTTGACAAAGGTTCATATAACTTGCACCATCTGGGGCCACTATCCTAGCAAGACTTTGATTGAGTGTGTGCAAAGTTGCTCTATCAAAGGGTCCAACGACTAATCTACGTCCATCATGCACGGTAGGATCAAGAAAGTCATGCTTATAATTAATTTTAAGGGGCCATGAATCATCAAACCCAATAATTACAACCCCAATTTATGACCAATATTTGACTGGTTCACCTTTGAGCAAGTCCCACTGATCACTCGTTGCTTTTCTAAACACGACTAACCCAAGCTGGGTCACAACAATATTCATGCATTCATGAGCATTTATGAAAAGGACCAACATGTTTTTTAGGTGATCAATCCAAGTGCAATTCCAAATGAAAGAACCATGGTACCTTGATTACATCGCGTTGGGTAGGGGAAGTACTTGTGAAATTTTACACCACAAACACCAAAACAGAGCAACGGTAAATGTGGCATATCTCCACCCATAATCAATGTGACAAATATCACGATATTAATGCAAAAACACAAATTTTGTGAGAAATTACCTGAAAACTTTCAAGTAATTTCTTGTGATATTTTTCAAAATATTGTGATTTTTTTCATTAGAACATAAATATCGTGTTTGAATGCAATATTTATGATTTTAATGGCTATTTATTATGAAAAAATCATGTGTCTTTTTACTTTTAATTTGTTTATTATTGTCGATATTTTGCCAAAAATGTGAGCTTTTTAAAAAAATTTATGTTTCTCACAAGTTTTTAGCTACCGTCTTAATTTTTTGTCACTATGCCCATAACTAGGATATCCAAAGCATAGTCACAAATCTTGGTTTTGAGATTTTCTCATAAGATTTGTTCTTTTGAGAACATCCACTATACAAGAAATTACCCTTTCACTGGCATGCTTCTTATGCAGCTTTACAGGAGTGAAAGATGTTCGCACCAGTAAAGAGATATGTTATACTGGCGTGACATGCATTGTGTTAGTAAAATACCTTTACTGATGCGACAAAATAACGATAGTGAAATAAACACTTTTACTGTCGCGATAAAACATCACGCCAGTGAAGAGGTACATTATACTGGAGCGACATGCATTACGTAAAGGGTTATGTTTAAAAAATAAAATAAAAAAGAAGAATCGATAGACGTGGCCTTCTTCCCTTCAGTAAAGGTATTTATTTCTCTAGTAAAATGAGCTTTAATGGCGCAAAAAATGTGCCAGAAATAACATTTTTACTGGTGCAACAATTATGCTAGTAAATGATTTTCTGGCAAAAAATAAGATACGAGAAAAATGATATCTTTATTGGTGCAAAAAACACGCCAGTAAAGAGCTTTTTATTGACGCTAATTTAGCACCAATAAAGATAACCTTTACGGGCGCTACAAGGTAGCGCCAGTTAAGACTTTACTGGCAAGACCTACTATGGAGCACTTGCTGACATTTCAATAGCTCCAATAGAGCCTTTTACAGGCACAAAAATCGCACCAGTAAAGGTGAAATTTCTTATGGTCTCGAAAAAAAATATGGTACATTGAAATTTTAAAAATAAATATATATATATACATAATAGAAGTATTAAAGATATTAAAAATATACAAAATTGTTAATATCATGCTAATAATGCAATAATATTGTGATATTTTGAAAATATTGTGGTTTTTAAAGATTGAGCAGGTTTTGAAAATATTGAGACAAAATTGTGATATTTTTTATAGTATAATCTATATTTGTTACTACAGTCCAAACCAACGGTGATATCGTCCCGTCGATAAAGGAAAACAAAAACAACAACCATGCTCAACACATTTAGTCAAAGCTAGGGATGTAAACTGTTTGGATTCGGAATTGGACGAACCCTTTACTTAATCCGACGACCCTATCAGAATTATATTTGCGTCATATACAGGACAATATGCGATCCGTTGACATCCTTAAGGAAAGCTCACATTTTATTAACTTTTTATTGGAGAGTACCATGCAGTCAAATGTATCAAATATAAATCTTGCATGAAAAAATATTGGCAAATAATTGCTAGTACCATATACACCAGTAAAAAACTTTCATTTTTTAATGTTCTCTCTTTCTTTTTTTTGTATTAATCAAGCCTTACAATACATATATTGTTTAGTAACAAAAAAACATGTTTTGAACGGTCCCATTGTACCATGCATGTAAGCTTTTTTAATAGCATCTAAAATCAATTCCAAACAAACAAACCATGCTAAACACGTGGATCAAATTTATCAGACAAAGCTATTATATATCTATATATATATATATATATATGGGTTAATATTTGGCCATCATGAGGGAGGTACAAGCACCTCTAGATCACATAAGCGATGGTTATTTTGATTTACTCATATATTTTATTTGGATTAATCATTGTTCAAATGCTAAGAATAGGGTCGTGTTTTTAAAACCTAAAAACCCAATTTCAGGTTCCATGAAAAAAACCCAAAGGGGGGTTGGTGTAGTGGGGTGGGGCTTTGTCTATTAGACGGGCAGTTAAGGTTCGATTTTCATGGGTGTCGCCCTAAAAAATAAATAAATAAAATAAAAAAGGTTGTGCCTATACCAGAAAATATGGTCCCTTTTAAGTTGGTCATCTTTTTATAAACCTTTGAAGATTTTACTTTTTATTTTTTCAAATCGAAACGCCATATCCGAACTAGATGAGGCCATTTTTGTCTTTCTGTACTAAATAATTGTCTTCCACCAGAATTGATATGTGATGTACCACCAGAACCAATATGGCCCACCGATCAACCGACGCTTCTCTAACCACTGTTTGTGCTTTAAAGTTTGAACCAGCAAGCCTAGTACCATTAAACATTTTGGTAAATTTAAAGCCTCGACTAGATCACCGACATTTTGAAAATATCATGTCACGATATTTCCAAAGGATGATAGTACGTTGAAAAATGCAAAATTTTAAAGATATCATTCACCCGATATTAACTCGATGAAAACAACTTTGCCTTCTTTTTTATATTTTTCATAAATTTTTTATAGATATTATAAAAATGTTGACCATTTCCAATTTCGTGAGATTTTCTGTGAAGGATGTTTTCTGAGAACTATATTTGTTTCTGTGGTTTACAGTCTTCCTTTTGCTGTCCAACTTCTGGTGTCTAAACAATTCTATGGCAAAAGGACACACACGTACACGGAATATGTAGTTTTTTTTTTAAACTATGACACTTGGATACACCGCCCCACCATTAGAATTCCATCTTCAATGATCCTTGCATGTGGTTCACTGACTAAAGTGTGGCTGTTCAGTGTTTGTGATGCCAAGAAATCCTCACCGAGAACCAGGTCACTTAATGGGCCCATCCCCTTACAAGGGTAGTCACCCAGTACTGTTCAATAGTATTTAACTAGGGGCGTCAACTGGTCGGGTTTGGTTTGGACCCAGGTGGAACCAGATTTTTGGGTATGGTATCGGGCTTGAATCTGGGCTTAATCGGGTCCGCTATAAGAAAAACCATGCCCGGACCCAATAAAAACTACATGAACCAAACCTCTTAATCGGAAGTAAGGTCGGGTCTGGTATAAAATTTCACAAACTATACCCAGGTTCATGTATTAATCAGACCTTTTGGTACGGACCCGAGTCTTCTTATTTATCACCATACCTGGAGCCTGTAGGGTTTGGTTGGTTTCGAGCATGACTAAACCAGGCTCGTTACACCCCTAGTATTAACAATACTTTTTTTCGACAGAAAGTTGGTGTTAGGCAGCTCCTATCAGTTATACAACCATGTCATTTGAGGTTCGAACTTGCAACGTCCCAACACAAGGTGACGTGCATAACTGCTCCTGCCAGACAAGGGGAGCCCCGGTTGGTAGTATTAACGATACTTGTGGAAAATATGCTTCTCATTTTCGAGTTCATTTGCAAGGAGCCCTCTTCTGTTCCCTTGCGACTTACAGTGTACAGTTGCGCTTAGAGTCTGTTTTGCTTTTGTTGAGTCTGATGTAAGCTGCCTGGTTCAGGTGAATTAATACCCCGAAGGGGCAGCCCGTATACTTGAACTGTAATAGCCTGCGGGCAAAATTGTGAATGAATCAAATGCGTTGAGCTTTCTTTTGTTCACCCTCGTTGTGATTGCTTCTTGTGATTGCAACTTCTCTCCCTCTATTCTCTCTTGCTCTCTTGCACTCTGATCATAAGCTTCCGCGACCGGCAAGCGAGCTGACGAGAGGCTTGCGGCGGTAAGGAAGGACCGTCGCGCCGCGCTGGCCCATTGAAGGAAATAGGCCCGTGACAAGTGGTACCAGAGCCCGTTCTCGTGCTGGGGAAGGGACTCCGGAGTCGGTGTCGACAGACACGCCGACAGGCTGCGATTTGTGAGCAAGACATCGTGGCGCCTTATCAACACTTGCGCAACACCAGAGGCAAGGCAGTTGCCGAAGCTGAGGAGATGGGTTCACCTCAGGGCCAAGAAGAGTTGGCTGCAACTGTTAATAAGCTGGTGGAAGATGTGACTTCGCATGATGAAGCGATTTCACGTGCATGTGATTCATTCAATGGATTGAATGATGTGGTGGCGAGCCTGCAAGAGCAGGTGAACTTACTAA
The DNA here is from genome assembly GCF_984573655.1 of Nuphar pumila. NCBI lineage: Eukaryota > Viridiplantae > Streptophyta > Magnoliopsida > Nymphaeales > Nymphaeaceae > Nuphar > Nuphar pumila. The sequence goes on from NC_143254.1 coordinate 36,730,589, forward strand.
TGGGGCAGGTCACTTCGTTGACGACTACAGTGGCCGATCTTGAGTTGAGAAACCGTACGTTACAGCGGACGGTGACCCTGAATGGCGGAAATGGTGAGAGATCGTCAAGGATTGATGTACCTAGACCCGCAAAATTCAATGGTTCTCGCGACAGCAAGGCCATTGAGAACTTCTTGTTCCAAGTAGAAGACTACTTGGATATCCAAAATGTGACCCTTGAAGATCTGAGGATCAAGGCTGCAGCGGCCTTACTTGATGGTGATGCTATCGCTTGGTGGAGGCGGAAGCGCAATGACATGGAGAGGGGTCAATGTGTGATAGACACCTTTGACGACTTCAAAGTAGAGTTGCGCAACTACTTCATGCCAAGAAATGCGCAGAGACAGGCTTACCGGATGGTTCGTGAACTCAAACATACTGGTTCGTTGCAAGACTATGTCCGAACGTTCCAGAAGCTTATGTTGGAGATACCTAACATGCCAGAAGACGACATGCTCAACTGGTTCATTGTGGGACTTCAACCATGGGCACAGTCCGAAGTGGAAAGGAGCAACCCCCGTATTTTGGAGGATGCATATGTGGCGGCGGAGCGCTTAGTTGATACTCAGCGCAAACCTTTCACCCCATCAACCAAAGTTGGGAAGAAGCCTGACCACGGAGGCAAGAAGGATGAGCAGCGCAACGATAAAGGTGAGGCGTCGACACGCCATCAACCCAAAAAGAAACAGAACTACACGAAGCATAACAACAGCAACAAGGGTGCGGTTGTGACATGTTGGTTCTGTGGTGATAGACATATCGCCTGGCAATGCCCAAAGCGCCTTGTAAAGGACGACGGGCAAGCCAATGCTGCACAGGAAGAATGCAGCGATACTGAAGGCAGTGACGCTGAGACCATACAACCGAGGATGGACGCCATGCGATCGATTAACGCAGCTAGAAGTTGCGCAGCTAAGAACATGCAGGTCAGTAAGGAACTTATGTACGTAGAAGTCATCATGAATGGAAAGTCTACTTCGGCAATGGTAGACTCCGGGGCCACACACAACTTTGTCTCGCGGGAAGAGGCAGAGCGGTTGGGCTTGAAAACTGGGCCAAAGCAGAGGACTATCAAAACAGTAAACTCTGAGGCCAAGCCCATTCTTGGTGAAGCAAGAGATGTGGCTACTCAAGTGGGGAGTTGGGTCGGCAAAGCCAACTTCTCTGTGGTGCCCCTAGACGATTTCAAGGTGATTCTGGGTATGGAGTTTCTGCGAAGCCAGAATGTGATGATGCTGCCAAAGTTTAACACGTTGACGATCATGGGATCGGACCTGTCCCACACAGTGCAGTGCCTTACGCAGAAAGGCAAGTCTTCAGTGTTATCAGCAATGCAACTGAAGAAGGGTGTCAAGCATGGGGAGCAGACATTCCTAGTTGCAGTGCGTGCAGATGAAGGGAAGGTAGAAGCAGCAGTGCCGCCGACCCTAGCCCCTCTATTGGAGGAGTTTCGGGGGGTGATGCCTCCGGAATTGCCAAAGCGTCTTCCGCCAAGACGCGAGGTCGACCACAAGATTGAGTTGACCCCGGGAGCAAAGCCTCCCGCAATGGTTCCATACCGTATGGGGCCAGCAGAGTTGAAGGAGCTGCGCAGGCAGCTAGACGAGATGTTGGACGCAGGCATTGTTCGTCCATCAAAAGCCCCATTTGGTGCCCCGGTCCTTTTTCAGATGAAACATGATGGCTCTAAACGGTTATGTGTGGATTACCGGGCCTTGAACAAGGTCACGGTGAAGAACAAGTACCCATTGCCATTGATAGCAGACTTGTTCGATCAGCTAGGCAGTGCCCGTATCTTTTCCAAGCTAGATCTGCGATCGGGTTACTGGCAGGTGAGGATTGCCGAAGGTGATGAGCCGAAAACAACTTGTGTCACCCGCTATGGTGCTTACGAATTTCTAGTAATGCCATTCGGGTTGACAAATGCTCCAGCCACATTCACGACTTTAATGAACCAGATTTTCTACCCTTACTTAGACAAGTTTGTGGTAGTCTATCTGGATGATATCGTGATCTACAGCAGTAACATGGAGGAACATGTCGGGCACTTGCGAACAGTGTTTCAGGTGCTGAAGGAGAATGACCTCTGTGTTAAACGAGAGAAGTGTCTCTTCGGGCAGGAGGAGATCAGCTTCCTTGGCCACGTTGTGGGGCGTGGCGTGCTGCGTATGGATGGGCAGAAGATAAGGGCCATCCAGGAATGGGTTCCGCCAAGCAAAGTGCCAGAATTGCGGTCATTCCTCGGCTTGGCAAATTATTATCGGCGTTTCATCGAAGGTTATTCCCTCATTGCTGCGCCCCTCACAGACTTGTTGAAGAAAAATCGGGTATGGCTCTGGACAGGAGCGTGCCAAGATGCCTTCGAGGGCTTGAAGAAAGCCTTAGTGAGAGAGCCAGTGCTGCGACTGCCTGATCATTCGAGACCCTTCGAAGTCCACACTGATGCCTCAGACTTTGCCATTGGCGGAGTTATTATGCAAGACGGGCATCCGATCGCATATGAGAGTCGTAAGCTGAAGGATGCAGAGAGGCGGTACACAGTGCACGAACGTGAGATGACCGCCATTGTGTATTGCCTCAGGACCTGGCGGCACTACCTTTTGGGTGCCGAGTTCGTCGTCAAGACGGACAATGTGGCTACGAGCTATTTTCAGACGCAAAAGAAGCTGACGCCCAAGCAAGCTCGATGGCAGATGTTTTTGGCTGAGTTCGACTTTGCCTTGGAGTACAAGGTTGGAAAGACCAATGTTGTGGCGGATGCCCTGAGCCGTAGGGCTGAACTGGCAGCTGTGCGTGCGGAGTCTTCTGAAGTGCATTTGGAGGGTGCATTGTTGAGCCGCATCCGCGAGGGTACGCAGCAAGATCCGACCGCACAACACCTTGTTTCTCTGGCGCAGGCAGGGAAGACTCGGCGATTTTGGCTACAAGACGGCCTCCTCGTAACAAAAGGGGGGCGCATCTTTGTACCACGGTGGGGAAGCCTCCGCCGAGAGCTACTCAAAGAGTGCCATGATACACTATGGGCCGGCCATCCTGGTCAGGAGCGGACCTTAGCACTCCTTGAGCGCGGCTACTATTGGCCGCAGATGAGAGACGATGTTGAGGGGTATGTGCGGACATGCCTCATCTGCCAGCAAGATAAGGGGACAAACCAGAAGGCTGCCGGTCTCCTTGAGCCTCTACCAATTTCAGAACGTCCTTGGGATAGCATCTCCATGGACTTTATTGTTAGTCTGCCAAAGGTAGAGGGCCTCAGTTCTATTTTGGTCGTGGTGGATCGTTTCTCAAAGTATGCCACCTTCATTTCAGCTTCTAAGGAGTGCCCTGCAGAGTTGTTCGTAAAGCATGTGGTGAAGCACTGGGGCATACCAAAGAGCATTGTGAGTGATCGCGATGCTCGCTTCACGGGCAAGTTCTGGCGTGAAGTATTTCGGCTACTTGGCTCTGAGTTGCTGTTTTCAACTAGCTTTCATCCGCAGACTGATGGGCAGACAGAGCGTATCAACGGGATCTTGGAGCAGTACCTCAGGCACTTTGTTAGTGCCAATCAGAAAAATTGGGTGAAGCTCCTTGATGTGGCACAGTTTTGCTATAATCTGCAGAAGAGCGAGTCTTCAGGCCACAGCCCGTTCGAGATAGCCACGGGGCAGCAGCCACTGACCCCGCACACGCTTGCCGCACAAGAAAAGGGAAGGCCATCCTTTGCCTATCAGTTTGTTCGCGACTGGCACGAGCAGAATGAGTTGGCGAAGGCATTCCTACACAAAGCGGCAAAGAGAATGAAGAAGTGGGCGGACAAACACCGTCGGCCCGCAGGGTTCCAAGTTGGGGACCAAGTGTTGGTGAAGTTATATCCTGGTCGCACAGGCATCTTCCGCGGGCGGCACCGCGGACTACTCAGAAAGTATGAGGGACCCTTCACCATCACAAAGAAGGTGGGCAAGCTAGCCTATAAGCTGGAGTTGCCCCCAGACTTCAAGGTGCACCCCGTGTTTCACGTGTGCAACCTCAAGCAGTTCCATCCAGATGATGGATACCCGGAACGCAATGTGCCGCAACGCGCTCCCATCATGCAGAGGGCCCCGGCAGCACAACGGGCCGAGAAGCACCTCAGTCAGATCCTTCGCCACAAGGTCAACTACTTGGGGCAAGCGAAGAAATACTTGGTGCAGTGGGAGGAAACAGCGGAACCAACGTGGGAGCCTGCATTTCGAATGAACAGCCGCTACCCGGCTGAAGTCAGGGCTTACCACGAAACAGATGGCGCCGAGGACGGCGCATGATTTGAAGGGGGGAGCATGTTCCCTTGCGACTTACAGTGTACAGTTGCGCTTAGAGTCTGTTTTGCTTTTGTTGAGTCTGATGTAAGCTGCCCGGTTCAGGTGAATTAATACCCCGAAGGGGCAGCCCGTATACTTGAACTGTAATAGCCTGCGGGCAAAATTGTGAATGAATCAAATGCGTTGAGCTTTCTTTTGTTCACCCTCGTTGTGATTGCTTCTTGTGATTGCAACTTCTCTCCCTCTATTCTCTCTTGCTCTCTTGCACTCTGATCATAAGCTTCCGCGACCGGCAAGCGAGCTGACGAGTAGGCTTGCGGCGGTAAGGAAGGACCGTCGCGCCGCGCTGGCCCATTGAAGGAAATAGGCCCGTGACATCTTCCATGGAATAAAAAAATCAGACCCTTGTTGTCACCTTTTTGTGAGGAAAGAAACCCTGTAATTGCATTGTCGCTGTGGGGCCTACGAAAATGAATGAGATGTTGGTGCATTTTTCCACACACACACTATTTAAACTTTAATACGTTTGGCAACCTTGCTGAAATGAAATTTACGATCATCTTGGACTTTAAATCTATGCCCGTGTTAAACCCACCAAAACCTTTGGCATATCTCTCTCTCTCTTGCCTCTCCGGCAAGTCTCGTATGCCGGAACCTTCATCACACGCCAGGCACCGGGTCCATGACCCTCGTCGACCTGTTGTATCTTTCAGTGATGTGGCACAGGTGTGTACCATGGAGGCAGGTACCTCTTCATTTTCGACGGTTAAGATAGGTTCGCTTTGGGTACCATTGAAGGCATCCAGTGCCGTCTGTCCATCCCATGATGTCGGTCGTTCGTCAGAGTTATACCGCTTGTATCCTAAAGCGTCCATCGAGAAGCGTTCTTCCAAGCCGACAATCTGTCTCATCCGCCCTGATGAATTAATGAGTAAAACTGCTTTCGAGATGGAGTGTGGGTCCACTTGCGTGGAGAATTCTTCGGGCTCTATATGTTCATCCGGTTTGCCTCTTCAACTATTGAGCCGCCAGCACGATCTTGCTTCTGGGAGTTGTGCTGCATCTGTCGCCCATGATGGATCCTGGGCCCGTTCATTTTTCGATCATCATGGGAGCTTGTGTTCAGTCGATTCTACAATTCGTATTCTGACGATATTCCAACCATGCAAAGGCGTCCTGGTGTGCATGGGGTCTGCCCCAACATGTGTTTTGGGTTTTACCTACGTGGTCTCGTCGTCACCTTCCATGCTGCACCCAACTCACTTTTTGAGTTCGGCGGACTGCTTGCCCGATCAAGACGGGGGTTGTCCCATGGAGGGTATCGGAGCATCGATTGAGGGGAACTCGGGGGCCTCCTGCTTGCAACCAGTGCATCCACAATCTTGCCCAGATTCATCAAGTTCGGGGGGTGAGTCGCAGGGGGTCGATGACCTGTTTGACATATGGGGTATGTCATTCGTCGAGGCTGTGCAGGCACTAGGAGTGCAGATTTCAATCGGGCAGCTTTCTTCGATCCAACAACAGATTGTTCCTCGAGCACGATCGGCAGTCAGGGTCACAAATAGTCTTCGTAGAGCTAAATCATTGACCTGTTCGCAAGCCCAGATTCAGGCAGATGGCTCCAGCTCAGTTCGACGCTCAGCCAGGCAAAGGCGTACTAGGGTGTTGTCTGATTATTTATCATGAAGATGTGTATTTGGAATATTAGAGGCATGAATTGCCCCCGTAAGCGGTTGTTTTTAGCTAATTGGATTAGGTATGAAATTCCGGATGTCATTGCAATTTGTGAAACCAAAATGGAGGATATTCCATTAACAGTGGTATCTTTCTTATGGAGAGGTGCGGCATATGCTTTTAAGTCGTCCGTTGGGTTTGCTGGGGGAATCCTGGTTCTTTGGAAAGCTTCTCTTAAGGTGGCGATAGTAGATATTAGTCTTTATTCAATCTCCCTTTCTGCAAACTTGTTGCCGTCGCTGCAAGATGTTGTTCTCACCTTTGTGTATGGTCCTGTCGTGTCTACTTCGCGACCAATGTTTTGGGCTGATTTGAATCGAGATCTGGTTACATTTGGAGCTCTTCAGTGTTTAGGAGGGGATTTCAATTGCCTGTTGTCCACGCAGGATTCTAGTTTACCGGTTCTTCTCAACCCCTCCATTAGGGGGTTTCAGGAGTTTGTTCAGCGGAACCAACTTTACTCAGTACCTCATGTGGGGGAGCAATTCTCGTGGTCAAATATGAGGTCTCGCACTTGCTTGCGGATACTTGATCGCGTTTTTCTCTCCCCAGAACTATTTCACGCTGTTCCGGATGTCATTGCTTGTATGCTGCCACGGACCATGTCCGATCATGGACAAATGACTGTTTCGTGGGGCGCAGGCTTCAAGGCGTGTCGTAGGTTCTTCTTTGAGGAATGGTGGCTTCGGGTGCCAGACTTTCAGCAGTTGGTAGGTCAATCGTGGGCTCAACTTGCTACGGGATCTTGGGTGGCCATCCGTATCCATGCTAAGCTTCTTCGTCTTCGGAAACGTATTAAGGAATGACTAAGTTTTAATAACCTGAACAAGTTTAGGTTCATCGACCAGTGGGAAGCCAAGCTCTCCGATTTGGCCCAACGTCAGGTCGATCTTGTTGGTGTATCAGAGGGTCAAGTGCTTCAGTTGCAGGAGCGTATCGTCGTACTCTCTGCTCTCGTTGCAGAATGGAGAGCATGAGATGAGCTTAGATGGAAGTTGAGGGCTAGAGTTGCATGGTTGGCTAATGGCGATGATAATACACGATTTTTTCATATGAACGCATCAAATAAATACAGTAAGAACCAGATACTCTCAATCGAGATCGATGGATGTCAGTTTGGTCCGCACAATTGCCTGCCAGCTATTACTTCTTATTTCTCCAGGTTGTATTCGGCCGACTTAGGCGTCGGGGGTGTCATCGGCGATATGGTCTATAAGTGGTTGGCGGCAAACCAATCTGCTTCTTTGCAGGTTAGATTCACTGAAGTGGAGATTTCGAATGCTATTAGCGAACTATCGGGATGGAAGGCACCAGGCCTTGATAGTTTTCACATCGACTTCTTTAAAGCATTTTGGTCAAGTGTTAAAACTGACCTGCTCCACTTGTTCGATGAATTCCATCGTAATGCGAGGTTGCCTAAACCATATCATGTGGCAGTCATCTCTTTGATTCCTAAGAGGCAAGGGGCGTCAGACATATCCAACTTCAGGCCGATTTCGGTGATGGGTGCTCTGTATCGCATTATATCTAAGGTGTTGGCTATTCGATTGCGCGCTGTCATTGATCAACTTGTTTCTCCGAACCAGGGTGCTTTTATTCCAGGTCGAAGTTTGCAAGGATCCTTTATTTGTGCAACTGAGCTTCTTCACTCTTTACAGTCGACTGGATCACCGCACTTCATGCTAAAATTGGATTTTCACAAGGCTTATGACAGTCTGGCATGGGATTTTCTGATTGAATCTCTAACAAATATGGGGTTTGGCAGCCGATTTATAGCATGGGTTAAGGAGTTGGTCACAAAATCCGTATCATCAGTTTGCATCAATGGAATGAGAGGGGAAGAATTCAAGTTGGCTAGAGGTGTACGACAGGGTTGTCCTCTAGCACCTATCCTTTTTAATATCGCGGTAGATGGTTTACCTATTCTCATGAAAAGGGCAGAAGAAACAGGCTTCTTGGAATCCTTGGGCATTCCTGGTTTTGTTGGTCACACAATTCAATATGCAGACGATACTTTAATATTTGGACATGCGAATGTTAATCAAATGTCCAGGTTGTGCTTCATTATTAAAGTCTTCGCTGCAATTTCAGGCCTTCACCTGAACGAGAGTAAGTGCGCTCTGGCCTTACTCAATGCTGACCCTCTTCTCCAATCGGCTGCTGCAAGGATCTTCAACTGCCCAATATCCGACCTTCCTGTCAATTTCTTGGGTCTATCGTTGCACTCTCTGCAGCCAGCAGGAACTTCTATATGGATGTCTACCATAGAGCGGGTGCAAGGGAGATTGCAGGCTTGGAAGGCTCGATATTTATCTTTTGCGGGACGAGTGACGCTCATTCGCCATGTTTTAGCCAGATTACCAGAGTTTCGAATGAGCATGTCTATTATACCGACGATAGTAGAGCAGGCAATTAACCGTTTGCTTTTGCACTTCCTTTGGTCTGGGAATGTGTCGCACAAAAAGTACCCGCTTGTTTCTTGGCAACAGATCATTCTCCCGAGGCAGCGAGACGGCTTGGAGATTCCAGCTCTGAGAAAGAGGGGCATCGTTTTAGTCTTGAAGTGGGCTTGGGAAGCTTCCACATCTCAATCTTCTTGGGCTACGTTTGTTAGGCAAAAATATGGTAGTCTACATGAATCCCTTCTTTCCACACCCAGTTCAGTGTGTCACTCGTCCCTCTGGCTGGAGTGGCGGAAGACACTTCGATCCTTCAGTGGCAGAGATCTTAGGCCGGTCCATGGTCTGCCGTGGCTTCACTGGGCCATGGCGAGCGAAGATAGGTTCTCCATTAAGCAAGTTTACCATTCCTTGTTGTCGTCCGGGATGGACTGGTTTCCCAGTGATTGTATGTGGGGTAAGGGGCCAGCTTCAAGGGCAAAAGCTTTGGCGTGGCTTGTGGCTCTGGATCGTGTTCAAACCCAAATTAATGTCAGGAAATGGGGGATTCAATTTCCAAGCATGTGCGTTCTTTGCGAGAAGGCTGTAGAGGACACGACTCACCTATTTTGGCTCTGCCCGGTCGTTCTAGACTTATTTTTTCAAACTTGGGGTGCGCCACCTGTTCAAACTCGTCCGTGCTCCGTTATTCGGAACCTCTTGCTTGGTCCTAGGATTGTACGACACAAAAAAATGGAGATTAGTGTGGCGGGTTTGGTTGCTTTCAGCATGGTGGGTCATATAGACCGAAAGAAACGACATCTTTTTCAGGGGCATCAAATTCGATTTCGGAAGGCTTCGGCAACAGGTCATGTCTGATGTGTATCTGGCTCTTAAGTTACATAGTAGGGGGGAGGGGCTGATCGGCTTGTACTCTGATCTATGCACAATCACCATCTAGATTGTGGTTGTTTTGCTATTATGTTTCTCTTTTGTCTCTCCCATCCAATATTCTGTTGGATGTATTTTGGTAATGTTGAATGGTGAATGTTCTCTCTCTCTCTCTCTCTCTCTCTCTCTCTCTCTCTCTCTCTTTCATACACACAAAATTAGGTAATTCCACAAAAAAAAATTGGATCACACATTCAACACAACTTAAGGATAGATGATCCAGTACGGCCAGGGCAGCTCCAGTGGCAAAGGCACCACATGTTCCACGCCCCCAGGGCTCATCCTATGGATTCAAATGGGTCAAATTCAAGATGGAGGTTTTGCAATTTTTAGTTGTTTATGATCTGAATCCCCATACGTTGTGTTTGGGAGGAACGAATGAGAAAAATTGGAGGATGTTTGGAAGAAATTAGAATGCAGAGCGTGAATTTAGGCTGGGATTGAGAAGGTTACAAATCCTCACTTTTACCCTCTCATTACAATCTCTTACTTTGAAAGGATTTCAGTGGGTATTTACCAAAAAAAGGTTTTAGGAAGTAGTTACTGAAAGACATTCACCTCTCTCTCATGTTAGTAGTTTTATATTGGATCAGAAACAATATTGACTCCATAACATTGATGCATCCTATTTGGATTTAGAGTCATATCTGAATCTAGAATCTCTATATAAAATCCATAATTGGGTTGAATATTAATTAAATATTTTTTATTAAATCTAATTGAATAGAGTCATATTCAATTGGATATTTGACCTATATCTAAATTCTTTGGCCATCAGAATATTTTTTGTCAAATCTGACTGAATGGACTCATATTCAATTGGATATGTGGCCCATATCTAAATTCTTTGAGTACTTAATAATAAGGTGAAAAATAGATTGAATTTGTTCAAATCTTTGGTCAAGCATTGTTTCTTATATCAATTAAGATTTACATATTCAAAGTGTTTTGAATTAAAATCATTGTTTGAAATCAACTATATGGTTGCATTCATATCTAATTCAATTCATCAATAGCTTATAGACGTAAGTTTTTTGTCCATTATTATTAGGAAGCTTGAGGTTGATACTTGAGTGGAAATTAGATAGTTGATTGAAATGATAAGCAATCTTCTCTTTCGTTTTTTAATGGTACTTATGCTTTTAGTTTGTATTTTTTTGGTTAATTTGCTTTTATTAAAACTGAATTTATCAATTATTGGGCAAAACTTAGTAGCTTTAAACGTATAACTAATTATTTTGTGCATGAGATTCAGTCCAATTGTAATTCATAGTGTAAAATTGTTTTTCATACACGACATTGATTTAAATATTACTTGTTTGTCAAAAAAATTAAATTTTAATTATTCAATTAAATATGATATTGTGATCATCACAAAATTTTTTCTCTCTTGGTATTTCTCTCTCTTCATTCTATTTTCCTTTCAAACCTCTATTTCTTTTTTTTTGAAGGGAGAAAATAAAAGGCAGAAAAGAAGAGAGAAAGAGAAAAGAGAGGAACTCTTTTGCGGGGTCTCACTTGACCTTAATTTTGAAGATATTTAAGAAAATAACTCGCCTCCATTTTTAAAATATTTGCGGGAAAACTGAGAGATGGGATCCGCTCGTCGGTACGAGGTTCGACCGTTCCTGACGCCTTTACCAGGGGTAATCGAACCAAGGGTCGAATTCATGCCTTTTGCTTTGTTTTAATATTACCTAAGAATTTATCCTTAGTCTAAATGCACAAATGATCATGCTTGTGCAATGCAAGGATGTATGCTCCTTTTGAAAAAAATGATTTTGGAAATCCCCAAGTGTTTCTGAGATGAATCAGATAATAGAGTGAAAAAATGATTTCTAACTTAAAACTTAAGATTTAAAGTTCTAAGTTTTGGAATAATCAGAGTTTTGGAAAAATAAATCTGGACATCGAAAAGAATGTTTTTGAAGTTGAGATAAAAAGAGAAGGAAATTTTAAAGTCATAAATGGACTCTGAATTAGAATTTTGAAGCTTTGAAGTTTGAAATTAGAATGAGATTTGAGAAATCCAAATAGAATTGACAAATAGAGTTGGTTCTTGGATTTTTGGGAATCAAGATAAACTTTGGATTTTGAAATCTAGAATGAAATGGAATTGGATTTGAAAAAGTTGGAATTGGGGATAGAATTTGATTTGAATCCTGGAGTTCAAAATGGAATTTTAATCCCAGCTCTGGATCCTAAAATAGAATTGGGATCCAAGATGAAATTGAATTCTGGAATTAGAATCCTAAATGGGATTTAGATCTGAAATCTGAGATCCAATGATGAAGCTGAATTCTGGATTTTAAATGAAATTGGATCCGAAATTTGGAATGGAATTTGGATCTAAAGCCTGAGATCCAAGATGGAATTGAATTCAGGATCCTAAAGGGAATTTGGATATGAAGTCTGAGATCCAAGATGGAATTGGATTCTGGATCCTAGGATGGATTTTGGATATGAAATCTGAGATCCAAGATGGAATTGGATTCTGGATCCTAAAATAGATTTTGGATCTGAAGTCTGAGATTCAGGATGGAATTGGATTCTGGATCTGGAATCCCAAATGGGAATTCGATCCAAAACCTAGAATCCAAGATGTAATTTGGATCTAACTTTGGTTTTGGATTTTGAAAGTCCAAAATGGGACTTTAGAAGATGGGTCTGGGTTTTGGAAAACCCATATCGAATTTAAATCTTAGGGAGAGTCAAGTTTTGAGATTTCAGAATCCATTTCAAATTTTGATTTTGAATTTGAAGATAAGAAGATAAAAACTTGATTTTGAATCAGAAGATGAATCAGAAGATGAATCAGAAACTTTAAATTGAACTTTGAAGTTTTGGATTTTTTATTTGGAAATTGAAATTTGAATACAAAATGATTTTTGAAATTTCAAAGTCAAATTGGACTTTAAAATTGATTTTTTTTTAATCTTGAAATGAGATAGAATTGAATTTGAATCTATAAATAAGATTTGATCTCAGAAATGAAGAAAAAGAATCACTTGGAATTTTGAAAAGAGAATTTTGAAAATATGATGCAATTCTATCCTAAATGATGAATGCATTTAAATAATTTTGAAATTGGATTTGAAAAACATATTTCATTCTTTAAATGAATTAAGAATGAGGTTGAAGATATAATACATCCCTGACTATGGTCATTGAATGTATTATACAATAACTACATTTAAATTCAAGTGAAGAATCAAACATATTTTGGTGCTTTTATAGAGTTTAGAATGAAATTAACTCTCAATATATCCTGACTATGGCCATTGATATATGTATTGAGCCAATTTTTAGACTAAATTCTGATAAAAGAGGAAAATATTTAAAGAAAATATGATGAATTTTGAATGATCCAGTGTGGATCCAATGTTATTTTATAAAAGATAAAACTACTAAGTTTTGTTTACATCCTGACTATGACCATTGATGTAAATCATCAACTTAGGATTAATTACCTCTTACGAAATGGTGCACGTGCTATTCGTGTTTCAACATTATGAGATTTTGGAAAATAAAGGTAAAAAGCATGAAAATAAGCAATTTATGATATTAACAATGCTCATTCATTCTATCTAAAATCTGGAAATGTAAATTCTCATTGATGATCTAACTATTACATCATGGATATGACTTCTGAAGGGATGGAAAATATCTAACTTGAGAAAGGGAAATCTATAATCCTGCAAAATAGGGTTAACAATTACAAAGGCATAGAAATATAAAAGAAAATTATGCTGAAAGTGATATGCACATGATCACTATTAATGAAAAGATGCCTATACTATACATAATACATGGTGAATATGTGATGTAGGTGATGGTGATTGGTGATATATTGCAACATGAGTTGTAAAGGGTACTATTACAATGAATAGTACCATTTGCAGAAAATACAGATGAGTGATGTGGATGTTTGCAGGAAGGTATGTAGGAGACAATAGTGCTGGAGGGATATATCTACATGGTGGTTGTAGACAAGATGGTGTTAGTGACAACATAGATGAATGTGCTCTCAAATGGTGGTAATAATGGGGAGTGCTGCTACAGTAGCAGCCATGGATGGAGCCCCTTTCAATGATGGGCTGATGGGATACGATTTGTGAAGTGAAGGTATTTTGAGTGGGGTGGACAGTGGTGATTATGGCATAGTGAATGTAAAAAAGGGTGAAAAAGAGGGTTTAGAGATGGAGGTGCTCAGATGATGCTGTGAATAGGTGGTGGCATAAGGTAGTGAGGGCCGGTGCAACAGAAAATGATAAGTGTTGTTGTGAGTGGGAGGTGCACAAAAGGTTGTGCAGTGAAGTAGGTGTTTGGTGATGTGCTGATGACATATTATGGGGAAAATCTGGTGGGAGTTGAGCTAATTATAGCCCACGAGCTTGAGTTGTCATGCATGACAACGAATTTAAATCATCAAACCAGCGAGTGATGTTCTCGTGTGACTAAATTTTGAGACAGACATGGTCAAAATTGCTCCCAGACATTAAGTAGATCAGTTGGTATTCACAGATATCTATACTTTCATCTGAAAAGGATGTTGAGAGACCTATACCTTGCTTAACAACACTTGGCATTGCTCTAATTTCAGAGCTTATACTGAGTTATGGACAATAATCTGAATAAGAACAAACAATTAATAGTAGGGGAAGTATTTGAGTGGTTGTTGCTTCCAAAACTAGCCATGAATAAGTTCCGAGATTCCAATTTTGATAAAATACTTTGTTATTTCTGACACATCTATAGACCAAACTGTTGAATGAGTTTTATTGAGAGCAGTGAGTTCAGGGGCCTAAGAGATACCCCTTACAGGTCACATTTGATATTGAAGGAATGTATAATCTTACTTGTCAGGCTGTTTAGCAGGTATCGATTAGATGTAGACAAGCCCAAGGAAAATATCAACAATGAAGAGAAGGCAACAGTAATGTAGGCAAATTACACAATGGCTGTGTGATGTGAGTGAGAATGAGTGATATGTGTTGATAGTGCAGAGTGTTGGCAATGTGAGTGAATGTTGACAGGGGTGTATTGCAATGTAGCAATGATGGGTATTACTTACAGCTGCTGCGATTGTGACAAACATTACCAACAAACAAGTGGTTACCCTGCAACTATTAGATCCACAGATTTCTTGAAGATTTGTTCTGAATTCATGGGGATCTTTCATACATACCCCTAAGTTCTTACCCATTGCTACAACAAGTTCCAGAAAAAGAAAAGAAAAGAAGAAATCATCCCATCTAACCTTCACATTGCAGAGATGTGCACAACAGGGGCATAACCTAAAGGAGTACAAAGTGATAATACTCATTAAACTGGAGATTTATCATAAGACTATGGTGCTATTATTATCAAAACAATCAACGTGCACAGGATGATAGGCAGGTAGGATTATCTAACGAGTTTATTATACAAAATATGGGTGTGATGGTTGTAGATGAGATGACTGAACTCAAGAACACAACGCAATGCAGCTTGTACAAATATGATACAACAACAACTACGCCTTCATCCCAAAACAATTGGGGTCGGCGATATGAACAAACAAAGAAAATCATTCTGGGTCTTCCACATGAATCCTTTTCCTCCATTCATTTCTATCCAATGCCATGTGCTCGGTGAGGTTCAAAGCATTCATATCCTTTCCTATCACCTCCATCCATGTCTTCCTAGGCCTACCCCTACCTCTTTTAACTAATATATTTTCCCATTTCTCCATCCTTCTAACTGGAGCATCATTAGGCCTTGGTCGAATATGTCCAAACCACCGTAAACGATTCTCTCTCATCTTATTTTCAATGGGTGCAACGCCTACCTTCTTACGATGATGTACATAATTAAATATGCTTTCAGTAGAAAAAAATGGTTTTGAGGAGGGAGCGAAAATTGTATGAGCCACGCATGTGCTCATTCCAACTCCAACCTGGTACAATATGGGAAGCCAATTCAGTATACCTGATTATCTCGAAATTAAAATATCGATCAATGATGCTTGGTCATCATGCCTTATGGAGATATACACTGGGGTTCTAATGTAATATGCATTTATGAGAAAATACAACAGCAAGATTTGGTAAAAACAACTAGTGTGAATGCTGCCAATAGAGATGAAAGATGCCTACTAAAGAAAAAAAATGTGATGGCTGGATAGCTATTGTATGAGCAGGGCATGAATCTTGGGGATGAGAACATGGTTTTGGATATGAGCATTCGATGAAATTTCCCTTACATGTTGCAGACCCTGATTGTATTGTCGTTATGCCCAGTCAACCCATTCTTACTGAGGTTCTAACAGAGTGTGATGCAATGGATGTACTAACGAATGATGATAATGCGATGAATGAAACAAAAAAAATGAGGATGATATAGTTCATGGATAACATGTTCAGATCATAAATTTGCAGCAATAAGAAACCACCAAAGTGGATGTCATTGCCCAACCATTCGTTGCAAAAATATAATTTTAGAGGATAACGACTGTCAGGATAAGTTGCTTCTCCAGATTACAAATGGCGAAATGTAACCTTAGGAACAACAAATTTCTGAGGCGAATTGGTACTTCAAGTCATGATTTACCTAAAGATGATCTCAGGAAATGCAGATTGCTTAGACAAATTGACCATTTCCAAACTGCAATTTACAACAGCAAAAAAGAAAAGAAAAGAAAAGAGATAAAGAGCATAATGAAGAGTGGTGATAAAAAAAAAACTCACGAAGTAAGAGGGCAAGTCATTTTAACGAAATTTCACGTTCGATTATAAACTCGGATATATACAAAGCAATGGAAACAGATGCTAACGTCTATTATCAAGGGGTGAGAAAAAAATGCAGATATGAACAAGAAGAAAGAAAAAAAAAAAAGAGAATAAAAATAAAAAAAGAAGGGGAAAGTAATGTTGGAACACGAAATTCCATTAATATGGCAATGGTTGGACCGATCCTGCTATACGCAGGTCGATCATGCCCCTGGTGCATAAAAAAATAAAACAGGATGCCATTGAAACCGTGAAATGTCGTAAGAGAGAGATAGAATTTCCATCAGAAAATTGGAGGAGGAATAGGATGGTCGCTTACCCCAATTTTGCAGAGATTCGTGAACCCCTTTTTCTTTCACTACAGAGGTTGTTCTTCCGCATGAACGTGACTTTGTATTGTGATTCAGCTGTTGATCCTCCACTAGTTGAAGAGGAAGCACCAGGGAGGGAAAGGAAGGAAAGGTCGACAATGGATGCTAAAAGAAATGGATGCACTAGACAGAAAAAAATCTCGATGAGGCTGAAGGAGGATTCACTGCGTGAAGATGGGTGGAAAATGGATCTCAGAGAAGGAAAAATGGATCAAAAGGGGAAGGTTGAAGATGGATGATCAGAGAATTGTGGATGATGTCGATAACGGATTAGAAAGAAACTCGATGCCCCTTGAAGAGGCTTGAATCCCCCTTCTTAAAGAGAGGAGGGAAGTTTCCTGAAGAGGAATTGGTTAAGGATTGAGGGCTGAGAGAAAAGGAAGCTGTTGAAGATCGACGATGGTGGGGGAGAGAGGGGATGTGCGAGAACCGTTGTAGATTTTTCCTTTTTCAAAAGAAGCATCCCTTTTAAGAAAAAATTTAATAAAATGGTTTAAAATGAGGTTTTTAGCAAAATTAACTTTTAAAAAGCTTAAAACCATTTGTTTTTCTAGTAGTTTTTCCATTTTTTTTGTTTTTTGTGTTATTTTTCATTTTTTTGCATTTTTCGAATAAAAGCCTAAAGTTTTACGAGAAAACAAAGATTAAAAACTTTTTTTTTGTATTTTTGCAAAATATTTACAAAAGAGAGTTTTTCTGAAAATTCAAAGCTGTTTCTCTGAAAAAATCTTCAGAAAGAGAATTTGGACCCGGAATTTGAGATGATATTCGAGGTTTGGACCTTGAATCGAGAAAATATAAAATAGTGGATCCAAATGGGTGCCGAATGAGCTGTTTGAGCCATTCAGAAAATGTTTTTTTGGTATTTTATAATTTCGTTTTGTAAATTGAGTAACGAGGCTCAAATTTGGACCTTAAACACCGGGTTCGGCTCCAAAACCGAGTTTGAATGGAATTCAATCCAGAAAATCTAAAGAATAACTGAATTTTAGTTTTGATTTTCTCAGAAGATGGAGTCAGGGGCAAAAAGGTCATTTTTACAAACCTTTGAAAAATTTGGGGTGTTCACAGATGCCACTCTTTGCTACTAAGCCGGTTGAAAGCCGAGCTTAGTGGCAAAGATAACACTCCAAATTTTGAAAATGCCCCAGTCAGCAGATCTGAACTGGGTGTGGAAGAATTGTTTTAAAAAATATGGCTCTTCAGGCTTAAAACCTTATCCTGAATGGTTTTTGGGAGACAAAATCCTCGAAAATGACATGACTGAATAATAGAGGATGAGGAAATCGTGATGGGACTTTCGGTGAACATCCCGAAATGGTGGAATAAGAATTTTGATCAAGTCTCATGGGTGAGACAAGATACACTTTTTGGAATGATTCATGTTTAACCCTTAACCTGGATGAGATAAAGATATATCAAAATGAGTGGAATGAGGAAAGGAATACATAAGGACCTTGATGGGACATTTTTGGAAAACGCCTCGTGAAATGAAACTCGAGTATGATCCTTTCTTGGATGATATATGAAGCATGGATTCATCGATGGAAAGAACCACGATGGGATTGGAAGAAATCACCTCGTCAAAAATGAGGAACCTTTGTAGGAACGAGACTCAGGTTTTACCCAAACCTGAAAAGGAAGATACCTCGAGGGGCGAGGTTCAGGCTTAACCCTTAACCTGAAGGAGTCGACCAAATGGAATCCTCGAACAAAGAAACCAAGATGGGACCTTCGGAGTTTGGACGAACAAATCCAAAAGGGGTTTTTGCGAAAAGGATGAAGATAGGGTTCCCTAAAGCTTGGAAAAAGGATGATTTTGGGCATCTCATTGTTGAGACTGAAATAGCTTTTGAAATCAATGACCTTTCGCAGAAAATTCAGGTTTGACTCTTAACCTGAGTGGGAACGACCATACAGAATTCTCGACTGAAGAAACCGTGATAGGGCAGGAAGAGATACTTCTTCTGAAAGAGGCAACTTCTTTGGGAAACATAAACAACACTAGGTCGCAAAAATGGATATTGAATGTATATTTCGCTTTTAGAATAGCTAGAAAATTTTGCCAATAAGATAAAATTATAGTTGATTCAAACGCTTGAAAGATGTACACGTATGTGCAAAGATATTTCCTCTTTTACCTAGAGTATTTCCTCCAATGAGGTTAACTCCTTGGTTCTAAGAGTCAAATTCAAAATTTTAGCGTTGATGATTTTCTTCAAGGAAGTTATCTATTTCCTATATATGAGAAGAGAAGAAATATTCTTAATTTCATAAAAGCAAGTAGTGAAGAGATATTGATAAAAAAAATTTGCATGAGAAAATATGACTTCTGACAACTTTGGCAGTCTGATATCTGGGTGTTTTCCCATGATGATCTTTTTGCACTCTTTTTGAGTTACTGAACTTTCTCGGTTTTTCACATCATCCTTCATTTGGATGTGTCCTGACTTTTCTCTCTTTTTCAGGGAAGGGTACGTCACAAACTCCTTCATCTTGGAGATGTTTCGATCCTTCTTTTATCTCAGGGATTCTATTGATGATATTGGCTCAAAAGGGTCTTTAGATGATAGCAGAAATCAAATATCTTTTAGGGTTTGTCGGTAGGTTCATAACACTCGCCTTCATCTCGACGGTGATCTGAACTTTTCCTGGAAGGATCCTTCACAAACTCCTTTATCTCGGAGATGATCCAAATCTTTTTTGGCCCCGGGGGTCTAGCTCGCCTATTCGTCTTCATCGTGACGGCAATTGAGGGATCCCTTTTGCAGATATTTGATTGTTGTTTAAATGGTTGAGAAAACAAGGATTGAGTGGATTCTTTTATGGCTCAAGATATTTCCACTGCCTGATTGCCAGATAGCCGTCTCTAACATGCGCCATAGCTATGATCAATATCAATTTGCTTCTGGCTTTTCAATCTCATTGAATATTTCTTTTACTAATCATACCGAGGATATTTCTTACATCCTTTTGGTTTGATCAACAATAAAAGATTTGAATTTTACCTCTTTTCGCAAAAAGTTTCACCTTTCTGGAAAGAATACTAGAAGTAATCTGAGGTAATTCTTTTCGTGCAATGAGAATATTGAAATCAACAACGATTTTTAGCAAATTGGCATAATGTTCCAGAATCCTTTTGTGAAATAATCACTTAATATGGATTTTGATGAGAACTTTAGTTGCAATTTAGAAAAATGATGTAAAGATTAGACTTTAGAAAACTTGACTTTTAGATTTTGGAAATCTCGACCAGTTTTAAGAAACTAGATTTTGAAAATCCCGACCAGTGAAAACACTGGATTTTAAATCTCGACCAGTTATGAGAAACTGGATTTTGAAAATCCCGACCAGTGAAAACACTGGATTTTAAATCCCGACCAGTTATAAGAAACTGGATTTTGAAAATCCCGACCAGTGAAAACACTAGATTTTAAATCCCGACCAGTTATGAGAAACTAGATTTTGAAAATCCCGACCAGTGAAAACACTGGATTTTAAATCCCGACCAGTTATGAGAAACTGGATTTTGAATCTCGACCAGTTATAAGAAACTGGATTTGAAAATCCCGACTAGTGAAAACACTGAATTTTAAATCCCGACCAGTTATGAGAAACTGGATTTTGAAAATCCCGACCAGTGAAAACACTGGATTTTAAATCCCGACCAGTTATGAGAAACTGGATTTTGAAAATCCCGACCAGTGAAAACACTTGATTTTAAATCCCGACCAGTTATGAGAAACTGGATTTTGAAAATCCCGATCAGTGAAAACACTGGATTTTAATTTGAAAAGGTTTTATCTGAAGGTTTGAGAATGATTGAAATTAAGAGATTATAACCCGAGGGTTGAGAAAATGATGAAAATTTAGAGATATTGCGACCTAGAGGTTGGGAACTGATAGAATTGAGAGACTAAAAATCTGAAGGTTTGGAAATGATAAATTTGAGAAATTGAAAACCTGAAGGTTCGGAAATGAGAGAATGGAGAAATCGCACTTTGAAGGTTTGATTTGTGGAACAGATTGATTTGGGAGATCGACACTTGTGAGCTGGGACTTTTTGAAATACATGACCAACGAGATGCTGAGTCCTTTTGGAATACATGACCAGCGGGAGCTGGGTCTTTTGGGAAGACATGACCAACGAGTGTTGGATCCTTTTGGAAATACATGACCAACGAGATGCTGGATCCTTTGGAAATATATGACCACTGAGATGCTGGATCTTTTAGAAATACATGACCAACGAGGGTTGGATCTTTTGAGATACATGACCAACGAGTGCTGGATCTTTTTGGAATACATCAAATTTTGGGAAGTTCAAGTCAAAACTTGAATTTGGCAGAAGAAAGAACTTTGATCAGAAGATTGAATTTAGGAGGTTATCGGTGTGAGAACCAGATTTTCCAAATGAGCTCAATATATGATTGGAAAGTTTGAGAAATAACTAGTGCGAGGACTGGGTTTTGAAGATGAGCTAGATTTTCAAAATGAATTTAGAAGATAAAGGTTCTTAGTGAGAATTAATGAACCATCATAGTTTAATTGCATGTGGTCAGCTTTCAAAATTTATCCCCTTATCCTAAACGAGGGAAATAACAAAAAGAATACCTCATTGAAAGGAGGCATCAGGTTTATCCCTTAACCTGAAAGGGGATTTTTAAAGATAAAGGTAGATAGAAAATAAGATTGATGAAAAATTGTTAACACTTGACAAATATTGACAATAATTTGATAAAAACTTGATTTAAGCGAGAAAATGGACCATATGAATGAAATTTATTAAAGATTACAAGATCACTTGAAAATTAGTAGAATTTGAGGAAAGAATTTTGTCTAATCCTGCCTGCATATGATGAAGGAAGATGATTATAAATCATAAATAAAAATGCCCCAGTATCATGGCGAAGAATGTAAGAATTGATAGAAGATCATTGTTTTATTGAAATGACTCTTTGAATAGTACAAAAGGCTTTAGAATGAAAATTCTAAGTATAAAATTTCTTCAGATGCAGAGCGTTGACAGGATCTCGCATTTCCACCCCATTTGCGTTGATTAGACGATACAAATTGCGAGACAATGCTTCCTTAACCACATAAGGGCCTTCCTAATTGGGTGACCACTTGCCCCGTGGTCGATGCTTGAGATGAGTTGTCGATCTGACCACCAAATCGTTAACCCAAAATTTTCTCTCAATAACGGACTTGGCATAGTGTCGAGCTATCCTCTATCGATAAGCTTGAGCATGCTTTGCTGCCTTGAGCCTCTTCTCATCCAGTAAATCCAGTTGCACCAATCTCTGCTGCTGATACAGATCAAGTGACAATTCTATAAGGAAAGCAAATTTGAGAGCGGGCTTCTAGACATGGAGAGGTAACACCACTTCAGTTCTGTAAACAAGTTCTGAAGGAGTGGCATTGGTTGGAGTCCGAATGGTGGTTTGGTATGCTCAGAGTGCATTATGAATCTTCTCATGCCAATCTCGACCTATTTTCACGGTCCTTTCCAAAATACGGATCAGAATCTTATTGGTAGCCTCTGCTTGGCCATTCCCTTGAGGATAGTAGGGAGCTGAGAAATGATGGCAAATTTTGAATTTAGAACAGAAGGTTTTCATCCTCTTATTTTTTAAATGACTTCCATTGTCTAAGACAATGTCATGTGGTATGCCGAAGCGGCAAAGAATGTTCTTGTGAATGAAAGAAACTACATGGCGGCCTTCTACTGTGCGTAGAGTAACAACTTCAACCCATTTTGTGAAATACTCTGTCGCAGCCAGAAAGTATTTGTGGCCGTTGGAAGCAGAAGGGGTAATCGGGCCGACGACGTCAAAAGCCCACATAGAAAATAGCCAAGGAGAAACAACTGATTGTAGATATGTGGCCGGTGCATGAATGGAAGACACGTGCATTTGGCACTTGACGCACTTCTTCACAAATCGATGACAGTCCTGCTACATGGTATTCCAATAATACCCTGCTCGGACGATCTGTTTGATGAGAGTTTGATAGCCGACATGGTCACCACAAATCCCTTCATGTGCCTCTTGGATTATTTCCATAGCTTCTTCTTTGTCTAAGCATTTTGCATACTCGGAACTGAAACCACGGTGGTAAAGGACATTGGCAAGAATGAAATAACGGGTAGACATACGCTGAATTGCACGTTGCTCCATTTTTGGCATTTCTGGTGGAAATTCACCAGTCTTAATGAAATTTTTGATATTTTGATACCAAGGCTTCTCCTTCTGATCGACTTGGTTTACTTGCATGGTAGAAATGAAAGCAGGTTGCTCAAGTCTGCCAACTTCAAAAGAATGACATGATTCACTGCCTTTGAAGGATAAAATGGAGCCCAGGCCGGCTAAGCCATCAGCTATCTGATTATGCTCTCTTCTGATATGGCTGAGCTGAAATTCTTCGAAGTTGTCCATAAGATCTAGGACGATCTTCTGATACGGAATCAATTTGAAATCTTTCACTTGTCATTCAGTGTTAACTTGACTGACAACAAGTAATGAATCGCCAAAGGCATGCACTTTCTTGACATTGAAATTTTGCAGAATTTTGAGTCCTTGTATTAGAGCTTCATACTCGACCATGTTATGAGTGCATTGAAAACTAAGATTGAAAGAATAAGGGATCATTTCTTTTTCTGGAGTGATTAGCAAAACTCCAATCCATATGCCAGACATATTTTTAGAGCCATCAAAGAATAGGTTCCAAACTGAAGGCTGTTGGATATTGCAGATGTGCTCATCAGGAAAATCATCCTCTGCTTTAATTTCTTCCGTTAAAGGAAAATCTGCCAACTGATCTGCGATTGCTTGGCCTTTAATTGAATTTTGAGAAACATACTCTAAGTCATATTGCATTAGAAGAACCTGCCACTTCGCAATCCGTCTAGTGAGAAATGGTTGCTCAAGAATGTATATGAGAGGATTAAGCTTTGATAGAAATTTGATTTCAGATGCCAACAAGTAATGTCTCAATTTCTGGCACATCCAAACCAGCACTAGACAAGTTTTCGTCATTTGAGAATACTTCTTTTCATAATCAATGAAGGTTTTGCTCACATAGTAGATGGCGTGCTTTATCAGGCTGCCTTCTTCATACTGTGCGAGGAATCCTCCACAGGTGTTCTGATTGACGAAAATATACAGTAAGAGAGGCTTCCCCAATTTTGGCGGCTTTAAAACTTGTGGATTAAGGAGATATTGCTTGATGCGCTCAAACGAGAGTTGACATTCCGATCCTCATTCAAATTTAACTCCTTTTCTTAGCAAATGATTGAAGGGTTCACATCTCATAGCCAAATTGGAGATGAATCTGCGAATAGACTGAATACGCCCTTGAAGGCTTCGCAGTTCTCTGAGATTAGTTGGAGGCGGCATATCAATAATTGCTTTTGCTTTGGCTGAGTCCACCTCTATTCCTTTTTTGCTGATAATGAAGCCCAGCAATTTGCCGGACTCAACTCCGAAAACACATTTCTGAGGATTAAGTCTTAACTTGTAGAGAATAAGTCTTTCAAAAACTTGACTAAGAGCATCGAGGTGATTCTCTTCTTCTTTAGACTTAACCAAAATGTCATCCACATATGCATCCATATTTTTGTGCATCTAGTCATGGAAAATAACGGCCATTGCCCTTTGATAAGTTGCCCCGACAATTTTTAGCCCAAACGACATTACTGTGTAGCAGAAGATTCCCTATGGTATAGTAAAGAAAGTTTTTGACTGATCACGAACGACTAGCTTGATCAGATTATAGCCTGAATATCCATCCATGAAAGAAAACATGGCATGACCCGTTGTGCTATCGATCAATAGGTCAATGTTGGGAAGTGGATAATCATCTTTCGGGGTAGCCTTATTGAGATCTCTAAAATCAATGCAGATTCGAACTTTTCCATTCTTTTTAGGAACTACCACGATATTTGCCAACCAATCGGGGTAGTCAATGGCTTGGATGAAGCCTGCTTTTAATAAATTTTCAAGTCCTTCTTTAACTTGTTGTTCAACTCGAGGGTCCAATTTCCTCAGTTTTTGCTTGATTGGTTTGGAATCTGGTTTCAACTTGAGTTGATGCTCAACCAGCTTGGGATCTAATCCTGACATATTTTCACAAGTCCACGCAAATACTTCTTGGTGCTGCTTAAGAAATTGGACGAGTCTTGCTTTCTCTTCTACTTTTAGGCCCAAATCGATTTTGAGAATTTTCGGATCATCTTCCGAACCAATGTTGATATCTTCAGTGGGATCTTGAACCAAAGACGAGGGTTCATCCTGCTTCTGAATGTGGGTGAATTCTGGCAATTTCTGGATGGTGGAATCAAACTCTGCTAGCTCTTCAGTCTGCTCTGCTGCCTGGCTGACCTCGGCTTTGTCTTTCATCTTAGGAATCTTTGCCAATTTTAAATATTTGGGATTGATAATAAATTTCTTCATTGATTCAGGAGTTATGATCCTGAAAATGCCATGAAAAGTTTTTAAGAGAAAGTATGAGCCAACACAAGTTTTTTGTACAAGGCAAAGAATGAATGGCATAGACAAAATATAAGAAAGAATGATAGATGCCAAAATATGAAGAGAAGATTGATCTTTCATTAATTGAAATATAATATTTACAAGATTTGATAAAAGATGGGACTGTGTCATCCCTACAAGAGTTAACTGAAAGAGCATGAATGGAAAAAGCAGGAAAAACTAAGGCATCATCTTCTTATTGGCTTCCTCTGACAAAAAATGTTTTTTTACTGGAATCTTGGCCGATGAACCCTAACCTTGAACTGTCTGCATGCTGAACGGGAATGCCGTCCTAATTTTTCCTCATGCCTTGGAATGACTGATATCCATGTTTTATCAACAGATCAAATCCTTTTCTTGCCTTGGAAAATTGTGGAAATAAAGGATGATCTCTGAAGGAGGTGTAGTTGATACGTCCTCCTAATTTGAAGAAACAAGGTCCCTGCCATTGGACCGTGGCTGTAACATTTTCTTCATCCATGGCATCTTTCAGCTTCAGCATTTCTAAGCTTTCGCTGAGGTTGATTTCATCTGCTTCTTGGATGCTTGGAATATCCGCTGTAAATGTTGGGCGGGGAATCATAGGTTGTGCCAGCCTTTCTTCAGGATCTTCGCCCAGGATAGTGGTAATCATTCCTCCCTTAGACCATTTTATGCACTGATGGAGGGTTGATGGAACGACATTAGCATTGTGGA
Source organism: Nuphar pumila (assembly GCF_984573655.1). Taxonomy (NCBI): domain Eukaryota; kingdom Viridiplantae; phylum Streptophyta; class Magnoliopsida; order Nymphaeales; family Nymphaeaceae; genus Nuphar; species Nuphar pumila. The sequence continues at coordinate 36,756,339 of NC_143254.1, forward strand.
TCCATGTTCGTCCTAGCAAAAGATTATAAGTTGGCGGCACATTGACGACATGGAACATAACTGTGTGCACCGAGTAATTGATAAAAAATTCCAAAAAGATCTTGCCCTTGGCAGTCTGCCCGTGATTGTCGAAGCCATAGATGGTAATGGGATCAGGCACGTATTCCTCTTCTTTCAATCCTAAGGCTTTTGCTGTCATCTATAGGCAAATGTTTAGACTGTTGCCTCCATCGACAAGTACATGCGGAACAATCATGCCCCTGGTCCTTACCACGATGTATAATGCATTATTGTGAAAAGAATGAGGCTTTGGCAGGTCCTCATCTGAAAAGGTGATAGGCGCATTAGTCATCGCTTGATTTACAATTTGTGCCATATCTTCTGACGTAGTGCTTGGCTTCACCTTAATCTTTCTTAATAAATCATCCAGCTTCTCTTGATGCTTAGGAGAATCATGAGTCAATTCAAAGATGGAAATATTGGTGAGCGTTGTAATCGGCTTTTGGAGACTTTTGGCCCGCTTTTCTGCTGCCTTAGAGGTTTCTGCTTCCTCTGCGCATGCTTCTTTCTTAAGGAATCTTTTTGGAAAAACTTGAGTTTTTCCACTCTTAACTGATATATTCCTTTGGTTCAGAAATGAGAAGATATTCATCTTCTGAGATGTAGGCTGGTCCTGATGTAGAACCATTACCTGATGCTGGAGACTTAGTTCTTCAGTGGAGCATGAATGTATATGGCTTTGTGGGAGAAATGAATGTTCTGAAATGGTTGATGCTGAATGTTTTGGGAATGGGGCGGACATGATTTCCATTTTGCCTTCCTCTTCGTCTTCTATGAGGATGCTTTTGTCAATGCAGTCCTGGATCAAATTTTTCAAGACAAAGCAATATTCTGTATCATGCCCTGTCGCCCTATAGAACTTGCAATACTGCTCCTTGAATCTTTTCATGATTACTGGCGGATCTGCAACTTTGAGAAGTTTTACCATTCCATGGGATAGTAAATATTCGAGAACTTTTTCCAAAGGCTGATCGAGGGGAGTAAATTTTTGATCCCTTCTCCAATCGATATGCTTGGGCTTTTCCTGAAGATCCCCTTTTTGTTGAGGACCGCTTGAGAGAGGCTTATTATTGTTCTTGAAGAACTTTCCTTTTCTACCTCTGTTCTGCTCAGGCTTCGTGCCACTGCCGCTGCCATTCTTGCTGCTACTGCCCTAATTATCCCCGAGAGCGTCGACTGAGTAAGTAAAGTGTGCCTTCTTCTTTGGATCCTGGATATTCTTGGCCAAAGTGACACCTTCATACATTTCATTCTCTACCCCCATTTCGAGCTATTCCGCTTGTTCTGTCAATTCAATAAATGACTTGGATGGATATGAAAAAATGAGGCTTTTCAAAGGCTGACAAAAGTTGTTGAGGATGATTTGGAGGGCGTGCTCCTCAGAAATGGGATTCCTCATCTTATTACAAATGCTCTTTCATTTATGGATGAAATCCCTGGCCTTTTCATTGGGTTTCTGCTTGAGGTTGCACAGATGGTTTAGCGTGGCCAGAGCTTCTGTATTGAACAAAAAGCGCTCGACAAACATATTAACAACTTTATCAAAATCCCTTAGCTCAATGGGATTGACGTGCTCGGCATACCACTTGGCAGCTATCCCCTCCAAACTGCAGGGGAAACAGAGAAAAAGGGCACAATTATCCTCGTTGAACCGAGCGTATTCTGCGAAAAACATGGCCAAATGAGATTTGGGATCGTCGGATCTATCAAACTTAATGAATTTTCTGAGGAGGTTTTCCAGATTGTTATCCCCTTCTAAGCCAAGGTAGAAATCCTGCCTAGTGTATGACCTCTTTCCCTTGTCTCGGATTTGCAGATCCTTGACTATCTTTGTTAATGCCTGAATGGGATCTTCCGTTGGTGCCCCGTACTTGGGTTTGCTTATTGGCACAAGCTCTTCAACTGTTCTCTTAGGCTGCCGCATATGCTTGGGAATATAAATCAGTTGTTCTTCTTCTTCAGAGTTCTCTTCTGCTGATTATGAATCTTCCGAGGTGCTGTCACGTTGTACTTTCTGTTTACTGATTTTGACGGGCTTTTTCATGGGCTTCTTCTTAATCTTGCTTTTAGAAGCTGCTTTCTTTGGACCAGCCTTAGCTTGTTCTGCCATCATTTTGGACATCATCTTTTGAAAGGCTCTATACATAGCAGGATCAACATCACTCTCATCCCCTGAGTCGTATTTCTTAGATGATATGGGAGAATTCATCTCTTCTCTCTCGCTATCGCTGTGCTGCTGAACAGTCTGTTTACCAGCTCTTGTCTGAACCATTTTTGAGATGCCAAAGTTTTCTTGAAGGATACGAGAATGGTTAGAGTATGGAAAAAACCTTTTGAAAATCACAATTCTTTGAGAAAAGCAAGAATAAAGGGATTTTGTAGACAATTTTAAGAGATTATCCCATTACCCGGGATTGGGTCATCACAAGACTTGTGATAATTGTGTTATCACTTTTATGATAATGAAGAAAATGTGCCTTGTTACCTAGGCGAGGTCGTCAACCATGATAAGAGATATTGAAGAGAAGTAGGAGGAATGTCCCTTTTACCCGGGATGAGGTTGTCACCAGAATCGTGACCATTTGTGCTATAAAACAAAATATAAGAAATAAAATTTGGCCCAAAAGTAATTTTTATTGATAGTAATATTCAAAGACAAAGAGAGGGTGGGCAGACAGTTTGCCACCACTCTTGATATTCAGAAGATACATTTGATCCCGAAAATACAGATAGAAAAATGAAGTAATCCCAAGTATATTTGGTGACATGGTATGCCCCAGACCATTGATCCGACTGTAGGTTGAATTTTGGCATGTTGCCTGTCGAGAAGCGGGTGTTGGCATGAACCTGCCTCTGCGAAAACTGTCTGAGACATCTTTCTGGCTGATAATCGACACAGAAGATGGAGCCAAGCAATCTGTAGCGCTTACTGCGAGCATAAGTGTAGTGAGGAGCTGATTCTTTTCTATCAAAGAAGTCCCAAATAATCTCTTCCTGATGCAATTTCTCGATCAAGGCTCGATATTGAATGACCAACTTCGGTTGCTTACTACTGAATCTGAAAGAACTGACCTTTGATAGCACATGTCGCAGGAACCACGACTGTAGGGCATACATGCATCCTTCCACCAGAATGGTCTCTCCGAGGGCAAAACGAGCCAAGCCTCGGTAAAGAAAAGCCAAGGTTGCCATAGAAACTGAAAGTTGACGGGTCTGCTTACTTCCCAATCTTCGAAAGAGCTGGGCAACTCTGACATCTATGAAATTTTGACCATCTTAAAAGAAAGCTAGTCCCACTGTGCATAGGATCATTGCATGCTGAATTCTGTCTTTTGCTGCTCGAGACAAAGTGTCAACCTCTTCGTAAGCTCCGTACTTGCGATAGAGTCCGAACAGGTCAATGAATTGATTCCCATCGATTTCAGTGAGAGGCCAAGATCTGCTCCCTGTTGCTCTGACCAAGGCTTCTTGAACATCCACTCCTTTGATGTTGATCATGAATTGCTGCTCGACAGGATCATCTGGCTGACCAGCTGGTTCGGGCAATCCCATAATATCATTGAATTCGTCCATCAGTAGAGTCATCTCTCCCCATGAAAACCAGAATGTGCAAGTACATGGATTCCACCGTTCTGCCATAGTCTGAATCAGAGCTCCATTGATGATTCACTTGCTTGCTACTGATGCCATTTTCAACCCACAGTCATCCAAGTGGTCTGAAAACATACGCGAGAAGGTAGCGAACCAAGAATAATACCACCGAGGGAAGAAAGGATGAGACTGGATGACCCGATGATCCGAGGATCCATCTTGTATATGATAGAAGACATGATCTCGGGGAAAGACAACATCGAGAGAATCAGACGCAATCGAAATGATACTGGGGCAAAGAAGAATGATGAGGATCAGATAGAATGCAGGACTTATGGATAGACTCTTGAAGATACAAACCTGGAAATTTTTGAAAGATCGAGGAAATTTTTAAAGGAATTTTCCAGGGTTTTGAAGAAAATTTGATCTAAAAAGAGAAAAGAAAATGTAGGTAGAGGAAAATATACACCTGGGGTTTTTGAAAGTAAGGGGAAATTTTGAATAATACACCCAGGGTTTTTGAAAGTAAGGGGAAATTTTGAATAATACACCCAGGGTTTTTGAAAAGGTTTGATATATATATACATATATAAGAAAAATAAGAGAAATATCGCATCAAAAAGCTGCACAAACAAGTATGCGCAAACAACACTCCCTAAAGGCTGACTCTAAATGCAATATTTTGAAATGACTTGTAGGACCTTAATCCTAAGTCTAAGGTTTTAGATCATCTGATTCCAATCAAGATATGGCGATATACTCAAGCCGAAGCTCGAAGTACGTGGCATATAAATATTTCTCTGGTTCTAAGGTAATGGCTTCCCAACATCCTTGAGCACCTACCGATATACCTCGGACTATGGCCCTTAGGTACGTGGTAGGGGGGCGCGAACCCAAATAAGTGGTCCAGTTGTGAGGCTCTCTCCCGAACTATGGTTCAGTGAGACAGCCCAACAACGTGAAGACCAGGACAATATATGTAGGGAGGTTTTTCAAAAAAACATGCTCAACATGCAATAAAATCAGATGTCTCTAATGCAAGTCTTAAAAGAGATATATTAAAATGAAAAGAAGCATACACTTGCATACATTGTTTGCATTCAATCCCTAGAATTGAGGAGAGTTGTATTTCAAATCTAAGTCTAATGTGAACATGGAACAATCTCCTCAATATGGTCCTACCAAACCATACTTAAATCCTATATGCAATGATGTCAGCCTAGGACAGAGTCTAGGCTCCTAAGGTTTGCATGGAAATGAAGCTGACATTTGTAGAGTAAAGACTTAGAAATGTCAAAGCAAAGCGAAAGGCATAGATCCAACCGGACAAAGACGGGTCCTATCTCGGTCGCCAAACCTGTGATCATCGCAAAATTTTTCCTCTCTTGGTATTTCTCTCTCTTTCTTCTCTTTTCCTTTCTAACCTTTATTTCCTCTTTTTTGAAGGGAGAAAATAAAAGGCAGAAAAAAAGAGAGAAAGAGAAAAGAAAAAGAAGAGAAAGCGGAACTCTTTTATGGGGTCTCACTTGACCTTAATTTCGAAGATATTTAAGAAAATAACTCGCCTTTATTTTTGAAATATTTGTGGCAAAACTGGGAGACAGGATTCGCTCGTCGGTACGAGGTTCGAATGTTCCTGGCGCCTTTACCAGGGGTAATCAAACCAAGGGTCGAATTCATGTCTTTTGCTTTGTTTTAATATTACCTAAGAATTTATCCTAAGTCTAAATGCATAAAGGATCATGCTTGTGCAATGCAAGGATGTATGCTCCTTTTGAAAAAAATGATTTTGAAAATCCCCAAGTGTTTCTGAGATGAATCTAATAATAGAGTGAAGAAATGATTTCTAACTTAAAACTTAAGATTTAAAGTTCTAAGTTTTGGAATAATCAGAGTTTTGGAAAAATAAATCTGGACTTCGAAAGGAATGTTTTTGAAGTTGAGATAAAAAGAGAAGGAAATTTCAAAGTCATAAATGGACTCTGAATTAGAATTTTGAAGCTGGATGAAGCTTTGAAGTTTGAAATTAGAATGAGATTTGAGAAATCCAAATGGAATTGAGAAATAGAGTTGGTTCTTGGATTTTTGGGAATCAAGATATACTTTGGATTTTGAAATCTGGAATGAAATGGAATTGGATTTGAAAAAGTTAGAATTGGGGGGTAAAATTTGATTTGAATCCTGGAGTTCAAAATGAAATTTTAATCCCAGGTCTGGATCCTAAAATAGAATTGGGATCCAAGATGACATTAAATTCTGGATTTAGAATCCTAAATGAGATTTAGATCTGAAATCTGAGATCCAATGATGAAGCTGAATTCTGGATTTTAAATGGAATTGGATCCAAAATTTGGAATGGAATTTGGATCTGAAGCCTAAGATCCAAGATGGAATTGAATTCAGGATAGTAGAGGAAATTTGGATCTGAAGTCTGAGATCCAAGATGGAATTGGATTCTGGATCCTAGGATGGATTTTGGATCTAAAATATGAGATCCAAGATGGAATTGGATTCTGGATCCTAAAATAGATTTTGGATCTGAAGTCTGAGATCCAAGATGAAATTGGATTCTGGATCTGAAATCCTAAATGGGAATTAGATCCGAAACCTAGAATCCAAGATGTAATTTGGATCTAACTTTGGTTTTGGATTTTGAGAGTCCAAAATGGGACTTTAGAAGATGGGTCTGGGTTTTTGGAAAACCCAGATCGAATTTAAAACTAAGGGAGAGTCAAGTTTTGAGATTTCAGAATCCATCTCAAATTTTGATTTTGAATTTGAAGATAAGAAGATAAAAACTTGATTTTGAATCAGAAGATGAATCAGAAACTTTAAATTAAACTTTGAAGTTTTGGATATTTGATTTGAAAATTGAAATTTGAATACAAAATGATGTTTGAAATTTCAAAGTCAAATTGGACTTTAAAATTGATTTTTTTTAATCTTGAATTGAGATAGAATTGAATTTGAATCTATAAATAAGATTTGATCTGAGAAATAAAGAAAAAGAATCACTTGAAATTTTGAAAAGGAAATTTTGAAAATATGATGCAATTCTATCCTAAATGATGAATGAATTTAAATAATTTTGAAATTGGATTTGAAAAGCATATTTCATTCTTTAAATGAATTAAGAATGAGGTTGAAGATATAATACATCCCTGACTATGGTCATTGAATGTATTATACAATAACTACATTTAAATTCAAGTGAAGAATTAAACATATTTTGGTGCTTTTATAGAGTTTAGAATGAAATTAACTCTCAATATATCCTGACTATGGCAATTGATATATGTATTGAGCCAATTTTTAGACTAAATTCTGATAAAAGAGGAAATTATTTAAAAAAAACATGTTGAATTTTGAAAAAGAATCAAGTGTGGATCCAGTGTTATTTTATAAAATATAAAAATACTAAGTTTTGTTTACATCCTGACTATGGCCATTGATGTAAATCATCAACTTAGGATTAATTACCTCTTACGAAATGGTGCACGTGTCATTCATGTTTCAACATTGTGAGATTTTGGAAAATAAAGGTAAAAAGCATGAAAATAAGCAATTTATGATATTAACAATGCTCATTCATTCTATCTAAAATCTGGAAATGTAAATTCTCATTGATGATCTAACTATTACATCATGGATATGACTTCTGAAGGGATGGAAAATATCTAACTTGAGAAAGGGAAATCTATAATCCTGCAAAATAGGGTTAACACTTACAAAGGCATAGAAATATAAAAGAAAATTATGCTGAAATTGATATGCACATGATCACTATTAATGAAAAGATGCCTATACTATACATAATACATGGTGAATATGTGATGTAGGTGATGGTGATTGGTGATATATTGCAACATGAGTTGTAAAGGGTACTATTACAATGAATAGTACCATTTGCAGAAAATACAGATGAGTGATGTGGATGTTTGCAGGAAGGTATGTAGGAGACAATAGTGCTGGAGGGATATAGCTACAGGGTGGTTGTAGACAAGATGGTGTTAGTGACAACATAGATGAATGTGCTGTTAAATGGTGGTAATAATGGGGAGTGCTGCTACAGTAGCAGCCATAGATGGAGCCCCTTTCAATGATGGGCTGATGGGATACGGTTTGTGAAGTGAAGGTATTTTGAGTGGGGTGGACACTGGTGATTATGTCATAGTGAATGTAAAAAAGGGTGAAAAAGAGGATATGGCGATGGAGGTGCTCAGATGATGCTGTGAATAGGTGGTGGCATAAGGTAGTGAGGGCCTGTGCAACAGAAAATGATAAGTGTTGCTGTGAGTGGGAGGTGCACAAAAGGTTGTGCAGTGAAGTAGGTGTTCAGTGATGTGCTGATGACATATTATGGGGAAAATCTTGTGGGAGTTGAGCTAATTTTAGCCCACGAGGTTGGGTTGTCATGCATGACAACAAATTTAAATTATCAAACCAGCGAGTGATGGACTCGTGTGACTAAATTTTGAGACAGACATGGTCAAAATTGCTCCCAGACATTGAGTAGATCAGTTGGTATTAACAGATATCTATACTTTCATCTGAAAAGGATGTTGAGAGACCTATACCTTGCTTAACAACACTTGGCATTGCTCTAATTTCAGAGCTTATACTGAGTTATGGACAATAATCTGAATAGGAACAGACAATCAATAGTAGGGGAAGTATTTCAGTGGTTGTTGCTTCCAAAACTAGCTATGAATAAGTTCTGAGATTCCAATTTTGATAAAATACTTTGTTATTTCTGACACATTTATAGACCAAACTGTTGAATGAGTTTTATTGAGAGCAGTGAGTTCAAGGGCCTAAGAGATACCCCTTATAGGTCACATTTGATATTGAAGGAATGTATAATCTTACTTGCCAGGCTATTTAGCAGGTATCGATTAGATGCAAACAAGCCCAAGGAAAATATCAACAATGAAGAGAAGGCAGCAGTAATGTAGGCAAATTACACAATGGCTGTGTGATGTGAGTGAGAATGAGTGATATGTGTTGATAGTGCAGAGTGTTGGCAATGTGAGTGAATGTTGACAGGGGTGTATTGCAATGTAGCAATGATGGGTATTACTTACAGCAACTGCGATGCTGACAAACATTACCAACAAACAAGTGGTTACCCTGCAGCTATTAGATCCACGGATTTCTTGAAGATTTGTTCTGAATTCATGGGGATCTTTCATACATACCCCTAAGTTCTTACCCATTGCTACAACAAGTTTTAGAAAAAGAAAAGAAAAGAAGAAATCATCCCATCTAACCTTCACATTGCAGAGATGTGTACAACAGGGGCATAACCTAAAGGAGTACAAAGTGATAATACTCATTAAACTGGAGATTTATCATAAGACTATGGTGCTATTATTATCAAAACAATCAACGTGCACAGGATGATAGGCAAGTAAGATTATCTAACGAGTTTATTATACAAAATATGGGTGTGATGGTTGTAGATGAGATGACACTGATGACTGAACTCAAGAACAGAACGCAATGCAGCTTGTACAAATATGATACAACAACAACAACAACTACGCCTTCATCCCAAAACAATTGGGGTCGGCGATATGAACCAACAAAGAAAATCATTCTGGGTCTTCCACATGAATCCTTCTCCTCCATTCATTTCTATCCAATGCCATGTCCTCGGTGAGGTTCAAAGCATTCATATCATTTCCTACCACCTCCATCCATGTCTTCCTAGGCCTACCCCTACCTCTTTTAACTAATATATTTTCCCATTTCTCCATCCTTCTAACTAGAGCATCATTAGGCCTTCGTCAAATATGTCCAAACCACCGTAAACGATTCTCTCTCATCTTATTTTCAATGGGTGCAACGCCTACCTTCTTACGATGATGTACAAAATTAAATATGCTTTCAGTAGAAAAAAATGGTTTTGAGGAGGAGGCGAAAATTGTATGAGCCGCGCATGTGCTTATTCCAACTCCAACCTGGTACAATATGGAAAGCCAATTCAATATACCTGATTATCTCAAAATTAAAATATCGATCAATGATGCTTGGTCATCATGCCTTATGGAGATATACACTGGGGTTCTAATGTAATATGCATTTATGAGAAAATACAACAATAAGATTTACTAAAAACAACTGGTGTGAATGCTGCCAATAGAGATGAAAAATGCCTACTAAAGAAAAAAAATGCGATGGCTGGATAGCTACTGTATGAGCAAAGCATGAATCTTGGGGATGAGAACATGGTTTTGGATATGAGCATTCGATGAAATTTCCCTTACATGTTGCAGACCCTTATTGTATTGTCGTTATGCCCAGTCAACCCATTCTTATTGAGGTTCTAACAGAATGTGATGCAATAGATGTACTAATGAATGATGATAATGAGATGAATGAAACAAAAAAAAATGAGAATGATATAGTTCATGGATAACATGTTCAGATCATAAATTTGCAGCAATAAGAAACCACCAAAGTGGATGTCATTGCCCAACCATTCGTTGCAGAAATATAATTTTAGAGGATAACGACTGTCAGGATAAGCTGCTTCTCTAGATTACAAATGGCGAAATGTAACCTTAGGAATAACAAATTTCTGAGGCGAATTGGTACTTCAAGTCACGATTTACCTAAAGATGATCTCAGGAAATGCAGATTGCTAGGACAAATTGACCATTTCCAAACTGCAATTTACAACAGCAGAAAAAAAAAGAAAAAGAAAAGAGATAAAGAGCATAATGAAGAGTGGTGATAAAAAAAAACTCACGAAGTAAGAGGGCAGGTCATTTCAACGAAATGTCACGTTCGATTATAAACTCGGATATACACAAAGCAATGGAAACATATGCTAATGTCTGTTATCAAGGGGTGAGAAAAAAATGCAGATATGAACAAGAAGAAAGAAACAAAAAAAAGAGAATAAAAATAAAAAAAGAAGGGGAAAATAATGTTGGAACACGAAAATCCATTAATATGGCAATGGGTGGACCGATCCTGCTATACGCAGGTCAATCATGCCCCTGGTGCATAAAAAAAATGAAACAAGATGCCATTGAAACCGTAAAATGTCGTAAGACAGAGATAGAATTTCCATCAGAAAATTGAAAGAGGAATAGGATGGTCGCTTACCCCAATTTTGCAAAGATTCGTGAACCCCTTTTTCTTTCACTACAGAGGTTGTTCTTCCGCGTGAAGGTGGCTTTGTATTGCGATTCAGCTGTTGTTCAATCGATCCTCCACTAGTTGAAGAGGAAGCACCAGGGGGGGGGGGGGAGGAAGGAAATGTCGACAATGGATGCTAAAAAAAATGGATGCACTAGACAGAAAAAAATATCGATGAGGCTAAAGGAGGATTTACTACGTGAAGATGGGTGGAAAATGGATCTCAGAGAAGGAAAAATGGATCAAAAGGGGAAGGTTGAAGATGGATGATCAGAGAATTATGGATAATGTCGATAACGGATTAGAAGGAAACTCGATGCCCCTTGAAGAGGCTTGAATCTCTTTTCTTAAAGAGAGGAGGGAAGTTTCTTGAAGGGGAATTGGTTAAGGATTGAGGGCTGAGAGAAAAGGAAGTTGTTGAAGATCGACGATGGTGGGGAGAGAGGGGATGCGCGGGAACGAGCCGTTGTAGATTTTTCCTTTTTCAAAAGAAGGGTCCCTTTTAAGAAAAAAATTTATAAAATGGTTTAAAATGAGGTTTTTAGCAAAATTAACTTTTAAAAAGCTTAAAACCATTTTTTTTCCTCGTAGTTTTTCCATTTTTTTTGTTTTTTGTGTTATTTTTTATTTTTTTGCATTTTTAGAATAAAATCCTAAAGTTTTATGAGAAAACAAAGATTAAAAACTATTTTTTTTGTATTTTTGCAAAATATTTACAAAAGAGAGTTTTTCTGAGAATTCAAAGCTATTTCTCTGAAAAATTCTTCAGAAAGCGAATTTGGACCCAGAATTTGAGGTGATATTCAAGATTTGGACCTCGAATCAAGAAAATATAAAATAGTGGATCCAAATGGGTGCCGAATGAGCTGTTTGAGCCATTCAGAAAATGTTTTTTTGGTATTTTATAATTTCGATTTGTAAATTGAGTAACGAGGCTCAAATTTGGACCTTAAACACCGGGTTCGGCTCTGAAATCGAGTTTGAATGGAATTCAATCCAGAAAATCTGAAGAATAACTGAATTTTAGTTTTGATTTTCTCAGAAAATGGAGTCGGAGGCAAAAAGGTCATTTTTACAAACCTTTGAAAAATTTGGGGTGTTCACAGATATATCTTTTCTATATATTCTTTGCTACTCAAATACCATGCTACGAGTTTCCAAACAAGGTGAGGAATCGAGTAGTTGAAAACTTGAATTCTTGAAGGAGTTATTTATGCTTCTAAACAAAAGAGGGAACCCACAATTCCTTTGAAATCCATTTTCCTTCCAATCCAGTAGTTGTACTTTCTTTGATTCCTTGCAACTCCCTCCAGCATGGGTTCCAAAATAAAGCTTTGCACGGGTTCCAAAATAAAGCTTTGGTGTCTCCACTTTTGCATCAAAAGTGAGTTATGAAAATTGATGAAAGTTGTGTACATTTTTTTTCATGCAGACGGGTCATGTGAAAAGTTGTGGTTGTGAGTGGAAAAGTCATGGTAAGATATGAGTTAGTGCATTAAAAAACTTGTGTGTAACTGTGTAATAAAATTTTAGTGGTGTTAGTGGGTTAGTGATGAATATGTGGGTGATTTTCATATGTTTGTGTGCCTTTATAAACATGTATTAGAGGTGAGCGTAGTCTTTATTCTTTGTCTTGTTATTTGCTTATTCTCTTATGATAATGTCTCTTTTGTGAGTGGTAGAATTTATGTTTTTCTCCTTCAACATAAAGACCTCTGCAATGAGAAATGTGCCAATTTATAACACTGAACTGCTAAAGATTTGGTGAGAGGGGGGGCTCCCAGTGCAGTTTTGGCTGTTTGAAGATTAATTTGCGAAGGATATAGAGCAAAAGGTGGGAGGTTTGTATTGGAGGCAAACAAGGGGTATGAACTTGATGGGTCTGCAGGAGCTTTGGGAGAAACTAAACATGGTGGATTAAAACTTCTTTAGAAGGTTCTAGGTTCTTATGTTGATCAAATGCATCCAAGCAGAATCCCTCTAGTGGCCGGATGTTCAACCCATCTTATGGATGATGAGGTATGAAAACATTTATTACATACATAATGCATCCATGGCCTCCAAGCGAGACAATGAAGCTATATATCCAAATTAATGCAGTTTGTAAATTCGAAGGCCTCACTGCAGCAAGGTTGTTTGTGCCCGTCCTGCTCAACTTTAAACTCCTTGAAGATGAAATTGTGAAAGAGGTGTCAATATCACCCCATCTCCTGGAGACTATATAGAGGGTGGGAGAGCTTATTGATGAGCAAGGAAAATGGATTGAATACAAATCTAAGTATGGATACTATTGAGATCACCGTGGCCATGTTTCACGGAGGATCTCATCCATTAAAGAGAGAGGAGGGCCCACTCTCTCTTTAACGGATGAAACTGTCTCATTGAGGTCCTTATCTAGAGATAGAGCACTTCATCTTTGCATAAGCTCAGGTTGCAAAACTATCTTGTTTTCATGCTAGGTTATCGGCTACCTAGGAGGGCGCAAGATTTCAACGAAAACTCACTATTTAAGATATAGAGGGTTACTAAGCGAGACACGGAAAATAAAAAATATAGTGAGTGCCCCAACCCCTCCTGAAGTAGGCCGTAATCAAACTTCAAGCAATCTTCTATTTCCTTCAGTGGTATCAGAGCCAGGTTAAGAGGTGTGTGCAGGACCATCGCTGGATCGACATTCACCGATCAACCCTTACTTGAAAATCAAATGCCCAAAAACAGGTCAGTATTTTTTATTTGACATATGAGGCAGGCCGCTGGATTCCAGCGACCCCTGTTCATGTTTGTAAATAACAAAGAAAATAAACCTTGACTCGGGTTTGCTTGTTGCAAATCCCTCAGGAAGGAGAGTTTATCCCCCGACCTCTTTGTCCTCTATTTTTAGAAGGTCACCAGCACTAGGCGACCTCCGTATTAAAAAAAAAGGTCATCAAAGCTAACCTTTTCTTAAACATATTTTTTTCTGCAAAGCAATAAAAAAAAGGGCAGACCCCTAATCAGGCCTACGTCGACTCTCTAGAAGGAAGAAAGTTGATCCCTCAACACTGTAACAAAAGGTTAGGGTCTCCTTTTTCCTTTTGAAAGGTTGCCTGTTGCAGACAACCTTAAAAAAAAAAGGGGCCGAAGAGGTCGCCGACATCAGGCGACCTCAGAAAATAAAAAAAAGGAGGAAGAAACATTTTTTTTAAGTTTTCTTTTCTTCATAGGGTCGCTAGTTACTGGCGACCTCTGTTTTTTTAAAATATCACCAACAGTGGGCAACCTCTGTAAATAAATAAATAAAACAAATAAAAAGGGGATTACCTTTTTTAGTAGCGTTTCTCCTTGTTTTTTTTTTGTTTTTTTGGTGATCATGCCAGCAGACCGAATGGTTTGTCCTTTTTTCTCTTTCAGTTACCGACTCCCTGAAAGAACCTCAGATTTGAGAAATAAAAATAAAAAAAGAGGAAGATCGACGACATTCAGGCATCCAATAACTCTAAATAAAACAACAACAACAAAATAAACGAGTTACAATTTTTTGTATCATCATTTTTTCTCTCTTATCTATTTTTCCGGTGATCTTCGAACAACTTCAGCATACCTGCCGTTTTCTTCTTTTTTTGACGAACAACCCATCAGAGATCGACATCTTCATGCTGACTAAAACAAAAAGAATGCACCGACATAGATCGATCTCTCTTTTTTTTCTATCAACAAACAAACTGACGAAGATCGATCCTTTCTTTTTTTTGGTGAACGACCGACATAGATCGACGTTCTTCGCCAACTGAGAATCACAAAAACAAAAAATAACTCAGATGGAAGCTTCTGATTTTTTGAGAATCTGGTTTTTATTCTTGTTTATAGGTAAAAGTACCAGATTACCCCTAATCTTTTTCGTAAATACTAGTTGTATTCCCCCAAACATGTGAAGTTATGCTACTGCCCCCAGTCTTTTTTAGAAATTACGATCAAATCCCTATCAGGTAATATTACCTGTTTGACTGAGTCTTTTCCATTTTTTTTGTCAAGTCCCTAACCGATTGAATTATGTTTTTGTCTTTGCACAATTACGTTAATGCATGTTCTATCCTGTTGAAGTTTATTTACAGTACTACCCTTGATTTTAATTTAATTGCTAATTATATCCCTATATTCTAAATTACAATAGTACCATACACTTTGCTATTTATTACTTTTATGTCCCTAAATTACAGTAGAAGTCTTCATTTTTGCTGGTAATTCCAGAAAAGGACTCACCTTGGAAAATATTTTTCGAAATAGGGTCAAATTTTTTATTTTTGCAGAAAACCCCCTATTTCCTTTTAAGTCCTACTTTTGGGAGATTATTAATGCAGTGTTGTACTTTGACTTTTTTGAAATTGCAAAAAAAGTGGTCAGAGTTTGCAAATTAGCTCAATTTTAGTGAACATCAGAGCACTTGATTGTAATACATTTTTTTTATTTGCATGATATAGTAATATTGATATCATGATTTTTTTTTATTATGAACAGGATATTTTATGCATTCATGTATGATATTCTTTTCTCTCTCTACTTGTTGAACGTTGGACTTATACTTATCATGTTTTGTCATTTTAAAATAACCCAAAACAAAAAAATGACAAGTAGGGTTTGTGCCATTGAATTAGCCAAAACTGATAAGCTTAATGGAATAAATTTTCACATTTGGAAGGAAAAGATTCCGCTTGTTCCAACTTTGGAGGGCATCGAGAATGCCCTCACTACTGAAATAAGGAACCCTGGTGATGAAGCTACCCAAGAGGTCAAAACAACTTTCTTAAAATACAAAAAGGATAATATGTTGGTTAGAACCATCATGTTAACTTATATGGATGATGATCTCATTAGGGTATTTGAAGATTACCCTACAACAAAGTCAATGTTTGAAGTCATTTTAAAAAAAATATGACATCACTTTTGAAAAACACATACAACTTTTGTCAGAGCAATACAATTCATGCCGTATGTAAGAAAATGACAATGTAATTGATCATGTCAACAAAATGCTTGTTATGGCTAAGGGCCTGACAATTGTTGAAAATGATATTCTTGACCGGATGTAGATATCCACCATTCTTATAACGCTCCAAAAAATTAACCCAATTTTTTGAGATCTTTTTTTTGTTTCAAGGGAGAGAAAATATTCAAATTTATACAAGCTAAGCATTTCAGGCGCATCACAAGAATCCTCCACGCAATTACCATTAATTTCATTTCAAATAAAAAGTTTAAACATAAGGTCTGGTTTGTACACCATCCCGCAACCGCTCTTGAAATTTTACTCTTCTCTAGAAAAATATAAGATGATTTGTGTCAGACTACAAAGAGTCAGCGTAGGGAATACTATGATTTTGCAGATATACTATGTAACAAGTATGCAATGTGTTTATTAAATATAATAAGTAAAGCATGATATTAAACATGACATAAGAAAATAAATAACATAAATCTAATTTAATGCATCTCACAATTATAAGTCTCTAACTAGTATACATGAACAATAACATGATCAAATCAATAATCACATGTTTAAAAAATTCATCTCATGCTCAGTTAACTAATTGCATGTTGTAAACAACAAATGACATGTGAAAGTGCAAGGCCTATAATCCTTCGTCTAACTAATATACACAAGATACTCAATTTAATGTTTCTCTTGAATTATCTCGCAGGTACACGCGGGTCAAGGCAACCGTAACAGAAGAGAACATTCGACAATTTATTATGCAATGATGTTTTATTAACCCAAACGTTCTAATTGAAACTGAAATCCTAAGAAAGTGGTTGAATAACCGAGAGAACCTCTCAAACGCCACTAACAAACAAAACACATCCCTAACTTCTGCAGAAGAACTTGGAGCTACCACCTAGGACAAAATTGGTAGGCCGAGTCCCCTAACTCCGAAAATTGGGGACAAACAATCCATTACTGCTCAAAGCAAGAAACACATCCCCCAGAGTTGTGTACCACCTACCCTCTCTAAGGTAAGCCCGAATCTGAGTGAGTTGCTCTTCTTATTAATTTATATTTCTCGATGTGTTCGGGTATTCCCTGTGCTGAACTCAATCACTGAAAGACACTGAAGTTCCTCAAAATTTGATTTCTACTACCGGAGTAGTAGGCCCCCGACCATTCATACCTTCAAAAGGTATATTAACCAAAACTTTATCCATCTCAGAGTGCTTCGGTATTTTTAAATCATCAAGCATGAGTGCTCCGGTACCTGTAAACCAGTCAAGCAGAAATATGATTATTTTCAATTTATATGTAAATTCATCTCATAATTTCGAGGGCAAATGTGTGACCCTCAACACACTGGCTTGACACTTATGTGCCAACAGTAAATTGACCCGCATGCTCGGTATATCATACCATTAGAGTTTGAGCATGCAACGTCCCAACACATGGTGACACATACTAATAGCTCCTGCCAACAAATGAATCCCCAGTTTGGTTCATTTAGAGATCACGCTTTGTAATCTGAAAGATGTTGTAGTACACTTATATACATATTTTCTCAATCACCTTTGCTTTCAATCGTTCCAGATGACATACAATTAAATGAACACTTGAACATCTCTGGAATTACGCAACCTTATGTGCTTTTGAACATCAATTAAAATATACCATTAAATGAGCTTTAAAGCATCGTCTTGACATGCAACTAACTATGCATTTGAACATTGATTGAATATGTAGCTAAATACTAAATTGAATATAAACTTAATATGAAACTAAATAAGCATGGAGCATTTGATTAATATGCAGCTTCAAATGAAAGTTAACATCAAATTAAAATGTAGTTAACTAGTCACTGTTGATAATTCCTCAAACCTTTCCTTATAACGAGAAAAGAATTACAACAATGTGTGTTACGACAATGAAGCCATACATGATACTTCAAGTACAAGGTTTTGATGATGAGCAAGTGGAATCAACTGCATTTCAGCTAAGGCTATGAAGAAATTGAAGAATTCGATGAAGAATCTTTGAAGACTAGTGTGCAAATGTTTAATTCATTAAAAGTCTTAGATTCTTGTAAGAGCCTTACTTAGAGTGCATATTTAGGTTGCATTTCACCTTAAAAGTCTTTAGAAAAACTTTTCTAAAAGAAACCCTCTTGAAAATCTTTTTAGAAAACTCTTTTCTTAAATTTTCATGTTTATTAGTCGACCAATAGACTTACCAGTCGACTAATTCTTTCGCGCTATATTTTCTAAAAAGTCATTCTTGTCAAATTAGTCGATCGAAGGTTTTATCAGTCGACTGGACAGAATGTCTGTTTTCTGGAAAATTAGCAGCAGTCGACTAATGGTTTTATGAGTCGACTGAACAGAACATGTGTTTTCTGAAAATTTAGCAGCAGTCGACTAATGCTTTTATCAGTCGACCGAATAGAATGTTTGTTTTTCAGAAGATTTTAGCAGCAGTCGACTAAAAGGTTTTTCAGTCTACTGATGATATTATCAGTCGACTAACTTTTCTCAAGTCGACTAAGTTTCAAAAGTTTAGATTTTCAAACGGCTCGATTAACAGATCAGTCGATCGACGATAACTGTCAGTCTACTAATAACTAACTATTAGTCGACTAACTGATGTTTGAGTCGACTAATTTTGTCGTTTTTCTGAAACTTCAAAAAGGCGTGTCTTTTCATTTTTCAAACATTTTGATCATTCAAAATTGACAGTTTTGACACCCTTTCATACCCTCAAAGTATGAAAAACTTTAACTATAAATATGAGTGCATTTTACACACAAAAAAAGAATTCAATTGATTTGAATCATTTACTTATTGTTTTTCACTCCTATTCAGTCAAGTATTTGTTTTCTCACTCACTTGATATTTTTACTTCAGTTTTTCACTCAAATCACTTTGAGAGATAGTGAATTCGTGAGTAGAGTATTTCAACAACCTCAAAATCCAATTGCATCTCATTCGCATTAAAAAAAAGGCTCATAGGTTGTATTGTAAGTTATTTCTTTTCTGTAAAAAGAAGGACTCCTTGGTGTAAAGGAGTTGTTTGTTTTCAGTAGGGTTGTTACTGAAAGTGGGACCGGTTTTGGTCTGTGTGATCTTGTAGTTAACAAGGTTGATAGTGGAAATCTCAAGCGGGTTTTGCTTGGGGACTGGATGTAGGTCGGGATAGACCGAACCAGGATAAAATCTTGTGTTCTTTGTGTGCTTGATTTTCGATTTGCAAAATCCTTCAATATTCCGCAGATAATTTTTAAAAGCACTATTCACCTCCCTCTAGTGCTTGTTGCCTCGATCCTAGTGCACTTTCATTTGGTATCAGAGCACATGTTAGCTATTACTTTGATTTGACCATCATCTAGCATGACAACTACAACATCTCTGCACAAAGAAGGAAGCTCCTCTGTTCGTCCTCCTCTCTTCGACGGAACAAACTATGGATACTGAAAAGTAAGAATGACAATATTCTTGCAATTCATGGATCTCGAAATCTGGAGAGTTGTTTCAGAAAAGTACCAAACTCCATCAGCTGATTTCAGCCAATGGACCGATGATGAAAAGAAGACTGCTTCACTTAATGCCAAAGCCATGAATGCATTGTACTGTGCTGTTGACAAGGTAGAGTTTAATCGCATCTCTCAATGCTCTTCAACAAATGAAATCTGGCATACTCTTCTCGTGACTCGCGAAGGTACGTCAAAGGTAAAGGAATCTAAAATTGCTTCTTTAGTTCATAAATTTGAATTGTTCAAAATGAAGCAAAATGAATCTATATCGGACATGGTAACTAGAATGACCGATATAACTAACACTTTGAAATCCCTTGGAAAAGAATATTCACAAGTGGATTTAGTCAGAAAGATTCTAAGGTGTTTAACTCCTGAATGAGAGAGAAAAACTACCGCTATTGAAGAAGCAAATGATCTCAATATTCTCTCTCTCTTGAAGATTTAGTTGGTAGCCTTATGGCATATGAGGTCCAACTTCAAGACAGACAAGAAGAAGAGCCCAAAAAGAAGTCTCTTGCTTTTAAAGTTACTTCTGATTCAGAAAATTTAGAAGAAGATGAAGATGAAGATGAAGATGAAGATATTGCCCTCATCACAAGGCAATTCAGAAGATTCATCAAAAAGGAAAGATTTCAAAGAAAGGTAAAGAAAGCAGATTCTTTCAATCCCAATGAAGTCAAGTGCTTTAACTGCAAAAAGGCAGGACATATCAAGAAAGATTGTCCTCTTCTCAAAATCAAGCCCAAGGAACAATTCAAGAAGAAAAAGGCATTTCAAGCATGTTGGGATGATAGTGACTCCTCTTTCGATGAAAAAAACAAATGAAGAAGTCGCCAACATGTGCTTTGTAGCACAATAAGATTCGGTAAATCAAATTGACTATGATGATTTGTTAGAAGCATTTAATGATTTATATGCTAAATTTAAGAGTCTAAGTTCTAAAAATAGAGAGTTAAAAACTGAAAATTTAACTCTTGACTCTCAAAATAAAGTGTTACTTCAAGAGATAGAAGATCTCAAGAAGGAAAACTCTTGCCAAGCATTAGAGATAAAAGAAATTGGAGTTAGAACCAATCTCTTACAAAAAAAATTATCTAGTCTAAAAGAAAAATCAAATGATCTTCTTTCCATAGTGACCAAATTCACAAATGGTCAAGAGAATCTAGAAAAACTACTTGGTTCTCAAAGATGCTCGGTTAATAAAACTGGATTGGGATATAACTTCTTTGATACTCAAAATAAACCAAACTATGTGGTGAAAAATCAAAGACATTATTCTCAACCATTTGTTCATAAAACTAAACTTTCTAGTTCTAATAGAAATGCATCTAATCATGGAAACTATAATGCTTATTATTCCAGACATGATTATTCTAGACATGATAAATCCTTTTATAGAAAGAATATTTATTATCAAAGGAAACAAAAATCCAAATGGATATGGGTTCCTAAGACTAACTGTCATGGACCCGAAAATAGAAAGGGGTCAAATGCTCTGTTTTCTAATTTTGTTGTAGGTACACAACATAAGGAGCAAATGGATATTGGACAGTGGTTGTTCCAAACATATGACTGGAAGGCCGGAGTTATTTTCCACCCTCCAAAATAAGGATGGAGGAACCGTCATCTTTGGTGACAATAACAAGGGAAAAGTAATAGGTATTGGTAATATTGGTAATCCAAAATTTCTCTTGATAGAAAATGTTCTTTTAGTAGATGGTTTAATGCATAATTTAATTTCTATTAGTCAATTATGTGATAAAGGTTTTCATGTTTCTTTTGAAAATGATTCATGCTTAATTTCTGATTTTCAATCTAAAAAGATCATTTTTAAAGGTAAAAGAAGAAACAATGTGTATGAACTATATCTAGATGAATTACCCACTTTTAATGAAAAATGTCTTATTGTTTCAAATGAAATTCAATGGTTATGACACAAGAGACTTGGACATGTTAACTTTAAAATTTTTTCAAAGTTATCCAAGAATGATCTTGTAAGAGGCCTACCTAGAATACCATATAAGAAAGATCACTTATGTGATGCTTGCCAAAGGGGTAAACAAATCAAGAGTTCTTTTAAAGCAAAAGATATAGTTTCAACAAAACGTCCTCTTGAACTTTTACATTTAGATCTATTTGGACCATCTAGAATTCAAAGTTTGAATGGTAGCAAGTATGCTTTTGTTATAGTAGATGATTATTCTCGGTTTACATGGGTAATTTTTCTAAAAAGCAAAAATGATGCTTTTTCAGAATTTTCTAAACTTTGTAGAAGAATTACAAATGAAAAAGCTACATATATTATTAAAATTCGTAGTGATCATGGTGGTGAATTTGAAAATGAATCTTTTCTAAAGTTTTGTGATTTACATGGTATATCTCACAACTTTGCTTTTCCTAGAGCGGCTCCTCAAAATGGAGTTGTTGAAAGAAAGAATAAAACTTTGCAAGAATGTGCTAGAACCATGCTTCAAGATAAAAATTTACCAAAATATCTTTGGGCTGAAGCAATAAATACAGCATGTTATGTTTTAAACCGTGTTCTTATTTGACCAATTTTACATAAAACATGTTTTGAATTGTATTATGATCGTATACCAAAGATCTCATATTTCAAAATATTTGGTAGTAAATGTTTCTTGTTAAATACCAAAGATAATCTTGATAAGTTTGATTCAAAATCAGATGAATCAATATTTCTTGTATATTCTTCTAGAAGTAAAGCTTATCGTATTTTCAATAAAAGAATATCTTGTATTGAAAAATCTTTACATGTTGCATTTGATGAGAATTGTGGGCAGGTTATACCTCTAAGCGAAGGAGAAAAAGTAATACTTCAAGAAGAACCCTTGATAGAGAATACTTCTCAAGAAAATATTCCTCTTCAACCGGTTTGGAAAGAAGTTCCTAATCATCCACATGAACAAGTTATTGGTGAAATAAAGAGTGGTGTCCAAACTAGAAGGCAATTAAAAAAATATATTGCAAATGTTGCTTTCATATCTAAATTAGAACCAAAGAATATCAATGAGGCTTGTGATGATGAATTTTGGCTTTTGGCCATGTCTGAAGAACTTAACCAATTTACTAGGAATGATGTTTGGGATCTAGTTGATAGACCAAAGGATCATCCAGTAATTGGAACAAGATCGGTCTTCCGAAATAAGCTGGACGAAAATGGTGAAGTCATTCGTAACAAAGCAAGGCTAGTAGCACAAGGCTATAATCAAGAAAAAGGCATAGATTTTGATGAAACCTATGCACCAGTGGCTCGATTAGAGTCAATTCGTATGATGCTTGCTTTTGCTAGTTACATGAACTTCAAGTTATATCAAATTGATGTTAAGAGTGCATTTTTAAATGGACACATCAATGAAGAAGTTTATGTAGAGCAACCTCCAGGCTTTGAAAATGAGAAATATCCAGAAAAAGTCTACAAATTGAAAAGAGCTTTGTATGGACTCAAACAAGCACCAAGAGCGTGGTATGAAAGACTACGAAATTTTCTAGAACAATCTGGTTTTTCCATTGGTCGGGTAGACTCCAATTTATTTATTAAACATCTTAATTCAGATATTCTTATCGTGCAAATTTATGTTGATGACATAATATTTGGTTCTACTAATGATTCTCTTTGTAAAGAATTTGCTAAAGCTATGTAGGAAGAGTTTGAAATGAGCTTGATGGGCGAATTAAACTACTTCCTTGGACTTCAAATAAAGCAAACTGAAGAAGGAATCTTCATCAATCAGGCTAAGTATACAAAAGAACTTCTCAAGAGATTTGGGATGGACTCATCGAAATTAAGAAGGAATCCTATGAGTACAACTACTTCTCTTGATAAAGATGAAAATGGTAAAAGTGTAGATACTAAGCTCTACAGAGGTATGATCAGATCTCTATTATACTTAACTGCTAGTCGACCTGATATTATGTTTAGTGTGTGTATGTGTGCAAGATTTCAAGCTAATCCAAAGGAAACTCATTTAACTGCCGTAAAACAAATTCTTCGTTATTTGAAAGATACTTTAAATTTCGGTTTGTTTTACCCAAAATCATCTTCCTTTGATTTAGTTTCATATAGTGATGCAGATTTTGCAGGAAGTAAATCTGATCGCAAGAGTACTAGTGGAACTCGTCATTTCTTAGGAAATTCCTTAGTCTCTTGGTTCAGTAAAAAGCAAAATTCAGTATCACTCTCAACAACTGAAGCTGAATATATAGCAGCTAGTTTAGCATGTTCACAAGTACTTTGGATGAAACAGACCTTAAAAGATTTTGGTTTGAATTACTCCATAACAACTATTTATTGTGATAACACTAGTGCTATAAATCTTTCAAAAAATCCTATTCAGCACTCAAGAACTAAGCATATTGAAGTTAGACATCATTTTTTAAGAGATCATGTGTTAAAAGGAGATATTTCGTTAAATTTTATTTCCACTAAAGAACAACATGCTGATATCTTCACTAAACCTCTTAAAATGAAGATTTTATGAGAATTAGGAGAGAACTAGGTATTTGCTCATTTTTAGATTTATAAAAATGCTGTTTTTTTGAACAAAATCTCAAAACCGCACTATATTAGTCAACCGATAAAATTCTAGTTGACTGATGTTTTAGAATTTTTAGAATGAATTGAACCATATTAGTCGACCGATATATTTCTAGTCGACTGATGATATTTTTAGAATGAGTTGCACATTTTTAGTCGACCGATAAAGTTTTAGTCGACTAATTTTTTTTTTAAAATTTTAAATGAAGGGACCCGATACCCTTGGATTTTTTTTCACCCGTTCTTTTTTTTTAAAATAGGCATTGTTTCACTTCGTTTTCGTACCTTTTCATTTTTCTTAAAAACGAAACCCTTAAAACGAAAACCCTCTTTCTTTTTTGCCTCTCTCTCTCTCTTCCGAAAAACCCTCGGAGTGTCGTTCGATCCCATCGTCGCCGGGATTTTCTTGCCGTGATAGGGAGACGCCGAAATCTTTTGGCCGTGATCTTGAAACGCCGGAATCCTCTTGCAGTAACTAATGCATCTTCAAAACACGCCGGAACTCTCTTGTCGTGACAGTGTATTGCCGGAATCCTCTTATGGCCGACTTCACACTCGCCGTCAGCCACCGCATCGTCCTTCATTTTTGAACGCCGGACAACATTTTCCCCTTGCCGGACGTCATTTGGAAGCCGACATTTTTTTTTGGTAAATCTGTTTTTAACCATGCCTCGTACGAAGTCTGCATCTGCAAAAGGTTTAGGTTCTCCTCCTCCTACACCTACTTCAAGACATGGTTTTTCACTCAGATTACTCCGAAATCACCTCTTATATGATACTTTTGGATCAATTTCTGCACTACCTATTTTACCAGGCCGAAATGTTCTATTTCACTTATTTTCTCGTTACAACATAAGAGAATTATTTCCTGGAATTTCACATCTCTTTGATGCTTGTGCAGATACTCTTCACTATCCTTTTCTTATTCACTTGTTTTACACAAATCTACAAATGGATCATGAAACTGGAATTTTGTCCTCTCTTGTTCGTGATATTGAAATCGAGTTTGATTCGAAACTACTTGGAGACATTCTTGAAATTCCACCTTCAGACACTCTTTTCAACACTATTGAATTAAATGATGAAAGAGTTTTTGAGCAAATTCTTCTTTCAGGCGCACCTCACTGCCCTCCTTTCAAAAATACTAATCTTCAAAATCGTGCACGCATTGCTGGACGAATCCTTGCCCATAATGTTCTACCTAAAACTGGTTCTTTTGATTATTATTCCACAGATCTATCTACGACTCTTTATGTTTTATTTGGAAATATTTTTGTTAACTGGGCCAATGTGTATTTTACAAATTTGTGGAAACAAAAACCATTTCTTCCTTATGGTTGTCTTTTAACTCGTATTTTTAGACATTTTAAAGTTCCTTTAACAAATGAAAAATACATTGAGCAAAAAAAGTTCTTTGATCAAGCAATTTTTAAATGAATGAAAATTAAATATTTGCCTCCTTTAAATGTTGATCAAACTGAACCATCTGATCCTACTGAACCATCAATTTCTGAACCTTCACCTTTTGTGTCACCTTCATCTCATGCAAAAAGAAAGAAATTTTCGACAAATCAAGACAATGATGAAGTTATATAGAGACTGGAAGCTTTGGAGTTGCATCAACACACTTTTCGTGAAGACGTGACTCAACAACTATCTTCGATTCAGAAGGATGTAACTGCAATTAAGGATTTGCTAAACAAACTTTTCTGATCTTTGTTGTCTAAACTTTCATACTTTATGGGTTGTAATATTTTAAACTTGTATCTCTATTTTGCTTATGCTATTTCTGCCCTTACTCTTTTTGATTCTGACAAAGGGGGAGAAAAAGTAAAAGATAGCATTACATTGAAATTACAGGAGATCTTGCATGAGAATTGCAAGGAAATTAAGAGAAAAAGTAAGCTTTGAATGAATGCATGAAGTAATGATGAATGGAAATGCAAACCAATCAATATGTGATATATGTGCTTTGAAAGTACTAACTTTTAAAGCACATATATCACATATTGATTGGTTTGCATTTCCATTCATCATTACTTCATGCATTCATTCAAAGCTTACTTTTTAAAGCTTACTTTTTCTCTTAATTTCCTTGCAATTCTCATGTAAGAACTCCTGCAATTTCAATGTAATGCTATCTTTTAATGTTTTGCAACATATTGATAGGGGGAGTAAAATCTCCATCTATGCATCTAAATGCTTCATCTTTGATTAAGTTTGTCATCATCGAAAAGGGAGAGATTTTTACGACAATGAAGCCATACATGATACTTCAAGTACAAGGTTTTGATGATGAGCAAGTGGAATCAACTGCATTTCAGCTAAGGCTATGAAGAAATTGAAGAATTTGATGAAGAATCTTTGAATACTAGTGTGCAAATGTTTAATTCATTAAAAGTCTTAGATTCTTGTAAGAGCCTTACTTAGAGTGCATATTTAGGTTGCATTTCACCTTAAAAGTCTTAAGAAAAACTTTTCTAAAAGAAACCCTCTTGAAAATCTTTTTAGAAAACTCTTTTCTTAAATTTTCATGTTTATTAGTCGACCAATAGACTTACGAGTCGACTAATCCTTTCGCGCCATATTTTTTAAAAAGTCATTCTTGTCAAATTAGTCGACCGAAGGTTTTATCAGTCGACTGGACAAAATGTCTATTTTTTGGAAAATTAGTAGCAGTCGACTAATGGTTTTATCAGTCGACTGAACCGAACATGTGTTTTCTGAAAATTTAGCAGCAGTCGACTAATGCTTTTATCAGTCGACCGAACAGAATGTTTGTTTTTCAGAAGATTTTAGCAGCAGTCGACTAAAAGGTTTTTCAGTCTACTGATGATATTATCAGTCGACTAACTTTTCTCAAGTCGATTAAGTTTCAAAAGTTTAGATTTTCAAACGGCTCGATTAACAGATCAGTCGACCGACGATAACTGTCAGTCTACTAATAACTAACTATTAGTCGACTAACTGATGTTTCAGTCGACTAATTTTGCCATTTTCCTGAAACTTCAAAAAGGCATGTCTTTTCATTTTTCAAACATTTTGATCATTCAAAATGGACAGTTTTGACACCCTTTCATACCCTCAACGCATGGAAAACTTTAACTATAAATATGAGTGCATTTTACACTAAAAAAAAAATTCAATTGATTTGAATCATTTACTTATTGCTTTTCACTCCTATTCAGTCAATTATTTGTTTTCTCACTCACTTGATATTTTCACTTCAGTTTTTCACTCAAATCACTTTGAGAGATAGTGAATTCGTGAGTAGAGTATTTCAACAACCTCAAAAGCCAATTGCATCTCATTCGCATTCAAAAGAAAGGCTCATAGGTTGTATTGTAAGTTGTTATTTCTTTTCTGTAAAAAGAAGGACTCCTTGGTGTAAAGGAGTTGTTTGCTTTCAGTAGGGTTGTTACTGAAAGTGGGACCAATTTTGGTCTGTGTGATCTTGTAGTTAACAAGGTTGATAGTGGAAATCTCAAGCGGGTTTTGCTTGGGGACTGGATGTAGGTCGGGATAGACCGAACCAGGATAAAATCTTGTGTTCTTTGTGTGTTTGCTTTTCGATTTGCAAAATCCTTCAATATTCCGCAGATAATTTTTAAAAGCACTATTCACCCCCCTCTAGTGCTTGTTGCCTCAATCCTAGTGCACTTTCAGTGTGAACATCGCAATATCTCAAGGCTACCAGGACAAATAATATGCAACATATTGAGGAAGAAAACAAGATCCTACATTCAAGTATATGTAACAAAGAAGAATGAAAGTACAAGGTTAGGTCACTATGTTGATGATCTTTTGCAATTAAAGGCCTGCATAAATTAAATCCATAGGTGACTCATTCTTTCTCTGACATTGATTAGTCTATCTAACCACAAGAAGATTAATCACATGATGGTGAGTATTCACAGGCAAAAGCTAGACAGTAAAACCATAGAAAACTCGATTGAATATTAAAAGTCCACTGTGACACTATGAAGTGATTAGTGCAGAAATATAAGGGATAAAGATGATAAGCCTGTTTTGGACTCCAAGACAGATTTTGCAGCACCGTTTTTATATTAATAATAACAAAGGACCAACAATATTTACAAATCCAGTATGGCATGGGAAAACAAAGGACAAGTGAATTGACCATCATTTTTATCAAAGGGAAGGTTGAACAATATCAGCTAGAAGTTGAACACATGAAACAAGGACCAAGTTGCAAATCGA
Organism: Nuphar pumila; assembly: GCF_984573655.1. Classification (NCBI taxonomy): domain Eukaryota; kingdom Viridiplantae; phylum Streptophyta; class Magnoliopsida; order Nymphaeales; family Nymphaeaceae; genus Nuphar; species Nuphar pumila. Next base: position 36,784,404 of record NC_143254.1, read on the forward strand.
CTCAACAAGAAATTAACTAAGGCAGCATAGGTTGGTTAATGAATGCACTAGATGCCAAATAGAATATGCAGCTTAATAAGGGTTGAACATCTATATGTATTGTCTGGTCATTAATTTATGTAGATGGGTTAATTCAGAGAATATCAGTGCACTATCAATTGCTATTCATTAAAGGTATAACGAGAAGGCTCTGCACTTGCATAGATATTGATCCATCTCTATTAAACTCCTATCGACACTTATTATGAATACCATTTTTTACCCTCCAAGCTAATCTATGCCAAAGAACATGAAAAAATTGACACTGAAGAAAAATTTGCAATTACATCACTGTATCCCAATAACAAAATCAAAATACCTACTTCAAATTTAAGGTTTAAAAGCAGACTAACTTTTGGCTTCGATATATCTTAAACACTTGCACTTAAATATCACATACATAGACAAGCATGCATACACACATTTTTAAACTACGTGCAAATGGATGGTGCTGCCCTGTCTCACGTTCTTGGAACCGTTACACTACAAAAATTACAATAAACCCCTACATGAAACTCGACAACTAAGGTTTCAATTTTCTTCAAACAATAACATGGCCGACAGAGATACCAGACTTGTAAACTCAAGTTATGATATATAAAAAAACAGTACCAAGTCTAATTAGCAATATTAATTCTAAAGAACTTGAATCGTGAACAGGATTAGACAAGCACAACACCCAATCATATGCACATTACTTAAATTAGGGAACTTTCTCCTACTCAGGGACCTATATATATATATATATTTGAAAGACATCCAGGTAAATATGCAGGTTGTATTTCTAGAAAATGCAAAGCAAAATCAGATCATCCCAAAATAAAAATAAGGCTCTCATTCACGACATTAGACACATAGAATAAATAAAAACTGTCAGTATAGGGATTTTCAAATTTTCTTTAATAGAAACATGCTTACACCTAACATCGACTGATTAAAACACCCAAATTACCAACCCTATACATGGAATACAATGAAGACCTAAGAAAGCTTGTTTAATTAAACATAGTAAACATGAAGTTCAAGATGAGATTTTCCAAATCCGAAACATGAGAATCCATTAATTGGGTTTAACATGTTCACGGATTTGAGATTCCACCCTCGCATGATTTAACCCCCATGACATGACATCCTTGAAACACATACACCCAAAATCATATTAAACCCTACCTGAATGAAGCCTCTTTCTCTTTCCACTATTCGTTGCGTGTCTTTGGTGCAGTCGCGCGCCTCTTCACCAGTCTGTGCGAGAAAGGAAGGAGTAACGAGTGTGAGATAACAAAATAGAGAGGGTGGAGGGGGTTTTAAGTGATGCGTGAGGGTCAGTGAGAGAGAGAATCTGGGAGGAGATCATGGGGGAGTGGGTGTCGGTTACCCCAACTCTCCAGCGGCTGCTTGAAACTGCAACCCCCCTCTTTCATTTTTTTTAAAACCCTTAGGGTTTACTTAAGGAAACCCCTTTTTAACTCACGTCCCTTTTTTTTTTGTTTTTTCATTTTAACGCACCGACGAGTGTGGGTTTGGTTCGACCAAACCCGTGACCCACGACCCACCTTTCGTTAGGTCCATGCCTGGGCCTATTCGGATCCATTCATGAATCCAAATCTTCTTCTTTTTCATTTAAAAAATACAAATATTTAAAATTCTGAAGAAGGATCCAACTTGAATTATTATGGATCCAAATTACGTTATCCTAAATTTCACGTAACTATGATGGATCCAGGATCCAATTTATTTATAAATCCATATAAGATATTCAAATCTAAGGATCCAAGGTTTTCTTTCTACTATGAATTGGAACTATGGATCCACATTAATATTCATGGATCCAAAAGACTCTATCATAGATTCCAACAAATTATTATGGATCCAAACATTAAAATTTTAATTAGATCCATATTATATTTAAATCTCTGACGTCCAGGATTCAAATGCAATATTGTGGATCCGAACGTTGCATAAACTATTACGAATCCCCATAAGGTGTTATAAGTCTGATATAAAAATTTTCTTATTAAGAATCTGATTTAAACTTCGCAGATCCACTCCATTCATCCTGGATCCAATATCAAATTTGATCATGATATTGAGGATCCAATATCAGAGATCCTATTTGACCATAATCTATTATTAAATATCAATTTAATGACCCAGTATCTAACATCCAAATAGAATATCAAAGATCCAAACAGGATATTATGGATCCGATATTGAAGATCCCAAAAAAATATATGAGATTTGAGTATGAATAAACAAATAAAACAACAAAAATATCCCTGTTCTAGCTTAAGTACATAAATTTCAAGTTTCTTTATCTGATAAAATTTGCGGGTATTACATCCTTTTCTCCTAAAAAGAATTTTGTTCTCAAAATTCTTGTACAAGGATTAATAAAAAAGATTAGGATACTTTTCTCGCATACTGACCTCTGGTTCCTATGTGGTTTCGTTGGTACCATAATATTAACATCTAACATTGACGGTATATAACGTTGGCGTGATATGCAAATAACCCATCCACATCCAATATGTCCTCATACTTAGTGATATTGAGTAGGGTCAGGTCAACAGTAACTCCTTCACGTCTAATAATATTTACGTGACTGATATATCGTTTACACATATATTTACAATCTATGAATTGTAGTATTCTTATAATTATTATAAGTACATATACACATACACCATACATATAAAGTTTAAAAGAATATGCAAGTAACATAACCAAATAAAATAAAATATACTCACAGATCATTTGTCGGGTTGTTGTACGACCATGATTTATGATTTATTGTTCCCAAGCTTTGATACCATAACTGTAACACCCCAAAAATTTAACCCAAATTTTTGAGATTTTTTTTAAGGCAGCAAAAATATTCAAATTTAAACAAGCTAAGCATTTCAGGCGCGTTACAGAAATCCTCAATTTAATTACCATTCATTTCATTTCAAATAAAAAGTTTAAACATAAGGTCAGAGTTTCTGAATGACTGATTGACATATTTAATAATAGCCAAATTAACTTTTGACATCTCAGAAACATAATAGATCATATATCTTGGTCCACACACCATCCCACAATCGCTCTTGGACTTTTACTCTTCTCTTGAAAAATATAAGATGATTTGTATCAGACTACAACCAGTCTCGTAGGGAATACAATGATTTTGCAGATATACTATATAAGAAGTATGTAATGTGTTGATTAAATATAGGCAGTAAAGCATGATATTAAACATGTCATAAGGAAATAAATAACATGAATCTAATTTAATGCATCTCACAATTATAGGTCTCCAACTTGCATACATGAACAATAACATGATCAAATCAATAATCACATGTTTAAACAATTTATCTCATGCTCAATTAACTAATCGCATGTTGTAAACAACTAATGACATGTTAAAGTGCAAGGCTTATAATCCTTCATCTAACTGATATACACAAGATACTCAATTTAATGTTTCTCTTGAATTATCCTGCGGGTATACATGGGTCAAGGCAACCATAACAAAAGAAAACATTTGGGGGTTTATTACGTATTGGTGTTTTATTAACTCGAATGTTCTAACTGAAACTAAAATCCTAAAGGAGTGGTTGAATAATCAAGAGAACCTCTCAAAGGCCACTAACAAACATGATGCATCCCTAACTTCTGCAGAAGAACTTAGAGCTACCACCTAGAACAAAATTGGTAGTCTGGGTTCTCTAACTCCAAGAACTAGGGACCAACAAGCTATTGCCGCTCGAAACAAGAAACACATGCCCCCAGAGTTGTGTACAACTTACCCTCTACAAGGTAAGCCTGAATCTGAGTGGGTTGTTCTTCTTATTAATTTATATTTCCTGATGTGTCCGGGTATTCTCTGTGCTGAACCTAGTCGCTCAAAGACACTGGAGTTCCTCAAAATTTGATTCCTACTACCGGAGTAGTAGGACCCCAACCATTCATACCTTCAAAAGGTATATTAACCAAAAACATTATCCATTTAATTATGCAGATCCACTCAGAGTGCTTCAGTACCTTTAAACCATCAAGCACGAGTGCCCTAATACCTTTAAACTAGTCAGTCCAAAATATGATTATTTCCAATTTACATATGAATTCACCTCATAATTTTGAGGGCAAATGCATGGACGTCAATACACTGGCTTGACACTTATGTGCCTACAGTAAACTGACCCATAGGCTCGGTTAAGAGATTTTATATATATATATTTCATACAATTAGGGTTTGAGCTTGCAATGTCCCAACACATGGTGACACATACTAATAGCTCCTGCCAACAAATGAATCCCTAGTTTGGTACATTTAGAGATCACGCTTTGTAATCTGAAAGATGTTGTAGTACACTTATATACATCTTTTCTCAATCACCTTTGCTTTCAATCGTTCCAGATGATATACAATTAAATGAGCATTTGAACATCTCAGGAATTGCGCAACCTTATGTGCTTTTGAACATCAATTAAAATATACCGTTAAATGAGCATTCAAGCATCATCTTAACATGCAACTAACTATGCATTTGAACATCGATTGAATATGTAGCTAAATACTAAATTGAATATAAACTTAATATGCAACTAAATAAGCATGGAGCAGCTGATTAATATGCAGCTTCAAATGAAAGTTAACATCAACTTAAAATGTAGTTAACTAGTCATTGTTGATCATTCCTCAAACCTTTCCTTATAACGAGAAAAGAATTACAATTGTGTGAACATCACAATATCTCAAGGCTACCAGGACAAATAATATGCATCATATTGAGGAAGAAAACAAGATCCTACATTCAAGTATATGTAACGAAGAAGAATGAAAGTACAAGGTTAGGTCACTATGATGATGGTCTTTTGCAATTAAAGGCCTGCATAAATTAAATTCATCATTGATTAGTCTATCTAACTACAAGAAGATTAATCACATGATGGTGAGTATTCACATGCAAAAGCTAGACAGTAAAACCATTGAAAACTCAATTGAATATTAAAAGTCCACTGTGACACTATGAAGTGATTAGTGCAGAAATATAAGGGATAAAGATGATAAGCCTGTTTTGGACTCCAAGACAGATTTTGCAGCACCGTTTTTATATTGATAATAACAAAGAACCGGCAATATTTACAAATCCAGTATGGCATGGGAAAACAAAGGACCAGTGAATTGACCATCATTTTTATCAAAGGGAAGGTTGAACAATGTCAGCTAGAAGTCGAACACATGAAACAAGGACTAAGTTGCAAGTCGACTCAACAAAAAATTAACTAAGGCGACATAGGTTGGTTAACGAATGCACTTGATGCCAAACAGAATATGCAACTTTCTAAGGGTTGAACATCTATATGTATTATCTGGTCATTAATTTAAGTAGATGGGTTAATTCAGAGAATATCACTTCACTATCAATTGCTATTCATTAAAGGTATAACGAGAAGGCTCTGCACTTGCATAGATACTGATCCATCTCTATTAAACTCCTATCAACACTTATTATGAATACCATTTTTTTTCCTCCAAGCTAATCTATGCCAAAGAACATGACAAAATTGACACTGAAGAAAAAATTGCAATTACATCACTGTATACCAATAACAAAATCAAAATATCTACTTCAAATTTAAGGTTTAAAAGTAGACTAACTTTTGGCTTCGATATATCTTAGACACTTGCACTTAAATATCACATACATAAACAAGCATGCATACACACATTTTTAAACTACGTGCAAATGGGTGGTGCTGCCTTGTCTCACATCCTTGGAACCGGTACACTTCGAAAATTATAATAAACCCCTACATGAAACTCGACAACTAAGGTTTCAATTTTTTTCAAACAATAACTTGGCCGACAGAGATACCAAACTTGTAAACTCAAGTTATGATATATAAAAAAAACAATAGAAAGTCTAATTAGCAATATTAAATCTAAAGAACTTGAATCCTGAACAGGATTAGACGAGCACAACACCCAATCATATGCACATTACTTAAATTAGGGGACTTTCTCCTACTCAGGGACCTATATATATATATTTTTGAAAGATATCCAGGTAAATATGCAAGTTGTATTTTTAGAAAATGCAAAGCAAAATTAGATCATCCCAAAATAAAAATAAGGCTCTCATTCACTGACAGTATAGGGATTTTCAGATTTTCTTTAATAGAAACATGCTTACACCTAACATCGACTGATTAAAACACCCAAATTACCAACCCTATACATGGAATACAACAAAGACCTAAGAAAGCTTGTTTAATTAAACATAGTAAACATGAAGTTCAAGATGAGATTTTCCAAATCCGATACATGAGAACCCATTAATCGGGTTTAACATGTTCACGGATTTGGGATTCCACCCTCGCACAATTTAACCCCCATGAATGGCATCCTTGAAACACATACACCGAAAAATCATATTAAACCCTACCTGAATGAAGCCTCTTTCTCTTTCCACTGTTCACTGCATGTCTTTGGTGCAGCCATGCGTCTCTTTACCAGTCAATGCAAGAAAGGAAGGAGTAACGAGTGGGCGATAACAAAATAGATAGGGTGGAGGGGGTTTTAAGTGATGTGTGAGGGTCAGTGAGAGAGAGAATTTGGGAGGAGATCATGGGGGAGTGGGGGTCGGTTACCCCAACTCTCCAGCGACTGCTTGAAACCGCAACCCCCCTCTTTCATTTTTTTTAAAACCCTTAGGGTTTACTAAAGGAAACCCCTTTTTAACTCACGTCCCTTTTTTTTTTGTTATTTGATTTTAGTGCACCAACAGGTGCGGGTTTGGTTCGACCAAACCCGTGACCCACGACCCACCTTTCATTAGGTCTATGTCTGGGCCTATCCTAATCCATTCATGGATCCAAATCTTCTTCTTTTTCATTTAAAAAATACAAATATTTAAAATTCTGAAGAAGGATCCAACTTGAATTATTATGGATCCAAATTACGTTATCCTGAATTTCACGTAACTATGATGGATCCAGGATCCGATTTATTTATAAATCCCTATTAGAGATTTGAATCTAAGGATCCAAGGTTTTCTTTCTACTATGAATTGGAACTATGGATCCACATTAATATTCATGGATCCAAAAGACTCTATCATGGATTCCAACAAATTATTATGGATCCAAACATTAAAATTTTAATTGGGTTCATACTATATTTAAATCTCCGACGTCGAGGATCCAAATGCAATATTGTGGATTCGAACATTGCATAAACTATTACGAATCCCCATAAGGTGTTATAAGTCCGATATAAAAAATTTCTTATTAAGAATCTGATTTAAACTTCATGGATCCACTCCATTCATCCTAGATCCAATATCAAATTTGATCATGATATTGAGGATCCAATATCTGAGATCCCATTTGACCGCAATCTATTATTAAATATCAATTTAATAACCCGATATCTAAGATCCAAATGGAATCTCGAAGATTCAAACAGGATATTATGGATCTGATATTGAAGATCCCAACAAAATATCCAAGATTCGAATATAAATAAACAAATAAAATAACAAAAATATCTCTGTTTCAGCTTAAGTACGTAAGTTTCAACTTTCTTTATCTGATAAAATCTATGGGTATTACAATTCTACATAGTTTATCATCCTCTTAGAAGATGGTACAAACAATACTTAGGTTGAATTTTAAAAACCTAACCTTGAAAGAACTTCCTGCTCAACTAAAAATTGAGCAACAACATATGCAGCAAGATTGAAAAAGCTAATTACACTTCGCTAAAGATGATCCTTCTCGAGGCTATTGCTCTTCTAGATGCCCACAGTTTAAGAAGAAATATTTTAAAGAAAATAGCAAATTTGATAAGAAGAACGATCTAACATTACACAAGCCACATTCATCCGCCTCACATGTGAAGTGCTTCAAGTGTGAAAAGCCTAGACACTTCAAGAGAGATTGTAGAAGCCGATCAAACAACAACATTGGCAGGAATAACAGAAATAGCCAGCAAAAGGAGAGGCGAGATATAGTCTTAGTGATATCGGAATGCTCTTATGCAAACCAAGCGCTTTCCCGTTGGTGGGTAGACTCTGGGGCAACACAACATATTGTTATGACCAAGAAAGGGATGATGGACTTGAACGACTATAAACCTGGTGAACATCAAGTGTACTTGGGCAACAACACCTACTCTGATGTTATGGGTGTTGTGGCTTATTGGATTAAAACATCTAAAAATAATGTTTTATTGTCAAATGTTCGGCTTGTACTGTCCATGAGATGTAATCTCGTGTCTGTCCCGACCTTGGTTGCCAAGGGTTTTGAAGTTTGTTTTTTACCAAAGAAAGTCACTATAGAAAAACATGGTCGAGTCCTGTTTGATGGGGTCCTTGATCAAAATCAGAGATTGTTCAAAATTTATGACTTAGACATGAATAATTTTTTTTTTGACTTCTGCTTATATTGATATTGTGTTTAATGTGGATATAAATGTTTAGCACTAAAGACTTAGACATATTAACTTAAAAAAGATAAAAAAACTTGCTGAAATAAAATTAATACCTGACTTTAATGAATCGTCATTTCATAGATGTGAACCTTATATTTATGAAAAAATGATAAAGAAACCATTCCCACAAAATGTTACTAGAGCATCATAAATATTAGAAATCATATACACAAACATTTGTGGTCTCTTCAGGACTCCAACTCATAAAGGAATGTAGTATTTTATATAATTTATTGACAATTTTTCTAGATGCAGTTATGTGTATCTTTTAAGTTATAAGTATAAAGCATTAGATAAATTTAAGTAATATCTTCAAAAAGTCGAAAATCAACTTGGTAGGAAGATTAAAGTTTTACAGTATGATTGGAAAGGAGAATATACCTCAAATGAATTTTTTAAATATTGCAAAGTTAATAAAATCAGGCCGCAAACTACTACTGCTGGCAGAACTCAACAAAATGGTGTCGCTGAAAGATTTAATAGGACTCTTCTTAATATGGTTAGATATATATTATCTAACACTTTATTACCCAAAGTATTTTTATGAGAAGCAATACATACGAGAACTTATGTTTTAAACAGGGTTCCATGTAAAGTTATGATCTCAAGCTCTTATGAGTCATGGAAAGGAAGAAAACCTAGTTTAAGTCACCTTCGTAGATGGAGTTTTCACTACAACAGAGCAGTAGATTAGCGACGACCACCTTTCGTCGCTAATCCGTCGCTAATCCGTGTTAGCGACGGATTAGCGACAACGCGGCGACAGTATGCTTACGTCGCGAATATTTCGACGCTAACTGGCGACGGAATTATTCCGTCGCCAAGTCCGTCGCTAATTGCGACGGAATAACGAGCGCTATATTCCGTCGCCAATCCGCCGGTACTAAACGGCGACCACGGCGTGGCGACGGATTTAATTCCGTCGCTAAGCCGTCGCTAGATTAATATGAATAGCGACGGAATCATCCGTCGCTAATCCGTCGCAAAAACGAAAAAAATCAAAAAAAATTTATTTAAAAATTAATTACGGAGAACTGTACAATTTATATTTCCTGTACAATTTATATTTCCTGTAAATAAAAAACAAACCACACAAAAAAATTCATATAACAAGTATCTATAATAATTAATCGTTCCACCTTAAAACTAAGAAGTTTAATTATTTACAATTCAACAATTACAATTAGGAAAAATAAAAAAAATAGAACTTCTTCAACACAGTCCTCTAATCATCGCCAAGATTTTGTGCGTCTTCTTGTTCATTGTCTTTATCTGTCCCTTCAGCTCCACTACCCTGATTATCGCTAGCAGCCTACACAAGAAAAGAACAGTCAGTATTGATAAACAAAATATAATGAAATAAATTACACACTATATGTGATTCTATCATGTGCTCATGTGTGATCTAAGGCAATAAAAAAACTCTATATGTGATTCTATCATGCTCATATGTGTGCTAAGGCAGTCAAAAAATTGAATATGTGATTATAGCATGTTCATATGTGTTCTAAGGCATATAAAAAAACTCTATATGTGATTCTACCATGCTCAGATGTGCTTTAAGGCAAGCAAAAAACTATATATGTGATTCGATCATGCTCGTATGTGTGCTAAGGCAGTAAAAAAATTGAATATGTGAATATAGCATGCTCATATGTGCTCTAAGGCAGGCAAAGCCAAAAATTTTATATGTGATTCTATCATAAATGATATATAACATGTTCATATGTGTTCTAAGGCAGTTAAAAAACTCTATATGTTATTATAGCATGTTCATATGTGTGCTAAGGTAGTCAAAAAACAGAATATGTGATTATAATATGCTCATATGTGTTCTTAGGCAGTAAAAAAACTGAATATGTGATTATAGCATGCTTATGTATTCTAATGCAATCAAAAAAACTTTATATGTGATTCTATCATGCTCATATGTGCTCTAAGACAGACAAAAAGTTAAATATATATATATGTGATTCTATCATGCTCATATGTGTGCTAAGGCAGTAAAAAAATTGAATATGTGATTATAGCATGTTCATATGTGTTCTAAGGCATCTAGAAAAACTCTATATGTGATTCTACCATGCTCAGATGTGCTTTAAGATAGTCAAAAAAACTATATATGTGATTATACCTGAGAGGGACCTGGAATCGAAGATCCCCTATCCTGAACAGCGGCCTTGATCTCATTTCGGAGAAAGGGGGCGACGGTGTATTGGAAGTAGTTATTCAGTGATTCATTAATGATCTCGCGTACATCATCACCGGAAAGAATAGTCGGCTGCTTGGAGCTTATGTCGGCGCAAGAAGTTGGTGAGCCGTAACTGGAAGAACCAATAACTGGTGAAGTGTTCATATTACTCCCAAACCCGAACACGCGACCTTTTTTGGGTTCACCTGCTGCAGTCACCCATGCTGTAGGATCAAATGATGGATGCTGAGTAGCGTCTTCACCATATCGCTCTACCATTTGTTGCTCATATGCCTCCTACAAAATAATGTTTAAAGTATTCATTAATAATTAATGATAACATTATGATGACTTGCATATATATTGCAATGATTATTAATAGAATTAATACATACCGTTGTCGTTCTCGCCTTCTCTGATACGAAGACTCCCGTGGTCTTCCGTTTATGTGTTTCTACAAACACATCCTTATATGGTACACTGCCTCCTTTTTCTGCTTCCTGCGAAGTTAAATGACAAAAGATTTAGTACACAAATTTGCAACTATACTTATAAAATTAATATTATATATTGATGAGTTACCATTTTCTTTAGGTGGCTCCCAAATGTCTTAGATCCACCTGTGTGTAGATGGGCTTCGGGCATCTTCGATCGATTTTGTGAAGCCTTCGCAGAGCGATTTTTAAATGCATCTCCCGCCCACATATCACACATTTCATCCCAGTAATCTCTCCTGATAGTAATAGGACCATGGCCCTTCCACAGTAATGGATCATCTACTACGCCAGATGCTTTTTTTGCTGCAGTCTTCATAGTGTGCAGCATGTCTGCAAATCGATTGGCAGCCACCTTCTGCCACACCTTCCTTGCATCATTTTCTTCCACCGTAGTTGCAAAGCGATTCGAAGCCTACAAATATTTTCAGAAAGTTAGTAGACATTGCTTAAATAAATTAAATATGAAACACATTAACTATGAGGAACAACTGTATACCATGAATGAGGACCACAATCTGTCTAATACCTCCTTTGGGTACTCTTTCCATTGAGCAACTGGTCCTGGTAGATGTTGAAGAAGTGAATTCCTAATCTCCCGTACTACTTCTTGTGGCTCAAACCTCGTGCTGCACATGAATTGTTACACAGTAAATATCAATATAAAATATTTAAAAGATATGCAATAATTGAAAACAAAATACTTACGGTCGATTATCGATATACACTATTCGAATGAGTCTTCTTGTGCCAGCCTGTGAAGACCCTGTTTCCTGTGTTGGCTGTTGACTTGTGCGATCAACTGGTGTAGGTGGGTCGTATACAGGCGCAACATCATCTGTAAAAAAATACACACCAAGTTCTCAGAATGTGCATTTGAACTAATCAAGCATCTAATTAGTTATATGATATACCTATCACAGGAGCCCGTGAAGATGAAGGTTGAGCCTGGCTACTACTGGATGAGCGACCACTATAACCTCCACGAACCATATTCTAACAAATAACATATGTCATACAATACATTCAAATAATTCACATCAAGTATTACAATGCATTCAAGTCATTCACATCAAGCATTGCAATGCATTCAAATAATTCAAATCATTGACATCAAGTATTGCACTAATTCAAATCATTCGTTAATTGCATAAATTATAATACATTCAGATAAATTACAATGCATTCGAATCATTCGTATCAAGTATTACAATACATTGAAATAAAATTTTTAATCATTCACACCAAGTATTGCAATACAACTCACATCAAGTATTACAATGCATTTAAATAGAGGTTTGTAGTATAAGATTTTTTTCACTAGCTTGAGAATTCTTCCTCGTCACTAGTTTGACTTTCTTCTTCTTCTTCTTCTTCTTCTTCTTCTTCTTCATTGTTTGCCCATCCACTTGGTACATCATTTGGATCACATTCCTCTATGAATGTTTCATCAGCCAATGGAGATATGACATGCATATCATGCGCAACATCGTGACCATAAGCGAAGTCACAGACATCATCTGATTGATAGTAATCACTGTCTTCAGCTAACTCATCTTCTTGTAACTGATCATACTCGGGGTATAGTTTGGATTTCACCTTGCAAACTGCCCACCATTCATTTCTATCTGACTTTTTTATACTCGGATATGAAGTATAATAAACTTATTGAGCTTGCGAGGCTAATATGAATGGTTCATATGTTCCAAACCTGGATTTATGATTCACCTCCACAATGCCTGAAGCTTTGTCGAGTCTTGTTGCAGTTGGATCAAACCAATGACACTTGAATACCGTAACCCTGTTATTCATGCCTAAGTAAGTCAACTCCATTATTTCCTCTATAACACCGTAGTAATCATGTTCATTTTCACCGTAGCTGCTACCCTTGACACACACGCCACTATTTATCGTTGATTTGTTTATACCGTAGTCTTTTGTATGGAATCGATAACCATTTACGATATACCCGTTGTAGCATTGCACAACTTTGGTCGGACCATTTTCTAAATCACATATTCCTTGATCTTTAACATCACCATGGCGAACCTACGCACAGACATAAACAATTATTGTGATCACGATCAATTAAGTAACTTAGTGTTGTTTATAAGTACAAAATTTATGTTAGCTTCTTTACCAACTGTTTCAACCACTCCACAAACTTAGTTTCACGTTCTTTTTGTACTTCTGCATTAGTGAGATGTGAAACTTTGCTTTGCAACTCCAGATCAAATCGTCTGCAAACCACAAATACTTATATTACCGAGCCATGTATCCACATATAGAACATAAAAGGATTTATAATTGAGTTGCATATACATATACTTACTCGATGTATGGGTCGATCGCTGAACAATTAAAAAGAATATAGATGTGTGCTGCATCTTGCTCTCGATCTGTCAATAGCCTTGATCGGCAACTACCAAATGCATGCCCAAGTCGTTGAAATATCGACAGCTTGTCAGCTACAGTTACTTGTTCTCCATCATCGTTACGGGGCGGGCATGTGTAACGTGTTGAAATATGAGGTTCGAAGTACATAGATGAGAAATTTGAAATCTCTTCTAAAGTGTACGCCTCACAAATAGAGCCTTCTACTCTTGCTTTATTACGAACCTTTTTTTTTAGGTCGAACATGCATCTGACAAGAATATACATTTCAAATTTTAAATATCTGTCATTAAAGAGACAAATATAAAAAAACATATACCTTTCAAATGGGTACATCCATCGATATTGCACAGGGCCACCAACCCTTAGTTCATATGGCAGATGTATGATCAAATGTTCCATAACATCGAAAAATGCTGGCGTAAATATCTTTTCTAACAGACAAACAGTGGTGATGACAGAGTCCTCGAGATTCTTTACATCTGATACAATGACCTCCGATGCGCACAATGTTTTGAAAAATCCGCTCAACTCAGACAATACCCCCCATATAGGTTTGTCTAACATATCATGGAATGCTAGGGGTATCAATCGTTGCATAAAGATATGACAATCATGGCTCTTCAACCCATATAACTGTCCATCGTCAATCTTCATAGCCCGAGCAATGTTAGAGACATATCCATCTGGAAATCTCAGTTGTCTCAACCATTGACATACATGTTTTATTTGATCAGGTCCGAGCACGTACTTCGCCTTTGGTTTCAGTACTTTGCCATTATACTCTTTGAGTTCCAATTCTGGTCTTTTACATATTAATTTTAAATCCATACGGGCCTTCGGATTATCCTTCGTTTTTCCTTTAATATTCATTACTGTATTGAACACATTATCAAACACATTTTTCTCTATATGCATCACATCCAAATTATGTCGTATCAATAGGGTCGGCCAATACGGTAGTTCCCAAAAAATAGATTTTTTCGTCCAATTGTGTTCCTTCCCAAATCCACGGAAGGGTGTAGGACTGCGGGCATCTGTTAATACATTTGGAAAGTATCGCAATCTTCTTAAAATCTCTATGCCAGACAATCTTGAGGATGGACCTTCCATTTCAGTTGTGCCTGCTGTAAATGCATTCTTTTGACGTCGGAACGGATGATCGCTGGGTAGAAATCGACGATGGCAATCAAACCAGCAAGGCTTCCTTCCATGCCTCAATCTAAAAGCTTTGGAATCCTCCATGCAGTACGGACAAGCCAACCTCCCATGTGTGCTCCAACCAGATAACATACCATATGCAGGGAAGTCACTGATTGTCCATAGAACAGCGGCCTTCATGTTGAAATTTTGTTTTTTGTGGGCATCATACGTGGTAACACCGTCATCCCACAGTACTTTTAATTCATCAATCAATGGCCTTAGATATACATCAAGATTTTGGCCAGGTGAGGTCGGACCAGGGATCAACAGAGACAAGAAAAGATTTGGACGTTTCATACACAAGCTTGGTGGAAGGTTGTATGGAGTTACAAATACTGGCCAGCATGAGTATGGAGTTGATCTACCCCCAAATGGATTAAATCCATCTGTACATAGACCGAGTCTAACATTTCGCACTTCCATTGCGAAGTTCTGATGAGTACGATCAAAGTGCTTCCAAGCTTCAGCGTCAACAGGATGCGTGATCTTGTTTTCATCGTGTCGAACTTTATTTGCATGCCATCTCATGTGTTTAGCTGTCTTTGAAGACATATACAATCGCTGCAATCTAGGAGTGATAGGAAAGTAGCGGAGCGACTTGTATGAAACTTCCTTTGATCTCGTGCTACCATTGCCTCTTGTCTTTGGCTTGAACCGAGGATGCCCACATGACGGGCATGATATGTCGTTTTCCTGCTCCTTGAAATACAACATGCAGTGATTTGGACAAGCATCAATCTTTTTGTAACCCATACCTAGAGCGTTGACCATAACTTTCGCACGATAGAAATTTTGTGGCAATTTCTCATCTTTAGGCAACATACTCTTCACAATCATGCACAAACGGTCAAAACATGATTGACTCAAATTATACTCGGACTTCAAATTCATTAGTTGAAGAACTGCAGACAAGATAGTGTGACTCTCACAACCGTTCCAAAGTGGCTCATCAGCATCTTTAAGTAAATCATAAAATCTACTAGCTGCATCGTTTGGTGATTCTTCATCTACGACAGTTCTTACATCACTAGAACTCATAGCAGAACCCAGTTCTGTTCCTGCAGCATCAAATATCAAATTCGTATATGGATTATCGTACACCACATTCACCCGTGCATCAAAATCGTTTCTAAATTCTTCTCCATGAAACGCCCAGTTCTGATAATCACTCACAAAACCCTTCCTGTATAGGTGATGTCTAACGCCATGAGGTTCTACAAATCGATTATTCTTACAAATCTTGCAGGGACACCTAATCCGACCTGTGGGATCTACCGTACTGACACTCGCCGTTGCAAATTCAATAAAACTATCGACACCATCCATATATTCATGCGATAACTCATTGTCCACTATCCTACGGTACATCCATTCACGGTTTGCAGTCATTCTGTCGTATGATGTTACGAATAGTATCCTAACGAATTAAGAAAAAAACAATCAGAATGCGACGATGAAGAAAATATCAAATTTATCATGCAATATACTATGTCAAACAATAACAAGAATTTTGATGCATGCATTGATAACTTAATATTTTCATGTGCAAACTATTAATGACATGATACAATCATTTGAAGCATGCTTTTATTATAAAATTTCACATGGAAGTCAAAATCAAATTGAAAGTAACTACATGCAAGCATGGATACAATTACATCAAACATTGCAATACATCATAATCATTCATATCAAATAAATGGCAAACATGTACCTGCAGCAAACACACTTCAATATCTCACTAACTACTACCATGCTTAGCATGGACTCCGTACTCCAAAAATAAGAACACTTCCATATTTCTACATTAAAATCATGCTCAGCATGATCTCCGAACTCCAACAAAGCAGTCCTAGATATCAACAACTAAGTGAGTGTGTGAACAATAAAGTGCTGCATTCAATAAATTAAATAACATGTGATACGTTTGCATCACTTACTCACCACGGGTATTTACCCGATTTGCATTGTTTTTGTCATTTACTTACCACAGGTGGCCGAGCACGAGTTGGTTCCGTTGAAAAATCTGCACAAAAACAAAACAAATTAAGTAACAAACTAACTAATCATGAAACAAGATGAAACACTAACTAAAAAAATCGGGTATTTCTCTCAAGGTACGGGCATTTTCTTATGTGAAACGTTTGAGAAATCGGGTAGAGGTAGGATTTCCATGGATGTTTTGATGGAAATCCATGGCGAATCAGTGGATCTACGAATCCACTATGTTATATTGATATTTTTCCTTGTTTTTCATTTTTTTTTTCAAAAAGAAATCCATGGCACGATCGATGTGGTATGGGTGTCGGCTGACAGACCAGCCGAAGTCAAGCCGTGAACCCTCGTTGTTGGCCCAGCCGAGTGATCGGCTGGGTATGATCCCTTTATTTCAAAAAAAAAAATCTTTTTATTCACGTTGGTGGCTGTTGGCTGGCTGGCAGCCAGCCGAGTAGCACTCGGCTGACTGCCAGCATGCTGGCAGGTGCGCCAGGCCCAGCACCCAGTCGGCTGGGTGCTAGGCGAGCCTATGACAGGGCCATAGCCGGCCCAGCCGGCCCAGCCGACAAAAATTCTTTTCAAAACAGGGAAGGGGGTTAAACACCCTGCCGGAAAGGCAGTTCCGGCATGGGGGGTTGACCCCCTGCCGTGCCTTTACGGCAGGGGGGTCGACCCCCCATGCGTTTCCGGCAGGGGGTCGACCCCCCATGCCTTTCCGACAGGGGGTCGACCCCCCTTGCCGGAAACGCAGGGGGTCGACCCCCCCTGCCGGAAAGCACGGCAGGGGGTTAAACCCCCTCCGTTTCCGGCAGGGAAGGGGCGTACCCCCTGCGTTTAGAAGAAGAAGAAGAAGAAGAAGAAGAAGAAGAAGAAGAAGAAGAAGAAGAAGAAGAAGAAGAAGAAGAAGAACCTGCGCTTCGCCGGACGGTGGCGGGAGGTTGACGGGGAGCGGCAGCTGGCGAGCGCCGGCTGGCGAGCGGTGGACGGGGAGCGGCGGCTGGCGAGCGGCGGTGGCCGGACGGTGGCGAGGGCCGACGGGCGGCGGGAGGGTGCAGTACAGCGAAACAGGGAAAAGAGAAAGAGGGATGGGATTAGGGATTTACGCGACATTTAGCGACGGCTTAGCGACGGAAAAATTCCGTCGCGAAGCCGTCGCGAAACCCAAATACCAAAAAAGCGACAGAATATATTCTGTCGCTACTCCATCGCTAATTAGCGACGGAGTAGCGACGACAG
Source organism: Nuphar pumila (assembly GCF_984573655.1). Lineage (NCBI taxonomy): Eukaryota > Viridiplantae > Streptophyta > Magnoliopsida > Nymphaeales > Nymphaeaceae > Nuphar > Nuphar pumila. The sequence goes on from NC_143254.1 coordinate 36,802,441, forward strand.
AGTTCCCTCTCTAAATCCGTCGCTAAAATGGTGTTCTTGTAATCAAAAGTAGCGACAAAAACATGCAGTCGCTAATCCGTCGCTAAGTAGCGATAGATTAGCGATAAAAGTCGTTTCCTCGCTAATCCGTCGCAAATTAGCGACAGATTCTATCTCTAGCTAATCTGTCGCTAAGTAGCGACGGGAAAAATCCGTCGCTAATTTCCGTCGCTAATTAACAATTTTCTTGTAGTGTTTGTAGCTTATATTAAAGTTATAGAACGATCAAGGAATAAACTGGATACTAGATTTATAAGGTGTATTTTTATTAGATATCCCAAAGGATCTAAAAGCTATAGAATCTATCACCCAAATAAGGGTTTAATCTAAAGTAGAGATGTTATCTTCTTGGAAGATCAAAACATGAAGAAAGCTATTCTATAAATAAATGGAGATGATCCTTTTGATCTATAATATGATTCTGATGGCATGCAAGAACTTATAAGTAACGGCGAACCTTCTGAAATCACTCATTCTTCTTCTTCTTTTGAACAGTTTCAGGTTGGACACAAAAGGTCTAGAGCTTCTCCGTCTTATTTAGATGACTATTATGTCTATCTATCAGAGAAACTGCGTTATGCTTTAGATATGAATGATATGGAAGATAACCTGTCATATGGTGATGCAATAAACTCACATGAGTCAACAGACTGGCTAAAAGCCATAGACGAGAAAATTGAGTCTATTAAGAAAAATCAGGTTTGGGAATTAACTGATTTACCTGACAAAAAAAAAACCATTGGATGTAAATGGATATTAAAGAAAAAATTCAAGTCCAATGATAGCATTGATAAATTTAAAGCAAGATTAGTTGCTAAGGGTTTTTCTCAGAAAGAAGGATTAGATTATATTGACACATATTCACTTATTATAAAATTCACCTTGATAAGGATAATTCTTACAATAGTAGCTCACTACGACCTAGATCTACATCAAATGGATGTTAAAACAGTTTTTCTTAATGATGAGCTTAAGAAAACTATTTTTATGAAGCAAACTAAAGGTTATATAATAAAAGATAAAAAAGATAAAGTATATACATTGAAAAAATTCCTATATGGACTCAAGCAATTACCATGTTAGTGGTACTTGAAGTTTCATAAGGCTATTACGACATTAGAGTTTGTGGTAAAAAAGTTTGAATATTGTGTTTATGTCTAAAAAAGTGAGAGTAAATTTGCTATTCTCTCACTATATGTGGATGGTATTCTTTTGATTAAAAACGATAATGATATGATTGTCAAAACCAAGTCATGGTTAAATTCTCAGTTTGAACTGAAATACATGGGAGAAACATCCTATGTTCTTGGAATTAAAATCACTCAAGATAGAAGCTCCAAACTGTTAAACTTGAGTCAAGAAAGATATTTAAATCATATATTCAAGAAATTTAAAATGAGTGATTGTAAGCCAGTTAAAACACCTATGGTTAAAGATGTCAAATTGTGTAAAAATGATAGTCCAGGTGATGGAAAGGAAAAACTAAATGTCTCTTATGCTCAAGATATCAGAAGCTTGATGTATGTTATGCTATGTATTAGGTTGGATATCAGCTTTGTTGTTGGCCTCGTTAGTCGCTACCAGAGTAATCCTGGTTGGCCACACTGGAAACAAGTAAAAAAAACATTTTAATATTTAAAAGAGACTATAAACTTGAAACTATGTTTTCAAGCTGATTCTTTATAATTAACAAGATATTTTGATGCTGACTTTGCTGGCAGTAGAGATGATAGCAAATGCACCTCTGGATATGTTTTTCTCCTATGAGGAGGAGCAATTTTCTAGTCTTGTAAGAAACAAGGCTATGTAGCACAACATACTCAAGAAGCTGAATATATTGCATGCAATGCAACTGTAATGTTTGTTGTTTGGATAAGCTGCTTCATTAATGATTTAAAATAGAAAATAGCCAACGGGCCAATCCAGATTTATTGTGATAATCAGGCTTGCCATCTCTCTTATGAAGAGTGAAGCTGATAATTCAAAAAGTAAATATATAATGGTAAAGTGCCATTACATTCATGATACGATTGAAAGAAATGAGATCAAAATCAGCTACTTACCTACATCTGATATGATTGTTGATCCTTTAACAAAGGGCATATCAGAAGAAATATTCTCAAAACATGTATCCTGTATGGAATTAATGTTGTCTAATAAAGACATATGTCTCAATGAGAAACATAAATTACAACTCATTTCAGGAATGTTGATGCAAGAAAAATACTCCAATAGTGAAAGACTAAATCCTGCATCTGTTTTTTTGTTTCACATAGCCAAGTAGGAGATGTTGATCCGATTGAGATCACCGTGACCGTGTTTCATAAAGGATCTCATCAATTAAAGTGAGAGGAGGGCCCACTCTCTTATTAACGGGTGAAACTGTCCCGTTGAGGACCTTATCAAGAGATGAAGCACTTCATCTCTGGATAAGCTCATGTCAAGAAACTGTCCTATTTTTACGCTGAGTTATTGGCTACCCAAGGGGGCGCATGATTCCAGCGAAAACTCTCCATTTAAGATAGAGAGGGTTATTCACTGAGACACAGAAAATAAAAAAATACAGTGAGTGCGCCAACCCCTCCTAAAGGAGGCTGTAATCAAACTTCAAGCAATCTTCTATTTCCTTAACTAAGATAACTTTAAAGCAGGAAAGGTGGAGTGTCTAAAGATCATATCTTCCACAAGGACTGGGTCTCTTCTACATGCACATACTGCCCCTGCGGATGTAGGGCTTGGTATAAAATTTGTGGTAGACCCAAGAACCTTATATCTTCCCCTAGTTGCAGGGACAGGAGTGTTATGAGACTTTCGGGAACAACAAGAAGTGCATTTCAGTTGAAGAGAATGCCGACTCAGGCATCAGGCGAGAGGAATGAAAGAACATCTTCTTTGGTAGGTTCCAATGCCGGATCACGGAAGAATCCCTTACAGAGGCCCAGCCTTTGGGGATCCCTCGGCATGTCTACTTAAGACTTGCATGACTCGACCATGTACATACACCAGAACACCCAGCTGCACGATCATGAAAGGTTTTCAGTTATCACAATGACCAGAGAAGATGACAAAACAACAAGACAGCATGGGCAGAGCCTTAATGACCATGGGAGCATTTCAGTTGTTAGAATGGTCAAAGAAGATGACGGACCAGCCAGGCCTTGTTTTTCGAAAGGTGGAATCAATTGCACTGCATGCTTTGGGTATTGCACTGGTGCCTAAACCAATAAAACCTCCTTGGCTAGGGAGCGACACCTACGATGCTTGAAAATCAAGCTAACACTACACCTGGGGAAGTGGGAGAGACAGCTAAGCACCTTCCTTTTACAAATCACAACCTAACAACCGCTTCTTTTCATCTAGATTTGGAAATGGGGAATGTCAGTAGGGAAAGAGGTCATGATCTTATCATGATTGCTAAGAATGGAAATGGGTGATTACACCATCTATTCAACCTTTTGAGGGAGATAACTATCACTATGAGCACACGGTTCCACTTCCCAACCCCATACCCATTTTGAATCATCGCGGATCCCATTGAACTTCCCAACCCCATACGCATTTCAGATATTTGGATCGACCTGGGAAAGAGCCAAGTGCTTCAAGTTTCAACCAACTCAATAGGAGGAACATGCTATGCTAGAGGTCCCAAGCACACCGAACATAAGGGGTGTTGTTGAACCTTTTGAGGTTGAGCTCACCCTCAAGGAGATTTTGGAGGCCATCAAACTCAAGTTGTCCTCTTCATCCACAACCATTCTTCGTGATGTGAAGGCTAAGAGAGATCAGTTTTGTAGGGGGTTGCATCCTGCTAACTTTGGGGCATCCAGGAGTAAGGTCAAGGAAAATTCATACATCATGAAAGTTATATAAAATCTCTATGGCCTATATAGCCGTGACAAACAAAATTTTCTCAGTTGCATTATTCAACAGAGGAACTTTGACATTGTGAGCATTCAAGAAACCAAATTGCAATCTTTAGAAGTGAATCTAATGGACTCTTTATGGAGTAAAAGCAAGTTCACTTGGTTGTCGATCATGGGTGCGGCAGGGGGATCCTTGTTGCATATGGAAGGAAAATATTATTGGGGCAGTCTCATTACAGGTGAATTTTCTATAACAGTCATGTTCACTTGTCTGACCATAAGCACCCATTTATGCTCACAACAATATATGGGCCAAATACTAGTGTCAGGAAGAAAGCTTTTTAAGCAGAATTGGTCATGATTAAGAGAGTTATAGTGTCAGCACTGGGGAGATTTTAACTTGATTTTAAGGTTGGAAAACAAACAACACTCAGTTGTACTCACACAATATGAGAAGGTTTGTAGATTTCATTGATAGAGGGGACCTCTTTGAGCTACCTATGTAGGGTGTGTGATTCACTTTGTCAAACATGCTAACCCCTCCAACCATGCAAAAGCTCGATAGATTCTTTGTATCCTCAGCTATGCTTCAGAGGTTGCATGACACTTGAGCCGTAGCTGAACATGTTGGGGTTTTAGACTATGCCTTCGTTACCATGACTTGAGGGGGAAGACGGACCGCTCCACGTAGCACTTTCAAGATGGAATTGTGGTGGCTTAGAGATGATGAGCATAAAAATCCACTAGGTGAGTGGTGGAACTCACAACCTCTATAGATAAGTGGGTGGCACAAAGGTTGCACTCTAAGCTTATTTTTAATAAAAAACAACTCATTTAATGGAATAGAAAAAGATGCAAGGCTAAATTTCATCTCCTAGACAAGTGGGAGAGCCAACTTAGATCAGTGCAAGACTTGGAAGAATGTATGATAGATGTGGGCTCTACCTCAAAACTAAGAGATAAACATAAACAACTGGTAAATAATATTATGGGATGGAGGCTGAGAGAAAATAGTAGATGGAGGCATCGAGTGAAGGTATAGACTTTTTCTTTGCTCTTCGAAGAGCAGCTACGCTAACCTAGCTCTTAGGTGATTCTTTCTTATTTTACCTACCATCTTCATGCCTAGTATTAACCAACATCCTATCATGCATGCTTCTTTTAAAGTTTCTAACATCTAAGTAGTCATATTAATTTGGTCCACGAAGGTCTCACACTTCTGAGTAGTCAAGAGGCTCTTGAGAAGTTGATTGAAGTTTTTCATAATGAGAATGATAGCATGGGACTACCGAATAGGACCCTACATGCGATGGTATATTGATCTTCACATGTTTATAAAGTTTTGGGTGTCGGCATCATTCTTCTGCGCTGATCATTGGTACAACATCTATTATAAACCAAAATCTCTCGATGAATAAGTTTATAAGAGTCTAGAACTGTAATGAATATCTAGGTAGATAACCAAGACAATGACTTCCCCTCAAGACTCCTCAAGAACCACCGAATCAGGGTTGAACTTTACAAAAGAAAAACAAAGAAACTGAAAAATGTAGAAGAACCAACATCCAGCGGGCAACTTGAGCTACCCGTGATTGAATTATTGGAAGAGTTTATGTCGGCTTAATTTGGACTCAATTGAAATTCAAAGCAATATTACTTTCTTATTCAAAATGCAGAAGCATGCGGGCGTCTGCATACACACACACTCCAACCTCTAGAACCACTTAACTATTCTGAGCTTTAAGTCAGCATGATAGGTTTGATTTCATAGTATGTTAATCATTATTCAATTGGGAAATGCTTCAACCAGCGAAGGAACAGATGGAAGGGATATGATGTTGTAACGATTGAATCCACACACTCCAACCTCTAGAACCACTTAACTATTCTGAGCTACAAGTCAGCATGATAGGTTTGATTTCATAGTATGTTTAGCATTATTCAATTGGGAAATGCTTCAACCAGCGAAGGAACAGATGGAAGGGATATGATGTTGTAACGATTGAATCCTCCATCCATGAGCAGCTTCTTCCACATTCATGAACAGAGGTATGCGCGAGCATCACCAAGTCGAACACCATTCTGTTGTCTCCCCATGCCCCTTTCTCCTCAGCCCGCAGCACATCGTCCACAATTATCAGCTTCTCTTTTGGTATTGCTTTCCGACTTAGTTTCAGAATCCTCACGCAGTCTTCATCGTCCCAATCATGCATTATCCACTGCATTGCACAGAAAACACCCACATCCCAACTATGGTAAATATTCTTCTCACAAATATTTTGCCCATATTTTTGAAAACGTCGAGATTTTATCGTGAAAGTCCGATAAATGATGAAAACATGATATTTTCAAGATATTGCTCCGTTTGAATGCGTCATTAAGGTGATAAAAACAGTTTATGTAGTATTTTTTTTATTTAACTATTTTAATATTTTTATATGATGTTCCAAAATATCACCAAATTTTCGCTCACCGAGAATTAACAATGTACAAGATCAGTGACTGATAATGGGTGGCGATAAGGTGACTGCCCAAGCCCCAAAGTGAGGACTTGTTTTCTCCAACCTTTAGGTCGAGGGATCTATCTCTTAATTGCTCTTTTTTGTGCCGCCAGCCTATCACAAGACAGCATTACACGGGCACCATAGCAACAGAATACAGGCCCCACTCAAAATGCTGTCATGAGATTGGCTGTGGCATATAAGGAATCATTTAAGAGATATCCCTGGATCCCAAGTTGGATTAAGGAGACATCGTTTCCAAAAAGTTATTATAGATAGAGACAAGAAAGTAAAGAATATTTTTGGCAGTAAAAATTTAATAATCCACCTTATTTTTTTGACAGAAAGGGAAAGAAATCAATCTGCCTTATAAATTGGTGTAAAAGCCATGGGATCTTATCCAAATGAATTTCTCAATCAATAGTATCCACATGGTAACGAAAGTGTAAATCTTGAAAATAACGGTGTTCACTATTGAGAAATTTTTTGTTTGTTTGATTTTTTATCAGCAAATATCAGCAAAAAACAAATAAATTTTAAAAAATAACAAACAAAAAAAGAAAAAAATGCATATTAACATATAAATAAAATGTTTTTCCAAGAAAGATTGTATAAAAACATAATTATTGCGTTAAAATCTTCGTTTATATAAAACAACGATCAAAATATCACATATTTGTCAATATCGCTGATATTCGTAATTAGTATGCATGCGAGTTGTTTTGCTCAAATCTGATCCCCAGAGGTGTGATTTACATTGTCCATCTATTGAATATTGACATTTGAATTGCAGGAATCCAACTTGCACGTAGTATTTTCTGGCTATTAAAACATCAATGGCCATAAAATCATCAAAATTCATTGATTTTAAAAACATATTTTTTGTAAAAAATGCAATAAGGGGTTGATTCCTATCAAATTTACCACGTTGAATCCTTCTGAGGTCATATTTTATCAAAACAACTTGCATCAATGAGATCCCAGATGGGGTATGAGAAAGGGGATGAGTCGGAACCAAGTGAACCAAGACCCACCTTCATGAAGACAGCATCAGCCTTGGGAATCTCAACAAACATGTCACCACTCACGAGTCACACCTTCATACTTTGGTGCAGTGGCCACAACATGGGGGAGGTCTAGGTTGATCCCTTTGATGTATGGGTAGGCCTTGACAATCTCCCCAATGGCTGTTCCTGTCCCCCCACCAACGTCCATGAGCGAGCCAAGTTGCTTGAACCCATTCCCATAGTTGTCTATGATTGGCATTGTCACCAGTTTGGCTGTGCAAGCCATGGCTGAATTGAATATCTCATTGAACTCAGGGTTTCTAGCACAATACTCCAAAGCATCCACCCCATGCGCCTTCTCGAAGGTCACACCTCCTTCCTGCACAGACCTGGTGAAGCAGTGCCATGGAGCCAAACCAACAGGGTGGTTCTGCATGAGGACAATGGGAGCCAGGCTGAGCTCACCATCCTTGACCAACCACCTAGTGGCTGCAGTAATTCCAAAACTCGGCTCCCCACTTGTGCAATTGTCATCACCAGAGGGCTGTTGCTGCGTGAAGACGTGTTTCCTCACTAGGAGTTTCATGATGCGGAAGAGACAGGCCAGGTCCGGGGAGGGAGTGGGAAGCTGGGCTGCTATTTGGTGCAGAGTCATAGGGCCACCATTCTTGTGGATGATGTCCGCGACACCGAGCTCGACGGTGCACTTGAGAGCCATCGAGTTGGCAAAGACGAAGAGGTGATGCCATATCTCTATCCGTGACACCGAGCTCATACGGGCTATTGATCAATCTCAAGTCAGAGCTATGCAATCTAAGTTCACTGATGCTGAAATCATTTCGGCTATCAACGGTCTTTCAGGATGGAAAGGTCCTGGCTATGACAGCTTTCTTGTGGATTTCTTCTGTATCTTTTGGTCTTGCATTCAACATGACGTTATCAATGTCTTCGTTGAATTTCATCGCAACTGTCGGCTGCCGGTTCACACACACTTAGCCATTGTCTCTCTCAACCCGAAGGACGTAGCAGCATCTGATATCTCGAGGTTCCGCCCGATTTCAGTTATGAGTGCGCTCTACCACATTATTACTAAGGTTTTGGCCAATAGGATCAGAGCCGTCACTGCTTAAATCTTCTTGGACTCCCAGTTCGCTTTTATCCCCCACAGGCGGATTCAACACTCATTCATCTTGGCATCAGAAGTTCTTCACTCTATGCACATCAGTGGCCAACCTTTCTTATCTCTCAAGCTCGACTTCCATAAAGCCTTCGACTCGGTCCATTGGCCTTTCTTATTCCACATGCTTACCAACTTCGGTATCGATCGTCGTTACTCTCGATGGGTGCATGAGCTGATATCAAATGCTCACACTTTGATTAAGCTTAACAGAGCAAGAGGTAGGCAGTTCAAGCTTGGGTGCGATATTTGGCAAGGCTGCCCCCTCTCTCCTTTGTTATTTAACGCCATCGCCAAGGGTCTCGTGGTGTTGTTCAAGAGGGCAGCGGATAAAGGCATAATCGATCACATCGGCATCCAGGAATTTCCCCATTATATTCTCACCTATGCCAACAACATGATCATTTTCGGCCACACTTCCATGCAATAGATGTTGAGATTCAAGCTCATCCTTCAATTTTTCTCTCTTTCGGGTTTATCCCTTAATGACAGTAAATGCTATCTATCCATGTTCAATGCCTCATCTTTCTTGTTGGCCGCAAAACATCAGATTTTTAGCTACGCAACTTTGGATTTACCAATTTTCTATCTGCATCTTCCTTTACAAATAAAGCGCATCCCCTCAGCCACTTGGACTGCCACTATCCAAAAAGTTCAGACCAAAATTTCTTCCTGGCATACTTCCTACCTTTCCATCGCTGGTCAGCTTACCCTTATTAGGCACGTCTTGTCCTCTATCCTAAAATTTTTTATATCCATGTTTCTGATGCCTAAGGGTGTAGAGAAGAAGTTCTCCAGTTTGATGGCGGATTTTCTTTGATTTGGTTGCCACCTTCAGACTAAGCGCCACCTGGTTGGATGGAACTCGTTGGTGTTACAAAAGCGTATGGTTGGTCTAGGGATCTTCGCTCCCAGACTAAGGAGTATTACTCTTGTTGTGAAGCAACGCTGGATGGCACATCGTCCAGGCAATCTGTGTGCTCCTCTGCTCCATGCTTTACGGTTTCCTTGAGTCAATTCATTATATTTGTCATCCCCGTAGGTTTCATATCTCTCACTTGCATCACATGTGGCTTAAGGCCATGTCTTTTGTTCTTATGCAAGATGGTGATCCCGGTCCTGACACACAAATTTTGCAATGGGCAATTGCGCCTAGCGGGGTTTTGTGCACCAAAACTCTGTATCGGTCTCTTCTTCCTCCTGGGGTTGATTGGCTTTCTGAGCATCTTTTATGGGCGAATGGGCCAACCCCCGCTCTCGGTTCTTAGCCTGGTTAATTTTACATGATAGGGTACAGACGAACAACTTCCTTAAGAAGGTGGGTTTTCAGTATCCAAGTAGGTGTGTCCTTTGCCAAGCGACAAAAGAATCAATCTACCATCTGTTTTGGGTCTGCCCAATCTTTGTGGATCTCTTTAAAAGTACATGGAATCAACCTGAAGTAATCATGAGACAAGAATCCTTCACGCTCGACCTTCTGTGGGGTCCATCGCGGGTTCACAGTTGCAAACAGTGGCAGTTGATCTAGAGAACTTGGCTTCTTACTTCTTGGTGGGTTGTGTGGATGACTCACAACAATGCGATCTTTTTTCAAATTTTGGTTGCTTTTAGTAAGCTCATCTATTGCATCTTGACTGATGTGTACGCAATTCTACGCCTCTCCTCCCATGTTATCCACCCCCTTCAACCGCCTTCTCTTCCTCAAGACCCTGGCTGATTTCTATATTCTCCTATTTTTATGTTTTGCTTTCGTGCTTTTGGCCCTTTGTTTTGGGTCTGTTGTTGCTTTTTTGTTTTTGCGGGCTCAACTTTTTGTTGATCCCCTGCCTTAGTAATGTTGATGTTTCTTTCGTCTCTCTCTCTCTCTCTCTCTCTCTCTCTCTCTCTCTCTCTCTCTCTCTCTCTCTCTCTCTCTCTCTGTTGATGTTAACCAATGCAACAAAGGCAAGGGTTTAGAGAGAAGAATACGTAGTCTTTATATTATATCACAAGTGGTTTATATTGTCTTATCATTTATATGCCAGATGGCCCACCAGGTGCTGCCATGTCTCCGTTGTACAAATAAGGATGGTAAATATTGCTATTTATTTTATTTGTTATACATATCTCTATTCTTCATCTCATTGTATGTTAACAAAAAAATGTCGCCAAATAATATAGAAAATAAAAACAATAGTGTAACTTGATTCCTTGAAAGAAATGAAGGTGTTACCAAACATGATGGATTCTTCATAATTCTTTCCAATTTCTCACCATTTACTCATCTTCATTAAATTAACAACCGAGCCCAAGATACATGTGATGACAACTTATCATTCGTGTTTATTGGAGTAGAACTCTTCTTAACATATTGTGCCTTTTAAAAAGATAGAGTGTACATTTCTCTTGAGAGATAAAAATACCATCAACTATTTGATGAATTTGAAGTCCAAAGAAGTAATGCAAGAACCCCAAATCAATCATGTCAAAGTTTTGCATCATACTATTCTTGAATTTCTCAATAAAAATATTTGAAGAACTAATATATATAATATTATCCACATGAACACAAACAATGAGAACATCACTACCTTCCACTTTGACATATAACGTAGGCTCATTTTCACTTTGACAAAAATTATTTTGTTAAAAACATGAATCAAGCCTCTTATACAACGCTTTTGGGTTCTGCCTAAGACCATAAAAAACTTTCTTCAACTTGTAAACTTTTTCTCTTTTCCATCAACAAGAAATCCATGTGGTTGCTCAATATACACGTCTTCTTCTAAAAACTCATTTAAAAAAACCAACTTCTCATCAAATTGAAAAACTTTCCAAATGTCAATACAAGTCTAATGGATTCAATTCGTCAACAAGAAAGAAAGTTTCAAAAAAATTTATTCTAGGTTTTTGTGCATACTTCTTTACAACTGACATTGCTTTGTATTTGTTCACACTTTTATCGGAGTTGCATTTCACCTTGTAGACCCACTTCACAATTGTTGCATCTTTTTCAGGTGGCAAGTGGTTGTACTTTTTGCAATGATATTTTTAAAACATATTTTTTAATAAAAACTTTGGAAAATCATCAACCAAAAATATAAAAACCGACTTTCCACTTTCGTGATGAGTACAGGTTGAATCCTTAGGGAACGTGATAATATTCATAATTATCTCTAAAAATTTTAATTGATTAATATCACAAACGTTTACAATGAATTAGAATAGCTACAATTAAGTTGCACACTAATAAAAAAATTAATAAGAAAAAAGTCTAAACTAGGCTGATCAAACACTCCTTCAAGTTTGCAAGGGCATTTTCATCATTTCTTTGAATTTGGCATTCACGTTCTCGATATGAGTAACCCTTTAACATGTAGAATCTTGTCAACCTCTAGGGTTGTTCGATGATGGAGGGGGGAGGAAGAGCAGTTAGTGAGGTTGGAAGTCATGCCCAACACATCTTTAAAGGTCTGCCACACTCCTTTACGCTGCTGCACTCGTCCAGAAGCCGATTAAGAGAAGGTTGGAGAAGAGATAAAGAAGAACGCGATGGGGGAACAACACGGCCACTCCGCAATGATGTAGACGACACACCACCGAAGAGAACCTTCTTTTCCGATCTAAAACACTTGAAAATGGAGCACAACAGCCAATCAAAGAAAACACAAACAAAAAGAAAGAAGGGAGAAAAAAAACATGCCAATGGGGCCGTGTGAATGAGAGAAAGAAAGAGAGAGGGAGAGAGGAGATAGGAGATAGGAGATAGGAGAGAGGGGCAATTTTTCTTATATTCTATATTATGTCCTAATTCTAAAAGCCATGTAATTAAAAAGTTAATTTTAGTTAAATGCTTAAACTACTTGTTATTTACAATTAGTTATCAAAATGCATTAGAAAGAGGGGGTTTTCAGAAAATATTTTTAAAAAACACTTTGTATCACGTGGGTTTGGAGATATGTAAGGTTTGGATCCAGTCCAAGATCCAAATTTGAGCTCTTGGGTCAGATCTAGATCCGTTTTGCCTCAAAAAGTGATACAAAACCTTGAAAATGCTCTATTTCTCTCATTTTAACTTCGATTCGAGTGAAATTTGAATTATGACATCTTTGTACCTAAATACATCAATATATGGGTTCTAAACCTTGAAAACACATGAAAAATGCATGAAAATGATATGCATTTGATGTATCATCAAATACCCCCATGATTGAATGTTTGTTAATCTCTTAACAAACTATTAAAGAAAATTAATATGCTAAGAACTAAAAATAAGCAATGCATATAATGAACAAGTAAAATAAAATTCTTAACTCACTTTCATAAGAATCATGGTTGTATTTAGCTTATGCAACAATCCCTTTAAACCCCTGGGTTACCCCAGTGGACGAATAAGGTCTCGTGAGGGTTTATAGTGAGGCTACCCACAAACATCTATGTCACGCATGAATAAAAATTCTTTTTCAAAAAGTATTAGGCAATTAAAAAATTAGTTTAAGCAAATATTTCATGTAATTACATTCTCATAACACATTTAGATTTTTTATGCCTCCACAGTAAAACCTTTTTCCTTTCACTTTTCTAAAATTTGCAATTATCTATGAATTTCTTCAAAAAATCAAGTATTATCATGTTTCTCATTTATCATCACTTGTATATTTTTTGCATAATTTTTTTTCTTCTTAATCACTCCTAAGCAATGATTTTTTTTATTAAGCTCTCATATTTTTTCTTTTGATTTTTAATTTTCACATTTTTCAATATTTTCTTGAGCACTATTTTGAATATCCAGTTTTTGTGACCCGTGTAGCAAGCTTTGGATCAGTGACTCTTAGGCCAAACAACCTTAAAGCACCAGATATAGAGTATTCCTTGGACTTAATTGTTTGAGTCACTACACCTTTTATTTTTATAGTTTACGTATAGTCTTCTTTTTTGTCATGTACAATGTCTATATCTATTAGGCTTTCTATGAAGTTCATGTAATGAGCTTTTAAGCCGATGACTCACAAACCAGATGGCTTTAGGGCACCAGTTGTAAAACACCCTTCAGGTTCTACTTGCTTGAACCAAATAGACCATAGATATTGACTAGACAAGAAGGTGATCTCCTTTGTTATCATTTTTGTCATGAGACTCAAACACTTCAACTTGTGTCTAAGCTCAGCTACTGAGGAATACAAAGACATCAACGACTAAACATAAGCTCTTTTTCTTTTAAGCTCATGTTTCTTTATATTTTTCATTTGCTTAGTTTTTCAAAAACATACTGTGCATACTTATACTTTAGTGATTCAAAATATTTCTAACATTCAAATACTATCTTTTCTTTGAAATTTATATAAATAACCACTTTTTTTAGATTAGTTCAGAATTTTTTTTTTACATGGGGCTTAAAAATTTTTAAATTGTCAGATTATGTCAAAAACATTCATATCTGCTAAAAACTTGTTTCTTAAAAACCTAATTTTATGAGTTTTAGCTACCTGAACAGAAAATTTTTTGAGTGTGCACCTATACCATCCCCCATGCTTGAATGACACTGTCTCTAATGACATACAAAAATGCAACATGCAAATGCAGATGCACACTACAGAACAATAAAATAAATATAGGAGAAAAGAAAGATACAACCTGATTATGTGCAGGGCTGCTTGAGCTAATAATTGCTTTGACTTCGCACCAACACTATGTATATACAAATGCATAGTTTTCTGCTGATCTGGCCAATGGTATGCTCCTGAAGCCATGTCCTGTGTCTGGTAACCTGCAACTCATACACTGAAGTATCAAATAATACGCATACCTGCATCACAAAAAGAAATCTCAGTCAAAATAAAATCAAAATAAATAAAATCCTATTCCTACTATGTACATATGATACACTATCTCTGCTCAGATTCTATCATGTTCTTCAATAGAGTTTTGGCATCTTCAGCTCGGAAGCCATTAGTTCCATGCCTTTGGGATTCATCATAGGCTGGCTCGACCGACTACCCTCGATTTTCCTCGTCAATGCATCTACTAACTGACCCATCTGTGTTTCAAGCTTGGCAATAGAATGGGTATGAGAGTTAAGCATTTGGTTACAGTTCTCCATAGCATTATGACTGGAGGTTTTCACCTCCTGCAATGCTTGAAGAATCTTCTCCTCAAAAGATAATTGTGAAGTTGTCTCTTGAGGGGTAACCATGAGAAAGGTAGGAGAGAGTTGAGGGTAATTGGGCTTTTGATATGACTGAGTGAAAGTACTAGGCCTAACCTGGTGAGACGGAGGGGCAGAGACTAGGGCTTGTTGGTTTTTTCATGAAAAATTAGGGTGATTTTGCCAACTCGGATTGTACGTAGATGAAAATGGGTCATTCAAGAGATTGGTGAACCCCTGAGCAGCCTGAACTTGTTCATGAAAAAATTTAGGGTATTGAGCTACCGAAGGACACTGAGTGACAAGATGTGCCAAACTGGCACAAAGAGCACACACTTGATGAATGGAGAATGGGCCCGTAAGAAGTTGATCCAGCTTCTAAGAAAGCATATTCACTTTGTTTTGCAACTCACCAGTTGGACCAATCTCTAAAACACCACCTTTCTTGGGAATGTTGAGTGTGAGTCTCTTAGTACGAGAGCTAGAGGCATGATGTAGAAAGTTTTTGCTCAATATATCAAACAATTGTCATGCCTCATTTTCGTTGTTCAACATGAATATGCCTCCGCATGAAGAGTCGATCATATGACGATTTTGTTCAGATAGACCATCGTAGAAGCACTGCACGAATTATCATCTCGGCACCTAGTGATGGGGACACTTCCTAAGGAGATCCTTCATCCTTTTTCAGATCTCATGGAATTGCTCACCATCTAGCTCTGAGAAGCTAGTGATGACTCACCTAAACTGGTTTGTTCTACCTATGGGAAAGTACTTCTTTAGAAACTCCTTGTGCATATGATTCCAGGACCCTATTTCTATAGAATTAAAGGACTTCAGAAAATACTTGGCCTTGTCCTTCAATGAAAATGAGAAAATGGTCAACTTCAAAGCATCATCCTCAAAATTCTGAATCTTTACTGTAGAACAGATTTTGAGGAACTTGTCCAGGTGCCTATAGGGATCCTCATGACTAAGGCCATAGAACGATGGAAGCATCTGAATGACATTCACCTTAATCTCGTAATGGGGCACCCGTACATTGGGTCTCCGAATGCAGAATGCCTGGATGTACTCTATAAGAATGAAGTACTCCCTCAATGCACGTGTATGAGCTGGAGCTGGAGGATCCATGTCACCCATTTCTCTTGAACTTCGAGAAGAATGTAGAATTCTCTCTGGGCCATCGACAAAAGGATGCAAATGGACACCTAAAGCTCTTCGCCCCTGCATACACTGGTACTAAGATCATATATATAGATACAAACCTAGTCTATTTAAACTAAACTAAATACAAAATAAAATCACAAGAACACAAAGAAAATAATAGTAAAACTAATCTAAGCAAGTCAAAACAATTTAATTATTCTACAAAATTATAATAACAAAGTCTACTCTAAATCATAAAATTAGCAAATACAGGAAATCACAAACTATGTTCTCTAAAACCCATCTGTCTATTCGCTCTTTTAGCCATGTAATTAAGTGAATCCTAGAAAAATAGTACGTGAATCCTATATATACTAACTAAGTGAAAACCTATATTCACTTACTAATCCTACTAACTAAAAAATAAATAAGAAAGAACAATAAATGAATATTAATAAACTGAAATATTAGAAATAATAGAATATTAATCGTTGTTCCCCGGCCACGATGCCAAAATTTGGTTGTACTTTTTGCAATGGTATTTTTAAAACATATTTTTCAATAAAAACTTTGGAAAATCGTCAACCAAAAATATAAAAATTGACTTTCCACTTTCATGACGAGTACGGGTCAAATCCTCAGGGAACGTGATAATATTCGTAATTATCTATAAAAAATTTAATTTATTAATATCACAAACATTTACAATGAATTAGAATAACTATAATTAAGTTGCACACTAATAAAAAAATACTAAGAAAAAGTCTAAACTAGGCTGATCAAACACTCCTTCAAGTTTGTAAGGGCATTTTTGTCATTTTTCTTAAATTTGGCATTCACGTTCTCGATATGAGTAACCCTTTAACCTGTAGAATCTTGTCAACCTCTAGGGTTGTCCGATGATGGAGGGGAGAGGAAGAGTGGTTAGTGGGGTTGGAAGGCACGCCCAACACATCTTTAAAGGTCTGCCACACTCCTTTACTTTATTGCACTCATCCGGAAGCCGATTAAGAGAAAGTTGGAGAAGAGATGAAAAAGGCCGCGATGGGGGAAGAGCACGGTCACTCCGCGATGATGTAGACAACACACCTCCGAGGAGAAGCTCCTTTTCTAATTTGCAACACCTGCAAATGAAGCACAATGACCAATCAAAGAAAACACAAACAAAAGGAAAGAAGGGAGAAGAAAAACACGCCAATGAGGCCGTGCGAATGAGAGAGAAAGAGAGAGGAGAGAGGAGAGAGGAGAGAGAGGGGCAATTTTTTCAAGACCCAAAAACGCTGAACCCTAAAAAAAAAATTTTATTTATATTCTATATTATGTCCTAATTCTAAAAGCTACCTAATTAAAAAGTTAATTTTAGTTCAATGTTTAAACTACTTGTTATTTACAATTAGCTACCAAAATGCATTAGAAAGAGGGGGTTTTCGGAAAATATTATTTAAAAACACTTTGGATCACATGGGTTGGAGGATATGAAAGGTTTTGATCCAATTCAAGCTCCAAATTTGATCTCTTGGGTCAGATATGGATCTGTTCTGCCTTGAAAACCGACCTAAAACCCTGAAAATACTCTACTTTCCTTGTTTTAACTCTGATTCGAGTGAAATTCAAATCGTGGCCTCTTTGTACTTAAATACATCAATACATGAGTTCTAAACCTTAAAAATACATGAGTAATGTATGAAAGTGATATGCATTTCATGCATCATCTGCAAGTCTACAAGTTTCCACGTGTTATTCTTCCTACTCTTCTTTTTCAGGTGGCATCTCTTTTGTCATAGATTCTTCCTACTCTTTTTTTCACATGCCTCTTCATAACATGTAGGTTGTGCAACTATAAGAGCAAAATTGCATAATTTATAAATTTTATAAAAAGATCGTACATTCTGTGGAAGAGTATTGTTGTTTGGGTTATTAGATGATGTACTTCGAGTTGAAGAGGAAGGAGATAAAGACCCATGGGATGACATATTCTTATTTGATGGAGTCATCTTAAGTTCATCCTCAAAAAATATTAAATGTTGACCTTATTCTTTTTTTCATTCCCAACAACTATTTTCATCAAAAATAATATTTCTTCGAATAATTAACTTTTTAGTTTGGAGTTTAATTGTGGTTACCTTCTTGTCAACATTGAATTTTTGCCTTAATATGTCTCATACTTCTTTTGCTTTTGTGGCATTTGCAATTCGAAGAAAAATAGAATTCGTAACTATTTGTTATAACACGATTAAAGCTTTGGAGTTTTTTTTTTAATATCCTTTACATTTGATGGTTTTTTTTAGAACCCTCTGTTCTTGCAGAACCAGTTTCTACTAGATCCTAAAGATATTGTGAGATGAAGAATGTTTGTATCTTTATATTTCAAAATTCATAATTTTTTCTTTTAAATATAAGAACCAGAGATTGTGAGAGGTTGAGTGTTTTAGCTACGATCTTCACTACCACAGTGTTGCGCTTAGCTTCACGTAGCAAGGATTTGATACCAAAAGTGTTGAAAGAAAGAGAAGAAAAGGAATTCTACCACACATACTTAATGCATTATCAAAAGAGAACAGAGAAATAACAAGACAGAACACACACACACCACACTCACGTCTAATACATGTTTATATAGGGCACACAAACTGTTATTCCAACCTTGCGATAAAATGGATTTAAGAAAAGAGATCTCAAGCCTAGAGACACATTCTTAAGATCACTATCTTTAGAACTTCAATCGTCCCACTCCGAGAATTCCGAAGATGCGAAAAAGGGGTTGGTTTCGACTAAGTTCCCAGGATACAACTAGGCTTGAACCTCAAAATAGTCACTGCTTTGCAAGAACAGATAGCCTTTCTCACACCAGAACTCTGCAAGCCAAAATCAGAAAAAGATAAAGGAGAAAACTGGAGAGTCAAAAATTCGTATCTCCAAAAGACGGAAGAAGGAAGAGATTTATAGATTTCTTAGAAAGATCAAAACGTTTTACAATAAATGAGATTAATGGCCATAAATCTGACGGTTTGAAATAAGGATGAAAAAGGTCCTAAACAGTCACCCACCTTTGACTGTGCTCAAAGGCCTTCAAAACCGTCCAACAGTCACAATGCACCATAAAAGCATATTAAAACCTTTTAAAAGGCCAGACAATCCGAAAACCGAAAGGTCAAAACATGTCTTTGCACCTCATGCGCACCTCGCACCGCTGCGTGCGAAGTACAAAGTGTGTCATCAAAACCCCACATTGCGCCACAAGCACCCTTGCACGCGCGTGTGTGCACGAACAACGCATCCGTTCCTACACGATGCGCAACAATGTCCGCAAGCCACCCCAAGACACATGGATTACCAAAGTAAAGAATAAAGAACAAGCCCTCTATTTAAACCACTCAAAAAACTTATTTCTCTTAAATATGTAACTAAACTTATTAAAGCACTTTTGGTAGGAACAAAATCACCAATTTTAAAACTTTTCTAATACAAACATCATGGAAACCACCCATGTATAAACCACTAACACCACTAACATTTTATTGCATGGTTACACACTCACACTGGTATTTTTAACGCACTAACGTACGACTCTTTCATCTTACCATGACTTTTCAACTCACAACCACAACTTCCACACGACCCGTCTTCATAAAAAAGACAGTTAACTTACACAGACTGCATCAATTCTCATAACTTTCTCCTTCCTCCACTGCCAGTTCCCCATCCTCTTCCTTTAGCTGCTTTCAAAGCCTTCGCCAACTCTTCCTACTTTAAGAGACTGGCTCCTTCAAGTCATCTTTGTAGAGGTGCACCTTGATCTAGCCTCGGTTCATGGAGATCACACTGATACTTGGGAGGCACCTCCATTCTTTCCCACCAACCATTTAATTCTTGGTCAAATGATCGAGAAATATTAAGTAGTGCTTGTTTTTTATCTGCAAGTTTATCTCATTCTTAATTGTCTGACAAGGCATGAGTTGTCTGACAAGGCGTGAGGTACAAACATCCTGCACCAATTCAGCTTGAGAACCTCCAAGGCAGAGTGCCAGATAGAGGAACAAGAGAAAGGTGTGCACCTCTCAAAAGAGAAAACTGAGAATCAATTTTCTAAAGCCGACTTTATTAACAAGTCTCAAAAATCAGCACAGTTGGTGAAGATAAACCAACAGAGATTAACTATAAAACCATTTATCAATAGCCAAAATGCACAAACCACTGTAAAAAAATATTACAATATAACAATGATAATTAGAAAATTCCAAATCACGAAATCAATCGGTTCTAAAAAATACACATTAATCACCCTATGTTGGTTCCACACAGGGGCTGTACAGTTGGTTGGCTGCAACGAATGAACTTGTCAGCCGCTCTGCTGCTCAATGGTGTCCGGAATAAATAATAGAGTAAAATAGGCTGAAGCTTCTTCATTCATATCTGCGTTGAGCCAGGAAGACCAGTGTCAGAGTCACCGTATGAACGCCTTTCTAGGGGCAGGCACCCTCTGCACCATGCTTAAAAGGGACTGAACAATCTCAGACATTGGTGGCCTGAACTCTGGCTCTGGCTGCAAAACCAAATTCATCTGATCAAAACTGGGGACATTCGCTGCAGTAGCAGCTTGAAGGAGATCTATAATATAAACAATAAGCTTAACCCAAGAAGTTAACGATGGCATTTTTCTAGGATTGAAAAAATAAAATCATTATTTATTTGTCCACGTAAGAACAAATGTGTCCATGCCAGAGAAAAAGGTGCAGTCTCTTCAGTGATTTTCAGATCCGCTAAGAGAATCACAATACATACTATAAGAGATACAGACCAACAATAATCCAAGAGGATGCTTGGATGATGCCAACAAATGCATTTTTCCTAATTTTGAAAACAATGCTACGGTTGTTAAGCGTTTCTGTGAATTCTACAAAAGTATTGTTTTGAAAAGGGAAATTTACATATAGGCACCTAACTTATGGCGAAATCAAGTTTTAACAGCCTATGTTTTAAAACTTTTAAGATAGACGCCTATCTTTTAAAGAAATTGCTCAAATAATAGTCACTTTTTCAAGCTAAAGTTACTTATTTGGTCTTAACTGTACCATGGCTGCAAAAAGTGACATTCAATCATCTAAAGAAAAAAATGTCAGTATAAAGAGTTAACTACAGTGAAGTCACAGAAAAAGTAACTTAAGGCAGTCATGAGTAATTTGTTGAAAAGATAGCCACTATCTGAAAAGTTTTAAATAGTAGGTGGGTAAACATATTTTTTTTAAAAGTTAAGTACCTGTAAGTAAATTTCTCTTTTGAAAATGATGCTGTGAGGAGGGTGTCAACGGGTCGGGTTTGGTTGGGACCCAGGTGGAACCAGACTTGGACCTGATTTTTGGGTATGATATTGGGTCCAAAGCCAGGTCTAATCGGGTCCACTATAAGAGAAACCATACCTGGACCCAATAAGAACTACATGAACCAGACCCAGACCATACCTGGCAAAATAATAAATTTTTATCATTTTTACATTGAAAAATTGCAGGTCTTAATCGGAACTCAGGTCGAGCCTGAGTCTGGTATAAAATTTCACAAACTATACCCGGATCCATATATTAATCGGACCTTCAGATCTGGACCCGGGTCCTAATCAGGTCTTTTTATTTATCACCATACCCGGACCTTATAGGGTTTGGTCCGGGTAAACCCGCCCCATTGACACCCCTAGCTGTGAGGCAGACATTGATGTTTGAAAGGAGACCTTTTTTAATAAAACATTTTTATAAGCCGTTTTATCAGGACTGTCTCTCTTCCAATCACATCCCTCCCTCCATTTCCCATTCTATGTCGACAGGGCACGAACTCAAGTACAAAATATGACATGGCACACTTGGTATAGCACGAGAGTTGTGCAAAACTAGGACTCGGATGCAACTGTATCTTTTATGCACATAAAGCAACAAGGCATGAATATACTATATTAAAGAAAATTCTTGAATAACATTCCTAAATCATTATGATCAAAATATAGTAAACCTAAGCTGGAAATCAATCTTGTAATGTAATCAATACAACAACAACAACAACAACAACTACTCCTTCATCCCAAAACAATTGGGGTCAATGATATGAACCAAAAAAGAAATTCATTTTGGGTCTTCCACATGAATCCTTTTCCTCCAATCATTTTTATCCAATGCCATGTCCTCGGTGAGGTTCAAAGCATTCATATCCTTTCCTATCATCTCCATCCAAGTCTTCCTAGGCCTACCCCGACCTCTTTTAACTAAAATATTTTCTCATTTCTCCAACCTTCTAACTGGAGCATCATTAGGCCTTCGCCGAATATGTCCAAACCACCGTAAACGATTCTCTCGCATCTTATTTTCAATGGGTGCAACACCTACCTTCTTACGTATCTCCTCGTTCCGAATCTTATCTTTTATTGTATTTCCACACATCCATCTAAGCATCCGCATCTCAGCTACACTCAGTTTTTGAATATGATGTCTCTTGGCAGCCCAACATTCCGTACCATATAGTAAAGCGGGTCTAATAGTCGTCCTATAAAACTTTCCCTTCAACCGCAATGACATTCTACGATCGCACAACACTCCAGTTGCACTTTTCCATTTCATCCACCCAACCTTTATCCTATGATTTATATCTCCATCAATTTCTCCATACTTTTGAATGATGGATCCCAAATAATTTGAAATAATCATTCACCGGTATTTCTTGCTCACCAAGCTTCACTACACTCCCATCACTACTTTGTTGCTTACTAAACCAACATTCCATATATTCAGTCTTACTCTTACTCAACTTAAAACCTCTAGCTTCCAATGTCTGTCTCCATAATTCTAACTTAGCATTAACCCCAGCTCTAGACTCATCAATCAAAACAATATCATCAGCAAACAACATACACCACGGTACATTTTCTTGAATTGATCTCGTAAGCTCATCCATCACTATCGCAAATAAGAAAGGGCTTAAAGCAAATCCTTGATGTAACCCAACCGTTATCGGAAAATTGGTTGTCACCCCTCCACAAATGCAGACATTGGTTACTACTCCTTCATACATATCTCTAATTATACTAATGTACTTGAGAGAAACACCTTTCTTCATCATTGTCCACCAGAGAACGTCCCTAGGTACTCTATCGTATGCCTTCTCTAAATCAATAAAAACCATATGCAAATCTTTGTTCCTTTCTCTATATCTTTCAATAAGTTGTCTAAGAAGATGTATAGCTTCCATAGTTGATCTTCCAGGCATAAAACCAAATTGATTCTCCGATATCATGACAACCTTCCTCAACCTAGACTCAATCACCCTCTCCCAAAGTTTCATAGTATGACTCATGAGTTTTATACCACGATAGTTTGTGCAATCTTGTATATCACCCTTATTCTTATATAAAGGCACCAAAGTACTCCTCCTCCACTCATTAGGCATCTTATTTGTTCGCCAAATCAAGTTAAAAAGATTTGTCAACCATTCTAAACCTTTCTCTCCCAAGCATTTTCAAGCCTCGATAGGTATACCATCTGGGCCAACTGCCCTTCTTGATTTCATTTTCTTTAAAGCCTCTGCAATTTCTTTCTTTTGAATCTTGCGCATGAAGTCATGATTTATCTCATGAAAAGGAATGGAGAAGTCTCCAAGATCTTGAGCATGACTATCATTAAATAGCTTATCAAAATAATCTTTCAATCTCTCTTTAATCTCCTCATCTTTGACTAAAACCCTTTGTGTTTCATCTTTGATACATCTAACAATACCCAAATCCCTTGATTTCCTATCTCTCATCTTTGCAAGCCTATAAATATCCTTCTCGCCTTCTTTGGTATCCAACTTGTCATAAACCTCCTTATATACCTTAGCCCTCGCGTTTCGAACTACTTTTTTAGCTTCCTTCTTTGCTATCATATACTTCTCCAAATTCTCATTATCACGACTCTTAGATTTCTATAGCACTCTCTTTTAACCTTAATAGCTAATTTGACATCCTCGTTCCACCATGATGTATCCTTACCTAGTGGTGCACCGCCTTTAGACTCACCCAATACCTCCTTAGCCACTTTTTTCATGCCACCCGCTATCTTATTCCACATTGATTCTGAATTCTCCTCGCGACACCAATCAACTTCCTTAACTACCTGCTCTACAAACATTCCTTGTTTAGCTCCTTTCAGTGCCCACCACTTAATTCTAGGATCTATCCTATGTCTATCCCTTTTGCGACATTGTCTAATTCTAAGATCTAAAATTAAGACTCTATGTTGTGTAGCTACACTTTCTCCCGGTATAACCTTACAATCGATGCAACAACCCCTATCTCTCTTTCTAAGTAGGAAAAAATCTATCTGACTCATATTAACCCCACTTTTAAATGTTACTAGGTGAGACTCCCTCTTCCTAAACCAAGTGTTTGCTAAGATCATATCATAGGACAAACAAAAATCTAAAATCCTTTCTCCACTTTCATTTCTTTCTCCTATACCATAGCCTCCATGTATACTCTCAAATCCATCCCTACTAATGCCTACATGTCCATTAAGGTCACCGCCGATGAAAAGCTTTTCTCCATAAGATATCCCTTGTACTACTCCATCTAAATCTTCCCAAAATTGATGCTTAATGGAATCATCTAAACCTACTTGAGGTGCATAAACACTAATAATATTAATAATATCCGTACCTAATACTAATTTAATAAGTAAAATTCTATCACCCTTCCTACGGACCTCAACTACATTATCTATAAACTGACGACTCATAACAATCCCTACTCCATTCCTATTCCTATTTATTCCTGTATATCAAATCTTATATCCCCAAGGTTCTATCACTTTTGCTTTCTCACCTACCCATTTGGTCTCTTGTAGACATAAAATATCAATCTTTCTCCTACACATAACATCTACTAACTCTACCAACTTACCAGTTAAAGACCCTATGTTCCAAGTGGCTAACCTAATTTTATGGTCTTGGACTAACTTCTTTACCCCCACCCGTCCAACAAAGTGAGGGAACCCTTGCCTATTTGACACCACACCCGGGCGCCGGTGTGACGCGTCGCTTCTGGGCGACGACCTAGCAACCCTTGCCCATTTATCACTGCATCCGGGCCTAGAGAGTACAGCGTGTCGCTCAGTAGGGAACGCCCCAACGAAATTCTCATATTGGTTCATTTTCATAGGGTATGACTAAGTTTTTATGCTGGCTGTCACAGGCCTACCGCAACCCTCCTCCTTTATCCGGGCTTGGGACCGGCAGTGTATAACTAAACAGTTATACACAGGCGGAGTTTTGTAATGTAATCAATGACAAATTAAAAATGAAATATTACACAAGTAGATAAACAATGAACAATCAAGATGATAAAAAGAACTGGGTGAAGATCATGATGGTGAATGAAAATGATGATAAAAGGAAACTATATTTTTTTTACTTAAGCCATTGCAGCATAAATTTGTTATCCGTTCCAAGTATGCAGTTCCAAATTTGATTTTGAAATAATAGCTTTTAAATAATGCTTTCAAAAATAAAATTATTAAAGTTACATTTTTCTTTCAAAAATGTCATCCAAGCCGGGCTTAAGTTTTTAACCTATTCTGAATCGTTATGGAAAAGAAGGAAAATAGCTTGGAAACTGGGAATAGTTTGTTGCAGAAATTGGTGCTCACCTGAAGACATAATGAGATAATGTCTGCAAACCGTGACAATGACTTGACTGAATAAACTCCTTCCAGAACAGGATCAACCATTCTTGACAGTGCATCAATGTCATGAAGCTGAGGAATCGCCCATCTTACCAAAGATTGTTCTGCTCGAGGACGTGCCCTAGTTATCATAAAAAAGCTAAAAATCAGTGAGAAGTCCACATGAGAATTGCTACATGCCATATATATATATATATATATATATATATATATATATATATATATATATATATATATATATATATATATATATATATAAAGTAATGCACACATGATCCAAGAGTCGATTCCCACTAAATAGAGCATGCAAAACACATCTAACGGTACAGATCTATCATAAAACACTTCAAACTATGGGGCCTAATTGGGGAGAACAAGAAAAGAGGGCCTAATATGTTCAGTTCTCATATATATTAGTAATGCGCTCGTTCTGCCCCCGTTTTCTGGTTTTACCTCGTTAGGCCACTTCAGAAAATGTAGTTTTTTGTATTTTTTCTCACATCTAACACCGTAGATGTGATCTATAGGTTTTGTTTAGTGGGAACCAGCTTTTGGATAACTGGAATCTGACTGTATACAGGTTTTTCCAATTATCCAAAATCAATGGCTATGAAGGCATCATTTTTTCTCAGCTCATAAACATATATTTTTTTGTCGAAAAAAACATGATCCAAGAGTTGATTCCCACTAATTCGAGCATGATAAACATATCTAACGGTTCAGATCTATCATAAAACCTATGTCCCAGGGACTCTCCATCTAGCTGCTGCACGCACCCGATGTGGTCAACCTGACCCTGGGTGCAGTCAATGCACCCAGAGTCATTTATGTCCAACTTTTGGAGTTTATATATATATATATATATATATATATATATATATATATATATATATATATATATAATTTTGTATATGTTTGCTGCACCCCCTCACCCAAGTTTTTTGAAAGTGCCGCACCCCCGCACCCGCACCCATGTGACATAGCATAAAACACTTCAAACTACGGGGCCTAACGGGGCAGAACGAGAAACGAGGGCCTAATATGCTCAGTTCTTATATATATATATATATATATATATATATATATATATATATATATATATATATATATAGCCTATCAGATTTTTAAGGGGGTTTTCATGTTTTTCCTTAAATAAGACCATACAGATGTGTTCTACACGGCCACAAATATCAGTATCAGCCAAATCTCGACGAGGCTATTTCTCGCGATATTATAGGCTTGGTGATAAATTTTGGGGCTTAAAAAATATAAAAATAACAAAAATAAGTAAGAAAATATTATGTTTAGACACAAAATATATAAATAATAAAAATTAAAAAATAAGTAAAAATGTAAAAGAAAGAAGAAAAACATATTTAAAATATAAAAATAAATAAAAACAGTAAAACTAATTGATAATATCACAAGAATCTCATGATAATATCGCAATATTATCAAATTGGTGATGTTTTCCAAATAATACGATATTTTACCTATATTATCATTTGCTGAATTTACAGTGATAATATCGCGATATTTTGAAAATATCTCTGATATATGTGACTGGTTCTACATGATTTATAGGAATCGACTCTTGGATTGCCTGATTCCGACACGAAGATAGGTTTTTATAATATTTAAAAATCGCTGGTCTAAAATTTTCATAAATATTCAAGGCTTAAGGAATTATGTGTTTTATCTAAAAAACATGATACAAGTGTTGTTCCCTAGCAAATTGATCATGCTTAACACATCTGCAGGGTCAGATTTGCGAAAAACAAACAAAAAATTTGTATTCGCTCACGGTATGCAGCTACCACCTACTTTATATATATATATATATATATATATATATATATATATATATATATATATATATATATATATATTTGTTGTTATTGAAGGCACAAAACTATTGAGCAAGAAATCATAGGTTCAAGATTTATCGATTCAATCTGACCACATAGATGTGTTGAACATACTTTGTTTGCTAAGGGTCAAACCTTGGTTTGTTTTATTTAGTTTTAAAAATATGATTTTTTGAGCCATCAAATTTTAGTGTATTGTGGGCTGTTGATTTTTGAAGCCCTTAAAAAACCTACTTATATGTCACAATCACATGATTCAAAACTCATTTTCTACTAAACAAACCTTGTATAACACATCCATAAGGTCCAAACTACAAAAAAAGTCGAAAACATATGAAAATGAGGTGATTTATACTCGCTAAATATTAACCTATATATATATATATATCATTAAACTAGTTGTGTCTAACATTAGCTACATTCAACCGTATTAAAATGACTAAAATACCCTTAAAGGAATGACATTTTTGGAAATGCATGTTTTGGGCATTATAGGTCTTTTGAACTTGGAGGGAAATGAAAAGTCACACCATTTCTAAAAAAGTAACTTCATGAATCTATCAAAGTTATTTTTTGACATAAAAAAGTAGCCATACATTTTCAAAAATGTCATTAAGGGTATTTTAGTCATTTTAGTAAGGTTGAATCCATCTAACGTAAAATACTATATATATATATATACACACACACACACACACACACACACACACCTTGCAGATCATGTCCATAAGGTCCAAACTACAGAAAAAGTAGAAAACATATGAAAGGAGGTAATTTATACTCAGTAGTTCCGTGCCTTCAATAGCACCATATATATGGCACAGTAACACTAACCTGTCCAAGGGCTTCCGACCAGTGAGGAGTTCCAACATAACCACTCCAAAACTGTAAACATCGCTATGAACATTATAGGCACCAGACATGGTGTATTCTGGTGCTCCATAACTAAATGATCCTACCACGTGGGATGAAACCTGTAACAAATGAAGAACCTGAGCTTCCTGCCAGAAATCATCATCAGACACATCACATATTGTGAAGTTTGTTACCTGGCTTGCACAAGTAGAAGAAAATAGGGAATCCAACCCACAATCAGAAAGGCATGCAGAAAAATCATCATCAAGAAGAACATTAGCAGATTTGAAATTCCGATGCACCACCTGTGGCTGACAAACTTCATGAAGATACCTTCATCACAAAAAACAGCAAGGCCATTCATAACTAGGAACAAAATGCGACTTATTACGAAACAAACAAACTCTCAACTGTAGAGCTAGCAAGTAACATAAACTGATAGACATAATTTGCAGCCATGTGTGTGTATGAGAGAGAGACAGAGAGGTATTTTGGTACTTACTCTAGAGCTTGTGCAGCACCGAGAGCCAACTTTATACGAGAAATCCATGACAGTATTTTATTGTCAGTGTCTGTTGAATGGATGGCATCATATAGGGTCCCATTACTACAGTACTCATAAACTAGAATTCGTTGGCCGTGCTCAACAGAGTATCCAATAAGCTTTGTGATATTTGCATGACGCAATTTAGAGACACTTGAAACCAGCTTTAGAAATTCTTCATCCATATTCAACAAGGGATTTGAAGTGTCTAACTTCTTAACAGCTAACAGCTAGAGAACAAAAAATTAACATGTAATGAAAGCTAGCTTGCAAAGAATAGCACAAAATGATGAAAGAACTAGGTTGGAAACTGCAATCACTAACATAACAATCACTCTTTCATGAGCCATACTTAAGCACAAGAAATCAAACTTGGAACACTATTGCAATCACTTGAGAATGTTGTGTTCTTCAAGCTGTGAATTGTATGATTCTTTTTCTCATGCTTGCAAAGGTGGGCAGTGAATCAAATTACAAGCATGTAATTCACTTTCTTTTGCTTGCAAAGATGGCAAGAGATCTATTATACATATATTATATCTATAATATATTACATCATAAAGATTAGGTGGTTGAGAATCATTCTCCTTGAGAAAGGGAGTCACAAGGTCAGATTTGTGACTTCCTTTCTAAGGGAGAACGGTCTCTATTTTCTCAAGTGAGAGATGGATTTGCAGGCTCCAATTCATCAAGTTTGCAACCTTTGCAACATTCATTCTCTCAAAAACCTAAGAGAATGATTCTCAAGAGGGTGCTTGCAAATGTGCTCTCAAGGCGAGCGCATGTCCACCACATCCATGGAACGGTGAAAACCGTTTCACCCTCCCCCCTGTTAAGCTGAGAACAGGATGGGAGGAACACAATTAAAAAAAAATGGGGTGGAGGGGTCTCTCTCTCTCTCCCCGATTTCTTCTTTCTTCCCCTTCTTCATTTGTCTCTCTCTCTCTCAGTTTTCTTTTTTCTTCCCCTTCTTCATTCCTCTCTCTCTCTCTCTCTCTCTCTCTCTCTCTACATAGGGGTTTTTTATTTTCATTGATTACTTTTTATGATTTTCATTGATTAGGGGTTTTTTCTTTGATTTTTATTGATTAGGATTTTTTTCTTTGATTTTCATTGATTAGGTTTTTTTCTTTATTGATTAGGGTTTTTCCTTTGATTTTCATCGATTAGGTTTTTTTTCTTTGATTTTCATTGATTAGAGCTTTGAATCAAATATCTTCAATTAAGGTTTTTGTTATTTAATTTTGCCAGTGCTTTTCTTTGATTTGATTAGGGTTTTTTTCTTCAATTTTCTTTGATTATGGTTTCGAATCAAATATCTTTAATTAGGGTTTTAGATATTTAATTTGATTAGAGCTTTTTTTCATTGTTATTTTTTTTATTAGGGTTTTGAATCAAATTTCTTTAATTAGGGCTTCTTATACTTAATTTGATTAGGGCTTTTCTTGTATTTGATTAGGTTTGTTTTTTTATTTTCTTTCATTAGGGTTTGAATTAGGACTTTTTATATTTAATTTTACAGTTTGTTTATGGTTTTTTCTTGTAGTTTTGGGGTTTTTTTGGTTTATTTATGATTTTTTTTCTTGCATTTCAGGGTTTTATGATTTATTTATGGTTTTCGCATTTGTATATAGAAAATATGAATTATTTTTTTCTCAAATTACCCAAACTTTAAACATTTTTTTCATACTTGGATCCAGTTTGTGATCCATATTTGGGGCTAAAATTCATAATTTTTTTTATAAATTTTCATAATTAGATCTAATATAACACTAATTAAAGCAAATATATAAAAAATATCAATTTTTATTTTTTCTCAAAATACCTAAATTTTAAACATTTTTTAGTTTTTACATCCAATTTGAGATCCATAATAAACATATTAAAACACTCATATGGTTGGGCGAATCGAATCGTACAATCCAAAACGAAGTTATGTGACCCATTATCTATGTGTCCAAGCCAGAGTTACCACTCGAGGAAGCGGGAAGCGATACGGGAAGCGGGAGCAGGAAGCGAGGCACTTTCAAAAATTTAGGAAGCGGGGAAGCGTGGGACCACTTAGAAGAAAATTCTGAACCGTCTCAGAAGCGAACCGGAAACGACCTAGGAAGCGAACCGGAAGCGAGGGGGAAGCGAAAAAAAAATGAAAAAATGGGGGAAGCGAGGGGGGAAGCGTGGGGGAAGCACGGGGAAACGTGGGGGAAGCGCGCTTCCCATAAAAGGGGGACGCTTCCCCTCACGCTTTGGAAGCGCGATGTTTCGCGCTTCAGAAGCACGCTTCCCCTTTTACCTAGGCGCTTCCGGTAACTCTGGTCCAAGCTGTCCGCACAACGTAAAAATCAAATGCTAGACATAAGGAACACTTCTTGTCAAGTTGAAACAAACACTGGACGTAGTACAATTATTACAGAATAGACAAAACATGCGTTTTGTCTATTATGTTCTATTGTTCTGTCCAATTTTGGATGCACCATCAAACACATCCTCAATGTACATGTCTCACTAACTTCTGAGACTAACTGTATCTTCATGATTGTAATTTTGGATGAAACCACAACCTGACAAAAGACGGCCAAAAAAGATATCCAAAGATTTTATAGAGCAATAAGATTAGAAAAGAGAAAATGCTACATTGATGAGAAAATCCCCATTATGTTAAGCCATCAAAACTCACCTTTCACAAGCTATGTCACATGGATACAGATGCGGGAGCAGGTTATGATTTGAACATTTCAAAAATTAGGACAAAATTAGGACACGAAGACACAACTGTACACACATATAGATGTGTGTGTGTGTGTGTAA
Organism: Nuphar pumila; assembly: GCF_984573655.1. NCBI lineage: Eukaryota > Viridiplantae > Streptophyta > Magnoliopsida > Nymphaeales > Nymphaeaceae > Nuphar > Nuphar pumila. The sequence goes on from NC_143254.1 coordinate 36,834,071, forward strand.
AATAACAATTCTAAGCTACTATAATTAGGACCATCAAATAATGAAACTAAGTTGAAATTGAAATGTAATGTAAAATGACAAATTTCAAAAGAAAAAGGAAAGTGAATATGAAATAAGTAAATAAGATCATAAAAAGGATAGACAAAGTTAATGACACAATGTTGAGACTGTCCATGAAGTGTCATATTGTATCAATGAAGTGTTCGAGTGTTGTGTCATATCGACACAGGATACACATGTGAAGTGAAGTGTCCATGTGACATAATTCACAGGCTTGTAAATGGGAAGTGTCCATGCGACATAGTTTACATGGTTTGTAAATGGAAATTGGTTCCAAATTGTTCAATTGAAATAAGGAGTGAGATTAATTCTTTGATATGACAAGCAGAATTCTGGTGTTTAAAATAGTTTGTCATGGTCTTGGCTTATTGGGGTACTCTGCCTAGGTAAATAGCAAACAATCAACAATTCTAAAATCATGCAATAAGGTATTGGAATCAAATGATGGAGGCTTCTAAAAGAACCTTTTTTTAAGGAAACCTCTAAAAGAAGTTTAAGAATATTAAATGCATGGAAGTGATTTTTTACTCGCTAGATAACATGCTTATGAGTTAAACCCAATACAGGCATGCATCTGATGGATCTTATATGAAAGCACTAAAACAATTGTTTGTCATGTGTGATATAAACTACAAGTCCTTGCATCCCACTTATAGAAGTTATCTAATGATTTAGTAACCTTCTTATTTCTCAGAACATGGGAAAACAGAAATTGTGGCTCAAACTACTATACGCATGGGAGGTCTGGTGAAACATAATGTATACAATACCTCACTTCTCTTGAGCATGGGTACAATAACCTATTGCTTTTGCAAGAAACAAGCACTTTCTTATTACTATGAATCTGATCACAATATCCCCCTAATACATCATGTTGGAAAATCTACAACATTTCTGCCAAAGAATAATATCTTCCGCTCATAGGGATCTTTCTTGTGTATCTGCCCAACTCGGTTCTTGGTATCTTCAATTCGTGTTTGGATGTCCTTTTCCTTTATATTGTATCACATGAATCGGTGATCAAAATCAATGTGCTCTTTTTTTATGCAAGACATGATACATTTACTTATTTGGAGAAAATTGAGACATTTTGGCCAGATACAGGGGCTAGTTTAGCAATTGATCATTTAATATTTTGCAGTAAATGTGGCATCAGGAGCATTACTGCATTTGTAAACAGTCAACAACCTAACAATTTCATGTAATAATGACAACAGAATTATGTGAGATTACTGTCCTCAAAAATCAAGATTCTCTATGTCCTTGCTTCTACAATGGATGGAACTCACAATACACCAGTGGTTACTCATTATTATACAGGCCTACTTAGCAGGGCTGTACATGTGTTTTATGGGGCCTGAGGCGGAGGGAAAAAATGGGCCCCCTATTAATAGTAGGAGTTTGGGGGCAGGGCCTCGAAATTTTTTGAGCCCCTATTAAAAATGGGCTCCCTAAAAATAGGCCCCCTATTAATAGTAGGAGTTCGGGGGCAGCGCCTCGGAATTTTTTGAGCCCCCTATTAATAGTAGGAGTTCCAGGGCAGCGCCTCCAATTTTTTGGGGCCCCTATTGAAAATAGAATCCCTATTAAAAATGGGCCCCTAAATTTTTTTTTGGCCCAGGGGCCCTAAGGCCCAAGTCTCATTGGCCTCTTGACAGGTCCGGCTCTGCTACTTGGCTCCATCAGCTACAACAATTGCTTGATACATGTCCTATCTCCACTATAAGTCAAGGGAAATACCAAACTAAATTTAGTAGTTAGAACCTTTTCACAGCATGGTTGATATGATGAAAGTTGATAAATGGCTGGGATATTAATGGCTCTCAAGAGGCATTCTACATAACATTTGCCTTTTGGTTGATTCATGGACGCAGATAGGGTGACTGCAATTTATGCTAAAGCTTCCACTTGATAGATACCTGCATGCTGACAAATCGCCACTTCTCCAAATTAAACTGCATGCATGAGTAGGTGACAACTTGCAAACTATGTCACATAGGTGCGTATGGTTGCGGATGCCCCGTACGCGGCGATGCAGGACTTTAAAAAAATTTGGGTGCGGGGGTGCGGGGAGGGTATATATATTAACAGTTTTAAGTTAACACTAATGAAATAAAAACAATTATCATATCATCAATTCATCATGTATAAATTCATGCAATAAATCAAATTAACAATCTACAATTGCTATTCTTCATCAATAAAAAATAGCATCAGACTGGTGCGGAGGTGCGAATATATATATATATATATATATATATATATATATATATATATATATATATATATATATATATGTGTGTGCATTTATGTATTTATATATAATATACATAAAACTGGACTTGATTAGGGTTAATTGAATCTACTTTTGGACAGAAATTGACCTCAGTGTGTTTGAAACTTCACCTGACACAAAGAAAGCCTTGTCCAGGTGTCGCATCTGCATGGGTGCAGGTGTGACGCGGGTGGGGTGCTCTATTAGAAGAGTCCGTGTTACATAGCTTGCAAGTTGTTTAGTCTAACTTGCTCCCTCTTAATGTACAATTTTCCCTTTCAATTTCTTTAACATATTTATAATTTTCATTTCCTTATATAAAAATATGGAAGAAAAAACAGAACCCATGACAACTATGGTCTCTCACATTTTAATGAGAAGTCATACACTATTAAATTGCTCTAGAGTCTACCAGGCTATGAAAATCATGTATGATCTCTCATGCTCGGTTTGGAGAATCAAATTCAATGCAAGAACGAGTGTTCACCATCCAGCATCTATCTGTATATATCTAGAGCACTATAAAAAGCAGTTCTATTTTATAGTGATGACATAAGCATGAAACCAAATCGTCCTAATATCTATTCAAATAATCAAACCGCCATTAGAAGATTCATCTGCAGATTCTTTCTGTTTATCTTTCTTAAAAAATTAGATACAGACTTCCTCATCAAGTCAAACAAATGCAAGATTTATACCTCCAATAAAAAGAAAGAGAATAAAGAAGAACCGTTAGGTGGTCATGTCCATAGCAATTTTTTGTTATTTCATATATCTTGTATTCAGGTGAATTTCTAACTTCTACCAAGCTTCCATTCATCAATATATTATTCTAGAGTTATGAATAGTTTTGTTGTGTAAATGACTATAAAAAAATCAACGAATAAAACTTCCGAGCATAAAAACAAAATCTGTTTCACGTGTGCACTCCTAATGAAAAGCAATTTGACATTGTTTTCAATTCATAGAACAGAAGATCTTTGCAGAGATAAGCCCAAACTGGTGAGATCTATTTTTACAATTTATAAATAGATGACCCTAAAAAACTCCCACTGGAAAAGGATTCATCCAACTAAAAAAGCCAGAAACTGGGTCTCCCAAGTGCACGGAGTACCTGGGGATGCACCCAACCGGGCAGCTACATATTAATACGCCATAAAAGAAAAAAGATAAAAAAAGGCACACTAGAAAAGACATTTAGGAGAAAAAAATGGTCCATACCTTTCCATCAGGGAGCTCTGCCAAATAAACACTTCCCAAATAGCCTTCACCAATTAAATTTTCCAGCCCAAAACTGTTTGTAAATTGTTGAAGGTCTGAAATTGTATAAGATGCAACATCTGGAACCAGACGATGTGGTTTCTGTGGTTTTGGCTTCATAGGTTGTGCAGGGCACAAATCAGTGCAAGAAGTAACAGCAGAAACAGGAAAAAATTGTTTTTCTGATTCAGAACTCCATGGAGGTTTTGCTGTTCCAAGACTATGGGCTACAACTTCATCAACAGGAGGCTCTAAATTCACATCTACCCCAGCCATATCAATTTCATGGTTCATCTTTGTCATTGCAACTGCTTCATTTGAAACTGTCATGACAGTCAATATGAACATTATAAATGATCCAAAAACCAAAGGGGTTGTGAAGCAGCATACATGAATTACAAAATCAATGGCTACCTTTCACAATATCACCGCTTGGTCGTATCATAGTCTTATTCTTCTCATGTCTCTTTTCAGGTACTCCATAAGCACCCACCTCATTTCTTTTATCAACTGTATTTACCACTTTTTGTCTATCTTTGAACCATGAGGCACACATACAAATACCCAAGATTACTATACTGATGGCCAAAAGTACTGCAAAAGCCAGGCCAATAGCCCTACGAGTGGTGAAGAATTTTCTAGATCTTGAACTGTCGGAGTTGACATTATGTGATGGCCCTTTTGTTGCATTCCCTGGACTAATTTGAGATGTTGGTGGTACAGAGGAAGAGGGTGATGGACCTGGTGGTGATGCCATAGAAGTCACGTTGAATGGGTTTCCATCTCTCCTGTGTGATGATATTAGTAGGTGAGAAAAATGGCACAGGCAAGAGTAGGATATACCTGCTCCAGCCACTTGAAAAAAGCAGGAAGTAATATTTTGAAGAGATCAAGAAAGGAGCAGCAAACCTGAAATTCGGAATATTACTCAGCATCTGTGGAGGCACAGGTCCAGAGAATAGGTTGTTCTCTATGTTCCTGTTGTAACAGAAGGACCTTTCAATCATGATATCGAATACTTCTTCAGGATTACTATAGGAGCAATATCTTGGTGGGGGTAACTACGATTCCACAATAAAGGAGACAGAAGTTACTCAAGAAATCCAGATGGAGTCAAGACGAACATACAAATCTTGCAGTTTGAGATCTTCTAAGACATTGAGGGTTCCAGTTAACTGATTATTTTGCAAATGCCTGCAAACCAAGTAATTTACTTAGTGAAAAGTTCCTGAGTTTGTGGGTACATGAGATTCAAATGACTAAAAGTATGCTCACAGTGTAGTCAAAGCTAACGAGTTCCCAAAAGAGGCTGGTAACTGACCACTCAAATTATTGAATGATAGATCCCTGCAATTGATAACAAGTATCAGCAAGTGTGCATGTCGCATGCATGTGTGGTGCAAGGGACTAGGTGTTGCACGTCACAACCTTTTGTGCATTCTAAAATAGTTGACAACCCCCTTCTTTCAGGGGGATTCTTTATTGACAATGCTGATATCAGGGGGGGCGTCCATTTACACTCCTTGCCAGATTCCCAGATTTCATCATAAAGCAACATCAGAACTGACTGGATAATCTCTTTGGAGTTTGTATGGCCCTAAAACGTGGCATCCAAAGCGAGATCACATTTGGATGGTCTAGCATCACTCAGTTCACCATGAAACATGGCAGAAGCGTGCATATGTGGGCATGTGCATGCTTGCATGTATTTTTGTGCATGTTATGCTCTAGGAGGACAGAATAAACTCACAAGTTTATTAGACCAACAAGGGTCTGAAAGGCATCAGGTATCTGCCCTGTTAGGAGATTGTTGTTGAGTGACCTTTAGTAAAAAAAGACAGCAAACAGTTTCAAACATATTTAAGATATAGAACTCATCAATTAAGGAGAACTAGCTGTCCACATACATGTCAGTTAGAAGGCTTAGTTCTCCTAAAGTACCAGGGATGCTTCCAGTAAACAGATTTGCAGAAAGAAAGCTACAATAACAGAAAAGCGTAAGGTCAGGCAAATCCAAGTGATATCAATAACAAAAAGGTAACACCATGGGATTGAGAAACAACTCAAGAGTGATCACAACATACAGGCGCTGCAAATGAGGAGGCAGATTCTCTGGAATGCTCCCCCCAATACGGTTGTTGCTCAGGTCCCTGCCTCATAATCATACCATTTTGCAATCATCAGAAAGGACACATGGGAAAAACAAAAAAGGACCTACGTGATTCATACATACAACGATCACAACAACAAAACATCAGGTTCAATTCCTCCAGTATAACAGAGAAAAAAAAAACCAAAATGCTAACTGAAGCCCACGCACCTAATCAAGAATTAAATAAATTATAACACAAACCAACAAAATTTAACATCATAAGAACAACATCTAGAATTGGCAGGAACACTTACATTGTTATTAATGTTGTAAAATTCACTAATGCATCACCAAGCTGCCCTCCCAAATTCGCACCATTAAGAATTCTATCAAGTTTAAATATTTAAGTTAGACACCAATTAAACGTTGCATTCCATAGAATGATAGAAAAGCATCCTAGTCCACCATACATTGCAGTCATGTTGGGACCAGCACATTGAACGCCCTGCCAATTCTCACCACAGGGGTCTCCACCAGAAGGAACCCATCCAGGAAGCGGAGGTGAGCCTAGCGCCACATGTAGACTATTGATGGCAAAAACTGAGCACGGAAACATCAAAACAACAGAAAAGTTCAGATTGTTAATAAACACCTTGGGAAACGTTCGCTGCAAACAGTATCTCGACAAATTGAATGGTGAACGTTGAATAGCTCTTTTCTTTGATACTCACCATCCTGTGCATCAGTGATGCCACTTGAAATGGGTACCACCAAAGAAAACGACAAGACGACAAATACCGGCCAAAACGCTTTCAAGTAAGCATTCTCCACCAACCAACGCACCATTCTCAGATCAGACTCGCAGATTTCCAGAGATTTCTGAATAAAAAAAACCAGCATAAGTAACGAACTAAAAATCAAGAAACAATACAAATAAATACAACGGTGACAAACAACACAGCTACCAGTGATTATACCGCAAATTCTCACGGTCGTAAAATGTTTCAAGCAAAAAATCAAAAGATAAACTCACAAATTATAATATTCTGATAAAAAACCTCACGAACCCTTCAAACCATCCCTATTCTTCCAAAAAACATCACAAACCAAAATTGAAGTTTAACCATGGCGATCAAAACGCGAAACACCGCCCTTCGTAAAGATTTAACAAGCACATCAACATCCGTCGTTTCGAACTCAAACTAGACCAAGAAAACCACAAAAGTCTACAAACGCAAGATCTTCCTCCATTCAAACCCTAAAGAAAACCACTACTCTTCCATCAAAACCTCACATAAAAGCAAGAGAAAAGCCGAAACTGAACATCTCGACTCCCGAACTTCATCGCAGACCAGCATTGAGCTAAAATCCTAGAAATTCGACGAAACCACGCCGAGAAACGCAGTTTTCTCGTCCAAACCACACGAATTCCCACGAAAACAAAAGATTCCTTAGCCTGGAAGAAACACCAACAAGAAAAACGAAGCAAGAAAGAAAGAAAACACACAACCAGCAAGGAAAGAAACGAAAAAACCTAATCCTAACTTATTTGAGGAAGAAGAAGAAGAGAAGACGGTCTTCGTCTCCAAATAGTGCTCACTCATCAGACGATTCCAAGTGGAACGGGGATCAGTACAGGGAGGTGGGGCGCCTTTTATACTTTCAAATTTCAGAATTTAGAAATTCCCGAAATTTTCCGTTTCTACAGTTTATTGCCATTTCGCGCAAAAATTTTGACCCAACTACCAAATCGCCCCTCGTTTTAAAAATTATTAAAATATTGGCTCTCGGTCCGAGCGCGGCTTCATTTACCTCACGCAACCGGAGGGCTAATCCCCGTGGGGTAAGGCGTTCCCAGTATTGTTATTTATACGGTCTCGAGGGGTGGAAAAATTAGTGCGGTTGAAAGTAACGGCAGTTTTGTGAGTTTAGGTGAATATTAGGGGTATTTTGGTGATTTCACGGTCCCTGTTTTTTCCACTACACTTTCGTGGAGAAAAGGAATTCCTTTTGTTGCCCTTTCTGAAACAAAACCAAAAAGAGGGTCGGCGCTGCTTACGTGTCGACAACCTTTATTTATCTATTTTTTTTTTATAATCATTTTTCTTCATTTCTGTTTTCTTTTCAATCGACTATCCAGATCTTCGTTTGCTCTTATTGTTTAGTAACCCACTGAAATCGTGAAAATTGAAATCTTTTTTTTTTCTTCTTTCTAGATTAATGTGGGGATTCAGTTCCACTCATCCTTTATGTCATTCCTGTCGCCAAGAAAAGATCAGGTGCAATATTATTGCATAAATATTTATGAATTAAGCACCTCATCATCCTCCAAAGGTCAGCCCCAAAGCCTGATGGAGGGCGATCAGGTGCTTAATGCACAAATTTTGTGTCATGTGATTTCACTCGATCGGGACTCCCCTATCATCCCATCTCATTGGTGCAAGTTGTTTTTATCAAATCGGACTCCATATAAGTGTGATCACCATAGTTTATTTATTTAGCCCATATATATTTGGCATTTGAATCCCCATATTTGAACAATATTTTCAGGCAATCCATAAACCAATGGTTTTAAAAATGCCAAAAATTTGTTGGTTGAAAGTCATGTTGCTTTTGTTGAAACATGCAATCCAAGGTTGGATTGGTCAACCCTTGGAAAGGAACGAGATCAACTTCCCTCATCCGTTTACCTTGGTCAGACTTGGGTCCGATCTAAGCATTATCGTACCTTACCTAATCAGATATGACCTAATTGGATTTAGATTCGAATTCAGAGTTGGATGAAATCAAATAAAACTGAATCCAGATTTGGCTAGCTTAAAATATGATATTTACACTTAATCAGTTTTTTCTGTTTTAGTCCGATTCGGATTCAGGTTTGAATACAAAATTCAGGAACAAACCCGAATCCAAATTTGGTTACCAAATCTGACTAATTGCAGTGAAATGGTATCCCATGTGGTAAGCAGGGTCCTGTGCCAAGCTGAAAGCCCAGGTTCGAATCCCCCTGCCACATGGGGCTTAAGATATATCTGCCTAAGCCCAGCTTGCCTTCCAAAAAAAAAAAAAAAATTGGGTCTGCCTAGCCTTTCAAAAAAAAAAAAAATCTGACTAATTGGATTTGGATTTAGGTCAGATGTCAGTTACATCTGACCGTTGACATTGCTAAGATAATGTAATGGGACCAAAGAAATAGTTTACTTTTACATTAAAAGAAGTCTTACGGTGTGTTTGGACTCAAGGGATTGACGGTGATAGGATATGTTTGGATTCAAGAGATTCCGTGGAATTGGAATCCAGTTTCACAAATACCTCAAAAAATGACCAAATCATTTTTTTGAATTTAGACCAGAGGTCTAATTGAATCCAGTTCATTTGCACATCCAAATTAGAGGTTAAAAAAAACAAAAATAAAGAAAATATACCCATGAACAGGTTTAAAACCAAGAATTTGAAAAATGCTTGAAAAGCCCTTTTTTGAGGGCCGCCACTGAAGAGAAACCACTTTCCCATAAAAAAAATGTTCAGGGGGGAAAGTGTTTCCACATGTGGCGAGGTCTGACCCCATTTTTGAGGAAAGAGGATTTTTTCCATTTATTATATGAGCTTATCATGTATTTTTAATGGAAATATTTGTTTTATCTTATTCACCAAAGAGACCCTCTGTCATAAGAGCGAACATGAAGCAAATGCCTTCTTAGTGAGAGCTCCATCCAAATTAAAATCTAAATATACCCATCATCCTCTTTTATTCAAAAGAGAAAAGAAAATATACGAGTCACTGATAAGCTTGAGCCTTTGATTGAAGTCTAGTTGGTACTCAAGCTTAGCTCATTTTACTGAGCTCGGGCTCATGATAAGTTCGAGCTGACTTGTTTATAAAAAGAATACATTATTTTAATGTTGAACAACTTTATTTCCCTTGAGCCAAAAAGCTCAAGTTAACTTGTTTACCAAAAAATTTTTTTTACATTGTTTCAATGCTGGAAGCAACAAGTTTTATAACTTTAAACCTGTTGCTTGTAAGCCAAATACTTTTGACTGTTTATCTTACGCTATATATATATATATATATATATATATATATATATATATATATATATATATATATATATATATATATATATATATATATATATATATATATATATATATAACATTTATTGCAACTTAACAAGCCTGGACGAGCTGTGCCGAACACCTGTTGTTTGTGTTTGATTTGCTGTGCCTATTTTACAAGTTCGAGTTAGCTCTTTGCAAGCCGAGCATCCTTGTTTTTTAGGAGTCAGTGATGAAGTGACCAAGCTAAAACTCTTAGATCAAGCCCTAATCGTCGTTTGATGCTATCAAGTGTACACAATCAGGGCCTCAAGCAACCGTAAGATAAAAGGTCGTTTGATGTCATAACAAAAGGTAGTAGGGCGGGACCTTGGCCGCTAGACAGGTGGTCAAAGTTCAATTTTGATGGGTGTCTCCCCTCTATGCAAGCCACAACAAACATAGGCCCCCCGGGGCAGAGACCCTAGTTTTGAAGTTGTATGTCGCGGGTTAGGTATGACAGGCTGAGATAACGCAACCAGGTCTTCGCACCGGGTGCAGTTTCTTTAGGTTATAAAAAAAAACAAGAGGTGCTTTTGAAATTAACAAAAAGCACGTCACCATGGATAACTATGGATGTCGTTGCGGCCAAAGATTGCTTGCAAATGTGATGACTTTGTTATGCTATTATCAATTTGGTTGGGCAAAATATGTTTTTGTCCAAAACGGTTGTATAAAAGCAATGCAAGTAATGTGTGGCTTAAGAACTACAACATTTCAAACAATACCTTTTGTTATGCCATCCATTGGTCTACTCCTATATTGAAAGAATTTCTAGGTATTTTATTTGTTTTATTCTAAGAAAAGTACTCATCCTAAAGAATTTTCCTTTTGTTGTTATTTTTAAAAGGATAGATCACCAATGCTAAATTGGTTGAGGTCCAATTCTCATGTTATTAGGTAAAAATTAGGTGAAATCTCTATGCCATATATGCAAGTGATTCAATAATTTAATCTATGAGGTTATCCAAATTCAAATTTGTTGGATGGGTATGTTAAGTGTCCCAATCGCCAATACGTTGCACCAAACTACTTGTATGGAATATTTAACGTGATCTAAAGGCTACCTATATTCCTAACTAGAAAAGCATTATCTTGCGGTATAACATAAAACTCATGTGGAATTGCACCACTTGAAAAACTACCCAATTCATAAACTTAATGCATATATATATATATATATATATATATATATATATATATATATATATATATATATATATATATATATATATATATATATATATATAGTCAAGTGGAGCAAAAGTTAAAGTTAATTAGTGAACTTGCATGGTCATGCAAACTTAATTCCCAATCATGCCCTTGTTTTAGAACTCCAACTATTTAAGTGGTAGTAGAGACATGGAATTTCATGAACTTTGTTACGTTCCAAATGGCTTCTATATCAACTAATGATTGTGAACCACACATAGTTACTAGGAAGTGAAATGGACAGAGAAAGTGACACGTCAAGTAGAAGCAAGCTAGCTAGTGATAAAAAGTAGTATGAATCATGAAGCAGGATTCATTTTGGAAGCTTGTAAGTTAAAAAGGAAACAAGGGAGAAATGAGTGGGAAGCAAGGAAGAAGTAGGGGCAAACGAAAAAAATAAATAAAAATTGAAAAACATAAAAAAATTAAGTAGGAAGCGAGTGAGAAGCGAAGGAAAAATGAGTGAGAAAGAATGAAGAAGTGAGAGGGAAACATATGCTTCCCACAAGTGAGAAGTGACACCTCCCGTTTTGGAAGAAGCACACTCCCCCCTTCCATGGGCGCTTCTAGTAACAATATGGCAAACTGTAATATTTTTTTTTCTCTAATGAGGAGAAACCACCATTATGGTTCAGACATCCCATTATGGGTTGAAAGCTGTGACCGTGGACATGTTTCATTATCCACCTTTAAACAGAGTGATTTTCCCATTTACAGGATAGTTTCTTATCAGATTTGACCTTTCAAGTCAGGGATTAAACTCGTGACGTCCTTCAACTTAAATGCCTTAAGCCAACTGATCTAGCCAGGTGCATAAAACCCTATATTGTGGAAAAGGCTACAAAACTTTGTAAAAAAATTATCTTGGATTCTATATTGTGAAAAGGCCACAAAAGATGCACAAAGGTAGACCCAAGGGGTTTGGGGCCTAGACCGTTTGACGGGCAGTCTAGGTTCAAATCCCATGAGTATCACCCCTCATAAGGTGAAGCTTGGTGACTCCCTGGTGTCGTGGGGTAAGCTCTTGGAGTTTTATGCCGATATGGATAGAGGCCGTTAGTATGGCAGGTTGAGCCAGCACGGCGGAGTGGGGCGTTTTCTCCAAGTAAAAAAAAGATGAACAAAGGTGTTTGCTTATTATATTCACTTTTGTTTCTTGTACTAATTGAGTGGAAAACATTGCTGCCAACTATTCATCTTTTTTGGTTTTCGTAAAGAAATCAAAGGATTATCTGAATCCAATACAAATTCTAAGAATTTTTTTATCTGAACTAGATCCAACTTAATAAAGTTGAATTGGTATCCAAAATTTATAAGGCAATGTTGAATCTGGTGAGAAAAGGTGGGAGGCAAGAGTTTTAGATGTAAAAAGCTCAATCAGATCCGACTATATCTGGATCCAAACATAAATCTGATACAAACTCAGAAAATCCAATCATATAAATTTGAATCGGCTCAGCGTACAAGTTTAGATCTTATTTTAGCATTCATTTTTGTTGAATTTAGATCCCAGAGTTTTTTTTTTTTTTTAAGTTTAGATCAGTGGTTTAATTGGATCCAGTCCATTTGCACCACAAGATTAGAGGTAAAAATATATATATACCCAACAACCCGTTTAAATTCAAGAATTTGAAAACCCTTGAAAACTCCTTTTCTAAAGGCATTCGTTGCCACTTTCCTATTAAGGGATGCCCTTGGTGAAAGGGTTTCCTCATGGGCAGGTCTGACGAGTCCGGATCGGGTGCAATATGATTGCACAAAAATTTGTACATTAAGCACCCAATCGCCCTCCATCAAGTCTTGGGTCCCACACCTGACAGACCCTGTCCCCAAGATAGAAGGTGATCAGGTGCTTAATGCACAAATATTTGTGCAATCATATTGCACCTGATCTTTTCACAGGTCTGACCTCATTTTGAGGAAAGAGACTTTTCTACATTTATTATCTGGCTCTTACCACGTATATTTTAACAGAAACGTTCGTTTCTTATTTAGGAAAATGACCCTCTTTTTTTATAAGAAAAGGTATCAAAACAAACGTCTTCTCGGTGAGAGCTCCATCCAATTTGAAATCTACATATGCCTATGATCCTCTCTTAATCAAAAGAGAAAAATAGGTATAGAAATATTGAGGAAGCAATTAAATACATCATAAAAATTGTAGATATCATAGATTTTGTTGGTTTGTTTGGATTTGATGAAACTAGTTTCATGGAATATTACTTTCTAATTGTAGACCACTTGTACGTGGAATCGCTAACTAAGATGGATGTGTAAATGATCCGGTAGATGAGATACTCCTGACTCATTTGCCAGAAAGTTGGTGAGACTTGAAGGTGACATTTACCACATTTTTAGCCATTAATTAAGCTCTCATGGAATTGAAAATCCATGGGATTATGGCCCTGTTTGGAAAAACTAGCCATCTCAGTAGCCAGAGTGGGGAATACTCAACGCCAAAGTCATTTGGGATGGATGGCAGTAGGGGTGGCAATCGTGTCGGGTTGGTGGGTCGACCCGACGGGTTGGCGGGTCAGCATACCTCAACCCAAACCCGACCCGTTTATTAAACGGGTCGGCTGTGGCAAACACGAACCCGGCCCGTTTAATAAATGGGTAACCCGACACGACCCACCAACCCATTTAATAAATGGGTTGGGTCGGGTAAACGGGTTCTCAGGTTGGCGGGTTGACCCACCCGCCTAACCCGTTTATTAAACAGGTCGGGTTCGTGTTAGGGGTATGCCAACCCGCCTGACCCGTTTAATAAACGGGTTAGGCGGGTCGACCCGTTTATTAAACAGGTTCATTTTTTCCAAACCCGAACCCGCCTAAGAGTCGGGTTGGCGGGTCGTGTCAGGTTTTGCCACCCCTAGATGGCAGTTACAGGACATAATAGAACTAGAGTGGTATTTGATGACTCCATTTCCACCTTTCACTTCCTACCTGGATGAAGTGGTAGTTACCAAGGACTACACCAGTTCCTAAACTGGTGACTGCTTAGATGACATTTCCAATGCCCTTCCAACTTTATTTTAGCTTTTCAGATGGATTCCAAACAGCTGCTGCACAAGTGGAAGTAGTAAATCCTCACCTGAATCGTTTCACATATATCAAACGATTTGCTAAAACCACAAATTTTGGGGATTCTTATCTGCATCCTTTGCTGCCACCAACTGGACAATATGAAAGAACTCATTCAACTTAAAAATGCATTCAGCTATGCCATATAGTTGAGCATGACATGTTCATTAGTAGGATACAAAGGAGGAATGATTTCTTTACTTAGCTGTAGGCATGAAAAAGACAAGCCTTGACAGCCTACTTTGTCACCAATAATCTAACTAAACTTTTGCACTGAGTTTTACGTTGCCAGGATAGTAACCGTAAGTATGACAGGCAGAGCTAGCGCGACTAGTTTTCTGTTTCTGGGGGGCGGTTTCTCTATCTAAATATAAAAAAAGGTTAACTTATTTGTTTTGTTAATTATGAGAGTATTCTTAGATTTGCACAAAGGTCAACATCAAGTAATAGAGATTGGCTTTTTACTTGATCAAACCTGTGATAGATGCCGAATAGGGATGCAAATGGGTCAGATCCAGGATGAAGGTTTTAATATTTTTTGTTGCTCTGGATCTGATTTCGATCCGAATCTCTATGTATTTAGCTGTTCCTGATCCGAACCGTTTGAATCACTAGTACGGAGCAACACTGTGGAGCCGATTAGCGGGGTTTACCGCCACATGGTGGGGCCAATTAGACTTGATCTTGGTAGGTTCCACATAATAAATTTACCATTAATTAGTTTAATATGGATTTTAAAATTTCAATAAAGTGAACTGTGTGTGAATTCACATGACTGTATAAGAAAAATCAAAAGTATTCATGGGTCTCTCTCTCTCTCTCTCAAGCATTATAGTTTACCACCTATATTGTAGTAATTTTGAATTATAATTATGTAGGTTTACTTTTATCCTCTACTTTTGGGAATTCAAGAGAAAACAATGGTTGTCTTTTGCCACCAATATTGAAATGAAAAATTTGCTTTGCCTTTGACTAAATTTTATAATTCTTTTGGTTAATTAACAAATTTTTATTAGATCCCTACACCTGACATTCTCTCAACATGGAAGGGTGGATAATTGTTCGTGCCAACCCCCCCCCCCCCCCCCCCACACGTGGTATCTCTGTGTCCTAAAAGTATCACTCCTTATCAATATGATAACGACCAAGTCAGAGTCATACCATCTTAATGGATATTGGATTCCAATTCAACAGGGACAGCCGAGTTTAACCATTCAAAACATTTAAAAAAAGAAAAGGGAAAAATCTTTTTGATCGGGAAAAATTCTCAAGCTTTATAAAAGCTGTGGTGTGTGTGTGTAGTGGTGGGGTGTGTGTGTGGGGGGGGGGGGGGGGGGGGGTGCAAGATTCAATTTATATGGGCATCACTAGGGATGGCAGTGGACCGGGGGACAACGGGGCCCCACCCAGCCTCGCCCCGTTTGGACAGGGGATGAAAGGCATGAAACGGGGATGGAGGCGGGGATGAAGGTTAAAATCTATCCCCGTGCGGGGATGGAGGCAGGGATGGACTTACGCTTTTCCCCGTCCGCCCCGTCCCCATCCCAATCCCCGCCTAGCCCCATCCCCAATCCTTCAAGGGATTACTATAAACTAAGAAGAAACGGGGGCCCGCCCCACCTCACCCCCGTTTGGACCGGGGATGGAGGTGGGGGTCGAGGTTAAAATCCATCCCCGTGTGCCAGGATGGAGGTTTGGATTTTGAAACGGGGCAGGGTGGAGACCTTGTCCCCCGCCCCCACCCCACCCCCACCCCGGTCCACTGCCATCCCTAGGCATCACCCCCTTCACAAGCCGAGGCCCAACATAGGCCCTCGAAGCGAGGGTCCTAGTTAGAGAGTTTCTCTCCAGAGAGGTCAATCTATGATACTTGCTACCAGGCTCTGGGTTTCTCCCTGTAAATAAAAAAAGAAAACTTTTATAAAATGATCGCACCATGTAAGCATTGGAACGCACATAGGCATTAGATTCCTTTTGAATGAAGCTTGTGATAGGTATGAAGCAGCCGTGTAGAGCCAGTCCACTCTTTGGATTTCACCGTAAGGGGTTGTTTGTTTCACCCAATTTACACAAGAAAATGGAGGTTTACATATGAAACACTTCATTTTCATAATGCAAAAAAACATGCCAACTCCATTTTCCATGGGACCTGCAGTTATCATGGGCTTCTTTTTACTTTACCGTGCTTTTAGTATGTAAATCCATACATACCACCACCCTGTGAATGGATTTACGTATCCAATTTTTCACATATGGAATGACCTTCCAATTATGGTGTGCCTTTCCCATGAAACCTTTTCTTATTGGTGGGAATGAAACAAACTATATTCTAATGCAATATTAAAAAATAGGATGAAAATATTAAAAATAATTAATATTGTGATGCTAATCCAACAATATGAGGATATTTTCAAAACAAACGATATTCTAAAAATATCCATGACTCTTTCACAATTATATCGAGTTCCGAAAATAGCTTCAATATTTTCAAAATATCGTCAATATTTGTTACTATGATTTTATTTTATGCAACGAGAGATATCACTTTTCTGGTTAGCTAGCTCAATATGCTTGGCCTTTGGATCACATCAAATATAGCAAACAAGTAATTTGGTGCAACATGCTGGTGAGTGGAACTCTTGACATACGCATCCAAAAAATTTGAATTTGTCTAAACAACATAGATGAAGTCTATTGAATCACTTGTGTATATGATATATAAATTTCACCAAATTTGAGCAACTGCACCTAATATGAAGAAATCAATCGTGATTATGATCTGTCCTTTTAAAGATAACAACAAAAGGAAAATTCTACATTACATTTTGGCAAAAGAAAACAAAATAAATTCCTAGAAATTCTTTGAGTATAGGACAAATACCAACAGATATATATGGGATAATAAAAAGTATTGTTTGTTCTAGTTCTTAAGTCACACATTACTTGCATTGGTTTTGTACAACCGTTTTGGACAAAAACACGTCAGGTTTGCCCAACCAAATGATAATAACATAACAAAGTCTTGATATTTGTAAGCAATCTTGAGCCAACCCATATCCATAGTTATCCTATGTATTGGTGGTGACGTTAACCTTTAAAAATAAATGAGAACATAAAAATATTGAGTATTGCGACCGTCACCCATTGGTTGGTTTGAAAAGCAAGCCTTGAAGTTTCCTGTCATCACATGAAATTAAGTTCTCTCTCTTTTTTTTTCCCCTCTTTTAATTTAACCTCATGTTTTATTTTCGGAAGTAGTTTAAATTTTGTATAGCTGACATCATCAAATGCTTAAGGTTTGATCTCTGAGTTTTACCTTGGTCACCTTAAATGAGATGAGCTGCTTGTGGTTCGGTTTGTGCTCGGCTTGTAATGAGCTCGTTCAAACTTATCAAAATAGCAGCGAGCTAACCGCGAATAAGAAGTATTTCAGCTTAGTATAGATTTATTAAGTTGCAATAAATATATTTTAAATATATTATCATATAATATAGTGCAAAATAAATAGTCAAAGTGTTGGATTGAATTGCTTCCAACATTGAGGGAATGCATTTTTTTATAGACAAGTTAACCTAAGCTTCACTTAGTAGGTATTGAGTTCAAATCTTATTACTTTCAGCTTTGATTTTTTTCTTTGTGTTTCAAATGATCCAACTCAAACTTTACTCTTTTAGCACGAGCTCAGCTTAACTTGCCACAAGAAGGAGCCAAGCTTGGATACCTCATGTTCAATTAGTTCGACCCGTTTACTAACCCCACTTTTCACGTGTCCAACTCTTCCATCAAAGATCAAGCCTTTTGGTGATTTATGGGCTTGTCATTAGCTTCCTGGGGTTGACCTCATGTTACTATATGCTTGGTGAAAATAATAAGTATTTCTCATAGTTCATCAAGTCTAAGGAGTCTGACCAAGTTAGCACCAAATGAATACGGATCCAGACTCAACACCAATTATATATTTTGGCCCTTGACAGATCAATAAACCTTTAACTAATTCATCTTTCAATTTGATTAAACTAGGTCAAGATTTAGGTTTAAGCAACCCATGTATGAAAGTCATTAAGTAAATGAATATGTATTAGTTGTTGGTAAATTATCATAATGGGTATGCATGGCAATTGAGCTCAAATCAAGTATGCATAGAGGCACATGCTAGATGCATTATCTTTAAAGCAATGGTTGCCCCACTTAAGAACTAGTCCTTGGTATAATGAGTACTTATACAACTTCGCTCTCAGGATGCAATCGAACTTTCACCAAATCGTGCAGGTTAACATATGCCCTGCACTAGGTGAGACCAAGCAACTCAATATAAACCACCTTGAATAGCCTCTTGATTCAATTAAGTAGACCCTAGGCTTAAGATATGCAGAATTTGGCTAAGTCAAAACCTAAACTCAGTAAAAAAAGAAAAAGAGAGATTAAGTTTATTAGAATGAGAGAACGAGAGAGGAAGCAGGTGTGAGATAGGAAGAGAAGATAAGAGAACTCTAAGTGATGATGAAAATAATAGTAAGTTTGGGTATATATAGCCACATACACAACAAAAACATAAAAACATAAAGAGGTATAAACGGCAAGCAATAAAGGCTCATAAAAGTCATCAAGTGCATCCAAATGGCTAATAAAGGAAGAGTTACAGGTGGGCATGGTCAACGGATAAAAAGGGCAGTCAATGGGTCAAAAATAACCCTACTAGATACAAAAAGTCTAAAAAACAAGGTGTCCATCAAAGTCAAAGGGGGAGGCAAACGACCAGGGATTAAAGAGGGTGGTTGTAAGACTGTTTGACCATAAATGGTTATATTCAAGGACGTTGGACCAGGTCAAGGGCACTCCAATGGAAGGGTTGACTAAGTCAAGGTCAAAATCGATCAGTCAGGACCCATAAGAAGTACGATCAAAGGTCATGGGGTATAAAATCATCCTAAGCACAAAAAAGAATGGCCAAAAATTAATTAAGACCAAACCAAACCAAACCAAGCTAAATCTAGCTAGACCAAAACCTAAATTCAAATTCAAAGACAAAATTTGAAGTTCAGTTGACAATCCCCAAGAGGCTTTGCCCAAAAGAGCAACTCTATCTTATGTAAACTCAAGAAAAGTTATCAACTATTCAATGTGGGAATAAACTTTTAGAAAGAAATGAAAACCCAAACATAGGTAAAAGAAGGGAGAAGAGTAAGCTATGCTAGGTTCTAACCCAATAATTTTGAAACAAAACCTCAACGATAATTAATGATTATTCCAACCTGGTGAGATCTTTCTTCTCTTATGAAAATTGGTGCCATCCTTACGTTTTGTCTTTTGGGTAAGGCAATCTTATTGAGATGAATATTGTAATCATAGCGGCAAATAAACATTGTTTTCTTGAAAAAAGAGTGATATATTTTGCCAAGTTTGGTGGGGCCTGCGGATGGCGGATGGTGGGGCCGATGAACGACGAACGGCAGGAGCGGGAGTAGCGAAAGAAGAAAAGGAAAAGAGGTCTAGGATTAGGTTTATGCGATAATTCGCGACGGCTTAGCGACAGATTAATTCCGTCGCTAAGCCGCCATAAATCAAATTTACGAACATAGCGACATAATATATTTCGTCGCCAATTCCGTCGCTAATTAGCGACGAAAAATATTGTGTCGCAAACGACGTCACTAAATGTTGCGTCCGTTACGACAAAATATTACGTCGCAAAATTCGTCGCTAAGTAGCGACGAATTTTGCGATGGGATATCTTCCGTTGCTATTTTCGTAAATTTCATTGATTATAGCGACAAATGTTTTTCGCTCGTTAAGTCATCGCGAACTAGCGACAAAAGTATTCTGTCGCGAAATTTCGTCGCTAACAACCTATTTTCTTGTAGTGGGATACCCCTGAAACTTTTTCCCTCAGATAAATTTTTCTCAGGAGATGACTTGGCCCCCACAATCAAACAGGGTGTACAACAAAGTAATGGCTTGGTTAATTGCAATGTGAACCCACATTTAGATTGAAACTTGAGTTTGATGTGGTGGTGATGCACAGGTCTAAATTGCAAATAGTCCTCATAATTCCTGAATCAAATTAACCTTTGAAAATTTGTAAAAATATGAAGTTTTTTTGTATAATCTAAGACCCACGTGCATGATTTTACATGCGAAAAAAAAGACCGACCGAACCTTTCAGGAGTCTGGTTTGGAGGTCAGAAGCTAGCTGACCCATTGTGGCTTGTGGATATGTTTGGATCCGGGTCACACCCAGGTGTGTTACAACTTACAACCACAGGGCATGTGGATCGGCCGGGGTCAGAACAAGACTATTTGGTTATTTAGAGTGGAAATCATATCTAGACCCATATTGGCATTTGAAACGGTTCTCAAAAGTGAAAAACTATTACATAATAGTGCATATGAATGAAAGAGCACATTCAATGGGGAGTTCACCTGGTGAATTTCTGGACAATGTATTACCTAAGGAATGCCCCTTTCCTCACCTTTGTTGAAATGTGGGTACAACAACAGTGGATCCTACAGAAATGGCACAGGTCCCAAGCATAGTGACAAAAGTTAAAAAAGGCAAAAATATAATTTTTCAAAAACTCGTGAGAATTTGAATTTTTTTAGTAAATCTCGCATTTTTGGCAAAATCTTGGCAATAAAAAAGTAAATTAAAAAATATAAAAATTAATTTTTGTAAGAAAATATTAATAAAAATTATTTAAAAACAAGAACACATGGTTTTTTCATGATAAATAGCTTTGTAAAACATAAATATTGTGTTTAAATTGAGGTATTTATGTTTTTTTTTAAATCTTGCAATATTTTGAAAATCTCACCAGAAATTGTTGTTTTAAACTTTCAGACATTATCGCGAAATTTTCATAAATCTGGCGACACTATGCCCCAAGGCATTTCCACACAACATAATCCAAACAGTTCTAATTTCTAAGGATCCACCTTAGCTTCCACCAGCCCACATGGCTCTTGCTACATTTTCTTTTCAACAAATTTATTTTCTATGGGCGTTAGTTACACCCACTATATATTCCTCATAAACATGTTTTCTGATTTCCAAGGATAGATACACTCCTTTGAAGGGAAAGTATTTCCCTAAGGAGAGGTCTGAACCCATTTTCACAGGAAAAATGACTTGATTTATTATAAAAGTCCAATTATATATTTCTCGTAAATATGTTTGTTTCACCCTTTGTAGTAAATAAAACTCACTAGACTTGAAATAATGGAAGACAATTTCTCGTTTCTACACCACAACAAAGCAGTGGATTAGCAACGACCACATTCCGTCGCTAACCGGCTTAGCGACGGATTAGCGACGATGAGGCGACGGAAAGCTTACGTCGTGAATTTTTTGACGCTAACTGGCGACAGAATAAATCTGTCGCCAGTTCCGTCGCTAATTGCGACAGAATAACGAACGACGTATTCCTTCGCCAATCCGTCGGTACTAAACGGTGACCTCGGACTGGCGACAAATTTATATCCATCGCTAGATTTATATGCATAGCGACGGAAAAATCCCTCGCTAATCCGTCGCAAACACACAAAAAAATAAAAAAATTTATTTGAAAATTAAATATCGAGAATAATACAATTTATATTTCATGTACAATTTATATTTCCTGTAAATAAAAAACAAAGTACACATAAAATTTAATATAAAAGGAATCTACAACAATTAATCGTTCCACCTTAAAAATAAGAAGTTTAATTATTTACAATTTAACAATTACAATTTCAAAAAAAAAAATAGAACTTCTTCAACACAATTCTCTAATCATCACCAAGATTTTGTACGTCTTCTTGTTCATTGCCTTGATCTGTCCTTTCAACTCTGCTACGCTGATTATCGCTAGCAGCCTACACAAGAAAAGAACAGTCAGCATTAATAAACAAAATATAATGAAATAAATTATACACTATATGTGATTCTATCATGTGTTCATATGTGTTCTAAGGCAGTAAAAAAACTTTATATGTGATTCTATCATGCTCATATGTGCTCTAAGGCAGGCAAAAAACTCTATATGTGATTCTATTATAAATGATATGTGTTTTAAGGCAGGAAAAAAACTTTATATGCGATTATATCATGCTCATATGTGTTCTAAGGCAGCTAGAGAAACTCTATATGTGATTCTACCATGCTCATATGTGCTCTAAGGCAGGCAAAAAGCTATATATGTGATTCGATCGTGCTCATATGTGTGCTAAGGCAGTCAAAAAATTGAATATGTGATTATAGCATGCTCATATGTATTCTAAGGCAGTCAAAAAAACTCTATATGTGATTCTATCATGCTCATATGTGCTCTAAGGCAAACAAAGCAAAAAAATTTATATGTGATTCTATCATGAATGATATATGTTCTAAGGCAGTAAAAAAACTCTATATGTGATTTTGGCATGCTCATATGTGTTTTAAGGTAGTCAAAAAACTGAATATGTGATTATAACATGCTCATATATGTTCTAAGGCAGTCACAAAATTTAATATGTGATTATAGCATGCTCATATGTGTTCTAAGGCAGTCAAAAAAACTTTATATGTGATTCTATCATGCTCATATGTGCTCTAAGGCAGGCAAAAAACTTTATATGTGATTATAGCATGTTCATTTGTGCTCTAAGGCAGATAAAAAACTCTATATGTGATTCTATCGTGCTCATATGTGCTCTAAGGCAAGCAAAAAGTTATATATGTGATTCGATTATGCTCATATGTGTTCTAAGGCAGTCAAAAAACTGAATATGTGATTATACCTGAGAGGGACCTGCAATCAAAGATCCTCTGTTCAACAAAAAACTGTTGAACTCATCTCAGAGAACGTCGGCGATGGTTTCATGGAAGTAGTCACGCAGTGTGTCCTTAATGATCTGGCGTACATCTTCACCGAAAAGAATAGCCTGCTGCTTGGAGCTTACAGCGGCGAAAGAAGTCTGTGAGTTGTAACTGGAAGAAGCACTAACATGTGAAGTGTTCATATTACTCCCAAACCCGAACACGCGACCTTTTTTGGGTTCACCTGCTGCAGTCACCCATGCTGCAGGATCAAATGATGGATGCTGAGTAGCATCATCGCCATATCGCTCTACCATATGTTGCTCATATGCCTCCTACAAAATAATGTTTAAAGTATGCATTAATAATTAATGATAACATTATGATAACTTGCATATTGCATTGATTATTAGTAGAATAAATACATACCGTTGTTGTTCTCGCCTTCTCTGATACGAAGTCTCCCGTGGTCTTCCGTTTATGTGTTTCAACAAACACATCCTTATATGGTACAATGTCTCCTTTTTTTGCTTCCTGCGAAGTGAAATGATAAAAGATTTAGTTAACAAGTCTGCAACAATACTTATAAAATTAATATTATATATTGATGAGTTACCATTTTCTTCTGGTGGCTCCCGAATGTCTTAGATCCACCTGTGTATAGATGGGCTTCGGGCATTTTTGCTCGATTTTGTGCAGCCTTCGTAGAGCGATTTTGAAATGCATCTCCCGCCCACTTATCGCACATTCCATCCCAATAATCTCTCCTGATAGTAATAGGTCCATGGCCCTTCCACTATAGTGGATCATCTATTCCGCCAGATGCTTTTTTTGCTGCAGTCTTCATATTGTTCAACATGTCTGCAAATCGATTGGCAGCCACCTTCTGCCACACCTTCCTTGCATCATTTTCTTCCACCGTAGTTGCGAAGCGGTTTGAAGCCTACAGACATTTTCAGAAAGTTAGTAGACATGACTAAAAAAAATAAATATGAAAAACATTAACTATGAGAAACAACTGTATACCGTGAATGAGGACCATAATCTGTCTAACACCTTCTTTGGATACTCTTTTCATTGAGCAACCAGTCCTGGTTGATGTTGAAGAAGTGAATTCCTAATCTCGCGTACTACTTCTTGTGACTCAAATCGCGTGTTGCATATGAATTGGTACACAATAAATATCAATATAAAATATTTATAAGATATGCAATAATTTAAAACAAAATACTTACGGTCGATTATCGATATACACTATTCGAATGAGTCTTCTTGTGTCAGACTGAGAAGACCCTACTTCCTGTGTTGGCTCCTGACTTGTGTGTTCAACTGGAGTAGGTGGGTCGTGTATAGGCGAAACATCATCTGTAAAAAATATGTTAGAAATTCTCAGAATGCGCATTTGAACTAATCAAGCATCCAATTAGTTAAATGATATACCTATCACAGGAGCCCGTGAAGATGAAGGTTGGGCCTGGCTATTACTGGATGAGCGACCACTGTAACCTTCACGAACCATATTCTAACAAATAACATATGTCATACAATACATTCTAATAATTCACATCAAGTATTACAATACATTCAAGTCATTCACATCAAGTATTATAATAATTCAAATCATTCGCATCAAGTATTGCAATACATTCAAATTATTCGCAACAAGTATTACAATATCAAACACTGCAATGCATTCAAATCATTCACATCAAGCATTACAATGCATTCAAATCATTCGCATCAAGTATTACAATGTATTCAAATAATTCAAATCATTCACATCAAGTATTGCAATGCATTAAAATAATTCAAATCATTCACATTAAGTATTACAATGCATTCAAATCATTCGTATCAAGTATTACAATACATTCAAATAATTCAAACCATTCACATCAAATATTACAATGCATTCGAATCATTCGTATCAAGTATTACATTATATTCAAATAATTCAAATCATTCACATCAAGTATTGTATTAGAACTCATTCACTCGCATCAAGTATTACAATACATTCAAATAATTCAAATCATTCACATCATTCATTGCAATGCATTCAAATCATTCATATCAAGTATTACAATACATTCAAATAATTCAAATCATTCACATCAAGTATTGCAATGCATTCGAATCATTCGTATCAAGTATTACAATACATTCAAATAATTCAAATCATTCACATCAAGTATTGCAATGCATTTAAATAAAGGTTTGTATTACAAGATTTTGCTCACTAGCTTGAGAATTCTTCCTCGTCACTTGTTTGACTTTCTTCTTCTTCTTCTTCATTGTTTACCCATCCACTTGGTATATCATTTGGATCATATTCTTCTATGAATGTTTCATCGGCCAATGGAGATATGACATGCATATCATGCGCAACATCGTGACCATAAGCGAAGTCATAGATATCATCTGATTGATAGTAATCACTGTCTTCAGCTAACTTATCTTCCTGTAACTGATCATACTCAGGGTATAGTTTGGACTTCACCTTGCAAACTGCTCACCATTCATTTCTATCTGACTTTTTTATACTCGGATATGAAGTATAATAAACTTGCTGAGCTTGTGAGGCTAATATGAATGGTTCATATGTTCCAAACCTGGATTTATGATTCACCTCCACAATGCCTGAAGCTTTGTAGAGTCTTGTTGCAGTTAGATCAAACCAATGACACTTGAATAAATTTATCCTGTTATTCTATATCATTCATATCAAACAAATGGCAAACATGTACCTACAACAAACACACTTCAATATTCCACTAACTACTATCATGCCTAGCATGGACTCCGTACTCTAAAAATAAGAACACTTCCATATTCATACATTAAAATCATGCTCAGCATGATCTCCGAACTCCAACAAAGCAACCTTAAATATCAACAACTAAGTGAATGTGTGAAAAATAAAGTGTTACATCTAATAAATTAAATAACATGTGATATGCTTGCATCACTTACTCACCTCGGGTATTTACCCGATTTGCATTGTTTTTTTCACTTACTTACCATGGGTGGCTGAGTACAAGCAGGTTCCGTTGAGAAATTTGCAAAAAACAATGTTTTAAAATGAAGTCACCATAAAAAAAATTGAGGTAAAATAAAACATTTTGCATAGGCCTTGAGAAGCCCAGTACCTAATGACATACCGAAACCGCAGGCGGTCGACCCCCTACAAGAACACAGGGGGTCGACCCCCTGACGAAAACCGCAGGGGGTTGACCCCTGCATTTCGGCAGGGGAGTCGACCCCCCGCCGGAATAGCAGGGGGTCGCCCCCCTGCCCCTGCCTGTTCCGGCAGGGGGTCGACCCCCTGCTGTTTCGGTAGGGGGTCGACCCCCTTCCGAAACATAGAGGGTTAACCCCCTACCTTTCCGGCAGGGGGTCGGGGTCGATCCTCTGCCTGTTCCGATAGAGGGTTAACCCCCTGCCTTTCCG
This sequence comes from Nuphar pumila, assembly GCF_984573655.1. Lineage (NCBI taxonomy): Eukaryota > Viridiplantae > Streptophyta > Magnoliopsida > Nymphaeales > Nymphaeaceae > Nuphar > Nuphar pumila. The sequence continues at coordinate 36,860,378 of NC_143254.1, forward strand.
GCAAGGGGTTAACACCCTGCCTTTCCAACCCCTTGCCGAAACGGGGGTCGACCCCATGCTTGTTCCAGCAAGGGGTTAACGCCCTGCCTTTCCGGCAAGGGGTTAACCCCTTGCCAGAACAGGCAGGGGGTTAACCCCCTGCCGGAATGGGGGTCGACCCCTTGCCGGTTCCGGCAGGGGGTTAACCACCGACCAGAATCGGCAGGGGGTTAACCCCCTGCCTTTCTCCAGGCGAACGTCGGAACGGGCGTACCTTTCTCCGGGCGAATGGCGGGAGCGGCGACAACAGGCGAACGACAAACGTCAGAAGCGGGCGAACGACGGGAGCAGGAGCAGAGAAAGAAGAAAAGAAAAAGAGGTTTGGGAATAGGTTTATTGATAATTAGCGACAGATTAATTCCGTCGCTAATCCGACGTACACGAAATTTACAAACATAGCGACGAAATATATTCTGTCGCCCATTCCGCCACACCATAGGGACGGAAATTTATCTGTCGCTACTTAGCGACAACTTCTGTGAGGGGATACATTCCGTCGCTATTTTCGTAAATTTCATTGTTTATAGCGACAGATATATGTCTCTTATTAATCTGTCGCTAAGTAGCGACAGAATAACTCCATCGCTAAAGTTCGTCGCTAATCACCTATTTTCTTGTGGTGCTACTTTGGGTTGGCTCGTTGGTCTACCATACAGATTCAAAGCAGGATTAGCCCATTGATAGGCTAACTGGGCAACTGATAATGATGCATTAGGGAAATGAATACAAAACCATGTTAGTAACCATATTGAAATTTCATTACCAAAACACTGCAAAGAAACAAATACAAAACCAACCTTCTAACTGCTTCTACAAAAAAAATTACAAGCCCCCAACCATGTTAACTAGGGGTGGCAAAATCTGACACGACCCGCCAACCCGCTTCTTAGTCGGGTTCAGTTTGTTCTTAAAGGGGTTTGTATCCTAAACAGGTCGACCCGCCTAACCTGTTTATTAAACAGGCTGGGTTCGTGTTAGGGGTATGCCAACCCGCCAACCTGGCTGACCCGTTTAATAAACGGGTTAACCATTTAAGTTTGTATCCTGGGGAGGCCCAACGAGGCCGATGGTGACGACGATAGGGATTGGATCCTGGCTCCCCCTTCCATCCTCGACGAATGTCAATTTCTGCGAAGGGTACTAGTGAAGCCAGGCCTCCCACCCCCTCCCCTTTTCGATTCAGAAATCAATCTCTGCAATAGGGGGGACATCGGCAGTGAAAATCATGGGCGACGATGACTAGAAAGGTCACCGCTGACAGAAAACCGGTAGACCTCATCGGCGATGGCGATCGGCATCCTCCCTTGCTTCAACCGATTTCTGCGAAGGGTACTAGTGAAGCTAGGCCTCCCACCCCTCCCCTTTTCGATTCAGAAATCAACCTCTGTAATAGGGGTGACAGCGGCAGTGAAAACCGCGGGCGATGATGACCGAAAAGGTCACCGCTGACGAAAAACTGGTAGGCCTCGTCGACGATGGCGATCGACATTCTCTCTTGCTTCAATTGATTTCTGCAGAGGGTACTAGTGAAACCAGGCCTCCCACCCCCCCTTTTCGATTCAGAAATCAACCTCTACAATAAGGGGGACAACGACAGTGAAAACCGCGGGCCACGATGACTAGAAAGGTCACCGCTGACGAAAAACTGATAGACCTCGTCGGCGATAGCGATCGTCATCCTCCCTTGCTTCAACAACTGGATGGCCGGTAAACCGCTGTCAGGGCTACTGTCGTCACCGGTTGCATGCCGTAGCCTGCCCTGGCGGCGAGGTTAGATGATGGCACTGGCAAACCCAAGTGAAGTGCTGCAAAAAAGTTTGTATGCTTTTTGGGCTGCATCGCTAACCCGCCAACCCGTTTACCCGACCCGACCGGTTTATTAAATGGGTTAGGCGGGTCGTGTCGGGTTACCCGTTTAATAAAAGGGTCGGGTTCGTGTTGAGGTATGCTGACCCGCCAACCTGCCGACACGACCTGCCAACCTGACCCGATTGCCACCCCTAATGTTAACTACCAAAATTTAACAGGATTTACATTTATGGATTTTTTTTTTAAATTGAAGGCGGGAAACAAATACAAAAACCAGACTGCTGATTTCTACTACTGATGCATTTCAAAGTTCTGTAAACCACAACTAGCTTTTACAGCTAAACCTACTTCAATTCTCCAATTGTAATCAACTACCCAGTGGACATACTATAAAAGTGGTTTTCGGTCAACCGGAAAACCACCAAACTGCTAACAGTAAGCTATACACTGATCTTGGCAATCGAAAGAACAACCTCCAACGCAAGGTTGTTAAATGCGATGAGGCGAAGCGAGGCGTTGAGCCTGTGCTTCGCCTCTGAGGCGTACGCCTCAGGTACTGAGGCGTACGCCTCTCACAACTGGTATGGAAGTGAAGCGGTGGGAGGGGAGGCAGGGAGCGGCGGAGGAGCAGTTGGCCGGCACGTGGCGGTGGATCCACCAACACTTGGGGTTAGCACAATCGACGAATCGGGCGGAGGAGGAAGACTTGGGGATGAAGGAGGGGGTTCTGGAGGTTGATGAGGGGCAATTTGCGCATCACAGCACGCGCACGCCTCAGTACCTTGAGCGTGCGCCTCGCCTCTGAGGCGTACGCTTCAGGTGCTGAGGCGTACGCCTCTCACAACACTGCTCCAACGCCACCACCACTACCACCATACGGTCCGAAGGAGCTCCATGAAGAGAAACACTTGTTTGGGCATGTCAACTTCACGTTATAACAGGGTCCAAGATCTTGACAGACAACTGAAGGTGGTTCAACCCCGTGTCCGTCGGAATCGCCACCCAAACCTCCACCAAATCCGCCTTCCCAAGGAAGCCTGCTATAACCTCCGCCACCACCACCACCACTGCCACCATAACCACCACCACCACCACCACCACTGTAACCACCTCCATACCCGTCACCATATCTGCCACGACCACCATAACCGCTGCCGCCACCATATCCACCACGACCACCATAACCGCCATCACCATCGCCACCGTAGCCACCTCCATAACCGCCGCCATCACCACCATATCCACCACGACCACCATAATCGCCGCCACCACCACCGTAACCACCATCGCCACCGTAGCCACCTCCATAACCGTCGCCGCCACCGTAGCCACCTCCATAACCGCCATAATAGCCACCACCACTGTAGTCACTGCCTTCCACAGCATGGCGGCCATCTACTCCCGGGCCAATCCGGTGACCGGTTTTCTTCCAGAGCTCTGACTCGAGTGAGCTGGAGCTGTCGGTTTCCAACGTCGGCGAAACGGCAGCCTGATCGGAAACATTGGTGACGGCCAGAAACGCTAGAACCAAGAGTGCTTCAATCGAAGATCGAATGCAGCCCATTTTCTTGTGTCTGCAACTTTGTACCAAGAGAGTACCACGCTGGTTGGTTTTTTATGTGGAGTGTCTTGCTTCAAAGGTAGTGACTCCAAAAGAGGTGGTGATGAAGATAAAGATAAACACCCATGATACACTATCCTTTATCTATTTATGGTGGTGGGGGGTGGATCCTAATGGTGGGAGCTGTACCTTGGTCTCTGTCATGGCCGATTTTTCCAACGGTTGGGCATCTTTCCAATGTCTTAATGCTTCAGGTTCGGGTTGAGTATGGCCTGATTCTTGTTCGTTTGTGGGGGAGATTGTTTCCTGCCCTCTCTTTCTTATGAAAAGCCCCTTTTTTAATAGGAAAGAGTATATCACTTTGACTCTTTCTAAGGTGGTGAAACAAGCACCTCCATGAACTTATGTGGTGGGACCCATATTCTATGTCACGAAGATTTGTGGCCACGAGAACACATGACCAATGTTGTCATCATGGTATCGAAACCTGAATCAATTTAAGAACGATTCAGATTCTGAACCGAATCGGACTGGATGGCTAATTTTTAACCAGCAAATGACGTGTCACGAAAATGTTAAAATAATAATATTTAAAAATAATTTATACCATTTTAAAACATATTTAAAATTAAGCCGAATCAATTTGGTTTCATATCAGATTTTGGTCGATAGATACAAATCGGCTGATTCAGGCGGGTTCGCATCGATGCTGCTAACATTGCATGTAGGGTGTCAACGGGTTGGGTTTATCCGGACCAGACCTGAACCAAACCCTATAGGGTCCGGGTACGGTGATAAATAATAAGACCCGATTAAGACTCAGGTCAAGACCCTAATATCCGATTAATAGATGGACCCGAGCATAGTTTGTGAAATTTTATACCAGACCGGATCCGACCTGAGTTTCGATTAAGACACACAATTTTTCAACATATAAATGATAAAAAAAATATGGTTTTACCATATAATCTTGGGTCTGGTTCATGTAGTTTTTATCGAGTCCAGGTATGATTTTTCTTATAGTTGACCCGATTAGACCCAGGTTCGGACTCGATATCAAACCCGAAAATCAGGTCCAAGTCTGATTCCACCTGAGTCCAAACCAAACCCGACCCGACCCCTTGACACCCCCAATTGCATGTGACTTGGGTTCGACTCTCAAGTTTGAAATGTTTGCCAAAATTAGGACAAGCATATCCACTAATGTCACATTCATAGATGCATGGTTGGTGACTCGGTTTGAGTGGAGAACCAATCAAGTACCGGTTTAAGATTTACTGGGTTCATAACAAAAACTCGTTGAAAATTGTTGTGAACCGGTCAAGTCGTCTTTCACTTGAAATGGTAAACATAATCTAAATCCAAAACAAAAAGATTGAAAGCCCACTCTTTTTTCGTTGGACCCAATAATCAACAGAATGACTACTTTTGTGTAACTCAGAAATCGGATTCACTTCACATTAATGATTTTTACAATTTACTCTTTATTTTTTTTTATTTTTAAATGCATTTTTTTTAGGAATTTTATTTATAAGATATATAAAAAAAATTTAGCCATCCGAGTTGACTTGGCGAGTTACAGCGAGTCACCAGTCAGACCCAAAACGGTTTATGGCCGAGTCACCGAGTTGATCTATCTTAGATCTGTAGTAGAATTAGGGTTTCTATGATTTTCTTTCTTTGACCTTGCGGCAAGAGACCCCACTGGCAGGTTTTCAACTTGTGCGTCCCGTCAACTTGGTGACATTCCACAAGTCGAGCCTACCAAATGAGTGGAGCCCTTATGGGCAGAACAAAAGTTCTTATACCCGGTCCAAATGGTTCTTTGTAATATGTATTCAATTAGATTGGAATTGGACCTATTTATGCAGCAATCCCAATTCGGATCAGAAGTTTCAAGACCCGATTTAGACCAAACCTGATTTTGTGCATGCATGCACACACGCATACTTATTTATTAGAGCCTCCACTTTACAAACCTGGTTTATACTCTTATCTGATTGAAAACAGAGCCATTTTATGTACCTACTCCAGTTACTACCCAAACAGCACACTTGGTGGCCTATATGGATCGGATGTAATTGCTAACCAGATTCGATAAAAGAACCGAATCTAAGTTAGTTCTAGTTTGGATCTAAAATTTATACACAATTCAATGTGGAGTCTAAACTGAGCCAACCCACTTAAAAAACCAAACTCACTCAGATCTGCACCACTTTGCCATACATGGTTGAGGTACCAGGTCCAGATTTGGGTCCAATCGGACCCAACATATGAGAAACCATACCGGGATCCTACAAGGATTACATGGACCATACCCAGTAAATTTATTTATTTTATCCTTTTTACATTCAAATTTTGTGGATCCAGTCTGAACTTGGGTTGGGTCTGGGTCTGGTATGAAAGTTCACAAACAATACCTGGATCCATATATTAATCGGACCCTTCGGGTCTGACCCAGATTCTATTCAAACCTTCTTATTTATCACCAAACCCTGACCCTATAGGGTTTGATACGGGTTGGGTCTGGGTCAAACCCAACCCATTGACACCCACATGCCTCCCCTATTAAAGAGTGTTCGCCCCCGAACACTGAACCACGCCTCCATAAATATTGCAGGAGACACCCTGCCCACCTAGTGTAGCCCCCCAACTTCGGCCTTGTGGCAAGGGACACACACCCCTAATCTAAAGTTACATGGTTTTTCTGTGAGATCTTGGTCTGAATTCCAGAGTTTTATCACTCAAATCTGAGTCCTCTTGGAGCCAGAATAGATGTGATCTAGTTATGTAATTATGAACCTAAACCAATGTTTAATCCACACCCTAAAACAAAAAAAAAAAAGACAGGAAGTAGTTTATATAAAACTCATAATTTACTGCATAAATTGTATTATATTTGTTTCACATGCACACCTCATTGAGATGACGGAAAAGGCTATGCATCGATCCATTTTATATACCGACTGTTGGAGAATCCAAAAGCTACTGTACAAATTAGATCCTGTACTTATATGATTTCAATATATGTTACCTGCAACATGAAAACATAATAAAATATAAATGGTTTATTTACTTTCTTCTACACAAGCTTAAAGTATTGACTTATAAGTATGAACTTATATACTTCTTTAAAGACAATCACATTGTGCTGGAACTCATCATTATAAGTGCTTTGCTTTCACAATCTTTTACAGATCTTATGAGAGAGAGCCCAAAGAAATGTTAGGAAAGTTTTAAAATTGATGATTTCTTTCCACCAAAAGTGTTTTAAAAAGTTTAGTCCCATATCTAAGAGAAATCAGTTTTTCTAGTTGTTTAAATACAGAATTTGTTCTCTATTCTTTACTTTGGTAAGCCTTGTGTCCATGGGTGGCTTGTGGACGATGCGTCGTTCGCGCACAAGGGCGCTTGAGGCGCAATGTGGCGTTTTGATGGCGCACTTTGCACTTCGCAGCGGTGAGATGTGCATATGAGGCGCAAATATCCGTTTTGATTTTTCGGTTTTGAGATATCTGGCCGTTTGAAAAGTTTTAATATCATTTATATTGAGTTTAAGGCGCTTTGTGACTGTTGGACGGTTTTGGAGGCCTTTGATTAACAGTCAAAGGTGGGAGACCGTTCAGGTATCTTTTCGTCCTATTTTCAAACCGTCAGATTTATGACCATTAATCTCATTTATCGCAAAACGTTTTGGCCACTCTAAAAGTCTATAAATTCTTCTATTTTCGTCTTTTGAGGATCATCAGGATCTCTGACTCTCCAGTTTTCTCCTTTCTTTCTTCTCGGTTTGGCTTGCAGAGTTTATGTGTGGTAGAGGTCATCTGTTCTTGCGAAGCAGTGACTCTCTTGAGGTTCAAGCCTAGTTGTATCCTGGGAACTCAGTCGTAACAAAATCCTTTTTCGCATCTTCAGAATTTCCGGAGTGGGGCGATTGAAGTTCTAAAGATAGCGATCTTAAGAACGTGCCTCTAGGCTTGAAATCTCTTTTCAGAAATACATTTTTCACCAGGTTGGTATAACAATTTTAGAACTTCAATTATGGCCTCTGGTTCGACATCCAACTCCATCAATCTGCTTAGCCGTGACCTTGAAAAACTTGATCGATTTGATGGGTCAAACTTCAAGCGGTGGCAATCAAAGGTATCGTTCTTGCTGTCTGAGCTGCATATCGACTATGTCCTCAAAAAGCTCTGTCCCACTGTCGTTGCTGGAGAAGTTGAGACAGAAGAACAAAAGAAAGAACGAGAGAAGTGGCATACTGACAACTACAGATGCAAAGGGCATATCCTGAACACTTTAGCCGATTCACTCTTTGACCTGTATTCACCATTGGAGTCGGCTGGAGAGTTGTGGAATGCTCTTGAGATCAAGTACAATGCAGAAGATGCTGGTAACAAAAGGTTTATCGTAGATCAGTATGTTAATTTTTCTATTGTTGATGATAAGCCAATACTTGCTCAAATTCATGAGATGCAAATACTGGCCTATAAGATCAAAGGAGAAGGTATGTATCTTGATGATGACTTCCAAGTTGCTGTCATCATTGGGAAGCTGCCGGATTCCTAGAAAGAATATAGGAATCACCTAAAACATAAAAATGAGAAAATCACTTTAGATGGCCTTCTTAAGGACATCCGAATTGAGGAAGAGACTCGTCTTCGTGACAAAAAGAATTCGAGTCCTAAAGAAGGTTATCCTAAAGTGAATTTTGTTAGTAACAAGGGTGGCAAAATCATGAAAACCCAGAAAATCAAAAAGAATTTTGTGAAAGGGAAAAAGTCAACTGATAAAAAGAAAATTAGTTGCTATGTTTGTGGCAAGTTTGGCCATTTTGCTAGAGAATGCAGAGAACGGAAGAGGACTGGTCATAAGCCAAATGAGTCAGAAGAAAGGCTTGTTGCTGTAATCTTTGAAACCTTTATGGTGGCTGCAAATAAGGACTGGTACTTGGATACTGAAAGCACTGTTCATGTGACAAACGACAGGAACTTGTTCAAGTCGTATGAAGTAGTGGGGGAGGGATGCAATCTCTTTATGGGAAACTCTTCCTCAACTAAAGTGCTGAGAAAAGGGAGTGTGAAAATTAAGTTCACCTCCGGGAAAGTCCTAACACTTGAAAATGTCCACTATGCTCTAGAAGTTCGAAAAAATTTAATCTCTGCAGATCTACTGTCACGAAATGGCTTTAAGATTGTTATTGAGTCTGGGATTGTAACTGTGACCAAAGGAAAAATCTTTGTAGGAAAAGGGTTTGCCACTGGTGGTATGTTCAAGATGAGCATAAATGAAGCTACTACTTCTGTTTATATGGTTGACTCCTATTTTCTTTGGTATTCAAGATTAGGACATATAAATTCTCGTTGCATTCATAATATGAATAACTTTGGTCTTCTTCCTTGTCATGTTAGAATAGAACATAAACATAAGTGTGAGACATGCATTCAAACAAAGTTAACTAGACTCTTGTTTCCTAGTGTAGAAAAGAATTATAAATTGTTTGAATTAGTGCATTCTGATGTGTGTACGATGGATAATGTTTTAAGTTGTGGTGGCAATAGGTACTTCATTACATTTATAGATGATTACTCGAAATTTTGTTATGTTTATTTGATGAAACATAAATCTGAAGCATTTTCCAAATTTCTTCTTTATCTTGCTGAAGTACAAAATAGATTTAAAACAAATATTGTACATTTAAGAACAGATAGAGGAGGTGAATACTTAGGAGAAGAATTTGATAAATTCTGTGGAGATAATGGCATTATCCATCAAACTTCAGCACCTAGAACTCCTGAACAAAATGGAGTAGCAGAAAGGAAAAACAGAACACTTGTAGAAATGATGAATGTTATGCTTCTTAATACGGGTTTGCATTCCAACTTATGGGGAGAGGCTATACTTTCTGCTTGTTATATTCTTAATCGAGTTCCTTATTCCAAATCTGATAAATCACCTTATGAATTGTGTTTTGGTAAGAAACCTAATCTTAGTTATTTTCGTGTTTGGGGTTGTTTAGCATATGTTAAAATTCTAGAAAATAAAAGGAAGAAGGTTGGACCTAAAGCATTTAAATGTGCATTTGTTGGGTATGCTGAACATAGTAAAGCATATAGATTTTTGGACATTGTTAATGATGTTATTGTAGAATCTAGAGATGCATCTTTCATAGAACATAAAAATGCATTTGATTCTCTTCTTGATGGCAGCCGAATTATAGTAGATGAACTTCCTGTAAATGACATGATTGAATATTCTAATGAATGTGTTGATGAACCAGAAACTGAAGTTAGACTCAGTAAACGCATTAGAAAACCAACTAATTTTGGTTCTGACTTTTATACATTTCTAATTGAGAATAATCCTGTGTCTTTTCAAGATGCTATGTCTTCTCAAGATGCTGCCTTTTGGAGAGAAGCTATAAATGATGAAATAGAATCAATTATGTCTAATAATGTTTGGAAATTAGTGGATTTACCTGTTGGTTGCAAAACTATTGGCTGCAAACGGATTTTCAAAAAGAAATTAAAAGCTGATGGTACAATCGATAAATTTAAAGCACGTTTGGTTGCAAAAGGCTTTAAACAAAAAAAAGGTATTGATTATTTTGATACTTTTGCTCCTGTAACCAGAATATCTACTATTAGAATTCTTATTGCCATGGCTGCCATATATAAGCTTCAAATCCATCAAATGGACGTGAAAACGGCCTTTTTGAATGGAGAATTAGATGAAGAGATATATATGGAGCAACCTGAAGGTTTTGTAGTGCTAGGGCAAGAACGCAAAGTTTGCAAACTTGAGAAATCCTTATATGGATTAAAGCAAGCCCCTAAGCAATGGCATGAAAAATTTGATAGTTCTCTGGTGCATAATGGTTTTAAAATTCATGATGCAGACAAATGTGTCTACAGTAAAGTAGATAGTAGCTCAATTATTATTATTTGTTTATATGTTGATGATATGCTTATTTTGGGTAACAATAGTGAATGCATAAATCAAACAAAAAGATTTTTATCTTCCTTGTTTTGTATGAAAGACTTGGGTGTTGCAGATGTTATTTTAGGAATCAAAATTATAAGAAATAAAAATGGCATTGTATTATGTCAATCATATTATATTGAGAAAATTCTTACAAAGTACGGATATCTTAATAGTTCACCAGCATGCACCCCATATGATCCAAATATGAAATTGACTCCTAATGATGGTGCTAGTGTTCAACAATTAAAATATGCCAGTGTTGTAGGTAGCCTTATGTATGCAATGAACTGCACAAGGCCTGACATTGCCTATGCAATGAGTAAAGTGTGTAGATACACTAATAATCTTGGTCATCAACACTGGAATGCAGTGAACATGATTCTTAGATATCTAAAGCATACTTTAGACTCTGGAATTCACTATACCGAGTTTTCTGCTGTTATTGAAGGGTATAGTGATGCAAGTTGGAATACTGACTTTGAAGATTCCAAGTCTACAAGTGGTTGGGTTTTTACCCTTGGAGGAGGAGCAATTGCACGGGGGTCTAAGAAACAGACCTGTATAACTCATTCTACAATGGAATCTGAGTTTATTGCTTTGGTATCTGCTTGTAGAGAAGCTGACTGGCTTAAGAATATGCTAGTGGATATTCCACTAGGTGAGAAGCCTATACCTGCTATTTCAATGTTTTGTGATAGCCAATCAGCTATATGTAAAGCAGGTGATATGAAATACAATGGAAAGTCTAGACATATTAGTCTAAGACACAATTTTATAAGACAAATGATTGATGACAATATTATTTCATTGAAATATGTGAAGTCATGTCAAAATTTGGCAGACCCATTTACGAAAGGCCTTTCGAGAGATGTCATCAATAAAACATCGAGGGGAATGGGAATTAAGCCAATTAAGTCATCACTTAAGGATACCCAACCTAGAGCGCTGGAGATCTCACATGCATAGGTTCAATGGGAAACAAATTGGTGAATGACAAATATTGAGCATATTTATGTAAGCCCATTACTGATGTGTGCTCATGAGCTGTAACTAATATGAGGGTTGAGCTAATAGCTCTTAATGAGTTTGTAGGCCTTAAGGCTAAGGTGTGTGTTACAGTACACCTAGACAAACTCACCTATATGAGTGTAGAAATGTGAGCCATTTCTTATGAGAATTGACAATTCTCTAGAGCACTCATGAATCCAGGAAAGCACAAGGCTCAAAATGTGCCGACATGAAATCCACACAATCGAACTTTGGAAACTTATGTATGATTGAAAACTCCGTTAACAATATAAGGAGCTAAGTTCAAGGTAAGTCCACTTAGCACCTTGGTTAATTTAAGTTTTCTTACAACATTACCACTCATGAAGAGCAACAAAACGTTGAACCCATAAACAAAACAAGAGCAAAAGCCAAAACAAATAAAAGAAAACAAAACGGGCTCACGCAGGAACCACTGGCTCAAAGGATGGCAAAAGAGGGAGAGCGTCAGCAGGAGGAAGCAGGAGATCACTAAGATGCATATGCAAGATCACATAAACATTCACCAAGATTTTATGTAGCAGATTATGAATGTTAACTGAAATTTGATGAAAATGAGCATCATTGCGCGCCATCCAAACAAACTACCAAGAAAGAGAGAGAGAGAGGGGGGGTCAATGGATCAGAATTTATTCGATATTCAATCGAATCCAACTATGTTTAGTCAGATTTGATAAGCCAAAACCATATCTGATTATAATTTGGAGGTTTTGATTCTTTGCTATTGAATCGATGAATACACAAATTTGATGGAAATCTGAACCTCTTTACATGCAAAAGAAAAAACAATGGATTTGGTGCGAGCTTTTCGCTGTCGGTATCTGAATTCAAACTTAAACCCATTTCACCAACATCCGATCAGCCGAATTTGGTATTAGCTATATCCCGACCTGAATCCGAAGCATTTACTAGATTAACCTTTAATCATCATGTATGTGTGTGTCCTTTTTACTCGTCATGTTTGATCTACGTGGGTGTGTGTATACGTGAAGTGTTCACAAGGATAGTCCGTTTTCTAGTACTTTTAATATTTTGAAATATATTTTTTTTAAAACGCATTTTGATGTATATAACAAAACTAATTTGTATTAATTAAAATATCTGCATCCTCATATCTTATTTCATAAAAAAAAAATGTTCTAATTTGCGTGTCGTACTTGTGACACGTGTCAAGGCTTACCTCATTACAACACGCACACAGGTTTTTCCTAGCGATCTCATTAATGAATGATAGCTGGTTTTTGCTGCATGTTGGTATCTTGTGCATGAATGATTTAGCTAATAGCTATGAAAAGATGGGTGCATGTATTTATGGATGAAGTATCCCTTTTTTTCGATTTTGGAGCTACTTTATTATATCAATGGGGGCAGCTCGGATATTGAAGGCACCCAGAGCACTTTGATGGTTGCATTTATTTCTTAATAATTGCCACTGCACCAATTTTAAGCTGCCGTTTGGATACTTCATATATACCTTGTATTAAATTCTCTATATATTTTGAAGTTCTCTATTAGCCAGCAGGAAGAACAATCAAAAGAAAGAAACTTCCTAGATTTTCATAACAGTGAGAGAATTTGTTTGCCACCTTGAACCTCTATTTATTGGATCTTCATGTTCCTGATATTGTACTTCAATGCTACCCAAGACCTAGATTTAGGCATACAAAGTGTCATTTATTCCAAGGGACTCCAAACTCAAGCAAGAAATTAAGCATGCGTTTGATATGGCTCCTGATTTGTGTTTCACCCGGAAGCGTCACTGTATAGGGATGTAAACGGTTGGATTCAATTTGGATGTGAGCTTTAATGGATCGCACCAAATCAGATAGTGCCTAGTCGAGTTTTGAGTATCGAATCCATATCCAACTAGTTTAAAATAGCTAATTGGACATTCTTTTACATATAATCGGATTTGGATTATATTAAGACTCAGTTTCAGATGTAAAACTTCACACTAAATCCGAATTTGACAAAATACCCTACTCAAAGCCGAACCATTGACATGCCTTTGTTTCTTTTCATAGTGAAATATCGCCATTTTTAAAAAATAGATGTTACTTTTTTCAGTAGTTCTAGTAAGATGTTTAAAACAAGGAAGAAAGACAAATTCAAACTAAATTCTGAGTTCATTATTCGGATCATAGATGGACTGGGTCAATGTGTGTCCAGAACCGGGAGGATCAGAGGGTCATCTAGCCGAGCCTTCACTCGGTTTGGTCTTCAAATATCAAAACCTGATCAACTGGCGCTTTTCTAGGCCCGTTTTTTCGTCATGACTCGGTCTTAAGATAAATAGATGGTCCAGTACTCGTCATGACTGAACAGTCTAGATCTGGATTCAAAGCTGGCTCTGAGACCATGGTTGGTCCTGATGGATATGAAGCAGATCAAAGGTACCGAAGCACCATTATTACTCACCTAGTCATAGGAGATTGGATCCGAAACAGGAAAATACATAGGAAAGTCAGATCTGTTGGGATCCAAAACAATAAGTAACTTCCAAATACGTAGGCATGTGCCCACCCTGGCTACAACGTAACTCTGCCCGTGTTCACAGGTGACTAGCTAGGGATGCAAATGGGTCGGACGTGCCCACCCTGACCGAAAATCACCCAATAGGGGGGTATCAGGTCAAGGTGGGCCCACCCTGATCCACCATGGGATTGAGAGTCCGGGTCAGGGTGGGCACCACCCACGTCTCTCTCTCTCTCTCTCTCTCTCTCTCTCTCTCTCTCTCTCTCTCTCTCTCTCTCTCTCTCTCTCGGTGTGTGTGTGTGTGTGTGCGCGCTGATTGCTCAGGGTGTAGGGCAGTACGCATGCCATTTGCATCGGCTGTCTGCTGTCTGGCGGCCTCTCCTGCATATCATTCAGTCTTTTTTTTCTACTTGTGCTTTTTCTTTTTCTAGGGTTTAGAATTTTTTGTGTTTTTGTTGTTTAATTAGTGTTTGGGTTTTTTATTGTGATTTTTTCAATGAGATGAATGTTTAATTATGTTTTGTTCAATCAACATTAGATATGATCGTGCATGCTTGATTTTAGTTATAAATTTAGGGGTTTCATTTTTTTTTCTTAATTAGCATGTATATATGAATGATTTTTGTTAGCGAATAAGTTTTTGATTTTTTTTTAATAACATGAATATTTAATTAGGTTTTAAGGTCTTTTATTTTTTAATTAGTATTTAGGTTTTTCATTTTTATATTTTAAAATGAGATGAATATTTAATTAGGTATTCCACATGCTTGATTTTAGTTAGACTTTTAGGGGTTTTTATATTTTTTCTCAATTAGCACATATATAATTTAGGAAATAGGTTTTTGAGTTTTTAGTAGCATGAATATTTAATTAAGTTTTAAAGTTTTTTTAATTAACATTTTTTAATGAGTTGAATATTTAATTAGATATTTTTATTTTTTTAAATCAACATTAAACATGATTCAACATGCTGGATTTAGAAATTTAAGTTTTTTTTTATCAAATAGCCTATAAACAAGAGATGCCTGCTAGGATTTAAGTTTTTGATTTGTTTTTTTATAAAATGACATAAATGTTTTTATGGTTTAAGTTTTATTTTTTATTTTTTTCAATGATAATTAGACATGAATCTATGAATAATCAATAATAAATGCTTTATTTTAGTTAAAATATTAATGGTCTTGTTTATTAATCAATTAATAAAAAATGCATAGTTATGATATTTGTAGGAATCAGGGTTTTGTGTAAAAGTTATGCCTTAGAATCATGGATTTTTTTTGGAAATGTTGTTAGTATAATTTATTTGGATTTATTTCTGTGCATTGGTGCCTCCCTAGTTTAAATTCCTGCCTGTAAAACATGTTGCAGTTGCATTGGGGGGGTGCGTGTTCTGGGCCCACACGGGATGCAGTGCAATGCAACTCATATGGACACGTGAACTCCATCAAGTAACGCTGGGGCATTAATGGTGCATGAGCAAGGCACCTTAGACCCGATCCAAAAGACCAAAAAGCACTCCAGAAATTCAGTGTTTCGACTCGAACCAAGTCGGTGTATAGTCACAATCAAGATCATGTTCACAGCTTTAGGCAACGAGAAGAATACACAGTTTAGAGAAAAAAGACAAACAGCACCATCACCATCCTCCATTAAAGCTACGTTTGGGATCAAATAGAACATGACCCAGTTCATGAAATTCCAGATTCCTACTATCGAAAATCAAGTTCTAGAAAAGATCACAGAAAGAGAGTAACCCCCAAGGCCCAAAACAGTACAACACTAATTTTTTTTTTAAGATAACAGTACAACACTATTAAAAGACCAAAATTACCACAAATAAACAGGGTGGGACCCATACCCATCAACACGTACACATCCACGCTAGACATACAAAATCCTAGAAAGGTAAAGACCAACAAAGAAGAGAGAGAGAGAGAGCAAAGCAAACCACCAAGCCGTTTCCCGTCACCGGGAAACCACCAAACCCTAAGCCAAAGCATACGTAGAGGTAGTTAGAGGAAGAGATGAATAGCATCCAACAAGGAGAGAGAGAGAGAGAGTACCCACAACAAAACCCCAAGAACCACCAAGCGGTATCCCGGCACCGAAAAACCGCCAAGCGCCTAGCAGTAAGCGACGCACCTCTTCTTGCAATCCATGGTGCAGCCGCCGCCTCCACCGCCGGCGCCGTAGCCCTTGCCTGATTGGCTGAACGACTGGAAGCAGCGGGCCGGGCAGACGAGCCTCTTGCCGTAGCAGGGACCCCGCTCCTTGCACGTCACCGTGGGGCGGTACACCCCGTTCCGGGAGTACCCACCGTTGGGCCCGCCGAACCCGCCGCCGTACCCTCCGCCGACTACGCCGGGACCCCAGCCGTTGCCAAACCCGGGGATCGGAAAACCGCCGCCGGGGAAGAAACCGCCTGGCATACCGCTGAAGGGGTCGATCCCCATGTTGGGGTTGGGGTTCTGGTACTGGTAGGGATTGCCTGCCGCCTTCCTGAGCTCTTCCTCGAAGCTGCCGTCGGGCTCCTGCCAGGCCGCTCCGGCGACCACCAGGGCAGTCAGGAGGAGGATGAGGTGGAGAGATAAAGGGGAAAGGCTTGAGCTTTTCATCTTCTTCATTTTGTTGGTCTGAGGGGATGGGTGGTGGTGGTGTGGTTTAAATAGGTGGTGAGGTTGCATTTAAGAAGGTAGAGGCAGAGGGTGGGAGTTGGGTGACAGTTGAGGAAAGGGTGTGTGACCACACATCACACAACAAGAGCAATGATCATGCTCACAGTTCACAATTCACAGTTCACACATGTACACCGTTCGGATTCTGGTCGGATGTGGCCAGTACCAGATCCGATTATCTGGATGTCGGCTGAACGAATTCGGTTTCAGACTTGGATATGAATGGTGAAAAGTAGAGGTGTCGCCCAACTCGGATCTGACGTTGAGGTGTGGGTACCGGTTCTGAACCATACCTGGGTCCTATAAGGATTACATGAACCAGACTGGGTCCATACCCTATAAAATATACATTTTTTAATTTCTTTTACATAGAAAAATCACAGATCTTAATCAGAAACGGTTCGGACCCATGTCTGATATGAAATTTCCAAACCATATCCGTCTCCACATCCTGATCTAACCCTTTGGGCCGACCTAGATTCTAATCAAACCTTCATCTTTCTCACCAAACCCTGACCCTACAGGGTTTGGTACAGGTCTGGTCTGGGTCAAACCCGACCCATTGACACCGTTAACGCAAAACTGATACCATATCTGGTTTTTTACATGTTGAATTAGGATACCCATTAAATCCAGATATCTGTCAGAACCATATGTGCATCAGATTATAATCAGATATGGTTTTGTCTTACCAAATCCTACTAAACAGGATCAGTTTTTGTCGGATACCTGATAAAAATCCAATCAGTTATCCCTAGTCCATAGTCACAAATCTCATTTTTGGACAATTATCCACCAAAAAAATATATAATATTTTGAAAAAACAAGCTTTTTATAAAAAAATATTGAGAAATTATCGGTATTGGTTTAATTTGACCCCATAGATGTGTTTAAATGGTTTTCTCGTTAAGAACTATACACTGTATCAATGTTTTCAGATGTAAAATAACGATTTTTTATAACTGTGAAATTTGGTTTATTACAGGTGGTTGGTTTTTGAAGCCCTAGAAGAACCCACATCAACATGATTCAAAACTCTTTTTCTTCACAACAAACCATATAGATCATGTTTGTTACATGAGATCCACAAAAATAAATAAATAAATAAAAGTGAAAATATAGTTTTTTATTTACAGACTATCAACTGTGAAAAGTATTAACCACTAAATAGTACTTTCACGTTTTTAAAAATGCCTTTACTTTTTAAGATCATGTTGATACTTTTCATCAATCTGTTGTGGCTAACTTATGCTATAGTTACCAATTTGTCACAGGAAGAAGAGAGTTTAAGAATAGGGGTGTATGGGTCAGGTTTGACCCAGACCCGACCCATACTAAACCCGATAGGGTTTGGTGATAAATAAGAAGGCCCGATTAGAATATATGGAGCCAGGTATGGTTTGTGAAATATCATACCATACCCGGGCTCGACCCGAGTCTCGATTAAGATTCTCAATTTTTAATGTAAAAATGATAAAAAATATTATTTTACTGGGTATTGTTCGGGTCTGGTTCATGCATTTTTTATAGGATTCTGGTATGGTTTCTCTTATGGTAGGTCCGACTAAACTCAGGTCCAGACCTGGTACCATCATCTCAAATCAAGTTTGGGTCTGGTTCTACTTGGATCTGAACCAAATTACACTCATTGACAGCTGTATTATGTAAGAAGCTGCATCAAGCGAGAAATTAGTGTTTGAAAACTGCTTGGATGTGTGAAGAATGAAGCAGTTAATAACCCGTAAGGGGAAGCCAATTAAGAAACAACAATAAAAGTGAGTAAATATATTCATTATATATTAAATAAAACATAAATTTCCAAAAAGGAAGCGGGCGGTTTGATACTTTTGAATCAAGTTTTCTGCAAAGAAAGTTTTCGAGGTTTTAATTTGTAAAAAGCTTCAGTAACTATGTTTTATATATAGGAAAAATATATGGTGGTTTTGTAGCATTTACATACTGTTTTTTTTTTATGAATTTAGCTACAAATGGTAGATCTAACCATACAGATATGTTTAATATAGTTTATTTACTAAGTGAGAGTTTTATCAAGTCTAATAGATTATAAGGTTATGTGAAAATTAACCACTCACAATTCATGAAAATAAGGGTGCTTCAGAAATGCTATAAATCAGTACATTTAAGTCAACTTTAACCACACATGGCAATAGTAAACTGAATATGATCCAAAGTTTAGATTTTGCTTTTGGAGCTTCGATCTCTCTAAATTAAGGGTGTATCATAATACCACCGTAGAATCACACACACACATATATATATATCACTACAAGAAACATGTGGATTAGCGACGACCTAAATTCGTCGCTAATTCGACGTTAATTCCGTCGCTAAACTGGTTAGCGACGGATTAACGTCGGATTAGCGACGAAAAACTTTCATCGCGATTTTTTTGACGCTAAGTAGTGCAAGAACTTATCCGTCGCTAATTTCGTCGCTAATTTGTGACGGATTAGCGACGGATATGATCCATCGCGAGTCATTCGCTATTTTAAATTAGCGATGGATAATATCCGTCGCTAATCCGTCGTTAAATTTAAAAAAAAATTGCTCGCTGCCGGCGTGTTCTCCGGCAAGGAGCAATTTTTTTGCACAGAACCGGCGCGTTCCGGCAGGCTGCGACTCCGCGCGGATCTGGGGGGAGCTCCTCTTCAAGTTTCAGGTCTGCCACGGGAACCAGCCGAAGAGCTTCACGGTGGGGGCGCTCAGCTTCAGTTGCGACTTCGCGCAGATCTTCGCGAGCTGCAGGAGGAGGAGCAACGAGTACGGCATAGGGGTGTGGGACAACCACAACGGGAAGCAATCGGATTTCTACTACGAGACCCCCGGCTGGTCCGTCGGCGACTCCGGCAGGCTCCAGTGGCTCCCCAACAGCAGCCTCCTCTTCGTCGCCCCCTTGACGTCTCGGCTTCGGCGAAGCCACGACGGCTCCATCTGCGACTTCTCCATAGGTGAGGATCGACTCTTTGTGCGCGTCGTCAGTGGGGCTTCTAGCATCCTGAGAAGCGCCTCAAGTGGGGATGGTTTAAATAGAACGGGAGGGAAAAACAAAGGGAAGAAAATTTTGAACGGAGGGAGGGAAAATTTCGTGCCTCAAGTGGGACGAAAATTAGCGACGGAATTTTGCCGTCCCTAATCCATCACTAATTAGCGACAGATTAGGGAGGGAAAAATTCCCTCGCTAATTAGCATTTTTTGTAGTGTTTTGGCGATGAAAAAATATTGTCGCTAATCTCTCGCTAATTAGCGACGACTTTAGCGACAAAGATATTTCCGTCGCTAATTTTGTAAATATTTCAAACGTTAGCGATAAATAGTTTTCGCTCGCTAATCCGTCGCAAATTGGCGACGGAAAAAATCCATCTCAAATTTCCGTCGCTAAGTAACATTTTTCTTGTAGTGTATATTTGAGTTAATCTAGCATTAAACTAATTATGCTTAACATTAAATAGATCCAGCCTTATTAAAAGGATTAAAATACTTTCAAAAATGGTATTTTTGAAAATGCAAAGTTACTTTTTTTTAGCATTGTAAGTCTTTTGAACTTGGAGGGAATTGAAAAGCCAAACACTTTTTTTTTAAGTTTATTAATATATCATAGTTACCTTTTTTACCTCCAAAAGTAATCATGCATTTTAAAAAATGTCATTCTTTTAAAAATAATTTATTTATTTGAATATAGTTGAATAATCTAATGTTAAAATACAACTTGTTTAATGTTAGACTAACCCTATATATATATATATATATATATATATATATATATATATATATATATATATATATATATATATATATATATATAGAGAGAGAGAGAGAGAGAGAGAGAGAGAGAGAGATGTGTAAGTTCTTTGTTTTCCATACCATCCTAGACTCCTTTAAAAAACATGTGCATGTTTTTTTTACTTATTATCTATTTGTAGATATGATCTATATGTTTATTTAGTAGGAAACGTGCATTAGTTTAAATTTTTTTTTAAATTTAGATGTGTTTTTTAATTCAACAAAAAAAATCAACGGTTCATTATTACACCCAAAACTTGATTTACTAAAAGTGAAGAATTCTTGTTAAATTGATTTACTAAAAGTGCATAACTCTTAGTAAATAAGTAATGATAAATACATTTATTCATTTGGATTAAGCAAAAAATACATACAAGTGCATTTTTAAAAAGGGCTTGGGACTATGTGGGATATAAATGATTTGGAATCTACACATTACTCTCTCTCTCTCTATATATATATATAGATATATATAGATATATATAAGGTTAATATTGGCTACTAATGAGCTAAAAATCATAGGTTGAAGTTGTATCAACTCAATCAAACTACATAGATATGTTCAACATGGTTTGTTTGTTAAGGATCAAGTTTTGATAGTTATGAAGTTATGAAATTTTGTCGCATTATGAGCTATTAATTTTTTGACCATTTAGAAACCTAATTACTTGTCATAATCACATGATTCAAAATAAATTTCTTATTAAACAAACCATGTAGATCACATGGTAACAATTGATCTAAAAAAAATTGAAAAGTTTTGAAAAAAAAGTGATTTCTATTTATTAGTTTCACTACAACAATCCAGTGGATTAGCGACGACCTAAATCCGTCGCTAATCCACTGCTAATCCGTCGCTAACAAGATTAGCGACAGATTAGCGTCAGATTAGCGACAAATATCTTTCATCATAAAATTTTTGACACTAATAAGCAACGGCATATATCCGTCGCCCATTCCATCGCTAAGTAGCAACATACTGTATCTGTCGCCAGTTCCGTCGTTAAGTTGCGACGGAATAACGAATGACAACTTTCGTCGCAAGGCTGTCGTTACTAAACAGCGACTTCGGTTTGGCGACGAATTTATAGTCGTCACTACCTTCAACGATAATAATAAATAGCGACAGATATATCCGTCGCAAACAAGGGAAAAATTAAAAATAAATATTTGAAAATTAAATATCGAAAAAAAATTTCTCATATAATCTATATTTCATGTGAATAAAAAACAAAGTACACATAAAAATACATATAAAAAGAAACTAAAACAATTAATCGTTCCACTTTAAAATTCACAAGTTATAATTATTTACAATTCAACATTTACATTTTCGAAACAAAAAGAAAGTAGAACAAATTCAACACTTTAATCTAATCATCGTCAAGATTTTGTGCATCTTCTTGTTCATTGCCTTGATCTGTCCCTTCAGCCCCACTACGATGATTATCGCTAGCAACCTACACAAGAAAATAAAGGTCAGTATTGATAAACAAAATATATTGAAATAAATTATACACTATATGTGATTCTATCATGAATGATATGTATTCTAAGGCAGTAAAAAAACTCTATATGTGATTATATCATGCTCATATATGCTCTAAGGCAGTTAGAAAAACTCTATATGTGATTCTACCATGCTCATATGTGCTCTAAGGCAGGCAAAAAGCTGTATATGTGATTCTATTATGCTCATGTGTGTTCTAAGGCAATCAAAAAACCAAATACGTGATTATATCATGCTCATATGTGTTCCAAGGCAGTCAAAAAACCTTTATATGTGATTCTATCATGCTCATATATGCTCTAAGGCAGGCAAAAAACTTTATATGTGATTCTATTATGCTCATATGTGTTCTAAGGTAGGCAAAAATCTGTATATGTGATTATATCATGCTCATATGTGTTCTAAAGCAGTTCTGTCATGCTCATATGTGTTCTAAGGCAGGCAAAAAACTGAATATGTGATTATATCATGCTCATATGTGTTCTAAAGCAGTCAAAAAAACTTTATATGTGATTCTATCATGCTCTTATGTGCTCTAAGGCAGTCAAAAAACTTTATATGTGATTCTATCATGCTCACATGTGTTCTAAAGCAGGCAAAAACTGTATATGTAATTATATCATGCTCATATGTGTTCTAAAGCAGTCAAAAAAACTGTATATGTGATTCTACCATGCTCATATATGCTCTAAGGCAGTCAAAAAACTGTATATGTGATTCTATCATGCTCATATATGTTCTAAGGCAAACAAAAAACTGAATATGTGATTATATCATGCTCATATGTGTTCTAAGGCAGTCAAAAAACTTTATATGTGATTCTATCATGCTCTTATGTGCTCTAAGCAGTCAAAAAACTGTATACGTGATTCTATCATGCTCACATGTATTCTAAAGCAGGCAAAAAACTGTATATATGATTATATCATGCTCATATGTGTTTTACGACAGTAAAAAAAACTGTATATGTGATTCTACCATGCTCATATATGCTCTAAGGCAGTCAAAAAACTGTATATGTGATTCTATCATGCTCACATGTGTTCTAAAGCAGACAAAAAATTGTATATGTGATTATATCATGCTCATATGTGTTCTAAAGTAGTAAAAAAAAACTGTATATATGATTCTACCATGCGGCAGTCAAAAAACTGTATATGTGATTCTATCATGCTCATATGTGTTCTAAGGTAGGCAAAAAACTGAATATGTGATTATATCATGCTCATATGTGTTCTAAGGCAGTCAAAAAAACTTTATATGTGATTATATCTTGCTCATATGTGTTCAAAGGCAGTAAAAATATTATACTGAAATATTATATAAAAGGTCAGTATTGATAAACAAAATATACTGAAATAAATTATATCCAATGGACCTAAGTTAAGGCAATCAAAGTTATATGAAATCTAACGACATTCAATATATTATATGAAACTTTCATACCTAAGAGGCACCTACAATTGAAGTTCCCCTGTTCTGCAAAAAACTGTTGAACTAAGCTCGGAGAACGTCGGCGATGGTTTCATGAAAGTAGTCACGCATTGTGTCCTTAATGATCTGGCGTATATCATCACCGGAAAAAATAGGATGCTTGGAACTTATGTCGACGGAAGAAGTCTGTGAGCCGTGATCGGAGGAAGCAACGACAGGTGAGGTGTTCATAATACTCCAAAACCCGAACACACAACCCTTTTTGGTTTTACCTGCTGCAGTCACCCATACTGCAGGATCAAATGATGGATGCTGAGTAGAGTCATCGCCATATCTCTCTACCATTTGTTGCTCATATGCCTCCTACAAAATAATGTTTACAGTATACATTAATAATTAAGAATTACAATGTTTATGATAACTTGTATATTACAATGATTATTAATAGAATAAATACATATCGTTGTTGTTCTCGCCTTCTCTGATATGAAATCTCCCGTGGTCTTCCGTTTATGTGTTTCAACAAACACATCCTTATATGGTATAATGCCTCCTTTTTCTGCTTCCTGCGAAGTTAAATGATAAAAGATTTAGTTAACAAGTTTGCAACAATACTTATAAAATTAATATTATATATTGATGAGTTACCATTTTCTTCAGGTGGCTCCCAAAAGTCTTAGATGCACCTATGTGTAGATGGGCTTCGGGCATTTTTGCTCGATTTTGTGCAGCCTTCGCAGAGCGATTTCAAAATGCATCTCCCATCCACTTGTCGCATATTTCCTCCCAATAATCTCTCTTGATAGTAATAGGGCCATGACCCTTCCACTGCAGTGGATCATCTATTCCGCCAGATGCTTTTTTTGTTGCAGTCTTCATATTGTGCAGCATGTCTGCAAATCGATTGACAGTCACCCTCTGCCACACCTTCCTTGCATCATGTTTCTCCATCGTAGTCGCCAAGCGATTCGAAGCCTATATATATTTTTAGAAAGTTAGTAGACATGACTATAAAAAAATTTAAATATAAAACACATTAACTATGACAGACAACTGTATACCGTGAATGAGGACCACAATCTGTCTATCACCGCTTTTGGATACTCTTTTCATTGAGCGACTGGTCCTGGTAGATGTTGAAGAAGTGAATTCCTAATCTCGCGTACTATTTCTTGTGGCTCAAATCTCATGTTGCACATGAATTGGTACACAGTAAATATCAATATAAAATATCTATAAGATATGCAATAAGTGAAAACAAAATACTTACGGTCGATTATCGATATACACTATTCGAATGAGTCTTCTTGTGCCAGACTGAGAAGACTCTGCATCTTGTGTTGGCTCCTGACTTGTACGATCAACTGGTGTAGGTGGGTCATGTACAAGCGAAACATCATCTGTAAAAAAATACGTTAGAAATTCTTAGAATGCGCATTTCAACTAATCAAGCATCCAATTAGTTAAATGATATACCTTTCACAGGAGCCCGTGAAGATGAAGGCTCAGTCTGGCTACTACTGGATGAACGACCACTGTACGCTCCACGAACCATATTCTAACAAATAAAAAATGTCATACAATACATTCAAATAATTTAAATCATTGGAATACTTGCAAATCATTCACATCATTGCAATACATTCAAATCATTCACATCAAGTATTGCAATACATTCAAATCATTCACATCAAGTATTACAATATATTCAAATAATTCAAATCATTTACATCAAGTATTGCAATACATTCAAATCATTTGCATCAAGTATTACAATATATTCAAATAATTCAAATCATTCACATCAAGTATTGCAATACATTCAAATCATTTGTATCAAGTATTACAATACATTCAAATAATTCAAATCATTTACATCAAGTATTGCAATACATTCAAATAGAGGTTTGTATTACAAGATTTTGCTCACTAGCTTGAGAATTCTTCCTCATCACTTGTTTGACTTTCATATTCTTCTTATTCTTCTTCATTGTTTGCCCATCCACTTGATATATCATTTGGATCACATTCTTCTATAAATGTTTCATCGACCAATGAAGATATGACATGCATATCATGCGCAATATCGTGACCATAAGAGAAGTCATAGATATCATCTGATTGATAGTAATCACTATCTTCAGCTAACTTGTCTTCCTGTAACTTATTATACTCAGGGTATAGTTTGGATATCACCTTGCAAACTGCCCACCATTCATTTCTATCTGACTTTTTTTGTACTCGGATATGAAGTATAATAAACTTGTTGAGCTTGCGAGGCTAATATGAATGGTTCATATGTTCCAAACCTTGATTTATGATTCACCTCCACAGTGCCTGAAGCTTTGTCGAGTCTTGTTGCAGTTGGATCAAACCAATGACACTTGAATAAAGTTACCCTATTATTTATGCCTAAGTAAGTCAACTTCATTATTTCCTCTATAACACCGTGGTAATCATGCTCATTTTCATCGTAGTTGCTGCCCTTGACACACACGCCACTATTCATCATTGATTTGTTTATACCATAATATTTTGTATGGAATCGATAACCATTTACGATGTACCCGTTGTAACATTGCACAACTTTGGTCGGACCATTTTCTAAATCACATATTTCTTGATCTTTAACATCACCATGGCAGACCTACACACAAACATAAACAATGATTGTGATCACGACCAATTAAATAACTTAGTGTTGTTTACAAGTATACAATTTATGTTAGCGTCCTTACCAACTCTTTCAACCACACCACAAACTTAGTTTCACGTTCTTTTTGTACTTTTGCATCCGTGAGATGTGAAACTTCTCTTCGCAACTCCAGATCAAATCGTCTGCAAACCACAAATACTTATATTACTAAACCATGTATGAACGTATAGAACATAAAAGGATTTATAATTGTATTACGTCTACATATACTTACTCGATGTATGGGTCGATCGCTGAGCAATTAAAAAGAATATAGATATGTGTTGCGTCTTGCTCTTGATCTGTCAAGAGTCTTGATCGACAACTACCAAATGCATGCCTAAGTAGTTGAAATATCGACAGCTTGTCAGCTACAGTAAACTGTTCTCTATCATCGTTACGAGGCAGGCATGTGTAACATGTTGAAATGTGAGGTTCAAAGTACATAGATGAAAATTTTGAAATCTCTTCTAAAGTGTACGCCTCACAAATAGAGCCTTCTACTCTTGCTTTATTACGAACCTATTCTTTGAGGTCAAACATGCATCTGTCAAAAATATACATTTCAAATTTGAAATATCTGTCATTGAAGAGACAAATATAAGAAAACATATACCTTTCAAATGGGTACATTCATTGATATTGCACATGGCCACCAACCCTTAGTTCATATGGAAAATGTATGATCAAATGTTTCATAACATCGAAAAATGCTGGCAAAAAAATCTTTTCTAGCAGACAAACAGTGGTGATGACAAAGTCCTCGAGATTCTTTACATCAGATACTACGACTTCCGATGCGCATAATATTCTAAAAAATCCACTCAACTCAGACAATACCCCCTATATAGGTTTGTCTAACATATCATGGAATGCTAGGGGTATCAATCGTTGCATAAAGATATGGCAATCATGGCTCTTCAACCCATATAACTGTCCATCATCAATCTTCACAGCCCGAGCAATATTAGAGACATATCCATCTGGAAATCTCAACTGTCTCAACCATTGACATACATGCTTTATTTGATCAGGTCCAAGCACGTACTTTGCCTTTGGTTTCAATACTTTGCCATTATACTTTTTGAGTTCCAATTCTGGTCTTTTACATATTACTTTTAAATCCATACGGGCCTTCGAATTATCCTTTATTTTTCTTTTAACATTCATTACTGTATTGAACGCATTATCAAACACATTTTTCTTCACATGCATCACATCCAAATTATGTCGTATCAATAGGGTCGGCCAATATGGTAGTTCCCAAAAAATAGATTTCTTTGTCCAATTGTGATCCTTCCCAAATCCAAGGAAGGGTGTCAGACTGCGGGCATCTGTTAATACATCTGGAAGGTATCACAATCTTCTTAAAATCTCTATGCCAGACAATCTTGTGGATGAACCTTCTATTTCAGTTGTGCCTGCTCTAAACGCATTCCTTTGTCGTCGGAACGGATGGTCGTTGGGTAGAAATTGCTGATGGCACTCAAACCAGAAAGACTTCCTTCCATGCGTCAATCTAAAAGCTTTGGTATCCTCCATGCAGTACGGACATGCCAACCTCCCATGTGTGCTCCAACCAGATAACATACTATATGCAGGGAAGTCACTGATTGTCCATAGAACAACGACCTTCATATTGAAATTTTGTTTTTTGTGGGCATCATACGTGGTAACACCGTAATCCCACAGTACTTTTACTTCATTAATCAATGAGATTAAATATACATCAAGATTTTGGCCAGGTGAGGTCAGACCAGGGATCAACAGAGACAAGAAAAGATTTGGACGCTTCACACACAACCTTGGTGGAAGGTTGTATAGAGTTACAAATACTGTCCAACATAAGTATGGAGTTGATCTACCTCCAAATGGATTAAATCTATTTGTATATAAACCGAGTCTAACATTTCTCACTTCTATTGCGAAGTTCTGATGAGTACGATCAAAGTGCTTCCAAGCTTCCGCGTCAACATGATGCGTGATCGTATCATCATCGTGTCGAACTTTATTTGCATGCCATCTCATGTGTTTAGCTGTCCTTGAAAACATATACAATCATTGCAATCTAGAAGTGATAGGAAAGTAGCAGAGCGACTTGTATGAAACTTCTTTTGATCTTGTGCTACCATTGCCTCTTGTCTTTGGCTTGAACCGAGGATGCTCACATGACGAGCATGATATGTTGTTTTCCTGATCCTTGAAATACAACATGCAGTGATTTGGACAAGTATCAATCTTTTTATACCTCATACCTAGAGCGTTGACCATAACCTTCGCACGATAGAAATTTTGTGGCAATTTCTCATCTTTGGGCAACATACTCTTCAGAATCATGTTCAAACGGTCAAAACATGATTGACTCAAATTATACTCGGACTTCAAATTCATTAGTTGAAGAACTGCAGACAAGATAGTGTGACTCTTGCAACCGTTCCAGATTAGCTAATCAGCATCTCTAAGTAAATCATAAAATCTACTAGCTGCATTGTTTGGTGATTCTTCATATACTTCAGTTCTTACATCACTAGGACTCATAGCAGAACCCAGTTCTGTTCCCGCGGCATCAAATATCAAATCCATATATGGATTATCGTGCACCACATTCACCCGTGCATCAAAATTGTTTCTAAATTCTTCTCTATGAAACGTCCAATTCTGATAATCACTCACAAAACTCTTCCTGTATAGGTGATGTCTAACGCCATGAGGTTCTACAAATCGATTATTCTTACAAATCTTGCAGTGACATCTAATTCGACTTGTGGGATCCGCTGTACTGACACTTGCCGTTGTAAATTCAATAAAACTTTCAACACCATCCATATATTCATGCGATAACTCATTGTTAACTATCCTACAGTATATCCATTCACGGTTTGCAGACATTTTGTCGTATGATGTTACAAATAATATCCTAACCAGTTAAAAGAGAACCATCAGAATGCTATGATGAACAAAATATCAAATTTATCATGTAATATATGATGTCATACAATCACAAGAATTCTGATGCATGTATTGATTGTAAGGTCCATTGTTTATTTTGTAATGATATTATGTAAATTGTGTTGAGAACGATGAAATTTTATTGATTTGGCAATTTTTGTAATTTAGCCTACATTGAGATACCAGTTAAATCGCATAATTTTACGTAAAAAGGCAATTGAGGGAAATCTAGAGCGAATTAACTTCTGAATTTTTTTGAACAAGTTTAGAATAAGCCTATTGTGATTTACCTCGAATTTGAGGTCCGAACGACGAAAAAACATCGTCAGTGCATGTGAATTACGAGAGATTACTTAGAAAATTAGCGAAGGCCTAAACGAGACCAATTTCATTCAAAACGAAGATGTTCTTGCTTGAGTAGCTGTGTAATGTCGTTTACCTTGGAAATATAAAATAAAATTATTACACATCATGGAAAAACATTTGGAATTTAATTAAAAATAGAAATCGATAAACTTAAATTTCCCTTCTTTCATTGGTCAAGGTCGACCAAAGCCTTATCCGTCCCTTTTGGAGAGCCTTGGGACGACCAAAGCCATGGAACCAGCTGGTCACGTTGACCAGCTGGGTTAGTGGCATCATTGTAAGAGATTTTATTAGCTCATAAAGGGAGGGCCACGATTGGCCCTACCCAAATCATTAAAAAAAAAGTAGAAAAAGAATTTATTAAAGAAACAAGAGTAGACGTTTTAGCATTATGGAGGGCGTCATTTCCTCTTGGGGAATGCATGGAGCTAGAGTGCATGTGCCTTGGGATTTAGGGGAAATCCCAAGGGCTCTTCCCAAGAGGGAAGAACCATCATTAGAGTAGAAGTAACACCATTGGATGCATGGGGCGGCAGCCCCATGGCAATCCAGTAATTTTTGAAAGCCATTTTGAATCTCATAAGCTGAATGGAAGGGCTGGGCGGTGGTGGAAAACCGGGTTCCACCCCATCCCTACATCTTGGATGGATGTTTTTCCACCCTCCATCTCAAACCCAACACCCTTATAACCCCTTTTGGAAAAAATCGAGTCCCATTTGTGGGGCGATTTTCCAAAATCTCTCTCTCTCTCTCATTCTCTCTCCCAAACTCCCTCTCTCACTCCCTCTTCCTCCAGCCGTGGGAGTGTCCCACCTTTGGCATGCAAGGCAGCATCACCTACCTTCTTCCATTTCCAACTCGAAGGTGAAGACTCACCTTGTTTGCTTATGGTTTCGGTATGTGTAAACACCCCAAATTTTCACTCACCTCCCCAACATTTCCACCCATCATCATCATTTACCTCCCCGGAAATCGCCAAAGGGAAAAATGGTCATTTTCTGAGCCCGGACCTTACAGAAGTCTAAATTGCATCTGCAACTCTCAAAATTTCTCTATTTTTGACTCAGATGTTCAAAATTCTACTCCTGACAGGAGACGAGAATCTCTAAAGCCCGGTTCAGGATTACATTTCATAAGACATGTCATTGCATAGCATTGCATGAATATTTCATATCACTGCACTGCACATCATGTCATTTCGAGGTCCAGAACTCTCGATTTCAAAATTTCCAATCCAGATTTGAATTTCAACTCTTTTTTTAATCAATTTCAAAACCCTGGGTCTTCAAAATTATCAATTCTTCCCATTTTACCCCCAAGACTCTGAATTTCAAAATATTTTATCAAGAAAACAATCTGGATAGTTTTCAATATGAATTTCAGCCACCTTATCTCAGATTTTGCCCTTTTGACAATTTCAAATATCTTCCTTTTACAAAATTGCCCTACAGGGGCAAACTCTTTTCAAAATTTCTGTTTTGCTAATTAGTCTAGATTTTATGAAAATTCCAAAAAAAAGGATTTACTGTCTTGTCCTTATTTCAATAAAGCAGCAATGTGGGACCCACGTTGAGGTGGTGTCACATAGGCTTTTCTTTTGAAAAACCTGAATTTTGAAAAAATCAAAAAATATAGGAGCCTTGTCCTTGGATTGGCGCCACTGGACCTTTTTCTCTCTCCTCCCATTGCCCTGCCATGTGTCAGCATGGGGTCCACCTTAAGATGCCGCCACATGTCATTAGACATCCTCTTTATTCCATGCCATATGTCAGTGTCCACCATCTTCACCCTGTGCCATGTGTCATTCCCAAGTCACCATGAGACGCCAAGTGTCATGTGTTGTCCTGTTCAGAAAAAGTAAGGCTTGTCTCCTCTGAGGTGGCGCCATTTGAAGTGTGTCTCCTGCAGAGGACACGTGTCATTCTCTGCTCTTCTCAGAAAAAGCAAATGACGCATGTCATTCTCTGCTCTTCTCAGAAAAAGCAAATGACACATGTCATTCTCTGCTCTTCTCAGAAAAAGCAAATGCCACATGTCATTTTCTGCTCTCTTCAGAAAAAGCTAGAA
This sequence comes from Nuphar pumila, assembly GCF_984573655.1. NCBI lineage: Eukaryota > Viridiplantae > Streptophyta > Magnoliopsida > Nymphaeales > Nymphaeaceae > Nuphar > Nuphar pumila. Next base: position 36,891,790 of record NC_143254.1, read on the forward strand.
TTCAAACATTCAAATCCTTCCAGAGGTGGCGCAAATCCTGAACTTCATATTTTCTATTTGGTCTGAGATGGCGCCACATGTATTTGACCCTCCTTCTCTTCCCTCCGCCACATGTCAGCCTCTGCTCCCTGTAGAAAATGCAGAAATTTGAATATTTGAACTCCTTAGATGTGGCGCCACATGGCATGCTCCTACCTCCTCTAGAATCAAACCTCAAACCCCTTTTTGAGGTGGCGCCATTCCAGAGCTCCCACTTGGCTTCATTTTTTATTTTTATTTTATTTAAAATAAAAGTAGCCCACCATGAGGTGGCGCCACATGAGGGCTCCCTGCAAAAAGCAAACTTTGAATTTCAAACCCCAGGTAGCACCCTTTGAGGTGGCACCATTTGGGAGACTCCTACAGAGAAAATCAAGCTACATTTTGAAAATTTCCAAAAAAATCCCCTGCTGAGGTGTCTCACCCACAAAATTCTCATTTTTATTTTCTCAAAAATCAAAATGGCATGCCCTGAGATGGCGCCACATGGAAGGTCCAGATTCACTATGATTGAATTTTGAAAATCTCCAAAATTTCTACAAATACCCTAGCCCACCCCCAGCTCAAGAGAGCCCTGTTTGAGAACTGAACTTCATAATTCTATTTTTTTTCTTGGTTTCCTCTGAATTCACGCCCCTCTGGAGCCCATTATCGAGGTAGCCGCTCATTTCGGGAGTTCGAAAACCGCAGGAAAACACAAGGTAAGCCCCTATTCCAATCGATTTTATCATGATTTGATTCGTGTTGTCGTTTGAAGAAAGGGCTCATCCGAGGGGTGGATCGAGCTATTCTCATAAAATGACATATATCAAAAAAATGTTTTAATGCTTTATTGATTAGATTTCATGCATCCATCATGTTCATGCATTAAAATAAATTATATTAAAGTTTTATTTCATTTAAATAGCATGTTCCATGAATTTATTTCATATCTCATGCATTCAGCTTCATTTATGTAACTCTTTGTTTTTGTCAGTCAGTCCACACGTCATTTTATGCATTTATTTTTTGTTACAAATTCTAAGAAAATCATAGTATGCGCCCTTAGGTGTCCCTATTAATCTGCCAAAAAATTGGAATGATTTGAAATTGTTTATTGCGATAAAAGTTCAAAATGGTAGGTCAAGTTTTGTTACCCGGGATACATTTTGAAAATTTACTTTTGACGTGTAAAATCTAGATCTCTCTCATATGAGGTCTGATTTTAGATCCGAAAAATGTCCTGAACTCGAGATGATGACTAGTATTTAAGATGAGTTTCTCAGAATTTTATGAATTTTGGTGACATCTGACAAAAATCTGAGAGTTCAGGACACGTGTCAGAGCCTGATTTGGGTCTTTGAGATTTTGGATCGACTTAAGTCAATGGGTTCTCCTTGAGTATTGCTCCAAATCCGAATCTGTAAACAGTGAATGTCATGTTAGGGATGTCCTCTATTTGAATCTGAAAGTTTATGATTTTTAGAATAGTATTAATATCTGTGTCGGATTTTTCTTGTCAGTCTCTTGTTTTGTCATATTCGTCTGCTCTGTTGATTTAGGCATGAAAAGTCGTATTTTTATCTCTGTTGCTGTTGCTGAAATGCCAAAATTATAAACATGAAAGTTGTTTCTGTATGTGTCTTTAGTTTCTCAGTTAAATATCAGAAATTTCTATGGTAGGATACTATTTTTTATGTAATTGTACATCGGATCGGGTTGATTTTTCCTCCGTCAGAACCAAATTCTTGTTACCGCACTCACCGTAGTTCAAATCTCAGAGCTGTAAAAGAAAACATTTCTTATTTTTATGTCATTTAGCAGTCTGCAAAATATTAGATGTTTCTATGGTGTAATTCTCGTATTACTGCATTAAGTGTTGCATTTGGTTCGGGTCCGTAGACGAAATTCGCCCTTTTTAGGATTTTCTTTAACTTTTAGTATCTAAACCATGTCATTTCGTGAGTTTTAACATTCTAGAATGTTTATCAGAATAGGTAGATGCTCCATACCGAATTTGACAGCATTTGGAATTCATTTGAGGCTCGGTTTAGCCATATCATCAAAACAGGGCCCCGTGGGACCCTGATCCAAGCGAGAATCAAGCGAAATTTGTTATTTTTGATGAATGATAGCATGTCAAAATTCTGATTTTACAGTCCTAAGGTGTTTAGCAGCATTTCATCATGTCTCATCATGCATTTCATCATCATTTGTTTCAATTCGAATTTCAAAATCTCAATTTTACCAAAATTTTCTTCAAAAAACCCTGATTTTAAAGGTGTAACCTTAATATTAGGGGTATTTTGGTCATTTTGACCACAATTTCGAATTTCAAACTATTTTCTACTGAATTTCTTGCATTTACATTATTTCAAATATCAAGAAAGCATGAAAATAGGGTTTATATCCAATTAAGTCCAATAATTTCAGAATATTATTGGAAAATGTTGAAAAAACCCACATATTTGAACTAACCCCATTTCAAGTTTGGCAGGGACATCCATAAGAGGGAGATGAAGTCTGCAATTTCTTTTATTTCATTTATTTAGTGATGTAATAATATAAATTTTGGAATAAGAAATTTAATTTTCTGCTTAGACTGAGATGCATATCATATAGTTTAAATTCCTGCAATATCATGTTTATATGATTCATGCATTTTATTTCAAAAGCACTATGGATGTACACGAATGACACATGCACCAACTCTTAGGGAGTTAATGAACTCAGTGGAGTCCATATTTACGGCCCTAGTCGGAATATGGACGAGACCCAGATCCATCATCTCTCTACCAGTCACATTGAGCCTACACTCTTAGGCTATCTTAAAATGCACATCATATTTCCAATTTTGCAAAGTATTGTGCATTAAATCAATTAAGCTCTGAACATGTTCATGGCCACAGTCAGAATATGTGAAGGATTTATTTTGACTTAATACACATTTTTCCAACAAATTTCTCAGAAATTCTTTTCAAAGTGCATTCATTCACTCATATCATTTGCATCATGAAATCATTGGTTTTCTCATGATTTTCTTAAGAAAATTTCATTCTCAAGAAATCGATTTCTCAAGAAACTCTGAGAATTTTTTCCAAAATTGGTTTTCCCAAGTCAAGTTTTTCCACAGTTTTCCATGGAAAAGATTATTTTCTCAAGATTTTCAAAAGAAGTCTTTCACCCTTCTCAAAGATCAAAATCGATTTCCAAGTGTTTCAAGGATAAGATTCTCAGGATTTGAATTTCCCGAGTGTTGATTTTCCATCTCCAAAGAATTTTCCAATGAATCTCAACCATTTTCCAAAGAAAGCTTTCAAAACTTGGAATTTTCCCTGACAAGCATTTCCCCTTCAAATGTTTACCCTTTTCCTAAGAATTATTTCTACTTTCCCAGGATTTTCATCCATTCACGATTTTCCCAAATCTTCATAAATTTTTCTTGAGATTTTAAGTCCTTTTATCAGATTTTTCTGAGAGATTGATTTTCATCTTTTTCCCGAGAAATGTTTTTCAATTCCAAATATTTTCCAAGCATACATCATGTTTTTTCTACTTTCATTTTCCAAAATCTCATAGCACATGCCTGAATTCTCTGTGCATTTAGGATAGAACACAATTTCGATTAGTTAACTATGTCAAACACAATTTTGGTCCTTGGTTCGATTACCCTTGTTAAAGGCGGCAGAAACGGTCGAACCTCGTACCGACAGGTCGAGCCCCATCCCATGGATTTTTCCGCAATTTTCAAAACGGAGGCGAGTAACTCAAAACAAATTTCCAAAATCCGGTCAAGTTTGAATCGCGGAAGCATTTTCCTCTCTCTCCCGCAAGGGAAGGGAAGACGGGAAAAATTTTGCGACGATAACAGTATGATATGAAACCGATGGAGCAATGCATCTATGCATGCATGATCCAACGGTGGATTAGCTTGCAAAAGATTGGTTCTTTTTTGTTAGTTCACCATGGTTTCATTAGCTAAAGTGTTGCATCTATTTACAATCGATTTCGTTCATTTTTCCAAATGCATTTTCAGTTTTCATCTCCTATGCATGTATTTTCTGACTATTTCCAGCAATGCTATGCCTTTTTGCTTTTGTTGCTAGGTTCTTGGCGTGACCGTGGTCATGGCAGCTTGCTGGGGTGCACCGGACGAGGCTGGGCTCGTCCAACATGCACCCAACACCAGTTGGCACCCAATTGCAGTGCATGCAACACAGCTGGTGCGCTGCAGCCGCCAACACCCTCATTGGGTTTGTTTGGCACGTTGGGTTCAACCTAGACCCAACACGGTGCTGCGGCCATGTGTGGCCTAGGTCACGGTGTGACCAAGCCCCTTTAGTAGTGGAAGCCCTTGGCCTCCGGCGGAAATTTCCTTTTCGTGTTTTTGAATTCGTGGTGGGCGTGCGAGTCACCTATGCGAGTTAGCAGGTTGGGGCCGGCCCATGGCCGGTGCCCAACCCTTTTCTTTCAGCAGTAGTTCAAGCCATGGGTTCTTGTTCATGACTTTAGAGGTTGCACGGCCTGGTCTTGCGGACCAGACCCTTCAGCCAACCTTGTTACACCATGTTTGGAGCTGGGCGCAATGCGGATAGTCCGCGCGCTCAGCATAAAACATCCAAAAATTTTTGTTTAAGTTTCTATGTTTCTTTTTTTTTGAGACTCATCTTGGACTGAAGTGCCGGCCTGAACCATGGGTTCAGACCAGCACTACAGTCCGTTTGGGCCGACTGGTGGGTGAGCCTAGACCCAGCCCGGGCTTGGCACTTGGTGCCGGCCCGGTTTTCCCTTTGTTCGAATCGGGTGCGCGCCACTAGGTGCTGAGCACCCAGCCCCTTTTCTTTTCGGCTAACCTACCTTTGGGATCAGATCTGAACCAAAGTTCAGACCTGATTGTGTTGGCAGCCGGGTGTGGCACAAGGTGCCAACCTTGGTTTTCCACTTGATAGGAGTCGGGTGCCAGCCGTGTGATGCTGGGCACCCAGGCCATGTGTGGCCGACCCTTGTGGGTCCAGGTCTGAACCAAAATGTTCAGATCTGTGAATGTGTGTGGCAGCAGTCTGGTCCTATGGACCAGACTCCTCTGATCGAGCCTCTTAGTACCCATTTTAGCCAGGTTACCCGTGGCTGCCCTATTTTGGCAGTTTGATCCAGTCCCAACCGAGCCATTATGGCGATTTGGTCCAGACTGTGAGTCGGACCAAATTCCCTTGGTAAACCTTGCAGTCTGGTCCGAAGGACCAGACTTACACTTTTTCTGTAAGCCCGCCTTGGCAGCGGGTACGCGATTCACTACCGGCACCCTTGCAGCCCCGTAACCCCATTAAATCGGCTGCCAGTCCTTTTCTTTTAAGGTCAGCACAAGCCTACTTCTAGTTGAACCTTAGTAGGACCAGAATTCACATATTTGTCTTGCCCCACACCCTTTCGCAATTTGGTTAGGGTGTTGGCATGCATGCACATGCCTTAGGAAGCACTGGATTTGCGTAATTGTGTGTATATATATACATAGGTCGATAACCGTGAACCTCGCAACACATACATGCATATATGTTAATGCACGTGATTGAGTATTTTGGTGTGACCGAATGGACATGCGACACTCTCGTGTCCCGTCCAAATGTTTCCTCAGATAATTTTACACTCCGAACTAGGTATGAGTTACTTTGTGTTATTTTACATTCGTCTTGTCAATGGTTTGTTTCAGGTCCGCGGGTGTGGCACCCCGAACCGTGGAAATGCCAATGTAATCCCTATTAGTAGGGTTAATTCCAGAAATTCACTCTTGACACATAAGTGTGTCACAATTCTTAAGGAAAATACTCGTACTTTGGTTTCTGTTTAAATTGACTAGTTGCGCAAGCGGTTGAGCACTATTGCAAAACTCCACGTACACGGAGTTTACGTTGGTTTAAGAACCACACACACTGTTCAGTATTGTTGTATCGGGTCCGCGGGCGCGGCACCCTACACCGTGGAAATGCAATGTTATTCCCATAAGATGGGATTTTGGTTAAATTCAATGTCAACACTTAAGTATGCCAAGTCATGAAATTTCCCTGCGAGAATAATTTCATGTTATGAAAAATGCCAATATTGATGATTAGAGACAACTACTTGAATGGTGAAAATTGATGAAATTTCAGGTGCATGAAATAGTATACTTGCTTGCATGATTCATTGTCTCTCAGAAATGAAAATATATTATGCCTCAGTTCTTATGATTATGCAAAAGTTAAAAAGCATGTGGTACTATTACACTTTGCACGTGGCACATCCTGACACTCGTACAGAGTAGTGCGTACCTCGAATGGTACATTGCTTGAGGCATTGGCAAGTGCACAAGGTGCACTTCCTTCATGAAATGAAAAGACTGAAGCTTGAACACCATAGGGTATGAATGAATGTGATGTATTTTGGACTCACTTGGAGTCTTTGGGCAATGGTCCTTTTGTTGTGAGTGGACTCATATGTGACTATACCCTGAAGTAGAAAAGAAATAATATGGTGTTGTGATCGCTTTCACGAGCGATGTGCTCTTGTTGGTCGTGTGAGGCTGAGCACGTGGATTGGCAGGCCAAGTCCTCGTTTTGCGTACACCGCGGGGATCACGAGGCAAAATCCTCGTTGACAGGTATGATTAAATAATGAGCCTAAGAAAGATAAACCCGCTTTGCCCCATTCACAAAACGGTTCACCTTGGAGAGGGTGGATGATACAGCCCTGAGTGACTTGTCGTTACTACGACACGTGTTTTGACAGGAGCCGTAGCGCCCTTTGGCCTCCAGTCACTCAGAGTCAGGGAGGTCGAGCTTACCTTTTTAGGACCTCACTACTGCAGTAGTATGGATTGCAATCCTTGCCTATGCGAGTGTTTTCTCCCAGCTGTGTGCTGCTAGCAAGAGGTTTACTCGGTCTATAGCATCCCCGGTTACCACACTAGAATTGAATAACAGACACCGGGTGCATGTCTCACAGAATGCGAGGTTCCTTCGCGTACCCGAAGGAGTAACAAGAAGAACTTAAAGACTAACCAATCACAGCTGACATATTGTAGTTGCTACTTTACTTGTTCAGTAGTTTCTCTTCAGTTATTTTACTTGTTGAGCTGTTACTTTAGTTACTTACTTGTTTAACACTTGTTACAGTTCAGTTATTGCTTTGAGTTACTTGCTTTACAGTTACTTCAGTTACGTTACCTGTTTTGCTTGTCACGTACGCACTTACCTAACACAAACCCTCACACTTGTTAGTTCTTGTTTCTGCTTCATGTTAGATTGATATATATATATATATATATATATATATATATATATATATATATATATATATATATATATATATATATATATATATTGTGGTTGTTTCTTCACCACCTCGCAAGAGGCCTGACCCCGTTTTATGGGGATGTAGGTGATGAACAGGTGCAGTGCTGATCCATCGACACACGGTGGAGGCTTGGGGACTCATACTTAAGCTGCAGATCATGTCCCTTGTGGTTTTGGGTTTTTGGGTCTTGGTTGGGATATATTCTTTGTTTTTGAGAGTTGTACTTTTACAATTTGTAAACTTTAAACTGTCAGGTTGTATACCCTCTTTACACTTGTGGTTGTACTTTATTTGCACTGTTGTTTACTTTGTTGCACTCTCCTGTGGCTGTCCAGACTCACGACTTTACCACTTTCCTTACGCCTTGTTTTCCGCTGTTTTTAGCAAAACCTTTCAAAAAAAAAATTCATAGAAAATTCTAAGGTTTTTCCAAAGTCGGGGTTTGGGGCGCCACATTGATAACTTAATATTTTCATATGCAAACTATTCATGACACGATATATTCATTTGAAGCATGCTTTCATTATACAATTTCACATGGAAGTCATAATCAAATTGAAAGTAACTACATGCAAGCATGAATACAATCACATCAAATATTGCAATACATCAAAATCATTCATATCAAACAAATGTCAAATATGTACCTGCAACAAATACACTTTAATATCTCGTTAACTACTACCATGCGTAGCATGAAATCTGTACTCAAAAAATAAGAACGCTTCTATTCTCATACATTAAAATCATGCTCAGCATGATCTCCAAACTCCAACAAAGCAGTCCTAGATATCAACAACTAAGTGAGTTGTGAACAGTAAAGTGTTGCATCCAATAAATTAAATAACATGTGATGCGCTTGCATTACTTACTCACCACAGGTATTTACCCAATTTGCATTATTTTTGTCACTTACTTACCACGGTTGGCGGGGCACAAGCGGGTTCTGTTGAGAAATCTGCAAGAGACACTGTGTTAAAATAAAGTCACCACCTGCCAAAAAAAAACCCAAGGCTAGGTCGCCCTCCTGTCGGAAAAGCAGGGGGTTGGGGGGCAACCCCCTACCCAAATAAAAAAACGACAGGAGGGCATCCCCATACCGAATAAAAAAATGAGGCATGAGAGCGACCCCTACCGAAAAAAACAAACGAGGCAGGGGTCGCCCCCCTGCCAAAAAAAAAAGAGGCACGGGGGCGACCCTCTACCCGAATAAAAAAATGATGCAGGGAGGTGACCCCCTGCCGGAAAAAAAAAGAGGCATGGGGGCGACCCTCTGCCGAAAAAAAAAACGAGGCAGGGGGGTGCCCCCCTGCCGAAAAAAAAAGTGGCAGGAGGGCGACCCCCTGCCTGAATAAAACAATGAGGCAAGGGGGTCCACACCCCCTGCCCGAATGAAACAATGAGGCAGGGGTCCACACCCCCTGCCGAGAAAAACAAACGAGGTAGAAGGGTCGACCCCCTGCCGGAAAAAACAAAATGCGGCAGGGGGCGACCCCCCGCCGAAAAAAATAGAACGTGGCAGGGGGTCGCCCCCTGCCGAAAAAAACCAAATGCGGCAGGGGGCGACCCCCTGCCAGAAAAAATAGAATGAACGCGGCAGGGGGCGACCCCTTGCCGGAAAAAATAGAAGGGGCAGCCCCCCCCCCCCCCTGCTGAAAAAAAAAGAACACTTTATCTGCGACGGGCGACGAAATGGGGGGTGGCAGGCGGTAGACTTGGGAGCGTCGGGCGGCGGGCCGGGGAGTGCATCGATCAGTGGGGCGACGGGCAGGGCGGAATGAGGGGCGACGGGCCGGGGAGTGCATCGGGCGGTGGGGCAACAGGCCGGGGAGTGCGTTGGGCGGCGGGGCGACAGGCTAGGCAGTGCGCCGGGCGGCAGAGGAAGGCGTCGAGCGGCGTCAGGACGGCGGGAGAGAGGAAACAGGAAAAGAGGGAAAATGGCTCTAGTTAGAGATTTACGCGAAAATTAGCGACGACTTTAGTGACGGAATTAGTCCGTCGCCAAGCCATCGTAAATTCACAGGAGTTGTTAGTGACGGAATATTTTTGTCGCTGACGTTGTCGCTAAGTAGCGACAAAAAACCTTTCATCGCCCAATCTGTCGCTAATCGTCGCGTGTGTTGTGACAAAAATGGGCCATCGCTACGTAGCGACGGATTTAGCGACGGGCGGTTTTCGGTCGCTACATCCGTCAATATTAAAATTCTTAGTGACAGATTAGTTTCTCTCGCTAATCCGACACAAAGTTGCGACGGAAAAAATCCGTCGCTACTTTGCATTTTTCTTGTAGTGTTTTTTACCTTCATTAGTACCCAAAATTTACCCATATATATATATATATATATATATATATATATATATATATATATATATATATATAATTTAGTGAAGGCACAAAAATATTGAGCTAGAAATCACAAGGTCAAGCTTTATCGATTCAATCTGACCAAATAGAGTTGTTCAACATAATTGGTTTGTTGAGTATCAGACCTTGGATTTTGTTTTTTTGACAAAAAAATATGGTTTTTTGAGTCATAAAATTTTGGTGCAATGTGGCTTGTTAATTTTTTAAGTCCTTATTAAACCTGCTTACATGTCGGGAGTACACCCAGCTTTGACCTTGTGGCAAGGGACGCTGCCCATGGGTTTCGAACGTGTGATGTCCTGTTGGTGAGTTTCACAAGTTGCCCCTATCAGATGAGGGGAGCCCTGGTAGACAAGTATACTTTTATATATTATAATATTAAAAGTTCTTTTTGATCAATTAATTAAATAATAACAAATCCGTGTCCTCATGTCCTAATTCTTAAAAAAATGTGTATTCAAAACTCATACTTGTATCCAGTCTCCCCATCATTGTTTCCTATGTTAACATCTCTTAAACTAATCAGTTAATAATATAGATAGATAAAAGGTTGATATTTGATGCTATTGAAAGTATGGAACTATTGAGCATAAGTCGCCTTCCTTTCATTTTTATAGTTTTTTCTTAAATTGAATCTTATGGTTTATTCAGTAGAAAATCAGTTTTAATCAACCTCAGGGGTTTTACCAATGTAGTCTGATGGGGTTTTCTCCTTGGATTTATATATATATATATATATATATATATATATATATATATATATATATATATATATATATATATATATATATATATATATATATAATTAAAAATGTTATTAAAATAAGACCCTAAAGAGTGTCCTGCTATGACATAGGTAGGAAATGGATGATGACATAGTGAACGAGCATGCCACCGAGGTGGTATCCCATGTGGTAAGCGGGGTCCTGTGCCAAGCTGAAGGCCCAGGTTCGAATCCCTCTGCCACATGGGTTCTGGTAGGGGTCTGCTTAACCCCAGCTTGCCTTTCAAGAGAGAGAGAGAGAGAGAGAGAGAGAGAGAGAGAGAGAGAGAGAGAGCTTAAAGTTCACTGATTACTAATGGCCTATTTATTTCATACAATTTTGTGAGAAATTGCTGATCTGGCATCCTTTTCTTTCTTTCCCCATCACGAATGAAACAAACGTTAAATCTATGTATATTTAAACATGAAAATTTGAGAAAATAATAGAAGAGATAATAAACATACAGAATAAGTCGTGATAATATTATATTGATACTGCAATAAAATCATTAGAAATTCAAAATACTATTGGTATTTCTTATTATGCGTCTTATATAATATATAAGACAGAGACATTAAATGTCAAAGATGCCCATGGGTGGCGTTCTTTGCCACAATGTGGAAGCTGGGTATACTCTCCAGTAAGCAAGCAGAAGGGACCTCAAGGGAGGCTAGCCAATGTGCAATTGGTGATGGGGGATTTTTGTTTCCTTGGACTAACCAAAAAGCCAAAAAAATAAAAAATAATAAATTTTAAATTAAAATGATTAGGTTTTGGTATGGATATCTGGCGAGTTCATTTAAACTGGAATAAGGTGGGTCCATCCCAAATCCAATTTGTTAAATGGTTGCTTGATCTCGTTTTGATATTCTCATGCTATGATTGGATCAGCATTTTGACCCAGTCACATGTAAAATCACATAAGATAAGGGTTCCATATGGTAGAACATTATGGTCCAGATTGGAGGTGGCTTGGCACTCCAATGGTTTTGAATTGGATCCAACCCATATTATCAATTATATTGTCAGAATCTACCTGAATCAGCCCAAATGCGATTGAAAAGGGGCCAATTTAGGGTAGATTCATGTAGTATATTTTTTATTTTTTAATGACACATATCAACCTCTAGTGAAAAATACCGATTCACAAACGATTAGATTAGATTAGATTCAGAGGTTTTTTTTTTTTTTGAAAACCTATTTACCTACTAAACCTATTTACCCACTAAACCGATTTTAACAACATTGCTCTTGAGAAGGATGAGCGGTGAAGGGCTTGGGAAACAGGACAGCTCACTCTCAGGTCCATTTGCATTGAGAGAGAGAGAGAGAGAGGACAATTTTGGGTTGGATCCAATTTGTTGTATTTAGCATTCTGTAAACAAATAAAGTTCATTGACTCAGTTTTAGGGTATTTGTTAGGGATGGCAGTGGACTGGGGGGAAATGGGCCCCGCCCTGCCTTGCCTTATTTGGACCGAGGATGGCAGACATGAATAGGGGATGGAGGCGGGGATGAAGGTTAAAATCAAAATTCATGCGAAATGGAGGTGGTGATGGACTTATACTTTTCTCTACCCCCACCTTGTCCTCGATCCCTGATCCCCGTTAGTAAAATAACTAAAATGCCTTTAAGGATGGCAGCGGATCGGGGAGAAATGGGGCCCCACCCCGCCTCGCCCTATTTGGACCGAGGATGGAGAATATAAAATGGGGATGGAGGTTAAAATCAAAACCCGTGCAGCGATGGAGGTGAGGATGGATTGCAGAATTTTGAGACGGGGAGGGGGTGGAGACCTTGTCCCCCGCCCCTGCCATCCCTAGTATTTGTTATTCTATAACAATGTTGAACATAAGCCAGGATCCAAATTCTTCAATCTGGTTCTTTCCGATCCAGACAGGTTTCCACAATTGAATCCGTCGTTGGCTCACATGTGCAATCAATGCCGAATGGCTGAATGCAGTGAGTCAAGCATGTGCTTTCCTGTTTGACTCAACTGCCATGTTCTGATTGTTGCTTGATAAAGATACAAATCCATTATAAAAGGTTATCCATATTAAAGAGTCCAGCTTGGTATTGTTGATTCTGTATCCATCAGTTGCCAGTGGATGCAGCGTCACTTTCCTTGCCGGACCTAGCTAATTGATACTTGAATGCATCTAATTACACCCAAATATTATAATAATTTGCAATTTTGGGTCATATTTGTCACTCACTCATCCACTTCTTTAGTGCCTTTTGATTAGGGCTACAAAGGAAATAGATATGGGTTCGGGTCTCCGATTCGGACTAATTTGAAAATGGCTAATACCAAATCTGACTAATCTGATCACAGTTAATCAGACCTGAATTCAGATTCAGATTAGAATTGGAAATTTCTAATAGCAAATTAGAAAATATACATGTAATCAGATTAGGATATTCATCAGAATCAGATATGATCCTTTGGATTCAGTCATAAAATCCTTACCAAATCCAAATCTTATCGGATTCAGTTTTTTTAACTGAATCTTACTAATCGAATTTGGAATTAGATTTTGATAATCCCGACAAGTGAAAACTGGATTTTGGTAATCCCGACTAGTGAAAACTAGATTTTGGTAATCCTGACTAGTGAAAACTAGATTTTGATAATCTCGACCAATGAAAAACTGGATTTTGGTAATCTCGATCAGTGAAAACTGGATTTTGATAATCTCGACCAGTGAAAACTGGATTTTGATAATCCCGATCAGTGAAAACTAGATTTTAATAAATGGGCTCGATCTATGATCAATTTTTTTTGCGATGACTGAGTCTTGCAAAGGATTGAACTTGCAAGCTGGATTTAGAAAAATGAAGATTCTTGATAATTTTTTTTTAATTCATGATTTGAATAGACCATCATAGTTAGTTGTGCATGGTCTGCTTTCAGGATTACCCTTTATCCTGAATGGGTAAGAAAATAGAAAGAGATGATAAAAGTTGATGGTGAAAAAGATCCTCTCAATCTATGTCCACAAGATGTTATGGGCAAAAATAATATTTCAGGATTGTCCCTTATCCTGAATGGGTAAGAAAAGAAAAAGAGATGATAAAAATTGATGGTGAAAAGATCCTCTCAATCATGTATGTTCACAGGATGTTATGGGCGAAAGTAATGTTTCAGGATTGTCCCTCATCCTGAATGGGTAAGAAAAGAAAAAGAGATGATAAAAATTGATGGTGAAAAGATCCTCAATCTTGTATGTCCACAGGATGTTATGGGCAAAAATAATGTTTCAGGATTGCCCCTTATCTTGAATGGGGAAATAAAAGAAAATTTGAAGAGAATTAATGATAAAAGAATTGATTTGATTTTGCCTGCATATGATAATAAAAAAAATGCCCCTGTGTAATGGGAGAAGAATGTTAGAAGAAAGGGTAATAAAAGATCATTGTTATTGAATAAGTCCCTTTGAAGAATACAAAAGATAGAATGAACATTTTAGGTGTAAAATTTCTTCAAATGTAGAGCATTTATATGTTCTCTTACTCTATTTTTCATGTTTTTTATGTGTTTCCTCTTACGCTTCTCACTCACTTCCATTTGTTTTCTCTAAGTTGGCAGTCATCATTTTTTAGATTTTCTTAAAAATTTAATTCTTATACTAAAAAGTCATGAAATTTAAGAATAGTTACTTTTATTTTAGTTTTTATTTGCGTTCTATTTCGATTCTCATTCAATTCTTAATTTTTTTTTTATTCCTTGCTTACTGCTTCCTATACATTTTAAAATGCATCGCTTCTCGCTTCCCATATTGTTTCCTGCTTTCGCTTCCGCTTCCTAGTCTGGCGATCTTGCAATGGTTCCTAAGCTAGTACATGTTGGGGATTGATACATGATGCATTATATCTGCAAATTGATCAATCATAACATGTTTGGATCATTGGAGAGTGATGATGGAGAGAAAATGTACCAATTTGTAGGATTCAGCTAGTCATTTTCTTATTCATGTTTGGTGCTTCTTGTCTACAGCATTTTAAAGATTTACCTGTTCTTTATTCATGTTTGGTGCTCCTTGTCTACAGCATTTTAAAGTTTTGCCTATTCTTTGGTTCAGAGTTGTAAGATTCTGATCTTTTAGTACTATTACAGTTGTGCTTGGATATATGTAGCATTTTTAATGTATAAGTTTGAAGCTGATCTTAAGATGGCAGGACTATCCGATGAGGAAAGGAGGCGCCTTCTGCATTGTGTTGTTGTTGTTGGTGGCCCTACAGGGATAGAGTTTATTGGTGAACTGAGTGACTTCATTATGAGGGATGTGCATGAACGATATGCTCATGTGAAAGATTACATTCATGTCACCCTCATAGAGGTAATCAACTTAATAGTGGAACAGTTTATTCCTTATGTGAATTGTGATCATCTGGAATTTCTATTATTCACCACATCTGATGGTTTGCTCTCCTAATGAGTAGGCAAATGAAATCTTGTCATCATTTGATGTGGAACTAAGACAATATGCAATCAGGCACTTGACAAAGGTAACGTGCGGCATTTGTCATTATGTGGCCACGTGCATTATTTGTACTGTCAAGTGAAATTCTGACATGTAAATGTTATAATTCAGTATGGTCTTCACTTTGTTCATGGGGTTGTCAAAGAAGTGCAGCCAAAGAAAATGGTTCTTAGTGATGGCACGTGCGGCATTTGTCGTTACGGACTACTCGTGTGGTCCACTGGAGTGGGTCCATCACCATTTGTAAAATCTCTTGATCTTCCCAAAGCTCCTGGAGGAAGGTTGGTCACAAATGTTTCTACTCAGTACGATATTTCTGAATGTTGCAATGTGATGAATCTGCATTTCAGTTAAGTGTTTGATGTAATTTTGTTTGCTTGAAGGATTGGTGTTGATTAATGGTTGATAATTCCTTCAGTTGAAGACGTGTTTGCACTTGGTGATTGTGCTGGTTTTGTTGAACAAACAGGGAAGCCAACTCTTCCAGCTTTGGCACAGGTTGGCATTTGTTAGTGTCTTCTGGTGTTTAGAGAATAAAGAAGTAAGCCAAGAGCCTGCTTGACATGCATATACCAAGGACTGATAACTCAGCCTAAAGCTTCTTAAGGCTATCTTGGCATTCAATCAAGATTTTGGGTCAATTTTCTTGATTGAGGGTGTCAATTGAGTCTGCTTTAGACTTGAGACTTTTTTCATGTCTAGAGCTGAGATTTTAGTCCGTCTAAAGTGCCAATATTGCGTAGCCAAAATGGGTCCAATGTCCAATTATGAAATCCAAACGTGGAAAGAATTAAAGAAACTTGGTTGCACAAGATTTTCATCTTTATCCACTCTGCAAGTTCTAAAATATGGAAATGTTAGTTATAATTCTTGTTTATTTGAACGTGTTTTGACACTTGTATCGGTCAGGTTGCAGAGAGGGAGGGAAAATATCTTGCTGGGTTGTTGAATAGAATTGGGAAGCAACATGGGGGGAAAGCATTCTCTGCCAAAGATGTTCCTTTTGGTGATCCTTTTGTTTACAAGCACATAGGTAGCATGGCTTCTGTTGGGCGATACAAAGCATTGGTTGATTTGCACCAAAGCAAGGTATTGTTTCCGCTTCTATTAATAATTTTCTCCCCTCAATATGTAGTATGGTTTCAAGTATCCAAGCATCGGCTGCTTCACATGCTAGATGGTTTTCTATGGTCAGTAATTCCGTATGCTGACGTTTACTTTTAAGGGACAGTCAGTTAGTCTGCTATGGTCAACTTGTACTTGGTTTGTTAAGCCAGAATTGATTGTCATGCTGTCTAATAGATGGCAGGAGTAATGTTGGTGAAGTCCATGTGAGAGTTTATGCGACCTTGACTCTAGATTAATAATGAAAGGGACCATCTAAATATGGTGAATTTTCTGGTTAAGGAGATATTTTTTTACTTGATTCTCTCGGTGACCATATTAGTTCCACTGAGTTGCATCTTTCTGGTTACAACATAATTAGTTTCAAGTGGAAGTGCCAGTGTTATTATCAGATCTATTGACTGGCAGAAGGCTTTAGGACCAAGATTCTGCTCAAGCAAATGTGAATATGTAGACCACCTCTGATCCGGACGCATCGCCATGATCGATATGGGCGTGGTTCCACCTTGTACTGTCCAGTGTGATTTATTACAAACTCCGTGCTGACCTGAAATAAATTAAAATGCACACAAGATTAATGTGCACTCTTGTTTCCTTGCCTTAACCTCAATGAAACTCCTGTCTTGATTTTTTGGCGTCCATTCTGCAGGACGCGAAGGGCTTATCTCTTGTAGGCTTTGTGAGTTGGCTGATTTGGCGGTCTGCCTACTTGACACGTGTTCTGAGCTGGAGGAATAGGTTTTATGTAGCTGTCAACTGGGCTACCACTTTCGTTTTTGGTAGAGACAACTCAAGGATCTAATCGCCAGCTTGCCAAGTGATCACCTCGAAGATGGCAAGGTATGTCACTTAGACACGCCTAAAAGGACACATGACACACTGTTTTTGTGTAATTATCTGTTAAGAGTAGTGTGTAAGGGGACCCGACACAGTAGTAAATTGGAGGGTCCTTGTGACATGGATGGTCGGCTATTAAGTTCCTGTCTGGTGAACTCTGTTAAGGTTTATTTCTGTTTGTCATGAGCTGAAGCCTGAGATCATCTATCTCCAACTTGTCATGAGCTAGAAACTTTTCGACATTTATTTCTGTTTGAAAATTGATATTCAGTGAATCACTACGGATTACCTACTCTGCATTTCAACTGAAATGAAAATGTTCAATTTATTGAGCCTTTTGATGCAATCAAATAGATTGCACTGAGGGCGCCATGTGAGGAAAATGCAGT
Organism: Nuphar pumila; assembly: GCF_984573655.1. NCBI lineage: Eukaryota > Viridiplantae > Streptophyta > Magnoliopsida > Nymphaeales > Nymphaeaceae > Nuphar > Nuphar pumila. The sequence continues at coordinate 36,909,101 of NC_143254.1, forward strand.
TCAAATGAAGGAAATAACAAGCATGATACAACAAAAATAAAATGTATTTGTGGTTATTTGATTTTTAATAAACTGTTAGGGGGGTTTGCCTAACCCCAGCTTGCCTATCAAAAAAAAAAACCAAGCAGACGATTTAAACCTTTAAGATGGTAAAAATATGGGGTGGCTTTGGGTGAAAATTCTGTTGGAAAATAAATTTACAGCAGCTTATTACCCATTGAGGGTCGTGTTAAGGAACAAGTGTATGTCCATTGTCTAAGGGAAAAAAAATAATTGAGGTAATGTTTGCTACCTTTGGGTAAGGAACACTTAGTGAAAAAATGTAATATTTTCTTTAATTTCTTTTGCACATCTGGCCTTTAGATGTGGTCTGCATATTAAGTTTAAGTTTAGTAAAAGTTGGGCTTTGGATGGAACATGTTTTTCTGACATATATGTCAGATTTTACGAGGGTTGAAACATTAATGACCTATAAATTACCAAATTTTTAAACCTCAAGAAAACATATTTTTATGTCAAAAAAATTATGATCCAAAGGTAAATTCCTACTATTTTAACCATGCCATCTATCAGGTCGAATCTAGTCGCATTCATGAAGTCAAATCTGGTAAAAAAAAAGCTTTAGTTCCAACTAGAGGGTTCCTTACCCACGACACGAGGGTAGCCCACGTTATTCCAAAACAATATTAGCAAAAATGTTATGTTAAAAATAAGAATTCTGTTTTTTATCATGAGGATCAAGAAAACCACAACTGGGAACAAAGACCTAATCATAGGTGCTAGCTATGCCTGCCGTACTTAGGGACTGTGTAAACTTGTGGTGCACCCTTTGCCCCCGGGGAGCCACTTGCTTCACCCAAAGGTCATAATGTAGGAGCCACTTGCTTTAGTAAAAGCTAGGGTTAATGCCTTTGCTCTTTCTTATGTGCGAAGGTTGGATGCTCTTGATAATGGAACCCTAACCTATAACACCCTGATCTGGGATATTAGGAGTCCGAGTTTGGTTGGTATTACTTTTCAAAGGGAAATACTTTAAAGTTCACACAGAGAAAACGTGGCTAAAAAAAATCTTTTTATTTCCATAACCAACTTTTTCTTTACAATGTTCATCATTCATAACAAAGAAAAGCAATTACATCTTTATTCAATGACAAGAAAATAAAATCTACCAAGTACTCTGCTGATAACGAAAAAGCTACTCACGTTCTATTTGTGTTAATATGTCTAGAACCTACAGTTGTAATTAAACATTAGGGATGAGTCTACAACCTAGTAAGAAATAATTATAAGCAAATAAACACTTAAACTTACAACTGTAGTGAGCTCTAAGCTCCTAGTCTTAGTTTAATTTTTGACACACCACACAAGTTGATATATTTTAATTACCCCCATTAACTTTCTCAACACTCTCTTAAAACAACTATCACTAGGTCGGCTATACCGATCATATCCATCTATAAGCGTAGCAACCCCATAGAATATCTCAATTCTACATGTTGGCCAGACAATGAACCATACACTCTCAGTGGTCTCCGGACCACCAGGCACTGCAGTGAACCACCACGGAAACCCCACCAGTAGCTAGCCGGGAGGTCAAACTCTTAATCTCGGTATGATTCATGCTACATCCTAACCATGATGATTATCAACCATCAATGGTCTCCTAGAGTCTCAATCCTGATGTAAGTGTAATCCTAAGTCATGACTAATTTCAACACATTGAATCATATTCTCAAACTCGTCATACACTCATTCTCTCACGAGTAATGTTGTGAACTGTTCACAATGAATCTCATTCTTAAATCTCATGATGACTTTAGGACTCACACATCTCCCACTAAGTACGCAAAGATGTAAGGTCTCTACATCGTTAAATCACCAACGGTGCACTCTCTGTGGTGGCTGCACTCTAGCCGCGAACTAGGTAGCCCTTGCCACAGATCGCCACTTCTGGGATTTAAGGGGTTATGCATGTTGATCTCAACACATCTATTCATACAACATGAATAGACTATATGGGACTCCATTAATCTCATCACAATGCATGATATTAATGAACATTTAGACATGCAATCACAAATACAATCTCTTTCACTCATGCAGGATACGCCACAAATAACATGAATATCACAACCACGTCTATAAAATCAACTCATAATGTCAAGCATGATAATTTTTATGCATGTCATGGTATCACTCGAAAGCTATCACACTATTCATATTAATACATAATATCACAATAACATGCAACGTAAAATGTTTATTCACTTCTAAAATTACTTATAATATCCCTTACCTTGAAGGTGAATCTATACTCTCCCCAAAAACAAGTCTCACGAAGCTCTAACAGTATGATCTGGTTATACAATATGTTCAGATTAATGCATAAAACTTTACACGTTATTCTTAAATTACCAAAATACCCTTTTCGAATTTATTTATGAACCCTCAATTTTTGCATCACTAATTTGATAAAATTTCATAGACTAGTAGGTTCATTTCTACGATACGAGTCTAACACATCAAACCTCACTCGATCCTGAGTTCGAGGTGCAAAGTTATGTCCATTTTATCAAAATAAAGATCTCGGGTACCCAAAAGGGTATTATGGTTATTTCAGATTTCGATACAACTCGAGACTATCTTGCGATCCGATTCAGATCCATTTCTGATCTGGATCCAACCCTGCCTGCTTGGATTCAGATCCATTACTCATCTAGAACCAGAACAGTCTGACTGGATCCAGAATGGTCTGACTGGATCCAAAATATTCTTACTGGATCCAAAAACTATCTGACTGGATCCATGACAGTTTGATCTAGACCCAGTTTTGATATGGATCCAGGATTAATCCAATCAGGTCCATAAAAGTTAGTCTGGATCCAGAATAGGTTCAGATCAAACTAGATCTAAACTGAGAACCTAGATCCAGTTAGATCAAACTAGTTCAGCCTGACTCGGGTTTATCTAAACCGGTTCAACTCAGACCCGATTTTGTCTGAACAGATTCCTGAAATTCCACTAGAGGGGGGGTGAATAGTGAAATATGATTAAGATCGATAATATAAAAAAACAGAATGCAATAAGGCACAACACAAGGCACAAAATTTATACTGGTTCGGTCAATTCCCAGACCTACATCCAGTCCCCAAGCAAACCACTTGAGCTTTCCACTATAACATCCGAGTCACCGGATAAATAGTACAACACCCTCTTCCTCAGAGGTCTTCTTCTCTCAACAGAGAAGGGAAACACCCTCTTTCACAGAGGTCTTCTTCTCTCAACAGAGAAGGGGCACACCCTCTTTCACAGAGGTCTTCTTCTCTCAACAGAGAATGACAACACCCTCTTTCTCAGAGGTCTACTTCTTTCAACAAAGAAGGGATACAGTGAATAACAGAAAATTACAATACTTCCTATAGAACCTTCAGAATGATATGAATGCACGAATGAAGGATTCTCAGAATGTTCTGTTCTTTTCACTCAGAAGATACTCTTTGTCAAAGAGTTATTCTTGACTTTTTCTCTTTCTTTTTCTTTTTCAAGGCTCTCTTTCAAATATCGAATAAGAATTTTTCTCGTTGTAAGCTCACATGTCCATTTTGAAATAAGTAATTTGATTGTGTTTATATAGCCTTAAAAAACTAGTCGTTGCCTTTTTGAAATGATAGTCTTTTTGGGATGTGAGATGTCAAGTCATTTCAAAAACCATCTTTATGGATGTTCGAAAAAGTCTTCTTTCCATAAAAGTAGTATATGAGGTACACTAGTCGTTGTAAAATTTTAGGTATTATATAGTTTATGTAAAAAGTCTTTTTCTTACAATAGTACATTAAACGTTGGATGTGTAAGCTATTATGTAGTTTTGTCTCTATTCTAATTAATGATTTGTAGTACTTAAGTATTTTATTTAGAAATTGTCACTCCTTTACTTAAATGAGTGTAAGTACAATAAATGCTTTGAGATCTTTATTTGTAACTAGTCATATCAAGAATTGCTTTATGATGTGCATTTCAATGTGTACAGAGAGGATGAAGTCTTCAGCAAGTCGACATTCTTGAGTGGGATTAACCTAATTATTTCTAACAAGATTTTTAGATGAGGTATTTAATGTTTTACAAAGAGAATGATCACTTCAAGTAAGTCGACATTCTTGAGTTTGTAAAAAGGTAACTAAAGTCTTTTCAAAACATATTATATTTGTTTTTCTTTGTCTAGCCGATTTCAATGTTTTGTCTTTTTCTTACTTATTTAAAATCATTACTTTTTCAAGTTGTCTTGTTTATGATGGAAGGTACAATTATTACTTTTTGAAATCATGAGCTAATCTATCATGTCAAAATACCTTTTTCATAAAGGGTTGCAAGAGGGTATAATTATTGGTTTTCAAAAAGGCGTTTTTTGAAACTATCGTATACTTTTATGAAATATAGCTTTTGGGAATGAGTGACTTTTATGTAATATGCAATATGCATGCTTCTGAAGGTTCTGTTACATATGACTCAAAAGAAGAAAAAAGTCTTCATCTTGAGGAAGCCGATCTCTTTAAATGATCTTTAAGAACACATGGCTCAACAAGTTTTTTCTTCAAGAAGTATGATTGCACCACGGTTGTATTTGAACATGAGGTCTCTATCCCTTTATGATGAGATATCCTTGCATCAAATACTCGTTAGATACATGGCAAATCATATTTAGTCATAATATAACATTTTTCAAGAAGACATAGTATCATATCAAATATGATAGTGTATCATATTGTGTGTCATCAAAATATGGTTTCTCAACAATTCTCACTTGAATCGGTTTGGTCTGAACCGGGTTGGTCCAAACTGATTCAGTTCAGACTGATCCGATCTGAACCGACCCATATAAACTAGTTTGGGTAGATCTGGTTTGGTATGAACCGGTTCAACCCGAACCGATTCAACCAATATATATATTTTTTTGAACCTGGTCTGTCTTGGTCTGGGTGAAACTCAAACCGACCCGATTCAGTCTGGGTCACACCCAGACCGACCAGTCCCTTTTGTTTTTTTGACCCGACCTTAGGTGCGGTCTGAGCGCGACCCAGACCGACCCAATTCGGTCTGGGTCACACCCAAACCGACCCTCGGTCTATCTTTAAAAAAAAAATGAAAGGGGGAAAACCCCATTAATTTACAGAGAGGGGGGCGGCCACCGGCCGACCCTCTTCTTTGTACCCAAGAGGTACAAGTCGGCATCCAGTGTCGGTCGACCCTCCCTGCGACAGAGGGATCGACCAACGGCGTCGACCGACAAACCCTCCCTCTCTTTCTCTCTCTTTCCCATCTCTATTTTTTTTTGTTTCCTATGTAAATTGCCGACAGCCATGGCTGCCGACCCTTACTCACCGAAAAAAGAAAAGAAGAAGAAGATGAAGAAGGAGAAGGGGAGGAGGTACTCACCAAACTGCCACTATCGCCGTCGCCGGTAAGTGCTCGTCTCTCACTCTCTTTGTCACCCTCTTTGAGCTTCCTCTTGCTCGAGTGAGGGGAAAGGCGCACCGTGAGGGCTATTTATAGCCCTCACGGTGGGGTGAGGATAACCCTCACCCCCATGTCGATCGTGGGGGGTGAGGTTTATCCTCTCCCCCCCTCATCGCAGATTGGAGGAAGGGGGTTCCCCGATTTTTGAGGAACCGCCTTTCTCTCCCCCCCATTTTTTTAATGTTTATCCCCTCCGATGACTTTTCCATAAGGAGTTTACATAACCGCCCATCTAGTAGCCAAGGCCCCTCTCTTAACTTATACTACGCCAAACCCCTTAGAGCTAAAATACAGGTTAAGGCCAGTAAATGAGTTGAACGAGCCGAGCTTGAAGTGTTCAAGCTTGACTCATTCTTGTGATGAGTCAAGCTGAGTTCAAGCTCATAATTAACATGAGTTAAACGAACCAAGTTTAAGTTGGCTTGTTTATAGAAAAAATACATATGTTTAGAGCTAGAAGAAATAAAATTACAAAAAATACTTATAAAAAAATGTGTAATATATATTAAAATATATATTTTTAATACCTAACGAGCTTATACAAGTAGTGTGGAGCCAAGTACCAATTATTCATATTCAGCTTGCCAGGTCTATTTTACGCAGTTTGAATGAGAACTTTATGACATGAACATAATATATTATATATAGGGTAAATATTGGCTACTAACGAAGGTACAAAACTAATGAGCTAGAAATCATAGGTGCAAGTTGTATCGACTCAATCTAACCACATAGATGTGTTCAACATGATTTGTTTGCTAGGGATCAAGCCTTGGATCATGCTTTTCTGATTGTAAAAATGTGATCTTTTGAGTTATGAAATTTTGGCACATTATAGTACCCTTGATTTTTGGACTCCTTTAAAAACCTAATTACTTGTCATAATCACATGATTCAAAACAAGTTTCTAATTAAACAAACCATGTAAATCATATCCCTAATATTTGATCTACAAGAAGTAAGAAATTTTTTGAATTAAAATGTGATTTCTACTCATTAGTAGGCAATATTTACTCTGTGTGTGTATACATATATATGTGTGTGATGTGCCTGTATGGTGGGCATGCAGCAACCTGCCTTACAACCATCCATCTAAGTATTTCTCAAGATGAGCGTGGTTTCCATCTCAAAAAAATGTTGAGATGGATGGTCAGCCGTAGTGGAACATGCTAAGGATGCAGCTCCGCTACATAAAAAGTGACCTCACGACCAAAGCTTTTGCATATGTGGCATCACTGTCCGAAACAAAATCTTTTCCAAAAACAGTTGTGTTAAACCGCTTCTGCCTTTTTGTACAATATTTGATACAGAACACCAAGACTTTGTAGAGGTGGCAGCACGTGGGAGCTAGCTTTATCTTTATATTATTCATGAAAGAGTGTCTATTATTTGTCAAGTTCAGAGTTGTTGTTACCAGCTGCAAAAGCATCCTTTCTTTTCACCAAAATATTTTTTCTCTTTTATGTTTAATTTCAAAAATGTCCCTGAATTTGTACTCTTGTGTGTCAGGCTTGATTTTTGCATTTACTCTTAAGGTTACTCCAATGAATTGCATCATAGTGGGATGGTGTGGTTACAAGCTAAAGTTGGTCTCAGATTATGAACCTAAAGCTTCAGCCTGCATCTCACACTTTTTTTATGGGCAAGCTGAGGGACAGGGATATAACCACATGGGATTCGATCCTAAGACTCATTGGTTATGATACTGCATCCTTAACCATCCAGCTATCTCATTCGTCCCCTTCTTCAAAACTTTTAATAAATGCCCAAAAATGTTGGCATACATAACTTTTAGAATTTGAAATACGGTTATGGTGGGTTTTATGGTCTTCTGAAAATATGATTGATATTTGTGAATATGCTACCACTGTGGTGGTTACCCATGTGGTCAGCAGGGTCTTGTATCCAGTTGAAAGTCTTAGGATCGAATGCTACTGGTGCATGAGGGCTGTCATTGCTTTAGAACTTGATGATGATTCATGAACATGTTTACGAGTACCAGCATACTTATGGAGCCTTAAATTCAAGGTGAAAAAGTTTAAAAAACATAATTTTCCACTCATCATGCAAAAATTACAAAAATGTCTAAGAGTATTGAAAAATGTCAAAGAGTATTTTTCTCCATGTTGGAGACAGGGTTTTTCTCTCCTTTTGTCATAGACAAAAAGGAGGGGATCAGAGTAAGGTTATTACAGACCGAAAAGAATAAACAGTTAAAGTTATTACAGACAACATGAATAAAGAGTTCATTTTGAGGGGTGAAACTTCCGGAGTAATGCATCTAGGCCGCTTTGTAGTGAGGTTTGATTCTTGAGAAGTAAATCCTGGGTGTTCTGAACATTGACAATAGCTGAGAAGATGTCAATGTCAGAAGTGGCTGCTTGATCTGCTTCTTGAGGGCCTTCATCGTCGGAGTTTTGGTGAGAGGATTCGTCTTCATTGAGAGAGGAATCATCAAATATACGGTTCGAGTAATAGACGACATCGGTTGCAAGAGGAATATGGAAGAATTCAAGAATGAGTGTAATGAAATATCCAAAGGGAAGAGACTTAAAGGAACGAAAGTTGATCATGTTGTTGAATATGATACTGGACCACTTGATGGGAAAGGCAGAGAAAATGGCATAAAGAAGAAGGGAGACTTCATTTGTAATAAACCCCCTAGAGGGTGACTTGGGGACTACGTTGGAGGAAAGAATTTTGGACAACAATAGAGCATGAGGTTTGAGATTGCTTTCATGCCATTGGAAGTGAGTGAAGCGAGTGGAGAGGAGGATTTTCTGAAACACTGAGTGATCGAGAGGAACAATGTTGGGAAGCTCAATCCCGTAGGAAGAAATGTTCAGAATGTTGCCTAACTGAAACATGTCGAAGGAGAAAACTTTTTCATGCACCATGGAGGTGATAGAAGAGTGATCATGGTCGACAGAAAGGTTGGTATAGAATATTTTGATGAGATGAGGATAGATGGACATTAATTTTGGAGAGGTTAGAACAAGAATAAGTTCGGAAAGAGAAGTTTGTAAGTCAAAAGCTGGAAAGGCTTCAAGGTGAACCAACTTTCCTGGTTGGATGGTCATGGAGTTTATGGAGTGAAATGTGTGGATGAGATCCGAAAATCTCAACTTCGAAGCTTCAAGCATGTCGGATGTGGAAGAGGATGCCATTGTAGGTATTGAAAAGGAGAGGAGAGACTCAAACAAAAGAAGTACTTGGAAAGGAGGATGTCTAGTATGAGGATAGAGAGGGGCGAGTGAGTGGTGAGGGATGAACCATTCTAATAAATAGAAGGAAGAAAATAATTGTGATATGAAATGAATGACATTTGAAGTGAATGATTTTTAGATTTTAGTTGAATGAAGAAATTCGTGAGTTGTAGATTGAGAAACTTGTGAATGATAAATCAAATCAAATAGTGTATTATATTAGTGTGAATGAAAAGAAGGACATAGTTTTGAATAACTTTTCTATAAAGAGAAAAAACTTTTCTATGGGAGAGGTTATCGAAGTGTGAGATGTGTCATGTATTGAGTATGGAGTATCCTATTACACTTGGATTTTAAAGATTTTCGTGAAGTGAGGGGATGTAAGAATAGTTATAGAGTGAAGGAAATAATGGCCTAATAAAACAAACAGCTTTTTATACAAAATTTGTACTTTATGTGAAAGCATTCTAAATTTGTGAAGAATAAGATGTGAATAAGACAAACAAGGACAAATGAGTGAGATGCAATAATTTCTAATTTAAGAAGTATTTTTATAGGTATGCGTGGAAGGAGTGTGAATAGTCATAAAGAAGAGTGATGCGATATACGAATTTGTAGAGAGATAATAGTGGTAAAAAAAAGACAACAAACACTTGATGTATGACATAAAGTAAAGTTATGAATTGATGTTTTGCTTAAAAATAAATTTTAAGAGGTCAAGGGTCACGGATGGAGTCTCACTTCGTATGAGAGAAAAAAAACAAGAGACAAGTTTGTCGAAAAAAATGTGAAGGATGAAAGGATGATAATAGATTTTACTTAGGATATGATATAAAAGCTGATGTAGTAAAATTTTACGTGAAATATAACAGCTTGATTTTGAAAAGGTGGTGAAAAAGATAAGAGGGATAAACACTCGATTTATTTAATATAAAGGTTAGTGAAATGTCTTGATAGGAGGAAAGGAAGTCACGAAAAGGGATATATCGTTTGAAAATATAAAGAAAATAAAATAAATGAGGGACACAATATCATGTTGAAGCTCGGCTAGCTTATCGTAAGAGAGGTTTTCATAAGAAGACAAAAATGATAACAGGTGTTATGAGATGAGTGATGTGAACAAAGTCATGATAGCTTTACTTAATATAAATTGTTCTTATGGATATGAGTGAAAAGGAAATAGGACAAGGAGTTATTATTGATGTGTACTTGAAAGATGACAAGTTGAAAGACATAAAGAATGTGTCATGATGAATGTGTTTTTATGAGTCTTTAGAGTATACGTGAATATAGTTCGACTTTGAGAAAAAAATACATATAAAAAAAATCGATAAGAATAAAATTTTAATAGAACTCATAAGATGTTTTAGTCTTAATAAGTGTGATTAATTATAAGTCACTTAGTTTGCATATTCCTAATTCTCTTCTAATTCGTGTAAAGTCTTCATGTTTCAATGGTTTAGTGAAGATGTCTGCTAACTGTTGATTAGTGGGTATGAATTCGAGTTTAATTATGTTGTTTAAGACTTGTTCTCTTAAGAAGTGGTGTCTTATTTGAATATGCTTAGTTCGTGAGTGTAAAATAGGAATTTTAGATAAGTTTATAGCACTAGTATTATCACAGAAAATAGTTGTATTTTCAAAATTTAAACCAAAGTATTTTAAAGTTTGTTTCATCTAGATGACTTGAGTGCATGCTAGGCTGGCAGCTATGTATTCAACTTCAGTAGTAGATAAAGATACACAGTTTTGTTTCTTACTGAACCATGAAACTAGTGAGTGCCCTAGCATATGACATGTTCCACTTGTGTTTTTTCTGTCAGATTTACTTCCAGCAAAGTCAGCATCGCTGTATGAGATTAAATCAAATGTTGAAGATTTTGAATAGAATAATCCAAAATCAACTGTGTCTTTTAAATATCTCATTATTCTTTTTACAGCTTTAAGATGTGATTCTTTTGGATTTGACTGAAATCTAGCACACAAGCAAACACTGAACATAATATCTGGACGGCTAGCAGTTAAATAGAGTAGTGATCCTATCATACCTCGGTATACCTTTGTGTCTACAGACTTACCATCTTCATCTTTGTCCAAAACAGTAGTTGTGCTCATAGGAGTATTCTTTAAAGCAGTTGAGTTCATGTTGAACCTCTTTAAAAGTTCATGAGCATACTTGGATTGATTGATGAAAACTCCATCCTTAGTTTGCTTAATATGCAGTCCAAGAAAGTAGGTGAGTTCTCCCATCATACTCATTTCAAATTCTTTCTGCATGGACTTAGAGAAATCTTCACAGAGAGTGCTGTTAGTAGATCCAAAGATGATATCGTCCACATAAATTTGAACAATAAGGGTATGATTATTCACTATTTTCACAAATAGAGTAGAGTCTGCTTTGCCTACGAAAAAACCAGTTTTTAATAAAAAAAGTTTTTAGTCTGTCGTACCAAGCACGAGGTGCTTGTTTCAAACCGTATAGGGCACGTTTTAGTTTAAAAATATGATCTGGATATTGTTCATTTTCAAACCCTGGAGGTTGTTTTACATGGACTTCTTCATTTATAAAACCATTTAGAAATGCACTTTTAACATCCATTTGATATAGTTTGAAATCCATATAGCTTGCATATGCTAAAAACATTCTAATAGATTCAAGTCTAGCAACAGGAGCAAATGTTTCATCAAAGTCAATACCTTCCTCCTTGTTGTATCCTTGAGCTACTAGTCTTGCCTTGTTTCTTATAATATTACATGTTTCGTCTAGCTTGTTTCTAAAGATCCATCTTGTCCCAATGATCTGATGATCCTTTGGTCTTGGTATAAGATCCCAAACATCATTTCTTTGGAATTGATTCAGTTCTTCAGTCATGGCTAGCATCTAGAACTCATCGATGATGGCTTCATCAATCTTCTTAGGTTTAAGTTGAGAAATGAAAGCCATGTTTGCAATTCGTTCCAGCTGAGCTCTAGTTTGAACCCCCTTGGTCAGGTCTCCCAAAATCTGCTTTTGAGGATGATCTCTGATTTCAACAAATGTTCTTTGATGATCATCTTCATTTGATTTAGCTGCGTTATCTAGGAATAAATCTGTACTCTCAACATCATCATCGTTAGTCTGCTTAAGAACAAATTCATTAATAGATTCACAAAAACTGACATGCATAGATTCTTCAATAGTATATGAACTCTTATTGAAAACTCTGTATGCTTTACTATGACTTGAATATCCTAAGAATATGCCTTCAACAGATTTAGCATCAAATTTATCCAGGCTATCTTTTGTGTTAAGGATAAAACATTTACATCCAAAGACTTTAAAATAGTATATTCTTGGAGTTCTGTCATAGAATAATTCATAGGGAGTTTTGTTTAATAAGGGTCTGATAAGAACTCTATTTGTTATATAGCATGCAGTATTAACAGCTTCTGCCCAAAAAGATTTAGCAAGATTATTATGTTGGAGCATAGTTCTAGCAGATTCCTGTAGGGTTTTATTCTTTCTTTCTACTACACCATTTTGAGGTGCAGCCTTAGGAAAGGCAAAGTTATGAGAAATACCATGCAAGTTACAAAAATTTATAAAAAGTTCATTATCAAATTCTCCTCCATGGTCACTACGGATTTTTACAATAGAACAAGATTTCTCATTTTGTAATTTCTTACATAAAATTTCAAATTGACAAAACGTATCACTTTTGTTTTTCAAAAATATTACCCAAGTAAATCTTGAGTAATCATCTACTATGACAAAAGCATATTTATTATGATTAAGACTAGCTACTCTAGAAGGACCAAAAAGATTCAGGTGGAGAAGCTCTAAAGGTCTTTTGCTTGAAATGATGTTTTTTGATTTGAAAGATGATTTTAACAGTTTTCCTAGTTGACATGCATCACAAAAATAATTCTTTTTAAAAGATATATTGGGTAACCCACGTACTAACTTATCTTTAGCTAATTTAGACATGTATTTGGAGTTGACATGACCCATTCTCATGTGCCATAAATGTTGAGAATCATTATTAGTTATAAGACAATGTTCAGTAATGTTTTCTAGGTATAATTCACATATATTATTTCTTCTTATACCTTTTAAAATGATGTTTTCGTTAGTAGCAGCTATAAGGCATGCATCATGTTTGAAGCTAACATTATAACCTGTGTCACACATTTGACTAATACTAAGAAGATTATGTTTTAAGCCTTTAACAAGGAGAACGTCTTTGATAAGAGGTTTATCAATATTACCAATACCAATTATCAAACCTTTGTTGTTATCTCCAAAGGTGACAGTTCCTCCTTCTTTATGATGAAGAACAACAAAAAGATCTGGATGTCCTGTCATGTGTTTTGAACATCCGGTGTCTAGTATCCATCTGTTCTTCTTCTTTAGAGCCTGCAAAACATTAAGTAAAACTTCTTTTTGGTACTCAGTCGGGTTCCTTTTTGTTAGACTTTGGAACCCATATCCATTTTGATTTGGGTTTATTTATAACTTTAGAGGAGTTCAAGGAATTAAAAATATAATACTCCTTTTTAGGTTCATAAGAACCTTTGACAAAAGTGGTCTTTTGATTCATACAAGAAGATTTGTTGAAATGACAGTAGTCAATACCATTCTTGTAGAAAGAGACTTTTTGAGAGAATAAGAGTTTATCCAGGTTCTTTTTTCCTTTAGTAAACTTGAAAACCGTTTTCATAAGGTTCTCAGTTTTACTTTTTAATTCTAAAATTTCTACTTGCAGATTTTTAGTCTTTGAGCTAGTAGAAGAGATTTCAGAAGTAATCAAAAAAAATTTCTTTTGTAACTCAGAATTTTCAATACTAAGTTTTTTATTATTCAGCATAAGCTCTTGATTTTCAGATTTCAAATATTTATTTTTGAGAATCATTTTCCTTGATTCTTCAAAAAGTTCTTGAAAAGCATTTTGAAGTTCTTCAAAGGAGAAATCAAGGGATTCACTTACAGAGTTTTCTGCCATGAAGCACATGTTGGCAGTTTCTGTTTCAGCATCACTTGACTCTTCACTTGTGGATGGTTCTGAATCATCCCATTGAGCATGCAGAGCCTTTTTCTTGAAGAACCTCTTATTTGGTTCTTCAGTCTTGGATTTTCTTTTAAGAAGAGGACAATCACGTCTCAAGTGACCTGGCTTATTACACTGATAGCACATAGAGTCTTCCTTAGGGTCTTTTCTTTCCTTGTGCTTATTTGGAAGCCGGTTCCTTCTCATAAAGCGCTGGAATTTTCTGGTGAGTAGCGCAATTTCAGATTCTTTTTCTGAATCCTCATTCTCAGAAAGAGCTGGGAAGGCTAGAGTTTTCTTTAAAGGTTGTTCCTCTTCCCTTCTTTCTTTCATATGGACTTCATAGACCATAAGATTGCCTATTAAGTCGTCCAAGGTAAGTTTGGATAAATCTTGAGCTTCTTCAATAGTAGTAGTCTTTTTCTCTCAATCAGTTGTGAGAGATCTCAAGATTATCTTCACCTTATCTGTCTGGGAATGGGTTACACCCAGAGATTTCAGATCGTTAGTGATGTTGGTGAATCTGGTGAACATCTCTGTGATGGGTTCATCTTTGTTCATTTTGAACAGCTCATATTTTCTGACAAGAGATGAGATTTGACTTCTTTTACTTTATTGGTTCCTTCATGAATAACCTCCAAAGAATGCCAAATATCATAAGCCGATTCACAAATAGATATTCTATTGAATTCATTTTGATCAATGGCACAATATAAAGCATTCATAGCCTTTGCATTTAAATTTGCCATTTTCTTTTCTTCATCAGACCATAAGTTATAGTCTGCGGATGGAGATGTGTATGGATGCTCAACAATTTTCCATACAGCAAAATCTATGGACTTGAGAAATATAGCCATTCTGCATTTCCAGTATCCATAGTTGGAGTCGTTGAAGAAAGGAGGACGAGATGCGTGTTGACCTTCAATATCACGAGCATAAGAGGTAGATGTCATATGTGCTGGAAGACTTGTTATGTCGAAACCAGCAAACCTGCTCTGATACCAAATGAAATTCCACTAGAGGGGGGGTGAATAGTGAAATATGATTAAGATCGATAATATAAAAAAAACAGAATGCAATAAGGCACAACACAAGGCACAAAATTTATACTGGTTCGGTCAATTCCCAGACCTACATCCAGTCTCCAAGCAAATCACTTGAGCTTTCCACTATAACATCTGAGTCACCGAATAAATAGTACAACACCCTCTTCCTCAGAGGTCTTCTTCTCTCAACAGAGAAGGGAAACACTCTCTTTCATAGAGGTCTTCTTCTCTCAACAGAGAAGGGGCACAACCTCTTTCACAGAGGTCTTCTTCTCTCAACAGAGAAGGACAACACCCTCTTTCTTAGAGGTCTACTTCTTTCAACAAAGAAGGGACACAGTGAATAACAAAAAGTTACAATACTTCCTATAGAACCTTCAGAATGATATGAATGCACGAATGAAGGATTCTCAGAATGTTCTGTTCTTTTCACTCAGAAGATACTCTTTGTCAAAGAGTTATTCTTGACTTTTTCTCTTTCTTTTTCTTTTTCTTTTTCAAGGCTCTCTTTCAAATATCGAATAAGAATTTTTCTCGTTGTAAGCTCACATGTCCATTTTGAAATAAGTAATTTGATTGTGTTTATATAGCCTTAAAAAACTAGTCGTTGCCTTTTTGAAATGATAGTCTTTTTGGGATGTGAGATGTCAAGTCATTTCAAAAACCATATTTATGGATGTTCGAAAAAGTCTTCTTTCCATAAAAGTAGTATATGAGGTACACTAGTCGTTGTAAAATTTTAGGTATTATATAGTTTATGTAAAAAGTCTTTTTCTTACAATAGTACATTGAACGTTGGATGTGTAAGCTATTATGTAGTTTTGTCTCTATTCTAATTAATGATTTGTAGTACTTAAGTATTTTATTTAGAAATTGTCACTCCTTTACTTAAATAAGTGTAAGTACAATAAATGCTTTGAGATCTTTATTTGTAACTAGTCATATCAAGAATTGCTTTATGATGTGCATTTCAATGTGTACAGAGAGGATGAAGTCTTAAGCAAGTCGACATTCTTGAGTGGGATTAACCTAGTTATTTCTAACAAGATTTTTAGAGGAGGTATTTAATGTTTTACAAAGAGAATGATGAGTTCAAGTAAGTCGACATTCTTGAGTTTGTAAAAAGGTAACTAAAGTCTTTTCAAAACATATTATATTTGTTTTTCTTTGTCTAGCCGATTTCTATGTTTTGTCTTTTTCTTATTTAAAATCATTACTTTTTCAAGTTGTCTTGTTTATGATGGAAGGTACAATTATTACTTTTTGAAATCATGAGCTAATCTATCATGTCAAAATACCTTTTTTCATAAAGGGTTGTAAGAGGGTACAATTATTGGTTTTCAAAAAGGTGCTTTTTGAAACTATCGTATACTTTTATGAAATATAACTTTTGGGAATGAGTGACTTTTATGTAATATGCAATATGCATGCTTCTGAAGGTTCTGTTACATATGACTCTAAAGAAGAAAAAAGTCTTCATCTTGAGGAAGCCGATCTCTTTAGATGATCTTTAAGAACACATGGCTCAACAAGCTTTTTCTTCAAGAAGTATGATTGCACCACGGTTGTATTTGAACATGAGGTCTCCATCCCTTTATGATGAGATATCCTTACATCAAATACTCGTTAGATACATGGCAAAGCATATTTAGTCATAATATAACATTTTTCAAGAAGATATAGTATCATATCAAATATGACAGTGTATCATATTGTGTGTCATCAAAATATGGTTTCTCAACAATTCCCACTTGAATCGGTTTGGTCTGAACCGGGTTGGTCCAAACCGATTCAATTCAGATTGATCCGGTCTGAACCGACCCATATAAACTAGTTTGGGTAGACCTGGTTTGGTATGAACCGGTTCAACCCGAACCGATTCAACCAATATATATATATATATTTTTAACCTGGTCTGTCTTGGTCTGGGTGCAACTCAAACCGACCCGATTCAGTCTGGGTCACACCCAGACCGACCAGTCCCTTTTTTTTTTTTTGACCTGACCTTAGGTGCGGTCTGGGAGCGACCCAGACCGACCCTCGGTCTATCTTTAAAAAAAAATGAAAGGGGGAAAACCCCTTTCGTTTACAGAGAAGGGGGCGGCCACCGGCCGACCCTCTTCTTTGTACCCAAGAGGTACGAGTCGGCATCCGGTGTCGGTCGACCCTCCCTGCGACAGAGGGATCGACCAGCGGCGTCGGCTGACAAACCCTCCCTCTCTTTCTCTCTCTTTCCCATCTCTATTTTTTTTTGTTTATTCTGTAAATCGCCGATAGCCATGGCTGCCGGCCCTCACTCACCGAAAAAAGAAAAGAAGAAGAAGATGAAGAAGGAGAAGGGGAGGAGGTACTCACCGAACTGCCACTATCGCCGTCGCCGGTAAGTGCTCGTCTCTCACTCTCTTTGCCACCCTCTTTGAGCTTCCTCTTGCTCTAGTGAGGGGAAAGGCGCACCGTGAGGGCTATTTATAGCCCTCACAGTGGGGTGAGGATAACCCTCACCCCCATGTCGATCGTGGGGGGTGAGGTTTATCCTCTCCCCCCTCATCGCAGATCGGGGGAAGGGGGTTCCCCGATTTTTGGGGAACCGCCTTTCTCTCCCCCCCATTTTTTCAATGTTTATCCCCTTCGATGACTTTTCCATAAGGAGTTTACATAACCGCCCATCTATTAGCCAAGGCCCTTCTCTTAACTTATACTACGCCAAACCCCTTAGAGCTAAAATACTGGTTAAGGCCGGTAAATGAGTTGAACGAGCCGAGCTTGAAGTGTTCAAGCTTGACTCATTCTTGTGATGAGTCAAGCTGAGTTCAAGCTCATAATTAACATGAGTTAAACGAACCAAGTTTAAGTTGGCTTGTTTATAGAAAAAATACATATGTTTAGAGCTAGAAGAAATAAAATTACAAAAAATACTTATAAAAAAATGTGTAATATATATTAAAATATATATTTTTAATACCTAACGAGCTTATACAAGTAGTGTGGAGCCAAGTACCAATTATTCATATTCAGCTTGCCAGGTCTATTTTACGCAGTTTGAATGAGAACTTTATGACATGAACATAATATATTATATATAGGGTAAATATTGGCTACTAACGAAGGTACAAAACTAATGAGTTAGAAATCATAGGTGCAAGTTGTATCGACTCAATCTAACCACATAGATGTGTTCAGCATGATTTGTTTGCTAGGGATCAAGCCTTGGATCATGCTTTTCTGATTGTAAAAATGTGATCTTTTGAGTTATGAAATTTTGGCACATTATAGTACCCTTGATTTTTGGACTCCTTTAAAAACCTAATTACTTGTCATAATCACATGATTCAAAACAAGTTTCTAATTAAACAAACCATGTAAATCATATCCCTAATATTTGATCTACAAGAAGTAAGAAATCTTTTGAATTAAAATGTGATTTCTACTCATTAGTAGGCAATATTTACTCTGTGTGTGATGTGCCTGTATGGTGGGTATGCAGCAACCTGCCTTACAGCCATCCATCTAAGTATTTCTCAAGATGAGCGTGGTTTCCATCTCAAAAAAATGTTGAGATGGGATGGTCAGCCGTAGTGGAACATGCTAAGGATACATCTCCGCTACATAAAAAGTGACCTCACGACCAAAGCTTTTGCATATTTGGCATCACTGTCCGGAACAAAATCTTTTCCAAAAACAGTTGTATTAAACCGCTTCTGCCTTTTTGTACAATATTTGATACAGAACACCAAGACTTTGTAGATGTGGCAGCACGTGGAAGCTAGCTTTATCTTTATATTATTCATGAAAGAGTGTCTATTATTTGTCAAGTTCAGAGTTGTTGTTTCCAGCTGCAAAAGCATCCTTTCTTTTCACCAAAATCTTCTTTCCTTTATGTTTAATTTCAAAAATGTCCCTGAATTTGTACTCTTGTGTGTCAGGCTTGATTTTTGCATTTACTCTTAGGGTAACTCCAATGAATTGCATCATAGTGGGATGGTGTGGTTACAAGCTAAAGTTGGTCTCAGATTATGAACCTAAAGCTTCAGCCTGCATCTCACACTTTTTTTATGGGCAAGCTAAGGGACAGGGATATAACCACATGGGATTCGATCCTAAGACTCATTGGTTATGATACTGCATCCTTAACCATCCAGCTATCTCATTTGTCCCCTTCCTCAAAACTTTTAATAAATGCCCAAAAATGTCGGCATACATAACTTTTAGAGTTTGAAATACGGTTATGGTGGATTTTATGGTCTTCTGAAAATATGATTGATATTTGTGAATATGCTACCACTGTGGTGGTTACCCATGTGGTCAGCAGGGTCTTGTATCAAGTTGAAAGGATTAGGATCGAATGCTGCTGGTGCATGAGGGTTGTCATTGCTTTAGAACTTGATGATGATTCATGAACATGTTTACGAGTACCAGCATACTTATGGAGCCTTAAATTCAAGGTGAAAAAGTTTAAAAAACATAATTTTCCACTCATCATTCAAAAATTACAAAAATGTCTAAGAGTATTGAAAAATGTCAAAGAGTATTTTTCTCCATGTTGGAGACAGGGTTTTTCTCTCCTTTTGTCATAGACAAAAAGGAGGGGATCAGAGTACGGCTGAGAAAAAAACGGCATAAGGTCACTACAGAAATCGCCAAACAATACCTACGGGTTTAATTTTTATAAAACGAGGTAAAAGAAAATTTTTACACGAGAAACAAGTTAGAATACAGGAACAACGAGATTTTTTTATAAAAAGAATGTCACCAGAGTCACTTTTTGTGCACTTTATTCTATGGTGGGGATGAGAATTAAGATAAATAAGCAAATGAAAGATATGACAGAGAGGCTAATAGCCAGGAATATAAACGGGTTGGACTCCGATCAGATCTTATCAGATGTTAGATAATTTGACTAAAACTCGGGTTAAACATGCTTAATTATATTAAACCTGTATCCTTGACACATACATATATAATCAGGTTGTATCTTGTCGAGCTCGGATCTGGTTTTGCTTACTGGATTCAACTAAAGGAACTCAGATTTAATCGGATATCTAGCCCGAACCCCCAACAATTTGCATGCCTACTAATAGAGTCATGATTTTGAGCACAAATCACAAATATCATGATATTATTGCTATATTAACCCAATAAGAAAGCACTTTATAAAATTTTCATGCTCTTCATGTATGATTATTCTTCTGTTTAGAAAAGGATTTTAGGTAGGGGTGTCAATGGGTCGGGTTTGGGTCGGACCCAGGTGAAACCAGACTTGGACTAGATTTTCGGGTATGGTATCGGGTTCGGACTTAGGTCTAATCGGGTCTACTATAAGAGAAACCATACCCAGACTCGATAAGAACTACATGAACCAGACCAGGACCATACCTGGTAAAATAATATTTTTTTATCATTTTTACACTGTAAAATTGTTGGTCTTAATCAGAACTCGGGTCGGGCCCAGGTCTGGTATAAAATTTCACAAACTATACCCGGGTCCATGTATTAATCGGACTTTTGAGTCTGGATCCGGGTCTTAATTGGGTCTTCTTATTTGTCACCATACCCAGACCCTATACATAGGGTTTGGTTTGGGTAAAACCGACCCATTGACACCCCTAATTCTAGGAAAGGGTGTGTTTGATGCCTTGAATCACAGATGTGAGATCCTAAGATCTCAGCTTCCTAGCTTTCTGGTCCGACCCATCCTCCTCCGAGATATATAGAACGTGAACAATCAGACTGGACAACCCTGGATTTATGTGGTTTTGGGGGTCATGGATCCGAATCTATGTGGGCTCCATGCCAGATCCACATACAGCCAAGAGATCTGAAGACAATAAAAAGTGCCCCAAATATCATCTTGATATAGGCCAATTTTCAAAGTGGAAAACAAAAAAATAAGTTTTATAGAAGTTGACAAGCAATTTCAGTAAGTACGTATGACAGTAATCAGTCAGAACTTGCTCTGATTCCGTTCATCCATGAGAACGGCATCCCAAATATTATGGATGGACTTTGTATCTTATAGATGGGTCTTACATTTTTTTCAGAGCCATTGATGCTCTAGATGAATGGCATCTAAAGTTTGTAAGATGAACGGCTGAGAAATAATTCAACATATGGTTCATCGCATGGATGAAAGGCATCACCGACAGATCTCGGTCTGACCTGATACGCAATCGGACTCGGCGTACTCAGCTAATCATCATATTCAGTGTAGTGGTAAGATCAAAGTCGACTTCCATGTGTCATTCCTTTTGATTGACAAGATCTGAAGACTTCACATGATTATAATCATCTTTATGCATGATCTCAGAACCATTAAAACGGCAGCAAATGGAAATAATAAAATGCCATTTAGGGCACGTTTGATGGCATGTCCCGTGTGTGTTGCCCCGGACGTCGGGTCCACCCCCTGTGATGATGAGAACAGGATTGGGGACGACGTTCATTTAAAAAAAAAGTGAGGGGTCTCTCTCTCTCCTTTCTTCTTTGTTCATCTATCTCTTCCCCTTCTTCGTTCTTCGTTCTTCGTTCTTAGTTTTTCATTTTTCGTTCTTCTTCTTCCTAGGGTTTTGATTAGTTTTTTTATTAATTAAGATTTTTTCTTTGATGTCCATTGATTAAGGGTTTTTTCTTTAACTTTCATTGATTAGGGTTTTGAATCAAATTTCTTAAATTAGCATGTTTTGTAGTTAATTTGATTAAGGTTTTTTATCTGATTTTGTTTGATTAGGGGTTTGAATTAAATTTTTTTAATTAGGCTCCTCCTTCTCCTTCCTTTCACTCTGCTTTTTCTCCTCATCCTTCTGCTTCCTTTTTCTCTCCCTTTTCGCCTCTTCCTCATGCTTCTTCCTTAACCTATCCTGCACTTCCTCCTCCTGCTTCTTCCGCTGCCTTTCTTTCTTTTCCAGTTCTTGTTTCCTTCTTTCCTAGAATTCTTCCTCCTACTTCTTTCTTTCTCTTTCATTTTCTTCTTCATCCTCTTTCTCCTTCTGTTGCCTTTCATTCTTTTTCTCATTCTCTTTCTCCTGCCTTTGCATTTCCTTAGCTTCCTCAAACTCCTTCTCCCTCATTCGCCTTTCCTTTTCTTCCTCATACTGAGGAATATTCTGTTCCTTCTCTTCCTCCTTCTTCATTTGTCTTCGCCTCTCCTCCTCCTTCTTCAGTAGCCATGCCTTGTTAAACATTATTTTTTTAAGTAATGCTTTTTATAGTTAATTTGACTAAGGCTTTTCTTGTATTTGATGATGGCTGTTTTCTATCTTTGATTAGGTTTGAATTAGGTATTTTTAATTTAATTTTATGATTTATTTTTTTATAGTTTAGGGTTTTTGGTTTATTTGTGATTTATTATCTTATATTTTAAGGTTTTATGTTTTAATAGGGTTTGATAATTTGATTTTTATAGTTAATTTGTTTGTTATAGTGAATTTGATTTTAGAGTTTGATATTTTTATGACAAATGTTCATAATTAGATGTAATATGACATTGATTAAATCATTTATATATCAAAAAATATAATTCTTATTTTTTCTCAAATTACTTAAAATTTAAATAGTTTTTAGTTTTTAAATTTACGATCCGTATCCAAATCCAAAATCCATAATAAACATGTTAAAACACTCATATGGTTGGGCGAATCTAGTCGTACGATACAAAACGAAGTTATCTAGCTCATTATCCACATGTTTTTATGATATTCGCATGGCATAAAATAAACCTTGAACACAAGGAACACAATTTCTTGTCCAGTCGAAACAAACGTGTACAGTTGTTGGAGAAACATGCATTTTGTCTGTTACGTGTATTTGTTCCGCCTAAGCTTGGACGAGGCATCAAACATATCCTTAGAGTTCTACACTTAAGGCATTCAAGTTGAAAAATGCCATGAGTTCGATACTTGGGTTGTACATCCTTCGCTGCAAAGTCAAAGCTAATGGAAAACTATGCCTAGTGGGAAAAGGAGGAGCACTTGTGAAGTTTTACACCATTGAAGCCAAAACAAGGATGCATTGTTGTGTAAATGGTGTCTGCGTGTGCTTTTCATGTGTCATTTTTCCCTGTTTAGAGGAGACTCTGCCTTTTGAGTCTGTATTTGGTTGTGTTTTATTTTAGTTCCTCTTGACCCGATCAAACTGAATTGATATAGCCTCGTGCATGAAAATCTGATATGGATGGATTGGGAAGATTTGGATATGGTGGGAGCCGATTCAAAGAAGGCCTAAGTCAAAGGAGTATATAGATCTTATGGTTTCTTAGTTTATACAAAAAGTTTTCAAATGGATCTACATATGAAAAATCCAACTGAAGATGCTCCTAGATCCAATTATAATTAATTGGATCTATGATAATCTTAACTGGATTTAAACGGATTTGAGTAGGTTTGCAGTCAAATTTTTATCCAAATTTTGAGGATAGCGAAAATGTTTGATTTTACCTCTTTCTTCATTTCTTTCCCTCATTAGACTTTTGTATTGTAGGAAACAATTAACGTTTACACACCTGCTTGGGACGGTTGTCAGTAAAATTTACGTGTAAATGTTATTTGATTAATGCGACTATATACATTCTACCATACCATGAACATGTCCAAGTGTCTGAATCGCTGCTAATCTTGATTAGAGGATACTAGTTAGAGTAATATGGTTTGAGGTCTTAAGATATTTGGATCTCATGAATTTTGCAATGTATCTGTATTTACTTCTTTCTCTATCTTGGTATTAAACTGGCAAAAAAAAATATGATTTTCATTTGACCCAAGAGCCAGGTTCATCCATACTTTTCATTGTTGTCGACTGAAAGATGTGCCAAGTCCTATATTTGATATTTTACCCGGAGAAATTGCCCAAGCGCAAAGACCTAGACGTGCTTTCTTAGCCTACTATATAGCCTACTGTACTTACGGTCATTGTTCTATCAAGGTAAAACTTTGAGGGCTTACCCTTCAACCTTAGGGAGTTGCCAAGCTTCGGCTTATGCAAGGGGTGATGCTCATGGGATTTGAACCTAGACTGTCCACATAGCATACGTGATGCAACTTTTTCAATAAAGCATTTTAAAATAATATTTTCAATAAAATGTTTGTGCAAACCGTGCATCAAATCATAAAAACTGGTTCACACTAGTGGTGAATTTCAGGTCGAACTCAAGGAACGGAAAAAATACTTTGTATTCCACAAAAAACTAAACTACTCTTCATTGCCTTGAAAATAAAAATTAATTAACTGAATGAGAGAGAGTGTTGCCCCTACAGAGGGCTTAAACAAATAAAAATAAAGTGTCTTATTACAAACCCAAATTGAATTAATAAAATAAATCCTAATCTAAAAGAAAGAGGAAGTCTTTAGTGCTTGAGCTTCTTGTTTTTGCCTTGAGCTTTGGTTTTCTTATTTCTTTACTTGTTTATACTCTTTGAGGGGTTCTCTGGGGACTTTTTTGAGGGCCTGAAGGGCCTTTTAGGAACCTCAAAGGACTCTTTAGGGGTACTTTCGAGAGCTCACCGCACGTCTGAACGCTTTCCTACAATAATTAAAAGATGAAACACAAAACAAAATACAAAAACTCATAAAAAATTAATGTTAATTTTAGCTAAAAATCATGAATTAAACTAATGAAGTAAACTAACTACATGTAACTAACCATTACACTAGAAGACGAAATAACAAAACTAACTAACTAACACTCAAGAAACTAATTTATAACAACTAATGAGTTATGGAACTAATAGACTACACAACTAAGTAACTAACTTAAAGCAAATAAAACAACTACTTATTGGAACAAGAAAAATGTGAATTAAATTAACTACTACTTAAATTAAATAAAATCAATTATTTTGTAGGACATAAAATAAAACATAAACTTAAACAAACACTTAAAAAAATCTATCTTGTAAAAAACTAACACTAATCTAATTGATTTAATGACTAACTTAAATTATGTAATTTAATGAATTGAAATCAAAAGGCAAGAAATCAACTAACTATTTTACTTTACATACAAAACATTAAAAAAATCAAAGCAAACTGAGATTGACGTAAGTGAATCTAATCTAATTTAATAAGTCTGAACTAATGTTATCTACAAAAAATTTAATTAAGCTAAACTATCAAAAGACAACACATTGATTATTAACGATAATTGGATGAAAAACTAAATTGGTTACAATAATCTATTCTAAACTATTTTTTTTTTACAAATTAGACTAATTCAATGAAATTGGCTAATTACCAGATGAATCTAATTACTGTAAAAATAATAATTGATGTGAATTAAAACAACTAATTAAAGAGACTAATTACAATTTATCTAACTCGGCTAATAAACTATGTAATTAAAAATGATGAATAATGAATTAAAAACTAATTTGTACTCTAAGTGATAAACTTAAAATTTCTGGAATTAGAAATAACATGAACTGATTAACCTATTGATCATGGACATATGAATTAAAGTTAGATCTGATTACCGAAAATGAAAAGAATAAAAAATTATTATAAAAACCTAAATCGACTAATTAAAAAAACTTTAATTAATTAATCTAATTACTTACCGAATAACAAAAACTTAATCTAAATTAAATATAAACTAAACTTGATCTAATCTAAGTGAAATCTATGGTGGTTGTGGGGAAACACCTAACTACATACATCGATTCAATTAAAATACTATTACTCTATACAAAAATTGAAGAAATCGGCTAACTAAACTATTTTGTATATTTTTTTCTTTTCTTTTTTAGATGATGAAACTAAAAAAAAACTAATCTAAATATGATGAATATACAATGATCAAACAAAACTATATGCAATGATATGATTTATGATATACAAAACTAAAACTACGATGAAACGAGAAAGAAAAAGCAAACCATACGATTTACTTTCGACGGATGGGTTGAAAAGAAGAATATGGTATTTCCCACTACAATCGAACAAACTCCGCTCGCTCTTCGATAGAGGAGATGCGAGGAACCGACAACGATGAAGTTTAGAAGAAAAAGTGAAAAGCATAAGAAGCAAGAAGAAAGAAGTAGGCAACCAATCGATCAAAAAAAGGAAAGAAAGAAATTAAGAAGATGAGACAGAGAGGAGAGAGAGAGGGGGCGTAGGCTACAGAGGAGGAAAAATATGGGCTGCTGCTGGAAAATTTCTATTTATACTAAAAATTAAGTCAAAACATGATTTTTTATGGAAGTCCAAAAAAAATTCAAAACGAGTTTTCCTAAAAAATGTGTTTTTCAAAAGAGATTTTTCTTAAACTAATTAAAATTAGTTTGAAGATATTCTAAGCTAAGGGTTGAAGCTAGGCGAGCCTGAAGATTGATTTTGTTTTCTTTAGAATAGGGCATTAGGCCGAATTTATTTTATTTCAGGTTGTATATTTTTTATTTATGCTCGAACCATTGTAATAGGTTTTTATGCGATTGTTTACAGTTCTTTTATTTTATTCGAGGCAATAAAAGTGTTTTTTTATTTGGAGTACAAAAGTTTTTTTTAATCTTCTTACCTGTGTTCAACCCAAACTTCACCACTAGTGTGAACCGGTATTTATAATTTGGTGCATAATTTACACTGACAATTTCATTAAAAATATCTTTCAAAAAAAACTTTAAGAAAAGTGCTACCACAAAGCATTCTCTGCCAAAGATGTTCTTCTTTGTGATCCTTTTGAAGCACATAGGTAGCATGGCTTATGTTGGGCGACACAAAACATTGGTTGATTTGCGCTAAAGCAAGGTATTGTGCTTGCCAAGTGATCACCTCCAGGTATGTCACTTAGACACGCTTAAAAGGACACAGGACACGTTGTTTTTGTGTAATTTCCTGTTAAGAGTAGTCCATAAGGGGACACAACATGGTAGTAAATTGGAGGGTCCTTGTGACATAGATGGTCGGCTATTAAGTTCCTGTCTGGTGAACTCTGTTAAGGTTTATTTATGTTTGTCATGAGCTGAAGCCTGAGATCATCTATCTCCAGGTGACTAGTCATGAGCTAGAAACTTTTCGACATTTATTTCTGTTTGAAAATTGATATTCTGTGAATCACTACGGATTAGGGGTGGCAAAACATGACACGACCCGCCAACCCGCCTCTTAGGCGGGTTCGGGTTGGGCTTAAGCCAACCCGTTTAATAAACGGGTCGACCCGCGTAACCCGTTTATTAAACGGGTCGGGTTCGGGTTTGGGGTATGCCAACCCGGCTGACCCATTTAATAAACGGGTTAGGCGGGTAGGTCGACCCGTCAACCCGTCAACCCGACCCGTTAACCTGTCAACCCGACCCGCCAACCTGAGAACCCATTTACCCGACCCAACCCATTTATTAAATGGGTTGGCGGGTCGTGTCGGGTTACCCGTTTATTAAACGGGTCGGGTTCGTGTTTGCCACAACCGACCCATTTAATAAACGGGTCGGGTTCGGGTTGAGGTATGCTGACCCGCCAACCCGACACGATTGCCACCCCTACTACGGATTACCTCATCTGCATTTCAACTGAAATGGAAATGTTCAATTTATTGATCCTTTGGATGCAATCAAATAGATTGCACTGAGGGCGCCAAGTGAGGAAAATGCAGTTTAGGTGAAGGAAATAACAAGCAGACCACCCTCTGATACAGCAAAAATAAAATGTATTTGTGGTTATTTGATTTTTAATAAAGTGGTAGGGGGTTCCTAACCCCAGCTTGCCTATCCAAAAAAAATATATCAAGCAGACTATTTAAACGTTTAAGATGAAGGTAAAAATATGGGGTGGCTTTGGATGAAAATTCTGTTGGAAAATAAATTTACAGTAGCTTATTAGCCATTGAGGATCGTGTTAAGGAACAACTGCAGTACTTACGGACCGTGTAAATTTGTGGTGCACCCTTTACCCCAAGGGAGCTACTTGCTTCACCAAAAGGTCATAATGTAGGAGCCACTTGCTTTGGTAAAACCTAGGGTCATAATGCCAAACCCCTTGGGGCTAAAATACTGGTTAATGCTTGTAAATGAGTTGAACGAACCGAGCTTGAAGTGTTCAAGCTTGGCTCATTCTTGTGATGAGTAAAGCTGAGTTCAACTCATAATTAACATGAGTTAAACAAACCAAGTTTAAGTTGGCTTGTTTATAGAAAAAATACATTGGTTTAGAACTAGAAGAAATAAAATTACAAAAAATACTTATAAAAAAATTGTGTAAAATATATTTAAAATACATATTTTTGATACCTAACTAGCTTATAAGAGTAGTGTGGAGCCAAGTACCAATTGTTCATATTCAGCTTGCCGAGTCTATTTTACGAGTTCAAATGAGAACTTTATGAGCTGAACATAATATATTATATATAGGGTAAAATATTGGCTACTAACCAAGGTACACAACTAATGATCTAGAAATCATAGGTGAAAGTTGTATCGACTCAATCTTACCACATAGATGTGTTCAACATGGTTTGTTTGCTAGGGATCAAGCCTTGGATCATACTTTTCTGATGTAAAAATATGATCTTTTGAGTTGTGAAATTTTGGCACATTGTAGGCCATTGATTTTTGGACTCCTTTAAAAACCTAATTACTTGTCATAATCACATGATTCAAAACTAAGTTTCTTACTAAACAAACCATGTAAATCATATTCCTACTATTTGATCTACAAAAAGTCAGAAATCTTTTGAATTAAAATATGATTTCTACTCATTAGTAGGCAATATTTACATATGTGTGTGTGTGTGTGTGTGAGAGAGAGAGAGATGTTGCTTTATGGTGGGCATGCAGTATCCATCTAAGTATTTCTCAAGATGAGCGTGGTTTCCATCTAAAAAAAAATGTTGAGATGGATGGTCAGCCGTAGTGGAACATGATAAGGATGCAGCTCCGCTACATAAAAAGTGACCTCATGACCAAAGTGGCATCACTGTCCGAAACAAAATCTTTTCCAAAAAACAGTTGTGTTAAACCGCTTCCGCCTTTTTGTACAATATTTGATACAGAACACCAAGACTTTGTAGATGTGGCAGCACGTGGGAGCTAGCTTTATCTTTATATTTTTCATTACTAGCAACCTTCCACTTGCCATTCATGAAAGAGTGTCTATTATTCGCCAAGCTCAGAGTTTTTGTTTTCCAGCTGCAAAAGCTAAGAAAATTTGTTGTACTTCAAGAGACCTCACAACTGCATGATGTAGAGTTCAGTGCATTCACCTTTACATGTACTGTTATGTAGCATATTTTTGTGTTTACTTTTCTGGTCGCCTTTTCGGGTGCACCTCATGCTCTTCTCCAGAGTTATTACTTTTGGAGTGTTCTCTTGCATTATAGAGGGATTGAATAAGCAACAACCTCATTAGCAATGACATGGAAAGGCTGGTGAATTTTTCCATGGCAGAATGTTAGAATTGCTATCCTGATTATAGGAAATGGAGAGCTTATCCAAGAGAGAGAAGTTGTTGCTCGGCTATCCAAGGCAGAAGTTGTAGACATGGATCAATTGTTTCTTGATCCCAACAGGTATTGTGTAGCATGATAGTTTTAAGTTTTGTTTGTTGAAACCATTTTTTATTTTATTGAATCTAGAGCAAAAGTCAGAGATATGGTTCAACTGTTTCTTTAACCTAATAGGTATTGTTCAGTTGCTATGATAGGTTTAGATTTTTGTTTATCAAAATTATTCTGCATTGTTTATTTATTGAATTAATTTGATATATGCAGTGCAATTTTGATGGGTTGTGACGATTATTTTTCTCGAGTTTCATATTTTAATTTTTTTTTAAATTAGCGATGGATATTTTTGTCGCTAATCTGTCGCCAATTAAAATCAGTTGTCGACCTATATATGCAGTGCAATTAATTTGATATATGCAGTGCAATTTTGATGGGTTGCGACAGACTTTAATCCATCGCTAAATTGTCGACCAAAAGTTAGCGATGGATTATATCCGGATATAATATGTCGCTAAGCCATCGCTAATTAGCGGTGGATTAGCGATGGAACAATTCTGTCGCTAAGCCATCACTAATTAGCGACGGATTGGTGATAGATAAATACCGTCGCAATTTAGCGACTAGGATTATGCGATAGACGCTATCTGTCGTGAATCTGGCGCTAAACACGTTAGTGACGAATTTTATGACAGATAGCTTCCGTTGCTAATCTGCATTTTTCTTATAGTGTTACCTCAGATACTATGATTTCTGATGCGCACAATGTTCTAAAAAATCTATTCAACTCGGATAATACCCCCCCCCCTCTTTCCCTTATAGGTTTGTTTAACATATCATAGAATGCTAGGGATATCAATCATTGCATAATGACATAACATTCATGGCTCGTCAACCTATATAATTGTCCATCATCTATCTTCACAGCCCGAGCAATGTTAGAGACGTATCTATCTGAAAATCTCAACTGTCTCAACCATTGACATACCTGCTTTATTTGATCTAGTCGAAGCACGTCCCTTGCCTTTGGTTTTAGTACTTTGTCATTATACTCTTTGAGTTCCAATTTTGGTCTTTTATATATTACTTCTAAATCCATACGGGCCTTGAGAATATCCTTCATTTTCTCTTTGACATTCAGAATATCAAATTTATCATGCATTCATGGTAGATATAATGATTTGATATATATATATATATAATGTCATTCAATCACAAGAACTATGATGTATGCATTGATAACTTAATATTTTCATGTACAAAACCATTTATTTGAAGCATGTTTGAAGCATTGATAACTTATCATTCATTTTCATGTGCAAACTCATTCATAATACATTCATTTGAAACATATTTTTATAATACAATTTCATATGAAAGTCATAATCAAATTGAAAGTAACTTCATGCAAGCATGGATATAATCTCATCAAACATTGCAATACATTCAAATCATTTATATCAAAATAATGTCAAACATGTATCTATAGCAAATACACTCCAATATCCCGTTAACTACTACCATGATTAGCATGAAATCCGAACTCCAAAAATAAGAACAGTTCTATTTTCATACATTAAAATCATGCTTAGCATGATCTCCGAACTCTATCAAAGCAGTCCTAGATATCCACAACTAAGTGAGTATGTGAACAGAAAAGTGTTGCATTCAAGAAATTAAA
The DNA here is from genome assembly GCF_984573655.1 of Nuphar pumila. Lineage (NCBI taxonomy): Eukaryota > Viridiplantae > Streptophyta > Magnoliopsida > Nymphaeales > Nymphaeaceae > Nuphar > Nuphar pumila. The sequence goes on from NC_143254.1 coordinate 36,939,985, forward strand.
TAACCTGTGATGCGCATGCATCACTTACTCACCATGGGTATTTATCTGATTTGCATTGTTTTTGTTACTTACTCACCGCGGGTCGCGGGACACAAGCAAGATCCATTGCGAAATCTGCAAGAGACACTGTATTAAAATAAAGTTTAATACTCGATGACAAGGGGGTGACGCTCCCTGTTAGAAACGAGCCCGGACAGGGAGACACAACCCTCTACTGAAAGCGAGACAGGCAGGGGTGTTGCCTCTGCCAGCAGTAAGGTCAAGGCAGGGAGCGAAACCCCCTACCGTAACATTCACATGAGGCAGGGGGTGGGACCCCCTAAAAAGAAGCATCGGGAGGCAGGGGCTGAGCCCCCTACCGGTAATCAATCATGAGGCAGGGGATCTCGCCCCCTGCCGAGGCAAAATTTTTCGATAGAAGGTCCTGCCCCCTGCCGAGAAAATAGACAAGGGGCAGGGGGCTTCGCCCCCTATCGAAATTATCGAGGACAGAGGGGCGAAGCCACCCTCTGCGAGGGAAAACAAAAGAGTAGGGGGCTTCTCCCCATGCCGATCATAACGAGGACAGAGGACCAGAGCCCCACTGTCGGAGAAGTCAAGAGGACAGGGGACGAAGCCCCCTGTCGGCATTAGAAAGGACAGGGGTGAAGCCCCCTATCCTGCCAAAGATCAGAGCAAGGGGAGGGCCTGACAGAGGCGATCGGGGCCTCTACCAGCCCCTGCCGACTACAGAGGGGTGGGGAGGGTCCGACAGAGGCTGTCAGGCCTCTGCTGGCCCTCCGGCAACTATAGGGGAAAGGGGAAGCCTCCAGCAGAGGTTGGCGGCCCTCTGTCTGACCATTGACGACCCTTATTTCAAGGGGAAAAAGCAAGGGGGAAAGAGGGAGGGTTACCTGTGGGAGGCACCGACGAGAGGTCACTGGCAGGGTCGTCGCGGGTTGGGGTCGTCAGCTCACCGAAACACGTATAGGGAGAGCAACAACAGAGAGAACGGGAGAGGGAATGAGAGAGGAGGTCGTCGGACGGGGCTCACCGAAAAACACAGAGGGGGAGCAACGAGAGAGAGAATGAGAGAGAGAACGAGAGAGGAGATCGTCGGGCGGGCGACGAGAGGTCGACAGGCGGCGGGCAGGCAAAAGATGAAACTCAAAAGGAAAAGGGGCTTGCATTAGGGTTTTACGGAGGAAATTAGCGACAAAATAATTTTGCCTTTACTCCGTCGCTATCCGTCGCTTAAGTGTGAAAGAACTTGAGACAGAATTTTTTCGTCGCTAATCCGTCGTCAAGTAGCGACGGAAGTTTTCCATCGCTAATTACGCAAATGTTAGTGACAGATAGTTTTCTATAGCCAATCTGTCGCAAATTGATGACGGATTATTTCTGTCGTAAATGTCCGTCGCTAATTAAAGTTTTTCTTGTAGTGTTATATGTCGTATCTATAATCAGATCTGGATAAAATTCTACCAATTTGAAAGTTCTCCACATCTGATCCATCTTTCAGCCTTTTCTTGTTTAATCTAGCCTTATCATTCAAAATTTGTGTCCTGATTCAATTCTACTACATCAAATCTACTTAGAATCTGGATCCAGTCAGATTTGCTACCCAATATTTGGATTTTTATCAGCTCTATTATGAATTTATGATCCAGCCAGTGTAAAAACCACTTGGACCCCTACTATCAGCACAGGAGTTGAGGGTCTCATTTTTTTCACAGGATCCAATGCTGTAGGGTCTCGTTTTTGAACCACACCTACAACTTTATTGCAAGATCTGAGTTGGATCTTGGTCCAGAACTGTACCAACTCTTCAAACTTTGGATCTAGTGCTGGGTCTATCCTAACCTCAACCACATGTTTGCATCCCTAACCTTACACCAATTGGGATCCATTAGGGGATTTGCCTCGCTGGGGACGGGTCCATTAAATCACCCGGTTCTGGGTGAGGGTTCCTGGACTTCAAAAAAAAAAGACTATAAGTCTTGAGACTATTAAATTAAAAGGAATATAGAAATAAGACTTATAAAGCTGACCTCATATCGTTGGGATAAGACTTGGTGATGATTAGATTTACGGTTGTCATATGCTCTAAGTATTTTGTGTACTTAATCTATCAAGAAGCTTAGTGCAAATTTAGATATGGATTGCAAATCCATATCCAGACCGGCTAACCATTGTCACAAATATTGCCAATATTTTCCTTTAAAAAAGATGTTGCTGGAAATTTGAAAACATTACAATTTCATCACAATATTTTCAAAGAATATTGTTATTGTACAAAAAAAAAGATATTTTTAAATTATTGACCATGTTTTCATACGATATTAATGAGTTTGCTAGTGTTTTTATATTTTCATTTTTTTATATAATATATTCTGCAGGTCTTATTTAAACTCACATGTAAAGCTTGTAAAATGTACCACGTGATCTTGTTGAACGTTTCTCCTAAACGCCGTTGGATCACATCATGCATGATCCGTTTCTGTTTAGACCAATGTTTCCCAAGATGAATGACACACAAGACCCACCGATGCCGTCCATTTTCTAGATGAACAACATGGGCGGATGCAAAAACGAACGGTTAGGATTTCTTTAGAACACCTTTGACTTGGTGGGCTTTCGGGTGTCGTTCATCTTTGCGATGAATGGCGTCTAATTAGATCCCTTGTACCTGATCCGAATTCCTAATTACCTGGTGGATCCCAACCCGTGTGACAAGATTTATGAAAAACTCAAACAACTATCGCAAGAAATTACCTAAAAGTTTTAAGCTTTAATTTCTTGCGATATTTTGAAAATAGCACGATTTTCCGTAGAAACATAATTAACACGTTTTAAACGTGATATTTATGTTTTTATCAACTATTTATCGAAAAAAAATCATGAAAATTTTTTATTTGCATTTTTATACAAATTTATTTTTTTATATTTTAATTGCCGATATTTTGGCCAAAATGTGAGTTTTTTTTTAAATCTATTTCTCCTGAGTTTTTGGCTGCATATATTTTTCGGTTTTTTATTTTTTTTGTTTCATTGGCATGGATCCATCCTTTTTCAGACAAAAGGCAGGCAGTTTCCACACTATTTTCATTTCCTTTCTCCATCCGTCTTCAATTCCAACTTCATTAAAAAATGATAGATTTTAGTGGTGTATATGGTACTAGCAATTATTTGCCAATATTTTTTCATGCAATGATTTATATTTTTTCATGCAAATGCATTCTGCGTGGTCCATTTGCTTGGCATCGACTATTGGATCATCCTAATCGGATCAAGAAATGTGATTTTTGTATTCTTGAATATTTATGAAAATTCTGAACCGTTGATTTTTAAATCTTAAAAGATCCTTCTTATACATGGTAATCCGAATATCTAAGAGTCTTTTCTATAAAAACCAACCATCTAGACTGCATGGTAAAATTTTAGAAAAAAAAAAAACTATGAAAATCTCAGATCATACATATTTTGTTTGATTACATATTCCAATATTGGTGGTTAATTAACCACTGATTCCATTAAAGAACACCATAACTTTGAAGATCACTTTGCAGTTCCAACTCTGCGATCTCCATAAACTTCACTCCTGGTGGCCGCCGAGATCGCCAAAGAGGTGGAGGAAATAGTAGTGGTGGTGGTGGTGATTCAGGCATAGGACCTGAGGATGGAGCCGCAGAAGGAGCAGATGATGGCCCTCCAGGTGCGACAGTAGAAGGGAACTGTGATAAATCGGGTTGAGGTCTTCATATCCGCGACCCGGCTCCACAACGCGAACAGAGCCCTGCCGCAGGCTTGGTGCTCCCCATCGTCCTCTTCTGGTCCACGAAGCAGCAGAAGAACACCATTCTCTCTCTCTCTCTCTCTCTCTCTCTCTCTCTCTCTCTCTCTCTCTTTCTTTAGCCACCTTTCTCATGCCACCCGCTATCTTATTCCACATTGATTCTTAATCCTCCTCGAGACACCAATCAGCTTCCTTAACTACCTGCTCTACAAACATTCCTTCTTTAGCTCTTTTCAGTGCCCACCACATAATTCTAGGATCTATCATATATCTATCCCTTTTGCAGCATTGTCTAATTCTAAGATCTAAAATTAAGACTCTATGTTGTGTAGCGACACTTTCTCCCGATATAACCTTACAATTGATGCAAGAACCCCTATCTCTCTTTCTAAGTAGGAAAAAATCTATCTAACTCGTATTAACCCTACTTTTAAATGTTATTAGGTGAGACTCTCTCTTTCTAAACCAAGTGTTTGCTAAGATCATATCATAGGACAAACCAAAATCTAAAATCATTTCTCCACTTTCGTTTTTTTCTCCTACACCATAGCCTCCATGGATACTCTCAAATCCATCCCTACTAATGCCTATATGTCCATTAAGGTCACCGCCGATGAAAAGCTTTTCTCCATAAGATATCCCTTGTACTACTCCATCTAAATCTTTCCAAAATTAATGCTTAATGGAATCATCTAAACCTACTTGAGGTGCATAAACACTAATAATATTAATAATATCCGTACCTAATATTAATTTAATAAGTAAAATCCTATCACCCTTCCTACGAACCTCAACTACATTATCTATAAACTCATGACTCATAACAATCCCTACTCCATTCCTATTCCTATTTATTCTTATATACCAAATCTTATATCCCTAACGTTCTATCACTTTTACTTTCTCACCTACCCATTTGGTCTCTTGTAGACATAAAATATCAATCTTTCTCCTACACATAACATATACTAACTCTACCAACTTACCAGTTAAAGACCCTATGTTCCAAGTGGCTAACCTAATTTTATGGTCTTGGACAAACTTCTTTACCCCCACCCGTCCAACAAAGTGAGGGAACCCTTGTCTATTTGACACCACACCCGGGCGCCGGTGTGACGCGTCGCTTCTGGGCGATGACCTAGCAACCCTTGCCCATTTATCACTGCCTCCGGGCCTATAGAGTAACGCGCACGCGTCACTCAGTAGGGAACGCCCCAACGGAATTCTCATATTGGTTCATATTCATAGGGTATGACTAAGTTTTTATGTTGGCTGTCACTGGCCTACCGCAACCCTCCTCCTTTATCCGGGCTTGGGATCGGCAGTGTATAACTAAACAGTTATACACATGCGGAGTTGTATGATAACGGTATTGTATGATAAAAATGATACTTTTTTCAAAATGTTTTCAAATTTTCCCATGTCCAAAACCACTAATTGGTAATTTCTTTAGGATTTTTTACCCTTCGCACTAGTGAACCTCACAAAGTTCGTGAGATCTACCGTTTCACTCATCATCTATCGCTAACTCTCACATAATGTATATTCACACTTTTTTTTTTGCGGACCTCCAGTTTTTTGCAAAAGCTTTATTTGCAAACATAGTGTTGATTTGAAACCCCATAACTTTACAAATAAAATAATAAATTTGAATATATGGTACAAAATTTGCACAACCATTTGCGAACCTCGTGTGGATCACATCACCTTGAAACTTTGTAATATTATACTAAATTCACATATAACTTACGAGTTTCGCATATCCAAATTTGCGAACTTTTTTTTTTATTTTTCCTTTTTTTTATTGACAAAGTTGGGGTTAGGTAGACCCTACCAGTTATGCAACCATGCCATTTGGGGTTAACACTTGCAACGCTAGACAATCAGAGCCCCCATTGGTAATTTGTGAACCTTTTGTTAAAACAAAAATCTTGTAACTTTGCAAATACCAGTCAAATTCACATTTCTTGTATCGTAACTTTGCAAATATCAGGTAAATGCTTACTGCTGCTAGATAAAAGAAAAGGCAACATAAAACCCAAAAATGAGCACCCAACCAGGGCGCCCTTGTTGTGGCAAACATGGGGAGAAGAAGTGAAAGCAACATTTAAAAGTTGAAACAAAATATATTTTTTACAAATCTCATCCAACAAAATGCCCAAACATGAGTTCTCCAAATATAAAAATTGGGAAATCAGTTCAAACCATAGTGACAAATATGGCAAGATTTATGAAAATCTTGCATAATATTGTGAGAAATTGTCTGAAAGTTTAAAACAGTAAATTCTCGTGAGATTTTCAAAATATCGTGAGATTTATGAAAAAAACAAAAAGACCGCAATTTAAACATGATATTTATGTTTTAAACGGCTATTTATCGTAAAAAATCATGTTATTTTATTTTTAAATAATTTGTATTAATATTTTCCTATAAAAAATAAATTTTATGTTTTTAAATTAATTTTTTTATTGCCAAGATTTTGCAGAAAAAATGCAAGATTTAAGAAAAAGTTTCAATTTCTACCGATTTTTTTGAAAAATGAGATTTTGCCTATAAAAACGTTTGTCACTATGGTTCAAACCCACAAAGAAACATAAAATTCATATACCACCCACGAAGAAACACGAAAACTCAAACTATTCGTAACAGGAAATTAGGAGGATGCATAACCCTGACAATTGGATTTTGAACTTAATACGTCAAATTTTTTACATTTGGATCCAAATTTGTATCCACATTACACTACAAGAAATCAGTGGATTAGCGACGGCCGCAATCTGTTGCCAATCTATCGTCAATCCGTCGCTGTAGAGTTTAGTGATGGCTAACTTTCATCATAAATTTCTATTCACTAATTAGCAATGAAACATATTTGTCGCTACTTCCGTCGTTAAATTGTGAGGAATTAGCGAATGCTATGATTCATCGCAAGGTCGTCATTAATCTGCAGAGATTTGGGTTTGCAACAGATATGAATCCATCGCTAATTTTATTGCTATTGTATTGGCAGAATTACAACAGATTTTAACATCAACCGATTTAGTTTTGCGACGGTTAAATATTTGCCTCTGATCTATCGCTAAATTGGAGGCCGATAAAATCTGTCGCTAATCCGTCACAAAAAATAAATAAAAAAATTTGTTTAAAATATAAATATTGAGAAAAAAAATCTCGTGATGCAATTTATATATCTTGTGTATAAAAAACAAAGTACACATAAATATATATACAAAGCAACTAAAACGATTTATTGATCCAGTATAATCCTCGGCAAGTTTTAATTATTTACAAGTGAACATTTACAAAGAGTTTATTTTGAAACAACAAGGTATAACAAATTCAACACATGAAGCTAATCATCGCCAAGATTATGTGCGTTATCTTCTTCATTGTCTTAATTTGCCCCTTCAGCTCCTCTACGTTGAGTATCTCCAACATCCTACTAGAGAAAAGAAAGATTAGTATTGATAAATAAAATATAATGAAATAAATTATATGCAATGCACCTAAGATAAGGCAATCAAAGTAACATGAGTGAATTACACATAGTCTAGCTAGCAATAAAGTGAAGGATATTAACAGAATTTGAATGTGTTCTAAGGCTGACAGAAAAAAATTCATAATGATTCAATCATGCAAATATGTGTTCTAAGGTTATCAAAAAACTCTAATAGTGATTCAATCATGAATATATGTGTTCTAAGGTAGTGAAAAAACTTTCATAGTGATGGAATCATGCTTATATGTGTTCTAATGTAGTAAAAAGACTTTAATAGTGATGAAATCATGCATATATGTGTTACAAGGCAGTCAAGAACTTTTATAGTAATGAAATCATGCTCATATGTCATGAAATCATGCATATACTAGCTTGAAATCTAACGACATGAAACTTTCATACCTGACACGCACCTGCAGACGAAGTTCTTCTGTTTCAAAAAAAAATGCACAACTCATTACGGACAACGTCAAAAATTACTTCATGTAAATAGTCATGCACTGTGTCCTTAACAAGCTGGCAAACACCATCCCAAGAATTAGGCGGGTCAGTCGGATGCTTGGAGTTGATGCTGGCGGGAAAACTCTGAGAGCTATGATTGGAGGAGGCAACGACTGGTGATGTGTTCATATTACACTCAAACCCGAACACACGACCCTTATTGGGTTCACCTGTTGCAGTCACTCATGCTGCAGGATTAAAAGGTGGATGGTGAGTGGAGTCATTATCATATCGCTCTACCATCTATTGCTCGTATGACTCCTACAAAATAATGATTACAGTGTAGATTAATAATTAAGAATTATAATGTTTATGATAACTTGTATATTACAATGTTTATTAATATAATAAATACATACCGTTGCCATTCTTGCCTTCTCTGATACGAACTCTTCCATAGTCTTACATTTATGTGTTTCAACAAACGCATCCTTGTATGGCACAATGCCTCCTTTTTCTATTTTTTGTGAAGTTAAATGATAAAAAATTTATTTAACAGGCATGCAACAATACTTATAATTTTGACAATATATATATATATATATATATTAATGAGTTATTGTTTTCTTCAGGTGGCTCCTAAAAGTCTTAGATCCATCTGTGTGTAGATGAGCATCGGGCATCGTTGCTCGGTTTTGTGCAGCCTTCGCTGAGCGGTTTCGAAATTCATGCCCCGCCCACTTGTCACACATTGCATCCCAAAAATCAGACATGATACCCACTTGTCACACATTGCATCCCAAAAATCAGACATGATAGTAAGAGGGTCATGACCCTTTCACTGCAGTGGATCATCTATCCCGCCAGATGCTTTTCTTGCTGCAGTCTTCATATTATGCAGCATGTCTGCAAATCGACATGCAACCACCTTCTGCCACACCTTCCTCACGTCCCGCTCTTCCATCGTAGTCGCAAAGTGATTTGAAGCATACAAATAATTTCAAAAAGTTAGTAGACATGACTATAACAAAAAATTAAATATAAAACACATTAACTATGAGAAACAAATCTATACCATGAATGAGGACTGCAATCTGTCCAACACCTCCTTTGAGTACTCTTTCTATTGAGCGACTGATCCTGGTAGATGTTGAATTAGTGATTGCCTAATCTCTTGTAGTACTTTATGTGGCTCGAACCTCGCGCTGCACATGAATTAGTATATATTAACTATCAATATACAATATTTATAAGATAAGTGAAAATGAAATACTTACGGTCGATTATCGATATACACTATTTGAATGAGTCATCGTGTGTTAGACTGAGAAGACCCTGCATCCGGTATTGTTTCGAGATGTGTATGAATAGCTGGTGTAGGTGGGTCATGAGCAGACGAAACATCATCTATAGAAAAATGAGTTAGAAATTCAAAAAATGCATATTTAAACTAATCAAGTATACAATTAGTTAAATGATATACCTATCAAAGCAGCCCATAAAGATGAAGGTTAAGACTGGCTATCATTGAGTGCTCGACCACTGTGACCTCCACGAACCATATTTTAACAAATAAAAAATGTCATGCAATACATTCAAATATTACAATGCCTTCAAATCATTGCAATACATTTCAATACATTCAAATCATTCACATCAAATATTGCAATACATTAAAACATAAGATATGACATCACTTGCTAATCATGGATAACTTATCCTTAACTTGCAATACAATTGGATCAGCTACACAACTCTATATCTCCATGGATACATAATCAAATCGAAAATAACTTCATGCAAAATATTTAAATATTGTAATACATTCAAATCATTGCAATACATTTAAATCATAACTCTATACCTATCGAAGATATATAATCAAATCGAAAATAACTTCATGCAATATATTCAAACATTGCAATACCTTAAAATCATTCAAGTCATTGCAATATATTTCAAATCATTCAAATCATTCACATCAAATAGAGGTATGTATTACAAGTTGTATTTCACTAGCTCGAAAATGCTTCTTCATCACTTGTTTGACTTTCATATTCTTCTTCTTCCTTTTTCTCCTCTTCGTAATCTTCTTCTTCTTCATTGAGTGCTCATCCACTTGGTATATCATTTGGATCACATTCTTTCATGCATGTACCATCAGACAATGGAGATATAACAAGCATACCATGTGCAAAATTGTGATCATTAGAGAAGGCATACATATCATCTGATTGATAGTAATCACCCTCTTCAGTTATCTTGTCTTCCTGTAACTGATCATACTTGGGGTATAGTTTAGACTTCACCTTGCAAAGTACCCACCATTTATTTCTATCTGACTTTCTTGTACTCGGATATGAAGTATAGTGAACTTATTGAGCTTGTGAGGCTAATATGAATGGTTCATATGTTCCACAATGTCTGAGGCTTTGTTGACTTTTGTTGCTATGGGATCAAACCAATGACATTTGAATAAAGTTACCATATTATTTATGCCTAAGTAAGTCAACACCATTATTTCTTCTATAACACCGTAGTAGTCATATTCATGTTCATCGTAGCTGCTACCCTTGACACACACGCCACTATTCATCATTGACTTGTTTACACCGTAGTCTTTTGTATGGAATTGATAACCATTTACGATGTACCCATTGTAATATTGCACAACTTTGGTCGGACCATTTTATAAATCACATATTTCTTGATCTTTAACATCACCATGGCGGACCTGCAAGCATAAACAATGACTATAATCATGACCAATTAAGTAACTTATTTTTGTTTATAGGGAAAAAATACATATCATCGTCCTTACCAACTCTTTCAAGCATGCCATAAAGTTATTTTCACGTTCTTTCTGTATGTCTGCATCAGTGAGATGTGAAAGTTCTCTTCGCAACTCTAGATCAAATCGTCTACACTTAACAAATACTTATATTACTGAACCATGTACACACATATAGAACTTAGTGTTACATATTAAGTATACTTACTCGATGTATGGGTCGATCGTTGAGCAATTAAAAAAGATATAGATTTGTGTTGTGTCTTGCTCTCGATCTTCCAAGAGTCTTGACCGACAACTGCCAAAGGCATGCTCAAGTGGTTAAAATATCGACAGTTTGTCAGCTATAGTAAATTCTTATCCATCATCATTATGAGGTGAGCATGTGTAACGTGTTGGAATGTGAGGTTCAAAGTACACAGATAAGAAATTTAAAATCTCTTCTAAAGTGTATGCCATACAAATAGATTCATCTACTCTTGCTTTATTCTGAACCTTTTTTTTTAGGTCAAACATACATATGTCAATAATATGCATCTTGGATTATAATAAATTTTTCAATAGCATTAAAGAAAAAAATATAAAAATATATATACCTTTCAAATTGGTACATCCACCGATATTACACAAGACCATCAACCCTTAGTTCATATGGCAAATGTATGATCACATATTCCATAGCATCAAAAAATGTTGGCGGAAATATCTTCTCTAGCTAACAAATAATAGTGACGACAGAATCCTTGAGATTCTTTACCTCAGATACTATGATTTTCGATGCACACAATGTTCCAAAAAATCTACTCAATTCAGATAATACCCCCCCTCCTTATAGGTTTGTCTAACATATCATGGAATGCTAGGGATATCAACCGTTGCATAATAACATAACAATCATGGCTCTTCAACACATATAATTGTCCCTCGTCTATCTTCACAGCTCGAGCAATGTTAGAGATGTATCCATCTGAAAATTTCAATTATCTCAACCATTGACATACCTGTTTTATTTGATCTGGTCCAAGCACCTCCCTTGCCTTTAGTTTTAGTACTTTGTCATTGTACTCTTTGAGTTTCAATTCTGGTCTTTTACATATTACTGTTAAATCCATACGGGCCTTCGAAATATTCTTTATTTTTTCTTTGACATTCAAAATATCAAATTTATCATGCATTCGTGGTAGATGTAATGATTATATATATATATATATATATATATATATATATATATATATATATATATATATATATATAATCATTCAATCACAAGAACTATGATGTATGCATTGATAACTTAATATTTTTATGTGCAAAACCATTCATTTGAAGCATGTTTGAAACATTGATAACTTATCATTCATTTTCATGTGCAAACTCATTAATAACATGATACATTCATTTGAAGAATGTTTTCATGATACAATTTCATATGGAAGTCATAATCAAATTGAAAGTAACTTCATGAAAGCCTGGATACAATCTCATCAAACATTGCAATACATTCAAATCATTTATATCAAAATAATGTCAAACATGTACCTACAACAAATACACTCCAATATCCTGTTAACTACTACCATGACTAGCATGGAATCCGAACTCCAAAAATAAGAACAATTATATTTTTATACATTAAAATCATGCTCAGCATGATCTCTGAAGTACATCAAAGCAGTCCTAGATATCCACAACTAAGTGAGTGTGTGAACAGAAAAGTGTTGCTTCCAAAAAATTAAATAACCTCTGATGCGCATGCATCAATTATTCACCATAGGTATTTACCCGATTTGCATTGCTTTTGTCACTTACTCACCGTGGGCCGCAGGGTACAAGTGAAATCCGTTGCAAAATATGTAGGGGACACTGTGTTAAAATAAAGTTTATTACCCGATGACAAGGGGGGTGACGCCCCCTGTTGGACATGAGCCCGAACAGGGAGATGCAGCCCTCTGCTGAAAGCGAGACAGGTAGGGGTGCTGGCCTTGCCAGCAGTAAGTTCAAGGTAGGGAGAGAAACCCACTGTCGGAACATTTACAGGAGGGGTGGGACCCCTCGAAGGGAAGCATCGGGAGACAGGGGTTGAGCCCCCTGCCGGGAATCAATCATGAGGCAGGGGGGTCTCGCCCCCTACCGAGAAAACAGACAAGGGGCAGGGGGCTTCACCCCTTATCAAAATTATCGAGGACAGGGGGGCGAAGCCACCACCTGCTAGAAAAAATAAAAGGGCAGGGAGCTTCTCCCCCTGTCAAAATTATCGAGGACAGGGGGCGAAGCCACCCCCTGCCAAGGAAAACAAAAGGGTAGAGGGCTTCTCCCCATGCCGATCATAATGAGGACAGGGGGTCAGAGCCCCACTGCTGGAGAAGTCAAGAGGACAGGAGGCGAAGCCCCCTGTCCTGTCGAAGATCGAGGCAAGGGGAGGGCCTGGCAGAGGCGATTGGGGCCTCTGCCAACCCCTGTCGACTACAGAGGGGTGGGGAGGGCTCGACAGAGGCTGTTGGGCCTCTGCTGACCCTCCGACAACTATAGGGGGAAGGGGGAGGCTCCACCAGAGGTTGGTGGCCCTCTGTCGGACCGCCATCGACCCTTATTTCAAGGAAAAGGAGCAAGGGGGAAAGCAGAAGGGTTACCTGCCGGAGGAATCGATGAGATGTCACTGGCAGGGTCATCGCGGGCTCGGTTTGTCGGCTCACCAAAAATGCAGAGGGAGAGCAACACGAGAGAGAACGGGAGAGGGAATAAGAGAGGAGGTCGTCGGACGGGGCTCGTAGAAAAACACAGAGGGGGAGCAACGAGAGAGAGAACGGGAAAGGGAACGAGAGAGGAGGTCGTCGGGCGGCGAGCGGGCGAAAGATGAAACAGAAAAGAAAAAGGGGCTCGCATTAGGGTTTTATGGGAGAAATTAGCGACGGATTAACGATGAAACAATTTCGTCTTTACTTTGTCGCTACTTGGCGACAGAGTAGCGACGGAAAATTTTTGCCGATGATCCGTCGCTAAAGTGCGAAGAAACTTGAGACAAAAAAATTTCTTCGCTAATCCATCGTCAAGTAGCGACGGAAGTTTTCTGTTGCTAATTACGCAAATGTTAGTGACAGATAGTTTTCTCTAGCCAATATGTCGCAATTTGGCGACGGATTATTTTCGTCGCAAATGTCCATCGCTAATTAAAAATTTTCTTGTAGTGTTATCTGTCGTATCTATAATCAGATCTGGATAAAATTCTACCAATTTGAAAGTTCTCCACATCTGATCCATTTTTCAGCCTTTTCTTGTTTAATCTAGCCTTATCATTCAAAATTTGTGTCCTGATTCAATTCTACTACATCAAATCTACTTAGAATCTGGATCCAGTCAGATTTGCTACCCAATATTTGGATTTTTATCAGCTCTATTATGAATTTATGATCCAGCCAGTGTAAAAACCACTTGGACCCCTACTATCAGCACAGGAGTTGAGGGTCTCATTTTTTTCACAGGATCCAATGCTGTAGGGTCTCGTTTTTGAACCACACCTACAACTTTATTGCAAGATCTGAGTTGGATCTTGGTCCAGAACTGTACCAACTCTTCAAACTTTGGATCTAGTGCTGGGTCTATCCTAACCTCAACCACATGTTTGCATCCCTAACCTTACACCAATTGGGATCCATTAGGGGATTTGCCTCGCTGGGGACGGGTCCATTAAATCACCCGGTTCTGGGTGAGGGTTCCTGGACTTCAAAAAAAAAAGACTATAAGTCTTGAGACTATTAAATTAAAAGGAATATAGAAATAAGACTTATAAAGCTGACCTCATATCGTTGGGATAAGACTTGGTGATGATTAGATTTACGGTTGTCATATGCTCTAAGTATTTTGTGTACTTAATCTATCAAGAAGCTTAGTGCAAATTTAGATATGGATTGCAAATCCATATCCAGACCGGCTAACCATTGTCACAAATATTGCCAATATTTTCCTTTAAAAAAGATGTTGCTGGAAATTTGAAAACATTACAATTTCATCACAATATTTTCAAAGAATATTGTTATTGTACAAAAAAAAAGATATTTTTAAATTATTGACCATGTTTTCATACGATATTAATGAGTTTGCTAGTGTTTTTATATTTTCATTTTTTTATATAATATATTCTGCAGGTCTTATTTAAACTCACATGTAAAGCTTGTAAATTGTACCACGTGATCTTGTTGAATTTTTCTCCTAAACGCCGTTGGATCACATCATGCATGATCCGTTTCTGTTTAGACCAATGTTTCCCAAGATGAATGACACACAAGACCCACCGATGCCGTCCATTTTCTAGATGAACAACATGGGCGGATGCAAAAACGAACGGTTAGGATTTCTTTAGAACACTTTTGACTTGGTGGGCTTTCGGGTGTCGTTCATCTTTGCGATGAATGGCGTCTAATTAGATCCCTTGTACCTGATCCGAATTCCTAATTACCTGGTGGATCCCAACCCGTGTGACAAGATTTATGAAAAACTCAAACAACTATCGCAAGAAATTACCTAAAAGTTTTAAGCTTTAATTTCTTGCGATATTTTGAAAATAGCATGATTTTCCGTAGAAACATAATTAACACATTTTAAACGTGATATTTATGTTTTTATCAACTATTTATCGAAAAAAAATCATGAAAATTTTTTATTTGCATTTTTATACAAATTTATTTGTCTATATTTTAATTGCCGATATTTTGGCCAAAATGTGAGTTTTTTTTTTAAATCTATTTCTCGTGAGTTTTTGGCTGCAGATATTTTTCCGTTTTTTATTTTTTTTGTTTCATTGGCATGGATCCATCCTTTTTCAGACAAAAGGCAGGCAGTTTCCACACTATTTTCATTTCCTTTCTCCATCCGTCTTCAATTCCAACTTCATTTACCAACTCCCCACAATCGGACCGTTCAAAACATGTTTTTTTCTTACTAAACAATATATGTAGATCACATTTGTAAGGCTTCATAAATACAAAAAAAAAGAAAGAGAAAACATTAAAAAATGATAGATTTTAGTGGTGTATATGGTACTAGCAATTATTTGCCAATATTTTTTCATGCAATGATTTATATTTTTTCATGCAAATGCATTCTGCGTGGTCCATTTGCTTGGCATCGACTATTGGATCATCCTAATCGGGTCAAGAAATGTGATTTTTGTATTCTTGAATATTTATGAAAAATCTGAACCGTTGATTTTTAAATATTAAAAGATCCTTCTTATACATGGTAATCCGAATATCTAAAGAGTCTTTTCTATAAAAACCAACCATCTAGACTGCATGGTAAAATTTTAGAAAAAAAAAACTATGAAAATCTCAGATCATACATATTTTGTTTGATTACATATTCCAATATTGGTGGTTAATTAACCACTGATTCCATTAAAGAACACCATTATAACTTTGAAGATCCCTTTGCAGTTCCAACTCTGCGATCTCCATAAACTTCACTCCTGGTGGCCGCCGAGATCGCCAAAGAGGTGGAGGAAATAGTAGTGGTGGTGGTGGTGATTCAGGCATAGGACCTGAGGATGGAGCCGCAGAAGGAGCAGATGATGGCCCTCCAGGTGCGACAGTAGAAGGGGACTGTGAGAAATCGGGTTGAGGTCTTCATATCCGCGACCCGTGCCCCGGATCCACAACGCGAACAGAGCCCTGCCGCAGGCTTGGTGCTCCCCATCGTCCTCTTCTGGTCCACGAAGCAGCAGAAGAACACCATTCTCTCTCTCTCTCTCTCTCTCTCTCTCTCTCTCTCTCTCTCTCTCTCTCTCGTGTTTTGGGAGTGTCGAACTCTCGGCTAACTGTGCTCTCCTTATAAGGGAGAGGACGGGGGGGCTCCTGGAAGTTGATGGACGGCTCTTATTGGTTGAGGTTACACGTGGCTGAATCTCTAAAACATAATATTTTTTTAGCCTGGACTTTATTGCTAGGCACGCGATCTGTAGCTGTTGGGGGCATTCTAAGTTCATGTGCCATGTGCCATGTGCCATGTGGGTGATAGTGACTCAAATGGACATAGCAAGTCGTAATCCGAACCCAATTGAGCACGGTCTTTATTGCTAGGTACGTCCGACACCTGGTTGTCCGACGATTGACTGAAATGGACGTGGTAGATCCGAATCCGAATTCAAATACCAGCAAGTCATAATCCAAACCAAAAATGTGGATCGTATCCAGAGTGGTAAAGGAGTTTGAGCTCTGATCCAATTTTTAAAAGTTAGGGTAATTTATGTATGAGTGCCTAACGTATGTGGCAAACCTATGTTTACTAAAGTCTTGACCTAGTGCTATGCCTGCCCGCCTTACGTTGTTCTGGTAGAGTAAAAACTCCAAGGGCTTACCCCTCACCCTTTGGAAGTCGTCAAGTTTTGGCTTGTGCAAGGGGTGACACTCATGGGATTTGAACTTAGACCACCCCCCTAACCGCCTAGGCCCCATCCTAAGCAGCCAAACCCCTTAGAACTTGTTTAATTTTTATGTAAGTTACCCATCCTAGGCCCCATATATTATGTGTTTATATGTAAGTTACCCTAAATGTTCATGCGAACTAAAAATGTTAAAAAAAAAAGGGTTTTGCATGTAAAGAATGCAAAAACAGATCAGATTTGAGTCGAACATGAATGTAAATGCAAAACCGAATTTTAAATCCAGATCCAACACACGTAGGTCTGAATCCAATCAGAATATACATTCGGATATTATTTTAACATCTATATCCGAGATAATATGCCCGATTGATTAGGGTGCGAGTCTAACTGTATTTTACTAGATAAAACCTGGAACCGTCCAAGTAGGGTTGAACCTGGATCTTGACCCTTCGATCCAACCAAGGTTAGGATTTAGGTCCAGTTTGTTTTTATCCATTTTACATCTGGATCTAACTTTTGTGATCCATGTCCCAACAAGAACACAATCAAACCTTGTTGTTACAATCAATACAGCAGCAGGTACCATACCACCTTTTCATAAGGTTTTTTTAGGGTAATTTCAATTTTCCCCCAAAATTATTACTAAATTTGACATACCTAGCATGGTTTTTAAACTTTTCAAATGACTCCCATACATTTCCCATATTTAAACAGACGTCTTCCTTTTTCTACCACCCTTAGTTCAAACTTAGGTATTGTCAATTATGGAGTTAAACGAACTGTGTTAAAGATTACCAAAAACAAGGCTAGGTTTTTATCGTTCGATTGGTTTTGTTGTTCGAAACGGCAAATTTTTTATCGTTCGATTGGTTTTTGTTGTTCGAAATTTGGGTCAAGAATGAGTGAAAAGGTAAGAACATAAATGAACTTTTAGTTATTTTCATAAGTGCAATTTTGAGTTGAATGATAGCCACCTTTAAGGCTATCTACTTAACCAGGGTGAAAAAAATTTGGGGGTATTTAAGAAATTAGAGAACTTTGTCAGCATATTTGTAAGGACTAAAACCTTGGTGGTTAATTGGAAGTTTTTACTGATAAAGACATAGATGACACTCACTTTTGGCATGTGACCAAAAAATATGAACAACATGGCCACACTTCATGATTCAAAATTAGGGATGGCAGTGGACCGGGGGGAAAGCGGGGCCCCGCCCAGCCTCGCCCCGTTTGGACCGGGGATGAAGGGTATGAAACGGGGATGGAGGCGGGGGTGGAGGATAAAATCCATCCCCGCCGCGGAGGCGGGGCGGGGGTGGACGTGCACTTTTCCCCGCCCCGTCCCCGCCACGATCGCCGCCTAATCCCCGGCTAATCCCTGCCCCAACCCCGCCCCGACCACTTTTCCCTGCAATATCCCCGCCCCACCCCGCCCCGCCTCATCCCCGTTTGGACCGGGGATGAAGGGTATGAAACGGGGATGGAGGCGGGGGTGGAGGATAAAATCCATCCCCGCCGCGGAGCCGGGGCGGGGGTGGAGGATAAAATTTTGAGGCGGGGCGGGGGTGGAAACCTTGTCCCCCGCCCCGCCCCACTGCCATCCCTATTCAAAATATGCAAATCTGGCTAATTATTATTTTTTTTGACAAATTTACCCTTTTATTGTCTGAAAATTGTGGCACCCTTATCAAACTACTTGTCTAAGTTATAGCCTGGAAAAAGTTACCATGCGTAAGTTGTCGCCTAGAAAAATCAGGCGCATGTCATGTAAGCTGTGTGACCTAAAAAAGTCAGGTCATGTAAGTTATTGCTAGAAAAAAAATCAGGCACCATGATTTCAATAAAACAAAAGCAAAACTGTCAATAAAACAGTAGATCGGCCATGTTTGTTATATTTTTTTAGTTCGCTGCAAGTTATGGTATTGTGCTAAAAATTTCTGCAATCTGTCCCTGTCTAAATGTTTAACATCTTTTTGAAGTTCTTTGATAGTAAGCAACTTTTAACAGTGAGAATTTGAAACAGAAACAAGTAGCAACTAGCAATTACTTGGTTGCCTACTCAGTAGTGAAGAACTCCTAAAAAAAACAATAACCATCCTGGTCGTGTAGGAACTATATCTGGATCCAGTAGCTTAATTCAAAATGGTTACCTAATACAGGCCCTAAACATTGCCACATTCTAAGATTATAGGCAAAATTAAAACATCACATATTTTCGTGATATTTTAAAAAATTATCATGATATTTGTCACTATGGCTAAGATTCTATATGTTTTGCGCTCAGTTTTGGATATGGATACTGCACACTCAAACCTAGTTAATTGGACTAGTATGATCAAGTTGGATTATACTACAATATTACTCTAGAAAAAAGGATTATAATACATACATAGGTCCCTTAATTACAGATAGCAAAATGTGTGTATGAAAGGTTCAAGACAATAAGAGACTGCTGTAATCCATACCAACCATGAATTGAATCAGGCGCCAAAAACCCAAAGTGATCATAAATAAAACCTCACATAGGGCCCCACCCAACCCTTGTAATGTGTGGGTGCAAGTGTGGGCCATGTATGCATGTGACATATTGTGGTTGTGGTTGCATTGGTCCCACAAAAAACTTGGTGAAGTCCATTAACTTGACATTTCACAATAAGAGCAAATGCTGGAAAATTCCTTGGCCCAATGAGTACATGCATTCACAATTTCACATAGTCTGGGTCCCACGGTATACCGGCTGTGGGAATATCAGGAACTGTGGGACAGGCAAGTGGGACCCATTGTTTACTGGCTGACAGAAGCCTTGCTGATTGATCTAGAGCTATAAGTTCCTTATTTCCAACCGCAAATATGAGCCCCCCTGGTTAGCCAACAATCGCGGTCTATGTCACAATGACACGACATTTTAGAGGGCGCACTATGACTCGGACGCATAAAAACATCATTTTTTAACAATTTTTATTTTTTTATGTTATCTTTTAATAATATTTCAATGTCAATACATTTGTATATGTTAAATTATAAAAAAAAAATTGGTTTTTATTGATTTAAAAATAAAAATAAAAATCCATGTCACCATATAGTTTTTAGATGGAGTTTGCCATGGTAAGTAAGCAACAGGTATGTAGAGCCAGGAGGAGATGTCCAGACCAAACACTGCTTTGCATTAATGACAAGGCAAATAAGTCATGGTCCAACGTCCATGTTGGTAGGAGATGGATCAGATCCAAGGAACCTTACACGCATAACCTTCAATCAATCCATTCTTTCAATGAAAGGATCCAACCTACCTACTTACCACATGCCTTACAATGCTTTCACGTTCCACATGAGAAGTGATCCATCTTTGTTGCATGAACCGTCACACCATCCTAGGTTCATCCATGGGGGTTATAAGTCACGCTGGGACATGCATGATGATGCATGGAACCATGAAAAATTTGCTGCTCAATTTGAAATTTCTCTACCAGTGAAACAATAAATCCACACCATGTGCATGCATGATATAGTAGTTGTCACCCAAGCGGCTCCCTTCAACAGTCTAACAAATTTGCCATGTCACCATTGGTGGAGCCCACTTTAGGAGCTGACAATGCACGCCTCCTTGTGATGGGATGTTGCAGGTTCAAACCCCAGTGGTACGTCGAATAATAAGTGGCAGTTTGCCTTTCATAACACAAAATACTATGATTTGACATCCCTTCATCTATGAAAAAAAAAATTGATGTGACAACAAAGACAACAAGGATCTATATATATCTGAATCCCTAATACAAAAGAGACGTCACCAAGATCTTTCATTTCAAATTTCTTTGTGAGAAATATTTTGATTTTGTGCAATATGGCTATATCATTACTGGCAAGTAATATTAACATATAAAACTAAGAAAATATATTTACCCATACTAAATTTATGGTATATGCATTCATCAACCACATTCATCTCAAAATCAGACAAGAGGATAACTTGATGAAATTTATGATTCCACGTACGAAAAGTTTGCTTAGGTCCATAGACGAATTTTTTTAGTTTGCAAACCATTTTCTTTGCATCGCCTGAGATAAAATATTTTGTTTTCACCATATATATTGTCTCATCAATGTCATCATTAAGGAATGAAGTTTTTACATCCATCCGATGTAGCTCCAAATCATAATGAGTCATAAGTGACATCATAATTCTGAAAAAGTCTTTCGTTGAAACTGAAGAGAAAGTCTTTGTATAGTCAATGCCTACCCTTTGAGTAAATCCTTTTGTAATAAGATGAGCCTTATATCTTTCTACATTACCCATTGAATCTTTCTTTGTTTTAAATATCCATTTGCAACCAATGAGCTTCACACCTTCAAGTAATGGGATAAGATCTCATAGGTCATTATCTTTCATGGATTTAATCTCCCCATGCATGACATCTATCCACTTTTAAGAGTTTGAACTTTGTATAGCTTGGTGGAAGTTGATTGGATCATCCTCCCTTAAGCCAGTATCACCCTGATGTTCTTAGAGAAAATATAATCATCTGGAATTGACCTTTTCCTCTCTCTAGTAGATTTTCTTAAAGACACTTGTTCTTGAGTTACTTCAGGTTGTTGAGTTTGTACTCTATGAGTAAAATCTTGATTCTAGATAGGTAGAATCTTGAACATTACCTTATTCTGGATTTGTTTGAATAATATTAAAAATAAAAATTCGATCATTATCAACAATTGTAGGAAGATAAACAAATTCTTCTTCAAAATAATGTCTTTTAGCTTAGCACCCCTCTCCCCCCCCCCTCCCCCCAAAAAAAAAACTCAGTATTTTCAAAGAAACAAGTGTATTTTGTCTTAAAAAATAACGTATTCACAGTCATAAAATTTATAACCCCTAAATCTTTCATAATACCCAACAAAATAACAACTAGTTCTTAAATTCAGTTTCTTTTCATGTGGCCTATATCTGGATCCAGTAGCTTAATTCAAAATGGTTACCTAATACAGGCCCTAAACATTGCCACAGTCTAAGACTATAGGCAAAATTAAAACATCACATATTTTCGTGATATTTTAAAAAATTATCATGATATTTGTCACTATGGCTAAGATTCATATGTTTTGCGCTCAGTTTTGGATATGGATACTGCACACTCAAACCTAGTTAATTGGACTAGTATGATCAAGTTGGATTATACTACAATATTACTCTAAAAAAAAGGATTATAATACTTACATAGGTCCCTTCATTACTGATAGCAAAATGTGTGTATGAAAGGTTCAAGACAATAAGAGACTGCTGTAATCCATACCAACCATGAATTGAATCAGGCTCCAAACCCAAAGTGATCATAAATAAAACCTCACATAGGGCCCCACCCAACCCTTGTAATGTGTGGGTGCAAGTGTGGGCCATGTATGCATGTGACATATTGTGGTTGTGGTTGCATTGGTCCCACAAAAAACTTGGTGAAGTCCATTAACTTGACATTTCACAATAAGAGCAAATGCTAGAAAATTCCTTGGCCCAATGAGTACATGCATTCAGAATTTCACATCGTCTGGGTCCCACGGTATACCGGCTGTGGGAATATCAGGAACTGTGGGACAGGCAAGTGGGGCCCATTGTTTACTGGCTGACAGAAGCCTTGCTGATTGATCTAGAGCTACAAGTTCCTTATTTCCAACCGCAAATATGAGCCCCCCTGGTTAGCCAACAATGGCCGTCTATGTCACAATGACACGACATTTTAGAGGGCGCACTATGACTCGGACGCATAAAAATATCATTTTTTAACAATTTTTATTTTTTTATGTTATCTTTTAATAATATTTCAATGTCAATACAGTTGTATATGTTAAATTATAAAAAAAAATGGTTTTTATTGATTTAAAATTTAAAAAAAAAAAAAATCCATGTCACCATATAGTTTTTAGATGGAGTTTGCCATGGTAGTAAGTAAGCAACAGGTATGTAGAGCCAGGAGGAGATGTCCAGGCCAAACGCTGCTTTGCATTAATGACAAGGCAAATAAGTCATGGTCCAACGTCCATGTTGGTAGGAGATGGATCAGATCCAAGGAACCTTACACGCATAACCTTCAATCAATCCATTCTTTCAATGAAAGGATCCAACCTACCTACTTACCACATGCCTTACAATGCTTTCACGTTCCACATGAGAAGTGATCCATCTTTGTTGCATGAACCGTCATTAAAACCATCCTAGGTTCATCCATGGGGGTTATAAGTCACGTTGGGACATGCATGATGATGCAAGGGACCATGAAAATTTTGCTGCTCAACTTGAAATTTCTCTACCAGTGAAACAATAAATCCACACCATGTGCATGCATGATATAGTAGTTGTCACCCAAGTGGCTCCTTTCAACAGTCTAACAAATTTGCCATGTCACCATTGGTGGAGCCCACTTTAGAAGCTGACAGTGCACGCCTCCTTGTGATGGGATGTTGCAGGTTCAAACTCCAGTGGTACACAAAATACTATGGTTTGACATCTCTTCATCTATGCAAAAAAACATTCTTGACGTGACAACAAAGAGACAAAGGGCTAATCTTTGGAAAAGAATTGATAATTTTAAATCAATTGGCTTGTTTTTTTAAAAAAAATCTTGTTCACTAACTCTAAACCATTGTTGTGAAGCTTATCATCTTTATAATAAATGATCTTATTGCTCTGACCTAATAAGAAAATCCTAATTTATTGGGCCTTTCAATTGTGAGGTGTAAATAGGTTTTTCAAAATTTTACAAAATAAAAAATTCATAATGCACCAAAATTTCACCTACTCGAAAACATATTTTTTTTACTTCAAAACGATACAATCCAAGTTACAAGCTCTAACAAACAAATCACGCTGAATAATTATATGAGGTCAGATTTGCTAGGCAGAGTTTGAGTTCATGACTTGTGACTAGACAGTATGGTACAGTAGTTCATAAGAAATATATACCCTATCTAATATGTGGCGCTCATCGAATCGGGTGAAAGGTTTCTCATTTCGTCACTGTTGTTTCCTCTCTTGAAGGGCATTCGGTGAAGTTTTCTCATGTTGGTCTTATCGTTTGTGCCACAAGTTGGCTAAACAGCAAATCTTCTTTTGGACCAAGTTGGCAACATGAGAATGCAAGTTGTCAAACTAATGAAACGTGCCATTTTCGATGACCTTAAAGCCTCCATAGCCATATGCATATTTTTCCTATATAAAAGGAAGATGATTGAGATGGACACGGCAGGGAAGTTGCTGTCAACTTGGTCCAGGGGGCCTAATCCGGACCGCACATTAGAGGTTTTCCGGGTCAAGGTGGGCTTGATGACGCAAAGGCAGCCCACCCCAACTCTCTCTCTCTCTCTCAGGCCGGTGCCTTATATCTACCCATCCGCGGTTCGACTCTCCGCGGCAGACGGCAAGACTTTCTCTTCTCTGTGATTTTTTTTAGGGCTAGATTTTTTGGTGATTTTTTTAATTAGCATTTGACTTAAACTTTTTATTATGGTTTTTTTCAATTAACATATGAAATTACGATTATTGTTCATAAAGATGAGTATTTAGGTTTTTTATTTGCTTTTTCTTAGATAGTTGCATTTCAATAATTAAGGTTTTAGGGCTTTTGTGTTTTAGGATTTTTTTTCTTTTTGTGAAGTTGGGTTTTAAGCTTATTTTTCTCAATTTTATTTTCATATGTTCCTGTTTTATTATGTATAGGATTTTTTCCCCTAATTTTGTATAAGTAATGCAATTGATGCAATGCATATGTCGCTGCTTCTGTTTTTCATCAAGATCGATCATTGCATGATTTCTATTGTGTTTTCAAAATTATGTCATAAATTAATATGAGCCAAAAGTTGTAGAATCTTATCAGATTTAAAAAAATCATTGTTACTAAATGTGGTTTCAAGGCTTCATTATTTATGGATTTAAAAATTCGATAAAACACTTTATTTGATCGTTAAACTTGTTCGTGCTAAATCATTAAAAAGATCATAAATGAAACTTGATGCGAAAGTGTACCTAAATCCATTGGTGCTTCGATAGATCTTTACGGGTATCATCTTTTAGAACACCTATATGTGTCATTTCTTTTTTCTCTAAACTTAATAAGAGAAGGACAATTTTTTTTCTTGATAGAGAGGCAAAAGAGAACATCCACTATATATGATTTTGGGATCATAACCTAATTGTAACCATCTTATAGTCTATTTTTAATTTATCCTATTATAAAATTAAAAATTGATAAATGAGGGCATATGAAGTCTCTATACATAATATAATCATACTCTATGAGATATCATATGACCCAACCGTATGAGATCGCATTATACAAGCCTCAATCTTAGATAATTTATAATGTGTGATTAATCATATGTAGGCCCACACGATTTATCTAACAATCTTTCACTTGGGCCACATACGTAACCTTATAATCACACATTGTAACCTTATGAGTTCAAAAATATTGTATTATCAATTGATATCTCTACCAATCTGGTCCATTCATCATATCAACATAGAACCAAAGTGATCTTGATTACAAATATCATAATTAAACCCATCAATGATTGCGTATATTGATACAACCAAATGACATATATCAAGTATAGATGTGAAGCATAGAAATTACATGTAATGTGATTAAAACATGTCTATTTTCAACTAGTCATGCATTAATCTTTAGTGACATCACAACAAATGAGTACATAATGAAATTGAAACCTAAACTTTATACTGAAGTAGTAAAATTAAACTTTATTATATCATACAACATCTAAATACAAACTTCCACTAAACCAGCATATCATTAAATAATATAACACATATTCGAGCAGTATGCTCATGAAAGACCTTGGGTGGTAAACCTTGGTAACTGGATCCACAATCATAGAATTTGTGCCAATATGTTTTATAGATATCTCTCTATTATGCATTCTTCCTTTAACAAAAAGAAACTTATGTCAGCAAGTCGTGCCTTGTACTCCAGAGTAGTCTCCTTCATCGATAAGGCTATGAGGTACCTTTATGAAAGTATGCAAATTTCTTATGTACTCATGATTTAATTCTTAATCTTGTGATATGAATTAAGAAATGTTGAGGTGCGTGTAATAATTGTATTTATTGTCAATGTACGAAACTAATCTTAGGGGGGTAGGATCAATCAGGGTTAACTTTTAAATTTTCGTGATAGGCGTATTACCGTACCCGTGCTTCGACTTCTTATTGTACTCCCGCGGATTGGCAGGAGCGGATGGACTCCATGATGAATGTCCACACCCTGACCGAGACAATGACGATGCAGACAGATCAGGCAGCACAGGTGACACACGCGGCACAGGCAGCCACTTGCATCCATCCTCCCGAGGTTGTCCCGAACCTCGGTGGGGTTTTCTACGAGAAATTCCTGGAGTTGGATCCGTCAACCTTCACAGAAAAGGCAACCCAAAGGTAGCTGAGAGCTGGGTCGAGAAGATTGAGCAAGCATTTAATGTCCTACTTGTCCCCGAGGACAGGAAAACCGCTTTTGGCACAGCCTGAAGGGTGATGCCAAGAAGTAGTGGGACACCTTGCGAAGGGTAAAGTACGATGGAGTGGATGAAATTCCCTGGGATGTTTTCAGAGAAGAGTTTTTGGATACGTACTTTTCCTCCTACGCGCGGGAGCGAATGCAGCAAAAGTTTCTTGATCTGACCCAGGGAGGTATAAGTTTGGTGAAATATACCACCAAATTCAGGAGCTTGGAGAGGTACTGCCCGAACCTATTCAGCAGCGACAAGGCGAAGGCGGCCAAGTACGGTCGTGGGCTGAAGAACAGGCTTCGAGTCCTTGTGATGATGAGTCGACCTACCACTCTCAGCAGCGCAATAGAGTTGGCGACCGTCCTGAACGAGGAATGGGAGCGGTACAAGGATGGGTCACAATAGAGAGGCGACAATGAAGGTGATTCTGCGGGCAGAGCAAGGAAGAACCCACCTGTGGGCGCCAAGATGCAGGGGTAAGAGGCAGCGAACTCAGCAGAAAACCCAACAAGGTCGACCCCAGCAGAGGCAACAATAGGGGAAGGCCCCAATTGTGTGCCGACGGTGCAACAAGAGCCATTCTCAGAGCACTTGTCCTATATTCAGAGGAGTCTGCTACCAGTGCCAATAGCCTGGGCACATTGCAACTTACTGCCTGAACAGGCCGACGGGTCAGGGAGGACAGCATCAGCAGGCACAGCAGGGATAGCGAAGGACAAATGGACAAGTCTACGCTGCTACAGCAGCCATACAGGACGATCAGCCTGATTTGATCAAAGGTATCTTCCTAGTTGCATATCATTATGCACGTGTTATGTTTGACTCTGGCGCTACTCAGTTTCATAGCCGCATCGTTTGTGAATTTACTTGATTTAGATTCATCTAGCCTTGATAAGGCTCTTGATATGATGTCACCTATGGGTGCAACCTCTTTTTACGAGAAATACTTTCCTGCAGTCTGTGTGATGATCGAGGGGCAGAAATTGTTTGCCGACTTGGTCATACTAGTATGACATTTTATGATGTCATTCTGAGTATAGACTGGTTGTCGAGACATAATGTTATCCTCTAGTGTCGGGGCAAGAAAGTCCTTTTGGAGCATCCTGATTTGTCTATATTATTATTTCATTCAACTAGACCGACGAGTGAGGTAAAGTTAGTTTCCGCTTTGAAGATCTCCAAGTACCACAATCAGGGTTGTATGGTGTTCTTGGCCAATGTGTTCGCACAGGACAGTCAAACAGTACCCTTGGAGCAGTTAGACGTTGTTCGTGAATTTTCGGACGTCTTTCCTGAGGACTTATCAGGATTGCCACCGCATAGAGAGATTGAATTCTCGATCGAGTTAGTGCCTGGTATGACACCAGTTTCTCAAGCTTCGTATCGCATGGCACCTGCTGAACTTGTGGAGCTGAAGAAGCAGTTGCAAAAATTTCTTGACAAAGGTTTTATCAGGCCGAGTGTATCTCCCTAGGGTACATCGGTCCTCTTTATTAAGAAGAAGGATGATTCGATGTGACTTTATATTGATTACCGCTTGTTAAACCAAGTGACGGTGAAAAACAAATACCCATTGCCTAGGATTGATGATTTATTCGACCAGCTAAGAAAGGCAAAGGTGTTCTC
The DNA here is from genome assembly GCF_984573655.1 of Nuphar pumila. Taxonomy (NCBI): domain Eukaryota; kingdom Viridiplantae; phylum Streptophyta; class Magnoliopsida; order Nymphaeales; family Nymphaeaceae; genus Nuphar; species Nuphar pumila. The sequence continues at coordinate 36,967,995 of NC_143254.1, forward strand.
GAAGATCGACCTTTGTTCGGGGTACCATCAATTGCGGATCAGGGCGGAGGATATTCCGAAAACTACGTTCAAGTCCAGATACTGGCATTATGAGTTCTTGGTGATGTATTTTGGACTCACCAATGCCCCTGCAGCGTTTATAGACCTTATGAATCGGGTCTTTAGTTTATAGCTGGATTCTTTTGTCATAATGTTCACGATGATATTCTTGTATACTCGAAGAGTGTAAAGGGGCACCGAGAGCATTTTTGGATCGTATTACAAACACTGAGAGAACATCAGCTTTATGTGAAGTTCTCAAAGTGTGAGTTTTGGCTCAATAGAGTGATGTTTCTCAGCCATGTGATTTTTTAAAAGGGCGTTGAGGTCGATCCAACCAAGGTGGAGGTCATTTTGTTATGGGAGCAGCCGAATACGGTGTCTGACATAAGAAGTTTCTTGGGATTGGCAGGCTACTACCGTTGATTCATCCAAGACTTTTCACTTATAGTTGTCCCGATGACTTTATTATTGCAAAAGGCAGTGAAGTTCGAGTGGTCATCTCAATGTGAGGAGAGCTTTCGGGAGCTGAAGAAGAGGTTGACTACAACCTCAGTGTTGGCATTGCTTTTTGGGATGGGAGGATTCATTGTATACAACTATACTTCAAAAATCGAACTGAGTTGTGTCCTTATGCAGTACGGAAAAATTATGGCGTACAGCTGAAGGTGCATGAGAAGAATTACCCCATGCAAGACTTGGAGTTGGCAGCAGTGGTCTTCATGTTGAAGATTTGGCGCCACTACCTTTATGGAGAGCAATTTGAGGTCATGTTTGATCACAAGAGCCTCAAGTACATATTCACTCAGCGTTATTTGAATTTGAGGCAGCGTAGGTGGTTGAAGTTTCTGAAGGACTATAACTTCTCCATCGTCTACGACCCTGGTAAGGCGAATGTGGTGGCGGATGTGCTTAGCAGGAAGGTGTCAGTCATGACAGCCAGTCTGATCTGATCGAGGAGTTTGTTAGATGACAACCTTTTTTTTATGGCTCAGGATGCATCCTTTGTGCTGGGATGCAGGCGCAACCAGAGATTTTAGATCGGATCGAGGAGCTTCAGTCAGCCGATCCAGATTTTGAGAGGTTGTGTAGAAGCCAGAGGCACATTTTCATTGAGAGGAGGATGAAACCATCATGTTCGGAGACAAATGGTGGGTCCCGAAGGCGTTGTGGGAGGAGCTAATGAGTGAAGCCCACATATCTAGATATTTTGTTCACCCTGGTTCCACCAAGATGTTCAAAGATCTTCAGAGAACTTACTGGTGGAATGAGATGAAGCGAGACATCGTAGAGTTTATGTCCTGGTGCCTCACCTGTCAGCAGGTGAAGATCGAGCACCAAAGACCTGGTGGACTTCTGCAGCCTCTTGATATCCCAGAGTGGAAGTGGGATGATATATCGATGGATTTCATCGTAGGATTGCTGAGAACCCGACGACAACACAATGTTATATGAGTGATCGTAGACAGACTGACGAAGAGTGCCCACTTTCTTTCTATCAGGATCAGTCAGAGCTTGGAGAGCCTAACAGACATGTACGTGAATGAGATCATTAGACTTCACGGGGTGCCACGTTTGATAGTGTCAAATCGAGATCCCCGTTTTACGTTTCGATTCTAGCATCAGCTTTAGAAGGCCCTTGGCACTACCTTGAAGTTCAGCACAACTTTTTATCCCCAGACGGACAGACAGACAGAGTGTACGATCTAAACGCTCGAGGACATGTTGAGAGCATGTATTTTGGATTGAGCAGGCGATTGGGACAAGCATGTGATGCTTATAGAGTTCTCGTACAATAACAACTTTCATGTCAGTATTGGTATGGCTTTGTACGAAGCTTTGTATGGCCGACCATGTAGATCCCCATGTGCTGAGATGAAGTTGGAGTGAGAGTTGTGGAGTCTCCAGAGATTATCTAGCACTATGTGGACCAATCTAGATGGGCTGGAGAAGAGAGAGTTTTCTCTTCTAAGAACTCTTTCTTCTAAGGGTTTTCCGAAAATTTTGGAACTCTTGAGTTGATTTTTTAAAATTTTATTTAAAATAGATTCTGAGTCTCTCAAATCTTCTTATGTTTTTCAATAAAATTTTCAAAATTAACCTATAAATAGTCAAAAAAAAGAGGAGAGAAAAAAGGAATGGGAAAAAAGAAAAGCGAGAGAAAAAGAGAGAAAAGAGAGGAAGAAGAAGAGGAGATTCGATCTTCTCTAGCCATTCATCCATGTTTTTCAATATCTACCATCATTTTTCTTCTCATGGTACGGGTTTCTCTCTTGATACGAACGGGAAAAAATAGCATAAATGAGATTTTCATGCGAGATTTTAGTGAAAGACCATGGGAAAAGAGTAAATCTAGATATTTACTCTAAGATGGGTGTTATACCTTTCTCTTTTTTAGGATTTATTTTAGGGAATATGTATATATATTGAGGTTTGTGTTCATGGATCCCTGGATCGAGACAGATTTGCCATATTTGTACCATGTGCAAATCTGGCCCATATTTTATGAATGGTAAAACCTTGGATACGGGGTGTAAAAAAAGAAACATTGGCTTGTATGTTTGAAAATGACTTGTTTATACATGCATACATAACTGCAAGTCTGCATACCCATTGTCTATCGGTTTAAGAACTCATGAAAATCTGAACATGTTTATATGATGCACGTGAATATGCGTGGATATGTGTTTTGGGCTTTGAATCTGTATACTTAAGCATAGCTGCTCATAAACCAGCATCTATGTGCATGCTTAAATACTTTTTTTTCTGAACATAAATGTATTCTTAAAAAAAGGGGGGGTTATATATAAAGGTATTTTTTTTTCATTCCCTGGTGGGCTGGCTGTCAGGCCAGCCGAATCTGGCTTGACATGCCAGACCCTGCCAGGCGTGGCTGGGGTCTCAGGGTCTGGTCGGTCTGAACCAGACCCAGCAGGTCCAGCCTGCGACTGGACCTGGCAGACCTAGCAGTCCCCTGCCAGGACATGCTAGGTCTGTCCAGATCAAACCCAGCTGGGCCTGAACCGAACCCCAGCCGACTGGGTCGGCTGGGTGCAATTGGTTCTTTATAAAACAAAAAAAGTTTAAAACAGCTGGGCCCAACCGACCTGCAGTCGGCTAAGACATGAGCAGTCAGCCCCAGTCGACTGGGCTGAGAAACTGACCCATCCAACTGGGTCGGCTGGGTGGGTTTGGCTACGTGCCAGGCCCAGTTGCCTAAAAAAAAAAAATTTATTGTGTGGTGCAATTCAAATTCCAGATTTTTATTGAGTGGGTGCATTTTAATACATGCTAGAAAATGAAACTTTTTACTTGATATGATATGTTGAATCAAGGTAATATTGTAAGGCTGCATCTTATGCGCATACTTACATTAAGTTGATGTGTTTGGCACATGCGCTATTACTTGAATGTTCACATGTTTAATTAAAATGTGTATTTCATGAAAGCTTGCATGCGACATGAACATGTGAATTAAAGCATGAACTGGACATGAATGTGTATTGAATGGAAGCATGCATTTAACTTGGATACATGTGCACTCATGCATATGCTTATGAATTTTATTATTTCATGCACATCTTTAAATTTGTATACATGAATATGCATTGAAAGAATGCATACTGACATGTTATTCATGATTTTTGCATATGAATGCATTGATGATCAAATGGATCATCCTGAGTTGTGTAAGCCTTGAGCATGTGTTGCTCTTTGTTTTAGTTGTTAAATGCATCACAAAAATCAAAGGTAGTATTATTGTCTTATTGCATTGTTTCATATTATCACGGGTTGTGGTCCCGTGAAGAGCTTTGCATATTGATTTGCGAGCTTATGTTATTAATTTTGCATGTTGAATTGCAAATTAAAAAAGATGAATTAATAACAAGATAAAAGAAATTAAAGAACATTGTAATCTACGTTTCCTTGATGTCTCTTTCATAGTGTAAAAAATCTTGGATATTACAGTTTTAGAAAAATCGTGAGGATACTAAAACTCTGTGTGTGTTGTTGTTGCCCATGAATCTGATATTGAGATTCTTCTCCTGGTTACGGTTTTAGGGAGAGTCTGTCACTTTGCCTATGGATGGTGTGTAGATACAACTGTTATTTTGGTATACCAAGAAAAATAACATTATGGTTGTTGATTTTCATAGTATCCCGACATTGGTTGTTAATTTTCGATGTTTCAATGAATGATGTTGATTTTTGATATCGGTCAAGGGCTAAGTTTGAAACCCAGTAATAAAATATAACTTGTGTGCTAAGTTACTTTGGGGACCCTACTTGACCTCAAAAACTTTTACCCATTTAGAGTATCCACGGACAACGGTAATTAAAAAGAAAAACTTAAATTGTGTGTATTTAATAAAAACATATATATGAAAAAAAATTCTGATAAAAGATAATAATAAATTATTCATGCATTGTACTGAAATCATCCATATTCATGTTATGTATTACATCATGCATATTTACTTGTTCCTTGAATGATGATATATTAGTGAATGCATAAAGTTGTTCATTAATGCATGTTGAATATCTTTAAGGCTTAAATTATGGTTCATATTATTTGTTAAATGTTTCATCATGCTTAATAATTATTCCCTATTGCATGAACAATTAGTTGAATTATGAATATGTTATATTTATGTCCCTCTAAAATATTACATTAATCTAATTTATGTTATTTTTACCTGTTTGTTTCACTAGAGAGATTTGTATGCAAGATTCTTTGGATTCTGATACCCTACTTTTTATGTTTTTCGCAGCCTCAAACGCCTAATGGGGAGGACTTGCTTTTGAGAAGAGTCACGAGGAGACTACACGACTGCATGACAGATTCTTGGGACGACGTGACTCTTTTTTTTTGCTTTCTTTACTTTTATTTACTTATGTCTCAAACTATATGCATTTGAATAAATAAAGTTTAGATTGATTTGGTATGCAAGATAAGTATAATATCCCTTGCGGTGGTGATTGTATTTAACTGTAAAGGCCCCGGATTTTTGAATTTGTTTTCGCACTTGTTTAAAAAAAATGCAGGCCAAGCAAGCAAACAGAAGCCACAATTTCATAAGAAATATTACTTCTATTCATTTAGAAACCCATATATATGTTGTAAACAATTGACCAAGAATAAGTAGACTTGAATCCAGAAGGAGAGGCAAACTAAAATCACAGAGATAAGACCAATTATGTTTACCCCCTGAAATAAAGAACACTAGAACACATCACAAAAGTTCAATAATCCAAAAATTTTAGAGAAGGCCAAATTCATAGCCATTATTTAGACAAGGAGATTTTGAAATACATCCTTATGAAAGTATGGTGAACTATACAGTGTAATCCTTTAATTGTTTTGAGGATTATTGATCATCATAAACAATGACTCTTACAACATAGAGTATCAAACTGTTTCTCAAACAGTAAAAAAACAGAAACAGCTTAATAACACAGAGGGAAAAATTACACGTTTAGCTTGCTGTGAATTGTAAGAATGATATGAACTCCCTCTGGTAGTACCAGCACTTCCATACAAGTATGATTAGAAGTGATTTCCAATACATGGTTGTTCAGGAGAGATGTCTGAATATCAATTTCCTGCAACAAAATAAGCAAAGAGATTAGTATGAAAGTGAAGCTGCAATAGGCTGCAAAACAGAAAGCATCCAAAGCTATGCTTAAGAAGTCATTTTTCTTGCCTGGTGGATCAAGAAAATTCCCGTCTATATCGAATCTAATGTTGAGTTCACAACTCAGACTAATAAAAAACGTTATAGATTGGATGAATCCCAGCTAGCATCAACAGCTTTGATGATCTTCTCATGCATTATGGCTCCAGAACAAGCTATGATGCCCCGATCAAGACCTTCTAGATACATTCCTTTCGAAAAATCCAGAGGGTTACCTCCAGCATCAGTGACCATTCCGCCAGCCTCCTGGATGATTAGCACTCCAGCAGCATGATCCCATATTTTTTCTTTATATCCAGACCTTGCAAACTTCATAAATATCTCTGCATCCCCTCGAGCTATGGCCGCATATTTCACCATACTATACACACGCAGTGGCTGCTTTCTGGAAGGAATCAATCACCTTAAAATGAACTGAAAAACAAGATATATAATGCAAAAATTGAAACTGCACAAATAAGAAGAGAGAAAGGGCACCTTAGCCCTACGCTTTGAGCCAGTCCTGCAGTAAACGAGTGCCTTGAATTTCCCTTTTCAACAGGTTCACAGAATGTTGCTAATGCTGGGTCCTCAACCGATGAGACATGAATCATCCTTGCCAAGTTCGATCCCAAATTTTTATTCATTTCAGAGGCCAATGGTTGCATCCAAGCTTCACCTATGCCTCTCTGAGCGTATATCACACAACCTTGGTGCCAGGATTCAGATGATGGAGATGATACTCTAGCCATCATCCGATAATAGCGATGGTGATAACTGAGCCACTCCTTGTTCATTGGATAGTTTGGACAACCAAGGACTCCAAGGACCACTTCTCCTTCCTCTAACAGAGCAAGAGCTACAGCATACTGATCCCCACGTACAAATCCCAAAGTACCATCAACTGGGTCAAGGACCCAGTGTCTTCCGCTTGGACCACCTTTTGAGTTGCATCTGCTAATAGCTTCAATAACCTCATCTGTTCCCAATGCTCCTCTCTCTGGACCCTTCAATCCAAAACGGGGAGCATCATTTAGGCACTCCTTAACAGTATCGACTACAGCTTCCAAATATTTTGCAGCATCTGGTCTCGTGAGGGCTATTACATCTTCTTCAGCAACAATTGATAAGCTTTCACCACCAAAGCAGTTTGACAGTACCCAACTAACAATTGCTTGCACACTCCAATCTGCCAATCAAAAGGGATTTGATGAAATCAGCTAAACATACTGCAGAATTGATGGTACCAATATAAAGGCCCCTTGCATAAAAAAAGGCAGTTCTTTATGTCATTGGGGAATAAATGACTGTTAATGCACAATCTATGGTATGATCATGATATCACGTCCATGAATAAAGATATCTATGCCATCAAATACATTTAACATGTCTACTAATTATAGCCTACCAAATAACAATATTTTGCAACTTCCATGATTGGCATACTTCAGGAAACTAATAAAGGCACAAGAGTCCCACAAGTCCCTTCAACATCACCACCACAGCTACACGTGCAGCAGTGTGTTCTTGGCAGCAGATAAGCAATATATGACAAGTGAATATCAACAAATAGTAGTACTAAGATTGTTTAACATCAAAGAGTTCCACAAATCTATGATCATCAAATGCTAGTGTCTTTAATCAACATACGACCCAAACTGCATCTTCAGCAGGAATATTTAATAAACCATGATGTTCACTGAAATAAGAGTGAGAATACTGCTGCAACATATGGCAAAAGTGATCCAGGTTGAAGCTGTCAGCCTCATCGCTAAATAAACATGACTAAAAGTGAGATTATCTAGCCTTCAAGGCCTAAATTTTGAGCCACATCAGACCCAACAGGCAAGTCAACCCCAATCAGGTCAAGGTCTTAAGCCAAACAACTTAAGTTCGATTCTTTTACCAAATGGGCCTAGCATTAGGCTTGACCATCAAGCTAATTACAACCACTTGTTATAACAGGCTGCATAATGGGCCAACCTGGTCCAGGAGGCTTAATTATCGGGTCCAGCTGTGCCTAAATTTTGCCTGACCTACTAGACTACTGTGCCAATTTGTTCCATTACGAGTAAAGTATAAAGCCTCCTTCTCAAACATCTGCAGTCACTTTTCTTCTTCCCAGTAAAAATCTCCACGAGATAAATAAGGTTTCACAGTGGTGTTTGCCTAACTATATCAAGATATCTATTTTGTTAAAACATTTTCCCCGTAAGATTATTATTCACTACTAATTTTCCTATAAGTGTATCAAATAATAAGTTGAATAGAATTATGACGGACCAAAAAAAAGGGTGAAAAAGAAGGAAAATAGGTGGAACATAAATTCTGCTCTCTCAATAAATGTCAGCAAAGGGAAAGAAAGTCAGCCAGACATATCAAGCTACTCCTTACCTATAGAAAGAGGTTGATTTCAAATTAGCAATAGAGGTGCCTTTACTTGTGTGCACAAGGATAGCACCTTTTTAGGTCAGGTCTTAAGAAACTAGGTGTGAGTCGTGTGACTGTGTGAGTATTTAAATGGTTGTAATTTTATGCAATTTTAATAAATTTAAAATAAAATATATATTTCAATCTAAAACATGAAGGCCTAAAGGCATAAGTAAAAAGAATAATCACTATAAAGTATAAACTAAAAATGGAGTGCATAGAAGATGTGCTAGTATCAGCGTTGCTGTTTTCAAGTGTCAGACATGGGTGCTAATACCTTCCATCAAAGTGAGTGAGACCCTCCCTCCGCCTCCATCTATGGGGGAGGTGGATCCTTCCATGGTGTAGCATCAAATAGATCTTGGGTGCAGCGTCTCTTCCTGCATTCCTTCCTTCCAAGATCCTCAGATCTTGGAAAGTTTTTTGAGTTTTGGCAACCCTCAACATGCTGCCAAGACTACATCTGAGGCCATCAATGGCAGACCCTTGCTGGCTCCCAGTGATCGCCCTTCCTCTACCATTAACGTTCACCCTAAGGACGTCCCTGCAGGAGCAAGTGCTGCAGCGCCTCACACAGCGTCACCCCATCAAGATCCACCTCCATCAGTGTTGGTGAATAAGGCACAACACGTTAGCATTGATGGTGCTCATGCTTCTGCGCAGGTTGGCCTTGATGGAGCCCACGTTCCCTTGAATACAAGCATTTCTAGTTTCATCATCACGTTCTTGGGCTCAGATCGTGGGCTGTTCGTCCTTCGGTAAGTCAGATCTGCCTCCGATTTGCATTGTTGATGGCAAAAAGATGCTGCGTGTTCCGCAAAGCATCTATGATGAGAAGGCTAAATGTTTCAAATTTTCTCTTATCTGTAAATGGGATACTCGTCCCATGGAGTGCAAATATTATACTTCTGAACTATGCAAGCGATGGAAATTGAATTCGAAACCAGAGTTTTTCTTCATTGCCAGATAGCGAGTTTCTAGTTCGATTTGGTTGTCATGACGATCTTAATTCAGTCCTTCAATGAGGCCCTTGGAATCTTGTGGGAAAGACACTGCTTATGGAACAGTGGGGCGGTGTTCGCATTCCTAAATTTCACGGGCTGCAGTCTATTTGTATATGGGTTTGTGTTCTTGGTCTAGCTCCTGCAATGTGGGATAATGATACATGCACTTGATGGCAAATTGATCACAGTTGATGAATGCACATCCTCTAAGGTCAGGCTTCACTTCGCTAGGATCCTTATTGAGTTTCCAGTTAATTATGATTTGTGTGATACACTTCCTATTATGCTGGGAGATTTGTATTCTGGCGATCTACGATTCGAGTTTGAATCTTCATCCAAAGTGTGAGGGGTTTGTCAATCACGCCTTCATGTGACTGATCGCTGCCCAAAAAATAATTCTAAGGATCCTAATACCAAGAAGGGTGATGAAGGGTAGAAGCCTGTTCGATCTAAAAAAGATGCCAAGGTTTGGATGCCTAAAGACGCTTCCAAGGATAGCAACCCATTCACTATTCTCTCATTAGAAGATGTTGCTGGTGACGTTCATGACGCCGTGGTTGCAGTGGTTCCCACAGCTGATGATGTTCCTGATCTGACTTCAATTAAAAATCCTGTTCAGGAGAAGAGAAAAGTTGAGAATCAGCTGCAGATCGAGTTGGCCCCTCAACCTATAGCCCCACTTGTAATGAAGTATGTGGAAATGTAATATAAGAATGCTAATGCATTCACAATGTCCAAGAATGGACAAACACAAAGGCACAAGAGATAGATAAGAGAGAAGTCCACTATGCGACAATACAACAAGCCTTAAAAAGGCTACACAAATAAAAAGTAAATAGATTAATTGAAGAAGAGCTCTCAAAAGCTTAAAGATACAAGGGGAGAACACCCCTATTTATACACAAAAAGGGAGCCATTAGGGGCTCCCACATGTTGTCATTGGGAGCCCCCAAACGGTCATATTTATGACCGTTGGGGGTCCCAACGACTATATTGTGGGACCCCCAATGCATATTAAAGAAAGAAAAGAAAAGAAAAGAAAAGATAAAAATAGACTACAAATTTAAATAGTTGTTTCTAGAAACAACGATGTAAAATGACCAAAATACCCCTATATATATATATATCCCCTTCAAACTTTACAGAGAGATGACCGAAAGTTTGCTAAGAAGAAAAATAAAACGAAGAGCAGGAAGAGCTTTAGTGAAGAAATCCGCTAACTGATACTCTGATGTGACATATGGCAGGATAACTGTTTATCTCAGATATTCATCATGTACATAATGTCAGTCCATCTTTATATGTTTGGTGTGCTCATGGAAGATGTGATTGTTGGCAATGTAAATTGTACTTTTGTTATCGCAGCATAGCTTCGAAGGACCGGAGATGTCTACACCCATATCTTTGAGAAGACTTCGTAACCAAACGAGTTCCATAGTAGTAGTTGTCATAGCCCGGTATTCAGCTTCAGTAGAGGAAAGCGAGACTTTCTGTTGCTTCTTGCATCTCGAGGCAATTAGATAATCTCCTAAAAATACACAAAAATCAGTAGTTGAGATTCTATCATTAGAGTTTCCTTCTCAATCAACATCAGTATAAGCAAGTAAATTTAATGAAGAGGATGACGATAAAAATAACCCTTTTAGTGATGGTATTCTTAAGATATCTGATGATTCTTAGCGCAACACTCATGTGGATAGTCGTAGGAACATGCTGAAATTGGCTAGCAGAGTGGACGGCATGAGCAATATCTGGTCTGGTAATGATCAGACAGGTGAGAGAGCCAATGAGTTGCCTGTAGGGTGTAAAATCTTCAAGAAGAGTCTCATCCTCCAGTCTTAATTTAGCATTGATCACTTCGAAAGTTTTCACCTTCTTATCATCTGAAATTTTAGATTTAGTACATATATCTGCAACAAGTTTTATTTAAAAAAGTATATATCTGCGGGGAGAATATGCAACTTCAATTCCTAAAAAATATCTTAAAAATCCTAAGTCAGACGTATCAAAATTATCTTTTAAAATATTTTTAACATTACAAACACCAATTTGATCATTCCCTGTTAAAATCATATAATTTACATAGAGTAGAAGAATAACAATATTAATTCTTGTATTTTTCACAAAGAGAGCAGTGTTAGTGTAACATGAACGAAAGCCCAGACTAGTCATGATATCACTAAATTTATCATACCAAGCCTTGGGAGCCTGCTTAAGACCATATAATGCTTTTAAAAGTTTAAGAGTTTTTCTCTGTACAATGTTAAATCCTGGTGGAGGATCCATATAGACTTCTTCATTTAGGTTTTCATTAAGGAAGGTATTTTTAACATCCAATTGATATATAGGTCATTTTTTAGTTGATGCCACAACTATTAGGGTCCTAACACTAGTCATTCTAGCCACAAGTGCAAAGGTTTCCTCATAGTCAATATTATATTCTTGTGAGTATCTTTTAACAAATAATTTTGCTTTATATTGGTTCTAAAGTTCTATCACTCTTAGTTTTAACTTTAAAAACTCACTAGCAACTAATAGGTTTCTTGTTTGGAGGAAGTTTAACTATTTCCCAAGTGTTTGCTTTCTTAAGATCATCTAGTTCTATATTCATGGCTTTAATACAATGTGGTATATTTTTGGCTTGACTATAATGTGCGGTCTCATGATAGGAGTGTAAAGTTATTAAGCAAACTCTATAATTAGGTGTTAGAGTTTAATATGACACAAACCTATTTGGTGGAATGGATTTTCTCGTAGATCGTCTAAGAGAGGTTTCTTCTAGAGACTCATTGATTTGAAAGAATTTTTTTAAGGCACTAATAGGTTTATTTTGCTCACACCGGGTATAAACTTGAAGGTTTTTATCAATGATATCATCACTATTTGGGGATGTTTCAATATTATAGTTTTCATGATGTGTATCATCCATTATTTCAAAATGATTCAATGAATCATCACTAGTATGCATATCTTCCGTTGGAGAAAGATCATACAAAAACATATAGTCAATTTCATCTTTCTTATCAAGATTTTCAAAACCATTTTCATCTTCTAAGAATGTCATATCTTTGGAAATATAAAGTTTGTTATTTTTGAAATCAAAGCAACTATATCCTTTTTTATTTTCATCGTATCCAAGGAAAACACATTCAATCACTTTTGGAGACAACTTATCTTTTTTATATAAAAGTACAAAGCATTTGCAACCGAAAACACATAAGCGATTGTAGTCGAGTGCCATGTTGAAAAGTTTTTCGTAAAGAGAGACATTTTTCAAATTGGATGATGGCATACAATTTATTAAATAAGTGAAAGTTAAAACGACTTAGGCCCAAAAAAATTTAGGGATATTTTTAAAAATAAGTAGTGTTTTAGCGGTTTCTACAATATGCGTATGTTTTCTTTCCGCTAGCTCGTTTTGTTGAAGTGTTCTAGGACATGATTTTTGATGACAAATTCCATTTTGCTTTACATAATCTTGAAAATCATTGGATAGGTATTCTCCACCTGAATCGGATCTAAGAATAGATATATTACTTTGAAATTGATTTTTAATTTTTACACAAAATTCTTTAAAATGGAGAAAACTTCTGATTTAAGATTAAGAAAATAGATCTATATATACCTACTAAAGTCATCGATAAATGTTGCATAATATGAATAACCACCCTTAGACATAACCGGAGATGAACCCCATATATCCACGTGCACCAATTCAAAAGGTCTTGTTGAAATAAATGTTGTAGTTGGAAATAGAATAGACTTTATTTTTTCAAAAATACAATCTTTTCAATTCATATCTCTTTTTTTTACAAAATTTGTTCCTAAAAGAAAAAAGATACATTTTTTAGTAGCTTAGATATCCAAGTCTTTTATGCCAAGTTTCAATACTCTTGTCTTGAACATAAGTACAAAATGAGTTTGAAGGAAGAGTCAAATAATCTATAAAATAGAGTTCTTCCTTCCTATGGCCTTCCCCAATCCGCTTCCCGGACTGGAGATCATACACAAAGAAACTATTAGATGAGAAAGATATTTCACATCCATGGTCAGCAATTTGAGAAACTAAAAAAATGTTTAGGTTTAATTTTGGAACAACTCTAACTTTTGAAACAAAAAAAATTTGAAAATTTTTGAGATCTAGTGTTCCTATATTCTTTATTTTTAAAAAAGTTTCATCGGCCGTAGAGACACAAGATATTTTTGAATTGGTGCATACATCGGTTAAAGTATTTTCATGGGGAGCCATATGAAAAGATGCTCTGGAATCCAAAATCTAAGAATACGTACCGGGTGGTGATGTGGAGGCAATGGTGGCACCCGATGTAGAAGAGGTAGCTTTGAGAATTTGTTGAAGAGCCATGAAAAATTGTCCAAGTGTTTCTTTAAGATCTCCATTATTTTCTTCATCTTCCTTTTGGTGGTTGATTCTTCGATGAAAGTAACCTTAGGCTTGAAAGTTCCATTTAATTTGGGGCAAGCGGGTTTAATATGACCTGGCTCATAACAATGACGACAAACAATCATCTTTCTACCTCCACCATTGTTATTATTGTTGGTATAGTTACCTTGTCTCCCAAAGTGTGGGGGTTTATATGTTTTAACATTGTTGCCGGGTTTAGACACAGCTAAGACTTCATCTCTTACTCATGCAAAGCCGAGTTTCTTCTTGAGTAATTTCGGCAATAGCATCTTCCAAAGGAGGAAGAGTGGATCTATGTAGAAGGGAAGATATTACTTGCTCAAATTTGGGACGAAGCCCAAATACAAATTGAAAAAATCTTTCTTGTTCCATTTTTTTTTGCCTAAGTTCCACATCCTCAATGGTCACCCACTTAAGCTCCAAAAGTGTTAATTCATCCCATAAAAGATTTAAAGCACTATAATAATCTTAAATACTCAAATCACCTTGTTTGGTGGTTCTTACTTTTTCTTGCAAAAAATAAGCTCTTGCAAGATCTTTTCGGGTATACATACCCTTCATAAAGAACCAAGTCCCATTGGCTCTATGAAATTTAGCTATATTAGCACATAACTTGAGTTCTACATTATTCATGAACCATGCAAGAATTTTTGCATGATAGATCTCCCAATCTTCCACCTTTCTTTGATATTCTTCAATGGCCTTGAGGCAAGCATCTCCCTCAAGAGCTTTTTCTTGATCTCATTCTATCTTGGTGAGCTTTAGTTGCGGTTTCGGAATAGAACCCATTACATAACCCCAAAGTTTTTTTCCTTTGAGATTATTCTCCATTGCGGATGCCCACATCATGTAATTTTTGCCATTGAGTTTGAAGGAGAGATCAATCTTGGATTCCATTGCACGGATAGGATACGATAGGAAAGAGAGAGAAAGCGTTGTCACGACTTCAACTCCAAGAACCGTATAGCTCTGATACCATGTAATGAAGTATGCGAAAATGTAATATAAAAATGTTAATGCATTCACAATGTCCAAGAATGGACAAACACAAAGGCACAAGAGATATATAAGAGAGAAGTCCACTATGGGACAATACAACAAGCCTTAAAAAGGCTACACAAATAAAAAGTAAATAGATTAATTGAAGAGGAGCTCTCAAAAGCTTAAAGATACAAGGGGAGAACACCCTTATTTATACACAAAATGAATGGGCAAAAGGAAGCCATTGGGGGCTCCCACATGTTGTCGTTGGGAGCCTCCAACAGTCATATTTATGACCGTTGGGGGGTCCCAACGACTATATTGTGGGACCCCCAATGCATATTAAAGAAAGAAAAGAAAAGAAAAAATAAAAATAGACTACCTATTTAAATAGTTGTTTTTAGAAATAACTATATAAAATGACCAAAATACTCCTATCGGGTATTATAGATATATATATATATATATATATATATATATATATATTAACACCACTCCCAGTGGCTGATTCTCATGTTCCTGTTTTGGAAGTGGGATTTGTCTTGGATCCTAAAAGTGTGACTGGACCAGATGTGTGCGACAACCCGGTATTGGAGATGATGCCTTTACCTCAACTAGCGTCAGATGAAGACTAACAGGGTAGGTTTGCGATTTTGCCTCCCTCTGCCGAAGGTGATATGCAGCTTGTGGTTGGAGAGGTAACACCCACAATAAGTGGAGATGTTCCTTCGATTTCTGTAACTAAGAGGAAACCTGGCAGACCTAAGAAGGGATCTTCCAATTCAGATCCGATAGGGGTAAGTAACACTAATCTTAGGCCTTGCAGAGGCAGTGCTCCGATCAATTCTAGTTCTTTATGAAGATTATATCTTGGAATCTTCGAGGCTTTGCGAAGCCCTCTGCCCATCCCGAAATGTTCATTATTGAACCTATGATCTCTTTTCATCGTTTTGAAAAGTTCAAGTTCAAGTACTTGATATTTCATGGTGGGAAGGGAATCAAAAGTGCTGCTGAGCTTACCAGGTGTTGTTTGTGGGACTCTATTAGGAAGGATTTCAATCGCTGTGAATGGTCCAATCTGGTTTGGATAAAAAGTGTCCCTCCCAGAAACTCTTGGGTTATATTCCTAGCATGTTACAATAGGCTTTTAACCCAAGATAGATTAAAAGGATTTGGTATTTCTTTACCAAATCGATGCTCGCTTTGTTGCAATGAGGAGGAATCTCACGATCATCCGTTTTTTCTCATGCAATGTCAGTCACTCAGAGTATTTGGAAATATGTATGACAATTGTTTGGAAAAAGTAGAATTCCGCATATGAGGTTTATCGCTGAATTAAAATGGTGGACGTCTATTAGTTTTGAAATGCCTTGGGTCAAATCATGTTGGACCATGACTTTTCATATTCTATGCTGGAATTTATGAAAGATGCATAACAAAGCCTATCATGATGGTGACCTTCCTGAGAAGAGGGTCATGTAAAGAAATGGAAGCCTCCAACAAGATCCACCACAATGCTAAAGTGAACACGTCAAAAGCGACAAATGGGCTCACTCACAAAACCCACACAAGAGGCAATAACAAGAGGCTAAAATAAATAATATTTTATTGGTAGCCTTTATGCAAGAAGCATTACCAATGGGAGGGGGTTTCATCCTTAATATATACAAGCAAGAGGAGCTTCAAAGAGAAACGTGGTTGACTAGTCAACAAATGTTGACTAGTTCAATTTAAACAAAAAATAAAAATTAAACTATCCTAACCTAGTTACATATCTATTGAAAAAGAGAAAAATAAAGGAGAAAAATATATTTTTATATAAATATATATATATATATATATATATAAATATTGTTAAAATACATGTATTCCTACATATATATATATATATATATATGATATAAATATATATATGTATAATACCCAATAGGGGTATTTTCATCTTTTTCATAAGTTGTTTTAGAAACAACTATTTATTTTAGGATAGATTATTTCATTTTAATTTTTATATTTTCTTTTTTTATTTATTTTTTATTCCACGCAAAAGAGGCCCCACATAGAGCTGTTGGGGCCCCCAACAGTCAGAAATGTGACCGTTGAGGGCTCCCAACGACTCTATGGGGAGCCCCCAATGTTGCTCCCCTTTTTCCCTTTTCACTTTGTATAAATAGGGGCTTTTCCCTCCTGTATTTGTATGCTTTTAGAGCTCCTCTCTAATAAAGCTCATATTCTTTTTTATGTGTTGCCTTTAAGGCTTGTTGTATTGTCCCATAGCGGACTTCTCTCTTGTTCCCTCTCTTGTATTTGTCCATTGTGGGACATTGTGAATGCTTTAAGCATTCTTTATATTTCCGCATACTTTATTACATGGTATTAGAACCATACGGTTCTTGAAAGTTGAAAGCTCTTCATTCTTCTTCTCATAATTTGTTGGTGCAATGGAATCCAAAATCGACTTATCCTTCAAGCTCAATGGCAAGAACTACATGATGTGGGCATCGACGATGGAGAATAATCTCAAAGGAAAGAAACTTTGAGGTTATATAATGGGTTTTATTCCGGAACCCCAATTAAAGCTTACCAAGATCGAAGGAGATCAAGAAAAATCTCTTGAGGGAGATGCTCGCCTCAAAGCAATTGAAGAACACCAAAGAAAAGTGAAAGATTGGGAAAGCAATCACGCAAAAATCTTAATGTGGTTTATGAATAACGTTGAACTCAAGGTATGTGCAAACATAGCTAAATTTCATCGAGGCAATGAGGCTTGGTTCTTTATGAAGGGTATGTAAATCCAAAAAGACCTTGCAAGAGCTTACTTTTTGTAAGAAAATGTAAGAACCACTAAGCAAGGGCATTTGAGCATTCAAGATTACTATAGTGCTCTAAATCCACTATGGAATGAATTGACTCTCTTAGAGGATGTTGAACTTAGACAAAAGCAAGTGAAACAAGAAAGATTGTTTCAATTTTTATTTGGGCTTCATCCCGAATTTAAACAAGTAAGATCCCCACTCCTCCATAGATTCACTCTTCCTCCTTTGGAAAATGTCATTGCCGAAATCACTCAAAAAGAAACACGGCTTGGCATGAGTAAAAGTATAGATAAAGTCCTTGTCGTATCTAAACCCAACAACAATGTCAAAACATATAAACCATCACATTTTGGAAAATAAGGAAACTATAATGGAGGTAGAAAGATGATCGTATGTCATTATTGCTACGAGCCGGGTCATATTAAACCCGCTTACCCAAAATTAAATGAAACTTTCAAGCCTAAGATGGCTTCCATTGAAGAATTCATCACCAGAAAGGAAGATGAAGGCAAGAACGGGGATCTCAAAGAAACTCTTGGTCAAATATCCATGGCTCTTCATCAATTACTCAAGTCTACATCCTCTACATCGAGTGTCGTCATTGCCTCTACATCTCCACCAGGTACGTATTCTTGGATTCTAGATTCTGGATCATCTTTTCATATGACTCCTCATGAAAATGCTTTAACCGATGTTTGCAACAAACAACAACAACAACTACGCCTTCATCCCAAAACAATTAGGGTCGGCGATATGAAACAAAAAAAGAAAATCATTCTAGGTCTTCCACATGAATCCTTCTCCTCCAATCATTTTTATCCAATGTCATGTCCTCGGTGAGGTTCAAAGCATTCATATCCTTTCCTATCATCTTCATCTATGTCTTCCTAGGCCTACCCCGACCTCTTTTAACTAATATATTTTCCCATTTCTCCATCCTTCTAACTGGAGCATCATTAGGCCTTCGCCGAATATGTTCAAACCACCGTAAACGATTCTCTCTCATCTTATTTTCAATGGGTGCAATGCCTACCTTCTTACGTATCTCCTCGTTCTGAATCTTATCTTTTATTGTATTTCCACACATCCATCTAAGCATACACATCTCAGCTACACTCATTTTTTGAATATGATGTCTCTTGGCAGCCCAACATTCCGTACCATATAGTAAAGCAGGCCTAATAGTCGTCCTATAAAACATTCCCTTCAACCGCAATGGCATTCTACGATCGCACAACACTCCAGTTGCACTTTTCCATTTCATCCACCCAACCTTTATCTCTCCATCAATTTCTCCATACTTTTGAATGATAGATCCCAAATATTTGAAACAATCATCCACCGGTATTTCTTGCTCACCAAGCTTCACTACACTCCCATCACTACTTTGTTGCTTACTAAACCGACATTCCATATATTTTGTCTTACTCTTACTCAACTTAAAACCTCTTGCTTCCAATGTCTATCTCCATAATTCTAACTTAGCATTAACCCCAGCTCTAGACTCAACAATCAAAACAATATTATCAGCAAACAACATATACCACGGCACATTTTCTTGAATTGATCTCGTAAGCTCATCCATCACTATAGCAAATAGGAAAGGGCTTAAAGCAAATCCTTGATGTAACCCAACCGTTATAGGAAAATTGGTTGTCACCCCTCCACAAGTGCGGACATTGGTTACTACTCCTTCATACATATCTTTAATTATACTAATGTACTTGAGAGAAACACCTTTCTTCATCATTGTCCACCAGAGAACGTCCCTAGGTACTCTATCGTATGCCTTCTCTAAATCAATAAAAACCATATGCAAATCTTTGTTCCTCTCTCTATTTCTCTCAATAAGTTGTCTAAGAAGATGTATAGCTTCCATAGTTGATCTTCCAGGCATAAAACCAAATTGATTCTCTGATATCATGACAACCTTCCTCAACCTAGACTTAATCACCCTCTCCCAAAGTTTGCACCAATTCAAAAATGTCTTTTGTCTTTACGGCCTATAGAACTTTTCTAAAAATAAAAGGTATAGGAACAATAGATTCTAAAAACTCAAAACTTTTTTGTTTCAAAAGTAAGAGTGGTTCCAAAATTAAACCTAAACCTTTTTTCGGTTTCCTAAATTGTCGACCATGGATATGAAATATCTTTCTCATCTAAGGGTCGCTTTGTGTAGGATCTCCAGTCCGAGAAGCAGATTGGGCAAAGCCATAGAAAGGGAAACCTCTACCATATGGATCATTTGTCTCCTCCTACAAACTCTTTTTGTACTTATGTCCAAGATAAAAGTATTGAAACTTGGCATAAAAGACTTGGACATCCAAGTTACTCTAAAATGTATCTTTTTTCTTTTGGAAACAAATTTTGTAAAAAAAAAGATATAAATTGCAAAGATTGCATTTTTAGAAAAATGAAGTTTATTTCATTTCCAACTAGAACTTTTGTTTTAACAAGACCTTTTGAATTGGTGCACTCGGATGTTTTGGGTCCATCACCGGTTATATCTAAAGGTGGTTATTCATATTATGTAACATTCATTGATGACTTTATTATATATGTGTGGATTTATTTTCTTAATCTTAAATCGAAAGTTTTCTCTTTCTTTAAAGAATTTTGCATAAAAATTCAAAACTAATTTCAAAGTAGTATATCCATTCTTAGATCTGATTCAGGTGGAGAATGCTTATCTAATGATTTTTAAAATTATTTAAAGTATAATGAAATTTGTCATCAAAGATTATGTCCTAAAACTCCACAACAAAACGAGCTAGTGAAAAGAAAACATAGGCATATGATAGAAACCGCTAGAACATTACTTATCTCCAAAAATGTTTCTAAGAATTTTTGGGCCGAAGTCGTTTTAACTTCCACATATTTAATAAATCGTATGTCATCATCAAACTTGAAAAATATCTCTCCTTTTAAAGACTTTTTAAATTTACACCTTATTTCAATCGCCTCTGTATTTTTTGTTACAAATGCTTTGTCCTCCTGCATAAAAGAGACAAGTTGTCTCCTAAAACGATTGAATGTATTTTCTTTTGATATAATAAAAATAAAAAAAGATATAGATGCTTTGATTATAAAAATAATAAACTTTATGTTTCAAAAGATGTGACCTTCTTAGAAGATGAAAATGGTTTTAAAATACTTGATAAGAAAGATGAAATCGACAACATGTTCTTGTATGATCTTTCCCCAACGGAAGATATGTATGATGAATCTTTGAATCATTTTGAAATTATGAATGATACACATCATGAAGTATCTAATATTGAAACATCACCAAGTAGTGATGACATCATTGATAAAAATCTACATGTTTATACCCGGCGTGAACAAGATAAACCTATAAGTGCACTAGAAAAATATTTTCAAAATAATAAATCTATAGGAGAAACCTCCCTTAGACGATCTTCTAGAAAATCTATTCCACCAAATAGGTTTGTATCATATGAATCACTTACACCAAATTATAGGGCTTGTCTAATAGCTTTGCATTCATACCATGAGTCCGCACATTATCATCAAGTAAAAAATATAGCCCATTGGATCGAAGCCATGAAAATTGAACTAGATACTCTCAAAAGAGCTAACACTTGGAAATAGCTAAACTTCCTCCAAACCAAAAACCCATTTGATGTCAGCGAGTTTTTAAAGTTAAAACTAAAAGTGATGAATCCTTAGAACAATACAAAACAAGATTAGTTGTTAAAGGATATTCACGAGAATATGAAATTGATTATGAGAAAACCTTTGCACCTGTAGCAAGAATGACTAATGTTAGAACCTTAATAATTATAGCAACTAAAAAATGACCTATATATCAATTAGATGTAAAAAATGTTTTTCTTAATGAAAAATTAAACGAAGAAGTATACATGGATCCTTCGTCGGGGTACAACATTAGACAAGGTCAAACTCTTAAACTTTTCAAAGCATTGTATGGTCTTAAGAAAGACCCCAAGGCTTGGTATGATAGATTTAGTGATGTCATGATTAAACTGGGTTTTTGTTCATTTTATACTGACACTACTCTCTTTGTAAAAAGTGCAGAAGCTAATATTGTTGTTCTTTTACTTTATGTTGATGATATGATTATCACAGGAAATGATCCAATTGGTATTTGAAATGTTAAAAACATGTTAAAAGATAGCTTTGATACGTCTGATTTAAGATTCTTAAGATACTTCCTAGGAATTGAAGTAGCATATTCTCCTCAAGGATATATATTTTCACAAATGAAGCTTGCTGCAGATATATGTACTAAAATTGGAATTTCAGGTGACAAGAAGGTAGAGACTCCTGAAGTGATCAATGCAAAATTATGACTGAAGGATGGGGTTCTTCTAGAAGATCCTATACCCTACCGACAACTTATTGGTTCTCTCACTTATCTGTCTATCACCAGAT
Source organism: Nuphar pumila (assembly GCF_984573655.1). Lineage (NCBI taxonomy): Eukaryota > Viridiplantae > Streptophyta > Magnoliopsida > Nymphaeales > Nymphaeaceae > Nuphar > Nuphar pumila. Next base: position 36,989,776 of record NC_143254.1, read on the forward strand.
CAGATATTGTGCATGTCGTTCACTCTGCTAGCCAGTTTCAGAATGCTCCTACAACTGTATATATGAGTGTCGTGCTACGAATCGTCAGATACATAAAAAATACCATCTCTAAAGGGCTATTTCTATCATCATCTTCCTCATTAAATTTACTTGTTTATACCGATGCAGATTGTGGAGGTAACCCTAATGATAGAAACTCAACTACTGGTTTTTGTCTTTTTAGGAGATTTCTTAATTCCATGGAGATGCAAGAAGCAACAGAAAGTCTCGTTGTCGTCTACCGAAGCTGAATACAGGGCTATGGCAACTACTACAATGAAACTTGTGTGAATTCAAAGTCTTCTCAAAGATATGGGTGTTGACATCTCTTTTGCTTCGAAGCTATGTAGCGACAACAAAAGTGCAATTCATATCGTCAGCAATCACACCTTCCATGAGCGCACCAAACATATAGAGATGGACTGCCACTATGTTCGTGATGAATATCTAAGAGGAACAGTTGCCCTACCATATGTCATATCAGGATATCAATTGGCAAGACTTTTTCTGTAATACCCATGATTTTTATTAGATAAATAAATTTAGATTTTAAGTCATTAAGGTGATACACGAATATTTTATTGTTTTAATTATTTATTCGTAATTGGATCTTGGATAACCTATTTGGATCCTTGAAGTAAATTGGATTTTAATGAGAAAATTTCTACAACACTTTAGTGGGAATTGGTATAGCTTAAGGCGATGTTCGGATCCACAATATTGCATTTGGATCTTCGATATCAGAATTTCAATATTAATCTGGATCCTTGTATTGAAACCATAAAGATCAACGTACATTTAGCTGGATCCATAATAATTCATTTGGATCCCTAGTTCTAAATCAGAGTATGATCAAAACTTCGGATTTCTGGATCCGAATTTATTAAAAGGATTGACGAAGCACAATGGATCTTGGATCCATATTAATTTATGTTAATTTTTGGATAACGTAAATGGATCTATATTAACCTATGAAAGACCCACAAGATCGTATCGAAAAAAATAAACCAATTGTATTAAGAATATAGTATTTTAAAGCTTATAATATATTGAATCCTCAGACGGATCCAAATTGCCCAACTAGGTGGTTTCATTAAAAGATTTGGGTTGAGGGTCATGAGTGTGGCCAAACCAAAACCGTACCCAAATTGGGAGTGTTAATATATATCTCTCTCTATGTATAATATAAAATAAATGATAATAATAATAAAAACATAATAATAATATATATACATCTAGATCTGCGGTTGGACCCGTATGGGCCCAAATGCATGGGGTTCGTGGGTTGCGGACCCAGTCGAACTGAGCCTGCACCCCACTGGTGCATTAAGTAAAGAAAACACACACACACATTTGGACCCGGGTCAGATCTGGATCCGACCCGGATCTGCCAACCCGTTAGGGTTAAAGCTCGCATGGCCAGGGGTTTCTTTTAAAACTTTCCCCTGCGCCGCTCTCCCTCTTCCTCTTTCTGTTGGGGTTTCCTGATCAACGCCTAAGGATGAGGGGAGGCCTTCACCCCTGCACTCTGTGCCCTCTCGCTCACCGATGGCCTCAGCCAACACCCTCGCTTCCCCTCCCGTTTCCTTTCCAGCCGCCAGCAGCATCGCTGCCATTTCCCCTTCACTCGTGTACTCTCGTTATCTCTCTCTTTCATGATTCAAGGAAGAGACTCTGTGGAGTCATGGCTGATCGATAGCACAATGATAGGAAAGTCGACGAAAAGGGAAAAAGGCTTCAAAAAGAGGTAGGGTACTGTATTTTTCTTTCTAGTATAATATGGGGTCATGCATGCTATGTGGGTTGGCCGGACCCCCAAATCCATCAAGTTGGGGATTTAGATTACCGCGGAAAACCCCAAATCGAGTTCCTCCTTTTGCTCAGTTTTCGGATTTGCTGTTAAGGGTGGGTTTCCCCTTTTTTGAAAAAAAAATGGGGGGGGGGGGGGGGGGGGGGTTAAATGATTCTGTAGTATATTATGTTGCAAATAATGGAATGAGTTGTTGCAGAGCCAATCGGCGTGACCGAGTCTGTATATACGTCTCTCTCAAAAGTTTTAATTTCTCAAATTGCTATTTTCTGCATAACGTAAGTTGTGTGATTGGTTCTGTAAGCATGCTCTACCCAAATTTACTTTTCAGTAAGTATGGATCTTAGGTGAAATCCCTCTTGTGTCATTTTTTTTGGGTACTTTATATGCCTAGTGTTGTGAATGAAGGTTTTGGTTTGGAATGATAGGATTTCCTCTGCATTCCTGGTATACATCCTGTTTATGAACGTGGATGTTTCTGAAAACAGTATTATATAGGTCCCTGAGTATGAATAAGTCCCCTGATGTAAGTTTGGTGCATATGATTGAGTGTTACGTTTGTCTAATACTATTCATGACTCTGGTTCTGTGTATTCAATACTATTAATCATGCATGTTAATGGAATATATATATATATATATCCTGAAATTGCAGGTCGTATACCTCTGTCCGACAGGTTCCTGTTTGTCATGGAAAGATATTTTCATAAATGATTTGCATATAGGATCTTGATTCCGGTTACACCTTCTAAGTGCTCAAGGCTATGTTGTAACGGTGTTACTATGTTCTGTTGGGTACTTTGCATACTTTTCCATTCCATTAAGTGACAACTCAACCTAGAGGATGTCTTTTGATTCTGTGGATTGTTGGTTTAATAGTCGTGCATGACCTATAATCGGGTATATTGTTTCACAAAATCTTGCCAAATAAATCTGGGTACCTAGATTGTGGTCAAGCTACCTCTCCACATGGAAAGTGTTCAAAGTTGGCGTTTGTGTGAATACAGCAAGTCAGTACGGTAATAGAGATGATGCAGCAAGTATCTGCATCATATAGGTGTTGTGCTGGTATATGGCAAGATGCAGTGGCCTTCCCCAAAGGGTCATGGGTTGCACCTACATTATGAATACACAGTATAATACATACTTTAAATACAGTACTCTGCTTCTATAGAGAAAATGCAAAAAGTACTCCGCATTGATAAATAGGTAAATCTCTGATCAGATTGTAAGAACATTACACACGTGGAAATATTGGTTTAAATGCATAGTATTGTATTTTGTGGTTGTCATAGGACATATATATATAAAAAAATGGATCTTATTGGTAAAGCCACGACTGGTACAGGTACGTTTTCAGTAAAATCAATCCTTGTGGTCACCATGGAGAAATATGTGATTTTCAAATCCGGAGATTTAATCACATATAAGGTTGATGTTCGATTGTATATTAAGCCATACCTTATGTGTGTACTTAGCTGATGATAAGTTTGTTCAATTGCATATTAAGTGACAAAATCTTTATTGTTAAATTAAGCTGCATAATTCAGTATGTTCAAATGCATATTAAGTGTATATCATCTAGAAGGTTCAAATGGCCATTAAGATGTTTATTCTCCAATGTTCTTATGCATGTTAAGTTGTATATCTTTCTGAAGTACTATTGCCTAACACTACATATTTGCTGAAAGTATCAAATGCCAACTAAGCTGTATATCTTGTGGAATGTTCAAATGAGAATGTATTTGGAGAAGAGTATCTAGTTGTATTACCAAATCTCTAGGATTACACTGGATGCTCAATAAACGACACCAACAGTGTCTTTGTTTGTTTGGCGGAGCTTTTAATACAAGTCACCCTGTGTTGGGATGTTACAAGTCAAAACCTAATGGTACGTTGTGGCAATTTGCTATTGAAGAATAAATAAATAATAATAATGATGATGAATGATGATCTGATAACCGAACCTATGGGTTAGTTTGTTGTGGACATATGAATGTCAAGCCAGTGTGTTGAGGGTCATGCATAGACCATCGAAGTTATGATGTGAATCCACATGAAAATGAAAATATAATGTTGTTACCCGACTGGTTTAAAGGCACCGGGGCATTCGTGCTTGACTGGTTTAAAGGCACCGAAGCACTTTGAGTGGGTTATGCAATCAATATGACAAAGGATTTGGACTGTTCTATACACCTTGGTAAAATGACTAAGATTGGGAATTCTACTGCTCTGGTAGTAGAAGGAAGTTGGGGAAATGCCCTGTACTTCGGGAAATAAATTAAATGAAAAGATTAACCCACTCAGATTCGGGCTTACCTTGGAGAGGGTAGGTGATACAAAACTCCGGGGACATGTTTATCTGTTTCGAGTTAAAGTGACTCGTTGGTCACCAGTCCTCGGAGTTGGGGGGGACCCAGACTACCAATGTGTCCTAGGTGGTAGCTCTTTGTTCTTCTGCAGAAGTTAGGGATGCATCCTGTTTTTGGTTTTGGCCTTTGGGAGGTTCTCTCGGTCACTGGCCGCTCCCTTAGGATTTTCAGTCTCAGTTAGAATGTTCGGGTTAATAAAACAACTTTGAATAATATACCCCCGAACATTCTCTTCTATGATGGTTGCCTTGGCCCGTGTGTACCCACGGGATAAGAAAAGATAAACAATTAGAATAGCTAGGTATCAAGTGAGTGGAGTTACTAAAGAGGTAATTTCATATTCTTTCTAGCATGCTTTATGTTCTGAGCGTGTGATGAAATGCAAAACCTGAAATGTGTGGATATGAAGTAATTGTGATGAAATCCAAATCCTGAAATGTGTGGATATGAAGTAATTGTGATGAAATGCAAATCCTGAAATGTGTGGATATGAAGTAATTGAATTCATATTGTGACCATTACCTGAAAGTTGTGCATGTTACTGTTATTGTTGTTGTATAAAAGCTTTACTTGCTTAATTATAGCTGTTGTATAACCTGCTTATTTACTTAGATGTATGTCTGTTATTGCTATTACATAGTCTGCTTTATGTGCTTTGGTGTATGTTAAAGATTCACACTTGACACTCACATCACATGCTAGACACATGATATACCTGCAAGAAAAAAATTACAGTTTTCCTACTTAGACATGGTAGTCTAATTCCAATCAATTTACTATTTTTCAGCTAAAGAATAGGGTTTATAAGCGGCTGCAGGATGAGGCTTCGGATCAAGATTTTTGGATTTATTGTTCCAGGGATTGCTTGGGTTCCTCTTATGCTTCTAAAACTCTAATGTTAATTTTCATTGATATTGAAATAAAACAAATATTTTGGGTTTTATCTCCACTGTAATGTTCCGAAATACTTAACCCTATAGTATTTCTTGTTTCCGCTGTGACATTGAAAAAAAAAATCTTAAAATTTTGGGTTAAAATTTCGGGGCGTTACATTTTCACTAAAGCACTTCCTACTCTCTGTTTCATTTTTCTTCTTAGCAAACTTTCGGTCATCACCTCGTAAAGTTTGATGGGGGGTGTTAAAATACATATATATATATATATATATATATATAATACCCGATAGGGGTTTTCATCTTTTTCATAAGTTGTTTTAGAAACAACTATTTATTTTAGGATAGTTTATTTCATTTTAATTTTTGTATTTTCTTTTATTTATTTATTTTTTATTCCACGCAAAAGGGGCCCCACATAGAGCCGTTGAGGGCTCCCAACAACTCGATGGGGAGCCCCCAATGGTGCTCCCCTTTTCCCTTTTCCCTTTTCCCTTTTCCTTTTTCCCTTTTCACTTTGTATAAATAGGGGCTTCCCCTTGTATTTTTATGCTTTTAGATCTCCTCTCTAGTAAAGCTCATATTTTTTTTATGTGTTACCTTTAAGACTAGTTGTATTGTCCCATAGTGGACTTCTCTCTTGTTCTCTCTCTTGTATGTGTCCATTGTAGGACATTGTGAATGCTTTAAGCATTTTTTATATTTTCGCATACTTCATTACAAATATATATGTATAATTTTTAATACTCTCCCTCAAATTTACGGTACAATAACCAAAAGTTTGTCTAATAGAAAGTGGAAACGGGGAGCCACAAGAGGTTTAGTGAAGAAATCTGATAACTGGTATTCTGATGTAACATAAGGCAAATCGATGGTCTCACGTAGATACTCCTCTCGAACATAGTGACAATCAATTTCGATATGTTTAGTACGTTCATGAAAAGTACAATTGCTGGCAACGTAGATTGCACTCCTGTTGTCACAACATATGTGGGAGGCTCCTGTCACTTGAGCTTCCATATCAGCCAACAACCTTCTGAGCCAGGCTATCTCCATCGTTGTAGTTGTCATGGCCCAATATTGAGCCTCAGTTGATGAAAGCAAAACCTTATGTGGCTTCTTGCATCATCACGAAATCAAAGATTAACCTAAGAAAACGCAAAAACCTATGGATGAGTGTATTATTGGGATCACCTATTCAGTCAACATCAGTATAAGTAATTAAATTTAAAGAAGATGAAGCAGATAGAAAGAGACCTATGAGAAATCTTAATACATCTAATAATATGCAAAACTGCTCTCATATGAACAAAAGTGGGAGCATGCTGAACTTGACTAGTTGTGTGTACAACGCGTGTTATGTCAGGTCTAGTAATTGAAAGATAAGAGAGTACTCTAATAAGTTGTATGTAAGGAGTAGGATCTTCAAGAAGTTCTCCATCATCAATTTGCATCTTGGTGTTGACAATCTCAAGACTATATACTCTCTTATCATCTGTGATGCTAGACATGAAGACAATGTCAAAAGCAAATTTAGACTGAGATAATAAATATCTTCTAGAAGATAAAGCAACTTTGTTTCTTAAGAAATATTTTAAGAAGCCTAAATTAGTCATTTCAAAATATTTTTTAAGAAGTTTTTTAATATTTTCAGCTCCATGTTTATCTCCTTCGGTGATGATTATGTCGTCCACATAGAGAAGAAGAAGAAGAATACCTGCATCAGAAATCTTAATAAACAGCGCCATGTCAGTTAAACAAGTTCTAAATTCAATATCAAGCATAACTCGACTAAACCGGTCATACCAAGCCTGTGGTGCTTGTTTAAGTCCATAAAGAGTTTTTTCCAAACGAAGAGTTTTACCCTTAGAAACACTTATACCTGATGATGCCTTCATATAAACTTCTTCAACTAGGTTTTCATTAAGAAAAGCATTTTTAACATCCATTTGAAATATAGGTCATTTTCGAACAGAGGCTAATGCTATTAGAGTTCTAACAATTGTCATTCTAGTGACTGGAGCAAAAGTTTTATTGTAATCTATGTCATATTCTTGAAAATATCCTTTGGCAACTAATCTGGCTTTATATCTTTCAAGAGTTTCATCATTCTTTTTTTTAATCTTGTATACCTACCTACAACCTATAGGTTTTTTTCCTTTTGAAACATCTTTAATGGTCCAAGTATTAGCCTTTTCTAAAGCTTCTAACTCTATTATCATGACTTCTACCCATTCAAAAATGTTCTTTAACTTGAGTATAGGTTGAAGGTTCCACATATAAATGAATTAATGCAATAAATGTCTTGTATTTTGGAGAAAAAGAATCATAAGATACAAACTTTCTAGGTGGTTTGAAAATCCTAAATGACCTTCTAGTATGAACTTAAGGTTGTTCAACATATTTCTCCAATGCGCACGGTTGGTTAAGGTCCCAACGCCCAGAATATTGTAAATAGTTTTTGTTCCTATGAGATTGCTCTTCAATAATTATATCATCATGACCATTATCAATATCACATTCATCTATTATATCAAGACCATTATCCAGGTCACATTCATAATCACATTTTTCATGACTTGAACTTAAATCAAATAAAAAAGAATACTCATCTACTTCATTCGCCATTTCAAAGTCAATGAAACTTTTTTCTTCTAAGGTCATATTATATGAAACATATAATTTTTTATTTTTAAGATCAAAGCACCTGTAACCTTTTTTGTTATCTGCATAACCCAAGAAGGCACAAGGAATAGCACGAGGGGAGAGTTTATCATTTTTGTTAGTAAAAACAAAATATTTGCACCCAAAAATTCATAGTTTAGCATAATCAAGTGATACTTTAAAGAGTTTTTCAACTGGTATTATATTTCGCAAAGAAGAAAAAGACATTTTATTGATAAGATACATAGCAGTTAGGTGATCATGCATAATTCTTATGCATAAATTCATACATTTTCATGCATTAACATATGTGATAATTAATTAAAATGCTTGTTTGTGAAGGTTTTCGCGTTTTTATCAAAATTGAAATTTGAGCAAATTTGAGCCTTCTTGGAGTAATTAGGGAAGAATAATTAAGTTTTTAGAAATTACTTTTTAAAAGAGAGGCCTTTTGGAAATATTAAAAATTTATTTGACTCTTTTTGAAATAATTTCTCAAAACCTAAATACACACTATAAATAGAATCTTTGAGGACCAGAGAAAACATTTTTGTGTGTAGCATGCGCCCCCCTCTCTCTCTCCTCTCTGCCTCCCTTTTTCCTTTCTCCTCCTTGTTCGATCGACTGGTTAACGACCTCCTTCTTCTTGCTTCCTATGATTTTTACTCCTTCTAAACCTCATCGTCGCTGGTTTTTCGCATCCCCTCTGTCGAGAGAAAGTAGAGTTCGTTCGATTGCATAGGTAAAAACTAATTTCTTCTTCTTCCCCTTTCTCCATAGTTTAGTTTCATAGCATGTATTGTAGTTAGATTTTCATTATTTTCATGGCATATTGCATGATTTAATTTTAGCATATCATATAGCCATTGTTTATCGTTTTGAAAAAGAAGAAAAAAAATAGAAAACAATCAAATAAGCATTTTTCTTGATTTGGGTGCCAAGATAGATAATCGTGTGTTTAATTTAATTTCTGAGTTTTCTTCACGTTACTTGTTGTGTTTTAGTTAATTAGTTTAATTAGAATTAGAGTGGAATAATTGTTTCTATTGAATAGCATTTTCTTTAGTATTTGTGATTTTCTCATTATTTAAAAAAAATGGTTCATATAAAGTTGGCATTTTTATGTAGTTACTAACTAATTAATTAGTTGTTTAGTTCTTAGTTAGTGTATTCTAACATGTTTAATTAGTCGCATTGATTGATTTTTGCTATTTCTTTTAATTGCAGAACAGTTAGATTACTTGTTCGGTAAATTAGAATAGATAGCTAACTGTTTCTTTTATTTATTTATTTCAGCAAATTAAAGTAGATAAAATTATTGTTTTCAGTAATTAGTTTAGTTTATTTTTATTTTCAGAATTTATATTTCCAGCAATTAGATTTAATTTAATTAGTATTAATTGATTATCAAGAGGTTTTAAGTTGAGTAAGAGTAAGACAAAATATATGGAATGTCGGTTTAGTAAGCAACGAAATAGTGATGGGAGTGTAGTGAAGCTTAATGAGCAAGAAATACCGGTGGATGATTGTTTCAAATATTTGGGATCTATCATTAAGTATGGAGAAATTGATGGAGATGCAAATCATAGGATAAACGTTGGGTGGATGAAATGTTCCATACCCTTTAAAAATGTGAAATATTTTTTTTTTCAATGCGGAAACCTTCTCAGAGATCCGGGGTCCTCACAGCTCCAATTTCCACTGGATAGCCCAACCACCACAAACGAAGTTGCAATCATCATCCATAACAAAAAAACTCTTTTATTAATGAACCAATAAGAGTCTCATACACAACTCAAAAGTGAAGTAACAACTGCAGAAATTTGAAACAACTGCAAAAACTGACAAGCGCAAGTATGACTCTCATCCATCCCCAGTAGTCAGTCCAGCCTCACTGTTCACCATGTCCTGTGAAAAACCAACAAAGTAGGGTGTCAGAACCGAAATTCTGAGCACAGCTACTTCTAAAGAAACCAGGTGAGACAAAGAACATGGATAAGGTTTCATGCAATGATTTGAGTAAGTACAGATATAAAATTTGCAGCATTCAAATATCCATACCTACCAACAATTACATATGCTCACCAGTCAAGAACATTAAAGCAGTACCATATATCAAGAACTAAATAACCAAACCTTGCAGCATGATTTCAAGAAGTAAATCATATGCTACCACCAAATCATGTCATGATATAAAGAATGATTCAAACATGCATGATCTAATGCATAACAGAAAAATGCATGATTATGTGCAATGCATGATTTCTTCTGTTATCTTTCATTTAAGTTTCATCTTTCCATATGCATGCCCTATTAAATGCACGCAACCTTAAGTTCCTCTTTTTAATTACCGTTGCTCGCGGATACACCAAACGGGTACAATCCCCGAGGTCAAGTAGGTTCCAGAGTAGCTTAACACAATTTGTATTTTATTACTGGGTTCCAACTTAGCCCTCGACTGAATCACCTTCGGAACATTAGACCTCCACATCTAATGTCGGAGACACAAGGGACACCCCACGCCCACATGTACCACTTCCTTGGTACCATAAACAACAGTTGTGTCAAACATACCACTCCCAGGTAAAGTGGCGGACTCTCCCTAAAACCGTGGTCAGAAGAAAGAACCTCAATATCGGGTTCAGGGGACAGAATTTCAACACACGGAGTTTTTGTATCCTCACAGTCTCCCAAAGACCGGATATCTAAGATTCTCGTACTCCAGATGAAATATCCTAGAAGGTATATTACACTGTTCTTATTCATTATATTTTTATTTAAGTTAATTTCTTTAAGTTTGCAACACCATATGCAAAAGTAAAGTAAAAACTCGCATCCTCCCTTGCGGGGACCTTTACGAGACTCCTGCCCGTATAAACCACTAGAACAGTGTAGTAATGTGTCAAACCATCTTATCTGGTTTAAGTGATGCAGTTAAAAACATATGAGAAAGAAAATCAAACCCACGGCTCTCTAAGCCGATGATGGTCCAATTAGGCCATTGGTGCATCACATAATAAAACAAAATTAGTGTTTTAATTATAACACTAGGCCAAAACGCCAAAAACATGTGCACTCATGTAAACATAACTCAACCATATGCACGTGTTCATCATCCATGTGCAAATGCTTTCATGTAACCACTTAACACACATACATTTGTCCATAATTCATAAGTACATGCGAACATTTATGCATGATTTTTCATGCCAAACACACATTGATTTCATATATGCACATATACTGGAAACCAATTCATAGATGCACAATAATCAAACATGTCCCATAAATGTATGCACCTGAAACTTTTCATTCATAACACGTGTTAACATCTGCACACATGAACATCACCCGGATATATAGAAAATGAAATTTCAGTACTGCACACATTCATATCATGTATGCGCCTATACCAACTGCCCCTCCAAAAGTGCTTGCAATCAACTTAGACTTCCTAAGTTATTGCCATTTTTTTTTTACAAATGTTAACGGCCACTGGCATTTCTGGAATTATTTGCATTTCCTAGTATCTTTGGTGAGTGGCAAAAATGACTAACATCCCTCTGATATACCGGATGATTCTGACTGCTAATGAATTTTCTTGGTACAATGTTATTTGGGTTCATCAAAAACTAGATCAGAATAGTCATTATTTTTATCAAACCTAAGCAATTATATGCAATCACAGTGTGCCTGTGTGCCCAAAAATATTGGAGGACTAATACTTGGGGGCATGAGATGAAACAAAAGAAAAACCAAGACCATACCAAACTAACATGCAAAGGAGAGGCTGGGGGAGATTGGGTTGAGGGGAAAAGGAAGGAATGAAATTCTTGGTTTCTTAAAGCACATTTTATAAACAATTAACCGTTTATGCAAGTTGGATGGTGATAACCTGCACCAAAATAAGACCTCTCATATGAAAGATCAGAGAAGAGAGAGGGCTAGATGACAGCAACAAGAGAGGAAAGGTAATAGGCTCACTCCTCAAGGTTGATCTCATTGTGTATAACAGGTTCTCGGTAAAGTTCCATAAATGCCTTAGCATACATCAATGCCATTATGTAACAGATCCCATTTATAGAACAAAAATTGTTTCAACATTAGAACTAACACCATACATGTAAACAATATGTCAATATACCAATTGAACTCAGATCAAGAAAACGCAAGTCAGGGTAAAGTTCACTATATCAATTCTAACCAAAAACCACAGACTTCATTTCTATTTGTTTCAGTAGAGATTCGAGTTTAAGGCCTATCAAAATCAAATCAATGAAATGGGTACATAATAAGCACAGAATCAGTTTTGTATAGACAATTCTCAAACACCTCTCCAGAAACATCGATTCACATGGAACCAACAATGCATGTGAATCATCTCAAATCAATCGATGACTAGCATGAACCAACAACTCAGGAAACTATAACAAATTTATTACCCAAATAAAATCCAAGATTTATGTAGCAAATGATGTTGAAACTGGGCATCACGCTAAAACAAAAATTTAATTGAACCAAACTACTGATTCCGGATTTAGTTTATCGAGCCCCAAAATAGGAAACCCCCAAACCTGGGGTTATCCATTCATAGAAATCGGAAACTCCACGACTAGGGCTATCCAATACCTCAGCCGAACCCCAAATCGATTTGATTTGGGGATTTTGCAGGTTAGGGTTTAGACAAGAAAATCCCCAAATCGATTGTGTTTGGGATTTCCAGTTCAGGGTTAGGCAAAGAAACCCCCAACTCCAGGTCACTGCTACCCTCAAACCCCCACATGGAATCGAACCCATGTTCGATCCATCACCTCGATTCCAAGAAGACCCGTACCTTTTTTTTTTGAAGTTTTTTCAGCGATCGAGGGCTGCCGTGGCGGGAGTACCGAGCTGTTGTTAGCCTCGGCCTTCGGTGGTGGCTAAAGCTCCACTCACGGCTGTGACAGACGAAGCCCCTCACTGCTGCCGTGACAGGAAGACTCGGTTGCTGTTAGCCGCAGGTTTTTCCGGCGACCTCCACCTCTCTGATGCACACCCAACTCGACAGAGATAGAGACAGAGAGAGAGACGGGAGGAAAGAAAGAGAGAGAGACTGAGTGGAGAGGGCAAAACCCTCTCTCCACTCCCCTTTATCGGCCCCAAAACCCCTCCTCTACCGAGAGGTGCGGGGTCGGTTACGCCCTGCGTAACCCCCCTTGCCCCCCTTTCTTTTTCTGTTACAGCATTATCGGGCAACCCTTATCGGGTTGCCCTTTTCTTTTAAAAGGGCTGCTACAAGGCGCGGCTCGGGTCCGGACCCGTGACCCGTAACCCGGCCCCAACCAATATGGATCCACAAGTTGGATCCAAATGGATCCAACTGTGGATCCTCGGATTAATAAAAAATGAATAAATTTTATAATTAAAATTTTATCTATTTATTATTATTAATGTTATTAAATCATGTTTGATATTATGTATTCCTAATTACCCCTTTATGGGTCCTAGATCCGAAATGTGGATCTAGGCCCAATTTGCATATTTTAAAATATTTTGTAACAAAAATTTTCGGGTTTTACATCCCTACCCCCTTAAAAGAATTTCGTCCGCGAAATTAGAACGTACTAAATGTGAGTAGTACTAAAATCAATTATCACACGAGCCAAATGATCAACACTAAGAGATACCTTAGACCAGATCAGTCTGATCATCCTGAGTAGAAGTCGTAACGGCATAAACCCTCCCGTTAGTCCTCCGCTGACCTTGTTGCGGCTGAGGTATCTGCAGTGGCTGCTGTGGTGGTGGTTGTTGTTCTTCCTGAGCCACTGGCTTGTTCAGACAAAAAGGAGCAATGTGCCCTGGCTGTCGGCACTGATAGCAATTTCCCTTGAAGAACGGGCAAAAACCTAATGGATGATTCTTGCCGTACTTACGACATGTTGGCGGGGCATTTCCTTGTTGTTGCCCATTATAGGCCCGCTGCTTCTTGCCACCCTGAGTCTTTCCGCCTGTAGGTGGGTCCTTCCGCTTTCCGCCCGAAGCATCCCCTCCATTTGTGCCTCCCTTTTGTGATACACTCATAAACCTCTCCCAGTCCTTGGTCAGAACAGTGGTTGACTCAATCGCATCGGTCAAAGTAGGAGGCCGACCTGACAGTACGCGAGTCCGTAACCCATCTTTTAGTCCGTGCACATACTTTGCCGCCCTCGCTTTCTCATTCTTAAAAAGAGTCGGGCAGTACCTCTCGAGATTCCGAAACTTGGTAGTGTAATCTACCAGACTCATGGTTCCCTGAGTCAGATCAAGAAACTCCCGTTGCATCTGTTCATCGGCGTACGCGGGGAAATATGTGTCCAGAAACTCCTCCCTGAACGTCTCCCAGGGGATCTCGTCCCAATCGGCGAACTTCACCCTTCGCAGGGTGTCCCACCACTTCTTGGCATCGCCCTTCAGACGGTACGTGCCAAATGGTGTCTTTCTGTCCTCAGGGACAGGTAAGACGTCAAACGCTCTTTCGATCTCCTCGACCCAGCTCTCGGCTGCCTCTGGGTCGGTCTTCCCTGAAAAGGTAGGCGGGTCCAACTTCAGAAACCTTTCGAAGGAAACGCCACCCGCGTTTGGAACAATATCGACAGGAGGATCACGAGATGCTGCATGTGCGGCTGCCTACGCAGCCTGTGCCGATTGCGTCGCTTGGGCCGCCTGTATAGCCTGAGCCACTTGCATCGCCTGTGCTGTCTGAGTTGCCTGAGTCGTCATAGTCTCGGTCAGGGTGTGAATGGCCTCCATCATAAAGTCTCTTTGTTCCTGCCAGTTCGCGGGAGCAGCAGTAGAGGACGAAGCACCTCTACAGGTATAATGCGACATCTACAACGCACATCCTTTCTACAAATTAGACTTTTACTTATCCTACCCCCTTAGGGTTGATCACGAACAATAATCGTTCACGTAATCACACCAAGACTTATTACACTATAATTGGAATCAATCACATGAAATTCACATACTTTAAGTAAAGTATTAAATGGCTTTACCAGTGAAGAGGACTGCTCTGGAGAACGAGTCACACTTGTCGATGCTTCAGGACAGGGCTCATATACCAAAAATAAAAATTTAATACTCAAAAGATGATCAAAATTACAAGTCTTTGTGGTGGGCTCTGATACCAAACATGTAACGACCCCAATCCATACCCTTTAAAAATGCGGAATATTTTTTTTTTCAATGCGGAAACCTTCCCAGAGATCCGAGGTCCTCACAGTTCCAATTTTCATTGGATAGCCCAACTACCACAAACGAAGTTGCAATCATCATCCATAACAAAAAAACTCTTTTATTAATGAACCAATAAGAGTCTCATACACAACTCAAAAGTGAAGTAACAACTGCAGAAATTCGAAAGAACTAAAAGAAGCGAAAATAGAGCCACTATGTCACCTGCTGAAACTGACAAGCGCAAGTATGACTCTCATCCATCCCCAGTAGTCAGTCCAGCCTCACTGTTCACCATGTCCTGTGAAAAACCAACAAAGTAGGGTGTCAGAACCGAAATTCTGAGCACA
This sequence comes from Nuphar pumila, assembly GCF_984573655.1. Taxonomy (NCBI): domain Eukaryota; kingdom Viridiplantae; phylum Streptophyta; class Magnoliopsida; order Nymphaeales; family Nymphaeaceae; genus Nuphar; species Nuphar pumila. The sequence goes on from NC_143254.1 coordinate 37,005,095, forward strand.
GCTACTTCTAAAGAAACCAAGTGAGACAAAGAATATGGATAAGATTTCATGCAATGATTTGAGAACGTACATATATAAAATTTGCAACATTCAAATATTCATACCTACCAACAATTACATATGCTCACCAGTCAAGAACAGTAAAGCAGTACCATATATCAAGAACTAAATAACCAAACACTGCAGCATGATTTCAAGAAGTAAATCATATGCTACCACCAAATCATGTCATGATATAAAGAATGATTCAAACATGCATGATCTAATGCATAACAGAAAAATGCATGATTATGTGCAATGCATGATTTCTTCTGTTATCTTTCATTTAAGTTTCATCTTTCCATATGCATGCCCTATTAAATGCACGCAACCTTAAGTTCCTCTTTTTAATTACCGTTGATCGCGGATACACCAAACGGGTACAATCCCCGAGGTCAAGTAGGTTCCAGAGTAGCTTAACACAATTTGTATTTTATTACTGGGTTCCAACTTAGCCCTCGACCGAATCACCTTCGAAACATTAGACATCCACATTTAATGTCGAGGACACAAGGGACACCCCACGCCCACATGTACCACTTCCTTGGTACCATAAACAACAGTTGTGTCAAACATACCACTCCCAGGTAAAGTGGCGGACTCTCCCTAAAACCGTGGTCAGAAGAAAGAACCTCAATATCGGGTTCAGGGGACAGAATTTCAACACACGGAGTTTTTGTATCCTCACAGTCTCCCAAAGACCGGATATCTAAGATTCTCGTACTCCAGATGAGATATCCTAGAAGGTATATTACATTGTTCTTATTCATTATATTTTTATTTAAGTTAATTTCTTTAAGTTTGCAACACCATATGCAAAAGTAAAGTAAAAACTCGCATCCTCCCTTGCGGGGACCTTTACGAGACTCCTGCCCGTATAAACCACTAGAACAGTGTAGTAATGTGTCAAACCATCTTATCTGGTTTAAGTGATGCAGTTAAAAACATATGAGAAAGAAAACCAAACCCACGGCTCTTCAGGCCGATGATGGTCCAATTAGGCCATCGGTGCATCACATAATAAAACAAAAGTAGTGTTTTAATTATAACACTAGGTCAAAACGCCAAAAACATGTGCACTCATGTAAACATAACCCAACCATATGCACGTGTTCACCATCCATGTGCAAGTGCTTTCATGTAACCACTTAACACACATACATTCGGCCATAATTCATAAGTACATGAGAACATTTATGCATGATTTTTCATGCCAAACACACATTGATTTCATATATGCAGATGTACTGGAAACCAATTCATAGATGCACGATAATCAAACATGTCCCATAAATGTAGGCACCTGAAACTTTTCATTCACAACACGTGTTAACATCTGCACACACGAACATCACCCGGATATATAGAAAATGAAATTTCAATACTGCACGCATTCATATCATGTATGCGCCTATACCAACTGCCCTTCCAAAAGTGCTTGCAATCAACTTAGACTTCCTAAGTTATTGCCATTTTTTTTTTTACAAATGTTAACGGCCACTGGCATTTCTGGAATTATTTGCATTTCCTAGTATCTTTGGTGAGTGGCAGAAATGACTAACATCCCTCTGATATACCGGATAATTCTGACTGCTAATGAATTTTCTTGGTACAATGTTATTTGGGTTCATCAAAAACTAGATCAGAATAGTCATTATTTTTATCAAACCTAAGCAATTATATGCAATCACAGTGTGCCTGTGTGCCCAAAAATATTGGAGGACTAATACTTGGGGGCATGAGATGAAACAAAAGAAAAACCACATAAGTTACACAATGACAAAATCTTTTAGTGATGGCAGAAAGTGATGAATAGTTCTTATAGATATATTACAATTTAAGCACTATCACCAAGCCAGCAAGTGAAGACCATACCAAACTAACATGCAAAGGAGAGGCGGGGGGAGATTGGGTTGAGGGGAAAAGGAAGGAATGAAATTCTTGGTTTCTTAAAGCACATTTTATAAACAATTAACCGTTTATGCAAGTTGGATGGTGATAACCTGCACCAAAATAAGACCTCTCATATGAAAGATCAGAGAAGAGAGGGCTAGATGACAGCAACAAGAGAGGAAAGGTAATAGGCTCACTCCTCAAGGTTGATCTCATTGTGTATAACAGGTTCTCGGTAAAGTTCCATAAATGCCTTAGCATACATCAATGCCATTATGTAACAGATCCCATTTATAGAAATGTTAGACATTACTAAAAATCGTTTCAACATTAGAGCTAACACCATACATGTAAACAATATGTCAATATACCAATTGAACTCAGATCAAGAAAATGCAAGGTAGGGTAAAGTTCACTATATCAATTCTAACCAAAAACCAGAGACTTCATTTCTATTTGTTTCAGTAGAGATTCGAGTTTAAGGCCTATCAAAATCAAATCAACGAAATGGGTATATAATAAGCACAGAATCAGTTTTGTATATACAATTCTCAAACACCTCTCCAGAAACATCGATTCACATGGAACCAACAATGCATGTGAATCATCTCAAATCAATCGATGACTAGCATGAACCAACAACTCAGGAAACTATAACAAATTTATTACCCAAATAAAATCCAAGATTTTTGTAGCAAATGATGTTGAAACTGGGCATCACGCTAAAACAAAAATTTAATTGAACCAAACTACTGATTTCGGATTTAGTTTATCGAGTCCCAAAATAGGAAACCCCCAAACCTGGGGTTATCCATTCATAGAAATCGGAAACCCCACGATTGGGGCTATCCAATACCTCAGCCGAACCCCAAATCGATTTGATTTGGGGATTTTGCAGGTTAGGGTTTAGACAAGAAAATCCCCAAATCGATTGGGTTTGGGATTTCCGGTTCAGGGTTAGGCAAAGAAACCCCCAACAACAGGTCACTGCTACCCTCAAACCCCCACATGGAATCGAACCCATGTTCGATCCCTCACCTCGATTCCAAGAAGACCCGTACCTTTTTTTTGAAGCTTTTCCGGCGATCGGGGTCTGCCGTGGCGGGTGTACCGAGCTGCTGTTAGCCTCGGCCTTCGGTGGTGGCTAAAGCTCCACTCACGGTTGTGAGTGGACGAAGCCCCTCACTGCTGCCGTGACAGAAAGACTCGGCTGCTGTTAGCCGCAGGTTTTTCCGGCGACCTCCACCTCTCCGATGCACACCCAACTCGACAGAGAGAGAGACGGGAGGAAAGAAAGAGAGAGAGACTGAGTGGAGAGAGCAAAACCCTCTCTCCACTCCCCTTTATCGGCCCCAAAACCCCTCCTCTACCGAGAGGTGCGGGGTCGGTTACGCCCTGCGTAACCCCCCCTTGCCCCCCTTTCTTTTTATGTTACAGCATTATTGGGCAACCCTTATCGGGTTGCCCTTTTCTTTTAAAAGGGCTGCTACAGGGCGCGGCTCAAGTCCGGACCCGAGACCCGTAACCCGGCCCCAACCAATATGGATCCACAAGTTGGATCCAAATGGATCCAACTGTAGATCCTCGGATTAATAAAAAATGAATAAATTTTATAATTAAAATTTTATCTATTTATTATTAATAATGTTATTAAATCATGTTTGATATTATGTATTCCTAATTACCCCTTTATGGGTCCTAGATCCGAAATGTGGATCTAGGCCCAATTTGCATATTTTAAAATATTTTGTAACAAAAATTTTCGGGTTTTACATGTGCGATTGTAGAATGCCATTGCGGTTGAAGGAAAAGTTTTATAGGACGACTATTAGGCCCGCTTTACTATATGGTACGAAATGTTGGGTTGCCAAGAGACATCATATTCAAAAAATGAGTGTAGCCGAGATGCGTATGCTTAGATGGATGTGTGGAAATCAGAGTTACCGGAAGCGCCTAGGCAAAAGGGGAAGCGCGCTTCCCCGAAGCGCGCTTCGGAAGCGCGAAACGTCGCGCTTCCGAAGCGTGAGGGGAAGCGTCCCCCTTTTTTGGGAAGCGCGCTTCCCTTTTATGGGAAGCGCGTCCCCCTTTTATGGGAAACGCGCTTCCCATAAATGGGAAGCGCGCTTCCCCCACGCTTCCCCCACGCTTCCCCCACGCTTCCCCCACGTTTCCCCCACGCTTCCCCCACGCTTCCCCCACGCTTCCCCCTCGCTTCCCCCTCGCTTCCCCCATTTTTTTCATTTTTTTTCGCTTCCCCTCGCTTCCGGTTCGCTTCCTAGGTCGCTTCCGGTTCACTTCCTAGGTCGTTTCCGAGACGGTTCGGAATTTTCTTCTAAGTGGTCCCACGCTTCCCCGCTTCCTAAATTTTTTAAAGTGCCTCGCTTCCCGCTCCCGCTTCCCGTATCGCTTCCCGCTCCCGCTTCCTCGACTGGTAACTCTGGTGGAAATACAATAAAAGATAAGATTCGGAACGAAGAGATACGTAAGAAGGTAGGCATTGCACCCATTGAAAATAAGATGAGAGAGAATCGTTTACGGTGGTTTGGACATATTCGGCGATAGCCTAATGATGCTCCAGTTAGAAGGATGGAGAAATGGGAAAATATATTAGTTAAAAGAGGTTGGGGTAGGCCTAGGAAGACTTGGATGGAGATGATAGGAAAGGATATAAATGCTTTCAACCACACCGAGGACATGGCATTAGATAGAAATGATTGCAGGAGAAGGATTCATGTGGAAGACCCAGAATGATTTTCTTGTTTGGTTCATATCACCGACCCCAATTGTTTTGAGATGAAGGCGTAGTTGTTGTTGTTGGTGTAGTATTAATTGATTATCATTTTCCCTGAATGGAATTAGTTTAGCCAATTTGGGTAGTTTATTTCTTGCAATTAGTTAGTTTTAATTTCATGTTAAATTTGTATTTTTTTTAGCAATTCAATTAGTTTAAGTTCAATTTATGTCATTAGAATAGTTAAAAATTAATTAGTTAATTTAATTTAGTTTAATCACGTTAACTGATTTTATATTCTTGCACTTAAACTATGGATTTTCGTAGATAGGTTGATTTATTGTTTGATTAATTAGTCAATTAAATTTTCTTTTTAAATTCGGTAAGGATAGTATTTCACATTAAATTAGTTTATTTCATTATGGTTCACGTTTTCTTTTGATAACTAATTAATTAGCTTAGTTTACAACAACAACAACGCCTTCATCCCAAATTAATTAGCTTAGTTTCTTTCTTGTTATTTGTTTTTAGTTAATTTCATAGTTTGTTTCTTTTAAGTAGTTAATTAGCTATGTTAATTTGTCCTCTAGCTAGTTTGATTCATAGTTATTTCATGTTAGTTATAGAATTAGTTATATTATTTTGTCTTTTAGTGTAGTGTATTTAATAGTTGTTTAGTGTTTTTGTGAGTTTTCTTAAAACTAACCTGTGATTTTCTTGTAGTTTTCTCTCGTATTTTTGTATTTCGTCTATTTATTTTTATAGAAGAATTTTCAGACGTGCAGTGAGTCCCAAAACAAGCCCCCGAAAAGCCCTCTAAGGTCCCGAAAAGGTCTCCTCAAAAGGCCCCTCAGAGAGCCCTCCAAACACCAACAACAAGAAAAAAGAAAAACAAAGAAGGGACAAGAAGCTCAAGCATAGAAGGATGTTTTTCCTCTTTATTTTAGATTAGGATTTTTATTATTATTTTTATTAATTTGGGTATGTAATGAAATCGTTTGTTATTCTTTTGTAAGCCCTCCGTAGAGGAGGGCACTTTCTTTTATTTATTTTAATTAATTAATTATTTTTTTTCAAGGCAACAAGGTAGTAGTGTGTGGGGTACAAAAGTGCTTTTCCCGTTCCCTGAGTTTGACCAGGACTGCACGCAAACTGGTTTTTATTATTTGATGCATTGTTTGCACAAACGTTTTTATTGAAAATATATTTTTAAAATGCTTTATTGAAAAAGTTGCATCAAATTTTTTGCGCCGTTGTTGAGTAACGGCGAATTAAGAATTGAGTACCCAAATTGTTGCCTATTTCATGATATTTAGGGTTGTTAGTTTCCTTTCCTGCAAAACTTAGGATTGCTTGTTTGCTTTATGTATTTAGGATTTTAGAACCACGTTGCTTGCGCGCCTTAGATACCAACTTACTTTTCTTGCACGGCCCACCTATTTTCGGCATGGGAGGGGCCGAGCCCCCTTCCCTGCTCCCTCTAATTTCAGGGGAGGGGTCGAGCCCCTCCCTGCTTCCCTGTTTTCGCAGGAGAGGGGGGGTGAGTCCTACCTGGTCCCTGTTTTTCCGACAGTCAAGGGTGGGGCGAGGCCCCAACCCTTCCCCTCCTCCTCCTCGTTTTCCCTGGACGGGCCGGGAGCTGGGCTCGGCCTGACAGACCGAGCCTACTCCTCAACCCTCCTTTGTGAGCCGGGAGTTGAACTCGATATTATAAATCTTGATTGTCTACATAATTGATTTTAATATATTTTTTTGTGTTTTCAGGGAGTGATGATGTAGGGCCAGTATGGGTACATGTAGATAAGCTTGCAAAAACTAGAGAAGGAGGTAGTAAAAACAAGAGATTTCGATGCAAGTTCCGTGAAAGAAATTTTGTTGGGTCTTACACGAGAGTGAAGGCTCATTTGTTGAAAATACCAGGACATAGCATTTCAGGATGCAGAAAAGTTGATGAGGCAATGCGAAGACAATACAAGAAAATACAAGAAGAAATTGAGAAGAGAAAGACAATGAGTGATTCTTATGCAATTAGTGTGTCATTTGGAAGCCACCAAGAATATGCTGAAAAAAAAAAGTCAATGTAGGAGGTAGAGGTACGATACAAGCAGCATTCAATACATATGGAAGGGAGGATATGGATAGAAAAGTAGGGAGATATTTTTATTCTAGTTCACTCCCATTTAATGCGGCTAGAAATCCTTATTTGAAGGATTTAGTAACATCTTTGGTAAATTGTGATTTGAGTGGCTATGTGCCTCCAAGCTCAGAAAAACTACGAACCACATTTCTGGCAGAAGAGAGGGCAAATGTGGAGAGGTTGCTGAAGATTAAAAAATATTCATGGGAGCAAAATGGAGTTTCTATTATTTTTTATGGATGAACAAATATTCAAAGGCGTCCACTGATCAATTTTATTGTTTGTTCGATTAGTGGCTCAATATTCTTGAAAGCAGTTGATGCACCTGGGGAATATAAAAATGCATAGTATTTGAAGGGATTGTTTATAGAAGTCATAAAAGAAGTGGGTGATCAGAAAGTAGTACAAATTATTACAGACAACACTCCAGTTTATAAAAGTGCAGCGTTGAGTTTGGAGAGTGAGTACCATCATATTTTTTGGACTCTCTGTGTAGCACACAACTTAAATCTGGCCCTAAAGAGCATCTGCAACCCCAAAGAAAAAGAAAATTTACAAGCATATGTTTTATGTTTATGGATTGAAGATTTATAAAGAAATGTCAAAAGCATTAGGAATTTTGTTGTTAACCACCATCGTGCTAATGCTATATTTAATAGGCATTCTGACCTGAAATTGTTGAAGGTCACTAAAACCAGTGTTTTAAAACTCGTCGAGTCAACTCGTTGACTCGGCTCGGCTCGGCTCGCCCCTCCAGCAAGTCAACCCGGCAAGGCAAACTCGGTTTGCCAAAACTCGGGCTTGACTCGGGCTTGACTCGGCCTGACTCGGCTTGACTCGGCCTGACTCGGGCGAGTTTTGGGATGTTTGAAATTTGTTTTTTGAGTTTCAAATTACAGTTTCGAAATATATAAGTACATATATTTTAACAAGGGTTACCCCCAGATTTTGTATAAAAAAAATAAAAATCATTTAAAGATAAAAAAGCATTTAAATCCATAGAATAAAATCACCATGTTGTTCGAACTACTGTTCACCCTGTGTTATCAACTTATTCTAGCAAAATATTTTAAAGAAATGATTCTCACTATATATGGTGGGTCAACTGTGCCTATGGGAAGTCACATTTAGGTTAAATCATCCATTTGTTATGTGAACAAGCATTGTACATATTCAAATATTAGTAGTCTTTTTATAGTTGTGCCATTAATATATTTTCTGCATAGTTTTATACATGAGAAAATTGCTTATTTATGTTGATATTGGGCATTCTGTAAACTTTCAATATGCACATATATCCCTGTTTTACATTTATGGATTTGTTAGAGAGGGAATTAAAACTTTTAAAACAAGCTAGCATATATGATTGGCCATTTTAGGAACCTTAGGTAGTAGCAGACTGAACTCATGGTGACCAAATCCTCTAATTCAAGTCATGAATTAGTCAAAGTGCTTGTATAGATATCAAATTCAATTATTCAAGCAAACCTCTATAGCTCTTTGCAGTTGTTTTTATATTCTTACAGACATTTGGAGACTATGTTTACTCAAAAACATGGTTTCAGACAAATTATATATTGTTTTTCTTTTAAAATCAAAAGTTAACAAAACCCGGTCTGAGTCACCGAGTTGACCCGCCGAGTCACGAGTCAATAAAGAACGAGTCGAGTTCCGAGTCACGGGTTTTAAAACCTTGACTAAAACACATTTTGCGTTCATCATTGTGATGGTGAAGATGATTAAAAAAGTGAAGAATGCTTTGGTTAGCATGGTGACTGATGAAAATTGAACATTCTATCATGTTGATGATGATATCAAGGCTCAAGAAATTAGGAAATTCATTATTGATGATGAGTTTTGGGATAAAGTGGGTATACTTCCTTTAATTTACGCAACCTTTTTGGGAAATGTTAAGAGAAGCTGATAAAAATGAGCCCATGCTTCACAGAGTTTATGAAATATGGGATAATATGATTGAAAAATACAAGATGTAGTTTTCAAGAATGAAGAAAAAAATCCTACATTGGATGATTCAGAATTTTTTAACCATATTCATTCAATTTTAGTCAGAAGATGGGATAAGGGCAACACTCATTTGCATTGCATGACACATTCTCTTAATCCAAAATATTATGCAAATAAGTGGCGGGCATGTGGTATTGGTCGTGTCCCTCCAAATTTAGACCCAGAGCTATCAAGACATAGAAATGTGTATGATAAGACTTTTTCCAAAAGCATATCTTCTAAATCAAGTCACACAAGAGTTTAAAAAAATTTCATCTTCGAGATTATATGAACCGGCATTATTCGCGAGAGAGGAGGATAATATAGATCCTATCACATGGTGATCAACATTTGGATCAGAAACACCTCTTCTCCAACGTCTTGCATTAAGATTGTTATCGCAGTCTGCTAGTGAAAGAAATTGGAGCACATATTCTCAAATTCACAACATGAAGATAAACAAACTCACCAACAAGCATGCAGAGGATTTAGTATATGTTCATTCAAATCTTCGACTACTTTCGTGAACCAATGATGAATACAAGTACTAATTTGCTCTCTTAGTTATTTGATTATTTCTTAGTTTTTTATTTAAATATACTTGTATTGTATTTAACATTTTCAAATTGGGCTTGTAACGCAGACAAGAAACATCCAAATTTTGTGATGTAAACCCAGAAGAGTGACTTCGAGGGAGAGCATGATTTCAACATGACAAACACGGATTTAGCTGAGTATTCCTTCTAATGATGCATTTGATGATAAAGAAGAAAATTATTAAGATCCATTACTTCATTGTCATATACATTGTAGGATATACTTTTGGTATGTAATTTAGTTCTTTTCTGCTTTACTTATTTGATTGATATTTAGGTTGATTTATGTAATTGCTTTACTTATTTGATTGATATTTAGGTTGATATATTGCAAGCATGATGAATGATATTATGACAATGTTAACTGTTAAAACTTCAAAATTATATATATATAATATAATATATATATATTTATTTATTTATTTTTACATTTTTGCCCTGTTGCACCCCCGCACCCAAGGTTTTTTAAAGTACTGCACCCCCGCACTCGCACCCGCACCCATGTGACATAGGTTATAGAATTAGTTATATTATTTTGTCTTTTAGTGTAGTGTATTTCATAGTTGTTTAGTGTTTTTGTGATTTTTCTTAAAACTAACTTGTGATTTTCTTATAGTTTTCTCTCGTATTTTTGTATTTCATCTATTTATTTTTACAGGAGAATGTTCAGACGTTCAGTGTATTAGAATATGGATCAGATATGGATCCATTGAAGGATCCATATCACATGTATATTTATGTATTTTGTATTACTAATGCAGGGCAGTTTTGTCCATGCAAAAGAAGTTGTAACCCTATTAAACTTAACAGCAGAATAGAGAGATTAGCGTGGCGGCCGATTCTTAACAGGTACCCGAGTTATCTTTCTTCTTTTTCTCTTCTCATTTCTCAATCCTTGCAGCAGTTTTCACATGGTATCAGAGCATCGACCCCTCTGGGAATAAAAAGAGCCTTCATCGGGACAGAGAAAAGCTGTGTTCCCCTTCTCATCAAAGTTGTGTTCTCCAACTTCGTGTCTTCCAGTTTGTCTCACGCAAGGTTGCTGACTGAATAAAGCTGCACTTGGTTTTCTTGGTTTTCTAGCCATCAAGTTTGTCTCATCTGAATAAAGCTGCACCCTTGTCTTCTAGCCATCAGTGACATAATCTCCTTTGCGTGCCGGGCCCTACCACAAAACTGTTCTCTATCATAAGTTTGCAAATGGACAATTCAGTCAGCTCGGGGCTTTCCTCCAATTTTCTTGGACAGCTAGTTTCTGAAAAATTGAATACCAATAATTATTTGACCTGGAAACGTCAAATCACTCCCTTCATCCGAAGCCAAGATCTTTTAGGCCACTTGGATGGCTCTACTCCAATGCCTCCAAAATTTATTCCACAAGAAGCAAAAGAAGATGGAAACTTACCAAACATTGTTCGTGATCCTACTTTTGTTACTTGGATGAAGCGCGATCAAGCTCTCGTCGCGTACATTACTTCTACACTGACACAAGAAGTACTTGTTTCTATTCCTGATGATTGTACAGCTAAAGAATTGTGGGAGAATCTAGCTCAGACTTATGCTCAAATATCAGAGGCTAAGGTGTTGTTTCTCAAGCGCGAATTCCAACTTTTAAAAAAAGGGACAATGACTATTATTGAGTTCTTAAATCAAGTCAAAAGCATCACAGATCAACTAGCCATTGTTGGATATCCAGTGTCCGATAAAGAAAAAGTGCAGCAGACCCTGAATGCCTTGGGATCAGAGTATCATGTCCTTGTGACTTCCTTACTGTGCTTGCCTATGTTACCTAGTTTTGAAGATTTGCGTGCTAAACTGTTCCAGTATGAGATGTCCTTGAAAAGCATTTCTGATGCTTCAACAGGGCAATCGTCTATGCATGATGTTCTTGCCACCGGGATGACTGCTGATCGTACACGAGGAGGGCGTGGCAACAGAGGTAGGGGAGTACAAATCCAAGGTGGACGTGGGTTGCTACCTACACCAAATGTCACTCTCAGTCTGACAAGGAATGTTCCCACATGTTACCAGTGCAACAAACGTGGCCACATCAAAGCCAATTGTTGGTTCAATCCTCAGAATCCTCAAAATCGCAATAGAATACAAAACAATAGAAATGTTGCTACATCAGGATCTGCGGGTACCTTTCGTGTCAGTGATGATGCTAAGGATCTTCTCTTGTCAGCTATGGCTAACTTGAACCTGAAGCAGAATGATGATGGAATATGGTATGTCGACTCTAGGGCAGCTGCTCATGTCACTGGCAATGCAGGTAAGTTCTCTACCTTGATCCCTTATTTTGGAAAATCTAATATTGTAACTGGAGATGGAACTCACCACTCTATCTCAAACGTAGGCAACGTCTTCATTCCTTTGTCTGAATCTTTGTCCATTCCTTTATCTGATGTTGTGCATGCACCAAATATAAAGAAAAATATAGTCTATGTTTCCAAGCTTGTTGATTCTACCAATTCATCCGTTGAATTTACTCCTACTTCTGTCTTTGTCAAGGATCTTCAAACGAAGAAGACGTTCACTAAAAGAGAGCGACGTGGAAACATGTATATCTTCAATGAAGATCCAGCCTCCAATGTTCTGAAGCCTTCCAACTCCGATCACGTCTCTAGAAGTGTTTTAAGTATATCTCAATGTAATAAGCCAGAAATTTGGCATTCTCGTCTTGGTCATTGTAGTCAAGTCTTTATTGAAAAATTAGTGTCCAATGGATTTCTTCCAGAGTCTGTTCCACCTTCGTTGAAGAATAAGATATGTTCCAGTTGTCAGGTTTGCAAAAGTCATGTACTTCCCTTTCATCAAATAAATAAAAGAGCCTCCATGCCTTTTGAGATAATATGTTCTGATGTTTGGGGCCCAACCCCCAATCCTTCTTCTTCTGGAAGTAAATATTACGTATCTTTTATTGACAACTTTTCTCGCTTTACCTGGATATTCTTTATGAAACACAAATCAGAGGTTTCCCTTATCTTTCGTCATTTTCATGCCTACGTTAATACCCAATTCTCTCAAAATATTCAAATTCTCCAATGTGATGGGGGTGGTGAGTATTCCTCCAAAGAATTTTTAGATTTTCTTCAAGATAATAGGATACATCGTAGAGTTTCTTGCCCATACACTCCACAGCAAAATGAAGTTGCTGAGCGTAAACATAGACATATTGTGGAGAGTGCAATGAGCATGATGCATGGCTCTAACGTGCCCATTAGTCTTTGGACAGAAGCTTTTCATACTGCCACTCATGTGATAAATCGTCTCCCTATGCCTATTCTTGAGAATCAGTCCCCTTATTATGTTCTCTTTGGAGTACATCCAGATTATGATGAGTTACGAGTTTTTGGCTGCATGTGTTATGTACATATTGATAAATCCGTGAGAACTAAATTTCAGGACAAAGCTTCTATATGCCAATTTGTAGGTTATGCAGATGAACACAAGGGATACAGGTGCTATGACCCTGCCAACAAGAAGATCAGAATCTCTAGAAATGTTATTTTTGATGAAAATAGTTTTCTGAAAAATAAAGCAGATCATGATTATGAACATATTGACGCATCTGTCAATTGGTATGATCCATGGCTAAGTGCTGAACTCATCTCACATGCTGCAGAACATACTACTTTGGCTCCTGGAAGCATAAACGATGAGATAGTTTCAGATGAGGCATCAGGAACAGAATGTCAAAGATATAAAGGAAATGTCTATACCAGGAGGCCCAGAGAACAAACTGATGTACCTATAGAAGGACAGGTGGCATTGTCCAGTAACAAAGAGGGACCAAGAAGATCAGGCAGGATAAGGCACCCCATTGAAAAATGGGTGAGTTATGATAACTTCTCTATGGATTTTCAGCTTTTTCTATCCAAGATTGAAAAACACGAGGAACCACTTGGATTTCGTCAAGCTATTCAATCCAACAAATGGATTGAAGCAATGAATGAGGAAATTGAGGCACTTCATGAGTGTCAAACATGGGAGATAGTTGGTCGTCCCCCAGATAAAAATGTTGTTGGTTCAAAATGGGTATATAAGATTAAATATAAACCTGATGGTAGCATTGAACGATACAAGGCACGTCTTGTTGCCAAAGGTTTCACTCAAGAATACGGTCAAGATTATGATGAGACATTTAGCCCAGTAGTGAAAATGGGAACCATTCGTATTATTCTTGGCCTGGCCATTGAACATGGGTGGACTCTTAGTCAGCTTGATGTTAAAAATGCATTCCTTCACGGGGATTTAAAGGAAGAGGTCTACATGGAGCAACCTCAAGGCTATGCAGAGGGAGACCCAAAAGAATATGTATGCAAATTGAGCAGAGCTTTGTATGGCTTAAAGCAAACCTCCAGGTCGTGGTTTGAAAGCTTCTCCTTAGAGATTCAGAACCACGGTTTCCTCCGCTCCCAACTAGATCATTCGCTATTTATATACAGAGATGGATCCAATATAGTTTTTTTACTTATATATGTTGATGATATCGTGATCACTGGTAATGCTCCAGACCATATTAGACGAATTAAAGATTTGCTGAGTATGCGATTCAGGATGAAAGATCTTGGAGAACTGAGATATTTCCTTGGTGTAGAGGTGGACAGACAGGATGGAAAAATGTCATTAACCCAACACAAATATACTCTTGATCTTCTTACCAAAGCAGGAATGATAGATTGCAAACCTCTACCTACACCTAGTGTTGTCAGTCAAAAGCTCAGTATTTGTGATGGTGAGTTATACCATGATGCAAGCAAGTATCGCAGTTTAGTGGGCATGTTACAGTATCTTACTTTTACTAGACCAGACATTGTATATTCTGTAAACCAGGTATCCCAATTCATGCATGAGCCAAAGACTGGTCACATGGATGTTGTTAAATGTATTCTTCGTTACCTAAAAGGCACAGTAGGTGATGGACTCACATATGTACAATCTTCATGGGGGACACCGAAACATGACATAGTGGCTTACACAGATGCAGGGCAGGGGACCCAGATGAGAGAAGGTCTGTTTCAGGATACTGTGTTTTTATCGGAAGAAATCTAGCCTCATGGAGTAGCAGGAAACAGAAGGTTGTGGCACGATCTAGTACAGAGGCAGAGTATAGATCTATGGCAGCTACCACAGCAGAAGTGACCTGGATTAGACATCTACTTACAGAGATGGGAGAGAATATCTCAAGTTCGACTCTTATGTGTGATAATAGAAGTGCTATACAAATTGCGTTCAATCCTGTTCATCACAGTCGGACTAAGCATATTGAGATTGACCAGCATTTCATCAGACAAAAGATAGCAGACAAAGAGATTGAACCAGTTTATGTGACTTCAGAAGACCAAGTCGCCGATATGTTCACAAAAGGCCTCACAAGTAATCGTTTTTGGTATCTGAAGAACAAGTTGCACATGGTTCAATCCCATGCACAACTTGAGGGAGGGTATTAGAATATGGATCAGATATGGATCCATTGAAGGATCCATATCACATGTATATTTATGTATTTTGTATTACTAATGCAGGGCAGTTTTGTCCATGCAAAAGAAGTTGTAACCCTATTAAACTTAACAGCAGAATAGAGAGATTAGCGTGGCGGCCGATTCTTAACAGGTACCCGAGTTATCTTTCTTCTTTTTCTCTTCTCATTTCTCAATCCTTGCAGCAGTTTTCACACAGTGAACCCCAAAAAGCCCTCTGAGGTCCCAAAAAGGTCCCCTCAAAAGGCCCCTCAGGGAGCCCTCAAAACACCAACAACAAGAAAAAAGAAAAACAAAGAAGGGACAAGAAGCTCAAGCATAGAAGGATGTTTTTCCTCTTTATTTTAGATTAGGATTTTTATTATTTTTTTTATTAATTTGGGTCTGTAATAAAATCGTTTGTTATTCTTTTGTAAGCCCTCCATAGAGGGCAACACTTTCTTTTATTTATTTTAATTAATTAATTAATTTTCTTTTGAAGGCAACAAAGTAGTATTGTGTGGAGTACAAAAGTGCTTTTCTCGTTCCCTGAGTTCGACCCGAACTTCACCACTAGTGCGAACCGGTTTTTATTATTTGATGCACGATTTGCACAAACATTTTTATTGAAAATATATTTTTAAAATGATTTATTGAAAAAATTGCATCATTAGGGTTGCTTCAGCACAAATTTCTTTTGGCACTTGATTTGTTGATAGTAGAGTTCTGGTTGTTTCCATAATATGTATGTATTTTCGTTTAGCCAAACTATTTTGTTGTGGTGTATAAGAGCAAGATCTTTGGCGTGTGATACCTTGCAATTTTAGATAACCTTTAAATTTCTTTGATAAAAAAATTTCCCTTAAATCTGCGCGAAAAATAGAAATATCATTTTCAAACTTATTTTTGACCAAGTCGTGAAATATTTAAAAATGTGAGAAGACCTGGTATTTATGTTTGAGAAAGTAGATCCAAGTATACTTAGAAAAATCATGAACAAAAATTATATAGTATGCACATTCACCCTTTGATATAACTGGTGCTGGCCCTCAACCATCTAAATGTATCAGCTCAAGCGGTTTAGAAGAAAAGAAAGTTCTTTCATGAAATAATAATCTCTTCATTTTACCAAGAACACAGTCTTTACATGTAAAATTTTTAGAGTTACAAATTTTTTTCAAATTTGAAAAGTGTTGAATTTTGGATACATTAGGATGACCAAGTCGTTTATGCCATAAATTCAACTCTGATTTCTTAACATTATAACAAAAGGTATCCTTGGGTATTTCTAAAAAATCCATATAATAGAGACCTCCATTTCTATGGTCTTCCCCAATCAGCTTTCCTAACTGGCGATCCTATACCCAACAGGAGACATTATATCCATGGTCAGATATTTATGAAATTGATAAGATATTTAAATTTAATTTAGAAATATATCTAACTTTTGGAATGGTAAATTTTTTGGGGTTTTGTAAAATCTTTTCAAAATTCTCTATTCCTTCTATTTCAAGAGATATACTATCGACCTAAAAAACATTTGACATGCTTGAGTTGGTATGACATTCAAATAAAATTTTATTATTAGGGATAATATGAAAGGAAGCATCAAAATCAAGAAGCCAAGGAGATTTACCAAGATCGGAGAAGGATGAAACTGTTATTCCAGTTGAAGCTTCATTTGAAAAAGATACCCCTTTGAGAAGTGGTTGGAGAATTTTTATAAGTTGTGACATTGATACGGGTGCATCATTAGTTTTCTCTGAAGAGCCAACTGAAGCCACCCGCTTTTTCTCTCTTGTTCTAAACTTTGGGGATTGAGGTTTAGTGTGTCTGAGTTCATGACAGTTATAACAAATAATTTTTTTCCAGTCATAATCATTGTCTTGTTTCCAATAAGGCTTGTTATCATGCTCATTTCCTCATTTCCAATGAGGTAGCTTGTAGGAGCACATGTAGTTTTGCCAAAATGGGTCGTCTTCATTTTTCAAAAAGTGCCCTTTTAGCCTATTCTCTTCCATACTCAATTCTTCAATAGTGTCAATAATAGAGGGTATTTTTCCTCTATAAAGAAGAGTCGATTTGGTGCTTTCAAACTGTGGCCTCAAGTAATTTATAAATTGATAGAAATGTTCCGCATCAAATTGCTTTTGTCGAAGCTCTATATCTTTTACGCAATGTCGCTTAGGCTCAAGAATAGATAATTCTTCTCAAAGTTCGGACAATTCATTATAGTATTCCCTAATACTTTTGTCTTTTTGAGTCATTGTCCGAACTTTATTTTGAAGATTGCACACATGAGCAATATCTTTAAGAGAATACATATTCTTAAGGCATTCACAAGCTTTATTGGCATGCTTAAATTTTGTGACTAGAGCATTTTTTAATATCCACGCTATTGATTAACAAATACATGATTTTGGCATACCCCATTCTACACTCTTTCCACTTTTTTTCATAAATGGCAAGTGCTTTAGTCTTCTCACCATCCGCAAGAGGCACCTCTTTTTTGTTCTCTACCTTTGTGAGGACTAGTTTAGGCTCCGGATCGGAACCATCAATTAATCCCCATAATCATTTTCCTCATATATAATGCTTCGTTATTGAAGACCAAATTACAAAATTAGTAGCATTGAGTTTCATGGGTACAATGGTGACTTTATCATTGTCATCCATCCTTACAAAGTAGAGAGAAAGAGAAGAAAAGAAAAAAATATAATAGATAAGAAAGGAGAAAATAGTAGTACGAGCACACCACCACGAATACACGAGTACTTGAATCGGCAAGAAATTCTTTTTTTCTCTCACGAGCATGGAAAACGAGGCAATATACAATCCTCAAGAATCAAGAGCGAACCTTGCTATGATATCATGTAAAGAAATGAAAACTTCCAACAAGATCCACTGCAATGCTAAAGCGAACACACAAAAAGCCATAAATGGGCTCACTCACAAAACCCACACAAGGGGCAATAACAAGAGGCTAAAATAAATAATATTTTATTGATAGCCTTTATGCAAGAAGCATTACCAATGGAGGTGGGTTTCACCCCTATATATACACAAGCAAGAGGAGCTCCAAAGAGATGTTGGGAAAGGCCCAACGGCTCTAAATAGAGTTGTTGGACCTCCCCGTCGCTTTTGGTTGACTAGTCAACAAATGTTGACTAGTTCAATTTAAACAAAAAATTAAAAATTAAACTATCCTAACCTAGTTATATATCTATTGAAAAAGAGAAAAATAAAGGAAAAATATATATATTTATATAAAAATATTTACGTAATAGTATATATAAATATATATATATACAATTTTTATCAGGTCATTCCTAAGCTTATGTGGAGGGCATGCATCGATTTTTTTGCTTCATGTGAGTGGGCGGATGAGTTTAGAAATCAAGTTCAACTTCTTATCAAATGTGATATATTTCTAGCAATTTTTGGATGGCGGATGATTGCTTCCCTGTAGTGTGGTTTGCTTCTGCATCTTTTAGAGCATATGATATTCTTGTATATGCTGTTTATTCTCAGGACAAGATTCTTTTGATTGGTGGTCTCAAAAGGAATAAGTCATATGTGCCAATTGAAGTTCATGGATGTAGTGCTTTATCTGAAGTTGAGCCTTCACATATTGTCTTGATCTCTAATAATCATAGATGGTGTCTTGTTATTTCTGCTGCATTGGAGGGACATGGGCGTCTTCCCACTGTTGATATGCTTATCAATCATTTTCATATTGATAAGGTGTTATGTAAAGCACCTTTGTTGGCCATGGGCCAGATTCTATTCATGCTTTGTTCTAGTGATAATATTCTTTGGAAGGACAAGCCACCGGATTGGCTACCTGTCATGGGAGATCGATTGTAATCTTTTATATTTAACTTAAAAGAAATTCGAGGTAAACCCCCAGCATCTTTTTCAAAAAAAAAAAAAAAGTGTCAGACGTGGACAAATTGGCAGCTCAGTCACATGGACACAGCTGTAAACAGATTGATGTGACCAGTTTTATGATGTTTTTCAACATAACATGTACTCAAGGGGATACGAGATGGGAGACAAAACCAAGAATCTGTGAGACCTAGTCTGCAGTAATATCATGGTCAAAGAACATTTTTTTCAATTACTTGTTATTTACTTAATTACTTAGTTAACAGATTAAGAGCATTTGATCATTTAGTTGTATGTGTGTCTACATGTGTATGCCTGTGTGCATGAGTGCACTGACAAATATCCCCAATATATTTGAAATTATCATGATAGTGTTCTTATCTTTTCTTAGAAAAACTCTAAACATACTTTATCAAGATATTCTGAAAGTATAATCAATCATAAATATATGATCATATGATCATAATAGAATCTTTTCTGAAATAGCATAATTTTCATTACGTTACTAGATTTTATAGTCTTTTGCCAAAATCTTTCTTTTTTTATGTCATTACCTAGGCACAAATTTTTTTTCTTTATTTACTCCACTTCATATATATTATAATTTTTTCCTTTTTATGTCATTATCTAGGCACTAAAAATTTGTTTTCTTTATTTACTCCACTTCATATATACATTATTCTGTCATATAGATAGCTAAGATCTATTTTATAGGGAGTTTCCTATCAGACCAACTAGGGCTGCTGATATTTCATCTTCTAAAAGTATATTTTATTACCAATTGTGTTTGACCAAACCTACCAGAATAGCAAACAGACCATAAAGAACATATCTCAAAGCCTAGATCTGCCTTATGATGATTGGAGCGGTCTAAGTCAGAGAGCATGCAAGATAAGGTATTCAGAATTGTTATTATGACGCACATATATATATAGAGAGAGAAAGGGAGAGTAACGAAAGATATGTACGTGTCACATAAAGAGACAAGGGTAATGTTTTATTACAAAAGGTTGTAGGTACAAATGCCTCTAGATCTCCATGGCACAGGTTCTTTTGATCCAATCAGACCTCATAGATGGATTCAGCATGTCCAAAATAGGATCAGATTTTGAATGGTGTTTTTTTTATGGAAAAACAAGATTTAATGACCCGGGAAAGTATCACACATTGTAGACCATTAATTTTTGAAGCCCTATAAAAACCTGCCTACGTGTCATAATCAGATGATCTAAGAGCCGATTCCCACTAAGAAAAACATGTAGATCACATTTACAAGGTTAGTTTCATGAAAAACAACCAAAAAATGAAAAAAAAATAGGCATTTGTACCTACAATCATTTGTACCAAATATGGTCCCAAGATATAAATAACAAAACAAAGATGCTTTAGAATTTCATAAAGATATGCCAGCAAGGAAAAGAAAAGTAACTTCATGTTTGCACATAAGAGAAATCGCTAGTTAGATTATATCTATCATACAATTCTAATGTCCTAGGAACATATTTGACACCTAACTAATTAAAGGAATTTTGATAATTTTTTACACAAAGTGCATGCCTGTGCACACAAGCACAAACACACAAACATGCATATGCATTAAGCCCAAAAGGCTACCATAAATATTCAGAAGAAAACATGACTTGAACAATGATCAGCAGTTCTTAACCACATCCCAACAAAAAGAAACTAAATTTTGCCACAGAAAGTTCTCTCTCTAATCCACAATAATATATGATCAAGTTTATGCTACATCAGCCTAAGGAAAAGCATAACTTAAGAATGATTCCTTCAGTCATTTCCTACATTCAGAACAGCCATCACCAGAGGTAGGTCACCACAACAATTGTACATCACACATAAAATTGAACAAAGCAGTTTCACTGGAAACTTGTTCCTCCCATATGCTATGTACTCAAAAGCACTAGGCGTAGACCCTTAAAAAGACCAGTCGAGGACTAGTCGGTACCCCAATTAAATATTAAAAAGTACATAAAAATATGTTTAATTCTTTTACTAATAAGATGATTTCTTTACAAGTAAAAAATTACACATGCTTTCACAAAATATATTAATATACTATACATATATATAATTATACACACACAAATATATATATATATATATATATATATTTGCAATTATTCATAACATATTCAGTATAATAAACAAAATATGCTTTCAACCTTTCGCAAAAGCACAATAACACATACATATATAAATAACATATTACATAATTCATAATGCTAAGCATGCTTTCAGACTTAACAAAGTAACATACAAATATATAAAAAACATAATCAATTAAAATTAATTATGCATGTTTCAATGTTTCACAGAAAAAATCCCAAAAGCAAAGTAGCACACGCACATATATAAATATAATAACTAAGCATATGTTCATGATTTCACAGAACAAATCACACACACACACACACACACACACACACACACACACACACACACACACACACACACACACATATATATATATATATATATATACAAAAAAATAACAATATATATATGAATAATAAATAATTAAACTGCCCTCATGCCTAGGTGGAGGCAGATTAGTTGCCGACTAGGCGCCTTAGTCGGTGTTTATTCAGCAAAATTGGTACCTTTTAAGGTGCCCACCTAGGAATTGCAAAGCCTACGCGCTTTACTTAGCCACTAGGCAGACTAATCGGCGCTTTTGACTACATAGCCCATATAACAAGCAAACTGCACCTAAAACTGAATATCACAAGAATTTTCACTTGATCAAAGTCTTCTCAGACTATCAGAATGCATCATAACATTGACAATGAATTGAAATGCTATTGAAGTTCATCATATGAAAGGTTTGAAATTTAACTTCTTTTGGACTACAATCTGTCCTATAGAAGATGACCAGTGTTTCATGTTGTCCATCCCTATCCACAGCTACCAGACACTTTAGTCACAACATGCTGTGGGTTTCTGACAACCTGCGCTAGCTTCAAGTTAAAAAAATAATAACAAAAATAGAAATTGTTCTACATCTGTGGCTATGTTTATCGGTGAGTTGAAGTTCTATAAAAGCAACAGTAAACTAATTATGCATATATATGTTGATTTCTTACCCTACCCCAAAGAAGAAGAGTTAATAACTTAATAGGTATCTCGTGACACACATCTTGGTTTCAGTGACCCAAAACCTGATGAGAATAATAAGTTCATGTCCTTCTTTCTAACGAAATCTCATGAGTACACTATGAAGCCACTTCCACAACGTTGCTAGAAATCTGTGGTGATTTATTAAATTCACGTATTCAATACGAGCACCTGCTACTTACCATGTCGCGCTTTCTGGTAGACATATAAATCTTAACTAGGCATCCAATGAAAAGCCTTTTAACAAGCCAATATCACTGTGTTTTGCAAAACAGCCATTTCTGAATAAGTGAAGAATCCATGCCTTGAGCAAGAACAATCCTAGAGAACTGGTATCACTTGTTGATAGCTAGACCAAAGGGGGAGTATGGAAGAGCAATGTTTAAAAACTCACCAAGTGAACTGTGACCTTAGTTGTCAAAGGCGGCATCTAGGCTCTGCCTAGTTGACCTAGGTGCAGCCCCACCACCTGGGCTTTTGGGTTTGGGCGGCGGAGCCCTTTTTTACTGCCTAGGATCCGCTTAGCTCGCCGCCTAAGCTGTTACTGACTAGGCTTAAGGACAGTTTTGTCATTTTTTTTACTTTGTTGACCACCTGATCAATTGTGCCAAGGGCCTCTCTCTCTCTCTCTCTCTCTCTCTCTCTCTCTCTCTCTCTCTCTCTCTCTCTCTCTCTCTCTCTCTCTCTCTCTCTCTCTCTCTCTCTCTCTCTCTCTCTCAGTTTGTTGCGGCGAGAAGAAGACTAAATCAGGTACTCTCGCTCTCTCGGTTTTCTCTCTCCATCCCTCTCTTGGTTTTCTTTTTCTTCTTCCACCACTTTTTCCCCCCATTTTTTTGTTCTTTTTTTCCTTCTTCCCTTTTCTTTTTTCCTTTGTTTTCTTCTTCCTGTTTTTTCAGTTATATATATAACTGATAATCTTGTGTTTCAGTTATATATTATATATTCTGTATTTCAGTTATTATAATATATATATATATATATATATATATTTGTGTGTGTGATTCATATATAATCTGTTTGACTATTTCTGAGTTATATTTCTGGTTGACAATTTATAGTTTAGAGATAAAGATTAGCAATATGAGACGTTGGTTAAATGTGATGTTTTTAGTTATCATGAACTATATTAGTAGTTCAGTTATAAATTATGACATTTTAGTATGACTTGGATGTGAATTTAATATTGTCATTCAGTTGCATGGTTTGTTTAATCAATTGTTTATTTCTTTTTCCTATTTATCTAGTGTTAATGTTTTTGTATGCATGATTTTATTTTTTGTATAATATTTATTCACATTGTTAGTTGTATGGTTTGTTCATTCAATTTTTCATTTATTTTTAATTTTTTTGAGCAGGTTATTTAATATAATTGCTTTACAGTGTTCGACGACATGTGTTTTGTTTATTGCTCATTGTTGAATGATTTTATGTCATATACATGTATGTTATTAATTTTAGCAGTTTATTTACATAATTTGTGTATTTTTTTAAAAAAATTAATTAGGGTACCTACTAGTCCACCTAGTCCCTGACTAGTCTTTTTAGGGGCTCACCGCCTACCACCTTTGATAACTAAGACTCCCATTCGGTTGACTCAGCTTGACTTGTTCATTTACCTGGTCAAAAAACTTGTCTAACCAAGTTTTCCACATGACCCGACCGAGTCAACCGACTTTTCATATGACTCAGCCATGACTCGGTTGGGTGAACTTATCACTCAGCTGAGTCAAACGTATATGTACTTTATTTTATATATTTATTCATATATTGTATGAGTTACAATATATATTTTGCATAACGTACATGTAAGTATACTTATGTAATTGTATAGCATGTATATATATATATATAATTACCTGTATATCTATTTGATTTGATACATTTAAAAGTTAGCACGACTCGGCCAAATCACCGAGTTGACTCGCCGAATCACTGTCGGGCACTGCTGAGTCACTAAAACATTGTGGAAGAGGCACAGAACTAAGAGGCACAACAAGAAGGTGAATGCGAAAAGAATTAATGTTTCACCCAAAACTGGAAGACAACATTCAGAGTTTGGACAAGTGATCTGAATCAATAATTCAGGAGTCTAAGTTGCATTATTAGGTATGATGAGGTTTTGGTGCTAGGAATGAAACCACACACTCAATGTACTTCGATGCCAAATCCACAAATTGTGCGTATGTTAATGGGACCAGTGTATGCCAATCCCCCAATTGTCATGCATCAATGTGTGCCCAACATTCAACAACTGCAATTATGGCCAAACCAGATCCAATCAAACTCATTATGCCAAATCCCATGGCAGATGGCAAAATTCAAATTCTAAATATATCCAGTATGAATAACAGAGTTTTTATCAACTAATCTTTCACATGTTTAAGGGCACTGGTACTTATTGAAAATACACAACTTTATGGTACCATATATGAGAAGACACATGAAGAAGCACTTTTTTGCAGAGATTTCTCTCAGCACTGTCTCATCTACCTTTTCTAAGTAAATGAAAAGTAGCCCTACCTTATTTAAATTCCTATAGAAACTCTTATATAAGATCAAACAGGCTTAAAATTTTGAAGTTATTAAAGCAGAAGAACAAGTCACATATCAGATGTATTGCAGATAAAGAGTCACATGTTTGCATTCAGTTTTACGCTTCTACACAGGTAGGATGTTTCTAAGAGGTTTTGAAAAAAAAAAGTAAAAGCAATAGACATACACATGAACAAAGTTGTTCAGCATTTATTCAACTTGATGAGATAATCGAGAAGGCAAAGGACTTTTGCTAGTTATGTGCCTTTGAGTTACAGTCCACTCTAACCCTTCATGGGATCAATACAAAGTGAAAACAAAATCCAGTTACTAATTAGAGAATCCCAACTAGAAGACATTGATACCTTAAATGTAAACATTTGGATATTTCCTTTGAACAAGATTATCTATATATGTATATCTCCAGAGTGAACAATGTGCAAGCTTTATGAGATTCATCCAAAGAAAAAAAATAACTCTGATTCTTTTACAATCCTTGCCTTCTAACATGCATGAAACTAAAATGTAGTAGGTTACATGCCACTGGACATCAGTAGGAACAAGCACTCTAAAGTGTCAAGATAATCCGCAATAACAAGAAAACCATCCACAAATAATTTCTTGACAGAGAAATGCAGATTAGGCATGAAATTAATGGTATCAGTATTCAGTATCACTACTCTATGTTTGCAATAAACTAAGCATGGTATTTTAGTCTGTCATCCCAGGCAAATCTCAAATGAAAAAACAAATGGAATAGATTATCTTTATATCAGGCAAAAACTTCCTCATAAGGACTCAAAAAACTAGCATGGATTAATTGAAGAAAAAATGTTTTCTTTTGTGCCAAGCATCTAAGACATGACTCATGCATAACAACGCGCAGGTTCCTTTATCAAGGCAATTTATCACTTTCTACATCCTACATATGTTTCAAATAGTCACAATGGACAGCAAAAATTATTTAGATCAATAATATTCCCCAATCAAATACACAAAAAGCAAATTCCGTATAAGGCTTTTTCTTTTAGTCTACGACACAAACACTTTCCGATCACAAATTAAAAAGGCCTTATCCGGTAAACAAAAGAAACCCAAACCAAAACCTAAATAAAATGGAAAAAATAACAAGAAAACAATTCATAGCACAAGAACAATTCAAACTTCGAGTGGAAACCACCAAAATGGAAAAACAGCAACTAGATAGTTAAGCATTCAACATGTGTCAATAAGGAAAAAGGGAAGAAACCCATTTGCATAAAATCATGCCCACCACATAAAACCACCAACCCCAAGACAAATTAAAAGAAACCCAAATCAAAACCTAAATAAAATGAAAAAAAATAACAAGAAAACATTTCAAATTCCGGGTGGAGACCACGAAGATGGAAAAGGTCAATCAGATAATTAAGCATTCAACATGCATCAATAAGGAAAATGGAAGAAACCCATTTGTCTAAAGATCACGCCCACCACATAAAACCACCAACCATAAGACAAATTAAGAAACACCATCATCACAGAATCAAAAGATACAAGGATTGTAGAAGAGCAAAAGATTTGGGTTACCTGCAACAGTGACAAGGGACTCATCCTCCTTGGACTTGACCTGTTCCTTGTTCTGAACCAGCCTGTCCTGAACCCTCTGACAGACAGAGCAAGCCAACTGAACCACCCTGACTGCAACATCCAATTCCCTATCGTACCTCCCGTCCTTGCTACATTTCACTGGTGGGTGTTCAAGGCCACCCATCATCCCCTCAATCTCTGGCCTCCCCACAGCAGCACTCCCGCTAATAGACATCCCTACCACCTTCCTGTGAAGCCCCCCACCTCTTGAAGTCACCAACGCCCCTAGATCTTTGGACCACTCCAACAAATACCCTCTTTCCCTGGCCTTGTAAGGAAGTGTTACTGCATGGTTTGCACAAAATAAATTCATAGTTTCTCCCGTATGTGAATGTGGACGCACTATCGAGTATGTGGCTCCTAATACTCTGAGAGCTTCGTGCATTACACCATATTCGGCATTTAGGATTGCTTGTTTTATGCTTCATGGTCTTCCATATCTTACGAAGACTAGTGTCGTCGGGGACCATAGCCTTTATTTTTTAATACCCTCTGATAAGTCACAAAGATACGTCTCGACCAGACACGCAACTCGGGGGGACCCCTTCCCTGACCTGTTTTTTTCATAACACCTCCTCCCCCGTTCTCCGCGTCCATGTTCTAAAAGTAACAGGGGATGTTACGAAAATTATAATGTTTTTTTTTTACGCAATGGACTCGCTCCCGCATCCAAAGTTTGTTTCATCACCATGTTGTCAGTGTGATTTTCATCCAAAATAGCCTAGGGACATAAGATCAAACAAGCTTTCATTTTCCATACCACATATTTGGTGGGCATGTATATATATAAAACCTTACATATTTGAAAACATACCCACTAGAGAACTTATAAAACCTAACATTTTATCAGATTTTCCGTAATTTTTAGAAATTCTGACCTTACTTAGATCATGCATTTTTTATGAAAAAGGGTATTTAAAGCCTCAAAATTTTATGAAAATTATAGGACATTGATTTTTGAAACCATATAAAAACCTATCCCTTCATCCGAATCAAATGCTACAAGAACTGATTCCTATAAAGACAAGTGCATAGATCAGGTCTGTATGTCAGAATTTCGAAAAAACACAAAAAAAAATCTAAGAAAATATTTTTTAGTGGGTAGGTTTGAAAGGTTTTCTAGTGAGAGGGTTTTTATTTTCTTATATATAATAATAATAATGGTAACATTGCATGCAACCGCCTCTTGGTCTCTTATGTGCAAGTTGTCTTGATCCAATCTGACCTCATAGATGGATTCAACATGTTTAAATAATAGGAACCAACTTTTGAATCATGTTTTTCGATTAAAAAATATGATTTTATGATTCCCAAAAAGTATGGCATAATGTATGTCATTGATTTTTTAAACTATATAAAAACCTTTTATGTGTTTAATCGGATGATTCAAAAGCCGATTCCCACTAAACAAATCACATAAATCACATCTGTAAGTTTCGTTTTATGAAAAAAAAATTACAAAATGAAAATAAGGGACGTTTGTAAGTAATGGTAACAATAGTAAATAAAGGCATATATATATATATACATATATATAGGATGATGTTAATCCACATATGGGTGGACTTTGGCCGGGCGGACCGGCTGGCCCGGTCAATGGCATGCCGGGTCAAAGGCCTGGTTGAGACTGGCCGATGGGAAAACCTTGGCACAGAGTATGCCCACTAGGCCCATAGGCCTAATCGGGCCGAGCTTATTATATAATATATAATATTGTGTTATATATAATGTATATTATTTATATATTGTATTATATTATATAATATATAATATATTATATTATATATAAAATATATATGTACACGGGCCGCGAGCCAGCCCGTGTCGGCCTGCTTCGGGCCAGGCCGGGCCAAAAGCCCACCCGTACTTCCACCTACGCTACCTTAAAAACTATCAATTTTCAAGTGGCCCCCTTCCTTGGGCGGCTGTTACCTCTGTTTGGTCCAACAGAAAACAAAATTTTGTATCTAAGTTCATAATATTTTAATATTAAAGACTACACCATTTTGAAAGCAGCCAACCTTTTTCACTAGTGGAGCAGAAGCAGCTCATTGTTTACACCATAAGTGATTATTCAAATATAAAATAAATTAAAAATTAGATAGCCATCAATATATAGAGAGAAGGAAGACCATCCAACTAAAAGGAAGGTTCAAAATCTATAATCAATGCCATTTGATCAATTTTTTCATCGATCAGACTTTACATATTGAATATTTATCATTAATTTAGTGAGCGACATGCTTTAGATTATGAATTTTCTATGTTTAGATGTGTTCTTGAAAATGCTAAAAATCAGCAGCCATAATACTTTGTATTATAAAGTTTTAAATGCATTGTGAGTTGATTTTTTTTGTTTTGAAAAACATGCTTATTTGTGGTAAAGTCTTTGTGTGAAGCATATTTATTACTAAATAAATTATAAAAAATAAATATGAGGTTCAATCAATGAGATGCTCATGCATTGGAGAAAGAGAGTTGTCTTATAGTCATTAGTTATAGATGTAGACCTTTCTTTTGTTGGACAGTCCCCCCCCCCCCTCCCTGTATACACACATGAATTCGGCTAAACAAAGTCAAACCTAATTATTAAAAACATGTAGATCACATTTATAAAAAAAAGTAAAAAAATAAAAACATTGTGTGCTAAGACAATTGTAAATACAATCAACTGCAGAAAATATCAATTGGTGTGTGTGTGTGTCTGTGGTGGTGGTGGTGGTGGTGGTGGTGGTGGTGGGTGGGGGGAGAGAGAGGGTGTTAAGATTTGCTATAGTTATTTATAGGTGCAAGTGACCTAGCAAATGGGGGTGGAACCCCTTTGTTTGAGTTTTTTTTCTCACATCTAACACCATAGTTGTGATGTATAGGTTTTGTTTAGTGGAACCGGCTTTTTGATTGTCTAAATCTGACCTATATAGAGGTTTTCTAGATATCCCAAAATCAATGGATATAAAAAGCATCAATTTTTTAACTCATAAAAACATATTTTTTTGTCAAAAAAGCATGATCCAAGAATCGATTCCTACTAAATAGATCATGTTGAACACATCTATGATGTTAAATTGTGTCAAAACAACTCTCATTATGATATTCAAACAAGATTGTAAGTTTAATCGATTGTACCAAATATAAACCCTATATATATATATATATATACATATATATATATATATGTGTGTGTGTGTTAAATGAAATATGCTAAAATAAGTATTTTTGGCTTTTTCAATATTTTTTTCGCAGTTCTGAGCCCATAAATGTGTTGGGCATGGTAGATGTACTAGAAATCCACACCTGTGGATCATGTGTTTTCGATAAAAAAATTTATATTTGGAGCTTAAAAATATACAAAAATTTTGGACCATTGCTTTTTCGAACCTCATAAAAACCCACCCATGTGTCCGAATTGAACACTTCAACAACTGATTCCTATAAAAACAAGCACATAAATCACATATGTACAGCCAGATTTTAAAAATAAAACAAAAACCCAAAAAGTTGTTTAGCATGTTTCATTTAACACAGCATATATATATATATATATATATATATATATATATATATATATATATATATAAACCCTTAACAGTGGATGGACATTTCATCTATTTTTATCAAATGAGTGCCAACTATTGATCATGGGCAATTAGTGGTGGGTGTCTTTCCACCTAGCACATTAGCAAAGGTCACGACTGCCGCTAATTCTATGTAAATCGATGTCACGTGTTCGACGTGCGTCCAATGTCTTACCCATTCGATGTTATGGGTCTCTCTCTCTCTCTCTCTCTCTCTCTCTATATATATATATATATATATATATATATATATATATATATATATATATATATATGGTAAACGACCCAAACACAAGGTGTTTGGGCTAGGCTCGTTAAACTCTTTGAATAACTCAAACTTGGCTTGTGTTCGCTTATCTTTGTCATGATGATCATTTGTTCATACTCGTCTTCTAAACAGTTCTAACAACTAAACAAGTTGAGTTTTCGCTCAGCTCGAGCTTAAACTCATAGGATCATGAAGGTTGTTCAGCTCGTGAGATCCTATGAGCTCGACTTGAACTTATGGGATCGTGAGTGGCTTGATCTTTTTAAATTCTAGTGGTGCTGAGCCATAGCAAAGGAGTGTTACTTTTGTTAATTCCCTAAAATCTAAGCCATAAAGCTATTTGCCCAGGTTTTATCCTCTTGTCTTCAGTAGGAGAAGCAAGAAAACAAGGGTCAGGCACCAAAAGTATCTAAAAAGAATAAGAATTCCCAAAATAGGAAATCACTTAGGCATCGGCTACAATTCAAATATAAAAAAAAGTCTTCTAATTCATTTGCTTGATGTTTTGCCCTTAAAAGAATGTTTTGGAGAGTTGAAATATGGCACACTTATCCACAAAAACAACATTCTTCACTAACACAATAGTAACAAAATCAACCAATGAGATTATTTTTTTTATCTCATCAAACATAAACATAAATTATTAGGGCTGGTAAATGAATTGAGCCACTTGTAGTTCAGCTCATCCCAAACTTGTTTGTACTCGTCTCATTTAGCTAACTAATCCAACATGAGCTGGCTCGACATACCTTACTAAAACAAGTGCGAACAATGCATGTTCATCTCAGCTTGGCTCGTTTAGGCTTGTCATCTTAACAAGCCATATATGAGTTGTTCATCTCATCTAATGCTCACAAACTCGTTCATCTCTGTTGCTCTTTTAGGCTCATATGCTCGCATTAAAAAATATTTTGAAAAATCCTAACTCATTGAAAAATAATTAAAAAAATCCAGAATCACTAAAAATTTTAAAGATTGTTTTAGAGAAAAACAATATTTTAAAAAATCTAGACTCATTGAAAAATATTTTTAAAAATTCATTTAGCACAAAACAATATATTAAAAATTCCTGACTCATTCA
This sequence comes from Nuphar pumila, assembly GCF_984573655.1. NCBI lineage: Eukaryota > Viridiplantae > Streptophyta > Magnoliopsida > Nymphaeales > Nymphaeaceae > Nuphar > Nuphar pumila. The sequence continues at coordinate 37,036,065 of NC_143254.1, forward strand.
AAATATTTTTAAAGATCCGAAATCACTAAAAATTATTTTCATAAATTCATTCATTGCAAAAAACTATTCTAAAATACCTAGACTCATTGAAAAAACTATTTTTAAAAATCCCGTCTCTTTGAAGAAGTATTTTTATAAATTAATTTTGTGCAAATTCTAAATCATTGAAAATATTTTTAAAAATTCAGACTCAATGAAAGAATATTTTCAAAAATTAATTTAGTTTAAAGCAATATTCTAAGAAACCCTGACTCATTGAAAAAATATTTTTGAAAATTGAGACACTTTGAAAAAATAGTTTTAAAATTTCATTAGTAGAAGAAGAATCAACTTTTAGGTAACTCGAGTATGACACATGAGCATGTTTCTATAAGGTTTCAAAAATCAATGATTCAAAATTCTTATAAATTTTAATGCTCATAAAATCAAAATTTTATTAAAAAACACAAACCATTCATTGATTTATAGAAAATAAAATATGTTCAACACATTTGTAAGGTTTGATTTGAAAAACATGACTTAAAACATCCAAGATTGATGGGTAGCCGTAGGGTGGAGTCACTAACATTCAAGCCCTTATGGGTAGGGATGGCAGTGGACTGAGGGAAAGTGGGGCCCCGCCCCGCCTCGCCCCGTTTGGACCGGGGATGAAGGGTATGAAACGGGGATGGAGGCGGGGACGAAGGTTAAAATCCATCCCCCGTCCGGGGGTGGAGGCGGGGATGGACGCGCATTTTTCCCCGCCCCGCCCCGTCCCTGCCTCATCCCCGCCCCCACCACTTTTCCCCGCAATATCCTTGCCCGCCCCGCCTCATCCCCATTTGAACCGGGGATGGAGGACATGAAACGGGGATGAAGGCGGGGGTGGAGGATAAAATCCATCCCAGCAGGGAGGCGGGGCGGGGGTGGAGGATAAAATCTTGAGGCGGGGTGGGGGTGGAGACCTTGTCCCCCGCCCCGCCCCGCCCCACTGCCATCCCTACTTATGGGGCCACCACCTGCATATATAACGGGTATTCGCTCGAGTGGCTAACTTCATCATAGAAAAAAATCCAAAATTAGCATTTTGCGGAGCATGTGAAGTATAGAATGAACCAATTTTCTATATATATACAAATAATATTAAAATCCTAATTATAAAATAATATAAGACATGATATAATTATATATTACAACATAAATATAATATAATTGTAAACTGTAAATATATAATAAATGTTTTATATATAATATAACATAGTATTCTCAACTATAAAAGGTGAATAATTATGGCATTTCTGTAATAAATATTTCTCTATAATTAGAATTATAACCTCATTTAAATATTTTAGTATGCCCTTTTAAATGTATTGCATCACACTATTGGTATAGTGTACTACCTAACAAAATCTCATAATAAAAATTGAAAAGAAATTGTATTTGATTTGAAAAATTAATTTTATTTCAAAAAGCAAAAAAATGACATGATGGACCTGTCTTCGGTCTGTTGGCACCTTGGTGGTTTAGACTTGTGTCTTGGCTCCTTGATTCAATTATGAGTCCTTTAAGAACTTCACCCACTAACAACTCTAGAGACTCAGGAAGATTTAAAGAGCACACCAACCAAGAGCAGCTATTCTTTCAGTCTATGACAGCACCAGTTAGGACCAACCAAATACCCGTTGAGTTTTACTTACTAACAACATAAAAAAAAGGCATTGTCAACATTGCACCTCTAGATTTCAAAAGATTGGTGCCTTTTTTCCCACATAAAAAAAGAAAAAGAAAAAGAAAAAGGGTTGACAACTTTTTTCATCAACTCTCTATCTACATAAAGACCCAATGGATTTGGCGGTACAGTGGGATGGAGCCTAGGCTTTTTGGCGGACCGTCTAAGTTCAAATCCCATGCTTGTCACCTCCTGCATAAGCCGAAGCTTGGCAACTCCCTAGGGTCGAAGGATAAGCCCTCGAAGTTTTATGCTGACAAAACAACTATAAATTATTTAATCAATGTCATATTACATCTAATTATGCAAGTTTGTCATAAAAATATCAAACTCTAAAATCAAATTAACAATACATTTTAAATTATCAAACCCTATTAAAACATAAAACCTTAAAATGCAAGATAATAAATCATAAATAAACCAAAAACCCTAAACTATAAAAAAATTTTAACCATAAAATTAAATGAAAAAGTCTTAATTCAAACGCTAATAAAAAAAAATAGCCATCATCAAATAGAAGAAAAACCTTAGTCAAATTAACTATAAAAAACATTAATTAAAAAAATGTATCAAAGCTCTAATTATAAAAAATCAAAGAGAAAAACAATAATCAAATCAGAGAAAACCATAATCAAATTAACTATAAAAAAACCTAATTAAAAAAATTTGATTCAAAGCCCTAATCAACAAAAATCAAACAAAAAACCCTAATAAAATTAAACACTCTAATTTAAGAAATTTGATTCAAAACCCTAATCAATGAAAATCAAAGAAAAACACCCTAATCAATGAAAATGAAAGAAAAAACTTCTAAACAATACACATCAAAGAAAAAACCCTAATTAATACAAAAACTAATCAAAGTTATAAGAAGAAGAAGAAGAACGAAAAATGAATAACGAAGAATGAAAAACTAAGAATAAGAAGAACGAAGAAGGGGAGAGGGAGAGGAACAAAGAAGAAAGGAGAGAAAAAGAGAGAGACCCCTCTCCTCCGACTTTTTTTTAATGAACGTCCCCCATCTTGTTCTCACCATCATGGGAGGTGGTTGGTTTGGATGTGTCGTGTCCTGCGCGACACACGGACATGCCATCAAACGTGCCCTAAATGGCATTTTATTATTTTCATTTGCTGCCATTCTAATGGTTGTGAGATCATGCATAAAGATCACATATTCTAATAACATATTTGATTTTCACTTTGTTTTGATGGCCACCAACAAAAGTAGCTTCTCGATAAGATATTTGGTTTGAGTCATATTTATGCACTTTTCCACTCACTAACTTCTGATGAAATGATGTGATTTAATCAACGCACTAGTGTGAAGTCTTCAGATTTTGGCAATCAAAAGGAATGGCACATGGAAGTCAGCTTTGATCTTACCACTACACTGAATATGGTGATTAGCTGAGTATGCCGAGTCCTAGTGAGTATCAGGTCAGACTGAGATCTGTCGGTGATGCCTTTCATCCATGCAATGAACCATATGTTGAACTTCTCAGCCGTTCATCTTGCAAACTTTAGATGTCATTCATCTAGAGCATCAATGGCTCTGAAAAAAATGTAAGACCCATCTATAAGATACAAAGTCCATCCATGGTATTGGTATTTGGGATGTCGTTCGCATGGATGAACGGCATCAGAGCAAGTTCTGACTGATTATTGTCATACGCACTTACTGAAATTGCTGGTTTGTCAACTTCTATAAAACTTTTTTTTTGTTTTCCACTTTGAAAATCGGCCCATATCAAGATGATATTTGGGGCACTTTTGATTGTCCTCAGATCTCTTGGCTGGATGTAGATCTGGCATGGGGCCCACATACCAAAACCACATAAATCCAGGGTTGTCCAGTCTGATTGTTCACGTAGCAAATCTTATCCATAGTGACAAAAGTTAAAAACGACAAACTCTCATGAGTCAAAAACTTCCAAGATTTTGAAAATTTTCATAAATCTCGCATTTTTTTGGCAAATCTTGGCAATAAAAAATAAATTAAAAGATTTAAAAAAATATTTTTTATAAGAAAATATAAATAAAATATATTTAAAAATGAAAACCTCGTGATAAATATCTGCTAAAATGGTAAATATAGCGATATTTGTCATAGTTTGAAAATCTTGTGAGAAATTGTTGTTTTAAGCTTTCAGGCAATTTCTCGCAATATTTTTATAAATATCGCGATATTTGTTACAAAGATCCTATCTTGGAGGAGAATGGGTCAGACCAGAAAGCTAGGAAACTAAGATCTTAGGATCTCACATCTATGATTCAAGATAGTTCAAACACACCCTTTTCCTAAAATTAGGGGTGTCATAAGGTGGGTTTTACCTGAACCAAACCCTGTAGGGACTGGGTATGGTGACAAATAAGAAGACCCAATTAAGACCCAGATCCGGACTCAAAAGTCTGATTAATACATGGACCCGGGTATAGTTTGTGAAATTTTATACCAGACCTGGGCCCGACTTGAGTTTTGATTAAGACCCATAAATTTTCAATGTAAAAATGATAAAAAATATTAGTTTATCAGGTATGGTCTGGCTCTGGTTCATGTAGTTCTTATGGAGTCTGGGTATGGTTTCTTTTATAATTGACCTGATTAGATCTGAGTCTGGACCCGATACCATACCCAAAAATCTGGTTCAAGTCTGGTTTCACCTGGGTATGAACCAAACCTGACCCATTGACACCCCTACCTAAAATCCATTTCTAAACAAAAGAATAATTGGAAGAACATGAAAAATTTATAAAGTGCTTTAGTATTGCATTAATATCACAATAAGATCATGATATTTGTGATTTGTGCTCAAAATCATGACTCTATTAGTAGGCATGCAAATTGTTGGGGTTTGGGCTAGGTATTCAATTAAATCTAAGTCCCTTTAGTTGGATCAAGTAAGAAAAACAAGATTCGAGCTCGACAAGATACAACCTAATTATATGTATGTGTCAGATTTTTATGGTATATGACATAATAGGATCCGGGTTTAATATAAGCGTGCTTCATCTGAGTTTGAGTCCAATTATCTAACATCTGATAAGATCTGATCCGAGTCCAACCCGTTTATATTCCTGGCTATTAGCCTCTCTATCATATCTTTCATTTAATTATTTATCTGAATTCTCAACCCCATTAAAGAATAAAGTGCACAAAAAAGTGACTGTTGACATTCTTTATAAAAAAATCCCATTGTTCTTGTATCCGTACCCTAACTTGTTTCTCATATTTACCCTATTTTATAAAATTAAAACGTGATTAAACCCGTATGTATTGTTTGCCCATTTTTTTAGTGATTCTTTTATGCCATTTTTCTCAGCCATCTTTTTTGAATGTGAGACCTTTCAAATAATATATTTAGTGTTTGTCGTTTCACATGTTGTATTGCTAACTATAGTTAAAACTTGAAAGTATTTTTGTTAGATATTTTATGTGGGCCTACATATGTAATTAATCACTCATTATAAACTGTCTAATGTGAATGCCCATTTAAAGTGATCTTATACGGTTGGGCCATATGACATCTTATAAAATATGATTATAATAATGTATAGATACGTTATATGTGCCCTCATATATCAATTTTTGATTTTATGATGGGTTAAATTGAAAAGAAGACTATAGGGTGGTTACAATTAGGTTATGGTCTCTAAAACCATATATAGTGGTTGTTCTCTTTTTCCTTCCCATCAAGAAAGAAAATTGTTTTTTTCTCATTAGGTTTAGAGAAGAAGAAAAGACCACCTATAGAGGTTTTGGAAGATCTAACCACATCAAGATCTATCGGTGCTATGATGGATTAGGGTGCTTTATTTATTTTTTATATTTTTAATGATTTAGCATGAACAAATTTAGGGACAAATAAAGATGTTTTCCCTAAATCAAATTTCGACAATTGGTATCAGAGCCTCTTGTTCTTGTTAAATCATTGAAATATTTGATTTTGCCTTGATATTTCTCCTGGGTCTCTGGAATCCCATTAGATTCAGTTTTTTTCCTTTTGACTGCCGGCATTAGGGACCGTTTATATATATAAAAAAAATCTTCTTCATTGTTGTAGTCGGTGGCATTTTTTGAGGGTTGATGGGACCGATGACCAATCGAAAGGGATGACGCACCCCTTCGGTGGCCACAGACCACCAAAAGACAATGAGCAGATTGTCGGACATTGTCCGGCTATGTGCAAGCACCGTCGGGTGCTTACACAAGGTGAGAGGAGAGAGAGAGAGGGTCAGACGGTCCTCCCCGATCTCTCACGGTATTCAGGAAGGGGGCCAGATGGCCCCTCCTCCGTTTGGCGACAGGGTGCAGCCGAAGGAGGGCTGAACAACCCTCCTCACATCGTATGGCTGCACACAAGCGAAGGAGGGTCGAATGGCCCTCCCTATGCCGTTAGGCTGCGCACAACTGGAGGAGGGCCAATCAACCCTTCACCATTGGGATTCGACGACCGAAAGGTTCGTTTGGCCCTCATCAGGTCGCCCTTGATAGGCCAAATGTTCGCTCGGTGTTTGGCAAGGGCGACCTAGATACGGCGAGGATGGGTTCGGCCCACCTGTCAGGTCTTGCGGAGCCTGACCATGGTCGGGTCAGGTTTGACCTAACCCACGAGTCAGATCTGGTTTGACCCGACAACCCTAGACCCTTGACACATGTTGGTGTAAGTTTTATGAAATAGATTTTTAAAAGATATTTTTGATAAAAAAATGTTTGTAAAATCCAAACACCAAATACTACAAATCGGCTCACACTAGTGGTGAATCCGAGTTGAACTCAGGGAATGGGAGAAAATTTTGTATTTCACAAAAATCTACTCTTTATTGCCTTGAAAATAAAAAATAATTAATTAACTAATCAGTTGAGAGTACGGTCCTCTGTAGAGAGCTTAAAAAATAATAATTAGTTACAGGCCTTTTACAAATTCAAATTAATAAAATAAACAACCCTAATCTAAAAGACAAGAAAAATAGGGTCTTCAGTGCTTGAGCTTCTAGTCTCTTAATTTGCTACTGCTTCAGATGAACCCAGAGCTATAAGTGTATGACAATAACCTGGATCTATAGGTTCATATACTCTTCCCTCACGTGATAAGGGTTATATTAAGGGGGCCTTTGAGGGGCTAAAAGGGCTCTTTTGAAGGCTCAAATATACCTTTAGGGGACCTTTTAAGGACATCAAAGGGGTCTTTGAGGGCTCGTTTGAGGGCTCACCGCACATATAACCAATTTCCTGTAACACACAAACACAAAACGAAAATGAAATAAAGAAAAACTAGGTAAAGATTCAATGTTAGTTTGATCAAAAATCATAAAATAAGAATCTAACTAACCTATAACATACTAACATGTAACAAACTAATTCACTAGTAGACAAAATAATAAACAAACTAACTAAATAAATTTTTTTTTAATTTGTAACAAACTAATAACAAATTAACTAAGAACACAAGAAAACTATACTAGTCGAAAATCAAGACTTGACTAAAACTAACTATTAACGAATAACTAATTAACAAGAATAAGTAACAAACTAAAAATTAACTAATTTAATTTATAACTAACATGTTGGAACTAACTTCAAGATCTAGCTATTAAAGAATCAAGAAATCAAGTATTAATTTGCTAACTAACTAATTAATTACTAAATGACAAGAAACAAGAACGAAATCATGACCATTAACTAAAACTAACCATAATAATGAACTAACTAAATGACAAACTAGCTAAATGACAAGATAACAACTAATCTATCACTGCTGTATGAATTTTAACAAATTTAACAATCTAGAAATAAAGAAAACTAACTTACATCAAGGATACAATAAAACAAGACTAATCGGTTATGCAAGAATTCAATTAACTACAAGAACATGTAAATGTCAAACTACCTAACCAACTAAAAGAATTTGAATGTGAGGGCTGGAAATAATGAAGAACTGAATCTAATTAAAATTACTATAGCATTGATTAAAAGAAAATCAAGATTAACTATGCTAAAAAATGATAATGGAATAAATAAAAGAGAATAAGCTAAATTGTTTTGAATCTAATCTATTTTATGTTAAACAAACTAATTAATCTAATCACTATAAGAAACCTGTGGATTAGGGACAACCTATATCCGTCGCTAAATAGTTTAGCGACAGATTAATGTTAGATTAGCGACGGATAACTTTCATCGCGAATTTTTCGACGCTAAGTAGTGCCAGAACTTATCCACCGCTACTTTTGTCGCTAATTGCGACGGATTAGCGATGAACATGATCCATCGTGAGTCCTTCACTATTTTAAATTAGCGATGGATAATATTCGTTGCTAATCTGTCATTAAATTAAAAAAAAAAATTAAAAAACATTGCTCTCTGCCGACTCGTTCTTCGGCAAGGAGCAATTTTTTTTTCACAGAACCTGCGCGTTCCGGCGTTGGGACGCTCTTTCGCAGCGAGCCAGTCATGGCGGGAGAAGGGGTCATAGTGGAGACGGGATCCGGCGAGGGAGAGGCGGGACAAGCGGTGGAGACTGGAGAGGGGCACCGCCGAGAGGAGCGGTGGAGACTGGCCAGAGTTGACGGGGGAGAACTTGCAGGAGGCGTCGGGTTGGACGACGACGCGGAGGATGGAGGTGTTGTTGGTGCCCGAGCAAGAGGAGATGGGGACGGAGGGATCACTGCAGAGCGGCACACAATCCGAGACGAAGCAGGGCCCGTTGGAGTCGGTAAGGATGCTGGCATTAATGGCGAGGATGTTGGCCGTGGTGAGGAACGTGGCCATCCCCACCCTGATCTTGGTGGTGAAGCTGGACCTGTACTCCTTGAGCTTGAAGTAGCGACCCACTCTGCTCCTGCCCACGCTGTGGTTCAGCCGGCTCAATGCCCTCTTCCAACTGCCCTCTGCGGTGTGAGAGGCCACTGCGCGTTGTCAGAGGAAGGGTGGGGCTTCTGGCATTCTGAGAAGCGCCTCAATTGGGGACGATTTAAATCGAACGGGGGGAGGGAAAATTTTGCGCCTCAGGTGGGACGGTTTAAATAAAAAATTAGCGAGAGAATTTTTTCGTCGCTAATTAGCGACAAAAAAAATTCTCGCTAATTAGCGACAAAAAAATTTTCTCGCTAATTTCGTCGCTAATTAGCATTTTTGTAGTGTTTTGGCGACAGAAAATTGTTGTCGCTAATCCATCGCTGATTCGCGACGGATTTAGCGACGAAGATGTTTTCGTTGCTAATTTTGCAAATATTTCGAATGTTAGCGACAAATAGTTTTCTCTTGCTAATCCATCGCAAATTTGCGACAAAAAAAATATGTCGCAAATTGTCGTCGCTAATTAGCATTTTTCTTGTAGTGAATTAATGTAATGTAATGTAAACTAATGTAAACTAATCTAATTAACTTACAAACAAAAATTATATGTGAATTAAAATTGCTAAATAAATAGAAATTGATAACTATCTCATTCGAGTAAATTAATCTATTTAAATAAAAATGATAATTAATCTAAACAAGTATGTTCTAATCTAAGTATTAAAAATTAATTTATGAAAATAAATAACAATTTAACTAACTAATAAAGATAGTAAATAAAACTATCTATTCGATTGAAATAATAAAAATTAAAATAACTAATGTATTTATTTATCAATTTCTAATTTAAGCTATTAATTAAATAAAAACTAACTAAAGCAATTAAAAAACAAGAACATGAATTAACAATAACTAAACTAACCTAATTTTAAAAATAAATAGAAAATATTCAGATCTACTTACAAAAATTAAAAAGAATTAAAAGAAACTGCAAAAGTCCTAAACTAATCAAAACACTGAAAAAATACAGGGAAAGGTTTAAAAATGCAATTTTACATTATTTTCAAATTTAAAGCAGTTTCTTAAAAACACTGATAAGAATGAGTTTTTAATGCGATTTTTCGATGGATCATGTATAGAATAGTATGAATAAAATACAAAATATATGCATGATCACATATGTTCTGGACCATAAATAAAAAAATTTAATTTAAAAAAAAATATTTCTTTATTGGGTCCAAGCCATCAGGTATGCCATTTGGGTCAGTTTAGACGATTGACTCCAAATATTTTTTTGACCCAATTTGGATTATGATTTTAATTTTTTTTTTACATATGCATGTTTTTACATATAATATTCAAACTTTGGTATTCTTTTTTAGAATAAGGGTCTAATATTCTAAAATGAGTTAATTGAAACAATATATTACCAAAATAACCTCTCTTGTGAAGATTGACTTGTTTGAAATATTAATATATTTGTATATTTGAAATTCATATGAATAGTGATCGGCCCAAAGGAAGATTACTATTTGGTTGAATTCAAATATATATTCGGTAATAAATATGGGATGATTATCAAGTTTTTCATGTGAATAATGAGTCGGTCCAAAGAAAGACTTGTTGTTTGACAGGATTAATTATCATGTTTGATTACTGTAATAAAAGTATCACTTACAAGTTGACATTTCTATCAAAAGACTAAATGTTAATGTTGTGCTGGGTATCTTGTGATGGGGCGTACCATGGTTTAAATATGTCAATTAATGATAATGCATGTGAATATGTATATTGATTTTGAGCTTGTTGTGGTTTGTTTTGTTCTTGATTCAATATTTTTTTTTCAATATTTGCAAACATCAATTCAATCCCCGTTTTGAATGGCACAAAATTTAAAAACTGAAAATAGAATGTTATGTTTGTTCTCAGGTGTATGGATTTGGATCTTGCACTTTGAGATGATCAACCACCTACTGTTAGAGATAGGAGTTCCGTTGAGAATAAAAGGAACCATGATAAGTGGGATCAATCCAATCACATGAGTCTTATGATCATGAAACGTGCAATTTCGAAAACCTTCAGTGGCACTATGACTAAAGAGGTTAATGCCAAGAAGTTCCTTGAGAAAATTAAAAAATATTTTGCTAAAAACAAAAAGGCTGAGATAAGCACTCTCCTTTCGAGTTTTGTTTCAATGAGGTATAAAAGTAAATGGAACATAAGGGAGTATATTATGAAAATGTCTCATTTTGCTTTAAAACTAAAAGCACTAAAGTTAGAGTTGTCTGAGGACTTACTCGTGCATTTAGTTTTGATATCTCTTTATGTACAATACAGTGAATTTAAGGTCAGTTATAACTGCCAAAATGATAAATGGACTCTAAATGAGCTCATTTCCCATTGTGTGCAAGAAGAGTAAATGATGAAACAAGAAAAGACAGAAAGTGCACACTTGGCAGTTACCTCTAAAGACAAATATAAGAAAAGGAAAAAGGATAAGGAAGCTGCAGTAAACCCTCTATTGCAGAAGAAACACCAGGATGCAAAGTTTAGTTATTTCTTTTGCAAGAGCGAGGGTCATATGAAGAAGGATTAAACCAAATATCGTGTTTGGCATAAAAAGAAAGGTACCCTCCTCACTTTGGTTTGTTCTTAGGTTGATTTAACTTTTGTACCTAAGCACACTTAGTGGATGGATTCTGGTGCTACCATTCACATAAGTGTGTCTATGCAGGGTTACCTAAGTTGTCGAACGTCAATTGATGCTGAAAGATTCATCTATGTAGGCGATGGCAAATCAGTTCAAGTTGAGGCAATAAAGACTTTTAGGTTATTATTAAAGACTGGTTGTTATTTAGATTTGAAAAAAAAACATACATTATACCATCATTTAGACGAAATTTGATTTTTATTTTCAAATTAGACAAATTTGGTTATTTTTGTTTATTTAAAAATAACCAATTTAAGTTGTTTCTTAATATAAATCTTATTGAAACTAGTTCTTTATCTATAATCGATAACCTATATTTACTTGACACGGTTGCCTCATATCATGAAACCTTTCATGAAAGTTCATGAGGTATAAAACATAAATTAGCCAATGAGAATTCTGCTATATTATAGCATAAGCGATTTAGTCACATTTCTAAACAAAGAATAGAAAGGCTTGTGACAAGTGAAATTCTTGATTCTATTGATTTCACTGACTTTCAGGTTTGTGTTGAGTGCATAAAAGAGAAACAAACAAACATAAGAAAAATAAGTGTTGACAGAAGAATATACATCTTAGAACTTATTCATACGAATATTTGTGGGTCATTTTCTACCGCTACATGGAATGATCAATAATATTTTATTACGTTCATAGATGACTATTCACGTTATGAGTACCTATATTTGATTCATGAAAAGTCTCAGTCACTAAAAGTGTTCAAATAATTCAAGGTTGAAGTTGAAACTCAACTTGGAAAAAAGGATTAAAGCAGTCAGATTTGACCGTATTAGTGAATACTATGATAGATTAGGTGAACAACGTTGATGACCATTTGCTAAATTCCTCGAGGAATATGGTATCGTTCTACAATATACCATGTCAAGCAGTTCTAGCATGAATAGTGTTGCTGAAAGATGAAACATGACCATAAAAAATATGGTAAGAAGTATGATTTGTCATTCTACTTTACCAGAATCCCCCTAAAGAGAGCCTTTAAAGACTGCAGCTTATATACTGAACAGAGTACCAACTAAAGCAGTAACCAAAACTCCATCTCAAATGTGGACAGGAAAAAGGCCTAGTATAAAGTATTTTCATATTCGGGGATGTTCAACTGATGCAAGGCCATATGAAAGAAAACTTGACTAAAGGGTGGTTAGCTGCTATTTTGTTGAATATTTTGAAAAGTCTAGGAGTTATAAATTTTATGACCCTATAAATAAGTCATTTTTTGAGATAGAAAATGCTTGTTTCTTTGAGAATGTTGAGTTTGTGAGAGGTGATAAGGTAAAAGACATTGCTTTTGAAGAATAATATGTTTCTCTTCCTACAATTGTTGTTAACAATGATCAGATTTCAATTTCTGACATTATTTAAACAAATTCAGAACAAGGCAATGTTCAAGATCTCCCTATCCAAAATCAAGAGTTTACTCTTGAAGTACAAACTCAACATCTCAAGAAATACATCAAGTAACTCAAGAACAAGTGCCATTGAGGAAATCCACTAGAGAGAGGAGAAGGGCAATTCCAGATGATTATATTATTCTTCTCCAAGAACATGAGAGTGATACTGACTTAAAGAAAGATGATCCAATTAACTTTCATCAAGCTATACATAATTCTAACTCTCAAAAGTGAATAGATGTCATGCATGAAGAGTTTAAATCCATGAAAAACAATGTTGTATGGGATCTTGTCTCATTACCTGAAAGTGTGAAACTCATTGGTTGTTAATGGATATTTAAAACCAAGAGGGATTCAAAGGGTAATGTGAAAAGATATAAGGCTTGTCTTGTTGCAAAAGAGTTTACTCAAAGGGTAGGAATTGACTATATAAAGATTTTCTCTCCAGTTTTTATGAAAGACTTTTTTAGAATAATGATGGCGCTTGTGACTCATTTTGATTTGGAACTACATCAGATGGATGTAAAGACTGTATTCCTTAATGGTGATATTGATGAAACAATATATATGGTGCAACCAAAATATTTTGTCTCAGACGATAGAAAGAAAATGGTTTGCAAATTAAAGAAATTCATCTATGCACTTAAGTAGGCTTCGCGTCAATGATATCATAAATTTTATCAAGTTAACCTCTCATTTGGTTTTAAGATGAATGCGGTTGATAAATGCATATACCATAAATTCAGTGAGGGTAAATACATTTGTCTGGTTTTATATGTCGATGACATACTACTTGCTAGTAATGATATAAGCTTATTGTATGAAATAAAGAGATTTTTGACAAATAAATTTAAAATAAAAGATCTTAGTGACACCTCTTTTGTATTAGAAATTTAAATACATCGAGATCGTTCTCGAGGTATTTTTGAATTATCACAAAAGAGCTATATCGAAAGGATTCTTGACAGATTTGGCATAAAGGATTGTAAACCAGGTGACACCCTTGTTGCTAAGGGAGACAAGTTTAGTCTCACTTAATGTTCTAAACACCAGTTTGAAGTTAAGGATATAGAAAAGATTCTCTATGCATCTGTTGTAGAGAGTCTTATGTATACTCAAGTGTATACATGTCCAAATATAACATACATTGTTGGGATGTTAGGCAGATATCTGAGTAACCCATAAATGGATCATTGAAAAATAGCCAAACGGGTTATGCGATATTTATAAAGAACAAAAAATTACATGCTCACATACAGGAAGTCAAATCAGTTAGAAATCATTGGGTATTCTGATTCTGACTTTGCTAGGTGCCAAGATAGTCATAGATCCACGTCTGAATGAGTTATTTCTTGAAGGAGTGTTAAGCAGACACTCATTGCATTTTCCACTATGGCGGCAGAGTTTGTAGCCTATTAATAGGCATCCAATCATGGAATATAGTTACATAATTTTGTCACTGAGCTACGGATTTTAGATAACATTGAATGATCATTAAAGTTGTTTTGTGATAATAATTCGGTAGTACTATATTCCAACAACAACATGAGCTCATCAAAGTCAAAACATATAGACATTAAGTTCCTTGTTGTTAAAGGAATAGTGAAGAATGGTCAAATATCTATTAAACATATTGGCATAAACTCCATGATTACAGATTCACTTACCAAAGGTTTACCACCCAAGGTCTTTCACGAGCATATTGCTCGAATGGGTGTTATATAATTTAATAATATGTTGGTTTAGTTGGAGTTTGTATTTGGATGTTCTGAAATAAAATAAAGTTTTATTTTATTACTGCAATATAAGGCTCAAGTTTCAGTTTCACTTTGCACTCATTTAATGTGATCTCACTAAAGAATAAGATAGGACTAGTTGGAAAAAGGCATGTTCAGATCACATTACATGTAATTTTCATGCTTCACATCCATACTTGATCTATGTCATTGGTTACATCAATATACGTGATCATTGATGAGTCTATTATGATGAATGTAATAAAAATCACTTTGGTTCTATGTTGACGTGATCGATAGACCAGATTGTTAGAGATGTCATCCACCACAACAAAGCAGTGGATTAGCGACAATCACATTCCGTCGCTAACCAGCTTAGCAATGGATTAGCGACGATGAGGCGACGGTATGCTTACGTCGCAAATTTTTTGACGCTAACTGGCGACAGAATAAATCCGTCGCTAATTGCGACGGAATAACGAGCGATGTATTATGCCGCCAATCCGCCGGTACTAAACGGCGACCTCGACTTGGCGACGGATTTACATTCGTCGCTAAGTCGTCGCTAGATTTATATGCATAGCAACGGATGGTTTCGTCGCTAATTCGTCGCAAACACGAAAAAAAATAAAAAAAATTATTTGAAAATTAAATACCGAGAACGATACAATTTATATTTCCTGTACAATTTATATTTTCTGTAAATAAAAAACAAACTACACAAAAAATTCCATATAAAAGGAATCTGCAACAATTAATCGTTCCACCTTAAAATTAACAAGTTTAATTATTTACAATTCAACAATTACATTTAAGAAACAAAAAAAAATAGAACTTCTTCAACACAGTTCTCTAATCATCGCCAAGATTTTGTGTGTCGTCTTCTTCATTGCCTTTATCTATCCCTTCAGCTCCGCTACGCTAATTATCGCTAGCAACCTACACAAGAAAAGAACAGTCAGTATTGATAAACAAAATATAATGAAATAAATTACACACTATATGTGATTCTATCATATGCTCATATATGTTCTAAGGCAATAAAAAAACTTTATATGTGATTCTATCATGCTCATATGTGCTCTAAGGCAGACAAAAAACTCTATATATGATTTTATCATGAATTATATGTGTTTTAAGGCATTAATTTTTTTTATATGTGATTATATCATGCTCCGATGAGTTCTAAGGCAGCTAGAAAAACTCTATATGTGATTCTACCATGCTTATATGTGCTTTAAGGCAGGCAAAAAGTTATATATGTGATTCGATCATGCTCGTATGTGTGCTAAGGCAGTCAAAAAATTGAATATGTGATTATAGCATGCTCATATGTGTTCTAAGGCAGACAAAAAAACTCTATATGTGATTCTATCATGCTCATATGTGCTCTAAGGCAGGCAAAGAAAAAAACTTTATATGTGATTCTATCATGAATGATATATGTTCTAAGGCAGTAAAAAAACTCTATATGTAATTTTGGCATGCTCATATATGTTTTAAGGTAGTCAAAAACTGAATATGTGATTATAACATGCTCATATGTGTTCTCAGGCAGTCAAAAAACTGAATATGTGATTATAGCATGCTCATATGTGTTCTAAGGCAGTCAAAAAAACTTTATATATGATTCTATCATGCTCATATGTGCTCTAAGACATGCAAAAAACTTTATATATGATTATAGCATGCTCATATGTGCTCTAAGGCAGGCAAAAAACTGTATATGTGATTCTATCATGCTCATATGTGCTGTAAGGCAGGCAAAAAATTATATATGTGATTCGATTATGCTCATATGTGTTCTAAGGCAGACAAAAAACTGAATATGTGATTATACCTGAGAGGGACCTGCAATCGAAGATCCCCTATTCAACACAAGATTGTTGATCTCATCTTAGAGAAAGGGGCGACGGTGTCATGGAAGTAGTCATTCATTGTGTCCTTAATGATCTGGCGTACATCATCACCGGAAAGAATAGGCTGCTGCTTAGAGCTTATGTCGACGAAAGAAGTATGTGAGCCGTAATTGGAAAAAGCAATAACTGGTGAAGTGTTCAGATTACTCCCAAACCCGAACACGCAACCTTTTTTAGGTTCACATGCTGCAGTCACCCATGCTGCAAGATCAAATGATGGATGCTGAGTAGCGTCATCGCCATATCGCTCTATCATCTGTTGCTCATATGCCTCCTACAAAATAATGTTTAAAGTATACATTAATAATTAATGATAACATTATGATAACTTGCATATTGCAATGATTATTAATAGAATAAATACATACCGTTGTCGTTCTCGCCTTCTCTGATACGAAGACTCCCGTGGCCTTCCGTTTATGTGTTTCAACAAACACATCCTTATATGGTACAATGCCTCCTTTTTCTGCTTCCTGCAAAGTTAAAGGACAAAAGATTTAGTTCACAAGTTTGCAACAATACTTATAAAATTAATATTATATATTAATGAGTTACCATTTTCTTCAGGTAACACCCAAATGTCTTGGATCCACCTGTGTGTAGATGGGCTTCGGGCATTTTCGCTCGATTTTGTGCAGCCTTCGCAGAGCGATTTCGAAATGCATATTCCGCCAACTTATCACACATTTCATCTCAATAATCTCTCCTGATAGTAATAGGGCCATGGCCCTTCCACTGTAGTGGATCATCTATTACGCCAGATGTTTTTTTTGCTGCAGTCTTCATATTGTGCAGCATGTCTGCAAATCGATTGACAACTACCTTCTGTCACACCTTCCTTGCATCATTTTCTTCCACCGTAGTTGCAAAGCGATTCAAAGCGATTCAAAGCCTACAAATATTTTCAGAAAGTTAATAGATATTACTTAAAAAAATTAAATATGAAACACATTAACTATGAGGAACAACTGTATACTGTGAATGAGGACCACAAGCTGTCTAACACCTCCTTTGGGTACTCTTTCCATTGAGCAACCGGTCCTGATAGATGTTGAAGAAGTGAATTCCTAATCTCTCGTACTACTTCTTGTAACTCAAACCTCGTGCTGCACATGAATTGGTACACAATAAATATCAATACAAAATATTTATAAGATATGCAATAATTGAAAACGAAATACTTATGGTCGATTATCGATATACACTATTCGAATGAGTCTTCTTGTGCCAGACTAAGAAGACCTTGCTTCCTGTGTTGGCTCATGACTTGTGTGATCAACTGGTGTAGGTGGGTCTTGTACAGGCGAAACATCATCTGTAAAAAAATATGTTAGAAATTCTCAGAATGCGCATTTGAACTAATCAAGCATCCAATTAGTTAAATGATATACCTATCACAGGAGCCCGTGAAGATGAAGGCTGGGCCTGACTACTACTGGATGAGCGACCACTGTAACCTCCACGAACCATATTCTAACAAATAACATATGTCATACAATACATTCAAATAATTAACATCAAGTATTATAATACATTCAAGTCATTCGCATCAAGTATTACAATAATTCAAATCATTCGCATCAAGTATTGCAATACATTATAATGATTCGCAACAAGTATTACAATACATTCAAATCATTCATATCAGGTACTGCAATGCATTCAAGTCATTCACATCAAGCATTGCAATGCATTCAAATCATTCACATCAAGTATTACAATGCATTCAAATAATTCAAATCATTCACATCAAGTATTGCAATAATTCAAAGCATTCGTTGCATAAATTACAATACATTCAAATAATTTAAATCATTCACATCAAGTATTGCAATGCATTCGAATCATTCGTATCAAGTATTACAATACATTCAAATCATTCACATCAAGTATTACAATGCATTCAAATAATTCGTATCAAGTATTACAATACATTCAAATAAATTTTTTAATCATTCACATCAAGTATTGCAATACAACTCATTCATTTGCATCAAGTATTACAATACATTCAAATAATTAAATCATTCATATCAAGTATTGCAATGCATTCAAATCATTTGTATAAAGTATTAAAATATATTCAAATAATTCAAATCATTTACATCAAGTATTGCAATACAACTCATTCATTCGCATCAAGTATTACAATACATTCAAATAATTCAAATCATTCACATCAAGTATTACAATGCATTCGAATAATTCGTATCAAGTATTGCAATATATTTAAATAAAATTTTTAATCATTCACATCAAGTATTGCAATACAACTCATTCATTCGCATCAAGTATTACAATACATTCAAATAATTCAAATCATTTACATCAAGTATTGCAATGCATTTAAATAGAGCTTTGTATTACAAGATTTTGCTCACTAGCTTGAGATTTCTTCTTCGTCACTTGTTTGACTTTCTTCTTCTTCTTCTTCTTCATTGTTTGCCCATCCATTTGGTACATCATTTGGATCACATTCCTCTATAAATGTTTTATCGACCAATGGAGATATGACATGCATATCATGCGCAACATCGTGACCATAAGCAAAGTCACAGACATCATCTAATTGATAGTAATCGCTGTCTTCAACTAACTCATCTTCCTCTAACTGATCATACTCAGGGTATAGTTTAGACTTCACCTTGCAAACTGCCCACCGTTCATTTCTATCTGACTTTTTTATACTCGGATATGAAGTATAATATACTTGTTGAGCTTGCGAGGCTAATATGAATGGTTCATATGTTCCAAACCTGGATTTATGATTCACCTCCACAATGCCTGAAGCTTTGTTGAGTCTTGTTGCAGTTGGATCAAACCAATGACACTTGAATAAAGTTACCCTGTTATTTATGCCTAAGTAAGTCAACTACATTATTTCCTCTATAACACTGTAGTAATCATGTTCATTTTCACCGTAGCTGCTACCCTTGACACACACGCCACTATTAATCGTTGATTTGTTTATACCGTAATCTTTTGTATGGAATCGATAACCATTTACGATGTACCCATTGTAGCATTGCACAACTTTGGTCGGACCATTTTCTAAATCACATATTCCTTGATCTTTAACATCACCATGGCGGACCTATGCACAGACATAAACAATGATTGTAATCACGATCAATTAAGTAACTTAGTGTTGTTTATAAGTACAAAATTTATGTTAGCTTCTTTACCAACTGTTTCAACCACTCCACAAACTTAGTTTCACGTTCTTTTTGTACTTCTGCATCAGTGAGATGTGAAACTTCTCTTTGCAACTCCAGATCAAATCGTCTGCAAACCACAAATACTTACATTACCGAGCCATGTATCCATATATAGAACATAAAAAGATTTATAATTGTGTTGCGTCTACATATACTTACTCGATGTATGGGTCGATCGCTGAGCAATTAAAAAGAATATAGATGTGTGTTGCGTCTTGCTCTCGATCTGTCAAGAGCCTTGATTGGCAACTACCAAATGCATGCCCAAGTGGTTGAAATATCGACAGCTTGTCAGCTATAGTTACTTGTTCTCCATCATCGTTACGGGGCGGGCATGTGTAACGTGTTGGAATATGAGGTTCGAAGTACATAGATGAGAAATTTAAAATCTCTTCTAAAGTGTACGTCTCACAAATAGAGCCTTCTACTCTTGCTTTATTACGAACCATTTTTTTGAGATCGAACATGCATCTGGCAAAAATATACATTACAAATTTTAAATATCTGTATTAAAGAGACAAATATAAAAAAACATATACCTTTCAAATGGGTACATCCATCGATATTGCACATGACCACCAACCCTTAGTTCATATGGCAGATGTATGATCAAATGTTTCATAACATCGAAAAATGCTGGCGGAAATATCTTTTCTAGCAGACAAACAGTGGTGATGACAGAGTCCTCGAGATTCTTTATATCTGATACTACGACCTCCGATGCGCACAATGTTTTGAAAAATCTGCTCAACTCAGACAATACCCCCCATATAGGTTTGTCTAACATATCATGGAATGCTAGGGGTATCAATCGTTGCATAAATATATGACAATCATGGCTCTTCAACCCATATAACTGTCCATCGTCAATCTTTACAGCTCGAGCAATGTTAGAGACATATCCATCTGGAAATCTCAATTGTCTCAACCATTGACATACATGTTTTATTTTATCAGGTCCGAGCACGTACTTTGCCTTTGGTTTCACTACTTTGACATTATACTCTTTGAGTTCCAATTCTGGTCTTTTACATATTAATTTTAAATCCATACGGGCCTTCAGATTATCCTTCGTTTTTCTTTTAACATTCATTATTGTATTGAACACATTATCAAACACATTTTTCTTCACATGCATCACATCCAAATTATGTCGTATCAATAGGGTCGGCCAATACGGTAGTTCCCAAAAAATAGATTTCTTCGTCTAATTGTGATCCTTCCCAAAACCACGGAAGGGTGTAGAACTGCAGGCATCTGTTAATACATCTGGAAAGTATCGCAATCTTCTTAGAATATCTATGCCAGACAATCTTGAGGATGGACCTTCCGTTTCAGTTGTGCCTGCTTTAAACACATTCTTTTGTCGTCGGAACGGATGGTCGTTGGGTAGAAATCGACGATGACACTCAAAACAGCAAGGCTTCCTTCCATGCCTCAATCTAAAAGCTTTGGAATCCTTCATGCAATATGGACATGCCAACCTCCTATGTGTGCTCCAACCAAATAGCATACCATATACAGGGAAGTCACTGATTGTTCATAGAACAACAACCTTCATGTTGAAATTTTGTTTTTTGTGGGCATCATACGTGGTAACACCGTCATCCCACAGTACTTTTAGTTCATCAATCAATCGCCTTAAATATACATCAAGATTTTGGCTAGGTGAGGTCGGACCAGGGATCAACAGAGACAAGAAAAGATTTGAATGTTTCATACACAAGCTTGGTGGAAGGTTGTATGGAGTTACAAATACTAGCCAGCATGAGTATAAAATTGATCTACCTCCAAATAGATTAAATCCGTCTGTACATAGACCGAGTCTAACATTTCACACTTCCATTGTGAAGTTCTGATGAGTACGATCAAAGTGCTTCCAAGCTTCAGCGTCAATAGGATGCGTGATCTTGTTTTCATCGTGTCGAACTTTATTTGCATGCCATCTCATGTGTTTAGCTGTCCTTGAAGACATATACAATCACTGCAATCTAGGAGTGATAGGAAAGTAGCAGAGCGACTTGTATGAAACTTTCTTTGATCTTGTGCAACCATTGCCTCTTGTCTTTGACTTGAACCGTGGATGCCTACATGACGGACATGATATGTTGTTTTCTTGCTCCTTGAAATACAACATGCAGTGATTTGGACAAGCATCAATCTTTTTGTAACCCATACCTAGAGCGTTGACCATAACTTTCGCACGATAGAAATTTTGTGGTAATTTCTCATCTTTGGGCAACATACTATTCACAATCATGCACAAACGGTCAAAACATGATTGACTCAAATTATACTCGGACTTCAAATTTATTAGTTGAAGAACTGCAGACAAGATAGTGTGACTCTCGCAATCGTTCCAAAGTGACTCATCAGCATCTCTAAGTAAATCATAAAATCTACTAGCTGCATTGTTTGGTGATTCTTCATCTACGACAATTCTTACATCACTAAAACACATAGCAGAACTCAGTTTTGTTCTTGCGGCATCAAATATCAAATTTGTATATGGATTATTGTGCACCACATTCACCCGTGCATCAAAATCGTTTCTGAATTCTTCTCCATGAAACCTCCAGTTCTGATAATCACTCACAAAACCCTTCCTGTATAGGTGATGTCTAACGCTATGAGGTTCTACAAATCGATTATTCTTACAAATCTTGCAGGGACACCTAATCTGACCTGTGGGATCCACTGTACTGACACTTGCCATTGCAAATTCAATAAAACTGTCAACACCATCCATATATTCATGCGATAACTCATTGTCCACTATCCTACGGTACATCCACTCACGGTTTGCAGTCATTTTCTTATGATGTTACGAATAATAGCCTAACGAATTAAAAGAGAACAAACAGAATGCTACGATGAAGAAAATATCAAATTTATCATGCAATATATGATGTCATACAATAACAAGAATTTTGATGCATGCATTAATAACTTAATATTTTCATGTGCAAACTATTAATGACACGATACAATCATTTGAAACATGCTTTCATTATACAATTTCACATGGAAGTCATAATCAAATTGAAAGTAACTACATGCAAGCATGGATACAATTATATCAAACATTTCAATACAACGTAATCATTCATATCAAACAAATGGCAAACATGTATATGCAGCAAACACACTTCAATATCTTACTAACTACTACCATGCCTAGCATGGACTCCGTACTCCAAAAATAAGAACACTTCAATATTCATACATTAAAATAATGCTCAGCATGATCTCCGAACTCCAACAAAGTAACCCTAAATATCAACAACTAAGTGAGTGTGTGAACAATAAAGTGTTACATCTAACAAATTAAATAACATGTGATACGCTTGCATCACTTACTCACCACGGGTATTTACCCGATTTGCATTGTTTTTGTCACTTACTTAACACAGGTGGCTGAGCACGAGCTGATTCCGTTGAAAAATCTGCACAAAAAATGTTGTTTTAAAATAGTCACCATGAAAAAAAAAAGAGGTTGTTCCGGCAAGGGGTCGACTCCTCTGCTGTTCTGGCAGGGGGTCGGCCCCGTTACGAAACATAGGTGGTTAACCCCCTTACGGAACATAGGGGGTTAACTGACCCCTTGTTCGGGCAGGGGGTCGACCCCCAACCTTTCCGCCAGTGAGTCGACCCCCTGCCGGAAAGGCAGGGGGTCGACACCCTGCCGGGGTCGACCCCCTGTCGAAACAGGCAGAGGGTTAACCCCCTGCCAGGGTCGACCCCCTGCCGGAACAGCACGGGGTTAACCCCCTGTCGGAAACGCAAGGGGTTAACCCATTGCCTTTCTAGTGTGAGTTTTATGAAAACCCTTTTTAAAACAATATTTTTAATGAAAATCCAGTGAAAGCCAAACACCAAAAATATAAAAACCAGCTCGCACAAGTGGTGGAGTCCGGGTCGATCTCAAAGAACGGAAAATGCTTCATATTCAAACTCACAATCTAAACTACTCTTTATTGCCAAAATAAAAAGAGTTAATTAAATAATTAACTAAGGGAGTACGGCCCTACGCAGAGGGCTTAAACAAAATAAATAAATGGTTTTATTATAAACCAAATTAATAAAATAAAATAAAACCCTAATCTAAAAAGAAAAGAAAGGCTTCAGTGCTTTGAGTCTTCTTGTCCCTTTTTGAGGTAATGTATGTTTTCTTGAACTTTTGCTTTTCTGAGGGCTCCCTGAGGACCTTTCTGAGGGTCCCTTGAGGGGACCTTTTAGGGCACAAAAATGGCTCTACCGCACGTTCCAATGCTTCCCTGCAAAACACAAAAACACAAAAACAAAGTAGTATGATGAAACTAAACAAGAAATTAATACTAATGACTAAAAATATTCAGCAAATACAAGATTTGAATTAAGTAACTAAACTAAACATGAACAACTAATCTATCCTAACACTAAAAGACAAAATTTTAAAACTACCTAAACAACCAACTGCATAACAAATTATGATATTCTTTAACAAATCCACTAATCAAATAAATTAGATCAGACTAACTAAACTCGAATCCAACTAAAATAACAATTTGATGGATGAATTAGAAAATGAACACAATCAATCAACAATCTAACTAAGACAGCGCTATGCAATTGACTAAAGCTTTAACTCAAATGACTAAAAACCTGAGATAAAACACGACAATATGATATACTAATTAATTATAGCAACTTGAATTAAAATGGCTAAATTACCTAGCTAACAACTAAGCAAAACATGAATTGACATAACTAAGATATATGTAATTAAGCTATTCAAAGCAAACAAATAAACTAAAATATTAAACAATATAACTCATAACAACTAATGACCTATTGAACCAAGTAGTCAACTATCCTATTGACATTAATTAATCTAACCTATTGAAATAAACTAACGTCACACACAAAGACAAATTCCAAACTGACCTATTCACTAACAATTAAATTATTTTGCCTATGTAAACAAAACAACATAAACAACTAACTATCTTATTGCTAATGAATTAAAATTACTAATAGCATAAACAACTAATGAGTAAAGAGCATATGCAATAAAATACTTAATAAACAACTAATGGAATTATCTAACGTAGGTAATAAACAAATGCTGAATAAAAACTATGATATAAACATTACTAAATAAGAACTAACACAAACACTAAACCTAAATATTACACAACGCTAACACTAAATAACACAAAGCGACTAAACCTACTATAAAATTTTTTTTTTGACTAAAGAATCGATTGAAAGTAAATATTAAAACAGAGTGAAAAAAAAAACGTTGAACTAGATGTTAAAAATTAAGATGCACGAAACGGCTGAAACGCTATATGCTGAAACGATTGAAAAGAAGGACTACCGGCTGAATAAAAACTTTGTAAACACAGCTATACTGGAGGACATGACCAACTGATAAAAAAAAACAAAAATGGAACTGAAAATGATTAAAATATTGCTTGACTAACCTATACTAAAAATCAACAACCTAAACTATATGAAAATCAAATAATCTATAAAAAATGTTAATGCTACTGTGAATCAACACTATGAATGAACACAAACCCTATATGAATCTAACGATCTACATGCACGTCAAGAAGATGAAGACACCTATTTTTTTCTTTTCAGATGTTAAACTAAGCTAACTGGATACGCTGATGGGGATATGATGAACTGATCTAATATACTAAGCTATGCCCCTACATCTACAGAAAAACAAGGTCGAAGAACGAACCGTTGAGGTTTGCCTTCAACAGAGGGGTTGGGGAGAGAGCGGCCTCTCACGATCTATGCCCGTCACGCTACACACCTTGATGATAGACAATGAAGAAGATGCCGGTGAAGAAAAAGGGTAGAGGAAGGAAAGAAAGAGAGAAAAAGAAGTAGAATAAAGAAGAAGAAGAAGAAGAAGAAGAAGAAGAGAGAGAGGGGAAGAAGAAAGTGGCTGGAAGGAGAGAGAGAGAGAGAGAGAGAGAGAGAGAGAGAGAGAGAGAGAGAGAGAGAGAGAGAGAGAGAGAGAGAGAGAGAGAGAGAGAGAGAGAGAGAGGTGGGAGGCGTGAATTCCAAAGAGAGAGACCCCTTTCTTCTCTCAAACATCTAATTTATATTGTTTTAATTAGGTTTTGGATTTTTTTTTTCAAAAGGAGTTTGTATATTTTTCAAATATTTCAAACAACTTCATTTTTTGAAAGTATTTTCCAAAATCTTAATTAATTTCTCAAAAAGGCTCAGAAAGGGTTTATATTGCTCAATTTAATATCTGATAAAAAACTTTGAAAACCTTTGCAAACAAGCATTTTTTAAGCAATTAATGACATGATCATGCATGAAAAATATATGAATTTATGTGTAGAAATTATGCATGATCAAATACCCCCATGCTTATCGTTTGCTAGTCCTCGAGCAAACTGAAGCAAAAACAAAAATGATAAACTAATCAAAACAAAAACCTAACTCACTTTCGTAGGAATCACGGTTGCATTTAGCATATGCAACAAACCCTTTAAACCCCTGGGTTACCTCAGTGGACGAGTAAGGTCTCGTGAGGGTTTGCAGTGATGCTACCCACAAACATCTTTGTCATGTACGCATAAAAATTTTAGAACACAAAACATTAGGCAGTTAAGGAGTTTGTTTTCACAATTATTTCATGCCATTGCATTATCAAAACATGATTAGAGTCTTCTACCTGCCACCACAGAATAAAATATTTTCTTTCACTTTTCTAAATAGCATAGTCATTTATGTTTCATTCTCAGAAATTCAAATATATACATGTTATTATTTACTTATTTTCACTCATATGTGTTCTACAAAAGTTTTTTTTTTCAATATTTGCTTCTAAGCAATGAACTTTTCTCTTTTACGCTCTTTTTTTTTTCTTGATTTTCAATTTTTCACACATTTTTTTTTTCTTTTATTGAGCACTATATCAAATTTCCAGTTTTCGTGACCCGTGTAACGAGCTTTGGGTCAGTGACTCCCAGACCAGACGACCTTAGGGCACCAGATACAAAGTATCCCTCGGACTTAATTGCTCGAGTCACTAGACCTTCAATTTTTATAGTTTATGTATAGTCTACTTCTCTGTCATGTGCAATGCCAATACCTATTAGGCTATCTACAAAGTCCATTTAACGGGCTTTCAGGATGATGACTCCCAAACCAGATGGCTTTAGGGCACCAGGTGTAAACACCCCTCAGGCTCTACTTGCTCAAACAAAATAGGCCACAGATATAAATGTAGACAAAGAATTGACTTCCTTCATTATCCTTTTCGACATGAAACGCAAACACTTCAACTTGTGTCTAAGCCCAGCTACTAGAAAGTACGAAGATATCAATCAACTAAACATATGCTCTTTTTCACGTTTTGAGCTCATAAACGCAATATTGTTCATTTACTTAGTTTTCAAAAAGAAATTGTGCATATTCATACTTGTGATTCAAAATAGACTCTAACATGCATCTATAATCATTTCTTTGAAATCCACATAAACAACCATGGTTTTCTAGATCCGTGTTAGAATTTTTTTTTGTGGGGCTTAAAAATTCTCTAAAAACGTTAGATGTTGCAAAGCAGTCATATAAGTTCAAACTCATTCCCTAAAAGCCTAATTTTAATGAGTTGACATAAAAAAATGCAAGTACAAAGACATGAAAAGTTTAGGTGTGCAAACTACACCCTCCCCCATGCTTGAATGACACTGTCCTCAGTGGCACTCCCCCATGCTGGCATGAAACTTAGTGAATGCATATGAGAACGAAAATAAATGGGAGAAAAAGGAGTAGAAGTCACCTAATTTACACTGTGGAATCTTACCTGATACGACATGTGAATAGCTTTGCATAGGTTCCACCTGTCTCACAGTTTATAACTCATAGAAATATGCAAAAGAATGCAATGCATACATGATCTAGACTTGACGCTCATGAAGAAAAACTACCTAAAAACAGAAAAATACTAAACCTACTAATGGTACATTACAAATATGGGTTGCCTCCCATAAAGCGCTAAGTTTTACGTTCCCAGCCAAACGGATCTCTGGAAAAATCCTTCATCGTCCATGAGATCAATGGACATAAAGTCAGGCTCAATCGGGCTCTATATGAAAAAGAGTGTCATCTGTGACACTACGCACTGTATTCCCGCCCACTCGACCCTGAAAAATAATATCATGACTCTCGCTACAGAAAGAACAGAGGTTAGTCTCCTCTGAGAGACTACTCTCAAAAGGAGAGTCTAGAACCGATCGGTTATCGATATATGCAACCTCAAACAAGTGGTGGTCATGATCCTTCTTGACTAGGTCAAGCATCTTTTGCATCTGCACCTCTTGCTTGCTAAAAGCGATCGGCGGTCTAAATGCCTGGGAGACTGGGGCTTGGTGAATATATGATGATTGTAGAGGTTGTGGGCCTTGCCCCTTCTCCTAGGGCCTAATGGCGGAGATCGACTCATCAATGAGTATGACATTGGGTTCATGAATCGATTCCTGAATGGGGTGACACGCCTTCTCATTCCTAAGAGATGTAACAGATTTAACCTGCGCAGGATATGAATCTGCGGGGTGTAGGTCAAATGACATAGGATCCTTTTCCTTTGTGTTGACAACAGACTGACTAGATAGGCCCCCCTCGCTTTGCCTACTGAAGGCCTGAGCCAACTGTCCCATTTGAGTCTCTAGCTTGGCTATTGACTGCGTGTGAGAACAAAGAGTGGCCTTAATATCAGAAAAGGCCTCTAACATCTTCTGCTGGAATGATGGACTCGATGTGAGCTCTTGAGGAGAAGGTAGACTAGACTGGGGATGAACCTGTGGAAAAATGGGATGCGAGTAACCTTGTGAAGGGTTACTGTGTCTAAACTGTGTCTGGGAGGGCTGATGGGATGGGGCAATGGTATGGTTTCGCCAACCTGGGTTATATGATGGTGTAAATGAATCAGGCATGAGTCTAGCAAAACTTTGGGCAACATTTACCTGCTCCTGAACGAATTCAGGATATAGCAGTGTTGTCGGACAATCAGAAATACAGCGTGCAGGGCTAGCACAAAGCCCACACACTTTTCCTAC
The DNA here is from genome assembly GCF_984573655.1 of Nuphar pumila. Lineage (NCBI taxonomy): Eukaryota > Viridiplantae > Streptophyta > Magnoliopsida > Nymphaeales > Nymphaeaceae > Nuphar > Nuphar pumila. The sequence continues at coordinate 37,064,638 of NC_143254.1, forward strand.
TGGACTTCTCGAAGAGTTTGCTAGGAATTGATCTAACTTTCTATTCAACTGGTCAACCTTGGTACGCAAATCTAACTCAGACCCAACTTCAGAAATCCCAACTTTTCTAAGACCACTAGACACAGATGTGGTCCTATCGACCGGTAAAGACAAGGCATGATGCATCATGTTCTCACTCAAGGTCTCAAATAAAGACCAAGCCTCGTCCTCACTCTTGAGCATAAAAGTGCCCCCGCACGACGAATCAACCATTTGACGGTTCTTCTCAGTAAGACCGTCATAGAAATATTGCACCAGTTGCCAACGAGGCACCTGGTGGTGGGGACACTTGCGGAGAAGATCCTTTATCCTCTCCCAAATTTTATGAAATTGTTCTCCCTCAATCTGTGAAAAACTGGTGATGGCTTTGTGAAACTGATTCATCTTACCAACTGGGAAGTACTTTTTAAGGAATTCGCGTTGCATTTCTTCCCAAGTGGTAATCTGAACCATCTCAAGAGCCTTTAGCCAATGCTTGGCTTTATCTTTGAGGGAGAACGGAAACAACGTTAACCTTAACGCGTCATCTCCAAAGTTATTGATTCGCACAGTCGAGCAAATATCGAGGAATTCATCAAGATGATGGTAGGGGTCTTCGTTGCTAAGGCCATATAATGAAGGTAGCATTTGGATAACGCTGGCCTTAATCTCAAAATGGCTTGCTCCTATATCAGGTCTCGTGATGCAGGAGGCGGGAGTATACGTATTTGGCATGAAGTACTCCCTTAAAGGATGGATCAAATGATGATCGTCAGCCATTGCGTACACCTTGGAGTAGACCGGTGTAGCACACGTCCTAACTTAAGGTTTTCTACCTAACTAATGCGCTAGCGGCCAAACCACGCAAACCACAAAGCGAGTAGACTAAAAACAACAAAAACTAAACAAACACCACGCAGTTACACATAACAAAGATTATGCATAAGAAATATAAAATCTATGTGTACGGTACCAATCATACACAGTCACCTCTAAGGGGATCCTAGTAGGTAGGCTGTGCAGAAAAATAAGCTTATCTCTACGATATGCACATACGTGGTTCTAAACCTAAATGCAAACAAACACTAGGCAATAAAGTGAATACTAATATTACGCCGTTCCCCGGCAACGACGCCAAAATTTGGTGTGAGTTTTATGAAAACCCTTTTTAAAACAATATTTTTAATAAAAATCCAATGAAAGCCAGACACCAAAAATATAAAAACCAGCTCGCACAAATGGTGGAGTCTGGGTCGATCTCAGGGAACGGAAAATACTTCGTATTCAAACACACAATCTAAACTACTCTTTATTGCCAAAATAAAAAGAATTAATTAAATAATTAACTAAGGGAGTACGACCCTACGCAAAGGGCTTAAACAAAATAAATAAATGGTTTTATTACAAACCCAATTAATAAAATAAAATAAAACCCTAATCTAAAAAGAAAAGAAAGGCTTCAGTGCTTTGAGTCTTCTTGTCTCTTCTTGAGGTAATGTATGTTTTCTTGAACTTTTGCTTTTCTGAGGGCTCCCTAAGGACCTTTCTGAGGGTCCCTTGAGGGGACCTTTTAGGGCACAAAAAGGGCTCTACCGCACGTTCCAATGCTTTCCTGCAAAACACAAAAACACAAAAACAAAGCAGTACGGCGAAACTAAACAAGAAATTAATACTAATGACTAAAAATATTCAACAAATACAAGATTTGAATTAAGTAACTAAACTAAACATGAACAACTAATCTATCCTAACACTAAAAGACAAAATTTTAAAACTACCTAAACAACCAACTGCATAACAAACTATGATATTCTTTAACAAATCCACTAATCAAATAAATTAGATCAGACTAACTAAACTCGAATCCAACTAAAATAACAATTTGATGGATGAATTAGAAAATAAACACAATCAATCAACAATCTAACTAAGACATGGCTATGCAATTGACTAATGCTTTAACTCAAATGACTAAAAACGTGAGATAAAACACGACAATATGATAGACTAATTAATTATAGCAACCTGAATTAAAATGGCTAAATTACCTAGCTAACAACTAAGCAAAACATGAATTGACATAACTAAGATATATGTAATTAAGCTATTCAAAGCAAACAAATAAACTAAAACATTAAACAATATAACTAATAACAACTAATGACCTATTGAACCAAGTAGTCAACTATCCTATTGACATTAATTAATCTAACCTATTGAAATAAACTAACGTCACACACAAAGACAAATTCCAAACTGACCTATTCACTAACAATTAAACTATTTTGCCTATGTAAACAAAACAACATAAACAACTAACTATCTTATTGCTAATGAATTAAAATTACTAATAGCATAAACAACTAATGAGTAAAGATCATATGCAATGAAATACTTAATAAACAACTAATGGAATTATCTAACGTAGGTAATAAACAAATGCTGAATAAAAACTATGATAGAAACATTACTAAATAAGAACTAACACAAACACTGAACCTAAATATTACACAACGCTAACACTAAATAACACAAAACGACTAAACTTACTATAAAAAAAATTTGCTGACTGAAGAACTGATTGAAAGTAAATATTAAAACAGAGTGAATAAAAAAAACGCTGAATTAGATGTTAAAAATTAAGATGCACGAAACGGCTGAAATGCTATATGCTGAAACGATTGAAAAGAAGGACTACCGGCTGAATAAAAACTTTGTAAACACAGCTTTACTGGAGGACATGATCAACTGATAAAAAAAAACAAAAATGGAACTGAAAATGATTAAAATATTGCTTGACTAACCTATACTAAAAATCAACAACCTAAACTATATGAAAATCAAATAATCTGTAAAAAATGTTAATGCTACTGTGAATCAACACTATGAATGAACACAAACCCTATATGAATCTAACGATCTACATGCACGTCAAGAAGATGAAGACACCTATTTTTTTTCTTTTCAGATGTTAAACTAAGCTAACTGGATACGCTGATGGAGATATGATGAATTGATCTAATATACTAAGCTATGCCCCTACATCTACAGAAAAACAAGGTCGAAGAACGAACCGTTGAGGTTTGCCTTCAACAGAGGGGTTGGGGAGAGAGCGGCCTTTCACGATCTATGCCCGTCACGCTACACACCTTGATGATAGACAATGAAGAAGCCTCACCATACTATGCCAAGCCCCCTTGGGGCACACATGCACGGTTCATATCATAAAATATGGACTTTTGTAAGCTTTCTATCTTGATGCGACCATGGTTTGTCACTTAACATATGACAACCACAGTTCAAAACCCACATGAAGCATCTTTGTTGAAGGTCAAAGCTGGGTATACTAGGTAGGAGGGACTCAGAAGGTTCTTAGGTGTCGAAGACCTAATGTAGTGTAAGTGATGGAAGGGTTTTCCTCGGCTTTTACTTAATTTTAAGCAATGTCACTAGGGGTGTCAACTATTCGGGTTTAGTTCGGACTCAGGTGGAACCAAACTTGGATTAGATTTTTGGGTATGGTATCAGGTACAATAAACAGGCATGCAAAGTCTCTTTTTTTTTTTTGCGTCCATAGCTTATATGAGGTATTTCTCCGAACATCTTCCGTGCAGACCTCCCAACACACATTTTCCCTTTTTTTTTCTTAACCAAGGTGGTTAACGTGGGTGTTTAAGCCTTCTACACCGTAAACATACCTGTTAGCATCTTAATGCATGTTTCCTTTTCTTGGTCGATTGTTGGCCAGGTTCATTTTTTTTTGTGCGTAGTTGTCTATTGACCCCAATCTAGCATTAATCTTGTTGCATAAGGGGCAAGCTTGATTTCAGCCACCCACTTGCTGTGAAAGAGAGAGAGAGATGAGAAAGATATTAAATGGGTTTTTGTCCTTTCAATTTGAGCCAGCTGATGCTTGTTCCAGTGGTTCACCATTGATCTTTCCTTGTCTTAGTGCAAAAATCTTTATATTTTTTTTGTTATTCTTTCCTTCCTCATCATAGAGATGTATCATTAAAGAAAAGTCTAACTAATGTATGTAAAATCACATAATGTCATAGTTAAATTCATGTGATGATGAAAAAACCACATTTAAGTATGTGAAGAAAACATCACAAGGTACATGATGCATCAATTGTGATATAATATGCTTGTTCGTCCTTATAGCCAAGTGAGAGATGTTGAATCCAGATATTTGATTCATAATTAGTTATGGGATTTCACTTAAAAATCCAATAACCACCTACATAGCAGACCCCTAGAGTGTAGTGATAGTAGGGGTGATTACTGGATAGTGAGCTAAGTTATCCATGATTTGTGGTAACTCTTTTATTTTTTCTAGGCTGATGGCAACAAAGAGGATAATGTTGACATGTGCCTAAGGGTCTTTTATAAAGACACAATGTTGTAACAATAGTAGAAAAAACCTTGTTGTAGCAAGCCATCAAACCTCCTCCTCTGTCAATCTCTCTCTCTCTCTCTTATTCTATCTAGACCAATAATAACAGTAACTCAGGAACTCGTATCTGATCTGGGACTTTATTGCAAGATTCAATTCTACTATGAATCCATAAACGAAACCCAACTTTTAAAAATTGGATACTGTGTTTGGTCCATATCCGACCCATTTTGACCCAAGTTCTAAAGGTAAGTAGTCCATTTCCTACTTGACGTAACCATGAACCTCTGGACAGGTATTGGTGAAGCTTTTTTTGCCTGTGCCCATAAAGACTAGAGTTGACTCAGGCTTGGGCCTGTCGGTAGAGCTGGTAAACAAACCGAATGAACCAAACATGGTATGTTTGGGCTCAACTCGATCATTTACCAACGGATCAAGTTCGTGTGTAAATTTCATGTTATTTATACATAGGATATATATATATATATATATATATATATATATATATATATATATATATATATATATATATATATATATATATATATATAAGTGAAATATGTTTACCAAACAAATATGTTTACTCGTATGAACCAATATTTTCATATTTTTTTTACTTTTTTTTTTCAAAAATTTCACCATAGGGTTGTGTTCTAGATGCTTGGTTTTATAGAAACAGACTCTTGAATCATCCACTTACAATGTATAAAAAGAATCTATTAAGGGTTGAAAACCAATGACTTAGAATTTTTATAAATATTCAAGTATAAAAAATCACATTTCTTTATCCGATTACCATGATCCGAGAATCAATTCCTACCAAATGGACCATGCCGTACATAGATTTGCAAATAAAATAAAAAACTCTAAAAATCTTGATTTATACCAGCAAACATATTTGGTTGGTAAACATATTTCAGTTACTCTCTCTCTCTCTCTCTCTCTATATATATATATATATATATATATATATATATATATATATATATATATATATATATATATATATATATATATATATATATATCACCCCTATCTAAGCTGAGCCAAACACCTTACTTTCAGGCTCCACTCATTTGAGCAAAATCAGCAGTTTGTTGCTTGGCCCGCTTGATATATGACTCGAACGAGCCGAACCCATCAGAGTCATGTGCTGCTAGGTTCATTTACCAGCCCTACCTGTCGTCCCTAACGGGCTTCGAATTAGGATGGCCCGGCCCGGCCCGAAGTCCACCGCCTTAAGAGTAACGACGTCATCATCTCGGTCAGAGAATGGGACCGTGTCCGGGTCCAGGTCGAGGTCCGGAAGGGAAAGAGGACAAAAAAAATAAAAAGGCGAATCCCCGATCTAGAGTCCAGTCATATCTCAACTGGCACGTTTTAGGGACGCCACACAAGCACGTGAACAATGCCTGAAAACGCACGAGGTGAAAACTTCCATCCCGCGTGGCTTGTGGGCCCACCGCGTAATCCCATCGCCCTTGTCTCCGCGACCAAAATACTTTTACCCTATATTACGAAAATGTCACCAGGGGCTCATCCCGTCATCTTGCACTATTATGCGATCTAACAGATCGAGTAGGTAATGTTGTGATATTGACGGAAGAGAGGAAGGCTAGTCTGGTAACGTTCCATAGAACACGATCGAAAAGTGCAAGAGGCACTTTTGTAATATAGGGAAGGCGGCGTGGGCTGTTTAGTAGCATCTTCTCTATAAAAGCCTCCGTCCACGCTGCGCCCTACATAGAGCCCAGGCCAAACAAGAGAAAGAAAGAAGAAGAAGAGCGCCATGGAGGGAAGAATCACCGTGGTCGCTGGATCAAGACCCATCGTCCCAAAATCTCCTGGCCGTCTGTAACGCCCCGGATTTCCAAAACAAAGCTAAGTTAAAATTTTCATGAATTTCTTTTTTTTTTTTTCTTTGCAGCGGAACTTAGAAAAGCTTTTAGCAGCGGAATCAGACGATAATGAGTCGTCAGTTTTAGAAAACTCCGAGCACGTTGCAGGTATGTGGCCAAGCAACTCATTGACCACCAAAGTGTTCCATTTTATCGAAAACATATGTTTATTACAACACTACTGCTTAGGAGAGCAGTGTAGGTTCAATAAAAAGGAAGCAGTACAACTCTGTCTAGAGAAACCCTGGAACTCGATGCCGCCTTGCTCCGCATATCGCCACGCAGGTCCAACACCTGAAATCCCCATAAAACGGGGTCAGAACCACTGATGGTCTGGTAAGCATGCAATCATGTAACCATTCAACTCAAGCACGATAATGACCACTCAGGGTCGCAATGCGCAATAACGACGCTCAAGCCTCCAAGACTTAGCGTATATCGCAGGAGCCTCCTCAGGGCTATGAGTTGAACATCCGCTCGAGTCTTCATGACTTAGAGCAAGCCTTTTCAGGGTTGTGATTTGAATAGCCGCATAAGTCTCCACGACTTAGCCATGACCTCTTCCGGGTCTCAAAGTGATGTCTAGCTCAAGTCTTCATACTTGGCACATCCGTATCCCACGCATCTAAGGACAACTCCTCGAGCTTCGCTTAGTCGTGCGGATACAACACGGGTCTTTGCCCAGTCGGTCCAGTAGTATACCGAACATGACACCTTCACAAAGGTTATGCAGGACTGACTCAACACGTCATCCACTCATACATTCAAAGCATCGCTGTAACTAGAACTAATGCATTGTTTGATAATTAACCGCTCCCGCCTTTGGTACGCAGGTAGAGCTATTGTCCGGGCATCAATGCGACGTTCTGGGGGTTGATTATTCTATGTATTTTAGATACCCCAGAGGCCTGTTGACCCTATCCATAGTAGGGCAGTGTGTTTCAACTGGGAGAATCCTACTAGGCCCATATTCGGATGCATCCTCTACTTGCAGTAGTTGGGTTCAATCCTTAGATCTTAAGGATAACCACGACCCCAAAACCCATGAGTGACTGAGGCCATCGTGGACTCTATCAGGTCCAAAGTAAAATACATGTCACTCAAGGCTGTACCATCACTGTCATTCCACAGTGAGCATAATTCCTGAAGGGGTCTGCCAGTCTTACAATTACTTGGACAGAATCTGCATGCCATTTAGGCAGCCCGTGCTTTCAGCACTACGGGAGTATGTACCCGACCCCATTCAGTCTTCCCCAACACAGTCATTACTGAGGGGGTACCCCTAACACGATCTTCAACCGCGGGGTATGTGCGACCTTAAGTCTTATTCATATGCATGCAGAACACCGCTCTTTGGCACTTCGGCCACCACGAGCATCACACCTCTTTGGGTGGAAACAACACACTCTGGCTCTTCGGCCCTTACGAGTCTGGTTGTGTAACCGTTCTCAATGAGCATGCATATGACTCGATCTAAATAGATCGGCTACTCGGCGTATTTTTACGCAACGAGTCCAAACCTAGCCAAGGCGCAACCTCTACTCCGGCTCAGCGGCCCTTACGAGCAAGGTGCCCTTGCAGGCACAAGGATACGAGCCGATCTGGCATCGTTCCATCAACGGACATCATTATGCCGTTCCATTGGTTCCGGCAGCTCTTCTGCCAACCATTTCGTCAGCACCTCCCCTGCTCTACCGGCAGTGGTGCGACGAACCCTTCTACGTTGTAGAGGGCAAACCATGAACTGGGTAGCACTCTGCTATATGTCAGAGTATCCTGCTACGTTCTTTCTGAGCTATTCTTAGCTTCTTCAGAAATTTCAGCAGCACTTCCTCTCTTTTACGGAGAAAGCGTGCGTTTCTTTTATCCATTTCAGCGGCATCTCCCCTCTTTGGTAGGAAATCGCCACGCTTAATTCGGGAAATGGATGCGCACCGTTGTGCGTACTTTGCATCCATCAAGGTTGCAGGAACCCTTGGCCATAGCCAGGCCATACGAAATTGACTTAGTCATTACGTAAAGAGCATTTTGCCAAAAACCGAAGCCTTTCCAATAGGGGCTTCATTCGTCAAGCAGAATCTTGAACGAGGAGCGGTCAAGGAATCGCATGGGCGATTTGGAGTTTGATCTCCATTTGAACGCTCATTTATGCGCTATATATGTAGTATAAGCAGAAGCCTGTGCTTTATACAGCGGCGGCGTAAAGAAATGCATATACTATTGTTCAGGGTGTGTAACTGAACGAAATATTCTACATATATAACAAAGCAGAAGCCTTGGCATCGTTCGACGCGACGGCGTAAGTAAATACATTGCAGAAAGCAGGAGCCTTGGCATCGTTCGACGCGACGGCGTAAGTAAATGCATAATCGGAAGTGCAGTAATCGGAAGTGCAGAAAACAGGGAGCCTTGGCATCATACGACGCGACGGCAAAGGTAAATTACATAGCTTGTGCGATATAAGACGCGTCGGCAGAATCAGCAGATATACACCTAGATCCGCATCCAACGATAGTTACGAGGCGAGCGGGTGAACACCGAAGTGTCCTAAAGGGCTCAACCAAGAACTAAAGCGAGATACCATTTTGAAGAACGCAAATACTGCGTGTTTGAACATAGATATATCCGACGATAGTTACGAGACGAGCGGGTGAACACCGAAGTGTCCAAAAAGGGCTCAATCAAGAACTAAAGCAAGATACTACTTCAGAAAGTATATTCTATATACAAACAGTCAAATACTTGAGAGAGATGGATCAACGAAGCGAACTTACTTCAAATCGTGGAAGAAACGGCTCCGGGTTGCTTCTTTGGCTTCGAGCCTTCCTTCGAGAGGTCAGACTAAGTCAGATGAAACTGACTTAGTTGAGAAAGAGGTAGAGTAGGTCAAGCTACTCAACCTAAGTGGTTTGAACCAAACAGGGTTCGATCCAAGTCAACTGGGTTCAGCAGGTTCGAACTCAGCTCAAGTAGGCTAAGTCTGGGTTCAGAAATCCAAACCGGAATCTGGACCAAAAAGGACTTTGACTTTGACTTTAAACCCAACTAGGTTCAAGTCAAGTCGACTGGGTTTGGACCAGGTCAAGTGGGTTCAGACCCAGGTCAGGTGGGTTAGGACCAGGTCAGGCAGGCTCAGGCTAAGTCAGGCAGGCTCAGACCAGGTCAGGTGGGCTCAGGTGGGCTAGGCTAGGTAGGGGAGGTTTAGGAGAGAGAGAGAAGGCAAGAGAGAGAGGGGGGGTCGATTTTTATGAGAAGAGAGAGAGTGGGGAGGGCTATTTATACCCCAAGCCCACCTCCTCTTGGATTTTCTCATGCCCCTTCTACCCCCTTGGCTTCTTTTTAATTCCAAGAGGTTCCTTGGTGTGGGGCCCACTTGGATATTCCATGGGATATTTTTGTGGGTCCCACCAGATATTTTCTGAGGAATATTTCTGTGGGTCCCACCAATATTTCCGTGGGTCCCGCAAGAATTTCGGGTTTCCGGCGATTTTTTTCGAAAAATTCTGAGTACGCCATTTTCTTCGTATTGACGTAACTAAGAAAGTTGGCTCGTAGGAATCCTTTGATTTTATTCAGGTAGGAAGTTATGGCTTCCAGAGTGTTTGAGCATATATTCGCGATTCGACGAATATCCTAAGTATAACTGGCTCGCAGGAATTGATTCGTTTTGCATTCTGAGAAGAAATGCTATTTTTACCGGTAAATGCCTCATGAATTTTATTCAGATATTTTCTGAAAAATTGCGGGTCTTACATCATTACCCCCTTAAAGGAATTTCGTCCGCGAAATTCAGCTAAGAGTACAAGGTGAAGAGTTCAGGATATTTATCTCGCATATCCGATTCAGGCTCCCAAGTGCAATCATCGATTCCATGATGCTGCCACCTCACTTTAACAAGTGGCATGACCTTCGTTCTTAGCACTTGCTCCCGTTGGTCCATGATCTCCACTGACCTTTCTTCTACCGTCATATCTTCTCGGATGTCAATGTCTTCATGTTGAATGACGTGAGAAGGATCATGAACGTACTTTCTAAGCATTGATACGTGAAATACATCATGTATTTGCGCGTATTGTGGTGGCAATGCTACTCGGTAGGCAGTCTCTCCGATCCGGCTCAAAACTTCGAAGGGACCAACGAATCTTGGGCTGAGCTTCCCCTTCTTTCCAAAACGAAACACACTCTTGGTTGGAGAGACCTTGATAAAAACCTTATCTCCAACCGCAAAAGTGAGTTCCCTACGCCGCTGATCGGCGTAGCTCTTCTGTCGACTCTGAGCAGTCAGTAGCTTCTTTCTGATCATGTGGACTTGCTCAGTATAATGCTGCAACACAATGGGCGAGTCCAAGGTTCGCTCACCCACTTCACCCCAATGGATTGGTGATCTACAGGGTCGTCCATACAAGGCTTCATACGGTGCCATCCCGATGCTAGCGTGGTGGCTATTATTATAAGCAAATTCAGCCAACGCTAGGTGGGAATCCCAATCACCTTTCCATTCCAGCATACAGGCTCTTAGCATATCTTCAAGAGTCTGTATGGTTCGTTCTGATTGCCCATCTGTTTGGGGATGGAATGTTGTACTGAACTTGAGTTTCGTCCCCAGGGCTCTCTGAAGCTGCTCCCAAAAGTGAGAGGTGAACTTCGGGTCACGATCGGATATGATCGAAATCGGCACTCCATGGAGTCTAACGATTTCTCGAATGTAGATCCCTGCCAATCGTTCAGTTGAGTATCGAGTGTTGATTGGCAGGAAGTGAGCAGACTTGGTGAGTCTGTCCACGATCACCCATATCGAATCGTGTTGTCTCTTGGATCGAGGCAATCCAACGATGAAATCCATCGTAATGCCTTCCCATTTCCATTCTGGAATCTCGATCCGTTGCATCTTTCCACCAGGGCGCTGATGTTCGATCTTAACTTGCTGGCAGATCAAACACTTCGAGACAAACGTAGCCACATCACGTTTCATACCCCTCCACCAGTACTTTCTCTGTAAATCTCTGAACATCTTCGTACCTCCAGGGTGAATGGTGTACTTGCTATTATGAGCCTCCTGGAGTACTTCCTGTCTTAGCTCAGGGTTATTTGGAACCCAAATTCTTTCTTCCATCCATATTCCTCCATCTTCTTTCAAATGGAAGAAAGTGTTATCTTTTTCAGCACGAGCTTTCAATTCCAAGTACTGGGGATCCTTGAACTGTTCGGCTACGATGCGATCGAGGAACTCAATGTGGATCGTCAAACATGACATTTGGATTCTACCTGAATCAGCCAAAAATGGCTTCCACTTGACGAAATCCTCCATCAACTTCCATTGTCCGGTTAGGCTGGCCAGAGTGCCAACAGTCTTACGACTAAGGGCATCTGCTACAACATTCGCCTTTCCAGGGTGATAGGAAAGCGTGAATTCATAGTCTTTGAGGAATTCCAGCCATCGCCGTTGCCGCATATTGAGTTCTTTTTGAGAAAAGAGGTATTTTAGGCTTTTATGGTCCGACATGACCTCAAATTTCTCTCCATACAGGTAGTGTCGCCAGATTTTAAGCGCGAACACTACCGCGGCAAGCTCCAAGTCGTGGGTTGGATAGTTTTTCTCATGGACCCTCAACTGTCGTGATGCATAGGCGATTACTTTGCCATGCTGCATCAACACACAACCCAGACCTGTTCCCGAGGCATCGGTATAAGCAACGAAGCCTCCCTGACCAGAAGGTAAGGTAAGGACAGGGGCAGTGGTAAGCCTCTGTTTGAGAACCTCAAAGCACTCCTTACACTGGTCAGTCCATTCAAACTTGACTCCCTTTTTAAGTAATTTCGTCATCGGTACGGCGATTCGGGAGAAGTCTTGTATGAACTTCCGATAATATCCGGCAAGTCCAAGGAAGCTACGGACCTCAGTGATATTTTCTGGCTGCTTCCAGTCCATCACAGCTTCCACCTTCGCAGGATCCACTGCGATTCCATCTTTTGAGATCACATGACCAAGGAACATCACTTTGTCTAGCCAGAATTCACATTTTGAAAACTTAGCATAGAGTTGGTTATCTTGAAGGGTTTTCAAGACGATTTTCAAGTGCTCCACGTGTTGTTCCTTGTTCTCAGAATATACGAGAATGTCATCAATAAAGACGATGACAAAGCTATCCAAATATGGTCTGAATATCCGGTTCATTAGATCCATAAAGGCAGCAGGCGCATTAGTGAGTCCGAAGGGCATTACTACGAACTCATAATGGCCGTATCTCGTTCTGAAGGTTGTCTTGGGTATATCCTCTTCCTTTACTCTGAGCTGATGGTACCCAGACCTGAGGTCGATCTTGGAGAACACCCTCGTTGTTTTGAGTTGATCGAATAAGTCCTCAATCCGAAGCAATGGGTACTTATTTTTAACAGTTGCCTGGTTAAGCATCCGATAATCGATGCATAACCGAAGGGATCCATCCTTCTTCTTTACAAATAGTACCGGGGCTCCCCACGGTGACACACTCGGTCGGATGAACCCTTGTTCCATCAATTCTTCCAACTGACACTTCAACTCACTGAGTTCAGCTGGCGCCATTCGATACGGGGCTTTGGATATCGGCGCTGTTCCAGGTAAGGATTGAATTCCAAATTCAACCTCACGAAGTGGCGGAAGTCCTGGCAATTCCTCAGGAAACACATCGGGAAACTCCCGCACCACTTCCAAACTCTCAAGGGGTTGGTCATTGGATTTTTCCACCGAGAGACTCAATAGGAAGGCCACACAACCCTTCCTAAGGTATTTTTGTACCTTAAGTGCTGATATGAGCCTTTTCTGTGGAACTGGTTTGGATAACCGGTACTCCATCTTAGGCAATCCGGGTCGAGATAGAATCACTCTGCCCTCGCGGCACAGAATCTTGGCATTATTCTGAGCCAACCAATTCATTCCCAGAATGACATCGTACTGTACCATATCGATCAGGATGGCGTCAGTAGGCAAGTGTTGCCCTGCTATCTCAATATCCAAATTTTTCACACACCGGATACATTTGGTGCGTGAACCCAACGGGTTATATACTTCGATCATTTTATCAATCGGTTGCACCGAAGCGTGGAGTTGTTCGGTGAAATCGTCAGAGATAAACGTATGAGTAGCACCATAATCAAACAAGACGTAAGCTGCATGTCCATTAACAGGTACGGTGCCTTCAATCAGGTCACCATTTTCGACTTGTTCAGTCGTTACAGCATATACACGACCTGCAGCAGGCCTTTGTTCTACTCTAGGTGGAGGTCGTTGAAACTGAGAACGTTGTGGTGCTGGTCGAGAGGGTCCGGCAGATCCGGCACTACTCCTCTGTTCATCTGCAGCCTTCTTGGCGCAATCCCTTATAAAGTGGCCCATCTTGCCACAATACAAGCACCCACCAATGTCACGAGGACATGGCTTTCCGGGGTGGTTCATACGACACCTTGGGCAGCTGAAGTTGGACTGCTGACCATTCGGAGTTGTGTTCTGTCTTGGCCTCACGACTTGTTGAGTGTTGTTCTCTCCTTGGAACTTCTTCTTTTGAAAGGGTTGTCGTGAACCCTGGCCACTTGGGAATGTCCTTTTACGATTCCCACCATTCACTATGGGCTTCTTTGCTATGATCACTTTAGATCGCGCCCAATCCTCTTGGATTTTTGAAGCTGCTGCTACCGCAGCCTGAAAAGTCGAAGGCATGCTTGTTATCACTCGAGATCGCAGCCCTTCGCGCAGACCATTCACATATTTGTCGGCCCTTTCTTGGTCTGTTTCGAACAATCGAGAGCAGTAGCGCTCTAGATTCTGAAATTTGGTGGTATAGTCCATTAGACTCATACCGCCCTGTTTCAACTCCAGAAACTCCATCTTTTTCTTGTTTCTGGAATGCAACGGGAAGTAGTTATCCATAAAAGTCCTCCGAAAGTCAGTCCAAGGAATGACTTCGACTTGTGAGAACTGGATAAGTTTAGTGGTATCCCACCACTTTCGTGCATTATCTTTTAATCGATACGTGCCAAAGTTGGTCTTCTTCTCTTCTGGTACTCCCAGTACTGAGAAGGCACGTTCTGTCTCTTCGATCCAACTCTCCGCGAGCTCAGGATCGGCTCTGCCAATGAAAACTGGCGGGTCAAGCTTGAGGAACTTCTCATAAGTCACTCCTCCCAGGTGCTCGTTTCGTGGTGCGACTGGTTCTGGCCTCGTTTCACGGATGGCGGTAACCAGGTTGTTGAGTGTCTCCAACAAGAATCCTTGCGTATGGGACTCCTCGCTTGGTATGGTTCTCCTCGTCGTAGGAGCCATTTATCTATGCACACACAAGCACTTGTTTTTAGTTTCTCGATGTATATGAGGAAGTAAAAAGCTTTATTTACTTAATATACATCATATTTACACAAGCATCGCCTTAAACAAAACGTCATGCCGCACTGGCAGACTTTAGGCGTTGAGAAACTATATACATGAGTCTACTGACTCCAAAACATCACCAGTCTCTTTAAGACTTGGATTTCTTTGATGAAGACAAACTCCAAAAGGTCCATCTATTGCCACATGGCCTTGGTGCAGGTACTACTAGCTTTGGCTTGGGCGGCACTTCCGCACTAGCAAGCGAATACTGGGGATATATGAGAGACTCCAGTCCACTTTCCCAGTCAGCAAGATCAAGACTCTGGGAGTCTGGAATAATGATTGACGAACAGAAAGAATCCCCTCTTTTGTTCCTGCCATTTACGCTCGGCATATGTGATGCCGGATGGTAGCTTGACGAGTGATAGACTTCTGCAGGGAAGTTCAAATCAAAATCCCTCAGCCTTGGTAATTCATCAAAAGATGTTGGGGTATGGTTGCTCCCAACACTAGAGTGATGCGGTCCACTGACACGCGAAGTCTCATCCCTGAGACCCTTTGAAGCCCGCCGACCCATATCGGCGGTATATTTCCTTTGGCATTCGTTGGCAGAATGCCCATCTTCGCCACAATATTGGCACTCTTGGACTTCATACGGGCATATCCACTCATCGTGCATGACCTTGCAACGATAGCAATATCCACGCGAGTCATGAGTTGCCATCTATACAAAGATGCACCCAGATCAGAACAAAAGTATAAAAACATATACTTACAGTGCGATATCGGGACCATGACGGATCTTGAACCAGGTTTCTCAGACTCATGCTCTGATACCAATTCTGTAACGCCCCGGATTTCCAAAACAAAGCTAAGTTAAAATTTTCATGAATTTCTTTTTTTTTTCTTCTTTGCAGCGGAACTTAGAAAAGCTTTTAGCAGCGGAATCAGACGATAATGAGTCGTCAGTTTTAGAAAACTCCGAGCACGTTGCAGGTATGTGGCCAAGCAACTCATTGACCACCAAAGTGTTCCATTTTATCGAAAACATATGTTTATTACAACACTACTGCTTAGGAGAGTAGTGTAGGTTCAATAAAAAGGAAGCAGTACAACTCTGTCTAGAGAAACCCTGGAACTCGATGCCGCCTTGCTCCGCATATCGCCACGCAGGTCCAACACCTGAAATCCCCATAAAACGGGGTCAGAACCACTGATGGTCTGGTAAGCATGCAATCATGTAACCATTCAACTCAAGCACGATAATGACCACTCAGGGTCGCAATGCGCAATAACGACGCTCAAGCCTCCAAGACTTAGCGTATATCGCAGGAGCCTCCTCAGGGCTATGAGTTGAACATCCGCTCGAGTCTTCATGACTTAGAGCAAGCCTTTTCAGGGTTGTGATTTGAATAGCCGCATAAGTCTCCACGACTTAGCCATGACCTCTTCCGGGTCTCAAAGTGATGTCTAGCTCAAGTCTTCATACTTGGCACATCCGTATCCCACGCATCTAAGGACAACTCCTCGAGCTTCGCTTAGTCGTGCGGATACAACACGGGTCTTTGCCCAGTCGGTCCAGTAGTATACCGAACATGACACCTTCACAAAGGTTATGCAGGACTGACTCAACACGTCATCCACTCATACATTCAAAGCATCGCTGTAACTAGAACTAATGCATTGTTTGATAATTAACCGCTCCCGCCTTTGGTACGCAGGTAGAGCTATTGTCCGGGCATCAATGCGACGTTCTGGGGGTTGATTATTCTATGTATTTTAGATACCCCAGAGGCCTGTTGACCCTATCCATAGTAGGGCAGTGTGTTTCAACTGGGAGAATCCTACTAGGCCCATATTCGGATGCATCCTCTACTTGCAGTAGTTGGGTTCAATCCTTAGATCTTAAGGATAACCACGACCCCAAAACCCATGAGTGACTGAGGCCATCGTGGACTCTATCAGGTCCAAAGTAAAATACATGTCACTCAAGGCTGTACCATCACTGTCATTCCACAGTGAGCATAATTCCTGAAGGGGTCTGCCAGTCTTACAATTACTTGGACAGAATCTGCATGCCATTTAGGCAGCCCGTGCTTTCAGCACTACGGGAGTATGTACCCGACCCCATTCAGTCTTCCCCAACACAGTCATTACTGAGGGGGTACCCCTAACACGATCTTCAACCGCGGGGTATGTGCGACCTTAAGTCTTATTCATATGCATGCAGAACACCGCTCTTTGGCACTTCGGCCACCACGAGCATCACACCTCTTTGGGTGGAAACAACACACTCTGGCTCTTCGGCCCTTACGAGTCTGGTTGTGTAACCGTTCTCAATGAGCATGCATATGACTCGATCTAAATAGATCGGCTACTCGGCGTATTTTTACGCAACGAGTCCAAACCTAGCCAAGGCGCAACCTCTACTCCGGCTCAGCGGCCCTTACGAGCAAGGTGCCCTTGCAGGCACAAGGATACGAGCCGATCTGGCATCGTTCCATCAACGGACATCATTATGCCGTTCCATTGGTTCCGGCAGCTCTTCTGCCAACCATTTCGTCAGCACCTCCCCTGCTCTACCGGCAGTGGTGCGACGAACCCTTCTACGTTGTAGAGGGCAAACCATGAACTGGGTAGCACTCTGCTATATGTCAGAGTATCCTGCTACGTTCTTTCTGAGCTATTCTTAGCTTCTTCAGAAATTTCAGCAGCACTTCCTCTCTTTTACGGAGAAAGCGTGCGTTTCTTTTATCCATTTCAGCGGCATCTCCCCTCTTTGGTAGGAAATCGCCATGCTTAATTCGGGAAATGGATGCGCACCGTTGTGCGTACTTTGCATCCATCAAGGTTGCAGGAACCCTTGGCCATAGCCAGGCCATACGAAATTGACTTAGTCATTACGTAAAGAGCATTTTGCCAAAAACCGAAGCCTTTCCAATAGGGGCTTCATTCGTCAAGCAGAATCTTGAACGAGGAGCGGTCAAGGAATCGCATGGGCGATTTGGAGTTTGATCTCCATTTGAACGCTCATTTATGCGCTATATATGTAGTATAAGCAGAAGCCTGTGCTTTATACAGCGGCGGCGTAAAGAAATGCATATACTATTGTTCAGGGTGTGTAACTGAACGAAATATTCTACATATATAACAAAGCAGAAGCCTTGGCATCGTTCGACGCGACGGCGTAAGTAAATACATTGCAGAAAGCAGGAGCCTTGGCATCGTTCGACGCGACGGCGTAAGTAAATGCATAATCAGAAGTGCAGTAATCGGAAGTGCAGAAAACAGGGAGCCTTGGCATCATACGACGCGACGGCAAAGGTAAATTACATAGCTTGTGCGATATAAGACGCGTCGGCAGAATCAGCAGATATACACCTAGATCCGCATCCAACGATAGTTACGAGGCGAGCGGGTGAACACCGAAGTGTCCTAAAGGGCTCAACCAAGAACTAAAGCGAGATACCATTTTGAAGAACGCAAATACTGCGTGTTTGAACATAGATATATCCGACGATAGTTACGAGACGAGCGGGTGAACACCGAAGTGTCCAAAAAGGGCTCAATCAAGAACTAAAGCAAGATACTACTTCAGAAAGTATATTCTATATACAAACAGTCAAATACTTGAGAGAGATGGATCAACGAAGCGAACTTACTTCAAATCGTGGAAGAAACGGCTCCGGGTTGCTTCTTTGGCTTCGAGCCTTCCTTCGAGAGGTCAGACTAAGTCAGATGAAACTGACTTAGTTGAGAAAGAGGTAGAGTAGGTCAAGCTACTCAACCTAAGTGGTTTGAACCAAACAGGGTTCGATCCAAGTCAACTGGGTTCAGCAGGTTCGAACTTAGCTCAAGTAGGCTAAGTCTGGGTTCAGAAATCCAAACCGGAATCTGGACCAAAAAGGACTTTGACTTTGACTTTAAACCCAACTAGGTTCAAGTCAAGTCGACTGGGTTTGGACCAGGTCAAGTGGGTTCAGACCCAGGTCAGGTGGGTTAGGACCAGGTCAGGCAGGCTCAGGCTAAGTCAGGCAGGCTCAGACCAGGTCAGGTGGGCTCAGGTGGGCTAGGCTAGGTAGGGGAGGTTTAGGAGAGAGAGAGAAGGCAAGAGAGAGAGGGGGGGTCGATTTTTATGAGAAGAGAGAGAGTGGGGAGGGCTATTTATACCCCAAGCCCACCTCCTCTTGGATTTTCTCATGCCCCTTCTACCCCCTTGGCTTCTTTTTAATTCCAAGAGGTTCCTTGGTGTGGGGCCCACTTGGATATTCCATGGGATATTTTTGTGGGTCCCACCAGATATTTTCTGAGGAATATTTCTGTGGGTCCCACCAATATTTCCGTGGGTCCCGCAAGAATTTCGGGTTTCCGGCGATTTTTTTCGAAAAATTCTGAGTACGCCATTTTCTTCGTATTGACGTAACTAAGAAAGTTGGCTCGTAGGAATCCTTTGATTTTATTCAGGTAGGAAGTTATGGCTTCCAGAGTGTTTGAGCATATATTCGCGATTCGACGAATATCCTAAGTATAACTGGCTCGCAGGAATTGATTCGTTTTGCATTCTGAGAAGAAATGCTATTTTTACCGGTAAATGCCTCATGAATTTTATTCAGATATTTTCTGAAAAATTGCGGGTCTTACATCATTACCCCCTTAAAGGAATTTCGTCCGCGAAATTCAGCTAAGAGTACAAGGTGAAGAGTTCAGGATATTTATCTCGCATATCCGATTCAGGCTCCCAAGTGCAATCATCGATTCCATGATGCTGCCACCTCACTTTAACAAGTGGCATGACCTTCGTTCTTAGCACTTGCTCCCGTTGGTCCATGATCTCCACTGACCTTTCTTCTACCGTCATATCTTCTCGGATGTCAATGTCTTCATGTTGAATGACGTGAGAAGGATCATGAACGTACTTTCTAAGCATTGATACGTGAAATACATCATGTATTTGCGCGTATTGTGGTGGCAATGCTACTCGGTAGGCAGTCTCTCCGATCCGGCTCAAAACTTCGAAGGGACCAACGAATCTTGGGCTGAGCTTCCCCTTCTTTCCAAAACGAAACACACTCTTGGTTGGAGAGACCTTGATAAAAACCTTATCTCCAACCGCAAAAGTGAGTTCCCTACGCCGCTGATCGGCGTAGCTCTTCTGTCGACTCTGAGCAGTCAGTAGCTTCTTTCTGATCATGTGGACTTGCTCAGTATAATGCTGCAACACAATGGGCGAGTCCAAGGTTCGCTCACCCACTTCACCCCAATGGATTGGTGATCTACAGGGTCGTCCATACAAGGCTTCATACGGTGCCATCCCGATGCTAGCGTGGTGGCTATTATTATAAGCAAATTCAGCCAACGCTAGGTGGGAATCCCAATCACCTTTCCATTCCAGCATACAGGCTCTTAGCATATCTTCAAGAGTCTGTATGGTTCGTTCTGATTGCCCATCTGTTTGGGGATGGAATGTTGTACTGAACTTGAGTTTCGTCCCCAGGGCTCTCTGAAGCTGCTCCCAAAAGTGAGAGGTGAACTTCGGGTCACGATCGGATATGATCGAAATCGGCACTCCATGGAGTCTAACGATTTCTCGAATGTAGATCCCTGCCAATCGTTCAGTTGAGTATCGAGTGTTGATTGGCAGGAAGTGAGCAGACTTGGTGAGTCTGTCCACGATCACCCATATCGAATCGTGTTGTCTCTTGGATCGAGGCAATCCAACGATGAAATCCATCGTAATGCCTTCCCATTTCCATTCTGGAATCTCGATCCGTTGCATCTTTCCACCAGGGCGCTGATGTTCGATCTTAACTTGCTGGCAGATCAAACACTTCGAGACAAACGTAGCCACATCACGTTTCATACCCCTCCACCAGTACTTTCTCTGTAAATCTCTGAACATCTTCGTACCTCCAGGGTGAATGGTGTACTTGCTATTATGAGCCTCCTGGAGTACTTCCTGTCTTAGCTCAGGGTTATTTGGAACCCAAATTCTTTCTTCCATCCATATTCCTCCATCTTCTTTCAAATGGAAGAAAGTGTTATCTTTTTCAGCACGAGCTTTCAATTCCAAGTACTGGGGATCCTTGAACTGTTCGGCTACGATGCGATCGAGGAACTCAATGTGGATCGTCAAACATGACATTTGGATTCTACCTGAATCAGCCAAAAATGGCTTCCACTTGACGAAATCCTCCATCAACTTCCATTGTCCGGTTAGGCTGGCCAGAGTGCCAACAGTCTTACGACTAAGGGCATCTGCTACAACATTCGCCTTTCCAGGGTGATAGGAAAGCGTGAATTCATAGTCTTTGAGGAATTCCAGCCATCGCCGTTGCCGCATATTGAGTTCTTTTTGAGAAAAGAGGTATTTTAGGCTTTTATGGTCCGACATGACCTCAAATTTCTCTCCATACAGGTAGTGTCGCCAGATTTTAAGCGCGAACACTACCGCGGCAAGCTCCAAGTCGTGGGTTGGATAGTTTTTCTCATGGACCCTCAACTGTCGTGATGCATAGGCGATTACTTTGCCATGCTGCATCAACACACAACCCAGACCTGTTCCCGAGGCATCGGTATAAGCAACGAAGCCTCCCTGACCAGAAGGTAAGGTAAGGACAGGGGCAGTGGTAAGCCTCTGTTTGAGAACCTCAAAGCACTCCTTACACTGGTCAGTCCATTCAAACTTGACTCCCTTTTTAAGTAATTTCGTCATCGGTACGGCGATTCGGGAGAAGTCTTGTATGAACTTCCGATAATATCCGGCAAGTCCAAGGAAGCTACGGACCTCAGTGATATTTTCTGGCTGCTTCCAGTCCATCACAGCTTCCACCTTCGCAGGATCCACTGCGATTCCATCTTTTGAGATCACATGACCAAGGAACATCACTTTGTCTAGCCAGAATTCACATTTTGAAAACTTAGCATAGAGTTGGTTATCTTGAAGGGTTTTCAAGACGATTTTCAAGTGCTCCACGTGTTGTTCCTTGTTCTCAGAATATACGAGAATGTCATCAATAAAGACGATGACAAAGCTATCCAAATATGGTCTGAATATCCGGTTCATTAGATCCATAAAGGCAGCAGGCGCATTAGTGAGTCCGAAGGGCATTACTACGAACTCATAATGGCCGTATCTCGTTCTGAAGGTTGTCTTGGGTATATCCTCTTCCTTTACTCTGAGCTGATGGTACCCAGACCTGAGGTCGATCTTGGAGAACACCCTCGTTGTTTTGAGTTGATCGAATAAGTCCTCAATCCGAAGCAATGGGTACTTATTTTTAACAGTTGCCTGGTTAAGCATCCGATAATCGATGCATAACCGAAGGGATCCATCCTTCTTCTTTACAAATAGTACCGGGGCTCCCCACGGTGACACACTCGGTCGGATGAACCCTTGTTCCATCAATTCTTCCAACTGACACTTCAACTCACTGAGTTCAGCTGGCGCCATTCGATACGGGGCTTTGGATATCGGCGCTGTTCCAGGTAAGGATTGAATTCCAAATTCAACCTCACGAAGTGGCGGAAGTCCTGGCAATTCCTCAGGAAACACATCGGGAAACTCCCGCACCACTTCCAAACTCTCAAGGGGTTGGTCATTGGATTTTTCCACCGAGAGACTCAATAGGAAGGCCACACAACCCTTCCTAAGGTATTTTTGTACCTTAAGTGCTGATATGAGCCTTTTCTGTGGAACTGGTTTGGATAACCGGTACTCCATCTTAGGCAATCCGGGTCGAGATAGAATCACTCTGCCCTCGCGGCACAGAATCTTGGCATTATTCTGAGCCAACCAATTCATTCCCAGAATGACATCGTACTGTACCATATCGATCAGGATGGCGTCAGTAGGCAAGTGTTGCCCTGCTATCTCAATATCCAAATTTTTCACACACCGGATACATTTGGTGCGTGAACCCAACGGGTTATATACTTCGATCATTTTATCAATCGGTTGCACCGAAGCGTGGAGTTGTTCGGTGAAATCGTCAGAGATAAACGTATGAGTAGCACCATAATCAAACAAGACGTAAGCTGCATGTCCATTAACAGGTACGGTGCCTTCAATCAGGTCACCATTTTCGACTTGTTCAGTCGTTACAGCATATACACGACCTGCAGCAGGCCTTTGTTCTACTCTAGGTGGAGGTCGTTGAAACTGAGAACGTTGTGGTGCTGGTCGAGAGGGTCCGGCAGATCCGGCACTACTCCTCTGTTCATCTGCAGCCTTCTTGGCGCAATCCCTTATAAAGTGGCCCATCTTGCCACAATACAAGCACCCACCAATGTCACGAGGACATGGCTTTCCGGGGTGGTTCATACGACACCTTGGGCAGCTGAAGTTGGACTGCTGACCATTCGGAGTTGTGTTCTGTCTTGGCCTCACGACTTGTTGAGTGTTGTTCTCTCCTTGGAACTTCTTCTTTTGAAAGGGTTGTCGTGAACCCTGGCCACTTGGGAATGTCCTTTTACGATTCCCACCATTCACTATGGGCTTCTTTGCTATGATCACTTTAGATCGCGCCCAATCCTCTTGGATTTTTGAAGCTGCTGCTACCGCAGCCTGAAAAGTCGAAGGCATGCTTGTTATCACTCGAGATCGCAGCCCTTCGCGCAGACCATTCACATATTTGTCGGCCCTTTCTTGGTCTGTTTCGAACAATCGAGAGCAGTAGCGCTCTAGATTCTGAAATTTGGTGGTATAGTCCATTAGACTCATACCGCCCTGTTTCAACTCCAGAAACTCCATCTTTTTCTTGTTTCTGGAATGCAACGGGAAGTAGTTATCCATAAAAGTCCTCCGAAAGTCAGTCCAAGGAATGACTTCGACTTGTGAGAACTGGATAAGTTTAGTGGTATCCCACCACTTTCGTGCATTATCTTTTAATCGATACGTGCCAAAGTTGGTCTTCTTCTCTTCTGGTACTCCCAGTACTGAGAAGGCACGTTCTGTCTCTTCGATCCAACTCTCCGCGAGCTCAGGATCGGCTCTGCCAATGAAAACTGGCGGGTCAAGCTTGAGGAACTTCTCATAAGTCACTCCTCCCAGGTGCTCGTTTCGTGGTGCGACTGGTTCTGGCCTCGTTTCACGGATGGCGGTAACCAGGTTGTTGAGTGTCTCCAACAAGAATCCTTGCGTATGGGACTCCTCGCTTGGTATGGTTCTCCTCGTCGTAGGAGCCATTTATCTATGCACACACAAGCACTTGTTTTTAGTTTCTCGATGTATATGAGGAAGTAAAAAGCTTTATTTACTTAATATACATCATATTTACACAAGCATCGCCTTAAACAAAACGTCATGCCGCACTGGCAGACTTTAGGCGTTGAGAAACTATATACATGAGTCTACTGACTCCAAAACATCACCAGTCTCTTTAAGACTTGGATTTCTTTGATGAAGACGAACTCCAAAAGGTCCATCTATTGCCACATGGCCTTGGTGCAGGTACTACTAGCTTTGGCTTGGGCGGCACTTCCGCACTAGCAAGCGAATACTGGGGATATATGAGAGACTCCAGTCCACTTTCCCAGTCAGCAAGATCAAGACTCTGGGAGTCTGGAATAATGATTGACGAACAGAAAGAATCCCCTCTTTTGTTCCTGCCATTTACGCTCGGCATATGTGATGCCGGATGGTAGCTTGACGAGTGATAGACTTCTGCAGGGAAGTTCAAATCAAAATCCCTCAGCCTTGGTAATTCATCAAAAGATGTTGGGGTATGGTTGCTCCCAACACTAGAGTGATGCGGTCCACTGACACGCGAAGTCTCATCCCTGAGACCCTTTGAAGCCCGCCGACCCATATCGGCGGTATATTTCCTTTGGCATTCGTTGGCAGAATGCCCATCTTCGCCACAATATTGGCACTCTTGGACTTCATACGGGCATATCCACTCATCGTGCATGACCTTGCAACGATAGCAATATCCACGCGAGTCATGAGTTGCCATCTATACAAAGATGCACCCAGATCAGAACAAAAGTATAAAAACATATACTTACAGTGCGATATCGGGACCATGACGGATCTTGAACCAGGTTTCTCAGACTCATGCTCTGATACCAATTCTGTAACGCCCCGGATTTCCAAAACAAAGCTAAGTTAAAATTTTCATGAATTTCTTTTTTTTTCTTCTTTGCAGCGGAACTTAGAAAAGCTTTTAGCAGCGGAATCAGACGATAATGAGTCGTCAGTTTTAGAAAACTCTGAGCACGTTGCAGGTATGTGGCCAAGCAACTCATTGACCACCAAAGTGTTCCATTTTATCGAAAACATATGTTTATTACAACACTACTGCTTAGGAGAGTAGTGTAGGTTCAATAAAAAGGAAGCAGTACAACTCTGTCTAGAGAAACCCTGGAACTCGATGCCGCCTTGCTCCGCATATCGCCACGCAGGTCCAACACCTGAAATCCCCATAAAACGGGGTCAGAACCACTGATGGTCTGGTAAGCATGCAATCATGTAACCATTCAACTCAAGCACGATAATGACCACTCAGGGTCGCAATGCGCAATAACGACGCTCAAGCCTCCAAGACTTAGCGTATATCGCAGGAGCCTCCTCAGGGCTATGAGTTGAACATCCGCTCGAGTCTTCATGACTTAGAGCAAGCCTTTTCAGGGTTGTGATTTGAATAGCCGCATAAGTCTCCACGACTTAGCCATGACCTCTTCCGGGTCTCAAAGTGATGTCTAGCTCAAGTCTTCATACTTGGCACATCCGTATCCCACGCATCTAAGGACAACTCCTCGAGCTTCGCTTAGTCGTGCGGATACAACACGGGTCTTTGCCCAGTCGGTCCAGTAGTATACCGAACATGACACCTTCACAAAGGTTATGCAGGACTGACTCAACACGTCATCCACTCATACATTCAAAGCATCGCTGTAACTAGAACTAATGCATTGTTTGATAATTAACCGCTCCCGCCTTTGGTACGCAGGTAGAGCTATTGTCCGGGCATCAATGCGACGTTCTGGGGGTTGATTATTCTATGTATTTTAGATACCCCAGAGGCCTGTTGACCCTATCCATAGTAGGGCAGTGTGTTTCAACTGGGAGAATCCTACTAGGCCCATATTCGGATGCATCCTCTACTTGCAGTAGTTGGGTTCAATCCTTAGATCTTAAGGATAACCACGACCCCAAAACCCATGAGTGACTGAGGCCATCGTGGACTCTATCAGGTCCAAAGTAAAATACATGTCACTCAAGGCTGTACCATCACTGTCATTCCACAGTGAGCATAATTCCTGAAGGGGTCTGCCAGTCTTACAATTACTTGGACAGAATCTGCATGCCATTTAGGCAGCCCGTGCTTTCAGCACTACGGGAGTATGTACCCGACCCCATTCAGTCTTCCCCAACACAGTCATTACTGAGGGGGTACCCCTAACACGATCTTCAACCGCGGGGTATGTGCGACCTTAAGTCTTATTCATATGCATGCAGAACACCGCTCTTTGGCACTTCGGCCACCACGAACATCACACCTCTTTGGGTGGAAACAACACACTCTGGCTCTTCGGCCCTTACGAGTCTGGTTGTGTAACCGTTCTCAATGAGCATGCATATGAATCGATCTAAATAGATCGGCTACTCGGCGTATTTTTACGCAACGAGTCCAAACCTAGCCAAGGCGCAACCTCTACTCCGGCTCAGCGGCCCTTATGAGCAAGGTGCCCTTGCAGGCACAAGGATACGAGCCGATCTGGCATCGTTCCATCAACGGACATCATTATGCCGTTCCATTGGTTCCGGCAGCTCTTCTGCCAACCATTTCGTCAGCACCTCCCCTGCTCTACCGGCAGTGGTGCGACGAACCCTTCTACGTTGTAGAGGGCAAACCATGAACTGGGTAGCACTCTGCTATATGTCAGAGTATCCTGCTACGTTCTTTCTGAGCTATTCTTAGCTTCTTCAGAAATTTCAGCAGCACTTCCTCTCTTTTACGGAGAAAGCGTGCGTTTCTTTTATCCATTTCAGCGGCATCTCCCCTCTTTGGTAGGAAATCGCCACGCTTAATTCGGGAAATGGATGCGCACCGTTGTGCGTACTTTGCATCCATCAAGGTTGCAGGAACCCTTGGCCATAGCCAGGCCATACGAAATTGACTTAGTCATTACGTAAAGAGCATTTTGCCAAAAACCGAAGCCTTTCCAATAGGGGCTTCATTCGTCAAGCAGAATCTTGAACGAGGAGCGGTCAAGGAATCGCATGGGCGATTTGGAGTTTGATCTCCATTTGAACGCTCATTTATGCGCTATATATGTAGTATAAGCAGAAGCCTGTGCTTTATACAGCGGCGGCGTAAAGAAATGCATATACTATTGTTCAGGGTGTGTAACTGAACGAAATATTCTACATATATAACAAAGCAGAAGCCTTGGCATCGTTCGACGCGACGGCGTAAGTAAATACATTGCAGAAAGCAGGAGCCTTGGCATCGTTCGACGCGACGGCGTAAGTAAATGCATAATCGGAAGTGCAGTAATCGGAAGTGCAGAAAACAGGGAGCCTTGGCATCATACGACGCGACGGCAAAGGTAAATTACATAGCCTGTGCGATATAAGACGCGTCGGCAGAATCAGCAGATATACACCTAGATCCGCATCCAACGATAGTTACGAGGCGAGCGGGTGAACACCGAAGTGTCCTAAAGGGCTCAACCAAGAACTAAAGCGAGATACCATTTTGAAGAACGCAAATACTGCGTGTTTGAACATAGATATATCCGACGATAGTTACGAGACGAGCGGGTGAACACCGAAGTGTCCAAAAAGGGCTCAATCAAGAACTAAAGCAAGATACTACTTCAGAAAGTATATTCTATATACAAACAGTCAAATACTTGAGAGAGATGGATCAACGAAGCGAACTTACTTCAAATCGTGGAAGAAACGGCTCCGGGTTGCTTCTTTGGCTTCGAGCCTTCCTTCGAGAGGTCAGACTAAGTCAGATGAAACTGACTTAGTTGAGAAAGAGGTAGAGTAGGTCAAGCTACTCAACCTAAGTGGTTTGAACCAAACAGGGTTCGATCCAAGTCAACTGGGTTCAGCAGGTTCGAACTCAGCTCAAGTAGGCTAAGTCTGGGTTCAGAAATCCAAACCGGAATCTGGACCAAAAAGGACTTTGACTTTGACTTTAAACCCAACTAGGTTCAAGTCAAGTCGACTGGGTTTGGACCAGGTCAAGTGGGTTCAGACCCAGGTCAGGTGGGTTAGGACCAGGTCAGGCAGGCTCAGGCTAAGTCAGGCAGGCTCAGACCAGGTCAGGTGGGCTCAGGTGGGCTAGGCTAGGTAGGGGAGGTTTAGGAGAGAGAGAGAAGGCAAGAGAGAGATGGGGGGTCGATTTTTATGAGAAGAGAGAGAGTGGGGAGGGCTATTTATAGCCCAAGCCCACCTCCTCTTGGATTTTCTCATGCCCCTTCTACCCCCTTGGCTTCTTTTTAATTCCAAGAGGTTCCTTGGTGTGGGGCCCACTTGGATATTCCATGGGATATTTTTGTGGGTCCCACCAGATATTTTCTGAGGAATATTTCTGTGGGTCCCACCAATATTTCCGTGGGTCCCGCAAGAATTTCGGGTTTCCGGCGATTTTTTCCGAAAAATTCTGAGTACGCCATTTTCTTCGTATTGACGTAACTAAGAAAGTTGGCTCGTAGGAATCCTTTGATTTTATTCAGGTAGGAAGTTATGGCTTCCAGAGTGTTTGAGCATATATTCGTGATTCGACGAATATCCTAAGTATAACTGGCTCGCAGGAATTGATTCGTTTTGCATTCTGAGAAGAAATGCTATTTTTACCGGTAAATGCCTCATGAATTTTATTCAGATATTTTCTGAAAAATTGCGGGTCTTACACCGTTCGATCCCGAAACGCGGCCAGATCAAAGCCGCGATCACATCCATCTTGATTCACTCCCTTGCTTCTCTCTTCACTGGCCGGCACTCGGACCCGTCGACCCACCTCTGCTGAAGCTCTATTTCAGAATCACAGGCCAATTTATTCGGCTTGTGGTATTATGGATCTGATCTCACAGAGATCCGACCCAAAGCACATCCATCTCTCTCTCTCTCTCTCTGACAAGTTAGTGGGATTTCTTTTTTCCAAATTTGCCACTACATATTGGCCGAAATGGCCAGGGAACTGTATTTTATTGTCCATCAACCACTAGTATTTTTTGCGTTGGTTGATAGGAAGACTAACGAGGTCACTTTTGTAATTTTTGCATGATGAGTGGAAAACTATGTTGCAATTCATTGGAGTTACCTTAAGAGTAAACGCAAAAATCAAGCCTAACACACAAGAGTACAAATTCAGGGACATTTTAGAAATTAAACATAAAAGAGAAAAAATATTTTGGTGAACAGAAAGAATGCTTTTGCAGCGGGAAGCAACAACTCTGAACTTGACAAATAATAGACACTCTTTCATGAATAATATAAAGATAAAGCTAGCTTCCACGTGCTGCCACATCTACAAAGTCTTGGTGTTCTGTATCAAATATTGTACAAAAAGGCAGAAGCGGTTTAACACAACTGTTTTTGGAAAAGATTTTGTTTCGGACAGTGACGCCACATATGCAAAAGCTTTGGTCGTGAGGTCACTTTTTATGTGGCGGAGCTGCATCCTTAGCATGTTCCACTACGGCTGACCATCCATCTCATCATTTTTTTTAGATGGAAACCACGCTCATCTTGAGAAATACTTAGATGGATGGCTGTAAGGCAGGGACATCATCACACACACACACACACACACACACACACATATATATATATATATATATATATGTATATGGGTGGCAAAATCAGACACGACCCGCCAACCTGCTTCTTAGCCGGGTTCGGGTTTGGCTTACATGGGTTCGTGTCGTAAACAGGTCGACCCGCCTAACCCATTTATTAAACGGGCCGGGTTCGTGTTAGGGGTATGCCAACCCGGCTGACCCGTTTAATAAACGGGTTAGGCGGGTGGGTCAACCCATTTACCCGAACCCGACCCACCAACCCGTTTACCCAACTCGACTCGCCTGCCAACCCGTTTACCTAAACCCGCCCTGCCAACCCATTTACCTAAACCCGCCCCGCCAACCCGTTTACCCGACCCCGACCCCCCCGCTAACCCGCCAACCTGTTTACCCAACCAGACCCGTTTATCAAACGGGTTAACCGTGTTGTGTCGGGTTACCCGTTTAATAAATGGGTTGGGTTCGTGTTTGCCACAACCGCCCCGTTTAATAAATGGGTCGGGTTCGTGTTGAGGTATGCTAACCCGCCAACCCGACCCGATTGCCTCCCCTATCTATATATACACACGAGTAAATATTGTCTACCAACAAGTAGAAATCACATCTTAATTCAAAAGATTTTTTACTTTTTGTAGATCAAATATTAGGGATATGATTTACATGGTTTGTTCAGTAAGAAACTTGTTTTGAATCATGTGATTATGACAAGTAATTAGGTTTTTAAAGGAGTCCAAAAATCAGTCAAGTATACTACAATGTGCTAAAACTTCATAACTCAAAAGATCACATTTTTACATGAGAAAAGCATGATCCAAGGCTTGATCCCTAGCAAACAAACCATGCTAAACACATCTACGTGGTTAGATTGAGTGGATACAACTTGCACCTATGATTTCTAGCTCATTAGTTTTGTACCTCAGTTAGTAGCCAATACCTTATATATAATATATTATGTTCAGGTCATAAAATTCTCATTCAAACTACGTAAAATAGACCTGGCAAGCTGAATATAAACAATTGGTACTTGGCTCCACACTACTTGTATAAGCTCGTTAGGTATTAAAAATATATATTTTAAATATATTTTACACATTTTTTATAAGTATTTTTTGTAATTTTATTTCTTCTAGCTCTAAACATATGTATTTTTTCTATAAACAAGCCAACATAAACTTGGTTGGTTTAACTCATGTTAATTATGAGCTTGAACTCAGCTTGAATCATCACAAGAATGAGCCAAGCTTGAACACTTCAAGCTCGGCTCGTTCAACTCATTTATCAGCCTTAACCAGTATTTTAGCCCCTAGGGGTTTGGCGTACATAGTAGAAGTTAAGAGAGGGGCCTTGGCTACTAGATGGGCGGTTAGGGTTCCATTATCAAGGGTGTCCAACCTTCGCACATAAGAAAGGGCAAAGGCATTATGACCCTAGCTTTTACCAAAGCAAGTGGCTCCTACATTATGACCTTTTTGGTGAAGCAAGTGGCATAGCTAGCACCTATGATTAGGTCTTTGTTCCCAGTTGTGGTTTTCTTGATCCTCATGAAAAAAAATAGAACCCTTATTTTTAACATAACATTTTTGCTAATATTGTTTTGGAATAACATGGGCTACCCTCGTGGGTAAGGAACCCTCTAGTTGGAACTCACAGGAAAAAGTTTTTTTTTACCAGATTTCACCTCATGAATGTGACTAGATTCGACCTGATTGATGGCATGGTTAAAATAGTAGGAATTCACCTTTGGATCATAATTTTTTGACATAAAAATATGTTTTCTTGAGGTTTAAAATTTTGGTAATTTATAGGCCATTAATGTTTCAACCCTCGTAAAATCTGACATATATGTCAGAAAAACATGTTCGATCCAAAGCCCAGCTTTTACTAAACTTAATATGCAGACCACATCTAAAGGCCAGATGTGCAAAAGAAATTAAAGAAAATATTACATTTTTTCACTAAGGGTTCCTTACCCAAAGGTAGCAAACATTACCCCAATTATTTTTATCCCTTAGACAATGGACATATACACTTGTTCCTTAACACGACCCTCAATGGGTAATAAGCTACTATAAATTTATTTTCCAACAGAATTTTCACCCAAAGCCACTCCATAATTTTTACCTTCATCTTAAAGGTTTAAATCGTCTGCTTGGTATTTTTTTTTTTTTGGATAGGCAAGCTGGGGTTAGGCAAACCCCCCTACCAGTTTATTAAAAATCAAATAACCACAAATACATTTTATTTTTGTTGTATCAGAGGGTGGCCTGCTTGTTATTTCCTTCACTTGAACTGCATTTTTCTCACATGGCGCCCTCAGTGCAATCTATTTGATTGAATCCAAAGGCTCAATAAATTGAACATTTTCATTTCAGTTGAAATGCAGATGAGGTAATCCGTAGTGATTCACTGAATATCAATTTTCAAACAGAAATTAAAGTCGAAAAGTTTCTAGCTCATGACAAGCTGGAGATAGATGATCTCAGGCTTCAGCTCATGACAAACAGAAATAAACCTTAACAGAGTTCACCAGACAGGAACTTAATAGCCGACCATCCATGTCACAAGGACCCTCCAATTTACTACCGTGCCGTGTCCCCTTACGCACTACTCTTAACAAGAAATTACATAAAAACAGAGTGTCCTGTGTCCTTTTAGGCGTGTCTAAGTGACATACCTTGCCATCTTCGAGGTGATCACTTGACAAGCTGGCGATTAGATCCTTGAGTTGTCTCTACCAAAAACGAAAGTGGTAGCCCAGTTGACAGCTACATAAAACCTATTCCTCCAGCTCAGAACACGTGTCAAGTAGGCAGACCGCCAAATCAGCCAACTCACAAAGCCTGCAAGAGATATGCCCTTCGCGTCCTGCAGAATGGACGCCAAAAAATCAAGACAGGAGTTTCATTGAGGTTAAGGCAAGGAAACAAGAGTGCACATTAATCTTGTGTGCATTTTAATTTATTTCAGGTCAGCACAGAGTTTGTAATAAATCACACTGGACAGTACAAGGTGGAACCACACCACGCCCATATCGATCATGGCGATGCATCCGGATCAGAGGTGGTCTAGATATTCACATTTGCTTGAGCAGGATCTTGGTCCTGAAGCCTTCTGCCAATCAATAGATCTGATAATAACACTGGCACTTCCACTTAAAACTAATTATGTTGCAACCAAAAAACTGCAACTCAGTGGAACTAATATGGTCACCGAGAATCAAGTAAAAAAAATATCTCCTTTACCAGAAAATTCACCATATTTAGATGGTCCCTTTCATTCTTAATCTAGAGTAAAGGTCGCATAAACTCTCACATGGACTTCACCAACATTACTCATGCCATCTATTAGACATCATGACAATCAGTTCTGGCTTAACAAACCAGGTACAAGTTGACCATAGCAGACTAACTGACTGTCCCTTAAAAGTAAACGTCAACATACTGAACTACTGACCATAGAAAACCATCTAGCATGTGAAGCAACCGATGCTTGGATACTTGAAACCATACTACATATTGAGGGGAGAAAATTATTAATAGAAGCGGAATCAATACCTTGCTCTGGCGCAAATCAACCAATGCTTTGTATCGTCCAACAGAAGCCATGCTACCTATGTGCTTGTAAACAAAAGGATCACCAAGAGGAACATCTTTGGCAGAGAATGCTTTCCCCCCATGATGCTTCCCAATTCTATTCAACAACCCAACAAGATATTTTCCCTCCCTCTCTGCAACCTGACCGATACAAGTGTCAAAACATGTTCAAATAAACAAGAATTATAACCAACATTTTCATATTTTAGAACTTGCAGAGTGGATAAAGATGAAAATCTTGTGCAACCAAGTTTCTTTTCTTCTTTCCACGTTTGGGTTTCATAATTGGACATTGGACCCATTTTGGCTACGCAATATTGGCACTTTAGACGGACTAAAATCTCAGCTCTAGACATGAAAAAAGTCTCAAGTCTAAAGCAGACTCAATTGACACCCTCAATCAAGAAAATTGACCCAAAATCTTGATTGAATGCCAAGATAGCCTTAAGAAGCTTTAGGCTGAGTTATGAGTCCTTGGTATATGCATGTCAAGCAGGCTCTTGGCCTACTTCTTTATTCTCTAAACACCAGAAGACACTAACAAATGCCAACCTGTGCCAAAGCTGGAAGAGTTGGCTTTCCTGTTTGTTCAACAAAACCAGCACAATCACCAAGTGCAAACATGTCTTCAACTGAAGGAATTCTCAACCATTCATCAACACCAATCCTTCAAGCAAACAAAATTACATCAAACACATAACTGAAATGCAGATTGATCACATTGCAACATTCAGAAATATAGTACTGAGTAGAAACATTTGTGACCAACCTTCCTCCAGGAGCTTTGGGAAGATCAAGAGATTTTACAAATGGTGATGGACCCACTCCAGTGGACCACACGAGTAGTCCGTAAGGAACCTCAGTGCCATCACTAAGAACCATTTTCTTTGGCTGCACTTCTTTGACAACCCCATGAACAAAGTGAAGACCATACTGAATTATAACATTTACATGTCAGAATTTCACTTGACAGTACAAATAATGCACGTGGCCACATAATGACAAATGCTGCACGTTACCTTTGTCAAGTGCCTGATTGCATATTGCCTTAGTCCCACATCAAATGATGACAAGATTTCATTTGCCTACTCATTAGGAGAGCAAACCATCAGATGTGGTGAATAACAGAAATTCCAGATGATCACAACAGACATAAGGAATAAACTGTTCCACTATTAAGTTAATTACCTCTATGAGGGTGACATGAATGTAATCTTTCACATGAGCATATCGTTCATGCACATCCCTCATAATGAAGTCACTCAGTTCACCAATAAACTCTACCCCTGTAGGGCCACCACCAACAACAACACAATGCAGAAGGCGCCTCCTTTCCTCATCGGATAGCCCTGCCATCTTAAGATCAGTTTCAAACTTATACATTAAAAATGCTACATATATCCAAGCACAACTGTAATAGTACTAAAAGATCAGAATCTTACAACTCTGAACAAAAGAATAGGCAAAGCTTTAAAATGCTGTAGACAAGGAGCACCAAACACGAATAAAGAACAACTAAATCTTTAAAATGTTGTAGACAAGAAGCACCAAACATGAATAAGAAAATGACTAGCTGAATCCTACAAATTGGTACATTTTCTCTCCATCATCACTCTCCAATGATCCAAACATGTTATGATTGATCAATTTGCAGATATAATGCATCATGTATCAATCCCCAACATGTACTGGCCTAGGCACCATTGCAAGATCGCCAGACTAGGAAGCGGAAGCGGGAAACAATATGGGAAGCGGAAGCGAGAAGCGATGCATTTTAAAATGTATAGGAAGCAGTAAGCAATGAATAAAAAAAAATATAAGAATTGAATGAGAATCGAAATAGAACGCAAATAAAAACTAAAATAAAAGTAACTATTCTTAAATTTCATGACTTTTTAGTATAAGAATTAATTTTTTAAGAAAATCTAAAAAATGACGACTGCCAACTTAGAGAAAACACATGAAAGTGAGTGAGAAGCGTAAGAGGAAACACATAAAAAAACATGAAAAATAGAGTAAGAGAACATATAACAAGAATATATGAAGCGTGTGGAAAGCATAGAAGAAGTTCTCATCAAGTTTCGGAAGCGAAGAGTATCGCACTTCCAAAGCGAGTTTCGGGGAAGCAGGCTTTCCACCTATCTAAGAAGCTTCCGGTAACTCTGATCCATTATTGCACCCACACCCACAGACCTGACAGAGCCATTACCAGGACTCCATACGAGCTGAACTCTGGTTGTTTGAGTTCAGTTCATTAGCTCTTGAGCTTGGGCTCAAGTAGGCTTGAGTTATAAACTTGACTGAGTTTGGCTCAAG
This sequence comes from Nuphar pumila, assembly GCF_984573655.1. Taxonomy (NCBI): domain Eukaryota; kingdom Viridiplantae; phylum Streptophyta; class Magnoliopsida; order Nymphaeales; family Nymphaeaceae; genus Nuphar; species Nuphar pumila. Next base: position 37,099,960 of record NC_143254.1, read on the forward strand.
CTCAAATAGCTTAATTTTGGCTCCACCGAGCTTGTTAGCAGATTCCCCCTTTTCTTGAAACAATAGTAAAAACCAGTGATACGATGACATTGAAAAAGTGTGTAAGGTAAAAAACAACACATTGTAGCTCAACCCAGGAAGGTACTCAACAAAGGGTTAAAGTGATGCACAAACACATTCACAGGTGGCAATGTAGGATTGCAAAAGGTTTTTTTTCCATACTGACTATGCAGTCAGACATGTTTTTAGATTAAAGTCCAATAAATGGTAATGATTGGATTTAGACAGTATAAGAGGCATGACACACATAAGAATATAGTGTTTATAAGCTTATCACAAGAGTCTCACTAAGAGTTTCAGTTTGGATCTTTCACAAGAAGAGATCAGTTCTAAGCTTGAGTTCAGTTTATTAATCGACAAACAAACTTGAACCAAGCTTCTAACAAGTTAAACTTGAATGGTCAATGACCTACTTGGTTAGTCCACCACTCTTAGCTCACATTGTCAAAGCCCAAATAGTTGGAATACTCCTATAGATCTGGTACCCAAGCATTTAATGAAAATGAGACAGAGCAATACTCATGAAGTCCACCCATTTTTGGTTGTCATCTAAGTCACACGGACTCGGCTATAAGGTCGATGCACCCGCATCGACACGGGTGTGGCTTCGGACATGGGGCGGACATGGTGAACCAAGTGTCAGACTCGGTCAATGCACCGGGACCGAGTCTGTCCATATTTTGGACTCTGTCAACTTTGACCGAGTCTATTTTTGTCCATTTTTAGGGCAAAAGACGTATAAAAGCGAAAAAAAATTGATCTTTTTATATATTTTTTAAAATATATATAGCCAAGTCTTATTATTGTTATATATATATATATATAGCTGTGTCTCTTAATGGGCACAACTTTGACCGAGTCTTATTATTGTTATATATATATTTAAAAATATATATATATATATATATTTAAATATATATATATATATATATATATATTTAAAAATATATATACATATATATATAGCCATGTTTCCGTGTCCAAAATTTTTGAAATTGCTCCACACCCGTACCCGCACCCATGTGACATAGGTTGTCATGTTTATAGCCTGAAGCCATTAAGGCATATAGTCAAGTTTTCAAGGGGAATTTAATTGGTTATGCAACTGTAAACAGCAGCTGCAACTGTAGAGGTTGGTGAAAAAGCAAAAAGAAAAAAAGAACACCAAATGAGACAGAAATACTCATGGAGTCACCGAATTTTGGTTGTCATGTTTATGACCTGAAGGCATTAAGGCATATAGCCAAGTTTTCAAGGGGACTTTAATTGGTTATGCATCAGTAAACAGCAGAGGTTGGTGAAAAAGCAAAAAAAAAAAAAAGAGAGAAAAAGAACACTAAGGGTCAAGAGCATATATATATATATATGAGAGAGAGAGTCCTCATCTGCATATCAAGCAATTCAACAGTTTGAATTATATTGACACTTACCAAAGGAGTCTAATGGAATTAGAAGTTGGTTGAAAGCATAAAACTGTCTACACTCTTTTACAAAGAAGTAGGACAATGAAACTACTCAACCCAACATCAAGTAGATAAAAACAAGCACTTGGTATTGTATCCAGATATCTTATTTTTACTTTGCGCCCATATCCATCGAAATCATTGTCGTTACAGGTATGTCCTGTACGAATGCTTTGACTGATAGGGAAATTTGGTGCTTACATACAAGAAATCAGTCCCGCACATGAACAAACTTTGAGCATTTACCGCTGAAGAGGATTACTATCCAAAGACGACCTTTTTATCCAAGATATGGATATACCATGTTAAAAAAAAATGCAGAACCTTGGAAGAAGGCTGATGGACCAATCCATAAACAGGACAAACATGGTGATGTACCTAGATTTGGAATCCTCCGAAGGCTGGGTATGAATGTTATACAGTATATGCATGAATGTTCCAATCTCCAAGACTGAAATTAGAAGTTAATTCATTTACTGGCATCAGAAGTTTTATCATTATCTGTTACAAATGTCATCGATTGTAAGGTAAATATCAGCAAAAATTTTATCAATTACAAGGAAAAGCACGCAATCACAAAATAAGTATCTACATAACATCTGAATTTGATAACAAAAAAACAGATTTCAGTTCAAGTAATACCATCTCATTTATTAAAGCATATGATTAAAATAGGCACCACGCACCAGGGTTCTCAGAGAGCATCAGGTTCAAAAGAAGCTTCCTTCTTATCTCTTGTGCATGGTGTACTTCACGAAGAAAAATTGCATGTTCTTTTACCCCACTGATATTGAAAGTCAGAGGCTCAGACCCAGAAGCAATAACCAGCTTATCATATGCAACTTTGAATTTGTATGGCCCATGCGACAACTCATCACCATTTACAGTTTCACAATAGACCTAATTGAAAACGGATAAAAATTCACACAGATCGTCAGACACAAAAGGTAAATTATGAGCTCCAAGAATAGGAGAGGAAACAGACAATTTTGGCATACATGGAAGTGCTCCATGACTTACACCTTTTAGACCCTATTCTAAACTTACTTTAGTTTAATACAAGGAATTTAAAAATACTTCAAAAGCTTTTACCACATGTAAAACAAATCATCATTCAAGTATTCTGTGAAGCTCATTCCACAAAGCACTTGCATTCGTTATGAACATTGAATACACAAATCATTGCTTCCTGCACAATCTAATAGTACAGATTCTCTGTGATAATGGCCCAATAATTTTTTTAATGCTTGTTAGGTAATGTCCCCAAGTTCATAAGGTCAACTACTAGAAATTTATGACAAAAGGACAAATTCTAAAACAGAGACGAGATGGCATAACAAGACAAGAAAGACCACTTACTTCATGCTTGTCTGCATTTAAACCAGTGCATTTTGCCAGAAAGAAATGTGAATTTGGAGCTTTTGCCAGTGCAGATTGTATCCGGGTAACTGGTTCAACAACTGACCTAAATTCAAGTGTACCAACACAAGTGGAAGCAAGGAGAGGCGTAAAGACCATGTGATTCCTAGGTGATATACAGACCACATCGTATATCTTTGTATTTACTCCTTTAAGAAATCGGCAGCCAGCCCATCCAGAACCCAGAACTACAATCCGTGGTTTCTCATCAGGCTTTGTTTGTCTCAGACCAGGTAAGTTAAGATCATCATCATCTGCATCTGCGTGCCCAAAATCTTTGTGAACAGAATGGTCTACTACTTTCTCTACACAAGGAAATTTGTACTGGGGTGATTTACTAATTCCCCTCTTCTGAGTTTTAGTCTGATTAATTGGACTTTCTCCAGTGAGTTGGCTGCTTAGAAAAGACTTCAGTTTGCTGCCTTCATTCACATCTCCAACATATGAGTGGCTATGGCAAATACTCTGCTGGAGAATATGATTATCCAAAACCTTCCCTCGACCAAAATTATAACTAATTGACTGTCTCAAAATGTTTCTTGCAAACCTTGACCATGCCATTGTACATAACAGATCCCAAAAGTCCAATTATTTTTACCTTTTTACAATACACAAAATAGAAATCTACAAGTTCAGATATTGATTTCTAATGCAAAAAATGTTTTTCAGATAGTCCTCTTCTCAAGCTCTACAGGGCAGATGGACCGCCAGCATCTAAAAAATTTTGAGCTCTCTACTATTCATCCTGCATGGAAGCACAAGAATGCACTTAAGAAGAGTCCTATAAAAAACAGGAAATCCAGAAATGTACCACCAACAAAAGTTAAATTTGAATGAGTATTTTCTTGTAAACACCAATTTCCCTTTTACCAAAAACACCCTAAAAGGAATCAGAAAAATAGTGGCAAGGACCAGCAGACTTTGGAGGAACCCAAAATAGTTAAATCTAGTTACTCAGAGGGATCTCTTACAATAAGACGTGCTTAAAAGAACAAATATTGATTTGTTATTCATTCCAGTTCACTAAATTGAGCAACCTCATTGAAAGGAAAAGCCTCAGATGCGATGTCACACGGACTCTTCTAACAGGGACCGCACCAGCGTCTCACCCGCGGGTGCCACACTTGGACACACCTTCCTTTGTGTTAGGTGAAGTCAATCACATCGTGGTCCATTTTTATCCAAAAGTAAATTCAGTTAACCCTAATCAAGTTTATTTTTATCTACAATATATATATATATATATATATATATATATATATATATATATATATATATATATATATATATATATATATATATATATATATATATATATATATATATATATATATATATATATATATATATATATATATATATATACTCCCCACACCCCGCACCCAAGTTTTTTTAAAGTGCCGCATCCGCACCCATACCTGCACCCACACTTATGTGACATAGCTCAGATGCTACTTAGCAATTTGAAAGTAATTCATATAACTCGAAGAGATATTTATTCAATTACTTAAATTCCAATCAGCCAATGTATGACCAAAGTGTCAAAACTGTAACACACACATGATCAGGAAGAAGATGAAGATGATAATAATTATAGTAATAATGATAGAAAAAAAGATTGAATAGAGGAACTCCTGAGCATTTGGTGATCTCAGATATGTCTACTTGAGTGACTCACTATTTTGATGAATCATTAAGATTCTATAAATACTTACTTGAAATCTCAAGTATCAGATTCTTTTGTAAAAAGACCACACTAAATGAAATATGAATTGACCATGATATATCTGACACATGGGTAATATCCTAAAAAAAGGATGCAAATTTGTGCCTGCTACTTAGTATCGCAATCAGTATGAAAAAGCATCTGAAAGGATGAATTGCTCCATGCTGAACTAAGGTAAAAGGACATATATGTTTGGAACAAATTTCATTTTGAGAGATTTGAAAAAGTTATCTCATTGAAAGGCTCTATACACAAAGGCAGTTAATTTTTTTTTTAAAAGTCCAGTCCTAGCCCAGCCCAGTCCTAGCCCAGTCCTATGGATCCACGAATGGTTTTGGAGTTGCAGCGCCGCTTCCAGGGCACAGGTGTTGCTAATCAGTTGAAGGTATGCACATTTCACATAATATGTGGTTATATAAATTTTGGTGATTGCACTCTTGGTGTCTCTTTCTCAAGGCTTTGTGTCGGTGGCCTTTAACAAGGATGAATTTGATGTTCAGGATTTATTTTTTGTTCTACTTTAGTCATATCCATTCTTTGTCCCCTATTGTATGCTCTTGCTGGGCAGTGGGGCCTATATTTGTAACAAGAGAGATGATTTCTGCTTCCGCTCCTAACATACCTGAGGAAGCATCAATCTTGTGCACAAGTTGAAAAATGCAATGTTAGTTCTCATACATTTACGCTCACGTGTTATAAAACAAGCAGATTAAATATGCTATCTTAGCTTGTTTGGATGTGAGTGAAGGCAATGTTGTTGAAATGTAATTAGTTTCTCATCTATTTAGTGGTTCATCTTGCGTGAGCCTAGAATTTTCATAAGCGGTTCAATCATAGTCACAGATATTGACGATATTTTCAAAATATCACGATATTATTGCTGCAAATTCAGCAAACGATAATTAGGTAAAATATCGCCAATTTGATAATATCGCAATATTATCATGAGAATATTGTGATATTCTAGTGATATTATCAATTAGTTTTATTGTATTTATTTAGTTTTTGCATTTTAAATATGTTTTTCTTTTTTCTTTTACATTTTTGCTTGTTTCTTTTATTATTTATGTATTTTTTTGTCTAAACATGATGTTTTCTTACTTATTTTTGTTATTTTTTATATTTTCATGTCTCGAGATTTTCCTGAGATTTATCACCAAACATGTAATATCACAAGAAATAGCCTTGCCGATACCAATATTTGCCACTAAGGATTCAATTGAATATTTGGCACAAGCACAACCCTAACCGGCCATTTTTATTAATAATTGTAGCAATTTTTTATTTTATCTCAAATTTTTTTTTCCGGGGGCGCTGCCCCCGAACCCCCGACTATCACACAAAATTTCTTTTTTTGCTACACCCCTGTTTGCACCCCCCCCCCCCCACATGAATCCTAGCTACGCCCCTGTCTATACATCTGCCGCTTCTCAACTGGCCTCATGAGATGATTTGTGTGGAACGAGTAATAATAATAATAATAATAATAATAATAATAATAATAATAATAATAATTATTATTATTATTATTACAACTACCACTACTTTGTATTTTTGTATCAATTAATCACTGTACATACTTATTTCTCTTTTACAAATATCCCATAATTATCTAAGAGTCCATATGGACCCGAGGGATCAGCGTAGTTGGAATGGGCCTCGGCTGTCAGACGGGCAGTCAGGGTTCGATTCCACGGGCGTTATCCCCCTTGCATAAGCCGAAGCTGGTGGCTCCCTGGGGTTGAGGGGTGCTCCCGGGTTTACACCCCTCTGGGGTGGTTTTTCCATGGAAAAAAAAAATTCCAAGAATCCTTCTAACCGTAAAAGCAAAAAGTGAAGAGCCCTCGGATCTGGTTCGAGTACTCATTATCAAATACTTGTATTTTTTCTAAAACAGACTCCCAAAAATCATGCAAATGTCTCTCTCTCTCGCTCTCTCTCAAATTGCTTGAACCTAACTAAAATTTTTCCATAAAAAATTACACATTGTGCTCACATTTCTCCCCGATCCTCACAGGCACACAAGTAGCTCAGTTTTGATGGTTTTCAATAAATAAATCCAGAAGATGCATAAACTGAAGAAGAAAAGGTAAAGAAAAAGCAAATATCTGCGGATCTATAAGCAAGAAACTCTGCACTCCCTCACAAACTTTCCCAATTCTCCACCAAAAACAACAGAAACTTTACCCGCCTGAAAATATCCTTTAAAAAAAAAAGAGTTGGACGAGTTCCTTCAAATTCATGAAAAGAAAAAGAAAAGAAACGAGCTCATTAAATCAACGTCGGAATGAAACAAATTCCTCCAAACACTAACAGAAACTCAATTTCCCACTAACCTTCAACGATCGCAACAATCGCGCCAAATCTCCACAAAACGGATGGCCAAACTCTCACCTTTCCATATCCAGAAAACAAACAAACAAACGAGAAACTTAAAAATTATTCAGTGGCAAGAGCTAATAAAATCTCTGCACATATACTAGGAAAAATCGCGTTCTAGGATCCGTTTTATAGATATCCGGAACTGGACTCTTCTCTCCGTTCCTTGGAGAGCAAGAATCCAGAATCTCTTGATTATCAAGTCGTTGACCGCGTCTTCAATTATTAAAATCCAGAAAAAAACACCAACTTCAACGAAAATGAAGGATAACGATAGAAAGCTTTAAAAAATGAGTAATTTATCACTATTAGGAGCCGAAAAAAGAGAACGGAGAGAAATTCGACTGTTAGGAAGTAACGGGTTTTTTTTTTTTCAGAAATATCTAAAGAGTACAATAGAAAGACGGAGGAGACGAAAGAAGAGATGGACGGCGAGGAACGATCGGTGTCGAAGAAGGAACCTTCGAGATTGTTCGCCATTTCCGAGCTGACTCGGCGCCGCGATCTTCGAGAGTACAATATAACCTCTCTCTCTCTCTCTCTCTTCTGTCTGGCTTTCACGATCTCGCAGAAACAGGGTTCCCCGGGATATTGAAGGAAAAAGAAATGAAGTTTTCTGGAAATTGAAGAACGAAGTGGCTGAGTTGAGAGAGAGAGAGAGAGAGAGGAAGAGGCCTGCGTTTGGGTGGTTGTGACGGGGATCTTGGAAGTTCGGGATATGTTCTAAAAAAATGTCTATTCTCGAACAAGACATTTGATGAGATGAAGTCACCGCATCAAACCCCACTGTTCATAGCTTTCAGAATTGGGCTATGACGATATCTGTGTCAATGTTCTACTGAAGTTTGTTTCTAAATCTACTACGAAATTTGAAGTAGATCGAAGGTGGAGAAGTTATATTTTAGGGCACGTTTGAGAAAAACTTTCATAAGAAAAGAAAGTTTTGTCCATGAGAGTTTTTGATATGAATTTTTTTTAAAAACAAAGTTTTTAGTTTACTTGTGTAGCACGAGAAAAACAGAGTGAAAAAATGTGAAAAATGAGAGAGAGGTAGAGGGTGGTGGATTGATGATGGTGGTGATAGTGAGATGGGTGGTGGAGAGTGTAAAAACAAATTTTTTCTTGGTAGAAAATATTTCTTTATGTTTACTTTCTTTTAGAAAAAACTCTCTCAGATAAAAAGTCTCTTTCATTTAGAAGGGTTAAAAAATTGGCTTAAGAAAGATTCTAAGTGAGTCCAACCCCTTCAAATCCCCCCACGCTCACGTACACCAACACATTCATTTTTCAAAATTTTCACATGATCAGCATAAGAAGCAGTCTCTACCACCGAGGTGTTATCCCATGTGGTAAGCGGGATGGTGTTTTTCTGGTAGGATCCGCCTAACCCCAGCTTGCCTTTGAAAAAAGAAAAAATGCAAAGCAGTCTCTAGCTTTTTCTATTAATAACAATTCTGGGAAATTGTAATCTCACGACGAGGGGGTGTTTTCTTTAAAATATGAAATTTTAGTTTTTAGTAAAAAGGCAACATATGTATTAATGTAATGCATTGGATTAAATGGAGAAATTTCAATATTTATTGTAAGTACATTATTTTGTTTCTTGTTTTTTATTCTATCTAAATCTATATATGTTGCATTTAAATACTTTATTTGTGATATATTATATTAAATATAAGTTAATTGTGCACTCATTTGTATAAAATATAGCCAACTTTATAATAATTTTATAGTTGTTGTCAATGTAATCATATATTTTATAAAAAAATATTAATTCTTGCTATCAATCATAATATTAGTAAAGGAATAAAGTTTGTGTAAACTTATACTATTATCTTGTGCATATTACCCATATTTGCACTTTTGCTCCACACATACATACATACACCTAAACTATGACTTTTAGAGGGTCCTAAGTTAACAATTAATACTTAACAAAACAAAAAAGGGGGCAAGGATAATCTCTCTCTCTCTCTCTCTCTCTATATATATATATATATATATATATATATATATATATATATATAGTAACTGCTTAACCCTTAAGTGCACAGCTACCTGCGCAATCATAATGGCCATCAATCACAGGCATGATGGACAGCCACAAAAAATAAAAAAGAAATGAGTTTTCTGCATTTTTAGGCTTTAGCGTGGTTTCTGACCGCCGCTAAAGGTTCCAGCAAAAACTGAGACCTTTAGCAACGGTCAGAAATCTGTCAATAAAAGCCAAGGAGTGTTGCCAAACAAGATGAAATTCTTCCGGTTCTTTCTAGATATATTTCTAACCATTTCCCAACACATTTCCACCAAATTGCTTGATCACCGTCTCACAAACTTGGAAAGGAAAATCCCAAATATTGAATCAATATAGACATATGATTTCTATGTTTGCATGAATCCTATTTCCAATGCAAATAGCAACCAAACCACAAGCAAAATAGTAGACTATTGTTTCCAAGGTTCCAACTTCAAAGTGGAAGAGGCAAAAGCAAAGGAAAAAAAGTAAAGCTTGTACCTTCATGTGTATATCTTCCAGTTTAACCGAGATCCAATCAGGTGCAATGCGATTGCACCTGATCATCCACATCTTTGGGATAAGGCCTGTCATTTGCGGGGCCCAATAACAGATGGTGAGTGCAGCAGCAGCAGCAGCAGCAGCACACAAAAAATGTGCAATCACATTTCACGTGTTCTTCCCTCAGATAGAATGAAGAGCAGATCAGGTGGTATCGGACATAACCGTTCACCCAATTCACTTGGAAATGTGAGCGGGGCCCATGCACATCTACATCAAGCCAAGTGTGCGGTGGGGCCGGGGACGAATATGACAGTTTAATCTCCCCTTTGTCGTATGTGTGCACAGCCGATCACGTAGCAGCATCCGAGGGTCCCACAGCAATGTAAAGTGGGCCCCACTAAAAATGTTTGAGTGTAATTCGTTGCGCATGCAGAAAATCGATACGCTTCACTCCTGAATCAGCTATTTTTAATAAATGTAAAAATACTAAAAATTAAGTTTTAATATTATTTTAATAGTTTTAACACTCACGTTATGATTGACAAGTAATAAATTTTTTATTATTTTTTTTGCATTCACTTGAGTATTGGTTATCCGCTGTTACAACTGAATTGGTGGCCAAACGATTCAGGCCCATACCTAGGGGTGGCAATCGTGTCGGGTTGGCGGGTCGACCCAACGGGTTGGCGGGTCAGCATACCTCAACCCGAACCTGACCCATTTATTAAACGGGTTGCCTGTGGCAAACACGAACCCGGCCCGTTTAATAAACGGGTAACCTGACACGACCCGCCAACCCATTTAATAAATGGGTTGGGTCGGGTAAACAGGTTCTCAGGTTGGCGGGTTGGCGGGTTGACCCACCCGCCTAACCCGTTTATTAAACGGGTCAGCCTTGTTGGCATACCCCTAACACGAACCCGACCCGTTTCATAAACGGGTTAGGTGGGTCGACCCGTTTATTAAACGGGTTTGTTTTTTCCAAACCCGAACCCGCCTAAGAGGCAGGTTGGCGGGTCGGGTTGGCGTGTCAGGTTTTGCCAACATTGGTTGTTTCTTCAACTTGGCTTGGTGACATAACCAGCTGCCCCTTGCCAGATGAATGGAGCCCTTGTGGGCTAGGAAGCAAGTGGATTGGATTTTAAAAAAAAGTTGGGGTTAAATTTTAATTAGCTTTAGAAATGTTTCAAAACGAACCATAAACTAAGGAAGCAAGTGGATTGGATTTTTTGTTTGATATGTAATCGAACCATAAACCATAAAAAGTTTGGCTCTTAGTTAAAACTCAAACATGCAGTCTCGTTAACTTGGAGTTATACGATTGGACTTTGCTGGATTTAGACCACACCAATATTTTTTCTGTTGGATTTGTACTAAGATCCAGATGACATCGATATGATACTTTTGAATTTACATGCAAACCCTTGTTTCCAACCTTACTCTTACGGGATCCAGTACTGCCATATGGACACAAAGATAGTTCCTGGACCCTGATTTAGATCTGATCCACATTGACCCCAACGTGTAGGGCTGCAAATACATCATATTTGCTTGGACCACCAATCCAAATTTAACATATATAGTTTTCATGGATATGGATCTTGACACAAGTTGAGAATGTCTATCAAAATCGGATTCGGACTTACATGGTGGGACTTATTTTAAAATTGGATTCAAATAGGGACCTACCTTTTGTCGAATTTAATTTTGGATCCGGATCAAGCAGCCCATTTCTTACACCACTATCCTGAGTGATACAAAAGGGATCAGGTCATATGGCATATGATGGGTCCTATCATATGCCATTTGTGGCTGTTGAACCCAAAGACCAGATCGTGCCACGTCCTCCCCCTCCCCCACTTCTTTCTCGTTTTCTACTAATGGCAGTTTGTGGGAAATCTTTAGGGGCTGTTTCATGTGAAAGAGCCCTTTCTTATGAAAGTGCCCCTGTTTCATGTGAAATACGTTTGTTTCCCACAAGGGCCGAAACAAAGCCCCAGTGGCAAACTGGTTCGGCACCCACACAATAATGCAGCTCACCACGTTTTCATGCAGAAACAAGGTCACACTACCTACCTGCCCTGAGAAATAAATTTCCCATCTGACTGCTCTTTCCTGTGGAAGCTGCGAACTAGGGGATGGCATGTCACGTAACAAATGCTCCCTAAATATTTCCCACATATCCAATCCAATATTGGGGCCAGGATAAATTTATAATCCAATTGTGGCATTGGCCGATACATATCCAATCCAATTATGGGGCCAGGACAAATTTATAAGAGCAAAACTAGATAATATTTTAATGCAAGTTTTATAGCGTTTAAGATCTGAAAAGCATGTATAATGCGACTAAGTGCATTGCAAATCCGGGCATGTCCATCATCCGAAAACATTGACCTATTTTGGTTGGTACTGTTTCCTTCAAAAGGGTTTCCAACTCCCGACCTTCCCATGAGTCACTCCTACCAGATGAGCGAAGCCCTTGTGGGCAGGGGATGGAGCCAGAAATTTAAACTAGGGTGGGCACAAACATACAATAAAAATGAAAAATAATTATTAAAAAACTATACTAACAATAACAATATGTTTTCAAAAAAATATCAAATAGTTTTTGTAAATCCTAACAAACATCATTCATAGATATGTTAATTAAAAAAACACACCCTTAATTAAATATTTATATTATTTGTAAAACCAAAACAAAACATTTAAATCCTAAAATATCAAAGATTTTAGGTTTTGATAACCAAAATCAAGTACTCTTTGAAAACATAAGTTTAGAGAATTAATGAAATCACGTTTAATGATAGTTGAAAAAAAAAGCACAAAAAAACATATAACCTTAATTGAACATTCATGCTATTTGAAAAAAAAATCTAAATTAATATCCTAACTCTTAAAAAGAAACACAAATTTATGCTAATTGAAAAAAGAAATAAAACCCGTAATATTCCAACCAAAATCAAGTATATTCAATATGCATGCCTAATGCTTATTGAAAAATAATACAAAAAACACTAAACCCTAATTAAACAATATTCATGGTATTAAAAAAACTAAATAAAAAAGCTTAAACCCTAGCAACCCTTTTAATTCGTACATTATGCTAATTAAAAAAAATTGATAAAAAAATAAAAATATCAATTTTGTTCTTTCATTTAATCCATAAAAAACATCTACCATTAAACAACCAATACCAAGAGAATAAAATATCACATTGATACAATTCCAACCGTTATCCTAATGATACAAAACAAGAAATAGTAATAATTTGTATCATCTTTGTTGCTCCAATACACAATGAAAATGAAGATTACCCTATTGAATAAATAGTGCCCAACTCACCAGATCATCAACAAAACAATAACCATCTTCACCTATTTAAGTACAGAGATTGTTAGACAAATCGTGTGGTTCTACATATGATTAATCACATATTATAAACTGTCTAAGGTTGAGGCTCGTATAATGTGATCTCATACGTTGGGCCATATGATCTCTCATAGAGTGTGATTATATTATATGTAGAGACCTCATGTGCCTTCGTTTGTCAATTTTTAATTTTATAATGGGATAAATTAGAAATAGACTATAAGGTGGTACCAGACCGGATGAGAAGGGCCGATTGTCCCTTCCCCTTTCTATCGGCCGGGCGGGAGGGCCGATCGGCCCTCCCCTCTTTCTTTGTTTGTCGGACGAGCGGTCACCTGCTCAAATCGCTAGACGAAGGGGGGGGGGGGGGTTTGCCATTTTCTGTTTGCCGGATGGGGTTCATTTTTCAGATCGTCGGACGATGAGGTGGGGTGGGGTGGGGTGGGGTGGGGGGTGTCGCCATTCAGTTTGCCGAACGAAGGGGATCATGACTGACCAGTCGTTAACCGATGGTAACATGGGGCATACGGTTCGTCCCAACCACCACCAGTGACCATTTGGGGCCAGCTATGTCTGGCGACAGTGCATGGGTCATCTGGTTCGCCCCAGCCACCATCATCGAGTGTTTCAAGGCTGGTGGCAGCCAACACCCTGTTCAAGTTCAACCACTGATAATCGAGGTCGATTAAGCCTTCAGGCAACTTAGTTGGGTGGGATAGTTCAGCCATCAGTTTTGGGCTGATTCGTCAACAGTCGATTCAGTTGGGTGGGCTGGTTCGACCATTAGGCTTGGGCTGGTTCAGCCTATAGCTGACGCAGCCAGACGGGGTCAAGTTTGACCTTTTGGGCTGACCCACTTTGGTCCCCATCAGGTTAAGGGGACCGAATCGACTCGGATGGGAGCCAAACCCATGTCGGATCAGGTTTGACCTGACCCACGGGTTGGGCCTGGTCGGAACCGACCCGATGGCATAACTATTTTTTTTGGTTGTGATGTGTTGGGGTGTGAACCAGATCGGGTCAGGCCTGTTTTGACCCACTAGTTGGGTCTGACCCGACCCCGTGGGCCGGACCGTCGCATGTGCTTTGAAACTCGTAATTAAAAAAAAATTTAAGGGACATTTTATTATTAAATTTAGAGCTATTAAGTATGCATTTTGGGTCCCTTTAGAGGGTTGACTTCAGTTATTTTTTAACCTTATATAAATTATGACTATGTTTTATTTTTATTTATATGCATGTATTCACATATTTGAACCATGGTATTATTTTCAGAATAAGGGCAAAATATTCGAAAATAAGTTGATTGAAACAACATGTTACCAAAGTAACATTTCTTGTGTAGATTGACTTGTTTAGAATATTGAGATATTTATATATTTGGGTTTCATGCAAATAGTGATCTGCCTAAACAAAGATTACTATTTGCCAGAGCTCAAATATATATATTTTCAGTAATAAATATGGGATGATTAATAGGTTTTTCATGTGAACAACAAGTCAGTCCAAAGAAAGGCTTGATGTTTGACATGATTAATTATTTATGTTTGATTATTGTGATAAAGAGTATAATTTACAAGTTGACATTTTTGTCCAAAGACTAACACCACAACAAAGCCGTGGATTAGCGACGATCACATTCCGTCACTATTCCGTCGCTAACAGGCTTAGCGACAGATTAACGACGACTAGGCGACGGTATGCTTACGTCGCAAATTTTTCAACGCTAACTGGCGACAGAATAAATTCGTCGCCAGGTCCGTCGCTAAATGCGACAGAATAACAAGCGATATATTTCATCGCCAATCCGCCGGTACTAAACGACGACCACGGCTTGGCGACGAATTTACGTCCGTCGCTAAGCCGTCGCTAGATTTATATGCATAGCGACAGATGGTTCTATCGCTAATCCGTCGCAAAAACGAAAAAAAATAAAAAAAATTATTTGAAAATTAAATACCGAGAACGGTACAATTTATATTTCCTGTAAATAAAAAACAAACCAAACAAAAAATTCCATATAAAAAGAATCTACAACAATTAATCGTTTCACCTTAAAGTTAACAAGTTCAATTAACTACAATTCAATAATTACATTTAAGAAACAAAAAAAAATAGAACTTTAACACAGTTCTCTAATCATCGCCAAGATTTTGTGCGTCTTCTTCTTTTTCATTGCCTTTATCTGTCCCTTCAGCTCCGCTACGCTGATTATCGCTAGCAGCCTACACAAGAAAAGAACAGTCAGTATTGATAAACAAAATATAATGAAATAAATTACACACTATATGTGATTCTATCATGTACTCATATGTGTTCTAAGGCAATAAAAAAACTTTATATGTGATTCTATCATGCTCATATGTGCTCTAAGGCAGGCAAAAAACTATATATGCGATTCGATCATGCTCATATGTGTGCTAAGGCAGTCAAAAAATTGAATATGTGATTATAGCATGCTCACATGTGTTCTAAGGCAGACAAAAAAACTCTATATGTGATTCTATCATGCTTATATGTGCTCTAAGGCAGGCAAAGCAAAAAACTTTATATGTGAATATATCATGAATGATATATGTTCTAAGACAGTAAAAAAAATCTATATGTGATTTTGGCATGCTCATATGTGTTTTCAGGCAGTCAAAAAACTGAATCTGTGATTATAACATGCTCATATGTGTTCTCAGGCAGCCAAAAAACTGAATATGTGATTATAGCATGCTCATATGTGTTCTAAGGCAGTCAAAAAAACTTTATATATGATTCTATCATGCTCATATGTGCTCTAAGGCAGGCAAAAAACTTTATATGTGATTATAGCATGCTCATATGTGCTCTAAGGGAGGCAAAAAACTCTATATGTGATTCTATCATGCTCATATGTGCTCTAAGGCAGTCAAAAAAACTTTATATGTAATTCTATCATGCTCATATATGCTCTAAGGTAGGCAAAAAACTTTATATGTGATTATAGCACGCTCATATGTGTTCTAAGGCAGGCAAAAAACTCTATATGTGATTCTATCATGCTCATATGTGCTCTAAGGCAGGCAAAAAGTTATATATGTGATTCGATTATGCTCATATGTGTTCTAAGGCAGACAGACAAAAAACTGAATATGTGATTATACCTGAGAGGGATCTGCAATCGAAGATCCCCTGTTCAACACAAGATTGTTGATCTCATCTCGGAGAAAGGGGGCGACGATGTCATGAAAGTAGTCATTCATTGTGTCCTTAATGATCTGACGTACATCATCACCGGAAAGAATATGCTGCTGCTTGGAGCTTATGTCGGCGGAAGAAGTCTGCGAGCCGTAACTGGAAGAAGCAATAACTGGTGAAGTGTTCAGATTACTCCCAAACCCAAACACGCAACCTTTTTGGGTTCACCTGCTGCAGTCACCCATGCTGCAGGATCAAATGATGGATGCTAAGTAGCGTCATTGCCATATCGCTCTACCATTTGTTGCTCATATGCCTCCTACAAAATAATGTTTAAAGTATGCATTAATAATTAATGATAACATTAATGATAACAAAATAATGTTCTCGCCTTCTCTGATACGAAGACTCCCGTGGTCTTCCGTTTATGTGTTTCAACAAACACATTCTTATATGGTATAATGTATCCTTTTTCTGCTTCCTGCGAAGTTAAAGGACAAAAGATTTAGTTCACAAGTTTGCAACAATACTTATAAAATTAATATGATATATTGATGAGTTACCATTTTCTTCAGGTGGCTCCCAAATGTCTTAGATACACCTGTGTGTAGATGGGCTTCGGGCAATTTTACTCGATTTTGTGCAGCCTTCGTAGAGCGATTTCGAAATGCATCTCCCGCCCACTTATCACACATTTCATCCCAATAATCTCTCTTGATAGTAATAGAGCCATGGCCCTTCCACTGTAGTGGATCATCTATTACGCCAGATGCTTTTTTTGTTGCAGTCTTCATATTGTGCAGCATGTCTGCAAATCGATTGGCAGCCACCTTTTGCCACATCTTTCTTGCATCATTTTCTTCTACCGTAGTTGCGAAGCGAATCGAAGCCTACAAATATTTTCAGAAAGTTAGTAGACATTACTTAAATAAATTAAATATGAAACACATTAACTATGAGAAACATCTGTATGCCATGAATGAGGACCACAATCTGTCTAACACCTCCTTTGGGTACTCTTTCCATTGAGCCACCGGTCCTGGTAGATGTTGAAGAAGTGAATTCCTAATCTCCCGTACTACTTCTTGTAGCTCAAACCTCGTACTGCACATAAATTGGTACACAGTAAATATCAATATAAAATATTTATAAGATATGCAATAATTGAAAACAAAATATTTATGATCGATTACCGATATACACTATTCGAATGAGTCTTCTTGTGCCAGACTGAGAAGACCCTGCTTCCTGTGTTGGCTCATGAATTGTGTGATCAACTGGTGTAGGTGGGTCGTGTACAGGCGAAACATCATCTGTAAAAAAATACATTAGACTTTCTCAGAATACACATTTGAACTAATCAAGCATCCAATTAGTTAAATG
The DNA here is from genome assembly GCF_984573655.1 of Nuphar pumila. Lineage (NCBI taxonomy): Eukaryota > Viridiplantae > Streptophyta > Magnoliopsida > Nymphaeales > Nymphaeaceae > Nuphar > Nuphar pumila. Next base: position 37,117,445 of record NC_143254.1, read on the forward strand.
ATATACCTATCACAGGAGCCCGTGAAGATGAAGGCTGGGCCTGGCTACTACTGGATGAGCGACCACTGTAACCTCCACGAACCATATTCTAACAAATAACATATGTCATACAATACATTCAAATAATTCACATCAAGTATTACAATACATTCAAGTCATTCGCATCAAGTGTTACAATAATTCAAATCATTCGCATCAAGTATTGCAATATATTCAAATGATTCACATCAAGTATTACAATACATTCAAATCATTCATATTAGGTACTGTAATGCATTCAAGTCATTCATATCAAGCATTACAATACATTCAAATCATTCACATCAAGTATTACAATGCATTCAAATAATTCAAATCATTCACGTCAAGTATTGCAATAATTCAAATCATTTGTTGCATAAATTACAATACATTCAAATAATTCAAATCATTCACATCAAGTATTGCAATGCATTCGAATAATTCGTATCAAGTATTACAATATATTCAAATAATTCAAATCATTCACATCAAGTATTACAATGCATTCAAATAATTCGTATCAAGTATTATAATACATTCAAATAAAATTTTTAATCATTCACATCAAGTATTGCAATACAACTCATTCATTTGCATCAAGTATTACAATACATTCAAATAATTTAAATCATTCACATCAAGTATTGCAATGCATTTAAATAGAGGTTTGTATTACAAGATTTTGCTCACTGGCTTGAGAATTCTTCCTCGTCACTTGCTTGACTTTCTTCTTCTTCTTCTTCTTCATTATTCGCCCATCCACTTGGTACAACATTTAGATCATATTCCTTTATGAATGTTTCATCGGCCAATAGAGATATAACATGCATATCATGCGCAACATCGTGACCATAAGCGAAGTCATAGACATCATCTGATTGATAGTAATCGCTGTCTTCAACTAACTCATTTTCCTGTAACTGATCATACTCAGGGTATAGTTTGGACTTCAGCTTGCAAACTGCCCACCATTCATTTCTATCTGACTTTTTTATACTCGGATATGAAGTATAATAAACTTGTTGGGCTTGCGAGACTAATATGAATGGTTCATATGTTTTAAACCTGGATTTATGATTCACCTCCATAATGCCTGAAGCTTTGTCGAGTCTTGTTGCAGTTGGATCAAACCAATGACGCTTGAATAAAGTTACCCTGTTATTTATGCCTAAGTAAGTCAACTCCATTATTTCCTCTATAACACCGTAGTAATCATGTTCATTTTCACCGTAGCTGCTACCCTTGACACACACACCACTATTCATCGTTGATTTGTTTATACAATAATCTTTTGTATGGAATCAATAACCATTTACGATGTACCCGTTGTAGCATTGCACAACTTTGGTCGGACCATTTTCTAAATCACATATTCCTTGATCTTTAACATCACCATGGCGGACCTACGCACAGACATAAACAATGATTGTGATCACAATCAATTAAGTAACTTAGTGTTGTTTATAAGTACAAAATTTATGTTAGCTTCTTTACCAACTGTTTCAACCACTCCACAAACTTAGTTTCACGTTCTTTTTGTACTTCTGCATCAGTGAGATGTGAAACTTCTCTTTGCAACTCCAAATCAAATCGTCTGCAAACCACAAATACTTATATTACCGAGCCATGTATCCACATATAGAACATAAAAAGATTTATAATTGTGTTGCGTCTACATATACTTACTCGATGTATGGGTCGATCGCTGAGCAATTAAAAAGAATATAGATGTGTGTTGCGTCTTGCTCTCGATCTGTCAATAGCCTTGAACGGCAACTACCAAATGCATGCCCAAGTGGTTGAAATATGGACAGCTTGTCAGCTACAGTTACTTGTTCTCCATCATCGTTACGGGGCGGGCATGTGTAACGTGTTGAAATATGAGGTTCGAAGTACATAGATGAGAAATTTGAAATCTCTTCTAAAGTGTACGCCTCACAAATAGAGCCTTCTACTCTTGCTTTATTACGAACCTTTTTTTTAGGTCGAACATGCATCTGGCAAAAATATACATTTCAAATTTTAAATATCTGTCATTAAAGAGACAAATATAAAAAAACATATACCTTTCAAATGGGTACATTCATCGATATTGCACAGGGCCACCAACCCTTAGTTCATATGGCAGATGTATGATCAAATGTTCCATAACATCGAAAAATGCTGGCGGAAATATCTTTTCTAGTAGACAAACTATGGTGATGACAGAGTCCTCGAGATTCTTTACATCTGATACTACGACCTCCAATGCGCACAATGTTCTAAAAAATCCGCTCAACTCAGACAGTACCCCCCCATATAGGTTTGTCTAACATATCATAGAATTCTAGGGGTATCAATCGTTGGATAAAGATATGACAATCATGGCTCTTTAACCCATATAACTGCCCATCGTCAATCTTCACAGCTCGAGCAATGTTAGAGACATATCCATCTGAAAATCTCAATTGTCTCAACCATTGACATGCATGTTTTATTTAATTAGGCCCGAGCACGTACTTTGCCTTTGGTTTCAGTACTTTGCCATTATACTCTTTGAGTTCCAATTCTGGTCTTTTACATATTAATTTTAAATCCATACAGGCCTTCGGATTATCCTTCGTTTTTCCTTTAACATTCATTACTGTATTGAACACATTATCAAACACATTTTTCTCCACATGCATCACATCCAAATTATGGCATATCAATAGGGTCAACCAATACGGTAGTTCTCAAAAAATAGATTTCTTCGTCTAATTGTGATCCTTCTCAAATCCACGAAAGGGTGTAGAACTGCTGGCATCTGTTAATACATCTGGAAAGTATCGCAATCTTCTTAGAATCTCTACGCCAGACAATCTTGAGGATGAACCTTCCATTTCAGTTGTGCCTGCTTTAAACACATTCTTTTGTCGTCGGAACGGATGGTCGCTGGGTAAAAATCAACGATGGCACTCAAACCAGCAAGGCTTCTTTCCATGCCTCAATCTAAAAGCTTTGGAATCCTCCATGCAGTACGGACATGCCAATCTTTCATGTGTGCTTCAACCAGATAGCATACCATATGCAGGGAAGTCACTGATTGTCCATAGAACGACCTTCATGTTGAAATTTTGTTTTTGGTGGGCATCATACGTGGTAACACTGTCATCCCACAGTACTTTTAGTTCATCAATCAATGGCCTTAAATATACATCAAGATTTTGGCCAGGTGAGGTCGGACCAGGGATCAACAGAGACAAGAAAAGATTTGGACGTTTCATACACAAGCTTGGTGGAAGGTTGTATGGAGTTACAAATACTGGCCAACATGAGTATGGAGTTGATCTACCCCCAAATAGATTAAATCCATCTGTACATAGATCGAGTCTAACATTTCGCACTTCCATTGCGAAGTTCAGATGAGTACGATCAAAGTGCTTCCAAGCTTCAGCGTCAACAGGATGCGTGATCTTGTTTTCATCGTGTTGAACTTTATTTGTATGTCATCTTATGTGTTTAGCTGTCCTTGAAGACATATACAATCGCTGCAATCTAGGAGTGATAGGAAAGTAGCGGGGCGACTTGTATGAAACTTCCTTTGATCTCGTGCTACCATTGCCTCTTGTCTTTGGCTTGAACCGAGGATGCCCACATAACGGGCATGATATGCTATTTTCTTGCTTCTTGAAATACAACATGCAGTGATTTGGACAAGCATCAATCTTTTTGTAACCCATACCCAGAGCGTTGACCATAACTTTCGCACGATAGAAATTTTGTGACAATTTCTCATCTTTGGGCAACATACTCTTCACAATCATACACAAACGGTCAAAACATGATTGACTCAAATTATACTCGGACTTCAAATTCATTAGTTGAAGAACTGCAGACAAGATAGTGTGACTCTCGCAACCGTTCCAAAGTGGCTCATCAGCATATCTAAGTAAATCATAAAATCTACTAGCTGCATCGTTTGGTGATTCTTCATCTACGACAGTTCTTACATCACTAGAACTCATAGCAGAACCCAGTTTTGTTCTTGCAGCATCAAATATCAAATCCATATATGGATTATCGTGCACCACATTCACCCGTGCATCAAAATCGTTTCTAAATTCTTCTCCATGAAACATCCAGTTCTGATAATCACTCACAAAACCCTTTCTGTATAGGTGATATCTAATGCTATGAGGTTCTACAAATCGATTATTCTTACAAATCTTGCAAAGACACCTAATCTGACCTGTGAGATCCACTGTACTGACACTTGCCATTGCAAATTCTATAAAACTGTCAACACCATCCATATATTCATGCAATAACTCATTGTCCACTATCCTACGGTACATTCATTCACGGTTTACAGTCATTTTCTTATGATGTTACGAATAATAGCCTAACGAATTAAAAGAGAACAATCAGAATGCTATGATGAAGAAAATATCGAATTTATCATGCAATATATGATGTCATGCAATAACAAGAATTTTGATGCATGCATTGATAACTTAATATTTTCATGTGCAAACTATTAATGACACGATACAATCATTTGAAACATGCATTCATTATACAATTTCACATGGAAGTCATAATCAAATTGAAAGTAACTACATGCAAGCATGGATATAATTACATCAAACATTGCAATACATCGTAATCATTATATCAAACAAATGACAAACATGTACCTGCAACAAACACACTTTAATATCTCACTAACTACTACCATGCTTAGCATGAACTCCGTACTCCAAAAATAAGAATACTTCAATATTCATACATTAAAATCATGCTCAGCATGATCTCCGAACTCCAACAAAGCAACCCTAAATATCAACAACTAAGTGAGTGTGTGAACAATAAAGTGTTACATCTAATAAATTAAATAACATGTGATACGCTTGCATCACTTACTTAACACGGGTATTTACCCGATTTGCATTATTTTTGTCACTTACTTACTAGAGGTGGCTGAGCACGAGCTGGTTCCGTTGAAAAATCTGCATAAAAAAATATAGTTTTAAAATGAAGAGACCACGAAAAAAAAAGGTTGTTCCGGCAAGGGGTCGACTCCCCTGCTGTTCTGGCAGGGGGTCGACCCCCTTATGGAACATAGGGGGTTAATCCCCTTACGGAACATAGGGGTTTAACTCCCTTACGGAACATAGGGGGTTAACTGACCCCCTGTTCAGGCAGGGGGTCGACCCCCAGCCTTTCCGCCAGTGAGTCGACCCCCTGCCGGAACAACAGATGGTCGCCCCCCTGCCTGATCAGGCAGAGGGTCGACCCCCTGCCTGTTCCGGCAGGGGGTTAAACCCATGCTGAAAAGGCAGGGGGTTAACCCCCCTGCCGGAACAGCAGGGGGTTAACCCCCTGCGTTTTCCGATAGGGGCCACGTTTCTGGTAGGGGGTTGCCCCCTTGCCTAAAAATGCGCGGGGGGGGGGGGGGGGGGGCTTCCTTTACTTGTCTCCGGGGGTTGGGACCGGCGAACGGTGGGACCGACGAACGACGGGAGTGGGACCGACGAACGACGAAAGTAGTGAAAGAAGAAAAGGAAAAGCTGTCTGGGATTAGGGTTATTCAAAAATTAGTGACGGCTTAGCGATGGATTAATTCCGTCGCTAAGCCAACGTAAATCAAATTTATGGAACGAGTGACAAACTATATTCCGTCGCCATGTCCGTCGCTAAGTAGAAACGAACTAGATTCGGTCGCCAACTTTGTCGACAAATGGTGCGACCGTAACGACAAAACTTTACGTCGCAAAATCCGTCGCTAAGTAGCGACGGACTATATTCCGTTGCTATTTTCGTAAACTTCATTAATTATAGCGACGAATGTTTGTCGCTCGTTAATCCATCGCTAACTAGCGACGAAAAGATTCCATCGCTAACAACGTATTTTCTTGTAGTGTAAATGTCAATATTGTCTTGGGTATCTTGTGATGTGGTTTACTATAGTTTAAATATATTAGTTTATGTTAATACATGTGAATATGTATGTTAATTATAAGCTTGTTGTGGTTAACTATATTCTTGTTTCAGTCAATACTTCTGCTTCTACAAAATTTACAAATATCAATTTGATTCCTGTTTTGAATGTCTCTAACTTTAAAGACTGGAAAGAGAACGTTATGAGTGCTTTTGGGTGTATGAATTTAGACCTTGCACTTTGAGAGGATCAACCACCTACTCTCACAGATAAGAGTTCCGCGGAGGATAAAAGGAACCATGAGAAGTGAGACTGATCCAATCACATAAGTCTTATGATCATGAAACATGCAATTTCAAAAACCTTTAGGGGCGCTATGTCTAAAAAGGTTAATGCCAAGAAGTTCGTTGAGGAAATTGAAAAATATTTTGCTGAAAACGAAAAGGTTGAGACACGCACTCTCCTTTCGAGTCTTGTTTTAATGAGGTACAAAGGTAAAGGAAACATAAGAGAGTATATTATGGAAATATCTTATTTTTTTTAAAAACTAAAGGCACTAAAGTTAGAGCTGTCTGAGGACTTACTTTTGCATTTATTTCTGATATCTATTCCTGCACAATACAGTGAATTTAAGGTCAGTTATAACTGTCAAGAGGATAAATGAAATCTAAATGAGCTCATTTTTCATTGTGTGTAAGAAGAGAAAATGATGAAACAAGAAAAGACAAAAAGTGCACACATGTTAGTTACCTCTAAAGACAAATTTAAGAAAAGAAAAAAGGATAAAGAAGCTACAGTAAACCCTCTATTATAGACGAAACAAAAGAAACACCAGGATGTAAACTTTAATTATTTCTTTTGCAAGAGCGAAGGTCACATGAAAAAAAATTGTACTAAATATCATGCTTGGCGTGAAAAGAAAGGTATCTTCCTCACTTTTGTTTGTTCTGAGGTTAATTTAACTTCTGTACCCAAGCACACTTGGTGGATGAATTCTGCCGCTATCACTCACATAAGTGTGTCTATGCAGGGTTGTCTAAGTTGTCGAACGTCAATTGATGCTGAAAGATTCATTTATTTTTTAAGACAGAATACACTTGTTTCTTTGAAGATACTGAGTTTTTTTTTTTTTGGGGGGGGGAGAGGGGTGATAAGGTAAAAGACATTATTTTTTAAGAAGAATTTGTTTATCTTCCTACAGTTGTTGACAATGATCGAATTTTCATTTCTAATATTATTCAAACAAATCCAAAATAAGGTAATGTTCAAGATCTACCTATCTAGAATCAAGATTTTACTCATAGAGTACAAACTCAACAAGCTAAAGTAACTCAAGAACAAGTGTCTTTAAGAAAATCTACTAGAGAGAGGAGAAGGCCAATTCCAGATGATTATATTTTCTCTAAGAACATCAGGGTGATACTGACTTAAGGGAAGATGATCCAATCAAATTTCATCAAGCTATACGGAGTTCTAACTCTTAAAAGTGGATAGATATCATGCATAAGGAGATTAAATCCATGAAAAATAATGACGTATGAGATCTTATCCCATTACTTGAAGGTGTGAAGCTCATTGGTTGCAAATGGATATTTAAAACAAAGAAAGATTCAATGGGTAATGTACAAAAATATAAGGCTCATCTTGTTACAAAAGGATTTACTCAAAGGGTAAGCATTGACTATACAAAGACTTTCTTTTCAGTTTCAACGAAAGACTTTTTCAGAATTATGATGTCACTTATGACTCATTATGATTTGGAGCTACATCAGATGGATGTAAAAACTTCATTCCTTAATGATGACATTGATGAGACAATATATATGGTGAAACCAAAATATTTTGTCTCAAGCGATGCAAAGAAAATGATTTGCAAAATAAAAAAATTCGTCTATGGACCTAAGCAGACTTTTCGTCAGTGGTATCATAAATTTCATCAAGTTATCCTCTCGTCTGATTTTGAGATGAATGTGTTGATGAATGCATATACCATAAATTTAGTATGGGTAAATATATTTTCTTAGTTTTATATGTTAATATTACTTGCCAGTAATGCTATAGCCATATTGCACAAAACCAAGATATTTCTTACAAAGAAATTTGAAATGAAAAATCTTGGTGACGTCTCTTTTGTATTAGGGATTCAGATCTATATAGATTCTTCTCGAGGTATTCTTGTATTATTGCAAAAGAACTATATCAAAAGGATTCTTGATAGATTTGGCATAAAGGATTGTAAACCCGATGACACCCCTATTGCTAAGGGAGACAAGTTTAGTCCTACACTGTGCCCCAAACACCAGTTTGAAGTTAAGGATATGTAAAAGATTCTCTATACATCTGCTGTGGAGAGTTATGTATGCTCAAGTGTATACAAGTCCGGATATAACATACATTTTTGGGATGTTAGAGAGATATTTGAGTAACCCAGGTATGGATCATTGGAAAGCAGCTAAACATGTTATGCGGTATTTGCAACGAATAAAAGGTTAAATGCTCATATATAGGAAGTCAAATCAGTTAGAGATTATTAGGTATTCTGATTCTAACTTTGCTGGATGCCAAGACAGTCACATATCTATGTTAGGTTATATTTTTTTGTTGGCCGGAGGAGTTATTTCTTGGAGGTGTGCCAAGCAGACACTCATTGCATCTTCCACTATGGCAACAGAGTTCATAGCCTCTTATGAGGCATTCAATCATGGAATATAGTTACTCAATTTTATCACTGGGCTATGAATTTTGGATAATGTTGAAAGACCGCTTAAGTTATTTTTTGATAATAATTCGGCAATGCTATATTCCAACAACAACATGAGCTCATCAAAGTCAAAGCAAATTGACATTAAGTTTCTTTTTGTTAAAGAAAGAATGCATAATAGAGAGATATCTATAAAACATATTGGCACAAATTCTATGATTGTGGATCCACTTACCAAGGTTTACCACCCAAGGTCTTTCATGAACATACTGCTCGAATATGTGCTATATTATTTAATGATATGCTGGTTTAGTGGAAGTTTGTATTTAGACATTCTATGATATAATAAAGTTTGATTTTACTACTTCAATATAAAGTTTAGGTTTCAATTTCATTATGTACTCATTTGTTGTGATGTCACTAAAGATTAATGCATGACTAGTTGAAAATAGACATGTTTGAATCACATTATATGTAATTTCTATGCTTCACATCTATACTTGATATATATCATTTGGTTGTATCAATATACGCAATCATTAATGGGTCTAATTATGATATTTGTAATAAAGATCACTTTGGTTCTATGTTGACATGATCAATGGACCAGATTAGTAGAGATATCAATTGATAATACAATATTTTTTAGCTCATAAGGTTACAATGTGTGATTATAAGGTTACGTATGTGGCCCAAGTGAAAGATTGTTAGATAAATCGTGTGGGCCTACATATGATTAATCACACATTATAAATTATCTAAGATTGAGGCTTGTATAATGCGATCTCATATGGTTGGGCCATATGATATCTCATAGAGTATGATTATATTATGTGTAGAGACCTCATATGCCCTCATTTATCAATATTTAATTTTATAATAAGATAAATTAAAAATAGACTATAAGATGGTTACAATTAGGTTATGATCCCAAAATCATATATAGTGGATGTTCTCTTTTGCCTCTCCATCAAGAAAAAAAATTGTCCTTCTCTTATTAGGTTTAGAGAAAAAAGAAATGACACATATAGGTGTTCTAAAAGATGATACCCGTAAAGATCTATCGAAGCACCAATGGATTTAGGTACACTTTCGCATCAAGTTTCGTTTATGATCTTTTTAATGATTTAGCACGAACAAGTTTAACGATCAAATAAAGTGTTTTATCGAATTTCTAAATCCAAGAGAAATGACTTCTAAATAATGAAGCCTTGAAACCACATTTAGTAACAATGATTTTTTTAAATCTGATAAGATTCTACAACTTTTGGCTCATATTAATTTATGACATAATTTTGAAAACACAATAGAAATCATGCAATGATCGATCTTGATGAAAAACAGAAGCAGCGACATATGCATTGCATCAATTGCATTACTTATACAAAATTAGGGGAAAAAATCCTATACATAATAAAACAGGAACATATGAAAATAAAATTGAGAAAAATAAGCTTAAAACCCAACTTCACAAAAAGAAAAAAAATCCTAAAACACAAAAGCCCTAAAACCTTAATTATTGAAATGCAACTATCTAAGAAAAAGCAAATAAAAAACCTAAATACTCATCTTTATGAACAATAATCGTAATTTCATATGTTAATTGAAAAAAACCATAATAAAAAGTTTAAGTCAAATGCTAATTAAAAAAATCACCAAAAAATCTAGCCCTAAAAAAAATCACAGAGAAGAGAAAGTCTTGCCGTCTGCCGCGGAGAGTCGAACCGCGGATGGGTAGATATAAGGCACCGGCCTGAGAGAGAGAGAGAGAGTTGGGGTGGGCTGCCTTTGCGTCATCAAGCCCACCTTGACCCGGAAAACCTCTAATGTGCGGTCCGGATTAGGCCCCCTGGACCAAGTTGACAGCAACTTCCCTGCCGTGTCCATCTCAATCATCTTCCTTTTATATAGGAAAAATATGCATATGGCTATGGAGGCTTTAAGGTCATCGAAAATGGCACGTTTCATTAGTTTGACAACTTGCATTCTCATGTTGCCAACTTGGTCCAAAAGAAGATTTGCTGTTTAGCCAACTTGTGGCACAAACGATAAGACCAACATGAGAAAACTTCACCGAATGCCCTTCAAGAGAGGAAACAACAGTGACGAAATGAGAAACCTTTCACCCGATTCGATGAGCGCCACATATTAGATAGGGTATATATTTCTTATGAACTACTGTACCATACTGTCTAGTCACAAGTCATGAACTCAAACTCTGCCTAGCAAATCTGACCTCATATAATTATTCAGCGTGATTTGTTTGTTAGAGCTTGTAACTTGGATTGTATCGTTTTGAAGTAAAAAAAATATGTTTTCGAGTAGGTGAAATTTTGGTGCATTATGAATTTTTTATTTTGTAAAATTTTGAAAAACCTATTTACACCTCACAATTGAAAGGCCCAATAAATTAGGATTTTCTTATTAGGTCAGAGCAATAAGATCATTTATTATAAAGATGATAAGCTTCACAACAATGGTTTAGAGTTAGTGAACAAGATTTTTTTTAAAAAAACAAGCCAATTGATTTAAAATTATCAATTCTTTTCCAAAGATTAGCCCTTTGTCTCTTTGTTGTCACGTCAAGAATGTTTTTTTGCATAGATGAAGAGATGTCAAACCATAGTATTTTGTGTACCACTGGAGTTTGAACCTGCAACATCCCATCACAAGGAGGCGTGCACTGTCAGCTTCTAAAGTGGGCTCCACCAATGGTGACATGGCAAATTTGTTAGACTGTTGAAAGGAGCCACTTGGGTGACAACTACTATATCATGCATGCACATGGTGTGGATTTATTGTTTCACTGGTAGAGAAATTTCAAGTTGAGCAGCAAAATTTTCATGGTCCCTTGCATCATCATGCATGTCCCAACGTGACTTATAACCCCCATGGATGAACCTAGGATGGTTTTAATGACGGTTCATGCAACAAAGATGGATCACTTCTCATGTGGAACGTGAAAGCATTGTAAGGCATGTGGTAAGTAGGTAGGTTGGATCCTTTCATTGAAAGAATGGATTGATTGAAGGTTATGCGTGTAAGGTTCCTTGGATCTGATCCATCTCCTACCAACATGGACGTTGGACCATGACTTATTTGCCTTGTCATTAATGCAAAGCAGCGTTTGGCCTGGACATCTCCTCCTGGCTCTACATACCTGTTGCTTACTTACTACCATGGCAAACTCCATCTAAAAACTATATGGTGACATGGATTTTTTTTTTTTTTAAAATTTTAAATCAATAAAAACCATTTTTTTTTATAATTTAACATATACAACTGTATTGACATTGAAATATTATTAAAAGATAACATAAAAAAATAAAAATTGTTAAAAAATGATATTTTTATGCGTCCGAGTCATAGTGCGCCCTCTAAAATGTCGTGTCATTGTGACATAGACGGCCATTGTTGGCTAACCAGGGGGGCTCATATTTGCGGTTGGAAATAAGGAACTTGTAGCTCTAGATCAATCAGCAAGGCTTCTGTCAGCCAGTAAACAATGGGCCCCACTTGCCTGTCCCACAGTTCCTGATATTCCCACAGCCGGTATACCGTGGGACCCAGACGATGTGAAATTATGAATGCATGTACTCATTGGGCCAAGGAATTTTCTAGCATTTGCTCTTATTGTGAAATGTCAAGTTAATGGACTTCACCAAGTTTTTTGTGGGACCAATGCAACCACAACCACAATATGTCAATATAGTGATTTGGTTTGCTGTTAGTTGTCACATGCATACATGGCCCACACATTACAAGGGTTGGGTGGGGCCCTATGTGAGGTTTTATTTATGATCACTTTGGGTTTGGCGCCTGATTCAATTCATGGTTGGTATGGATTACAGCAGTCTCTTATCGTCTTCAACCTTTCATACACACATTTTGCTATCAGTAATTAAGGTACCTATGTATGTATTATAATCCTTTTTTTTTAGAGTAATATTGTAGTATAATCCAACTTGATCATACTAGTCCAATTAACTAGGTTTGAGTGTGCAGTATCCATATCCAAAACTGAGCGCAAAACATATAGAATCTTAGCCATAGTGACAAATATCATGATAATTTTTTAAAATATCACGAAAATATGTGATGTTTTAATTTTGCCTATAAAAAAGTGATGTTTTAATTTTGCCTATAATCTTAGACTGTGGCAATGTTTAGGGCCTGTATTAGGTAACCATTTTGAATTAAGCTACTGGATCCAGATATAGTTCCTGCACGACCCGGATTGTTATTGTTTTTTTAGGAGTTCTTCACTACTGAGTAGTAGGCAACCAAGTAATTGCTAGTTGCTACTTGTTTCTGTTTCAAATTCTCACTGTTAAAAGTTGTTTATGAAAATGTGATATGGTAACAACAAAGCAGTAGTAACAACAAGGTTGATTGTGTTTTTGTTGGGACATGGATCACAAAAGTTAGATCCAGATGTAAAATGGATAAAAACAAACTGGACCTAAATCCTAACCTTGGTTGGATCGAAGGGTCAAGATCCAGGTTCAACCCTACTTGGACGGTTCCAGGTTTTATCTAGTAAAATACAGTTAGACTCGCACCCTAATCCGGCATATTATCTCGTATATAGATGTTAAAATAATATCCGAATGTATATTCTTATTGGAATCAGAGCTACGTGTGTTGGATCTGGATTTAAAATTCGGATTTGCATTTACATTCATGTTCGACTCAAATCTGATCTGTTTTTGCATTCTTTACATGCAAAACCCTTTTTTTTGTAACATTTTTAGATCGTATGAGCATTTAGGGTAACTTACATATAAACACATAATGTAAGCTCTAAGGGGTTTGGCTGCTTAGGATGGGGCCTAGGCTGTTAGGCGGGTGGTCTAAGTTCAAATCCCATGAGTGCCACCCCTTGCACAAGCCAAAACTTGACGACTTTCTATGGGTGAGCCCTTGGAGTTTTTACTCTACCAGAACAACGTAAGGCGGGCAGGCATAGCACTAGGTCAAGACTTTAGTAAACATAGGTTTGCCATACGTTAGGCACTCATACATATTTTAAAAATTGGATCAGAGCTCAAACTCCTTTACCACTCTGGATACGATCCACATTTTTGGTTTAGATTATGACTTGCTGGTATTTGAATTCGGATTCGGATCTACCACGTCTATTTCAGTCAATCGTTGGACAACCAGGTGTCGGACGTACCTAGCAATAAAGACCGTGCTCAATTGGGTTCGGATTACGACTTGCTACCCAATATTTGAATTCGGATTTGAATGTGCTATGTCCATTTCAGTCACTATCACCCACATGGCACATGGCACATGAACTTAGAATGCCCCCAATAGCTACAGATCGCGTGCCTAGCAATAAAGTCCAGGCTAAAAAAATATTATGTTTTAGAGATTCAGCCACGTGTAACCTCAACCAATAAGAGCCGTCCATCAACTTCCAGGAGCCCCCCGTCCTCTCCCTTATAAGGAGAGCACAGTTAGCCGAGAGTTCGACACTCCCAAAACACGAGAGAGAGAGAGAGAGAGAGAGAGAGAGAGAGAGAGCCGAAAGTAATTCAACATTACCACTCATGAAGATCAACAAAATGTTGAACACATGAACTGAACAAGAACAAAAGCCAAAACAAATAAAGAAAGCACAAGAGAAAAGAACATTAGACAGATAAAATGGGCTCACGCCATAGCCGCGTGCCCAGATTGTGACAAAGGATAGGTAGCATCAGCAGGAGGGAGTGGAAGATCACTAAGATGCATACACAAGATCGCATAAACATCTACCAAAATTTTATGCACCAGGTTTTGAATGTTAACTCGAATATGACGAAAATGAGCATCGTTACGCGCCATCCAAACAAACCACCAAGAGGTAAGCAACCACGTCCGCCAGATGAACCTCCACCTCTTGCTGCGCCTAATACAAACCGGCCCCAAGATCAGATCTAGCGCAAAGGACTCCTCCTTAACAAATACTTCCGGATGCCTCCAGGTCCAAATAAAGATTTCCATAAATATTGGGCAAGACCAGAACAAGTGAAACGTAGATTCTTCTGCAGCTTGACAAAGCACGCACCAACTCGGGAGTTGAATGCCCCACTTCTTTAAATTACTGTGGGTCTGGATCCTATCGTGCAAAATTAACCAAGCCAGGACTCACGAACGGGGGAAGGACCCTTCGCCTAAAGCACATCCTCGAGCAACCAATCAGCCCCTGGCGGTAGCAACGATCTATAGACTCCCAAAACACGAGAGAGAGAGAGAGAGAGAGAGAGAGAGAGAGAGAGAGAGAGAGAGAGAGAGAGAGAATGGTGTTCTTCTGCTGCTTCGTGGACCAGAAGAGGACGATGGGGAGCACCAAGCCTGCGGTAGGGCTCTGTTCGCGTTGTGGATCCGGGGCACGGGTCGCGGATATGAAGACCTAAACCCGATTTCTCACAGTCCCCTTGTACTGTCGCACCTGGAGGGCCATCATCTGCTCCTTCTGCGGCTCCATCCTCAGGTCCTATGCCTGAATCACCACCACCACTACTATTTCCTCCACCTCTTTGGCGATCTCGGCGGCCACCTGGAGTGAAGTTTATGGAGATCGCAGAGTTGGAACTGCAAAGGGATCTTCAAAGTTATGGTGTTCTTTAATGGAATCAGTGGTTAATTAACCACCAATATTGGAATATGTAATCAAACAAAATATGTATGATATGAGATTTTCATAGTTTTTTTTTTAATTTTTCTAAAATTTTACCATGCAGTCTAGATCGTTGGTTTTTATAGAAAAGACTCTTAGATATTCGGATTACCATGTATAAGAAGGATCTTTTAAGATTTAAAAATCAACGGTTCAGATTTTTCATAAATATTCAAGAATACAAAAATCACATTTCTTGATCCGATTAGGATGATCCAATAGTCGATGCCAAGCAAATGGACCACGCAGAATGCATTTGCATGAAAAAATATGAATCATTGCATGAAAAAATATTGGCAAATAATTGTTAGTACCATATACACCACTAAAATCTATCATTTTTTAATGTTTTCTCTTTTTTTTTTGTATTTATGAAGCCTTACAAATGTGATCTACATATATTGTTTAGTAAGAAAAAAACATGTTTTGAACGGTCCCATTGTGGGGAGTTGGTAAATGAAGTTGGAATTGAAGACGGATGGAGAAAGGAAATGAAAATAGTGTGGAAACTGCCTGCCTTTTGTCTGAAAAAGGATGGATCCATGCCAATGAAACAAAAAAAATAAAAAACGGAAAAATATCTGCAGCCAAAAACTCACATTTTGGCCAAAATATCGGCAATTAAAATATAAAAAAATAAATTTGTATAAAAATGCAAATAAAAAATTATCATGATTTTTTTTTCGATAAATAGTTGATAAAAACATAAATATCACGTTTAAAATGTGTTAATTATGTTTCTACGGAAAATCATGCTATTTTCAAAATATCGCAAGAAATTAAAGCTTAAAACTTTTAGGTAATTTCTTGCGATAGTTGTTTGAGTTTTCCATAAATCTTGTCACACGGGTTGGGATCCACCAGGTAATTAGGAATTCGGATCAGGTACAAGGGATCTAATTAGACGCCATTCATCGCAAAGATGAACGACACCCGAAAGCCCAACAAGTCAAAGGTGTTCTAAAGAAATCCTAACCGTTCGTTTTTGCATCCGCCCATGTTGTTCATCTAGAAAATGGACGGCATCGGTGGGTCTTGTGTGTCATTCATCTTGGGAAACATTGTTCTAAACAGAAACGGATCATGCATGATGTGATCCAACGGCGTTTAGGAGAAACATTCAACAACATCACGTGGTACAATTTACAAGCTTTACATGTGAGTTTAAATAAGACCTGCAGAATATATTATATAAAAAAATGAAAATATAAACAATATAAAAACACTAGCAAACTCATTAATATCGTATGAAAACATGGTCAATAATTTAAAAATATCTTTATTTTTTGTACAATAACAATATTCTTTGAAAATATTGTGATGAAATTGTAATGTTTTCAAATTTCCAGCAACATCTTTTTTAAAGGAAAATATTGGCAATATTTGTGACAATGGTTAGCCGGTCTGGATATGGATTTGCAATCCATATCTAAATTTGCACTAAGCTTCTTGATAGATTAAGTACACAAAATACTTAGAGCATATGACAACCGTAAATCTAATCATCACCAAGTCTTATCCCAACGATATGAGGTCAGCTTTATAAGTCTTATTTCTATATTCCTTTTAATTTAATAGTCTCAAGACTTAGTCTTTTTTTTTTTGAAGTCCAGGAACCCTCACCCAGAACCGGGTCATTTAATGGACCCGTCCGCAGCGAGGCAAATCCCCTAATGGATCCCAATTGGTTTAAGGTTAGGGATGCAAACATGTGGTTGAGGTTAGGATAGACCCAGCACTAGATCCAAAGTTTGAAGAGATGGTACAGTTCTGGACCAAGATCCAACTCAGATCTTGCAATAAAGTTGTAGGTGTGGTTCAAAAACGAGACCCTACAGCATTGGATCCTGTGAAAAAAATGAGACCCTCAACTCCTGTGCTGTGCTGATAGTAGGAGTCCAAGTGGTTTTTACACTGGCTGGATCATAAATTCATAATAGAGCTGATAAAAATCCAAATATTGGGTAACAAATCTGACTGGATCCAGATTCTAAGTAGATTTGATGTAGTCGAATTGAATCAGGACACAAATTTTGAATGATAAGGTTAGATTAAACAAGAAAAGGCTGAAAGATGGATCAGATGTGGAGAACTTTCAAATTGGTAGAATTTTATCCAGATCTGATTATAGATACGACAGATAACACTACAAGAAAAACTTTAATTAGCGACGGACATTTACGACATAAATAATCCGTCGTCAATTTGCAACAGATTGGCTATAGAAAACTATCCGTCGCTAACATTTGCGTAATTAGCGACAAAAAACTTCTGTCGCTACTTGGCAACGAAAAAATTCTGTCTCAATTTCCTTCGCACTTTAGTGACGGATCATCAACATAAATTTTTCGTCGCTACTCCGTTGCCAAGCAACGACGGAGTAGAGACGGAATTGTTGCGTCTCTAATCCGTCGCTAATTTCCCCTGTAAAACCCTAATGCGAGTCCTTTTTCTCTTTCTGTTTCATCTGTCGTCCGCCCGCCGCCCGTCGACCTTCCGTCGCCCACCGCCCAAAGACCTCCTCTCTCGTTTCCTCTCCCGTTCTCTCTCGTTGTTCCCCCTTTGTGTTTTTTGGCTTAGTTATGGATATCTAGGACTGCTTTGATGGAGTTCGGAGATCATTCTGAGCATGATTTTAATGTATAAAAATAGAAGTGTTCTTATTTTTGGAGTTCGGATTCCATGCTAGTCATGGTAGTAGTTAGCGGGATATTGAAGTGTGTTTGCTGCAAGTACATGTTTGACATTGTTTTGATATGAATGATTTGAATGTATTGCAATGTTTGATGTGATTGTATCCATGCTTGCATGAAATTACTTTCAATTTGATTATGACTTCTATGTGGAATTGTATCATGAAAATATGCTTCAAATGAATGGTTTTGCATATGAAAATATTAAGTTATCTATGCATGCATCATAGTTCTTGTGATTGAATGACATTATATATATATATATATATATATATATATATATATATATATATATATATATATATATATATATATATATGTGTGTGTGTGTGTGTGTGTGATATATCAAATCATTACATCTACCACGAATGCATGATAAATTTGATATTCCGAATGTCAAAGGGAAAACGAAGGATAATCCGAAGGCCCGTATAGATTTAAAAGTAATATATAAAAGGCAATAATTGAAACTCAAAGAGTACAATGGCAAAGTACTGAAACCAAAGGCAAGGTACGTGCTTGGACCAAATCAAATAAAGCAGGTATGTCAATAGTTGAGACAGTTGAGATTTCCAGATGGATACGTCTCTAACATTGCTCGGGTTGTGAAGATAGATGAGGGACAATTATATAGGTTGAAGAGCTATGATTGTCATGTCACTATGCAACAGTTGATACCCCTAGCATTCCATGATATGTTAGACAAACCTATATGGGGGTATTATCCGAAGTTGAGTAGATTTTTTAGAACATTGTGCACATCGGAAGTCGTAGTATCTGAGGTAAAGAATCTCGAGGATTCTGTCATCACTATTATTTGTTAGCTAGAGAAGATATTTCCGCCAGCATTTTTCGATGTTATGGAACATGTGATCATACATTTGTCATATGAACTAAGGGTTGGTGGTCCTGTGCAATATCGGTAGATGTACCAATTTAAAAAGTATATATATTTTTATATTTTTCTCTTTAATGCTATTTATAAATTTATTGTAATATGAGATATATATTGTTCAACTCCGCTTGTATATAACTGTTTAATTATACACTGTCGGTCCCAAGCCCGGATAAAAGAGGAGGGTTGCGGTAGGCCTGTGACAGCCAGCATAAAAACTTAGTCATACCTTATGAATATGAACCAATATGAGAATTTCGTTGGGGCGTTCCCTATTGAGCGACGCACTATACTCTATAGGCTCAGAGGCAGTGATAAATGGGCAAGGGTTGCTAGGTCATCGCCCGGAAGCGACGCGTCACACCGGCGCCCGGATGTGGTGTCAAATAGGCAAGGGTTCCCTCACTTTGTTGGACGGGTGGGAGTATAGAAGTTAGTCCAATACCATAAAATTAGGTAAGCCACTTGCAACATAGGGTCTTTAACTGGTAAGTTGGTAGAGATAGTAGATGTTATGCGTAGGAGAAAGATTGATATTTTATGTCTACAAGAGACCAAATGGGTAGGTGAGAAAGCAAAAGTTATAGAACCTTGGGGATATAAGATTTGGTATACAGGAATAAATAGGAATAGGAATGAAGTAGGGATTGTTATGAGTCGTGAGTTTATAAATAATGTAGTTGAGGTCCATAGGAAGGGTGATAGGATTTTACTTACTAAATTAGTATTAGGTACGGATATTATTAATATTATTAGTGTTTATGCATCTCAAGTAGGTTTAGATGATTCCATTAAGCGTCAATTTTGGGAAGATTTAGATGGAGTAGTACAAGGGTTATCTTATGGAAAAAGGCTTTTCATCGGCGGTTACCTTAATGGGCATGTAGGCATTAGTAGGGATGGATTTGAGAGTATCCATGGAGGCTATGGTATAGGAGAGAGAAACAAAAGTGGAGAAAGGATTTTAGATTTTGGTTTGTCCTATGATATGATCTTAGCAAACACTTGGTTTAGGAAGAGGAAGTCTCACCTAGTAACATTTAAAAGTGGGGTTAATACGAGTCAGATAGATTTTTTCCTACTTAGAAAGAGAGATAGAGGTTGTTGCATCGATTGTAAGGTTATACCGGGAGAAAGTGTAGCTACACAAAATAGAGTCTTAATTTTAGATCTTAGAATTAGACAATGCCGCAAAAGGGATAGACATAGGATAGATCCTAGAATTAAGTGGTGGGCACTGAAATGAGCTAAACAAGGAATGTTTGTAGAGCAGGTAGTTAAGGAAGCTGATTGGTGTCTCGAGGAGGATTCAGAATCAATGTGGAATAAGATAGCAGATGGCATGAGAAAGGTGGCTAAGGAGGTATTGGGTGAGTCTAAAGGCGGTGCACCGCTAGGTAAGAATACATCATGGTGGAACGAGGATGTCAAATTAGCTATTAAGGTTAAAAAAGAGTGTTATAGAAATCTAAATAAGAGTCATGATAATGAGAATTTGGAGAAGTATATGATAGCAAAGAAGGAAGCTAAAAAAGTAGTTCAGAACGCGAGGGATAAGGTGTATAAGAAGGTTTATGACAAGTTGGATACCAAAGAGAGCGAGAAGGATATTTATAGGCTTGTAAAGATGAGAGATAGGAAATCGAGGGATCTGGGTATGGTTAGATGTATCAAAGATGAAACGCAAAGGGTTTTAGTCAAAGATGAGGAGATTAAGGAGAGAAGGAAAGATTATTTTGATAAGCTATTTAATGAAAGTCATGCTCAGGATCTTGGAGACTTCTTCATTCCTTTTCATGAGATGAATCATGACTTCATGCGTAAGATTCAAACGAAAAAAATTGCAGAGGCTTTGAAGAAAATGAAATCATGAAAGGCAATTGGCCCAGATGGTATACCTATCGAGGCTTGGAAGTGCTTGAGAGAGAAAGGTTTAGAATGGTTGAAAAATCTTTTTAACAAGATTTGGCGGACAAATAAGATGCCTAATGAGTGGAGAAAGAGTACTTTGGTGCCTCTATATAAGAACAAGGGTGATATACAAGATTGCACAAACTATCGTGGTATAAAACTCATGAGTTATACTATGAAACTTTGGGAGAGGGTGATTGAGTCTAGGTTGAGGAAGATTGTCATGATATCGGAGAATCAATTTGGTTTTATGCCTGGAAGATCAACTATGGAAGCTATACATCTTCTTAGACAACTTATTGAGAGATATAGAGAGAGGAACAAAGATTTGCATATGGTTTTTATTGATTTGGAGAAGGCATACGATAGAGTACCTAGGGACGTTCTCTGGTAGACAATGATGAAGAAAGATGTTTCTCTCAAGTACATTAGTATAATTAAAGAAATGTATGAAAGAGTAGTAACCAATGTCCGCACTTGTGGAGGGGTGACAACCAATTTTCCTATAACGGTTGGGTTACATCAAGGATCTACTTTAAGCCCTTTCCTATTTGCTATAGTGATGGATGAACTTACGAGATCAATTCAAGAAAATGTGCCATGGTGTATGTTGTTTGTTGATGATGTTGTTTTGATTGATGAGTCTAGAGTTGGGGTTAATGCTAAGTTAGAATTATGAAGACAGACATTGGAAGCAAGAGGTTTTAAGTTGAGTAGAGCAAGACAAAATATATGGAATGCCGGTTTAGTAAGCAACGAAGTAGTGATGGGAGTGTAGTGAAGCTTGGTGAGCAAGAAATACTGGTGCATGATTGTTTCAAATATTTGGGATCTATCATTCAAAAGTATGGAGAAATTGATGGAGATGTAAATCATAGGATAAAGGTTGGGTGGATGAAATAGAAAAGTGCAAATGAAATGTTGTGCGATCGTAGAATGCCATTGTGGTTGAAGGAAAAGTTTTATAGGATGACTATTAGGCCCGCTTTACTATATGGTACAGAATGTTGGGCTGCCAAGAGACATCATATTCAAAAAATGAGTGTAGCTGAGATGCGTATGCTGAGATGGATGTGTGGAAATACAATAAAAGATAAGATTCAGAACGAGGAGAAACGAAAGAATGTAGGCATTGCACCCATTGAAAATAAGATGACACTACAAGAAAATACGTTGTTAGCCACGGACTTTAGCGACGGAAATATTCTGTCGCTAGTTAACGACAGATTAACGAGCGACAAACATCCGTCGTTATAATTAATGAAGCTTACGAAAATAGCGACGAAATATAGTCTGTCGCCCAGTCCGTCGCTACTTAGCGATGGATTTTGCGACATACTGTTTTGTCGTTACGGCCACACCATTTTGCGACGACATTTGCGACAAAATCTAGTCTGTCGCTACTTAGCGACGGAATATAGTCTATTGCTCATTTCGTAAATTTGATTTACGTTGGCTTAGCGACGGATTAATTCCGTCGCTAAGTTTCGAATAACCCTAATCCCAAACAGCTTTTCCTTTTCTTCTTTCGCTGCTCTCACCGTTCGCCGGTCCCACTCTCGCCGTTCGCCAGTCCCACCGTCCGCCGGTCCCACCGCCCAGAGACAGGTAAAGGACCTCCCCCCCCCCCGCGATTTCCGGCAGGGGGTCGACCCCCTGCCGAAAACGCATTTGGTTAACCCCCTACCTTTCCGGCAGGGGGTCAACCCTGGCAGAAGGTTGACCCCCTGCCTTTCCGGCAAGGTGTCGACCCCCTGCCTTTCCGGCAGGGGTTTAACCCGGAACAGCAGGGGGTTAACCCCTTGCCGAAAAGGCAGGGTGTCGACCCCGGCAGGGGGTCGACTCACTGGCGGAATGGCTAGGGGTCGACCCCCTGCCCGAACAGGGGGTCAGTTAACCCCCTATGTTCCGTAATGGGGTTAACCCCCTATGTTCCGTAACGGGGTCGACCCCCTGCCGGAACAATAGGGGAGTCGACCCCTTGCCGGAACAACCTCTTTTTTTTTTCGTGGTGACTTTATTTTAAAACAACATTTTTTTGTGCAGATTTTTCAATGAAACCAGCTCGTGCTCAGCCACCTGTGGTAAGTAAGTGACAAAAACAATGCAAATCGGGTAAATACCCGTGGTGAGTAAGTGATGCAAGCGTATCACATGTTATTTAATTTGTTAGATGTAACACTTTATTGTTCACACACTCACTTAGTTGTTGATATTTAGGGTTGTTTTGTTGGAGTTCAGATATCATGCTGAGCATGATTTTAATGTATGAATATTGAAGTGTTCTTATTTTTGGAGTACGGAGTCCATGCTAGGCATGGTAGTAGTTAGTGAGATATTGAAGTGTGTTTGCCATTTGTTTGATATGAATGATTACGTTGTATTGCAATATTTGATGTAATTGTATCCATGCTTGCATGTAGCTACTTTCAATTTGATTATGACTTTCATGTGAAATTGTATAATGAAAGCATGTTTCAAATGCTTGTATTGTGTCATTAATAGTTTGCACATAAAAATATTAAGTTATCAATGCATGCATCAAAATTCTTGTTATTGTATGACATCATATATTGCATGATAAATTTGATATTTTCTTCATCATAGCATTCTGATTATTTTCTTTTAGTTCGTTAGGCTATTATTCGTAACATCATAAGAAAATGACTGCAAACCGTGAGTGGATGTACCGTAGGATAGTGGACAATGAGTTATCACATGAATATATGGATGATGTTGACAATTTTATTTAATTTGCAATGGCAAGTGTCAGTACAATGGATCCCACAGGTCAGATTCGGTGTCCCTGCAAGATTTGTAAGAATAATCGATTTGTAGAATCTCATAGCGTTAGACATCACCTATATATGAAGGGTTTTGTGAGTGATTATCAGAACTGGATGCTTCATGGAGAAGAATTTAGAAACGATTTTGATGCACGGGTGAATATGGTGCACGATAATCCATATACGAATTTGATATTTGATGCCGCAGGAACAGAACTGGGTTTTGCTATGAGTTCTAGTGATGTAAGAAGTGTCGTAGATAAAGAATCACCAAACGATGCAGCTAGTAGATTTTATTAAAGTCAAACAAGTGACGAGGAAGAATTCTTAAGCTAGTGAGCAAAATCTTGTAATACAAACATCTATTTAAATGCATTGCAATACTTGATGTGAATGATTTGAATTATTTGAATGTATTGTAATACTTGATGCGAATGAATGAGTTGTATTGCAATACTTGATGTGAATGATTAAAAATTTTATTTGAATGTATTGTAATACTTGATACGAATTATTCGAATGCATTGTAATACTTGATGTGAATGATTTGAATTATTTGAATGTATTGTAATACTTGATGCGAATGAATGAGTTGTATTGCAATACTTGATGTAAATGATTTGAATTATTTGAATGTATTGTAATACTTGATACGAATGATTCGAATGCATTGCAATACTTGATGTGAATGATTTAAATTATTTGAATATATTGTAATACTTGATGCGAATGAATGAGTTGTATTGCAATACTTGATGTGAATGATTAAAATTTTTATTTGAATGTATTGTAATACTTGATACGAATTATTTGAATGCATTGTAATACTTGATGTGAATGATTTGAATGTATTGTAATACTTGATATGAATGATTTGAATGCTTTGCAATACTTGATGTGAATGATTTGAATGTATTGTAATTTATGCAACGAATGATTTGAATTATTGTAATACTCGATGTGAATGATTTGAATTATTTGAATATATTGTAATACTTGATGCGAATGATTTGAATGCATTGCAATGCTTGATGTGAATGACTTGAAAGCATTGCAGTACCTGATATGAATGATTTGAATGTATTATAATACTTGTTGCGAATCATTTGAATGTATTACAATGCTTGATGCGAATGATTTGAATTATTGTAATACTTGAAGCGAATGACTTGAATGTATTGTCATACTTGATGTGAGTTATTTGAATATATTGTATGACATGTTATTTGTTAGAATATGGTTCATGGAGGTTACAGTGGTCGCTCATCCAGTAGTAGCCAGGCCCAGCCTTCATCTTCACGGACTCCTGTGATAGGTATATCATTTAACTAATTGGATGCTTGATTAGTTCAAATGCGCATTCTGAGAATTTCTAACGTATTTTTTTACAGATGATGTTTCGCCTGTACACGACCCACCTACACCAGTTGATCACACAAGTCATGAGCCAACACAGGAAGCAGGGTCTTCTTAGTCTGGCACAAGAAGACTCATTCGAATAGTGTATATCGATAATCGTCCGTAAGTATTTCGTTTTCAATTATTGCATATCTTATAAATATTTTATATTGATATTTATTATGTACCAATTCATGTGCAACACGAGGTTTGAGCCACAAGAAGTAGTACGGGAGATTAGGAATTCACTTCTTCAACATCTACCTGGATCGGTTGCTCAATAGAAAGAGTACCCAAAGGAGGTGTTAGACAGATTATGATCCTTATTCACAGTATACAATTGTTCATCATAGTTAATGTGTTTCATATTTAATTTTTTTAAGTAATGTCTACTAACTTTCTGAAAATATTTGTAGGCTTCGAATCGCTTTACAACTACGGTGAAAGAAAATGATGCAAGGAAGGTGTAGCAGAATGTGGCTGCCAATCGATTTGCAGACATGCTGCACAATATGAAGACTGCAGTAAAAAAAGCATCTGGCATAATAGATGATCCACTACAGTGGAAGGGCCATGACCCTATTACTATCAGGAGAGATTATTGGGATGAAATGTGCAATAAGTGGGTGGGAGATGCATTTCGAAATCGCTCTGCGAAGGCTACACAAAGTCTAGCGAAAATGCCCGAAGCCCATCTACACACAGGTGGATCTAAGACATTTGAGAGCCACCTAAAGAAAATGGTAACTCATCAATATATAATATTAATTTTATAAGTATTGTTGCAAACTTGTGAACTAAATCTTTTGTCCTTTAACTTCGCAGGAAGCAAAAAAAGGAGACATTGTACCATATAAGGATGTGTTTGTTGAAACACATAAACGGAAGACCACGAGAGTCTTTGTATCAGAGAAGGCGAGAACGACAACGGTATGTATTTATTCTATTAATAATCATTGCAATATGCAAGTTATCATAATGTTATCATTAATTATTAATGCATACTTTGAATATTATTTTGTAGGAGACATATGAGCAACAGATAGTAGAGCGATATGGCGAACCCAAAAAAGGTCGTGTGTTCGGGTTTGGGAGTAATCTGAACACTTTACCAGTTATTGCTTCTTCCAGTTACGGCTCACAGACTTCTTTCACCGACATAAGCTCCAAGCAACAACCTATTCTTTCCGGTGATGATGTACGTCAGATCATTAAGGACACAATGAATGACTACTTTCATGACACCATCGCCCCCTTTATCCGAGATGAGATCAACAATCTTGTGTTGAACAGGGGATCTTCGATTGCAGGTCCCTCTCAGGTATAATCATATATTCAGTTTTTTGTCTGCTTTAAAACACATATGAGCATAATAAAATCACATATATAACTTTTTGCCTGCCTTAGAGCACATATGAGCATGATAGAATCACATATACAGTTTTTTGCCTGCCTTAGAGCACATATGAGCATGATAGAATCACATATAAAGTTTTTTTGACTGCTTTAGCACACATACGAGCATGATCGAATCACATATATAGCTTTTTGCATGCCTTAAAGCACATATAAATATTGTAGAATCACATATAGAGTTTTTCTAGCTGCCTTAGAACTCATCTGAGCATGATATAATTGCATATAAAAAAATTTTAATGCCTTAAAACACATATAATTTCTGATAGAATCATATATAGAGTTTTTTGCCTGCCTTAGAGCACATACGAGCATGATAGAATCACATATAAAGTTTTTTTATTGCCTTAGAACACATATGAGCACATGATAGAATCACATATAGTGTATAATTTATTTCATTATATGTTGTTTATCAATACTGACTGTTCTTTTCTTGTGTAGGCTGCTAGCGATAACCAGCGTAGCGGAGCTGAAGGGACAGATAAAGGCAATGAAGAAGAAGACGCACAAAATCTTGGCGATGATTAGAGAACTGTGTTGAAGAAGTTCTATTTTTTTTGTTTCTTAAACGTAATTGTTGAATTCTAAATAATTAAACTTGTTAATTTTAAGGTGGAACAATTAATTGTTGTAGATTTCTTTTATATGAAATTTTTTGTGTAGTTTGTTTTTTATTTACAGAAAATATAAATTGTACAGGAAATATAAATCGTACCGTTCTCGATATTTAATTTTCAAACAATTTTTTTATTTTTTTTCGTGTTTGCGACAGATTAGCGACGGAACCATTTGTCGCTATGTATATAAATCTAGCGACGGACGTAAATCCGTTGCCAAGCTGAGGTCGCCATTTAGTACCGGCGGATTGGCGACGAAATACATCGCTCATTATTCCATCACAATTAGTGACGGACTTGGCGACAAATTTATTCCGTCGCCAGTTAGCGTCGAAAAATTCGCGACGTAAGCATATCGTCGCCTCGTCGTCGCTAATCCGGTTAGCGACGGAATGTGGTCGTCGCTAATCTGCTGCTTTGTTGTGGTGTGAGAGAGAATCATTTACGGTGGTTTGGACATATTCGGCGAAGGCCTAATGATGCTCCAGTTAGAAGGATAGAGAAATGGGAAAATATATTAGTTAAAAGAGGTCGAGGTAGGCCTAGGAAGACATGGATGGTGGTGATAGGAAAGGATATGAATGCTTTTAACCTCATCGAGGACATGGCATTGGATAGAAATAATTGGAGGAGAAGGATTCATGTGGGAGACCCAGATTGATTTTCTTTTTTGGTTCATATCGCCGACCCTAATTGTTTTGAGATGAAGGCGTAGTTGTTGTTGTTGTCGAGATGTATATTGTTCACAGATGCATGTTTGACCTCAAAAAAAAGGTTCGGAATAAAGCAAGAGTAGAGGGCTCTATTTGTGAGGCGTACATTTTAGAAGAGATTTCAAATTTCTCATCTATGTACTTTGAACCTTACATTTCAACACGTTACATATGCCCACCTTGTAATGATGATGAAGAACAATTTATTGTAGCTGACAAACTGTCGATATTTCAACTACTTGAGCATGCCTTTGACAGTTGTCGGTCAAGACTCTTGGAAGATCGAGAGCAAGACGCAGCATAAATCTATATCCTTTTTAATTGCTCAACGATCGACCCATACATCGAGTAAGTATACTTAATATGTAACACTATGTTCTATACGTGCGTACATGGTTCGATAATATAAGTATTTGTTAAGTGTAGATGATTTACTTTAGAGTTGCGAAGAGAACTTCTACATCTCACTGATGCAGAAGTACAGAAAGAACGTAAAAATAAGTTTGTGGCATGGTTGAAAAAGTTGGTAAGGATGATGACATACATTTTTTCAGTGTAAACAACAATAAGTTACTTAATTGGTCATGATCACAGTCATTGTTTATACTTGTAGGTCCGCCATGGTGATGTTAAAGATCAAGGAATATGTGATTTATAAAATAGTCTGATCAAAGTTGTGCAATGTTACAATGGGTGCATCGTAAATGGTTATCGATTTCATACAAAAGACTACGGTGTAAACAAGTCAATGATGAATAGTGGCGTGTGTGTCAAGGGTAGAAACTAGGGTGAAAATGAATATGACTACTATGGTGTTATAGAAGAAATAATGGAGTTGACTTACTTAGGCATAAATAATAAGGTAACTTTATTCAAGTGTCATTGGTTTGATCCCATAACAACAAGAGTCGACAAAGCCTCAGACATTGTGGAGGTGAATCATAAATCAAGGTTTGGAACATATAAACCATTTATATTAGCCTCGCAAGCTCAACAAGTTTACTATACTTCATATCCGAGTACAAGAAAGTTAGATAAAAATGAATGGTGGGCAGTTTGCAAGGTGAAGTTTAAACTATACCCTGAGTATGATTAGTTACAAGAAGACAAGTTAACTGAAGAGAGTGATTACTATCAATCAAATGATATGTATGACTTCTCTTATGGTCACGATGTTGCACATGGTATGCATGTCATATCTCCATTGTCCGATGGTACATGTATGGAAGAATGTGATCCAAATGATATACTAAGTGGATGAGCGCCCAATGAAGAAGAAGAAGATGACAAAGAGAAGAAGGAGGAGGAAGAAGAAGAATATGAAAGTCAAACAAGTGATGAGAAAACATTCTCGAGCTAGTGAAATACATCTTGTAATACATACCTCTATTTGATGTGGATGATTTGAATGATTTGAATATATTGAAATTTATTGCAATGACTTGAATGATTTGAATGTATTGCAATGTTTGAATGTATTGCATGAAGATATTTTTGATTTGATTATATATCTTCGATAGGTATAGATTTATGATTTGAATGTATTGCTTTGATTTGAATGTCTTGCATAAGTTATTTTCAATTTGATTATGTATCCATGAAGATATAGAGTTGTGTAACAGATCCAATTGTATTGTAAGGATAAGTTATCCATGATTAGCAAGTGATGTCATATCTTATATTTTAATGTATTGCAATATTTGATGTGAATGATTTGAATGTATTGAAACATATTACAATGATTTGAAGGTATTGCAATGTTTGAATGTATTGCATGAAGTTATTTTCTATTTGATTATGTATCTCCAATATGTATAGAGTTATGATTTGAATGTATTGTAATGTGTTTGAATGATTTGAATATATTGCAATATTTGAATGTCTTGCATGAAGTTATTTTCGATTTGATTATGTATCTATGAAGATATAAAGTTGTGTAATTGATCTAATTGTATTGCAAGTTAAGGATAAGTTATCAATGATTCACAAGTGATGTCATATCTTATATTTTAATGTATTGCAATATTTGATGTGAATGATTTGAAAGTATTGAAATGTATTACAATGATTTGAATGATTTGCAATGTTTGAATGTATTGCATGATATTTTTTATTTGTTAGAATATGGTTCGTGGAGGTCACTGTGGTCGAATACCCAGTGGTAGCCAGTCTCAGCCTTTATCTTCACGGGCTGTTTCGATAGGTATATCATTTAACTAATTGTATACTTGATTAGTTTAAATGCGCATTGTGTGAATTTCTAACTCATTTTTCTAAAGATGATGTTTCGCCTGCACATGACCCACTTACACCAGTTATTCATACACGTATCGAAACAACGTCGGATGTAGGGTCTTCTCAGTCTGACACATGATCATTCATTCAAATAGTGTATATCGATAATCGACCGTATGTATTTTATTTTCACTTATCATATACTTATCTTATAAATATTATATATTGATAGTTAATGTGTACCAATTCATGTGCAGCGCGAGGTTCGAACCACAAGAAGTAATATGAGAGATTAGGCAGTCACTAGTTCAACATCTATCAGGACCGGTCGCTCAATGGAAAGAGTATCTGAATGAGGTATTGGACAAATTGTGGTCCTCATTCATGGTATACAATCATTTCTCATAGTTAATGTGTTTCATATTTAATTTTTTGTTATAGTCATGTCTACTAACTTTCTGAAATTATTTGTAGGCTTTGAATTGCTTCCCGACTATGATGGAGGAGCAGGACGCGAGGAGGGTGTGGCAGAAGGTGCCTGCCAATCGAATTGCAGACATGCTGCACAATATGAAGACTGCAGCAAGAAAAGCATCTGGCGGGACAGATGATCCACTTCAGTTAAAGGGCCATGACCCTCCTACTATCAGATCAGATTTTTGGGATGCAATGTGCGACAAGTGGGCGGAGCGAGAATTTTGAAACCGCTCAATGAAGGTTGTACAAAACCGAGCGACAATGCCTGATGCCCATCTACACACAGGTGGATTTAGGACTTTTGAGAGTCACCTAAAGAAAATTGTAACTCATCAATATATATATTGTCAAATTTCTAAGTATTATTGCATACCTGTTAAATAATTTTTTTATTATTTAACTTCACAGAAAGCATAAAAAGAAGGCATTGTACCATACAAGGATGTGTTTATTGAAACACATAAACGTAAGACCATGAGAGAGTTTGTATCAGAGAATACGAGAATAACAACGGTATGTATTTATTGTATTAATAAACTTTATAATATATAAGTTATCATAAATATTATAAATTTTAATTATTGATCCACACTGTAATCATTACTTTGTATGAGTCATACGAGCAATAGATGGTAGAGCGATATGGCGATGACTGCACTCAGCATCCGCCTTTTGATCCTGTAGCATGGGTGACTGCAACAGGTGAACCCAAAAAGGGTCGTGTGTTCGGGTTTGGGAGTAATATGAATACCTCACCAATCGTTGCCTCCTCCAGTCACGGTTCTTAGAGTTTTCCTACCAGCATCAGCTTCAAGCATCCAACTGACCCGCCTAATTATTGGGACGGTGTCCGCCAGCTTGTTAAGGACACAATACATGACTACTTACATGAAGCAATTTTTAATGTTGTTTGTAATGAGTTGTGCAACTTTTTTCGGGTCAGGAAAACTTTGTTTGCAGGTGCCTATTAGGTATGAAAGTTTCATGTCATTTGTTTCATGTCGTTAGATTTCAAGCTAGTATATGCATGATTTCATCACATATGAGCATGATTTCATCACTATGAAAGTTTTTTACTGCTTTATAACACATATATGCATGATTTCATCATTGTTAAAGTTTTTTGACTACATTAGAACACATATAAGCATGATTCCATCACTATGAAAGTTTTTTCACTACCTTAGAACACATATATGCATGATTGAATCACTATTAGAGTCTTTTGACAACCTTAAAACACATATTTGCATGATTGAATCATTATGAATTTTTTTCTGTCAGCCTTAGCCTACATCTGAATTCTGTTAATATCATTCACTTTATTGCTAGCTAGACTATGTGTAATTCACTCATATTACTTTGATTGCCTTAGCTTAGGTGCATTGCATATAATTTATTTCATTATATTTTGTTTATCAATACTAACCTTTTTTTTTCTCTTGTAAGATGCTGGAGATAATCAGTGTAGAGGAGCTGAAGGAGCAGATTAAGACAATGAAGAAGATGACACACATAATCTTGGCGATGATTAGATTCATGTGTTGAATTTGTTGTACCTTCTTGTTGTTTCAAAAGAAACTCTTTGTAAATGTCCACTTGTAAATGATTAGAATTTGGCGAGGATTATAGTGGATAGATAAATTGTTTTAGTTGCTTTGCATATGTATTTTTTATGTGTACTTTATTTTTTATACACAAGATATATAAATTGTATCACGACATTTTTTTTCTTGATATTTATATTTTAAACAATTTTTTTTTATTTTTTTTTTATTTTTTGCGACGGATTAGCGAAGGATTTTATCCTTCGCTAATTAGTATCGATCTCCAATTTAGCGACGGATTAGGGGCATATATTTAACCGTCGCAAAACTGAATCTGCTGATGTTGTGTGACGGATTTTAATCCATCGCAATTCTAATGCTACAATAGCGACAAAATTAGCGACGGACTAATATCTGTCGCAAACCCAAATCTCTGCAGATTAATGACGACCTTGTGATGAATCATAACATTCGCTAATTTGTCGCAATTTAGAGACAAAAGTAGCCACATATATGTTCCATCACTAATTAGCGACTAGAAATTTGCGGTAAAAGTTAGCCATCGCTAAACTCTACAACGATGGATTGGCGATGGATTAACAACGGATTGCGGCCATCGCTAATCCACAAATTTCTTGTAGTGTAATGTGAATACAAATTTGGATCCAAATCTAGAAAATTTGACGTATTAAGTTCAAAATCCATTTGTCAGGGTTATGTATCCTCCTAATTTCCTGTTACGGATAGTTTGAGTTTCGTGTTTCTGCGTGGGTGGTATAGGAATTTTATGTTTCTTTGTGGGTTTGAACCGTAGTGACAAACATTTTTATCGGCAAAATCTCATTTTTCAAAAAACTCACTAGAAAATGAATTTTTTTCATAAATCTTGCATTTTTTTCGTAAAATCTTGGCAATAAAAAAATTTAAAAACATAAAATTTATTTTTTATAAAAAAATGTTAATAAAAATTATTTAAAAATAAAAATACATGATTTTTTCACTATAAATAGCCGTTTAAAACATAAATATCACGTTTAAATTGCAGTGTTTATGTTTTTTTCATAAATCTCACGATATTTTGAAAATCTTGCAAGAATTTACCATTTTAAACTTTTAGGCAATTTCTCACAATATTATGCGAGATTTTCATAGATCTTGCCATATTTGTCACTATGGTTTAAACTGATTTCCCAATCTTTATATTTGGAGAACTCATGTTAGTGCATTTTGTTAGATGAGATTTGTAAAAAATATATTTTGTTTCAACTTTTAAATGTTGCTTTCACTTCTTCTCCCCATGTCCGCCACAACAAGGGCGACCTGGTTGTGTGTTCATTTTTGGGTTTTATGTTGCCTTTTCTTTCATCTAGCAGCAGTAAGCATTTACCTGATATTTGCAAAGTTACGATACAAGAAATATGAATTTGACTGGTATTTGCAAAGTTTCAAGATTTTTGTTTTAACAAAAGGTTCACAAATTACCAATGGGTGCTCTGTTTGTCTGGCGTTGCAAGTGTTAACCCCAAATGGCATGGTTGTATAACTCGTAGGATCTGCCTAACGACAATCGAAAAAAAAGGAAAAAGAAAAAAAAGTTCACAAATTTGGATATGCGAAACTTGGAAGTTATATGTGAATTTAGTATAATATTTACAAAGTTTCAAGGTGATGCACTCCACACGAGGTTCATACATGGTTGTGCAAATTTTGTACCATATATGCGAATTTATTATTTTATTTGTAAAGTTATGGGGTTTCAAATCAACACGATGTTTGCAAATAATGCTTTTGCGAACAACTGAAGGTCCGCAAAAAAAAGTGTGAATATATATTATGTAAGAGTTAGCGATAGATGACGAGTGAAACAGTAGAAGGTACAATAAATTCAACACATAAATCTAATCATCGCCAAGATTCTGTGTGTCATCTTCTTCAATGTCTTAATCTGCCCCTTCAGCTCCTCTATGCTGATTATCTTCAGCAACCTACGAGAGAAAAGAAAGGTTAGTATTGATAAACAAAATATAATGAAATAAATTATATGCAATACACCTAAGTTAAGGCAATCAAAGTAACATGAAATCTAACAACATGCAATACATCACATGAAACTTTCATACCTGAGAGGCACCTGCAGATGAAGTTTTCTTGTCCCAAAAAAATTGCACAACTCATTACGGACAACGTCGGAAATTGTTTCATGTAAATAGTCACGCATTGTGTCCTTAACGAGCTGGCGTACACCATCTCAAGAATTAGGCGGGTCAGTCGGATGCTTAGAGCTGATGCTGACAGAAGAACTTTGTGAGCCGTGACTGGAGGAAACAACGACTGGTGAGGTGTTCATATTACTCTCAAACCTGAACACACAACCCTTTTTGGGTTCACCTGTTGCAGTCACCCATGCTGTAGGATCAAAAGGTGGATGCTGAGTGGAGTCATCG
The DNA here is from genome assembly GCF_984573655.1 of Nuphar pumila. NCBI lineage: Eukaryota > Viridiplantae > Streptophyta > Magnoliopsida > Nymphaeales > Nymphaeaceae > Nuphar > Nuphar pumila. The sequence continues at coordinate 37,151,874 of NC_143254.1, forward strand.
CCATATCGCTCTAACGTCTGTTGCTCATATGACTCCTACAAAGTAATGATTATAGTATGAATTAATAATTAAGAATTATAATATTTATGATAACTTGTATATTACAATGTTTATTAATACAATAAATACATATCGTTGTCGTTCTCGCCTTCTCTAATACGAACTCTCTTGTGGTCTTACATTTATGTGTTTTAACAAATACGAACTCTCTTGTAGGAACCCATACATGGATTTGAAAATGGACCCGCACTAACGGGCCAACCATGATATGGGGTTCAAATGCGCATAATTCGGAGTACAAATTGATCCATCTCAGTTGAACCTCCGAACCAAACCAACACATCCTTCTTGAATATAGATCGTAAAATAAGATCTGATATATTTAGTTGGATTAGGACTTACATGATTGGACTTTCTGGGATTCTGGTCTGAATTTGGATCAGTACTTTCTATCAGACCTACCTTCATATCCGAATCAAATTAGACCATATGTGACTTTTTACATGTAAATCCCTGTTTTTTACCCGTTTTCTTAACAGATATGACATTATCACTGGCGTTTGGATTGCATTGGATCTGATTCAGATCCTTATTCAGACGTGGACTTGTTTCCATCCAGCATAACTGTTGGATCCAGGTATTCGATCTACAGTTAGCCATACCTGTTAGCACGTTTCCTTTTCTTGGTCGATTGTAGGCCAGGTCCAGGTCCGGAAACGAAAGTTCTATAGTTTTCAGTTCCCAAGAAAATGGAGAAGATCGGTCTTCCGATCACTGAAGATCTAGAAGCTTTGAGTTTTTTCCATTCTGGGAAAGCACACGGGTGTAGGATAGTTTCGTCATTTAAAAATCGAAATCCTTCGTCACGTCTTAGCTCAGTGTGGTAGACGCTCGGTCCGTCAAGCCGTGAAGAGTAAGAAAAGCAGAGCAAAGTGCACCTGAGTTTTTTTTTTGGATGATTATACCCTCATGAAAGAGAGGATATTATATTTTCAGAGCCACCTGTCACAAACCCCTTGCTGTATAAATTTGCATTGCTGCACCTCCTTCAAAGAACCCATTCTCTCTCTCTCTCTCTCTCTTTCCAGAATTCAGGATTCTCGTTTCTCGCATTCCAGGGGCGGCCGGAGAGCATAGGTAGCTTGGTCATGTGAATTGTGAAGACGCTGATCAGAGGGAAATCGATCGGCCGGAGATCGCGTGGCCGATAAGCCTTTCTATCTGGTGAATTTTTTGGTTCCTTAAATACCACTGCTCTTAATGTTAAATTGCTAGAACTATACTGGAAACGTGCGTTCCTTGGCTGTGTTAGCTTTTCTGAAAGGATCCTTGGCTGTGTTTGTTGAATTCGGATTCAAGAATTGTAACATATGCATTTCCTATTTCCGGTGTTTGGTTTAACTCGATATCTGGAATCGTTTCCCAGCACGCCCTGAATATCCCACTCTGGCCGCAAATTGTTCAAACTAAAAATCAATGCCAAATATCAGGAAACAATTCAGTTCAAAATATGTTTTTTCTGAAACTTCAGAACGTTAATAAACATACCTTAATGCCAAATGTCAGGAAGAAGAAGAAGAAGAAGAGCTCCATGGAGGGAAGAACCACCGTGGTCGCAGGATCAAGACCCATCATCCCAAAAGCTCCTGGCCGTCCGCTCCCGAAACGCGGCCAGATCAAAGCCGCGAGCGATCGCATCCATCTTGATTCACTCCCTTGCTTCTCTCTTCACTGGCCGGCACTCGGACCCGTCGACCCACCTCTGCTGAAGCTCTATTTCAAAATCCCAGGCCAATTTATTCAGCTTGTGGCATTATGGATGGGATCTCACAGAGATCCGACCCAAAGCACATCCATCTCTCTCTCTCTCTCTGACAAGTTAGTGGGATTTCTTTTTTCCAAATTTGCCACTATATATTGGCCGAAATGGCCAGGGAACTGTATTTTATTGTCCATCAACCACGAGTATTTTTTGCGTTGGTTGATAGGAAGACAGACGAGGTCATTTTTGTAATTTTTGCATGATGAGTGGAAAATTATGTTTTTTTTTTTTAACTTTTTCATCTTGAATTTAAGGCTCCATAAGTATGGAGGTACTCGTAAACATGTTCATGAATCATCAAGTTCTAAAGCAATGACAGCCCTCATGCACCAGCAGCATTCGATCCTGAGCCTTTCAACTTGATACAAGACCCTGCTGACCACATGGGTAACCACCACAGTGGTAGCATATTCATAAATATCAATCATATTTTCAGAAGACCATAAAACCCACCATAACCGTATTTCAAACTCTAAAAGTTATGTATGCCGACATTTTTGGGCATTTATTAAAAGTTTTGACGAAGGGGACGAATGAGATAGGTGGATGGTTAAGGATGCAGTATCATAACCAATGAGCCCTAGGATCGAATTCCATGTGGTTATATCCCTGTCCCTCAGCTTCCCATGTGGTTATATCCCTGTCCCTCAGCTTGCCCATAAAAAAAAAAGTGTGAGATGCAGGCTGAAGCTTTAGGTTCATAATCTGAGACCAACTATAGCTTGTAACCACACCATCCCACTTAGGGGTGGCAATCGGGTAGGGTTGGCGGGTCGGGTTGGCGGGTCGGGTTGGCGGGTCGGGTTGGTGGGTTGGCGTGTCAGCATACCTCAACCCAAACCTGACCCGTTTATTAAACGGGTCGGCTGTGGCAAACACGAACCCGACCCGTTTAATAAACGGGTAACCCGACACGACCCGCCAACCCATTTAATAAATGGGTTGGGTCGGGTAAACGGGTTTTCAGGTTCGCGGGTCGGGTTGGCGGGTTGACGGATCGGGTTGGCAGGTAGTCAGGTTGGTGGGTCGGGTTGACTGGTCGGGTTGACGGGTCGGGTTGGCGGGTCGGGTTGGCGGGTCGGGTTGGCGGGTTGACCCACCCGCCTAACCCGTTTATTAAATGGGTCAGCCGGGTTGGCGGGTTGGCATACCCCCAACCCGAACCCGACCTGTTTAATAAACGGGTTACGCGGGTCGACCCGTTTACTAAACGGGTTGGCTTAAGCCCAACCCAAACCCGCCTAAGAGGCGGGTTGGCGGGTCGGGTTGGCGGGTCGTGTCAGAAATTACCACCCCTAGTTTTATATATGTTGACTAGGGGTGTCAAATAGGTCGGGTTTGGTTCAGACCCAGGTAGAACCAGACCTGGCTTCGATTTTTGGGTATGGTATCGAGTTCAAACCCGGGTCTAATCGGACCTAACCTAAGAGAAACCACACCCATGATTTTTTCTATTTTTTAAAGGATAGTATGGCCTAAAAGTGCCACATCTAATCCCACTATGATGCAATTCATTGGAGTTACCCTAAGAGTAAAAGCAAAAATCAATCCTGACACACAAGAGTACAAATTCAGGGACATTTTTGAAATTAAACATAAAGGAAAGAAGATTTTGGTGAAAAGAAAGGATGCTTTTGCAGCTGGAAACAACAACTCTGAACTTGACAAATAATAGACACTCTTTCATGAATAATATAAAGATAAAGCTAGCTTCCACGTGCTGCCACATCTACAAAGTCTTGGTGTTGTGTATCAAATATTGTACAAAAAGGCAGAAGCGGTTTAACACAACTGTTTTTGGAAAAGATTTTGTTTCGGACAGTGATGCCACGTATGCAAAAGCTTTGGTCGTGAGGTCACTTTTTATGTAACCGAGCTGCATCCTTAGCATGTTCCACTACGGCTGACCATCCATCTCAACATTTTTTCGAGATGGAAACCACGCTCATCTTGAGAAATATTTAGATGATGGTTGTAAGGCAGGTTGCTGCATGCACATCACACACATATATATGTAAACACACACAGAGTAAATATTGCCTACTAATGAATAGAAATCACATTTTAATTCAAAAGATTTCTTACTTTTTGCAGATCAAATATTAGGGATATGATTTACATGGTTTGTTTAATTAGAAACTTGTTTTGAATCATGTGATTATGACAAGTAATTAGGTTTTTAAAGGAGTCCAAAAATCAAGGGTACTATAATGTGCCAAAATTTCATAAATCAAAAGATCACATTTTTACAATCAGAAAAGCATGATCCAAGGCTTGATCCCTAGCAAACAAAATCATGCTGAACACATCTATGTGGTTAGATTGAGTCGATACAACTTGCACCTATGATTTCTAACTCATTAGTTTTGTACCTTCGTTAGTAGCCAATATTTACCCTATATATAATATATTATGTTCATGTCATAAAGTTCTCATTCAAACTGCGTAAAATAGACCTGGCAAGCTGAATATGAATAATTGGTACTTGGCTCCACACTACTTGTATAAGCTCGTTAGGTATTAAAAATATATATTTTAAATATATTTTACACATTTTTTTATAAGTATTTTTTGTAATTTTATTTCTTCTAGCTCTAAACATATGTATTTTTTCTATAAACAAGCCAACTTAAACTTGGTTCGTTTAACTCATGTTAATTATGAGCTTGAACTCAGCTTGACTCATCACAAGAATGAGCCAAGCTTGAACACTTCAAGCTCGGCTCGTTCAACTCATTTACCAGCCTTAACCAGTATTTTAGCTCTAAGGGGTTTGGCGTAGTATAAGTTAAGAGAGGGGCCTTGGCTACTAGATGGGCGGTTATGTAAACTCCTTCTCGCAAAGTCGTCGGAGGGGATAAACATTGAAAAAATAGGGAGGAGAGAAAGGCGGTTCCCCAAAAATTGGGGAACCCCCTTCCCCCGATCTGCGATGAGGGGGAGGGGGGGGGAGAGGATAAACCTCATTCCCCACGATCGGCATGGGGGTGAGGGTTATCCTCACCCCATAGCCCTCACGGTGCGCCTTTCCCCTCACTCGAGAAAGAGGAAGCTCAGAGAGGGTGACAAAGAGAGTGAGAGAGGAGCACTTACCGACGACGGCGATAGTGGCAGTTCGGTGAGTACCTCGTCCCCTTCTCCTTCTTCATCTTCTTCTTCTTTTCTTTTTTCGGTGAGTGAGGGCCGATAGCCATGGCTGTCGACGATTTACAGAGGAAACAAAAAAAATAGAGATGGGAAAGAGAGAGAAAGAGAGGGAGGGTTTGTCGACCGACGCCGGTGGTCGATCCTTCTGTCGCAGGGAGGGTCGACCGGCACCGAATGCCGACTCATACCTCTTGGGTACAAAGGAGAGGGTCGGTCGGTGGCCGCCCCCCTCTTTGTAAATGAAAGGAGTTTTCCTCCTTTCAGTTTTTTTTTTAAAGATAGACCGAGGGTCGGTCTGGGTCGCGCCCAGACCGCACCTAAGGTCGGGTAAAAAAAAAAGGGACTGAGTCGGTCTGGGTGTGACCCAGACTGAATCGGGTCGGTTTGAGTTGCACCCAGACCAAGACAGACCAGGTTAAAAAAAAAAAAAATATATATATATATATATATATATATATATATATATATATATATATATATATATATATATATATATATATATATATTGGTTGAACCGGTTCATACCAAACCAGGTCTAGCCAAACTAGTTTATATGGGTCGGTTCAGACCGGATCAGTCTGAACTGAATCGGTTTGGACCAACCCGGTTCAGACCAAACCGATTCAAGTGGAATCTGTTCAGACCGAATCGGGTCTGAGTTGAACTAGTTTAGATAAACCCGAGTCAGGCTTAACCAGTTTGATCTAACTGGATCTAGGTTCTCAGTTTAAATCCAGTTTGATCTGAACCTGTTCTGGATCCAGACTGACTGTTATGGACCTGATTGGATTAATCCTGAATCCATATCAAAACTAGGTCTAGATCAAACCGTCATGGATCCAGTCATATAGTTTTTAGATCCAGTCAGAATTTTTGGATCCAGTCAGACTATTCTGGATCCAGTCAGACTGTTTTGGTTTTAGATGAGTAATGGATCTGAATCCAAGCAGGCAGGGTTGGATCCAGATCAGAAATGGATCCGGATTGAATCGTAAGATAGTCTCGAGTTGTATCGAAATCCAAAATAACCATAATACCCTTTTGGGTACCTGAGATCTTTATTTTGATAAAATGGACATAACTTTGCACCTCAAACTCAGAATCGAGTGAGGTTTGATGCGTTGAACTCGTATCGTAGAAATGAATCTCCTAGTCTATAAAATTTTATCAAATTAGTGATGCAAAAATTGAGGGTTCATGAATAAATTCGAAAAGGGTATTTTGGTAATTTAATAATAATGTGTAAAGTTTTGTGCATTAATCTGAACATATTGTATAACCAGATCATACTGTTAGAGCTTCGTGAGACTCGATTTCGGGGAGAGTATAGATTTGCCTTCAAGGTAAGGGATATTATAAGTAATTTTAGAAGTGAATAAACATTTTACATTGCATGTTATTATGATATTATGTATTAATATGAATAGTATGATAGCTTTCGAGTGATACCATGACATGCATAAAAATTATCATGCTTGACATTATGAGTTGATTTTATACATGTGGTTGTAATATTCATGTTAGTTGTGGCGTATCCTGCATGACTGAAAGAGATTGTATTTGTGATTGCATGTCTAAATGTTCATTAATATCATGCATTGTGATGAGATTATTGGAGTCCCATATAGTCTATTCATGTTGTATGAATAGACGTGTTGAGATCAACATGCATAACCCCTTAAATTCCAGAAGTGGCGATTTGTGGCAAAGGCTACCTGGTTCGTGGCCAGAGTGCAGTCACCACAGAGAGTGTGCCGTTGGTGATTTAACGATGTAGAGACCTTACATCTTTGCGTACTTAGTGAGAGATGTGTGAGTCCTAAAGTCATCATGAGATTTAAGAATGAGATTCGTTGTGAACAATTCACAACATTACTCATGAGAGAATGAGTGTATGACGAGTTTGAGAATATGATTCAATATGTTGAATTTAGTCATGACTTAGGATTACACTTACATCAGAATTGAGACTCTAGAAGACCATGGATGGTTGATAATCATCATGGTTAGGATGTAGCATGAATCATACCGAGATTGAGAGCTTGACCTCCCAGCTAGCTAGCGGTGGGGTTCCCGTGGTGGTTCACTGCAGTGCCTGGTGGTTCAGAGACCACTAAGAGTGTAAGGTTCATTGTTTGGCCAACATGTAGAATTGAGATATTCTATGGGGTTGCTACGCTCATAGACGGCTATGATCGGTATAGCCGACCTAATGATAATTGTTTTAAGAGAGCATTGAGAAAGTTAATGGGGGATAATTAAAATATATCAACTTGTGTGGTGTGTCAAAAATTAAACTAAGACTAGGAGCTTAGAGCCCACTACAGTTGTAAGTTTAAGTGTTTATTTGCTTATAATTATTTCTTACTGTGTTGTAGACTCATCCCTAATATTTAATTACAACTGTAAGTTCTAGACATATTAACACAAATAGAACGTGAGTAGCTTTTTTGTCATCAACAGAGTACTTGGTAGATTTTATTTTCTTGTCATTGAATAAAGATGTAATTGCTTTTCTTTATTATGAATGATAAACATTGTAAAGAAAAAGTTGGTTATGAAAATAAAAAGATTTTTTTTTTAGCCACGTTTTCTCTGTGTGAACTTTGAACTATTTCCCTTTGAAAAGTAATACCAACCAAACTCGGACTCCTAATATCCCAGATCGGAGTGTTACAGGTTAGGGTTCCATTATCAAGAGCGTCCAACCTTCGCACATAAGAAAGAGCAAAGACATTATGACCCTAGCTTTTACTAAAGCAAGTGGCTCCTACATTATGACCTTTGGGCGAAGCAAGTGGCTCCCCGGGGGCAAAGGGTGCACCACAAGTTTACACAGTCCCTAAGTACGGTAGGCATAGCTAGCACCTATGATTAGGTCTTTGTTCCCAGTTGCGGTTTTCTTGATCCTCATGATAAAAAACAGAACCCTTATTTTTAACATAACATTTTTGCTAATATTGTTTTGGAATAACGTGGGCTACCCTCGTGTCGTGGGTAAGGAACCCTCTAGTTGGAACTAAAGTTTTTTTTGACCAGATTTGACTTCATGATTGTGACTAGATTCGACCTGATAGATGGCATGGTTAAAATAGTAGGAATTCACCTTTGGATCATAATTTTGTTGACATAAAAATATGTCTTCTTGAGGTTTAAAAATTTGGTAATTTATAGGCCATTAATGTTTCAACCCTCGTAAAATCTGACATACATGTCAGAAAAACATGTTCCATCCAAAGCCGAGCTTTTACTAAACTTAAACTTAATATGCAGACCACATCTAAAGGCCAGATGTGCAAAAGAAATTAAAGAAAATATTACATTTTTTCACTAAGGGTTCCTTACCCAAAGGTAGCAAACATTATCCCAATTATTTTTATCCCTTAGACAATGGACATATACACTTGTTCCTTAACACGACCCTGAATGGGTAATAAGCTACTATAAATTTATTTTCCAACAAAATTTTCACCCAAAGCCACTCCATAATTTTTACCTTCATCTTAAAGGTTTAAATCGTCTGCATGGTAAGTTTTTTTTTTGGATAGGCAAGCTGGGGTTAGGCAAACCCCCCTACCAGTTTATTAAAAATCAAATAACCACAAATACATTTTATTTTTGTTGTATCAGAGGGTGGTCTGCTTGTTATTTCCTTCACTTGAACTGCATTTTTCTCACATGGCGCCCTCAGTGCAATCTATTTGATTGCATCCAAAGGCTCAATAAATTGAACATTTTCATTTCAGTTGAAATGCAGAGGAGGTAATCTGTAGTGATTCACTGAATATCAATTTTCAAACAGAAATAAATGTCGAAAAGTTTCTAGCTCATGATAAGCTGGAGATAGATGATCTCAGGCTTTAGCTCATGACAAACAGAAATAAACCTTAACAGAGTTCACCAGACAGGAACTTAATAGCCGACCATCCATGTCACAAGGACCCTCCAATTTACTATCGTGTCGTGTCCCCTTACGCACTACTCTTAACAGGAAATTACACAAAAAACAATGTGTCCTGTGTCCTTTTAGGCGTGTCTAAGTGACATACCTTGCCATCTTCGAGGTGATCACTTGGCAAGCTGGCGATTAGATCCTTGAGTTGTCTCTACCAAAAACGAAAGTGGTAGCCCAGTTGACAGCTACATAAAACCTATTCCTCCAGCTCAGAACACGTGTCAAGTAGGCAGACCGCCAAATCAGCCAACTCACAAAGCCTGCAAAAGATAAGCCCTTCGCGTCCTGCAGAATGGACGCCAAAAAATCAAGACAGGAGTTTCATTGAGGTTAAGGCAAGGAAACAAGAGTGCACATTAATCTTGTGTGCATTTTAATTTATTTCAGGTCAGCACAGAGTTTGTAATAAATCACACTGGACAGTATAAGGTGGAACCACGCCCATATCGATCATGGCGATGCGTCTGGATCAGAGGTGGTCTAGATATTCACATTTGCTTGAGCAGGATCTTGGTCCTGAAGCCTTCTGCCAATCAATAGATCTGATAATAACACTGGCACTTCCACTTGAAACTAATTATGTTGCAACCAGGAAGATGCAACTCAATGGAACTAATATGGTCACCGAGAGAATCAAGTAAAAAAATATCTCCTTAACCAGAAAATTCACCATATTTAGATGGTCCCTTTCATTCTTAATCTAGAGTCAAGGTCGTATAAACTCTCACATGGACTTCACCAACATTACTCCTGCCATCTATTAGACAGCATGACAATCAGTTCTGGCTTAACAAACCAGGTACAAGTTGACCATAGCAGACTAACTGACTGTCCCTTAAAAGTAAACGTCTGCATACAGAATTACTGACCATAGAAAACCATCTAGCATATTTTGGACTCTGTCAACTTTGATCGAGTCTATTTTTGGCCATTTTTAAGGCAAAAGACGTATAAAAACTTAAAAAAAAATTGATCTTTTTATATATTTTTTAAAATATATATAGTCAAGTCTTATTATTGTTATATATATATATATATATATATATATATATATATATATATATATATATATATATATATATATATATATATATATAGCTGTGTCTCCTAATGGGCACAACTTTGACCGAGTCTTATTATTGTTATATATATATATATAGCCGTGTTTCTGTGTCCAAAATTTTTGAAATTGCTCCGCACCCGCACCCATGTGACATAGGTTGTCATGTTTATAGCCTGAAGGCATTAAGGCATATAGTCAAGTTTTCAAGGGGAATTTAATTGGTTATGCAACTGTAAACAGCAGCTGCAACTGTAGAGGTTGGTGAAAAAGCAAAAAGGAAAAAAGAACACCAAATGAGACAGAAATACTCATGGAGTCACCGAATTTTGGTTGTCATGTTTATGACCTGAAGGCATTAAGGCATATAGCCAAGTTTTCAAGGGGACTTTAATTGGTTATGAATCAGTAAACAGCAGAGGTTGGTGAAAAAGCAAAAAAAAAAAGAGAAAAAGAACACTAAGGGTCAAGAGCATATATATATATATATATATATATATATATATATATATATATATATATATATATATATAGAGAGAGAGAGAGAGAGAGAGAGAGAGAGAGAGAGAGTCCTCATCCGCATATCAAGCAATTCAACAGTTTGAATTATATTGACACTTACCAAAGGAGTCTAATGGAATTAGAAGTTGGTTGAAAGCATAAAACTGTCTACACTCTTTTACAAAGAAGTAGGACAATGAAACTACTCAACCCAACATCAAGTAGATAAAAACAAGCACTTGGTATTGTATCCAGATATCTTATTTTTACTTTGCGCCCATATCCATCGAAATCATTGTCGTTACAGGTATGTCCTGTACGAATGCTTTGACTGATAGGGAAATTTGGTGCTTACATACAAGAAATCAGTCCCGCACATGAACAAACTTTGAGCATTTACCGCTGAAGAGGATTACTATCCAAAGACGACCTTTTTATCCAAGATATGGATATACCATGTTAAAAAAAAATGCAGAACCTTGGAAGAAGGCTGATGGACCAATCCATAAACAGGACAAACATGGTGATGTACCTAGATTTGGAATCCTCCGAAGGCTGGGTATGAATGTTATACAGTATATGCATGAATGTTCCAATCTCCAAGACTGAAATTAGAAGTTAATTCATTTACTGGCATCAGAAGTTTTATCATTATCTGTTACAAATGTCATCGATTGTAAGGTAAATATCAGCAAAAATTTTATCAATTACAAGGAAAAGCACGCAATCACAAAATAAGTATCTACATAACATCTGAATTTGATAACAAAAAAACAGATTTCAGTTCAAGTAATACCATCTCATTTATTAAAGCATATGATTAAAATAGGCACCACGCACCAGGGTTCTCAGAGAGCATCAGGTTCAAAAGAAGCTTCCTTCTTATCTCTTGTGCATGGTGTACTTCACGAAGAAAAATTGCATGTTCTTTTACCCCACTGATATTGAAAGTCAGAGGCTCAGACCCAGAAGCAATAACCAGCTTATCATATGCAACTTTGAATTTGTATGGCCCATGCGACAACTCATCACCATTTACAGTTTCACAATAGACCTAATTGAAAACGGATAAAAATTCACACAGATCGTCAGACACAAAAGGTAAATTATGAGCTCCAAGAATAGGAGAGGAAACAGACAATTTTGGCATACATGGAAGTGCTCCATGACTTACACCTTTTAGACCCTATTCTAAACTTACTTTAGTTTAATACAAGGAATTTAAAAATACTTCAAAAGCTTTTACCACATGTAAAACAAATCATCATTCAAGTATTCTGTGAAGCTCATTCCACAAAGCACTTGCATTCGTTATGAACATTGAATACACAAATCATTGCTTCCTGCACAATCTAATAGTACAGATTCTCTGTGATAATGGCCCAATAATTTTTTTAATGCTTGTTAGGTAATGTCCCCAAGTTCATAAGGTCAACTACTAGAAATTTATGACAAAAGGACAAATTCTAAAACAGAGACGAGATGGCATAACAAGACAAGAAAGACCACTTACTTCATGCTTGTCTGCATTTAAACCAGTGCATTTTGCCAGAAAGAAATGTGAATTTGGAGCTTTTGCCAGTTCAGATTGTATCCGGGTAACTGGTTCAGCAACTGACCTAAATTCAAGTGTACCAACACAAGTGGAAGCAAGGAGAGGCGTAAAGACCATGTGATTCCTAGGTGATATACAGACCACATCGTATATCTTTGTATTTACTCCTTTAAGAAATCGGCAGCCAGCCCATCCAGAACCCAGAACTACAATCCGTGGTTTCTCATCAGGCTTTGTTTGTCTCAGACCAGGTAAGTTAAGATCATCATCATCTGCATCTGCGTGCCCAAAATCTTTGTGAACAGAATGGTCTACTACTTTCTCTACACAAGGAAATTTGTACTGGGGTGATTTACTAATTCCCCGCTTCTGAGTTTTAGTCTGATTAATTGGACTTTCTCCAGTGAGTTGGCTGCTTAGAAAAGACTTCAGTTTGCTGCCTTCATTCACATCTCCAACATATGAGTGGCTATGGCAAATACTCTGCTGGAGAATATGATTATCCAAAACCTTCCCTCGACCAAAATTATAACTAATTGACTCTCAAAATGTTTCTTGCAAACCTTGACCATGCCATTGTACATAACAGATCCCAAAAGTCCAATTATTTTTACCTTTTTACAATACACAAAATTGAAATCTACAAGTTCAGATATTGATTTCTAATGCAAAAAATGTTTTTCAGATACAGTCCTCTTCTCAAGCTCTACAGGGCAGATGGACCGCCAGCATCTAAAAAATTTTGAGCTCTCTACTATTCATCCTGCATGGAAGCACAAGAATGCACTTAAGAAGAGTCCTATAAAAAACAGGAAATCCAGAAATGTACCACCAACAAAAGTTAAATTTGAATGAGTATTTTCTTGTAAACACCAATTTCCCTTTTACCAAAAACACCCTAAAAGGAATCAGAAAAATAGTGGAAAGGACTAGCAGACTTTGGAGGAACCCAAAATAGTTAAATCTAGTTACTCAGAGGGATCTCTTACAATAAGACGTGCTTAAAAGAACAAATATTGATTTGTTATTCATTCCAGTTCACTAAATTGAGCAACCTCATTGAAAGGAAAAGACTCAGATGCGATGTCACACGGACTCTTCTAACAGGGACCACACCAGCGTCTCACCCGTGGGTGCCACACTTAGACACACCTTCCTTTGTGTTAGGTGAAGTCAATCACACCGAGGTCCATTTTTATCCAAAAGTAAATTCAGTTAACCCTAATCAAGTTTATTTTTATCTATATTATATATATAGATACATAAATGTGCACAAATACACAGTGTTAACTTAAACCCTAGAGGCGGCAGGGGCACTACCCCTGCGCGCCAAAACCCTAGAGGCAGCGGGGGCGAGCCCCTGCCTGCCGGGAAACACGAAGCGACAGGGGCATTGCCCCTTGCCTACCGGAAATCGAGAGGCGGCAGGGGGACTAACCCCTGCCAGAGAGTGGGACCGGGGAGACAGGAGCCAGCAACCTCCTGCCGACTCCTACACAGACCACAGAGGGGGGGGGGGGGGGGCTGTGCGTCGCCTGTCGGCCTCCCGGCGAGGTGACAAAGAGAGGGGGTGAGGAGGAAAAGAGGGGGGGGGAGGAGAACAACGTACCTAGGAGGCGGTGGTCGGCATCGGCGTGGGTCGCAGCGACGGCGGCGCTGGTGGCGTGCGCAGGGAAGGAGGGGGGCAGGGATCGTCTCGAGGGGAGCGGAGGGCTGCGAGAGGGAGGCATGCCTCCCCTCGCCCTCCTACACAGTTCTTAAAGGCACAAGGGGGGCGATGAATGGGGAAACCCCAATGGGTTTCTCCTTATCTCCCCGAAATCGCAGGTGGAGGGGGGGGGGGGGGGGTGTTGCGGCGCTCGGGAAGAGGATTTAAAATCCTCTTCCTGAGTAGGGTTACTAAAACCCTAATGATGAGGGGCCCGGGTCGGGTCTGGACCCGACCCGACCCGACCCGGGTCCAATACAAATTTTTTTTTGAAACGTGGGTTTTACATCCTACCCCTCTTAAAAGAATTTCGTCCGCGAAATATTTATTGCCTTGAAGAGTCAAAATACAGGTCATGATATTTTTCCCTGATATCGTTCTCAGGTTCCCAAGTACATTTGTCAATTCCATGATGTTGCCACCGAACTTTTACAAAGGAAATGGTCTTTGATCTTAGCACTTGGTCACGACGATCGACGATCTCCACATGTCTTTCTTCGAATGTCAAGTCCCCTCTAATGTCCACATCATCATAATGAATGTTGTGCGATGGATCGTGAACATACTTCCTCAACATGAATACGTGAAAAACATTATGGATCTGAGCGTACTGAGGAGGTAACACCACGCGATAAGTTGCTTCTCTAATTCGCTCCAGGATTTCGAACGGTCCGACGTATCTAGGACTTAGCTTTCCCTTCTTCCCGAACCGAAATACGCTCTTCGTCGGAGATACCTTAACAAAAACCATCTCGCCAATTTCGAAGGTAAGCTCTCGTCGGCGTCTATCTGCATAGCTTTTCTGCCGACTTTGAGCGGTATAGAGTCGTTCCTGAATCATTTGCACTTGTTGAGTATAGTGTTGCAAGACTATAGGTGCCTCCAATCTTCGTTCACCAACCTCGTCCCAGTAAACAGGTGATCGGCATGGCCTCCCATACAAAGCTTCGTACGAGGCCATCCCGATGCTCGCATGATAGTTGTTGTTATACGCGAATTCCGCCAGACTGATGTGGGAATCCCACTCTCCCTTCCAGTCTATCATACAAGCTCGAAGCATGTCTTCCAAGGTCTCAATCGTACATTCCGACTGCCCGTCAGTCTGAGGGTGAAACGCAGTACTGAACTTCAACTTTGTGCCCAAAGCCAGCTGAAGTTGCCCCCAAAACCTTGAAGTGAATCTAGGATCACGATCGGAGATAATCGAGACCGGAACACCGTGCAGCCACACAATCTCTCTAACATAGAGATCAGCGAGACTATCCAACGATTGGTTTTGACAGATAGGTAGGAAGTGAGCAGACTTGGTGAGTCTATCGACGATCACCCAAATCGCGTCATGCTTCATCCGCGTCCTCGGTAGACCGACTATGAAGTCCATGGTGACATCTTCCTACTTCCATAGAGGAATCTCTATCTGCTGCATGACCCCACCGAGTCTCTGGTGCTCGATCTTGATCTGCTGACATGTTAAACACTTCGAGACATACTCAGCCACGTCTCGCTTTATACCGTTCCACCAATAACTCCATTGTAGGTCCTTGAACATCTTCGTGCCGTCAGGGTGAATGGTGTATCTAGACTTGTGGGCTTCCACAAGAATTTCATCTCGTAAGACTGGGTCGTCAGGAACCCAAAGGCGCTCATTTAACCATATACTTCCATCCTCCTTCAGACGAAAAGGTGTATCTGCCAGTATTACTTGAGCCTTCAACTTCTCGTAGCTTGCATCCGTCTTCTGCACATTGATGATCCTTGCTAGTAGCTCAGGTTGAGCAACAAGGTGGGATAAACCGATTGAACCTTGAGTGATTGCAAAAGGTTCCCAAGAGGCTAGGTCTTCGACCAACCTCCATCCAACAAATACGGCATTAATCGAAACTTCTGGTGCTTTGCGACTGAGGGCGTCAGCCACAATGTTCGCCTTTCTTGGGTGGTAGGAGAGGGTGAAGTTGTAATTCTTAAGGAATTCTAGCCAACGTCGCTGCCTCATGTTCAATTCTTTCTGCGAAAATAGATACTTAAGGCTCTTATGATCGGTGAATGCCTCAAACTGCTCTCCATACAAGTAGTGTCGCCATATCTTCAGTGCGAACACCACCGCAGCTAACTCTAAATCGTGAGTTGGGTAGTTCTTCTCGTGAATCTTAAGTTGCCGAGAAGCGTAAGCGATCACTTTCCCATTATGCATCAGCACGACCCCTAGGCCTGACCCAGAGGCATCAGTATAAATCATGAATCTGCCTTTACCAGAAGGTAAGGTCAAAATAGGAGCACTGGTAAGCCGCTCCTTCAATAACTGAAAACTTGCCTCACACTTCTCGTCCCATAATAATCTAGCCTCTTTCTTCAACAACTTTGTCAGGGGTAACGCAATTTTTGAAAAATCCTGAATGAATCTTCTGTAGTAACCCGCTAGTCCAAGAAAACTCCTAATATCACGTGTGTTTTTTGGTTGCTGCCAACTGAGTACAGCCTCAACCTTTGCAGGGTCCACAGACACTCTTTCCTTAGAAATAACATGTCCCAGAAACATAACTTCCTCGAGCCAAAATTCACATTTAGAGAACTTGGCATACAAACATTCTTTTTGCAGGGTCTCCAACACGATGGTTAGGTGTTCTCGATGTTGCTCTCAACTTTCTGAGTACACCAAGATGTCGTCGATGAACACGATCACGAAGGTGTCCAAAAATGGCTTGAACACCCTATTCATTAAGTCCATGAAAGCTGCTGGGGCATTGGTCAGTCCGAACGGCATGACTGTGAACTTGTAATGTCTGTATCTCGTCCGAAAAGCAGTCTTAGGAATATCATCATTCATAATTCTGAGCTGATGGTATCCAGACCTAAGATCGATTTTTGAGAAAACTTTAGCCTTCTGCAACTGATCAAACAATTCTTCGATACGCGACAATGGGTACTTGTTTTTTATCGTGGCCTGGTTGAGCATTCGATAGTTGATGCACAGACGCAAGGTCTCATCCTTCTTCTTCACGAAAAGCACAAGAGCTCCCCAAGGAGATACGCTGGGGTGAATGAATCCCTGATCCAATAACTCCTGCAACTGCTTCTTCAGCTCCTCAAGCTTCGTTGGCGCCATCCTGTAAGGTGCTTTAGAGATTAGCGTCGTACCTGGTAGCAATTCAATATTGAATTCTACCTCACGAGACGGTGGAAGTCCCGACAGCTCTTTAGGAAAGATGTCGGGATAATCACGAACAACATCCAGCTCACCGATGGGAATAGGCATTGGATCTGATTGAATAACACTAACCAAAAAGGCAGTGTATCCCTTCCGCAAGAAGTTCTGCGCCTTAAGCGCCAAGATCATCCGGCTTGCTCATACAGGTCTGGGAATTCTGAAATCTACTCTCGGAGAGCCTGGATGTAACGCCCCGGATTTCCAAAACAAAGCTAAGTTAAAATTTTCATGAATTTCTTTTTTTTTTTCTTTGCAGTGGAATTTAGAAAAGCTTTTAGCAGCAGAATCAGACGATAATGAGTCGTCAGTTTTAGAAAACTCCGAGTACGTTGCAGGTATGTGGCCAAGCAACTCATTGACCACCAAAGTGTTCCATTTTATCGAAAACCACATGTTTATTACAACACTACTGCTTAGAAAAGCAGTGGAGGTTCAATAAAAAGGAAGCAGTACAACTCTGTATAGAGAAACCCTGGAACTCGATGCCGCCTTGCTCCGCATATCGCCACGCAGGTTCAACACCTGAAATCCCCATTAAACGGGGTCAGAACCACTGATGGTCTGGTAAGCATGCAGTCATACATCCATTCAACTCAAATACAATAATGACCACTCAGGGTCGCAATGCGCAATAACGACGCTCAAGCCTCCAAGACTTAGCGTATATCGCAGGAGCCTCCTCAGGGCTATGAGTTGAACATCCGCTCAAGTCTTCATGACTCAGAGCAAGCCTTTTCAGGGCTGTGATTTGAATAACCGCTTAAGTCTCCACGACTTAGCCATGACCTCTTTCGGGTCTCAAGTGATGTCTAACTCAAGTCTTCATACTTGGCACATCCGTATCCCACGCATCTAAGGACAACTCCTCGAGCTTCGCTTAGTCGTGCGGATACAACACGGGTCTTTGCCCAGTCGGTCCAGTAGTATACCTAACATGACACCTTCACAAAGGTTATGCAGGACTGACTCAACACGTCATCCACTCATACATTCAAAGCATTGCTGTACCTAGAACTAATGCATTGTTTGATAATTAACTGCTCCCGCCTTTGGTACGCAGGTAGAGCTATTGTCCGGGCACCAGTTTCCTCCACGATTTGAAGTAAGTTCGCTTCGTTGATCCATCTCTCTCAAGTATTTGATTGTTTGTATATAGAATATACTTTCTGAAGTAGTATCTTGCTTTAGTTCTTGATTGAGCCCTTTTTGGACACTTCGGTGTTCACCCGCTTGTCTCGAAACTATCATCAGATATATCTATGTTCAAACACGCAGTATATGCGTTTTTAAAATGGTATCTCGCCCTAGTTCTTGGTTGAGCCCTTCAGAACACTTCGGTGTTCACCCGCTCGCCTCGTAACTATCGTTGGATACGGATCTAGGTGTATATCTACTGATTCTGCCGACGCGTCCTATATCGCATAGGCTATATAATTTACCTTTGTCGTCGCGTCGTATGATGCCAAGGCTCCCTGTTTTCTGCACTTCCGATTACTGTACTTCCGATTATGCATTTACTTACGCCGTCGCGTCGAACGATGCCAAGGCTCCTGCTTTCTGCAATGTATTTACTTACGCCGTCGCGTCGAACGATGCCAAGGCTTCTGTTTTGTTATATATGTAGAATATTTCGTTCAGTTACACACCCTGAACAATAGTATATGTATTTCTTTACGCCGCCGCTGTATAAAGCACAGGCTTCTGCTTATACTACATATATAGCGCATAAATGAGCGTTCAAATGGAGATCAAACTCCAAATCGCCAATGCGATTCCCTGACCGCTCCTCGTTCAAGATTCTGCTTGACGAATGAAGCCCCTATTGGAAAGGCTTCACTTTTGGCAAAATGCTCTTTACGTAAAGACTAAGTCAATTACGTATGGCCTGGCTATGGCCAAGGGTTCCTGCAACCTTAATGGATGCAAAGTACGCACAACGGTGCGCATCCAATTCTCGAATTAAGCGTGGCGATTTCCTACCAAAGAGAGGAGATGCCGCTGAAATGGATAAAAGAAACGCACGCTTTCTCCGTAAAAGAGAGGAAGTGCTGTTGAAATTTCTGAAGAAGCTAAGAATAGCTCAGAAAGAACGTAGCAGGATACTCTGACATATAGCAGAGTGCTACCCAGTTCATGGTTTGCCCTCTACAACGTAGAAGGGTTCGTCGCACCACTGCCGGTAGAGCAGGGGAGGTGCTGACGAAATGGTTGGCAGAAGAGCTGCTGGAACCAATGGAACGACATAATGATGTCCGTTGATGGAACGATGCTAGATCGGGTCGTATCCTTGTGCCTGCAAGGGCACCTTGCTCGTAAGGCCCGCTGAGCCGGAGTAAAGGTTGCGCCTTGGCTAGGTTTGGACTCGTTGCGTAAAAATACGCCGAGTAGCCGATCTATTTAGATCGAGTCATATGCATGCTCATTGAGAACAGTTACGCAACCAGACTCGTAAGGGCCGAAGAGCCAGAGTGTATTGTTTCCACCCAAAGAGGTGTGATGCTCGTGGTGGCCGAAGTGCCAAAGAGCGGTGTTCTGCATGCATATGAATAAGACTTAAGGTCGCACATACCCCGCGGTTGAAAATCATGTTAGGGGTACCCCCTCAGTAATGACTGTGTTGGGGCGGACTGAATGGGGTCGGGTACACACTCCCGTAGTGCTGAAAGCACGGGCTGCCTAAATGGCATGCAGATTCTGTCTAAGTAATTGTAAGACTGGCAGACCCCTTCAGAAATTATGCTCACTGTGGAATGACAGTGATGGTACAGCCTTGAGTGACATGTATTTTACTTTGGACCTGATAGAGTCCACGATGGCCTCAGTCACTCATGGGTTTTGGGGTCGTGGTTATCCTTAAGATCTAAGGATTGAACCCAACTACTGCAAGTAGAGGATGCATCCGAATATGAGCCTAGTAGGGTTCTCCCAGTTGAAACACACTGCCCTACTATGGATAGGGTCAACAGGCCTCTGGGGTATCTAAAATACATAGAATAATCAACAGGTCAAGCTACTCAACCTAAGTGGTTTGAACCAAACAGGGTTCGATCCAAGTCAACTGGGTTCAACAGGTTCGAGCTGAGCTCAAGTAGGCTAAGTCTGGGTTCAGAAACCCAAACCGGAATCAGGACCAAAAAGGACTTTGACTTTGACTTTAAACCCAACTAGGTTCAAGTCAAGTCAACTGGGTTTGGACTTAGTCAAGTAGGTTCAGACCTAGAGTGGGTTAGGACCAGCTCAGGCAGGCTAAGACCAGATCAGGCAGGCTCAGGCTAAGTCAGGTAGGCTCAGACCTACTGGGCTAGGTAGGGGAGGTTTTAGCAAGTAGAAGAGAGAAAGAGGAGGCTAGAAAGGGGGGGGGGGGGCGATTTTTTCTAAAGGGGAGTGCCTTTATTTATAGGAAATGAAACTTGGGCCCCAACATTCCCCTTTACCCATTTGCCCTTGGATTCTTTTTAATGCCAAGAGGTTCCTTGGTGTGGGACCCACTTGGATATTCCATGGGATATTTTTGTGGGTCCCACCAGATATTTTCTGAGGAATATTCCTGTGGGTCCCGCAAGAATTTCGGGTTTTCGGCGATTTTTTTTCGAAAAATTCTGAGTACGCCATTCCCTTCGTATTGACGTAACTAAGAAAGTTGGCTCGCAGGAATCCTTTGATTTCATTCAGGTAGGAAGTTATGGCTTCCAGAGTGTTTGAGCATATATTCGCGATTCGACGAATATCCTAAGTATAACTGGCTCGCAGGAATTTATTCGTTTCGCATTCTGAGGAAAAATGCTATTTTTACCGGTAAATGCCTCATGAATTTTATTCAGATATTTTCTGAAAAATTGCGGGTCTTACATCATTACCCCCTTAAAGGAATTTCGTCCGTGAAATTCAGCTAAGAGTACAAGGTGAAGAGTTCAGGATATTTATCCCGCATATCCGATTCAGGCTCCCAAGTGCAATCATTGATTCCATGATGCTGCCACCTCACTTTAACAAGTGGAATGACCTTCGTTCTTAGCACTTGCTCCCGTCGGTCCATGATCTCCACTGGCCTTTCTTCTACCGTCATATCTTCTCGAATGTCAATATCTTCATGTTGAATGACGTGAGAAGGATCATGAACGTATTTACGAAGCATTGATACGTGAAATACATCATGTATTTGCGCGTATTGTGGTGGCAATGCTACTCGGTAGGCAGTCTCTCCGATTCGGCTCAAAACTTCGAAGGGACCAACGAATCTGGGGCTGAGCTTCCCCTTTTTTCCAAAACGAAACACACTCTTGGTTGGAGAGACCTTGATAAAAACCTTATCTCCAACCGCAAAAGTGAGTTCCCTACGCCGCTGATCGGCGTAGCTCTTCTGTCGACTTTGAGCAGTCAGTAGCTTCTTTCTGATCATGTGGACCTGCTCAGTATAATGCTGCAACACAATGGGCGAGTCCAAGGTTCGCTCACCCACTTCACCCCAATGGATTGATGATCTACAGGTTCGCCCGTACAAGGCTTCATACGGTGCCATCCCAATGCTAGCGTGGTGGCTATTATTATAAGCAAATTCAGCCAATGCTAGGTGGGAATCCCAATCACCTTTCCATTCCAGCATACAGGCTCTTAGCATATCTTCAAGAGTCTGTATGGTTCGTTCTGATTGCCCATCTGTTTGGGGATGGAATGCTGTACTGAACTTGAGTTTTGTCCCCAGGGCTCTCTGAAGCTGCTCCCAAAAGTTAGAGGTGAACTTCGGGTCACGATCAGATATGATCGAAATCGGCACTCCATGGAGTCTAACGATTTCCCGAATGTAGATCTCTGCCAATCGTTCAGTTGAGTATCGAGTGTTGATTGGCAGGAAGTGAGCAGACTTGGTGAGTCTGTCCACGATCACCCATATCGAATCGTGTTGTCTCTTGGATCGAGGCAATCCAACGATGAAATCCATCGTAATGCCTTCCCATTTCCATTCTGGTATCTTGATCCGTTGCATCTTTCCACCAGGTCGCTGATGTTTGATCTTAACTTGCTGGCAGATCAAACACTTCGAGACAAACGTAGCCACATCACGCTTCATACCCTTCCACCAGTACTTTCTCTGTAAATCTCGAAACATCTTCGTACCCCCAGGGTGGATAGTATATTTGCTACTATGGGCCTCCTGGAGTACTTCCTGTCTTAGCTCAGGGTTATTTGGAACCCAAATTCTTTCTTCCATCCATATTCCTCCATCTTCTTTCAAATGGAAGAACGTGTCATCTTTTTCAGCACGAGCTTTCAATTCCAAGTACTGGGGATCCTTGAACTGTTCGGCTACGATGCGATCGAGGAACTCAATGTAGATCGTCAAACATGACATTTGGATTCTACCTGAATCAGCCAAAAATGGCTTCCACTTGGCGAAATCCTCCATCAACTTCCATTGTCCAGTTAGGCTGGCCAGAGTGCCAACAGTCTTGCGACTAAGGGCATCTGCTACAACATTCGCCTTTCCAGGGTGATAGGAAAGCGTGAATTCATAGTCTTTGAGGAATTCCAGTCATCGCCGTTGCCGCATATTGAGTTCTTTTTGAGAAAAGAGGTATTTTAGGCTTTTATGGTCCGACATGACCTCAAATTTCTCTCCATAAAGGTAGTGTCGCCAAATTTTAAGTGCAAACACTACCGCGGCAAGCTCAAGATCGTGGGTTGGATAATTTTTCTCATGGACTCTCAACTGTCGTGACGCATAGGCGATTACTTTGCCATGCTGCATCAACACACAACCCAGACCTGTTCCTGAGGCATCGGTATAAGCAACGAAGCCTCCCTGACCAGAAGGTAAGGTAAGGACAGGGGCAGTGGTAAGCCTCTGTTTGAGAACCTCGAAGCACTCCTTACACTGGTCAGTCCATTCAAACTTGACTCCCTTTTTAAGTAATTTCGTCATCGGTACGGCGATTCGGGAGAAGTCTTGTATGAACTTCCGATAATATCCGGCAAGTCCAAGGAAGCTACGGACCTCAGTAATATTTTCTGGCTGCTTCCAGTCTATCACAGCTTACACCTTCGCAGGATCTACTGCGATTCCATCTTTCGAGATCACATGACCAAGGAACATCACTTTGTCTAGCCAGAATTCACATTTTGAAAACTTAGCATAGAGTTGGTTATCTTGAAGGGTTTTCAAGACGATTTTCAAGTGCTCCACGTGTTGTTCCTTGTTCTCAGAATATACGAGAATGTCATCAATAAAGACGATGACAAAACTATCCAAATATGGTCTGAATATCCGGTTCATTAGATCCATAAAGGCAGCAGGCGCATTAGTGAGTCCGAAGGGCATTACTACAAACTCATAATGGCCATATCTCGTTCTGAAGGCAGTCTTAGGTATATCCTCTTCCTTTACTCTGAGTTGATGGTATCCTGACCTGAGGTCGATCTTGGAGAACACCCTCGCTGTTCTGAGTTGATCGAATAAGTCCTCAATCCGAGGCAACGGGTACTTATTTTTAACAGTTGCCTGGTTAAGCATCCGATAATCGATGCATAACCGAAGGGATCCATCCTCCTTCTTTACAAACAGCACTGGGGCTCCCCACGGTGACACACTAGGACGGATGAACCCTTGTTCCATCAGTTCTTCCAACTGACACTTCAACTCACTGAGTTCAGCTGGCGCCATTCGATACAGGGCTTTGGATATCGGCGCTGTTTCAGGTAAGGATTGAATTCCAAATTCAACCTCACGAAGTGGCGGAAGTCCTGGCAATTCCTCAGGAAACACATCGGGAAACTTTCGCACCACTTCCAAACTCTCAAGGGGTTGGTCATTGGATTTTTCCACCGAGAGACTCAACAGGAAGGCCACACAACCCTTCCTAAGGTATTTTTGTACCTTAAGTGCTGATATGAGCCTTTTCTGTGGAACTGGTTTGGATAACCGGTACTCCATCTTAGGCAATCCGGGTCGAGATAGAATCACTCTGCCCTCACAGCACAGAATCTTGGCATTATTCTGAGCCAACCAATTCATTCCCAGAATGACATCGTACTGTATCATATCGATCAGGATGACGTTAGTAGGCAAGTGTTGCCCAGCTATCTCAATATCCAAATTTTTCACACACCGGATACATTTGGTGCGTGAACCCAACGGGTTATATACTTCGATCATTTTATCAATCGGTTGCACCGAGGCGTGGAGTTGTTCAGTGAAATCGTCAGAGATGAACGTATGAGTAGCACCACAATCAAACAAGACGTAAGCTGCATGTCCATTAACAGGTACGGTGCCTTCAATCAGGTCACCATTTTCGACTTGTTCAGTCGTTACAGCGTATACACGACCCGCAGCAGGCCTTTTTTCTATTCTAGATGGAGGTTGTTGAAACTGAGAACGTTGTGGCGCTGGTCGAGAGGGTCCAGCAGATCCAGCATTACTCCTCTGTTCATCTGCAGCCTTCTTGGCACAATCCCTTATAAAGTGGCCCATCTTGCCACAATACAAGCACCCACCAATGTCACGAGGACATGGCTTTCCGGGGTGGTTCATACGACACCTTGGGCAGCTGAAGTTGGACTGCTGACCATTCGGAGTTGTGTTCTGTCTTGGCCTCACGACTTGTTGAGTGTTGTTCCCTCCTTGGAACTTCTTCTTTTGAAAGGGTTGTCGTGAACCCTGGCCACTTGGGAACGTTCTTTTACGATTCCCACCATTCACTATGGGCTTCTTTGCTACGATCACTTTAGATCGCGCCCAATCCTCTTGGATTTTTGAAGCCGCTGATACCGCAGCCTGAAAAGTCGAAGGCATGCTTGTTATCACTCGAGATCGCAGCTCTTCGCGCAGACCATTCACATATTTGTCGGCCTTTTCTTGGTCTGTTTCGAACAATCGAGAGCAATAGCACTCTAGATTCTGAAATTTGGTGGTATAGTCCATTGGACTCATACCGCCCTATTCCAACTCCAGAAACTCCATCTTTTTCATGTTTCTAGAATGCAACGGGAAGTAGTTATCCATAAAAGTCCTCCGAAAGTCAGTCCAAGGAATGACTTCGACTTGTGAGAACTGGATAAGTTTAGTGGTATCCCACCACTTCCGTGCATTGTCTTTCAACCGATACGTGCCAAAGTTGGTCTTCTTTTCCTCTGGTACTCCCAGTACTGAGAAGGCACGTTCTGTCTCTTCGATCCAACTCTCCGCGAGCTCAGGATCGGCTCTGCCAATGAAAACTGGCGGGTCAAGCTTGAGGAACTTCTCATAAGTCACTCATCCCAGGTGCTCGTTTCGTGGTGCGACTGGTTCTGGCCTCGTTTCACGGATGGCTGTAACCAGGTTGTTGAGTGTCTCCAACAGGAATCCTTGCGTATGGGACTCCTCGCTTGGTATGGTTCTCCTCGTCGTAGGAGCCATTTATCTATGCACATACAAGCACTTGTTTTTAGTTTCTCAATGTATATATAGAAGTAAAAAGCTTTATTTACTTAATATACATCATATTTACACAAGCATCGCCTTAAACAAAACGTCACGCCGCACTGGCAGACTTTAGGCGTTGAGAAACTATATACATGAGTCTACTGACTCCAAAACATCAACAGTCTCTTTAAGACCTGGATTTCTTTGATGAAGACGAACTCAAAAAGGTCCATCTATTGCCACATGGCCTTGGAGAAGGCACTACTAGCTTTGGCTTGGGCGGCACTTCCGCACTAGCAAGCGAATATTGGGGATATATGAGGGACTCGAGTCCACTTTCCCAGTCAGCAAGATCAAGACTCTGGGAGTCTGGAATAATGATCGGCGAACAGAAAGAATCCCCTCTTTTGTTCCTGCCGTTTAAGCTCGGCGTATGTGATGCCGGATGGTAGCTTGGCGAGTGATAGACCTCCGCAGGGAAGTTCAAATCAAAATCCCTCAGCCTTGGTAATTCATCAAAAGATATTGGGGTATGGTTGCTCCCAACACTAGAGTGATGCGGTCCACTGACACGCGAAGTCTCATCCCTGAGACCCTTTGAAGCCCGCCGACCCATATCGGCGGTATATTTCCTTTGGCACTCCTTGGCGGAATGCCCATCTTCGCCACAGTATTGGACTTCATACAGGCATATCCACTCATCGTGCATGACCTTGCAGCGATAGCAGTATCCACGCGAGTCATGAGTTGCCATCTATACAAAGATGCACCCAGATCAGAACAAAAGTATAAAAACATATACTTACAGTGCGATATCGGGACCATGACGGATCTTGAACCAGGTTTCTCAGACTCATGCTCTGATACCAATTCTGTAACGCCCCGGATTTCCAAAACAAAGCTAAGTTAAAATTTTCATGAATTTCTTTTTTTTTTTCTTTGCAGCAGAATTTAGAAAAGCTTTTAGCAGCGGAATCAGACGATAATGAGTCGTCAGTTTTAGAAAACTCCGAGTACGTTGCAGGTATGTGGCAAAGCAACTCATTGACCACCAAAGTATTCTATTTTATCGAAAACCACATGTTTATTACAACACTACTGCTTAGAAAAGTAGTGGAGGTTCAATAAAAAGGAAGCAGTACAACTCTGTCTAGAGAAACCCTGGAACTCGATGCCGCCTTGCTCCGCATATCGCCACGCAGGTTCAACACCTGAAATCCCCATTAAACGGGGTCAGAACCACTGATGGTCTGGTAAGCATGCAGTCATACATCCATTCAACTCAAATACAATAATGACCACTCAGGGTCGCAATGCGCAATAACGACGCTCAAGCCTCCAAGACTTAGCGCATATCGCAGGAGCCTCCTCAGGGCTATAAGTTGAACATCCGCTCAAGTCTTCATGACTCAGAGCAAGCCTTTTCAGGGCTGTGATTTGAATAACCGCTTAAGTTTCCACGACTTAGCCATGACCTCTTTCGGGTCTCAAGTGATGTCTAACTCAAGTCTTCATACTTGGCACATCCGTATCCCACGCATCTAAGGACAACTCCTCGAGCTTCGCTTAGTCGTGCGGATACAACACGGGTCTTTGCCCAGTCGGTCCAGTAGTATACCGAACATGACACCTTCACAAAGGTTATGCAGGACTGACTCAACACGTCATCCACTCATACATTCAAAGCATCGCTGTACCTAGAACTAATGCATTGTTTGATAATTAACCGCTCCCGCCTTTGGTACGCAGGTAGAGCTATTGTCCGGGCATCAACGCGACGTTCTGGGGGTTGATTATTCTATGTATTTTAGATACCCCAGAGGCCTGTTGACCCTATTCATAGTAGGGCAGTGTGTTTCAACTGGGAGAACCCTACTAGACCCATATTCGGATGCATCCTCTACTTGCAGTAGTTGGGTTCAATCCTTAGATCTTAAGGATAACCACGACCCCAAAACCCATGAGTGACTGAGGCCATCGTGGACTCTATCAGGTCCAAAGTAAAATACATGTCACTCAAGGCTGTACCATCACTGTCATTCCACAGTGAGCATAATTCCTGAAGGGGTCTGCCAGTCTTACAATTACTTAGACAGAATCTGCATGCCATTTAGGCAGCCCGTGCTTTCAGCACTACGGGAGTGTGTACCCGACCCCATTCAGTCCGCCCCAACACAGTCATTACTGAGGGGGTACCCCTAACATGATTTTCAACCGCGAGGTATGTGCGACCTTAAGTCTTATTCATATGCATGCAGAACACCGCTCTTTGGCACTTCGGCCACCACGAGCATCACACCTCTTTGGGTGGAAACAATACACTCTGGCTCTTCGGCCCTTACGAGTCTGGTTGCGTAACCGTTCTCAATGAGCATGCATATGACTCGATCTAAATAGATCGGCTACTCGGCGTATTTTTACGCAACGAGTCCAAACCTAGCCAAGGCGCAACCTTTACTCCGGCTCAGCGGCCCTTACGAGCAAGGTGCCCTTGCAGGCACAAGGATACGACCCGATCTGGCATCGTTCCATCAACGGACATCATTATGCCGTTCCATTGGTTCCAGCAGCTCTTCTGCCAACCATTTCGTCAGCACCTCCCCTGCTCTACCGGCAGTGGTGCGACGAACCCTTCTACGTTGTAGAGGGCAAACCATGAACTGGGTAGCACTCTGCTATATGTCAGAGTATCCTGCTACGTTCTTTCTGAGCTATTCTTAGCTTCTTCAGAAATTTCAGCAGCACTTCCTCTCTTTTACAAAGAAAGCGTGCGTTTCTTTTATCCATTTCAGCGGCATCTCCTCTCTTTGGTAGGAAATCGCCACGCTTAATTCGGGAATTGGATGCGCACCGTTGTGCGTACTTTGCATCCATCAAGGTTGCAGGAACCCTTGGCCATAGCCAGGCCATACGTAATTGACTTAGTCTTTACGTAAAAAGCATTTTGCCAAAAGTGAAGCCTTTCCAATAGGGGCTTCATTCGTCAAGCAGAATCTTGAACGAGGAGCTGTCAGGGAATCACATTGGTGATTTGGAGTTTGATCTCCATTTGAACGCTCATTTATGCGCTATATATGTAGTATAAGCAGAAGCCTGTGCTTTATACAGCGGCGGCGTAAAGAAATACATATACTATTGTTCAGGGTGTGTAACTGAACGAAATATTCTACATATATAACAAAACAAAAGCCTTGGCATCGTTCGACGCGATGGCGTAAGTAAATACATTGCAGAAAGCAGGAGCCTTGGCATCGTTCGACGCGACGGCGTAAGTAAATGCATAATCGGAAGTACAGTAATCGGAAGTGCAGAAAACAGGAAGCCTTGGCATCATACGACGCGACGACAAAGGTAAATTATATAGCCTGTGCGATATAGGACGCGTCGGCAGAATCAGCAGATATACACCTAGATCCGTATCCAACGATAGTTACGAGGCGAGCGGGTGAACACCGAAGTGTTCTGAAGGGCTCAACCAAGAACTAGGGCGAGATACCATTTTAAAAACGCATATACTGCGTGTTTGAACATAGATATATCCGACGATAGTTCCGAGACAAGCGGGTGAACACCGAAGTGTCCAAAAAGGGTTCAATCAAGAACTAAAGCAAGATACTACTTCAGAAAGCATATTCTATATACAAACAATCAAATACTTGAGAGAGATGGATCAACGAAGCGAACTTACTTCAAATCGTGGAGGAAACGGCTCCGGGTTGCTTCTTTGGCTTCGAGCCTTCCTTCGAGAGGTGAGACTAAGTTAGATGAAGCTGACTTAGTTGAGAAAGAGGTAGAGTAGGTCAAGCTACTCAACCTAAGTGGTTTGAACCAAACAGGGTTCGATCCAAGTCAACTGGGTTCAGCAGGTTCGAACTGAGCTCAAGTAGGCTAAGTCTGGGTTCAGAAACCCAAACCGGAATCAGGACCAAAAAGGACTTTGACTTTGACTTTAAACCCAACTAGGTTCAAGTCAAGTCAACTGGGTTTGGACTTAGTCAAGTAGGTTCAGACCTAGGTCAAGTGGGTTAGGACCAGCTCAGGCAGGCTAAGACCAGATCAGGCAGGCTCAGGCTAAGTCAGGTAGGATCAGACCTACTGGGCTAGGTAGGGGAGGTTTTAGCAAGTAGAAGAGAGAAAGAGGAGGCTAGAAAGGGGGGGGGACGATTTTTTCTAAAGGGGAGGGCCTTTATTTATAGGAAATGAAACTTGGGCCCCAACTTTCCCCTTTACCCATTTGCCCTTGGATTCTTTTTAATGCCAAGAGGTTCCTTGGTGTGGGGCCCACTTGGATATTCCATGGGATATTTTTGTGGGTCCCACCAGATATTTTCTGAGGAATATTCCTGTGGGTCTCACCAATATTTTCGTGGGTCCCGCAAGAATTTCGGGTTTTCGGCGATTTTTTTTCGAAAAATTCTGAGTACGCCATTCCCTTCGTATTGACGTAACTAAGAAAGTTGGCTCGCAGGAATCCTTTGATTTCATTCAGGTAGGAAGTTATGGCTTCCAGAGTGTTTGAGCATATATTCGCGATTCGACGAATATCCTAAGTATAACTGGCTCGCAGGAATTGATTCGTTTCGCATTCTGAGGAAAAATGCTATTTTTACCGGTAAATGCCTCATGAATTTTATTCAGATATTTTCTGAAAAATTGCGGGTCTTACATCATTACCACCTTAAAGGAATTTCGTCCGTGAAATTCAGCTAAGAGTACAAGGTGAAGAGTTCAGGATATTTATCCCGCATATCCGATTCAGGCTCCCAAGTGCAATCATTGATTCCATGATGCTGCCACCTCACTTTAACAAGTGGAATGACCTTCGTTCTTAGCACTTGCTCCCGTCGGTCCATGATCTCCACTGGCCTTTCTTCTACCGTCATATCTTCTCGAATGTGAATATCTTCATGTTGAATGACGTGAGAAGGATCATGAACGTATTTACGAAGCATTGATACGTGAAATACATCATGTATTTGCGCGTATTGTGGTGGCAATGCTACTTGGTAGGCAGTCTCTCCGATTCGGCTCAAAACTTCGAAGGGACCAACGAATCTGGGGCTGAGCTTCCCCTTTTTTCCAAAACGAAACACACTCTTGGTTGGAGAGACCTTGATAAAAACCTTATCTCCAACCGCAAAAGTGAGTTCCCTACGCCGCTGATTGGCGTAGCTCTTCTGTCGACTTTGAGCAGTCAGTAGCTTCTTTCTGATCATGTGGACCTGCTCAGTATAATGCTGCAACACAATGGGCGAGTCAAAGGTTCGCTCACCCACTTCACCCCAATGGATTGGTGATCTATAGGGTCGCCCGTACAAGGCTTCATACGGTGCCATCCCAATGCTAGCGTGGTGGCTATTATTATAAGCAAATTCAGCCAACGCTAGGTGGGAATCCCAATCACCTTTCCATTCCAGCATACAGGCTCTTAGCATATCTTCAAGAGTCTGTATGGTTCGTTCTGATTGCCCATCTGTTTGGGGATGGAATGCTGTACTGAACTTGAGTTTTGTCCCCAGGGCTCTCTGAAGCTGCTCTCAAAAGTGAGAGGTGAACTTCGGGTCACGATCAGATATGATCGAAATCGGCACTCCATGGAGTCTAACGATTTCCCGAATGTAGATCTCTGCCAATCGTTCAGTTGAGTATCGAGTGTTGATTGGCAGGAAGTGAGCAGACTTGGTGAGTCTGTCCACGATCACCCATATCGAATCGTGTTGTCTCTTGGATCGAGGCAATCCAACGATGAAATCCATCGTAATGCCTTCCCATTTCCATTCTGGTATCTCGATCCGTTGCATCTTTCCCCCAGGTCGCTGATGTTTGATCTTAACTTGCTGGCAGATCAAACACTTCGAGACAAACGTAGCCACATCACGCTTCATACCCTTCCACCAGTACTTTCTCTGTAAATCTCGAAACATCTTCGTACCCCCAGGGTGGATAGTATATTTGCTACTATGGGCCTCCTGGAGTACTTCCTGTCTTAGCTCAGGGTTATTTGGAACCCAAATTCTTTCTTCCATCCATATTCCTCCATCTTCTTTCAAATGCAAGAAAGTGTCATCTTTTTCAGCACGAGCTTTCAATTCCAAGTACTGGGGATCCTTGAACTGTTCGGCTACGATGCGATCGAGAAACTCAATGTAGATCGTCAAACATGACATTTGGATTCTACCTGAATCAGCCAAAAATGGCTTCCACTTGGCGAAATCCTCCATCAACTTCCATTGTCCAGTTAGGCTGGCCAGAGTGCCAACAGTCTTGCGACTAAGGGCATCTGCTACAACATTCGCCTTTCCAGGGTGATAGGAAAGCGTGAATTCATAGTCTTTGAGGAATTCCAGCCATCGCCGTTGCCGCATATTGAGTTCTTTTTGAGAAAAGAGGTATTTTAGGCTTTTATGGTCCGACATGACCTCAAATTTCTCTCCATAAAGGTAGTGTCGCCAAATTTTAAGTGCGAACACTACCGCGGCAAGCTCAAGATCGTGGGTTGGATAATTTTTCTCATGGACTCTCAACTGTCGTGACGCATAGGCGATTACTTTGCCATGCTGCATCAACACACAACCCAGAACTGTTCCTGAGGCATCGGTATAAGCAACGAAGCCTCCCTGACCAGAAGGTAAGGTAAGGACAGGGGCAGTGGTAAGCCTCTGTTTGAGAACCTCGAAGCACTCCTTACACTGGTCATTCCATTCAAACTTGACTCCCTTTTTAAGTAATTTCGTCATCGGTACGGCGATTCGGGAGAAGTCTTGTATGAACTTCCGATAATATCCGGCAAGTTCAAGGAAGCTACGGACCTCAGTAATATTTTCTGGCTGCTTCCAGTCCATCACAGCTTACACCTTCGCAGGA
This sequence comes from Nuphar pumila, assembly GCF_984573655.1. NCBI lineage: Eukaryota > Viridiplantae > Streptophyta > Magnoliopsida > Nymphaeales > Nymphaeaceae > Nuphar > Nuphar pumila. The sequence goes on from NC_143254.1 coordinate 37,184,089, forward strand.
TCTACTGCGATTCCATCTTTCGAGATCACATGACCAAGGAACATCACTTTGTCTAGCCAGAATTCACATTTTGAAAACTTAGCATAGAGTTGGTTATCTTGAAGGGTTTTCAAGACGATTTTCAAGTGCTCCACGTGTTGTTCCTTGTTCTCAGAATATACGAGAATGTCATCAATAAAGACGATGACAAAACTATCCAAATATGGTCTGAATATCCGGTTCATTAGATCCATAAAGGCAGCAGGTGCATTAGTGAGTCCGAAGGGCATTACTACAAACTCATAATGGCCATATCTCGTTCTGAAGGCAGTCTTAGGTATATCCTCTTCCTTTACTCTGAGTTGATGGTATCCTGACCTGAGGTCGATCTTGGAGAACACCCTCGCTGTTCTGAGTTGATCGAATAAGTCCTCAATCCAAGGCAACGGGTACTTATTTTTAACAGTTGCCTGGTTAAGCATCCGATAATCGATGCATAACCGAAGGGATCCATCCTCCTTCTTTACAAACAGCACTGGGGCTCCCCACGGTGACACACTAGGACGGATGAACCCTTGTTCCATCAGTTCTTCCAACTGACACTTCAACTCACTGAGTTCAGCTGGCGCCATTCGATACAGGGCTTTGGATATCGGCGCTGTTCCAGGTAAGGATTGAATTCCAAATTCAACCTCACGAAGTGGCGGAAGTCCTGGCAATTCCTCAGGAAACACATCGGGAAAATTCCGCACCACTTCCAAACTCTCAAGGGGTTGGTCATTGGATTTTTCCACCGAGAGACTCAACAGGAAGGCCACACAACCCTTCCTAAGGTATTTTTGTACCTTAAGTGCTGATATGAGCCTTTTCTGTGGAACTGGTTTGGATAACCGGTACTCCATCTTAGGCAATCCGGGTCGAGATAGAATCACTCTACCCTCATGGCACAGAATCTTGGCATTATTCTGAGCCAACCAATTCATTCCTAGAATGACATCGTACTGTATCATATCGATCAGGATGACGTTAGTAGGCAAGTGTTGCCCGGCTATCTCAATATCCAAATTTTTCACACACCGGATACATTTGGTGCGTGAACCCAACGGGTTATATACTTCGATCATTTTATCAATCGGTTGCACCGAGGCGTGGAGTTGTTCAGTGAAATTGTCAGAGATGAACGTATGAGTAGCACCACAATCAAACAAGACGTAAGCTGCATGTCCATTAACAGGTACGGTGCCTTCAATCAGGTCACCATTTTCGACTTGTTCAGTCGTTACAGCGTATACACGACCCGCAGCAGGCCTTTGTTCTATTCTAGATGGAGGTCGTTGAAACTGAGAACGTTGTGGCGCTGGTCGAGAGGGTCCGGCAGATCCAACATTACTCCTCTGTTCATCTGCAGCCTTCTTGGCACAATCCCTTATAAAGTGGCCCATCTTGCCACAATACAAGCACCCACCAATGTCACGAGGACATGGCTTTCCGGGGTGGTTCATACGACACCTTTGGCAGCTGAAGTTGGACTGCTGACCATTCGGAGTTGTGTTCTGTCTTGGCCTCACGACTTGTTGAGTGTTGTTCCCTCCTTGAAACTTCTTCTTTTGAAAGGGTTGTCGTGAACCCTGGCCACTTGGGAACGTTCTTTTACGATTCCCACCATTCACTATGGGCTTCTTTGCTACGATCACTTTAGATCGCTTCCAATCCTCTTAGATTTTTGAAGCCGCTGATACCGCAGCCTGAAAAGTCGAAGGCATGCTTGTTATCACTCGAGATCGCAGCTCTTCGCGCAGACCATTCACATATTTGTCGGCCCTTTCTTGGTCTGTTTCGAACAATCGAGAGCAATAGCACTCTAGATTCTGAAATTTGGTGGTATAGTCCGTTGGACTCATACCGCCCTGTTCCAACTCCAGAAACTCCATCTTTTTCTTGTTTCTAGAATGCAACGGGAAGTAGTTATCCATAAAAGTCCTCCGAAAGTCAGTCCAAGGAATGACTTCGACTTGTGAGAACTCGATAAGTTTAGTGGTATCCCACCACTTCCGTGCATTGTCTTTCAACCGATACGTGCCAAAGTTGGTCTTCTTTTCCTCTGGTACTCCCAGTACTGAGAAGGCACGTTCTGTCTCTTCGATCCAACTCTCCGCGAGCTCAGGATCGGCTCTGCCAATGAAAACTGGCGGGTCAAGCTTGAGGAACTTCTCATAAGTCACTCATCCCAGGTGCTCGTTTCGTGGTGCGACTGGTTCTGGCCTCGTTTCACGGATGGCTGTAACCGGGTTGTTGAGTGTCTCCAACAGGAATCCTTGCGTATGGGACTTCTCGCTTGGTATGGTTCTCCTCGTCGTAGGAGCCATTTATCTATGCACATACAAGCACTTGTTTTTAGTTTCTTAATGTATATATGGAAGTAAAAAGCTTTATTTACTTAATATACATCATATTTACACAAGCATCGCCTTAAACAAAACGTCACGCCGCACTGGCAGACTTTAGGCGTTGAGAAACTATATACATGAGTCTACTGACTCCAAAACATCAACAGTCTCTTTAAGACCTGGATTTCTTTGATGAAGACAAACTCAAAAAGGTCCATCTATTGCCACATGGCCTTGGAGAAGGCACTACTAGCTTTGGCTTGGGCGGCACTTCCGCACTAGCAAGCGAATATTGCGGATATATGAGGGACTCCAGTCCACTTTCCCAGTCAGCAAGATCAAGACTCTGGGAGTCTAGAATAATGATCGGCGAACAGAAAGAATCCCCTCTTTTGTTCCTGCCGTTTAAGCTCGGCGTATGTGATGCCGGATGGTAGCTTGGCGAGTGATAGACCTCCGCACGGAAGTTCAAATCAAAATCCCTCAGCCTTGGTAATTCATCAAAAGATGTTGGGGTATGGTTGCTCCCAACACTAGAGTGATGCGGTCCACTGACACGCGAAGTCTCATCCCTGAGACCCTTTGAAGCCCGCCGACCCATATCGGCGGTATATTTCCTTTGGCACTCGTTGGCGGAATGCCCATCTTCGCCACAGTATTGGCAGTCTTGGACTTCATACGGGCATATCCACTCATCATGCATGACCTTGCAGCGATAGCAGTATCCACGCGAGTCATGAGTTGCCATCTATACAAAGATGCACCCAGATCAGAACAAAAGTATAAAAACATATACTTACAGTGCGATATCGGGACCATGACGGATCTTGAACCAGGTTTCTCAGACTCATGCTCTGATACCAATTCTATAACGCCCTGGATTTCCAAAACAAAGCTAAGTGAAAATTTTCATGAATTTCTTTTTTTTTTCTTTGCAGCGGAATTTAGAAAAGCTTTTAGCAGCGGAATCAGACGATAATGAGTCGTCAGTTTTAGAAAACTCCAAGTACGTTGCAGGTATGTGGCAAAGCAACTCATTGACCACCAAAGTGTTCTATTTTATCGAAAACCACATGTTTATTACAACACTACTGCTTAGAAAAGCAGTGGAGGTTCAATAAAAAGGAAGCAGTACAACTCTGTCTAGAGAAACCCTGGAACTCGATGCCGCCTTGCTCCGCATATCGCCACGCAGGTTCAACACCTGAAATCCCCATTAAACGAGGTCAGAACCACTGATGGTCTGGTAAGCATGCAGTCATACATCCATTCAACTCAAATACAATAATGACCACTCAGGGTCGCAATGCGCAATAACGACGCTCAAGCCTCCAAGACTTAGCGTATATCGCAGGAGCCTCCTCAGGGCTATAAGTTGAACATCCGCTCAAGTCTTCATGACTCAGAGCAAGCCTTTTCAGGGCTGTGATTTGAATAACCGCTTAAGTCTCCACGACTTAGCCATGACCTCTTTCGGGTCTCAAGTGATGTCTAACTCAAGTCTTCATACTTGGCACATCCGTATCCCACGCATCTAAGGACAACTCCTCGAGCTTCGCTTAGTCGTGCGGATACATCACGGGTCGTTGCCCAGTCGGTCCAGTAGTATACCGAACATGACACCTTCACAAAGGTTATGCAGGACTGACTCAACACGTCATCCACTCATACATTCAAAGCATCGCTGTACCTAGAACTAATGCATTGTTTGATAATTAACCGCTCCCGCATTTGGTACGTAGGTAGAGCTATTGTCCGGGCATCAACGCGACGTTCTGGGGGTTGATTATTCTATGTATTTTAGATACCCCAGAGGCCTGTTGACCCTATTCATAGTAGGGCAGTGTGTTTCAACTGGGAGAACCCTACTAGACCCATATTCGGATGCATCCTCTACTTGCAGTAGTTGGGTTCAATCCTTAGATCTTAAGGATAACCACGACCCCAAAACCCATGAGTGACTGAGGCCATCGTGGACTCTATCAGGTCCAAAGTAAAATACATGTCACTCAAGGCTGTACCATCACTGTCATTCCACAGTGAGCATAATTCCTGAAGGGGTCTGCCAGTCTTACAATTACTTAGACAGAATCTGTATGCCATTTAGGCAGCTCGTGCTTTCAGCACTACGGGAGTGTGTACCCGACCCCATTCAGTCCGCCCCAACACAGTCATTACTGAGGGGGTACCCCTAACATGATTTTCAACCGCGAGGTATGTGCGACCTTAAGTCTTATTCATATGCATGCAGAACACCGCTCTTTGGCACTTCGGCCACCACGAGCATCACACCTCTTTGGGTGGAAACAATACACTCTGGCTCTTCGGCCCTTACGAGTCTGGTTGCGTAACCGTTCTCAATGAGCATGCATATGACTCGATCTAAATAGATCGGCTACTCGGCGTATTTTTACGCAACGAGTCCAAACCTAGCCAAGGCGCAACCTTTACTCCGGCTCAGCGGCCCTTACGAGCAAGGTGCCCTTGCAGGCACAAGGATACGACCCGATCTGGCATCGTTCCATCAACGGACATCATTATGCCGTTCCATTGGTTCCAGCAGCTCTTCTGCCAACCATTTCGTCAGCACCTCCCCTGCTCTACCGGCAGTGGTGCGACGAACCCTTCTACGTTGTAGAGGGCAAACCATGAACTGGGTAGCACTCTGCTATATGTCAGAGTATCCTGCTACGTTCTTTCTGAGCTATTCTTAGCTTCTTCAGAAATTTCAGCAGCACTTCCTCTCTTTTACGGAGAAAGCGTGCGTTTCTTTTATCCATTTCAGCGGCATCTTCTCTCTTTGGTAGGAAATCGCCACGCTTAATTCGGGAATTGGATGCGCACCGTTGTGCGTACTTTGCATCCATCAAGGTTGCAGGAACCCTTGGCCATAGTCAGGCCATACGTAATTGACTTAGTCTTTACGTAAAGAGCATTTTGCCAAAAGTGAAGCCTTTCCAATAGGGGCTTCATTCGTCAAGCAGAATCTTGAACGACGAGCGGTCAGGGAATCACATTGGCGATTTGGAGTTTGATCTCCATTTGAACGCTCATTTATGCGCTATATATGTAGTATAAGCAGAAGCCTGTGCTTTATACAGCGGCGGCGTAAAGAAATACATATACTATTGTTCAGGGTGTGTAATTGAACGAAATATTCTACATATATAACAAAACAAAAGCCTTGGCATCGTTCGACGCGACGGCGTAAGTAAATACATTGCAGAAAGCAGGAGCCTTGGCATCGTTCGACGCGACGGCGTAAGTAAATGCATAATCGGAAGTATAGTAATCGGAAGTGCAGAAAACAGGGAGCCTTGGCATCATACGACGCGACGACAAAGGTAAATTATATAGCCTGTGCGATATAGGACGCGTCGGCAGAATCAGCAGATATACACCTAGATCCGTATCCAACGATAGTTACGAGGCGAGTGGGTGAACACCGAAGTGTTCTGAAGGGCTCAACCAAGAACTAGGGCAAGATACCATTTTAAAAACGCATATACTGCGTGTTTGAACATAGATATATCCGACGATAGTTCCGAGACAAGCGGGTGAACACCGAAGTGTCCAAAAAGGGCTCAATCAAGAACTAAAGCAAGATACTACTTCAGAAAGTATATTCTATATACAAACAATCAAATACTTGAGAGAGATGGATCAACGAAGCGAACTTACTTCAAATCGTGGAGGAAACGGCTCCGGGTTGCTTCTTTGGCTTCGAGCCTTCCTTCGAGAGGTGAGACTAAGTTAGATGAAGCTGACTTAGTTGAGAAAGAGGTAGAGTAGGTCAAGCTACTCAACCTAAGTGGTTTTAACCAAACAGGGTTCGATCCAAGTCAACTGGGTTCAGCAAGTTCGAACTGAGCTCAAGTAGGCTAAGTCTGGGTTCAGAAACCCAAACCGGAATCAGGACCAAAAAGGACTTTGACTTTGACTTTAAACCCAACTAGGTTCAAGTCAAGTCAACTGAGTTTGGACTTAGTCAAGTAGGTTCAGACCTAGGTCAAGTGGGTTAGGACCAGCTCAGGCAGGCTAAGACCAGATCAGGCAGGCTCAGGCTAAGTCAGGTAGGCTCAGACCTACTGGGCTAGGTAGGGGAGGTTTTAGCAAGTAGAAGAGAGAAAGAGGAGGCTAGAAAGGGGGGGGGGACGATTTTTTCTAAAGGGGAGGGCCTTTATTTATAGGAAATGAAACTTGGGCCCCAACTTTCCCCTTTACCCATTTGCCCTTGGATTCTTTTTAATGCCAAGAGGTTCCTTGGTGTGGGGCCCACTTGGATATTCCATGGGATATTTTTGTGGGTCCCACCAGATATTTTCTGAGGAATATTCCTGTGGGTCCCACCAATATTTTCGTGGGTCCCACAAGAATTTCAGGTTTTCGGCGATTTTTTTTTGAAAAATTCTGAGTACGCCATTCCCTTCGTATTGACGTAACTAAGAAAGTTGGCTCGTAGGAATCCTTTGATTTCATTCAGGTAGGAAGTTATGGCTTCCAGAGTGTTTGAGCATATATTCGCGATTCGACGAATATCCTAAGTATAACTGGCTCGCAGGAATTGATTCGTTTCGCATTCTGAGGAAAAATGCTATTTTTACCGGTAAATGCCTCATGAATTTTATTCAGATATTTTCTGAAAAATTGCGGGTCTTACATCATTACCCCCTTAAAGGAATTTCGTCCGTGAAATTCAGCTAAGAGTACAAGGTGAAGAGTTCAGGATATTTATCCCGCATATCCGATTCAGGCTCCCAAGTGCAATCATTGATTCCATGATGCTGCCACCTCACTTTAACAAGTGGAATGACCTTCGTTCTTAGCACTTGCTCCCGTCGGTCCATGATCTCCACTGGCCTTTCTTCTACCGTCATATCTTCTCGAATGTCAATATCTTCATGTTGAATGACGTGAGAAGGATCATGAACGTATTTACGAAGCATTGATACGTGAAATACATCATGTATTTGCGCGTATTGTGGTGGCAATGCTACTTGGTAGGCAGTCTCTCCGATTCGGCTAAAAACTTTGAAGGGACCAACGAATCTGGGGCTGAGCTTCCCCTTTTTTCCAAAACGAAACACACTCTTGGTTGGAGAGACCTTGATAAAAACCTTATCTCCAACCGCAAAAGTGAGTTCCCTACGCCGCTGATTGGCGTAGCTCTTCTGTCGACTTTGAGCAGTCAGTAGCTTCTTTCTGATCATGTGGACCTGCTCAGTATAATGCTGCAACACAATGGGCGAGTCAAAGGTTCGCTCACTCACTTCACCCCAATGGATTGGTGATCTATAGGGTCGCCCGTACAAGGCTTCATACAGTGCCATCCCAATGCTAGCGTGGTGGCTATTATTATAAGCAAATTCAGCCAACGCTAGGTGGGAATCCCAATCACCTTTCCATTCCAGCATACAGGCTCTTAGCATATCTTCAAGAGTCTGTATGGTTCGTTCTGATTGCCCATCTGTTTGGGGATGGAATGTTGTACTGAACTTGAGTTTTGTCCCCAGGGCTCTCTGAAGCTGCTCTCAAAAGTGAGAGGTGAACTTCGGGTCACGATCAGATATGATCGAAATCGGCACTCCATGGAGTCTAACGATTTCCCGAATGTAGATCTCTGCCAATCGTTCAGTTGAGTATCGAGTGTTGATTGGCAGGAAGTGAGCAGACTTGGTGAGTCTGTCCACGATCACCCATATCGAATCGTGTTGTCTCTTGGATCGAGGCAATCCAACGATGAAATCCATCGTAATGCCTTCCCATTTCCATTCTGGTATCTCGATCCGTTGCATCTTTCCCCCAGGTCGCTGATGTTTGATCTTAACTTGCTGGCAGATCAAACACTTCGAGACAAACGTAGCCACATCACGCTTCATACCCTTCCACCAGTACTTTCTCTGTAAATCTCGAAACATCTTCGTACCCCCAGGGTGGATAGTATATTTGCTACTATGGGCCTCCTGGAGTACTTCCTGTCTTAGCTCAGGGTTATTTGGAACCCAAATTCTTTCTTCCATCCATATTCCTCCATCTTCTTTCAAATGCAAGAAAGTGTCATCTTTTTCAGCACGAGCTTTCAATTCCAAGTACTGGGGATCCTTGAACTGTTCGGCTACGATGCGATCGAGAAACTCAATGTAGATCGTCAAACATGACATTTGGATTCTACCTGAATCAGCCAAAAATGGCTTCCACTTGGCGAAATCCTCCATCAACTTCCATTGTCCAGTTAGGCTGGCCAGAGTGCCAACAGTCTTGCGACTAAGGGCATCTGCTACAACATTCGCCTTTCCAGGGTGATAGGAAAGCGTGAATTCATAGTCTTTGAGGAATTCCAGCCATCGCCGTTGCCGCATATTGAGTTCTTTTTGAGAAAAGAGGTATTTTAGGCTTTTATGGTCCGACATGACCTCAAATTTCTCTCCATAAAGGTAGTGTCGCCAAATTTTAAGTGCGAACACTACCGCGGCAAGCTCAAGATCGTGGGTTGGATAATTTTTCTCATGGACTCTCAACTGTCGTGACGCATAGGCGATTACTTTGCCATGCTGCATCAACACACAACCCAGACCTGTTCCTGAGGCATCGGTATAAGCAACGAAGCCTCCCTGACCAGAAGGTAAGGTAAGGACAAGGGCAGTGGTAAGCCTCTGTTTGAGAACCTCGAAGCACTCCTTACACTGGTCATTCCATTCAAACTTGACTCCCTTTTTAAGTAATTTCGTCATCGGTACGGCGATTCGGGAGAAGTCTTGTATGAACTTCCGATAATATCCGGCAAGTTCAAGGAAGCTACGGACCTCAGTAATATTTTCTGGCTGCTTCCAGTCCATCACAGCTTACACCTTCGCAGGATCTACTGCGATTCCATCTTTCGAGATCACATGACCAAGGAACATCACTTTGTCTAGCCAGAATTCACATTTTGAAAACTTAGCATAGAGTTGGTTATCTTGAAGGGTTTTCAAGATGATTTTCAAGTGCTCCACGTGTTGTTCCTTGTTCTCAGAATATACGAGAATGTCATCAATAAAGACGATGATAAAACTATCCAAATATGGTCTGAATATCCGGTTCATTAGATCCATAAAGGCAGCAGGTGCATTAGTGAGTCCGAAGGGCATTACTACAAACTCATAATGGCCATATCTCGTTCTGAAGGCAGTCTTAGGTATATCCTCTTCCTTTACTCTGAGTTGATGGTATCCTGACCTGAGGTCGATCTTGGAGAACACCCTCGCTGTTCTGAGTTGATCGAATAAGTCCTCAATCCGAGGCAACGGGTACTTATTTTTAACAGTTGCCTGGTTAAGCATCCGATAATCGATGCATAACCGAAGGGATCCATCCTCCTTCTTTACAAACAGCACTGGGGCTCCCCACGGTGACACACTAGGACGGATGAACCCTTGTTCCATCAGTTCTTCCAACTGACACTTCAACTCACTGAGTTCAGCTGGCGCCATTCGATACAGGGCTTTGGATATCGGCGTTGTTCCAGGTAAGGATTGAATTCCAAATTCAACCTCACGAAGTGGCGGAAGTCCTGGCAATTCCTCAGGAAACACATCGGGAAACTTCCGCACCACTTCCAAACTCTCAAGGGGTTGGTCATTGGATTTTTCCACCGAGAGACTCAACAGGAAGGCCACACAACCCTTCCTAAGGTATTTTTGTACCTTAAGTGCTGATATGAGCCTTTTCTGTGGAACTGGTTTGGATAACCGGTACTCCATCTTAGGCAATCCAGGTCGAGATAGAATCACTCTGCCCTCATGGCACAGAATCTTGGCATTATTCTGAGCCAACCAATTCATTCCCAGAATAACATCGTACTGTATCATATCGATCAGGATGACGTTAGTAGGCAAGTGTTGCCCGGCTATCTCAATATCCAAATTTTTCACACACCGGATACATTTGGTGCGTGAACCCAACGGGTTATATACTTCGATCATTTTATCAATCGGTTGCACCGAGGCGTGGAGTTGTTCAGTGAAATCGTCAGAGATGAACGTATGAGTAGCACCACAATCAAACAAGATGTAAGCTGCATGTCCATTAACAGGTACGGTGCCTTCAATCAGGTCACCATTTTCGACTTGTTCAGTCGTTACAGCGTATACACGACCCACAGCAGGCCTTTGTTCTATTCTAGATGAAGGTCGTTGAAACTGAGAACGTTGTGGCGCTGGTCGAGAGGGTCCGGCAGATCCAGCATTACTCCTCTGTTCATCTGCAGCCTTCTTGGCACAATCCCTTATAAAGTGGCCCATCTTGCCACAATACAAGCACCCACCAATGTCACGAGGACATGGCTTTCCGGGGTGGTTCATACGACACCTTTGGCAGCTGAAGTTGGACTGCTGACCATTCGGAGTTGTGTTCTGTCTTGGCCTCACGACTTGTTGAGTGTTGTTCCCTCCTTGAAACTTCTTCTTTTGAAAGGGTTGTCGTGAACCCTGGCCACTTGGGAACGTTCTTTTACGATTCCCACCATTCACTATGGGCTTCTTTGCTACGATCACTTTAGATCGCGCCCAATCCTCTTAGATTTTTGAAGCCGCTGATACCGCAGCCTGAAAAGTCGAAGGCATGCTTGTTATCACTCGAGATCGCAGCTCTTCGCGCAGACCATTCACATATTTGTCGGCCCTTTCTTGGTCTGTTTTGAACAATCGAGAGCAATAGCACTCTAGATTCTGAAATTTGGTGGTATAGTCCGTTGGACTCATACCGCCCTGTTCCAACTCCAGAAACTCCATCTTTTTCTTGTTTCTAGAATGCAACGGGAAGTAGTTATCCATAAAAGTCCTCCGAAAGTCAGTCCAATGAATGACTTCGACTTATGAGAACTGGATAAGTTTAGTGGTATCCCACCACTTCCGTGCATTGTCTTTCAACCGATACGTGCCAAAGTTGGTCTTCTTTTCCTCTGGTACTCCCAGTACTGAGAAGGCACGTTCTGTCTCTTCGATCCAACTCTCCGCGAGCTCAGGATCGGCTCTGCCAATGAAAACTGGCGGGTCAAGCTTGAGGAACTTCTCATAAGTCACTCATCCCAGGTGCTCGTTTCGTGGTGCGACTGGTTCTGGCCTCGTTTCACGGATGACTGTAACCAGGTTGTTGAGTGTCTCCAACAGGAATCCTTGCGTATGGGACTCCTCGCTTGGTATGGTTCTCCTCGTCGTAGGAGTCATTTATCTATGCACATACAAGCACTTGTTTTTAGTTTCTTAATGTATATATGGAAGTAAAAAGCTTTATTTACTTAATATACATCATATTTACACAAGCATCGCCTTAAACAAAACGTCACGCCGCACTGGCAGACTTTAGGCGTTGAGAAACTATATACATGAGTCTACTGACTCCAAAACATCAACAGTCTCTTTAAGACCTGGATTTCTTTGATGAAGACAAACTCAAAAAGGTCCATCTATTGCCACATGGCCTTGGAGAAGGCACTACTAGCTTTGGCTTGGGCGGCACTTCCGCACTAGCAAGCAAATATTGGGGATATATGAGGGACTCCAGTCCACTTTCCCAGTTAGCAAGATCAAGACTCTGGGAGTCTAGAATAATGATCGGCGAACAGAAAGAATCCCCTCTTTTGTTCCTGCCGTTTAAGCTCGGCGTATGTGATGCCGGATGGTAGCTTGGCGAGTGATAGACCTCCGCACGGAAGTTCAAATCAAAATCCCTCAGCCTTGGTAATTCATCAAAAGATGTTGGGGTATGGTTGCTCCCAACACTAGAGTGATGCGGTCCACTGACACGCGAAGTCTCATCCCTGAGACCCTTTGAAGCCCGCCGACCCATATCGGCGGTATATTTCCTTTGGCACTCGTTGGCGGAATGCCCATCTTCGCCACAGTATTGGCAGTCTTGGACTTCATACGGGCATATCCACTCATCGTGCATGACCTTGCAGCGATAGCAGTATCCACGCGAGTCATGAGTTGCCATCTATACAAAGATGCACCCAGATCAGAACAAAAGTATAAAAACATATACTTACAGTGCGATATCGGGACCATGACGGATCTTGAACCAGGTTTCTCAGACTCATGCTCTGATACCAATTCTGTAACGCCCTGGATTTCCAAAACAAAGCTAAGTGAAAATTTTCATGAATTTCTTTTTTTTTTTCTTTGCAGCGGAATTTAGAAAAGCTTTTAGCAGCGGAATCAGACGATAATGAGTCGTCAGTTTTAGAAAACTCCAAGTACGTTGCAGGTATGTGGCAAAGCAACTCATTGACCACCAAAGTGTTCTATTTTATCGAAAACCACATGTTTATTACAACACTACTGCTTAGAAAAGCAGTGGAGGTTCAATAAAAAGGAAGCAGTACAACTCTGTCTAGAGAAACCCTGGAACTCGATGCCGCCTTGCTCCGCATATCGCCACGCAGGTTCAACACCTGAAATCCCCATTAAACGAGGTCAGAACCACTGATGGTCTGGTAAGCATGCAGTCATACATCCATTCAACTCAAATACAATAATGACCACTCAGGGTCGCAATGCGCAATAACGACGCTCAAGCCTCCAAGACTTAGCGTATATCGCAGGAGCCTCCTTAGGGCAATAAGTTGAACATCCGCTCAAGTCTTCATGACTCAGAGCAAGCCTTTTCAGGGCTGTGATTTGAATAACCGCTTAAGTCTCCACGACTTAGCCATGACCTCTTTCGGGTCTCAAGTGATGTCTAACTCAAGTCTTCATACTTGGCACATCCGTATCCCACGCATCTAAGGACAACTCCTCGAGCTTCGCTTAGTCGTGCGGATACAACACGGGTCTTTGCCCAGTCGGTCCAGTAGTATACCGAACATGACACCTTCACAAAGGTTATGCAGGACTGACTCAACACGTCATCCACTCATACATTCAAAGCATCGCTGTACCTAGAACTAATGCATTGTTTGATAATTAACCGCTCCCGCCTTTGGTACGCAGGTAGAGCTATTGTCCGGGCATCAACGCGACGTTCTGGGGGTTGATTATTCTATGTATTTTAGATACCCCAGAGGCCTGTTGACCCTATCCATAGTAGGGCAGTGTGTTTCAACTGGGAGAACCCTACTAGGCTCATATTCGGATGCATCCTCTACTTGCAGTAGTTGGGTTCAATCCTTAGATCTTAAGGATAACCACGACCCCAAAACCCATGAGTGACTGAGGCCATCGTGGACTCTATCAGGTCCAAAGTAAAATACATGTCACTCAAGGCTCTACCATCACTGTCATTCCACAGTGAGCATAATTCCTGAAGGGGTCTGCCAGTCTTACAATTACTTAGACAGAATCTGCATGCCATTTAGGCAGCCCGTGCTTTCAGCACTACGGGAGTGTGTACCCGACCCCATTCAGTCCACCCCAACACAATCATTACTGAGGGGGTACCCCTAACATGATTTTCAACCGCGGGGTATGTGCGACCTTAAGTCTTATTCATATGCATGCAGAACATCGCTCTTTGGCACTTCGGCCACCACGAGCATCACACCTCTTTGGGTGGAAACAATACACTCTGGCTCTTCGGCCCTTACGAGTCTGGTTGCGTAACCGTTCTCAATGAGCATGCATATGACTCGATCTAAATAGATCGGCTACTCGGCGTATTTTTACGCAACGAGTCCAAACCTAGCCAAGGCGCAACCTTTACTCCGGCTCAGCGGGCCTTACGAGCAAGGTGCCCTTGCAGACACAAGGATACGACCCGATCTGGCATCGTTCCATCAACGGACATCATTATGCCGTTCCATTGGTTCCAGCAGCTCTTCTGCCAACCATTTCGTCAGCACCTCCCCTGCTCTACCGGCAGTGGTGCGACGAACCCTTCTACGTTGTAGAGGGCAAACGATGAACTGGGTAGCACTCTGCTATATGTCAGAGTATCCTGCTACGTTCTTTCTGAGCTATTCTTAGCTTCTTCAGAAATTTCAGCAGCACTTCCTCTCTTTTACGGAGAAAGCGTGCGTTTCTTTTATCCATTTCAGCGGCATCTCCTCTCTTTGGTAGGAAATCGCCACGCTTAATTCGGGAAATGGATGCGCACCGTTGTGCGTACTTTGCATCCATCAAGGTTGCAGGAACCCTTTGCCATAGCCAGGCCATACGTAATTGACTTAGTCTTTACGTAAAGAGCATATTGCCAAAAGTGAAGCCTTTCCAATAGGGGCTTCATTCGTCAAGCAGAATCTTGAACGAGGAGCGGTCAGGGAATCACATTGGCGATTTGGAGTTTGATCTCCATTTGAACGCTCATTTATGCGCTATATATGTAGTATAAGTAGAAGCCTGTGCTTTATACAGCGGCGGCGTAAAGAAATACATATACTATTGTTCAGGGTGTGTAACTGAACAAAATATTCTACATATATAACAAAACAGAAGTCTTGGCATCGTTCGACGCGATGGCGTAAGTAAATACATTGCAGAAAGCAGGAGCCTTGGCATCGTTTGACGCGACGGCGTAAGTAAATGCATAATCGGAAGTACAGTAATCGGAAGTGCAGAAAACAGGGAGCCTTGGCATCATACGACGCGACGGCAAAGGTAAATTACATAGCCTGTGCGATATAGGATGCGTCGGCAGAATCAACAGATATACACCTAGATCCGTATTCAACGATAGTTACGAGGCGAGCGGGTGAACACCGAAGTGTTCTGAAGGGCTCAACCAAGAACTAGGGCAAGATACCATTTTAAAAACGCATATACTGCGTGTTTGAACATAGATATATCCGACGATAGTTCCGAGACAAGCGGGTGAACACCGAAGTGTCCAAAAAGGGCTCAATCAAGAACTAAAGCAAGATACTACTTCAGAAAGTATATTCTATATACAAACAATCAAATACTTGAGAGAGATGGATCAACGAAGCGAACTTACTTCAAATCGTGGAAGAAACGACTCCGGGTTGCTTCTTTGGCTTCGAGCCTTCCTTCGAGAGGTGAGACTAAGTTAGATGAAACTGACTTAGTTGAGAAAGAGGTAGAGTAGGTCAAGCTACTCAACCTAAGTGGTTTGAACCAAACAGGGTTCGATCCAAGTCAACTGGGTTCAGCAGGTTCGAACTGAGCTCAAGTAGGCTAAGTCTGGGTTCAGAAACCCAAACCGGAATCAGGACAAAAAAGGACTTTGACTTTGACTTTAAACCCAACTAGGTTCAAGTCAAGTCAACTGAGTTTGGACTTAGTCAAGTAGGTTTAGACCTAGGTCAAGTGGGTTAGGACCAGGTCAGGCAGGCTAAGACCAGATCAGGCAGGCTCAGGCTAAGTCAGGTAGGCTCAGACCTACTAGGCTAGGTAGGGGAGGTTTTAGGAAGTAGAAGAGAGAAAGAGGAGGCTAGAAAGGGGGGGGGACGATTTTTTCTAAAGGGGAGGGCCTTTATTTATAGTAAATGAAACTTGGGCCCGAAGTTTCCCCTTTACCCATTTGCCCTTGGCTTCTTTTTAATGCCAAGAGGTTCCTTGGTGTGGGGCCCACTTGGATATTCCATGGGATATTTTTATGGGTCCCACCAGATATTTTCTGAGGAATATTCCTGTGGGTCCCACCAATATTTTCGTGGGTCCCACAAGAATTTCGGGTTTTCGGCGATTTTTTTTCGAAAAATTCTGAGTACGTCATTCCCTTCGTATTGACGTAACTAAGAAAGTTGGCTCGCAGGAATCCTTTGATTTCATTAAGGTAGGAAGTTATGGCTTTTAGAGTGTTTGAGCATATATTCGCGATTCGACGAATATCTTAAGTATAACTGGCTCGCAGGAATTGATTTGTTTCGCATTCTGAGGAAAAATGCTATTTTTACCGGTAAATGCCTCATGAATTTTATTCAGATATTTTCTGAAAAATTGCGGGTCTTACACTGGAGGTGATAAAATGATCTTGCCATCACGGCATAATATCTTGGCATGATACTTGTGCAACCAATCCATGCCTAGGATGACGCCAAATTCTGTCATCTCAAGCAAGATAGCACAAGCAGACAAGTGCCGCTCTGCCACAACTACGTCCAATTCAGGTATGTAAGTAGTGGAAACTATATTCTTTCCAACAGGGTTATACATGTCTAAAGCATTGTCTAGTGGTTTTACAGTTATATGCAATTGTTTTATGATTTTTTCTGAAACAAACGAGCGTGTAGCATCACAATCAAAGAGTGCAAATGCTACTTGACCAGCAACAAGAATAGTACCTTGAACGAGATCCCCTTTTGTCAATTATTCGACCGTGGCTACATAAACTCGACCCGGCTCCCTGACACTGCTTGGTTGTGCTCGTTGTTGCTGCTGATGAGGTGGTCGAGGAGGCTGAGATGCGTTGCCGGTTCGCTTGAGGTCATCAGCTACTTTCTTTCGACAGTCGCGTACGAAATGGCCCATCTTGCCACAGTACAGGCATCTGCCAGTGTCCCGTGAACAAGATTGTCCTACGTGAGGCCTCTTGCACTTGGGGCAGTTATCTCCAGACGGCTGTCTAGGCGGTGGATGGCCCTGTTGTCATTGGCGCTTTGCCATGGGGAACTGTTTCTTCCCTCCCTCAGTCTTCACTGGTAATGGTGGTCGCTGCCCTGGGCCGCCGGAATAGGTCTTCTTCTGATCACCACCTGACACGGGTGACTTTTTGGCTTGCATACTTTTTAAACGCTCCTAATCCTCGTTCAGTAGGGTGGCTGCTGCTACCACCGCAGAAAAAGTCGCGGGCATGCTGGTGAGAACCCTATGCCTGAGTCCTTCCTTCAGTCCGCGAATGAACTTCTCAGCCCGCTCATGATCATCCTCGAATAGGTGAGGACAGTAGCGCTCCAACCGTTGAAATTTGGCGATATACTCATTCAAGCTTAAGCTGCCTTGGCACAGCTCCAGAAATTCCACCTTCTTCTTTTCCCTCGCATGAGGAGGGAAATAGTTTCCGAGAAAAGCCCTCCGGAAGGCCTCCCAGGGAATCACCTCCGCGCCTGGGAACTACACCTCCCGGGTAGTGTCCCACCACTCGCGAGCGTCGTCCTTCAATCAAAAGGACCCGAACATCATCTTCTTATCGTCAGAAACGGACAACACTTGGAACACCCGTTCTACCTCTTTGACCCAACTCTCCGCCAAGTCAGGGTCAACATTGCCAGAGAAGGTAGGAGGGTCAAGCTTCAGAAATTTTTCATACGTGGCGGTTGGTGTATTCCCAACAAGAGAACCCGGATCCTGCTAGGGATGACCCTGGTTACGAATTGCCTCTGCCAAGGAGTTGAGGGTATCCATCATGAATCCCCTCTGCTCACACAACTCATCAGCCATGCTGTTGCTTGAGTTTCCCGTCATCCTTAAAAAGCAACCAAGGTTAAGAGTCAAAAATACTGAAGAAGCATAAGAAGACATTGGTATGAGAACAAAGGCAAAAATATAGATCTTTATTACGAAAGTCATTTATTTTGAATCCAGCCGTGCTGGTACATAAGCAAAAGTTCTATTCTGTAATGGTAAATGAGTTCACAGACTCCAACAAAACTTGGTAGGTGCTACCTCCCCTTAGGGACGACTAGAGTACTTCCTAAGATATTCCCTTCTATTGCCTATGCGCCTGAATCTGCACTTAGAGTTGAAGGGAAGTGGCTCCCCGTAGGAGGTCTCCTGCCCGTAGAGGGGCGTCGCCAGAGTATATTCTGGTGAGCCAAGGCTATAACTTGAAGAATCCGTTGCAAGCGTGTATATGGGTGATACACCGCCCACTGGGTCTACTGAAGGTGGTGCTTGCTCGCATGCAGTCGAAATTGCGATATTGCCATCATGCTCGGCCTTGTGGAGGCAAGCATTCATGGTGTGCCCTGATTCTCCACAGAATACGCACTCCTCTGCTAACTTAGGGGGAACAAATCTCCCGATGACTCCTGTGGTGTCTGATGGTGCACCCGAACGTGTGAAGGCGCGAAACCACCTTCTCGAGCATACACCTCAGCCCACATTGCTGCCAAGGGTATCTGATAGGCGATCGGTAGTGGGAAACCTTGCTCATCCATAAAAATAGGTAGAGGAGGGCGATTAGCACAGTAACCAGCCCTGAACATCACATGTCTGCCCCTCTCCCTTACGGAATGGCCACACACCCTACGCGTTCCCCTACCGTGACTACCACTAGAACCAGCAAACGGATCCATCTTTCGGACGATACTACGAATAGAAGCACGAATATAATTTAGTCTAAACATGTTATAAAATATCTAAGACTTACTTACAACGTGATGAGATGCTCAATAGTCAAGATTTACCTCTTTCTGATTTGGCTCTGATACCAAGTTGT
Organism: Nuphar pumila; assembly: GCF_984573655.1. Classification (NCBI taxonomy): domain Eukaryota; kingdom Viridiplantae; phylum Streptophyta; class Magnoliopsida; order Nymphaeales; family Nymphaeaceae; genus Nuphar; species Nuphar pumila. The sequence goes on from NC_143254.1 coordinate 37,202,766, forward strand.
AACGCTTCAAAATTTTGACTTGTGATTTCAAAAACATTATCGAAAAAACCTTTCAAAGATTTAAAGTTTTAACTTTTAAAAACGACAGCGAAAGACATTTAGAAAGGAGCACAAGTCAACAATCCTGGGTACGTTAGTTGAAAAACCATCATTCGAATGAACAACAACTTAAAGGAATTGAGAAAATAAAGCAATAGATTAAAAATCTGCAGTTTATTACAAAATGAGCATTTTTCCAAAGTTCAATAATCTAAAGAAAAACTCAAAAAGATTCAAAGCCAAGCCGCCAGCAGAAAGAAGATAAATCTTGAGCCATATTACACCACGCCATTGGCCGTCTATGAAGTCCTACTCCTCACCTGCCCATGAAATGGGTCAGTTTCATAACAAACCAGTAGGTGCACGAATATATAAGTAGAATGAAAATACAAACAGGACATTCATGAGATAAGCAGTTGTTATATTAAAACAATCAATACAGTTGTAATCTATTCTGACAAATGTAATATGTGCAAAAAGCTATTGTTCGAAGGAGTTCAAGCAGTGTAAGTCTCAATCAGCTACAACTATTCAAAAAGATATTCCTTAATTTCTGATATTAACTGGCCTGTGGGTACGCACAGACGCGAAACGTAGAAACAGCCGAGACCGATCCGTGGGTTTATTATGTCAGGTGTTTTCATTAACCCGGATGGCTGACTGAGTCCGCTCCTAAGGGGACGGTCAGTGACCAAGAGAGTAAATCCTCAAAGGCATTCGTGGCCTAGGGATGCATCCAACTTCTGCAGAAGTACCTGGGAGTTACCACCTAGGATAATTTATGGTAGTCCCAATTCCCCAAACTCTGATGAATGGGGAAGCCGAGTCTTTTGCCCGTGGGGTGGTTGTTAACAACCTATCCATCAGAGTTTTTGTACCATCCATCCTCTCCCTTGATGAACCGTGAAGGTCAAATGGGTACGACGGGGGTTTTTTAACCGCCGCCCCATCCTACATGCTTTGGTCTATTAGACCCACTCGAGCATCTTGCCTGTGAAGGTGAGTTGTCACCATTTATGTGATCTCAGCATTGTGCTAAATGCACGTATCGAGGTTGCTACAACCTCATCTCCCAACCATCATAACCTACATGGGACGTACTTGTCCAAAAGTACGATCGTACCTTCCTAGAGGTATAACTACGATGAGAGGGCAACATATAATGTTTTATGATTCTTTTGGTTCACACATGACATGTATTGCTCTTTTAGCAATTGGCCTGTGGAGGCCGGTATTATCTCATTGATATCAATAAATTGTTGATGGTTCACTTCGAGGTACTCAAAGACCTCCCATACTATTTGTATCATACCTGACTTAAGGTCTGATTACGATAGTAAGTTTGTGGGTTTCTCGATAAATAACCCATCACAGTGTTTCATAAAATCAGTATTTTACTTGGCATGCTCGAATACTAAAAAGCAAGAAGTCTCATACACGATTCATCAGGCAATAACCAGTAAGGCATCTACAGTAACTTACAACAGTGAGCAAGGCAGAAATACAGTAATAAGATCTTTCTAGCAACGAGTCTACTCGTAGAGCTCACGATAAGCATGTAATTTCAAAGAATACGGATGCGGAAACACAACACAGACAATCACGAGTTAAGTAATCCTATAGATAAGCATGTATGCCAAATAAACCATTCAATCATGAAATCCTTATATCTTATTTCATTCATACAAACTCTTCGTGCGACTTTCCCCTACCTCGGGATGTTGTGCAGCTATGTGTGTCAACGAGTGTAAATGATACGAGGGTCGGGCCGCGGAGCGCGAACGAGACCCATTGCGTAAATCTGCAAAAGTGTGAAACATTTAATTAAGCTAATCTAATTAATGGTGCGACGAGGGCATGGGTAGGATTAGGCGACAGGGACGAGCCACTGTCGAAAACAACAAGGCGGCAGGGGACCTTGGCCCCTTCCGACTGAACAATAAATAGCAGAGGCTTCGGCCCCTACCTGCCAAAATAGCGAATGGCAGGGGCTTCTGCCCCTGCCAAACAAGGTCATACATGGCAGGGGCCTTGGCCCCTGTCTGACAACATCGCACGATAGGGGCCTCGGCCCCTACCTGACAAAACAGCCGACAGAGGCCTCAGCCCCTGCCTCACGAAAGTAACAAGTGGCAGGGACCCTAGTCCCTGCGTGCCAGCTTAGAATGGCAGGGGTCTCGGCCTCTGCCAGACAGAATAATGAAGGGCAGGGGCCTCAGCCCCTACCTCGCAGAACAGAGAACGGCAGGGGCCTCGGCCCCCTTGCCTGATGAACAGGGAATGGCAGGGGCCTCGGCCCCTGCCTGGCACAAAAATAAATGGTAGGGGCCTTGGCCCCTGCTTGACCAAAATAGGGAATGGCAGGGGCCCCAACCCTTGCCTGACGAATCAAGGGATGGTAGGGGCCTCGTCCCCTACCTGAAGAACCGACAAATGGCAGGGGCCTCGACCCCTGCCTGACAAATTCACGAAGCCGCAGGGGGGTGACTACCCCCCTCCTGTCGGCTCTCCAACAACCCCAATGGGGAGGGAGCGATCAGAACGGGGGTGACAAGGGGACAAGCCCCTGCGTGCCGAGAATCAAGGGGCAGCAGGGGGATATCCTCTACCCTCCCAGAAGCCAAGAGGCGGCAGGGGGAGAGCCCCTGCCAGCCCAGCAAAACAAAGGGCGACAGGGGCATTGCCCCTGCCAACCGAGATAGGAAGGCGGCAAGGGCACTTCCTGAGTCGGATTACTAAAACCCTAATGATGAGGGGCCCGGGTCGGATCCGGACCCGACCCGGGCCGGGTCCAATACAATTTTTTTTTTTGAAACGTGGGTTTTACAAATTTATAAGAGCAAAACTATATAATATTTTAATGCAAGTTTTATAGCGTTTAAGATCTGAAAAGCATGTATAATGCGACTAAGTGCACTGCAAATCCGGGCATGTCCATCATCTGAAAACATTGACCTATTTTGGTTGGTACTGTTCCCTTAAAAAGGGTTTCCAACTCCCGACCTTCCCATGAATCACTCCTACCAGATAAGCGGAGCCCTTGTGAGCAGTGGATGGAGCCACAAATTTAAACTAGGGTGGGCACAAACATACAATAAAAATGAAAAATAATTATTAAAAAAATATACTAACAATAACAATATGTTTTCAAAAAAATATCAAATAGTTTTTGTAAATCCTAACAAACATCATTCATAGATACGCTAATTAAAAAAAAACAACACCCTTAATTAAATATTTATATTATTTGTAAAACCAAAACAAAACATTTAAATCCTAAAATATCAAAGATTTTAGGTTTTGATAACCAAAATCAAGTACTCTTTGAAAACATAAGTTTAGAGAATTAATGAAATCACGTTTAATGATAGTTGAAAAGAAAAATAGCACAAAAAAACATATAACCTTAATTGAACATTCATGCTATTTGAAAAAAAAAATCTAAATTAATATCCTAACTCTTAAAAAAAACACAGATTTATGCTAATTGAAAAAAAGAAATAAAACCCGTAATATTCCAACCAAAATCAAGTATATTCAATATGCATGCCTAATGCTTATTGAAAAATAATACAAAAAAAACTAAACCCTAATTAAACAATATTCATGGTATTAAAAAAACTAAATAAAAAAGCTTAAACCCTAGCAACCATTTTAATTCGTACATTATGCTAATTAAAAAAAATTGATCAAAAAATAAAAATATCAATTTTGTTCTTTCATTTAATCCATAAAAAACATCTACCATTAAACAACCAATACCAAGAGAATAAAATATCACATTGATACAATTCCAACCGTTATCCTAATGATACAAAACAAGAAATAGTAATAATTTGTATCATCTTTGTTGCTCCAATACATAATGAAAATGAAGATTACCCTATTGAATAAATAGTGCCAAACTCACCGGATCATCAACAAAACAATAACCATCTTCCCCTATTTAAGTAGAGAGATTGTTAGACAAATCGTGTGGTTCTACATATGATTAATCACATATTATAAACTGTCTAAGGTTGAGGCTCGTATAATGTGATCTCATACGTTGGGCTATATGATCTCTCATAGAGTATGATTATATTATATGTAGAGACCTCATGTGCCTTCGTTTGTCAATTTTCAATTTTATAATGGGATAAATTAGAAATAGACTATAAGGTGGTACCAGACCGGACGAGAAGGGCCGATTGTCCCTTCCCCTTTCTATCGACCGGGCGGGAGGGCCGATCGGCCATCCCCTCTTTCTTTGTTTGTCGGACGAGCGGTCACTTGCTCAAATCGCTGGATCCATTTACTGTTCGCCGTATGGGGTTCGTTTTTCAGATCGTCGGACGATGGGGTGGGGTGGGTGGGGGGTGTCGCCATTCAGTTTGCCAGACGAAGGGGATCATGACTGACCAGTCGTTAACCGATGGTAATCTAGGGCATACGGTTCGTCCCAACCACCACCAGTGACCATTTGGGGCCAGCTATGTCCGGCGACAGTGCATGGGTCATCTGGTTTGCCCCAGCCACCATCGTCGGGTGTTTCAAGGCTAGTGGCAGCCGACATCAGGTTCGACCACTGATAGTCGAGGCCGATTGATCCTTCAGGCGACTCAGTTGGGTGGGCTAGTTCGGCCATCGATTTTGGGTCGGTTCGTCAGCAGCCAATTCAGTTGGGTGGGCCGGTTCAACCATTAGGCTTGAGCCAGTTCAACCTATAGCTGACGCAGCCAGGCCAAGTCAAGTTCGACCTTCTGGGCTGACCCAGTTTGGTCCCCATCAGGTTAAGGGGACCAAACCGACTCGGATGGGGGCCAAACCCATGTCGGGTCAGGTTTGATCTGGTCGAAACTGACCCGACGGCCTAACTATTTTTTTTGGTTGTGATGTGTTGGGGTGTGAACCAGATCAGGTCAGGCCTGTTTTGACCCACTAGTTGGGTCTGACCCGACCCCGTGGGTTGGACCGTTGCATGTGCTTTGAAACTCATAATTAAAAAAAAATTAAGGAACATTTTATTATTGAATTCAGGGCTATTAAGTATGCATTTTGGGTCACTTTAGAGGGTTGACTTTAGTTATTTTTTAACCTTATATAAATTATGACTATGTTTTATTTTTATTCATATGCATGTATTCACATATTTGAACCATGGTATTCTTTTCAGAATAAGGGCAGAACATTCGAAAATAAGTTGATTGAAACAACATGTTACCAAAGTAACATTTCTTATGTAGATTGACTTGTTTAGAATATTGAGATATTTATATATTTGGTTTCATGCGAATAGTGATCTGCCTAAAGAAAGATTACTATTTGGCAGAGCCCAAATATATATATTTTTAGTAATAAATATGAGATGATTAACATGTTTTTCATGTGAACAACAGGTCAGTCTAAAGAAAGGCTTGATGTTTGACATGACTAATTATCTATATTTGATTACTGTGATAAAGAGTATAATTTACAAGTTGACATTTTTGTCCAAAGACTTCAAAAATAAGTTGATTGAAACAACATGTTACCAAAGTAACATTTCTTGTGTAGATTGACTTGTTTAGAATATTGAGATATTTATATATTTGGGTTTCATGCGAATAGTGATCTTCCTAAAGAAAGATTACTATTTGGCAGAGCCCAAATATATATATTTTTAGTAATAAATATGGGATGATTAACATGTTTTTCATGTGAACAACAAGTCAGTCTAAAGAAAGGCTTGATGTTTGACATGACTAATTATCTATATTTGATTACTGTGATAGAGAGTATAATTTACAAGTTGACATTTTTGTTCAAAGACTTCGAAAATAAGTTGATTGAAACAACATGTTACCAAAGTAACATTTCTTGTGTAGATTGAATTGTTTAGAATATTGAGATATTTATATATTTGGGTTTCATGCGAATAGTGATCTGCCTAAAGAAAGATTACTATTTGGCAGAGCCCAAATATATATATATATATATATATATATATATATATATATATTTTAGTAATAAATATGAGATGATTAACATGTTTTTCATGTGAACAACAAGTCAGTCTAAAGAAAGGCTTGATGTTTGACATGACTAATTATCTATATTTGATTAATATGATAAAAAGTATAATTTACAAGTTGACATTTTTGTCCAAAGACTAAATGTCAATATTGTGTTGGGTATCTTGTGATGGGGTTCACTATAGTTTAAATATATTAGTTTATGTTAATACATGTGAATATGTATGTTAATTATAAGCTTGTTGTGGTTAACTATATTCTTGTATCAGTTAATACTTCTGCTTCTACGATATTTACAAATATCAATTTGATTCATGTTTTGAATGTCTCTAACTTTAAAAACTGAAAAGAGAACATTATGAGTGTTTTTGGGTGTATGAATTTAAACCTTGAACTTTGAGAGGATCAACCACCTACTCTCACAAATAAGAGTTTCACGGAGGATAAAAGGAACCATGAGAAGTGAGATTGATCCAATCGCATAAGTCTTATGATCATGAAACATGCAATTTCGAAAACCTTTAGGGGCGCTATGTCTGAAAAGGTTAATGCCAAGATGTTCGTTGAGAAAATTGAAAAATATTTTGCTGAAAATGAAAAGGTTGAGACAAGTACTCTCCTTTCGAGTCTTCTTTTAATAAGGTACAAAGGTAAAGGAAACATAAGAGAGTATATTATGGAAATATCTTATTTTGCTTAAAAACTAAAGGCACTAAAGTTAGAGTTGTTTGAGGACTTACTTTTGCATTTAGTTCTGATATCTCTTCTTGCACAATACAGTTAATTTAAGGTCAGTTATAACTGTCAAAAGGATAAATGAAATCTAAATGAACTTATTTTTCATTGTGTGCAAGAAGAGGAAAGGATGAAACAAGAAAAGACAAAAAGTGCACACATGTTAGTTACCTCTAAAGACAAATTTAAAAAAAGAAAAAAAGATAAAGAAGCTGCAGTAGACCCTCTATTGTAGAAGAAACAAAAGAAACACCAGGATGCAAAGTTCAATTATTTCTTTTGCAAGAGCGAAGGTCACATGAAGAAAAATGGTATTAAATATCATGCTTAGCGTGAAAAGAAAGGTATCTTCCTCACTTTTGTTTGTTCTGAGGTTAATTTAACTTCTGTACCCGAGCACACTTAGTGGATGAATTTTGACGCTATCACTTACATAAGTGTGTCTATGCAGGGTTGTTTAAGTTGTCAAACGTCAATTGATGCTGAAAGATTGATCTATGTGAGCGATGATAAATCGGTTCAAGTTGAGGCAATAGGGATCTTTAGGTTATTATTAAAGATTGGTTGTTATTTAGATTTAAAAGAAACATATATTATATCATCATTTAGATGAAATTTGGTTTGTATTTTCGCATTAGACAAATTTGGTTATTCTTGTTTATTTGAAAATAGTCAGTTCAAATTGTTTCTTGATTCAAATCTTATTGGGACCGATTCTTTATCTGTGGTTGATAAAATATATTTACTTAATACTGTTGCCTCTTATCATGAAACCTTGCATTCAAGTTCAAGTGGTACAAAACAAAAATTAGCCAATGAGAATTTCACTTTATTATAACACAAGCGCTTAGGTCATATTTTTAAACAAAGAATTGAAAGACTTGTGACAAGTGAAATTCTTGATTCTCTTGATTTCATCGACTTTCAGGTTTGTATTGAGTGCATAAACGAAAAACAAATAAACATAACAAAAATATATGTCGTGCGAAGAACAAATGTCTTAGAACTAATTCATACAGATATTTGTGAGTCATTTCTTACGGCTTCTTGGAATGGTCAATAATATTTTATTACGTTCATAGACGACTATTCACGTTATGAGTATTTATATTTGATTCATGAAAAGTCTTAGTCCCTAGATGTGTTCAAATCATTTAAGGATGAAGTTGAAACCCAACTTGGCAAAGGATTAAGACCGTCAAATCTGACCGTGGTGGTGAATACTATAGTAGATATGATGGATTAGGTGAACAATGTTCAGGGCCCTTTGCTAAATTCTTAGAAGAATGTGGTATCGTTCCTCAGTACACCATGCCAGATTCTAACATGAATTTCATTGATGAGAGACAAAACAAGATTTTAAAGGATATGATATGAAGTATGATTTCTCATTCTACCTTACCAGAGTCCCTCTAGGGAGAGGCACTAAAGACTGCAACTTATGTACTGAATATGGTACTAGTAACCAAGACTCCATATGAAATGTAGATAGACAAAAAACATAGTATGAAACATTTCATATTTGGGGATGTCCAGCTGAGGCTAGACCATATAGGCCACATGAAAAGAAACTGAATTTAAGAAGAACTAGTTGTTATTTTGTTGGGTATTATGAAAGATTTAGGGGTTATAAATTTTATGACTCTGTGAATAAGTTATTTTTTAAGACAGAATACACTTGTTTCTTTGAAGATACTGAGTTTTTTTTTTTGTGGGGGGGGGAGGGGTGATAAGGTAAAAGACATTATTTTTGAAGAAGAATTTGTTTATCTTCCTACAGTTGTTGACAATGATCGAATTTTTATTTTTAATATTATTCAAACAAATCCAAAATAAGGTAATGTTCAAGATTCTACCTATCTAGAATCAAGATTTTACTCATAGAGTACAAACTCAACAACCTGAAGTAACTCAAGAACAAGTGTCTTTAACAAAATCTACTAGAGAGAGGAGAAGGTCAATTCCAGATGATTATATTTTCTCTAAGAACATTAGGGTGATACTGGCTTAAGGGAAGATGATCAAATCAACTTCCATCAAGCTATACAAAGTTCAAACTCTTAAAAGTGAATAGATGTCATGCATGAGGAGATTAAATCCATGAAAGATAATGATGTATGAGATCTTATCCCATTACTTGAAGGTGTGAAGCTCATTGGTTGCAAATGAATATTTAAAACAAAGAAAGATTCAATGGGTATTGTAGAAAGATATAAGGCTCATCTTATTACAAAAGGATTTACTCAAAAGGTAGGCATTGACTATACAAAGACTTTCTCTTCAGTTTCAACGAAAGACTTTTTCAGAATTATGATGTCACTTATGACTCATTATGATTTGGAGCTACATCAGATGGATGTAAAAACTTCATTCCTTAATGATGCATTGATGAGACAATATATATGGTGAAACCAAAATATTTTATCTCAGGCGATGCAAAGAAAATGGTTTGCAAACTAAAAAAATTCGTCTATGGACCTAAGCAAACTTTTCGTACGTGGAATCATAAATTTCATCAAGTTATCCTCTTGTCTGATTTTGAGATGAATGTGGTTGATGAATGCATATACCATTAATTTAGTAGGAGTAAATAGATTTTCTTAGTTTTATATGTTAATATTACTTGTCAGTAATGATATAGCCATATTGCACAAAATCAAGATATTTCTCACAAAGAAATTTGAAATGAAAGATCTTGGTGACGTCTCTTTTGTATTAGGGATTCAGATATATATAGATCCTTGTTGTCTTTGTTGTCATGTCAATTTTTTTTTTTGCATAGATGAAGAGATGTCAAATCATAGTATTTTGCGTTATGAAAGGCAAGCTGCCAGTTATTATTCAACGTACCACTGGGGTTTGAACCTGCAACATCCCATCACAAGGAGGCGTGCATTGTCAGCTCCTAAAGTGGGCTCCACCAATGGTGACATGGCAAATTTGTTAGACTGTTGAAGGGAGCCGCTTGGGTGACAACTACTATATCATGCATGCACATGGTGTGGATTTATTGTTTCACTGGTAGAGAAATTTCAAATTGAGCAGCAAATTTTTCATGGTCCCATGCATCATCATGCATGTCCAGCGTGACTTATAACCCCCATGGATGAAACTAGGATGGTTTTAATGACGGTTCATGCAACAAAGATGGATCACTTCTCATGTGGAACGTGAAAGCATTGTAAGGCATGTGGTAAGTAGGTAGGTTGGATCCTTTCATTGAAAGAATGGATTGATTGAAGGTTATGCGTGTAAGGTTCCTTGGATCTGATCCATCTCCTACCAACTTGGACGTTGGACCATGACTTATTTGCCTTGTCATTAATGCAAAGCAGTGTTTGGTCTGGACATCTCCTCCTGGCTCTACATACCTGTTGCTTACTTACCATGGCAAACTCCATCTAAAAACTATATGGTGACATGGAATTTTTTTTTTTATTTTTAAATCAATAAAAACCATTTTTTTTTTATAATTTAACATATACAAATGTATTGACATTGAAATATTATTAAAAGATAACATAAAAAAATAAAAATTGTTAAAAAATGATGTTTTTATGCGTCCGAGTCATAGTGCGCCCTCTAAAATGTCGTGTCATTGTGACATAGACCGCCATTGTTGGCTAACCAGGGGGGCTCATATTTGCGGTTGGAAATAAGGAACTTCTAGCTCTAGATCAATCGGCAAGGCTTCTGTCAGCCAGTAAACAATGGGTCCCACTTGCCTGTCCCACAGTTCCTGATATTCCCACAGCCGGTATACCGTGGGACCCAGACTATGTGAAATTGTGAATGCATGTACTCATTGGGCCAAGGAATTTTCTAGCATTTGCTGTTATTGTGAAATGTCAAGTTAATGGACTTCACCAAGTTTTTTGTGGGACCAATGCAACCACAACCACAATATGTCACATGCATACATGGCCCACACTTGCACCCACACATTACAAGGGTTGGGTGGGGCCCTATGTGAGGTTTTATTTATGACTTTGGGTTTGGCGCCTGAGTCAATTCATGGTTGGTATGGATTACAGCAGTCTCTTATTGTCTTGAACCTTTCATACACACATTTTGCTATCAGTAATTAAGGGACCTATGTATGTATTATAATCCTTTTTTTTTAGAGTAATATTGTAGTATAATCCAACTTGATCATACTAGTCCAATTAACTAGGTTTGATTGTGTTCTTGTTGGGACATGGATCACAAAAGTTAGATCCAGATGTAAAATGGATAAAAACAAACTGGACCTAAATCCTAACCTTGGTTGGATCTAAGGGTCAAGATCCAGGTTCAACCCTACTTGGACGGTTCCAGGTTTTATCTAGTAAAATACAGTTAGACTCAAATCTGATCTGTTTTTGCATTCTTTACATGAAAACCCTTTTTTTTTGTAACATTTTTAGATCGTATAAACACATAATATATGGGGCCTAGGATGGGTAACTTACATAAGAACTAAACAAGCTCTAAGGGGGCTGCTTAGGATGGGGCCTAGGCGGTTAGGCGGGTGGTCTAAGTTCAAATCCCATGAGTGCCACCCCTTGCACAAGCCAAAACTTGACGACTTCCTATGGGTGAGGGGTAAGCCCTTGGAGTTCTTACTCTACCAGAACAACGTAAGGCGGGCAGGCATAGCACTAGGTCAAGACTTTAGTAAACATAGGTTTGCCACATACGTTAGGCACTCATACATAAATTACCCTAACTTTTAAAAATTGGATCAGAGCTCAAACTCCTTTACCACTCTGGATACGATCCACATTTTTGGTTTGGATTATGACTTGCTGGTATTTGAATTCGGATTCGGATCTACCACGTCCATTTCAGTCAATCGTCGGACAACCAGGTGTCGGACGTACCTAGCAATAAAGACCGTGCTCAATTGGGTTCGGATTACGACTTGCTATGTCCATTTGAGTCACTATCACCCACATGGCACATGGCACATGGCACATGAACTTAGAATGCCCCCAACAGCTACAGATCGCGTGCCTAGCAATAAAGTCCAGGCTAAAAAAATATTATGTTTTAGAGATTCAGCCACGTGTAACCTCAACCAATAAGAGCCGTCCATCAACTTCCAGGAGCCCCCCCGTCCTCTCCCTTATAAGGAGAGCACAGTTAGCCGAGAGTTCGACACTCCCAAAACACGAGAGAGAGAGAGAGAGAGAGAGAGAGAGAGAGAGAGAGAGAGAGAGAGAATGGTGTTCTTCTGCTGCTTCGTGGACCAGAAGAGGACGATGGGGAGCACCAAGCCTGCGGCAGGGCTCTGTTCGCGTTGTGGATCCGGGGCACGGGTCGCGGATATGAAGACCTCAACCCGATTTCTCACAGTCCCCTTCTACTGTCGCACCTGGAGGGCCATCATCTGCTCCTTCTGCGGCTCCATCCTCAGGTCCTATGCCTGAATCACCACCACCACCACTACTATTTCCTCCACCTCTTTGGCGATCTCGGCGGCCACCAGGAGTGAAGTTTATGGAGATCGCAGAGTTGGAACTGCAAAGTGATCTTCAAAGTTATGGTGTTCTTTAATGGAATCAGTGGTTAATTAACCACCGATATTGGAATATGTAATCAAACAAAATATGTATGATCTGAGATTTTCATAGTTTTTTTTTTTCTAAAATTTTACCATGCAGTCTAGATGGTTGGTTTTTATAGAAAAGACTCTTAGATATTCGGATTACCATGTATAAGAAGGATCTTTTAAGATTTAAAAATCAACGGTTCAGATTTTTCATAAATATTCAAGAATACAAAAATCACATTTCTTGATCCGATTATGATGATCCAAAGCAAATGGACCACGCAGAATGCATTTGCATGAAAAAATATAAATCATTGCATGAAAAAATATTGGCAAATAATTGCTAGTACCATATACACCACTAAAATCTATCATTTTTTAATGTTTTCTCTTTCTTTTTTTTTTGTATTTATGAAGCCTTACAAATGTGATCTACATATATTGTTTAGTAAGAAAAAAACATGTTTTGAACGGTCCCATTGTGGGGAGTTGGTAAATGAAGTTGGAATTGAAGACGGATGGAGAAAGGAAATGAAAATAGTGTGGAAACTGCCTGCCTTTTGTCTGAAAAAGGATGGATCCATGCCAATGAAACAAAAAAAATAAAAAACGGAAAAATATCTGCAGCCAAATTAAAACTCACATTTTGGCCAAAATATCGGCAATTAAAATATAAAAAAATAAATTTGTATAAAATGAAAATAAAAATTATCATGATTTTTTTTTACGTTAAATAGTTGATAAACACATAAATATCACGTTTAAAATGTGTTAATTATGTTTCTACGGAAAATCATGCTATTTTCAAAATATCGCAAGAAATTAAAGCTTAAAACTTTTTGTTAATTTCTTGCGATATTTGTTTGAGTTTTTCATAAATCTCGTGGTATTTGTCACATGGGTTGGGATCCACCAGGTTAGGAATTCGGATCAGGTACAAGGGATCTAATTAGACGCCATTCATCGCAAAGATGAACGACACCCGAAAGCCCAACAAGTCAAAGGTGTTCTAAAGAAATCCTAACCGTTCGTTTTTGCATCCGCCGATGTTGTTCATCTAGAAAATGGACGGCATCGGTGGGTCTTGTGTGTCATTCATCTTGGGAAACATTGGTCTAAACAGAAACGGATCATGCATGATGTGATCCAACGGCGTTTAGGAGAAACATTCAACAAGATCACGTGGTACAATTTACAAGCTTTACATGTGAGTTTAAATAAGACCTGCAGAATATATTATATAAAAAAATGAAAATATAAAAATATAAAAACACAAGCAAACTCATTAATATCGTATGAAAACATGGTCAAAAATTTAAAAATATCTTTATTTTTTGTACAATAACAATATTCTTTGAAAATATTGTGATGAAATTGTAATGTTTTCAAATTTCCAGCAACATCTTTTTTAAAGGAAAATATTGGCAATATTTGTGACAATGGTTAGCCGATCTGGATATGGATTTGCAATCTATATCTAAATTTGCACTAAGCTTCTTGATAGATTAAGTACACAAAATACTTAGAGCATATGACAACCGTAAATCTAATCATCACCAAGTCTTACCCCAACGATATGAGGTCAGCTTTATAAGGTCTTATTTCTATATTCCTTTTAATTTAATAGTCTCAAGACTTATAGTCTTTTTTTTTTGAAGTCCAGGAACCCTCACCCAGAACCGGGTCATTTAATGGACCCGTCCGCAGCGACACTACAACAAAGCAGTAGATTAGCGACGACCACATTCCGTCGCTAATCCGTCGCTAACATGGTTAGCGACGGATTAGCGACAACGAGGCGACAGTATGCTTACGTCGCGAATATTTCGACGCTAACTGGCGACGGAATGATTCCGTCGCCAGGTCCGTCGCTAATTGCGACGGAATAACGAGCGCTATATTTCGTCGTCAATCCGCCGGTACTAAACGGCGACCACGGCTTGGCGACGGATTTACTTCCGTCGCTATGCCGTCGCTAGATTAATATGAATAGCGACGGATGGTTCCGTCGCTAATCCGTCGCAAACACGAAAAAAAATTTAAAAAAAAATTATTTGAAAATTAATTACCGAGAACTGTACAATTTTTATTTCCTGTACAATTTATATTTCCTGTAAATAAAAAACAAACCACACAAAAAAATTCATATAACAACAATCTACAACAATTAATCGTTCCACCTTAAAATTAAGAAGTTTAATTATTTACAATTCAACAATTACAATTAAGAAAAATAAAAAAAATAGAACTTCTTCAACACAGTCTTCTAATCATCGCCAAGATTTTGTGCGTCTTCTTGTTCATTGTCTTTATCTGTCCCTTCAGCTCCACTACCCTGATTATCGCTAGCAACCTACACAAGAAAAGAACAGTCAGTATTGATAAACAAAATATAATGAAATAAATTACACACTATATGTGATTCTATCATGTGCTCATGTGTGATCTAAGGCAATAAAAAAACTCTATATGTGATTCTATCATGCTCATATGTGTGCTAAGGCAGTCAAAAAATTGAATATGTGATTATAGCATGTTCATATGTGTTCTAAGGCATCTAAAAAAACTCTATATGTGATTCTACCATGCTCAGATGTGCTTTAAGGCAGGCAAAAAACTATATATGTGATTCGATCATGCTCGTATGTGTGCTAAGGCAGTAAAAAAATTGAATATGTGAATATAGCATGCTCATATGTGCTCTAAGGCAGGCAAAGCCAAAAATTTTATATGTGATTCTATCATAAATGATATATAACATGTTCATATGTGTTCTAAGGCAGTAAAAAAACTCTATATGTTATTATAGCATGCTCATATGTGTGCTAAGGCAGTCAAAAAACTGAATATGTGATTATAATATGCTCATATGTGTTCTTAGGCAGTCAAAAAACTGAATATGTGATTATAGCATGCTCATATGTGTTCTAATGCAGTCAAAAAAACTTTATATGTGATTCTATCATGCTCATATGTGCTCTAAGGCAAACAAAAAGTTATATATATATATATATATATATATATATATATATATGTGATTCTATCATGCTCATATGTGTGCTAAAGCAGTCAAAAAATTGAATATGTGATTATAGCATGTTCATATGTGTTCTAAGGCATCTAAAAAAACTCTACATGTGATTCTACCATGCTCAGATGTGCTTTAAGGCAGGCAAAAAACTATATATGTGATTCGATCATGCTCGTATGTGTGCTAAGGCAGTAAAAAAATTGAATATGTGAATATAGCATGCTCATATGTGCTCTAAGGCAGGCAAAGCAACTTTATATGTGATTATAGCATGCTCATATGTTCTCTAAGGCAGACAAAAAAACTTTATATGTGATTATAGCATGCTCATATGTGCTCTAATGCAATAAAAAAACTCTATATGTTATTATAGCATGCTCATATGTGCTCTAAGGCAGTCAAAAAACTGAATATGTGATTATACCTGAGAGGGACCTGGAATCGAAGATCCCCTATCCTGAACAGCGGCCTTGATCTCATTTCAGAGAAAGGGGGTGACGGTGTATTGAAAGTAGTTATTCAGTGATTCATTAATGATCTGGCGTACATCATCACTGGAAAGAATATTCGGCTGCTTGGAGCTTATGTCGGCGCAAGAAGTCGGTGAGCCGTAACTGGAAGAACCAATAACTAGTGAAGTGTTCATATTACTCCCAAACCCGAACACGCGACCTTTTTTGGGTTCACCTGCTGCAATAACTGGTAGGATCAAATGATGGATGCTGAGTAGCGTCATCGCCATATCGCTCTACCATCTGTTGCTCATATGCCTCCTACAAAATAATGTTTAAAGTATTCATTAATAATTAATGATAACATTATGATAACTTGCATATATATTGCAATGATTATTAATAGAATTAATACATACCGTTGTCGTTCTCGCCTTCTCTGATACGAAGACTCCCGTGGTCTTCCGTTTATGTGTTTCTACAAACACATCCTTATATGGTACACTGCCTCCTTTTTCTGCTTCCTGCGAAGTTAAATGACAAAAGATTTAGTACACAAGTTTGCAACAATACTTATAAAATTAATATTATATATTAATGAGTTACCATTTTCTTTAGGTGGCTCCCAAATGTCTTAGATCCACCTGTGTGTAGATGAGCTTCGGGCATCTTCGATCGATTTTGTGAAGCCTTCGCAGAGCAATTTTTAAATGCATCTCCCGCCCACTTATCGCACATTTCGTCCCAGTAATCTCTCCTGATAGTAATAGGACCATGGCCCTTCCACAGTAATGGATCATCTACTATGCCAGGTGTTTTTTTTTGCTGCAGTCTTCATAGTGTGCAGCATGTCTGCAAATCGATTGGCAGCCACCTTCTGCCACACCTTCCTTGCATCATTTTCTTCCACCGTAGTTGTGAAGCGATTCGAAGCCTACAAATATTTTCAGAAAGTTAGTAGACATTGCTTAAATAAATTAAATATGAAACACATTAACTATGATGAACAACTGTATACCATGAATGAGGACCACAATCTGTCTAACACCTCCTTTGGGTACTCTTTCCATTGAGCAACTGGTCCTGGTAGATGTTGAAGAAGTGAATTCCTAATCTCCCGTACTACTTCTTGTGGCTCAAACCTTGTGCTGCACATGAATTGTTACACAGTAAATATCAATATAAAATATTTAAAAGATATGCAATAATTGAAAACAAAATACTTACGGTCGATTATCGATATACACTATTCGAATGAGTCTTCTTGTGCCAGCCTGAGAAGACCCTGTTTCCTGTGTTGGCTGTTGACTTGTGTGATCAACTGGTGTAGGTGGGTCATGTACAGGCGCAACATCATCTGTAAAAAAATACATTAGAAATTCTCAGAATGTGCATTTGAACTAATCAAGCATCTAATTAGTTATATGATATACCTATCACAGGAGCCCGTGAAGATGAAGGCTGAGCCTGGCTACTACTGGATGAGCGACCACTATAACCTCCACAAACCATATTCTAACAAATAACATATGTCATACAATACATTCAAATAATTCACATCAAGTATTACAATGCATTCAAGTCATTCACATCAAGCATTGCAATGCATTCAAATAATTCAAATCATTGACATCAAGTATTGCACTAATTCAAATCATTCGTTAATTGCATAAATTATAATACATTCAGATAATTGAAATCATTCACATCAAGTATTACAATGCATTCGAATCATTCGTATCAAGTATTACAATACATTCAAATAAAATTTTGAAGCATGCTTTCAGTATACAATTTCACATGGAAGACATAATCAAATTGAAAGCAACTACATGTAAGCATGGATACAATCACATCAAACATTGCAATACATCGAAATAATTCATATCAAACAAATGTCAAACATGTACCTGCAGCAAACACACTTCAATATCCCACTAACTACTACCATGCATAGTATGGACTCCGTACTCCAAAAATAAGAACACTTCCATATTCATACATTAAAATCATGCTCAGCATGATCTCCGAACTCCAACAAAGCAGTCCTAGATATCAACAACTAAGTGAGTGTGTGAACAATAAAGTGTTACATTCAATAAATTAAATAACATGTGATGCGCTTGCATCACTTACTCACCACGGGTATTTACCCGATTTGCATTGTTTTTGTCACTTACTTACCACGGGTGGCGGGGCACAAGCGAGTTCCGTTGAGAAATCTGCACAAAAAAAATGATGTTTTAAAATGAAGTCACCATGAAAAAAAACTTACTCTAAACAAATGATTTATAAAAAGGACACGCCTGGTAATAAACTAATTGGTTGGCCATATATGGTTAGAAAAAAAAAATGTTAAAATATTTATCTCTTATTCCAATAACAAAAGAACGTAAGAGTGGATATTAACAATGAAGGAAAAGGAGTAATTCTATACACCAAGTGGCTATTGAATTTTATCATGGATAAGTAGGCACTACAATGTAATAATCTAAAAGTTGAGCTAGTTTTTGCAAACAGAGTGCACAGGCTTTTGTAATTTATTCAAATAAAATAAAAAATTTTGATTTAAATTCCTAACCAAATTAACTAAAAATCCTTAATAAAAAAAATTATGATTCAAATCCCTAATCATAGAAAATAAAAACAAAAAGCTCTAATCAAATCCAAGAAAACCCTAATCAAATTAATTATAAAATGCCCTAATTTTTAAATTTTGATTCAAAGCCCTAATAAAACAAAATCAAATAAAAAACCCTAATTAAATTAACTACAAATAGCCTTAATTAAAGAAATTTGATTCAATTGCCTAATAAATGAAAATCAAAATAAAAAATCCTAATCAATGAAAATCAAAGAAAACTAAACAATGAAAATAAAATAAAAACCCTAATTTCTGAAAAAAGAAAAAGAAGAGCAAGAAACCAGGGGGTCGACCCCCGGCTGGACACGGCAGGGGGTCGACCCCCGGCCGGACATCAAAAGGGGTTGACCCCCTGCCGGACACTGCAGAGGGTTGACCCTCTGCCGGACACGGCAGGGGGTTGACCCCCTGCCGGACAAGGCAGGGGGTTGACCCCTGGCCGGACACGGCAGGGGGTTGACCCCCTGCCGGACACGGCGGGGGGTCGACCCCCGGCCAGACATGGCGGGGGGTCGACCCCCGGCCAGACATGGAGGGGGGTCGACCCCCCCCCCCCCCCGGCCGGACACGGCAGGGGGTCGACCCCCTACCAGGGTTGACCCCCGGTCGGACACGACAGGGGGTCGACCCCCGGTCGGACACGGCAGGGGGTCGACCACCTACCGGGGTCGACCGCCTGGCGGAGTCGACCCCCTGCCGGAAAACGCAGGGGGTCGACCCCCAATCCATTTCACGGTGAAATACCTGCGGTTGCTCCGGGCAGCGGCGGCGGCAGCGGAAGGTTGACGGAGATCGACTTCTGGCGAACGGTGGGGGCCGACAGAGAGGTCGACGGGATGTATAGGGCGGCCGAAGGAAGAGGGCGGCAGGAGGGAGAGGGCGGCGGGCGGGAGCAGCGAAAGGAGAAAGGAAAAAGAGGGCTGGGATTCGGGGTAATGCGACATTTAGCGACGGATTAATTCTGTCGCTAAGCCATCGTAATTCAAAAAACCAAAACAGCGACAGAATATACTCTGTCGCTAAGCCGTCGCTAATTAGCGACGGATTCGCGACGACAGAGTTCCCTCTCTAAATCCATCGCTGAAATGGTGTTCTTGTAATAAGAATTAGCGACAAAAAAATGCAGTCGCTAATCCGTCGCTAAGTAGCGACGAATTAGCGATAAAAGTTGTTTCCTCGCTAATCCGTCGCGAATTAGCGACAGATTGTTTCTCTAGCTAATCTGTCGCTAATTTGCGACGGAAAAAATCCGTCGCAAATTTCCGTCGCTAATTAACAATTTTCTTGTAGTGCGAGGCAAATCCCCTAATGGATCCCAATTGGTTTAAGGTTAGGGATGCAAACATGTGGTTGAGGTTAGGATAGACCCAACACTAGATCCAAAGTTTTTCTGGACCAAGATCCAACTCAGATCTTTCAATAAAGTTGTAGGTGTGGTTCAAAAACGAGACCATACAACATTGGATCCTGTGAAAAAAATGAGACCCTCAACTCCTGTGCTGATAGTAGGGGTCCAAGTGGTTTTTACACTGGCTGGATCATAAATTCATAATAGAGCTGATAAAAATCCAAATATTGGGTAACAAATCTGACTGGATTTGATGTAGTAGAATTGAATCAGGACACAAATTTTGAATGATAAGGCTAGATTTAACAAGAAAAGGCTGAAAAATGGATCAGATGTGGAGAACTTTCAAATTGGTAGAATTTTATCCAGATCTGATTATAGATACGACAAATAACACTACAAGAAAAACTTTAATTAGCGATGGACATTTGCGACGGAAATAATCCATCACCAATTTGCGACAAATTGGCTAGAGAAAACTATTTGTCACTAACATTTGCGTAATTAGCGACGGAAAACTTCAGTCACTACTTGACGATGGATTAGCGAAGAAAAATTTGTGTCTCAAGTTTCTTCGCACTTTAGCGATGGATCACCAGCAAAAGTTTTCTGTCGCTACTCTGTCACCAAGTAGTGACGAAGTAAAGACGAAATTGTTTCATCGCTAATCCATCGCTAATTTCTCCCGTAAAACCCTAATGCAAGTCCCTTTTTCTTTTCTGTTTCATCTTTCGCCCGCCCGCCGCCCGACGACCTCCTCTCTTGTTCCCTTTCCCGTTCTCGCTCTCGTTGCTCCCCTTCTGTGTTTTTCTGCGAGCCCCGTCCGGCGACCTCCTCTCTTATTCCCTCTCATGTTCTCTCTCTTGTTGCTCTCCCTCTGCATTTTTTGGTGAGCCGACGAACCGATCCCACGATGACCCTGCCAGTGACCTCTCATCGATGCCTCCCGCAGGTAACCCTCCTGCTTTTTCCCTTGCTCTTTTCCCTTGAAATAAGGGTCGTTGGCGGTCCGACAGAGGGCCGCCAACCTCTGGTGGAGCCTCCCCCTTCCCCCTATAGTTATCGGAGGGTCAGCAGAGGCCCGACAACCTCTGTCGGGTCCTCCCCACCCCTCTGTAGTTGACGGGGGTTGGCAGAGGCCCCAATCGCCTCTACTAGGCCCTCCCCTTGCCCCGGTCTTCGACAGGACAGGGGGTTTCACCTCCTGTCCTCTTGACTTCTCCGCCAGTGGGGCTCCGACCCCCTGTCCTCGTTATGATCGGCATGAGGAGAAGCCCCCTACCCTTTTGTTTTCCCTGGCAGGGGGTGGCTTCGCCCCCTGTCCTCGATAATTTTGATAGGGGGAGAAGCTCCCTGCCCTTTTATTTTTAATAGCAGGTGGTGGCTTCGCGCCCCCTGTCCTCGATAATTTTGATAGGGGGTGAAGCCCCCTGCCCCTTGTCTGTTTTCTTGGCAGGGGGCAGAACCCCCTGTCAGGAAATTTTTCCTCAGCAGGGGGCGAGACCCCCCTGCCTCATGATTGATTCTTGGCAGGGGGCTCAACCCCTACCTCCCGATGCTTCCCTTCGGGGGGTCCCACCCCCTGCCTCCTTTAAATGTTCCGGCAGGGGGTTTCGCTCCCTACCTTGAACTTATGCTGGCAGGGGAAGCACCCCTACCTGTCTCGCTTTCAACAGAGGGTTGCATCTCCCTGTTCGGGCTCGTGTTCGACAGAGGGCGTCACCCCCTTGTCATCGGGTAATAAACTTCATTTTAACACAGTGTCTCTTACAGATTTCGCAACAGATTTTGCTTGTACCCTGCGACCCGCAGTGAGTAAGTGATAAAAGCAATGCAAATCGGGTAAAATACCTATGGTGAGTAATTGATGCATGCACATCAGAGGTTATTTAATTTTTTGGAAGCAACACTTTTCTGTTCACACACTCACTTAATTGTGGATATCTAGGTCTGCTTTGATGTACTTCGGAGATCATGCTGAGCATGATTTTAATGTATGAGAATAGAATTGTTCTTATTTTTGGAGTTCGGATTCCATGCTAGTCATGATAGTAGTTAACAGGATATTGGAGTATATTTATTGTAGGTACATGTTTGACATTATTTTGATATAAATGATTTGAATGTATTGCAATGTTTGATGAGATTGTATCTATGCTTTCATGAAGTTACTTTTAATTTGATTATGACTTCCATATGAAATTGTATCATGAAAACATGCTTCAAATGAATGTATCATGTTATTAATGAGTTTGCACATGAAAATGAATGATAAGTTATCAATGCTTCAAACATGCTTCAAATGAATGGTTTTGCACATGAAAATATTAAGTTATCAATGCATACATCATAGTTCTTGTGATTGAATGATTATATATATATATATATATATATATATATATATGTATATATATATATATATCAAATCATTACATCTACCACGAATGCATGATAAATTTGATATTTCGAATGTCAAAGAAAAAATGAAGGATATTTCAAAGGCCCGTATGGATTTAAAAGTAATATGTAAAAGACTAAAATTGGAACTCAAAGAGTACAATGACAAAGTACTAAAACCAAAGGCAAGAGAGGTGCTTGAACCAGATCAAATAAAGCAGGTATGTCAATGGTTGAGACAATTGAGATTTTCAGATGGATACATCCCTAACATTGTTCGGGATGTGAAGATAGACGATGGACAATTATATGGGTTGAAGAGCCATGATTGTTATGTTATTATACAACAATTGATATCCTTAGCATTCCATGATATGTTAGACAAACCTATAAGGAGGGGGGGTATTATCCGAATTGAGTAGATTTTTTAGAACATTGTGTGCATCGAAAGTCATAATATATGAGGTAAAGAATCTCAAGGATTCTGTCGTCACTACTATTTGTTAGCTAGAGAAGATATTTCTACCAACATTTTTTGATGCTATGGAATATGTGATCATACATTTGCCACATGAACTAAGGGTTGATGGTCTTGTGCAATATCAGTGGATGTACCCATTTGAAAGGTATATATTTTTTATATTTTTTTCTTTAATGCTATTGAGAAATTTATTGTAATCCAAGATGTATATTATTGACAGATGTATGTTTGACCTCAAAAAAAAGGTTTGGAATAAAGCAAGAGTAGATGAATCTATTTGTAAGGCATACACTTTAGAAGAGATTTTAAATTTCTCATCTGTGTACTTTGAACCTCACATTCCAACACGTTACACATGCCCACCTCATAATGATGATGGAGAAGAATTTACTATAGCTGACAAACTGTCGATATTTCAACCACTTGGGCATGCCTTTGGCAGTTGTCGGCCAAGACTCTTCGAAGATCGAGAGCAAGAAGCAACACAAATCTATATCCTTTTTAATTGCTCAACGATCAACCCATACATCGAGTAAGTATACTTAATATGTAACACTAAGTTCTATACGTGCGTACATGGTTCGGTAATATAAGTATTTGTTAAGTGTAGATGATTTGATCTAGAGTTGCGAAGAGAACTTCCACATCTCACTGATGCAGAAATACAGAAAGAACGTGAAAATAACTTTATGGCATGGTTGAAAGAGTTGGTAAGGACGATGATATATATTTTTTCCCTATAAACAAAAATAAGTTACTTAATTGGTCATGATTATAGTCATTGTTTAAGCTTGTAGGTCCGCCATGGTGATGTTAAAGATAAAAAAATATGTGATTTATAAAATGGTCCGACCAAAGTTATGCAATATTACAATGGGTACATTGTAAATGGTTATCAATTCCATACAAAAGGCTACGGTGTAAACAAGTCAATGATGAATAGTGGCGTGTGTGCCAAGGGTAGCAGCTACGATGAACATGAATATGACTACTATGGTGTTATAGAAGAAATAATGATGTTGACTTACTTAGGCATAAATAATAGGGTAACTTTATTCAAATGTCATTGGTTTGATCCCAAAGCAACAAAAGTCGACAAAGCCTCAGGCATTGTGGAACATATGAACCATTCATATTAGCCTCACAAGCTAAATAAGTTCACTATACTTCATATCCGAGTACAAGGAAGTCAGATAGAAATAAATGGTGGATACTTTGCAAGGTGAAGTCTAAACTATACCCCAAGTATGATCAGTTACAGAAAGACAAGTTAACTGAAGAGAGTGATTACTATCAATCAGATGATATGTATGCCTTCTCTTATGGTCACGATGTTGCACATGGTATACATGTCATATCTCCATTGTCTGATGGTACATGCAGGAAAGAATGTGATCCAAATGATATACCAAGTAGATGGGCGCCCAATGAAGAAGAAGAAGAAGATGACAAAGAGGAAAAGGAAGAAGAAGAATATGAAAGTCAAACAAGTGATGAGGAAGCATTCTCGAGCTAGTGAAATACATCTTGGAATACATACCTCTATTTGATGTGAATGATTTGAAATATATTGCAATGACTTGAATGATTTTAAGGTATTGCAATGACTTGAATGATTTTAAGGTATTGCAATGTTTGAATATATTGCATGAAGTTATTATTTGATTATATATCTTCGATAGGTATAGAGTTATGATTTAAATGTATTGCAATGATTTGAATGTATTGCAATATTTAAATATTTTGCATGAAGTTATTCTCGATTTGATTATATATCCATGAAGATATAGAGTTGTGTAACTGATCCAATTGTATTGCAAGTTAATGATAAGTTATCCGTGATTAGCAAGCGATGTCATATCTTATGTTTTAATGTATTGCAATATTTGATGTGAATGATTTGAATGTATTAAAATATATTTCAATGATTTGAATGATTTGAAGGCATTGTAATATTTGAATGTATTGCATGCCATTTTTTATTTGTTAGAATATGGTTCGTGGAGGTCACAGTGGTTGAGCACTCAGTGATAGCCAGTCTTAACCTTCATCTTTATGGGCTGCTTTGATAGGTATATCATTTAACTAATTGTATACTTGATTAGTTTAAATGCACATTTTTTGAATTTCTAACTCATTTTTCTATAGATGATGTTTTGCCTGCTCATGACCCACCTACACCAGCTATTCATACACGTCTCGAAACAATGCCGGATGCAGGGTCTTCTCAGTCTAACACACAATGACTCATTCAAATAGTGTATATCGATAATCGACCGTAAGTGTTTCATTTTCACTTATCTTATAAATATTGTATATTGATAGTTAATGTATACTAATTCTTGTGCAGCGTGAGGTTTGAGCCACATGAAGTACTACAAGAGATTAGGCAATCACTAATTCAACATCTACCAAGATCAGTCGCTCAATGGAAATAGTACTCAAAGGAGGTGTTGGATAGATTGCAGTCCTCATTCATGGTATAGATTTGTTTCTCATAGTTAATGTGTTTTATATTTAATTTTTTGTTATAGTCATGTCTACTAACTTTCTGAAATTATTTGTATGCTTCGAATCACTTTGCGACTACGATGAAAGAGCGGGACGTGAGGAAGGTGTGGCAGAAGGTGACTGCCTGTCGATTTGCAGACATGCTGCATAATATGAAGACTGCAACAAGAAAAGCATATGGCAGGATAGATGATCCACTGCAGTGGAAGGGTCATGACCCTCCTACTATCAGGTCTGATTTTTGGGATGCAATGTGTGACAAGTGGGCGGGGCATGAATTTCGAAACCGCTCAGCGAAGGCTGTACAAAACCGAGCAACGATGCCCGATGCTCATCTACACACAGATGGATCTAAGACTTTTAGGAGCCACCTGAAGAAAACAATAACTCATCAATATATATATATATATATATATATATATATATATATATATATATATATATATTGTCAAATTTATAAGTATTGTTGCATGCTTGTTAAATAATTTTTTTATCATTTAACTTCGCAGAAAATAGAAAAAGGAGGCATTGTGCCATACAAGGATGCGTTTGTTGAAACACATAAACGTAAGACTATGGAAGAGTTCGTATCAGAGAAGGCAAGAATGGCAACGGTATGTATTTATTATATTAATAAACATTGTAATATACAAGTTATCATAAATATTATAAGTCTTAATTATTAATCTACACTGTAATCATTACTTTGTAGGAGTCATACGAGCAATAGATGGTAGAGCGATATGATAATGACTCCACTCAACATCCACCTTTTAATCCTGCAGCATGAGTGACTGCAACAGGTGAACCCAATAAGGGTCGTGTGTTCGGGTTTGAGAGTAATATGAACACATCACCAGTCGTTGCCTCCTCCAATCATAGCTCTCAGAGTTCTCCCGCCAGCATCAACTCCAAGCATTCGACTGACCCGCCTAATTCTTGGAATGGTGTTTGCCAGCTTGTTAAGGACACAATGCATGACTATTTACATGAAGTAATTTTTGACGTTGTCCGTAATGAGTTGTGCAATTTTTTTCAGAACAGGAGAACTTCGTTTGCAAGTGCCTGTCAGGTATGAAAGTTTCATGTCATTTGTTTCATGTTGTTATATTTCAAGCTAGTATATGCATGATTTCATCACATATGAGCATGATTTCATTACTATAAAAGTTCTTGACTGCCTTATAACACATATATGCATGATTTCATCACTATTAAAGGTTTTTACTACATTAGAACACATATAAGCATGATTCCATCACTATAAAAGTTTTTTCACTACCTTAGAACACATATATTCATGATTGAATCACTATTAGAGTTTTTTGATAACCTTAGAACACATATTTGCATGATTGAATCATTATGATTTTTTTTCTATCAGCCTTAGAACACATCTGAATTCTGTTAATATCCTTCACTTTATTGCTAGCTAGACTATGTGTAATTCACTCACGTTACTTTGATTGTCTTAGCTTAGGTGCATTGCATATAATTTATTTCATTATATTTTATTTATCAATACTAATCTTTCTTTTCTCTAGTAGGATGCTGGAGATAATCAACATAGAGGAGCTGAAGGGGCAGATCAAGACAATGAAGAAGATAACACACAGAATCTTGGCGATGATTAGCTTCATGTGTTGAATTTGTTGTACCTTCTTGTTGTTTCAAAAGAAATTCTTTGTAAATGTTCACTTGTAAATAATTAGAACTTGGTGAGGATTATAGTGGATCAATAAATTGTTTTAGTTGCTTTGTATATATATATATTTATGTGTACTTTGTTTTTTATACACAAGATATATAAATTGTATCACGAGAATTTTTTTCTTAATATTTATATTTTGAACAAATTTTTTAATTTTTTTTGTGATGGATTAGCGACAGATTTTATCGGCCTCCAATTTAGCGATAGATCAGGGGCAGATATTTAACCGTCGCAAAACTAAATCGGTTGATGTTAAAATCCGTTGCAATTCTGCCGATACAATAGCAACAAAATTAGCGATGGATTCATATCTGTTGCAAACCCAAATCTCTGCAGATTAATGATGGCCTTGCGATGAATCATAGCATTCGCTAATTCCTCACAATTTAACGACGGAAGTAGCGACAAATATGTTTCGTCGCTAATTAGTGACTAGAAATTTATGATAAAAGTTAGCCATCGCTAAACTCTACAACGACGGATTGACGACAGATTGGCAACAAATTGCGGCCGTCGCTAATCCACAAATTTCTTGTAGTGTAATGTGGATACAAATTTGGATCCAAATCTAAAAAAATTGACGTATTAAGTTCAAAATCCAATTGTTAGGGTTATGCATCCTCCTAATTTCCTATTACAGATAGTTTGAGTTTTCGTGTTTCTTCGTGGGTGGTATATGAATTTTATGTTTCTTTGTGGGTTTGAACCATAGTGACAAACGTTTTTATAGGCAAAATCTCATTTTTCAAAAAACTCGGTAGAAATTGAAACTTTTTCTTAAATCTTGCATTTTTTCTGCAAAATCTTGGCAATAAAAAAATAAATTTAAAAACATAAAATTTATTTTTTATAAGAAAATATTAATAAAAATTATTTAAAAATAAAAACACATGACTTTTTACGATAAATAGTCGTTTAAAACATAAATATCATGTTTAAATTGCAGTGTTTTTGTTTTTTTCATAAATCTCACGATATTTTGGAAATCTTGCGAGAATTTGCCGTTTAAAACTTTCAGGCAATTTCTCACAATATTATGCAAGATTTTCATAAATCTTGCCATATTTGTCACTATGGTTTAAACTGATTTCCCAGTCTTTATATTTGAAGAACTCATGTTTGTGCATTTTGTTGGATGAGATTTGTAAAAAATATATTTTGTTTCAACTTTTAAATGTTGCTTTCACTTCTTCTCCCCATGTCTGCCACAACAAGGGCGACCTGGTTGGGTGCTCATTTTTGGGTTTTATGTTGCCTTTTCTTTCATCTAGCAGCAGTAAGCATTTACCTAATATTTGCAAAGTTACGATACAAGAAATGTGAATTTGACTGGTATTTGCAAAGTTACGAGTTTTTTGTTTTAACAAAAGGTTCACAAATTACCAATGGGGGCTCTGTTTGCCTGGCGTTGCAAGTGTTAACCCCAAATGGCATGGTTGCATAACTGGTAGGGTCTACCTAACCCCAGCTTTGTCAATAAAAAAAAAAGAAAAAAAAAAAAGAAGTTCGCAAATTTGGATATGCGAAACTCGTAAGTTATATGTGAATTTAGTATAATATTTACAAAGTTTCAAGGTGATGTGATCCACACGAGGTTCGCAAATGATTGTGCAAATTTTGAACCATATATGCAAATTTATTATTTTATTTGTAAAGTTATGGGGTTTCAAATAAACACTATGTTTGCAAATAAAGCTTTTGCGAAAAACTGGAGGTCCGCAAAAAAAAAAAAGTGTGAATATACATTATGTGAGAGTTAGTGATAGATGATGAGTGGAATGGTAGTTCTCACGAACTTTGTGAGGTTCACTAGTGCGAAGGGTAAAAAATCCTAAAGAAATTACCAATTAGTGGTTTTGGACATGGGAAAATTTGAAAACATTTTGAAAAAAGTATCATTTTTATCATACAATATCGTTATCATACAACTCTGCCTATGTATAACAGTTTAGTTATACACTGTCGATCCCAAGCCTGGATAAAGGAGGAGGGTTGTGGTAGGCCAGTGACAGCCAACATAAAAACTTAGTCATACCCTATGAATATGAACCAATATGAGAATTTCGTTGGGGCGTTCCCTACTGAGTGACGTGCGCGTTGTACTCTATAGGCCCAGAGGCAGTGATAAATGGGCAAGGGTTGCTAGGTCATCGCTCAGAAGCGATGCATTACACCGACGCCCGGGTGTGGTGTCAAATTGACAAGGGTTCCCTCACTTTGTTGGACGGGTGGGGGTAAAGAAGTTAGTCCAAGACTATAAAATTAGGTTAGCCACTTGGAACATAGGGTCTTTAACTGGTAAGTTGGTAGAGTTAGTATATGTTATGTGTAG
Organism: Nuphar pumila; assembly: GCF_984573655.1. Lineage (NCBI taxonomy): Eukaryota > Viridiplantae > Streptophyta > Magnoliopsida > Nymphaeales > Nymphaeaceae > Nuphar > Nuphar pumila. Next base: position 37,231,973 of record NC_143254.1, read on the forward strand.
GAGAAAGATTGATATTTTATGTCTACAAGAAACCAAATGGGTAGGTGAGAAAGCAAAAGTGATAGAACATTAGCGATATAAGATTTGGTATACAAGAATAAATAGGAATAGGAATGGAGTAGGGATTGTTATGAGTCGTGAGTTTATAGATAATGTAGTTGAGGTCCGTAGGAAGGGTGATAGGATTTTACTTATTAAATTAGTATTAGGTACAAATATTATTAATATTATTAGTGTTTATGCACCTCAAGTAGGTTTAGATGATTCTATTAAGCGTCAATTTTGGAAAGATTTAGATGGAGTAGTACAAGGGATATCTTATGGAGAAAAGCTTTTCATCGGCGGTGACCTTAATGGACATATAGGTATTAGTAGGGATGGATTTGAGAGTATCCATGGAGGCTATGGTATAGGAGAAAGAAACGAAAGTGGAGAAAGGATTTTAGATTTTGGTTTGTCCTATGATATGATCTTAGCAAACACTTGGTTTAGGAAGAGAGAGTCTCACCTAATAACATTTAAAAGTGGGGTTAATACAAGTTAGATAGATTTTTTCTTACTTAGAAAGAGAGATAGGGGTTGTTGCATCAATTGTAAGGTTATATCGGGAGAAAGTGTAGCTACACAACATAGAGTCTTAATTTTAGATCTTAGAATTAGACAATGCCGCAAAAGGGATAGATATATGATAGATCCTAGAATTAAGTGGTGGGCACTAAAAAGAGCTAAAGAAGGAATGTTTGTAGAGCAGGTAGTTAAGGATGCTGATTGGTGTCTCGAGGAGGATTAAAAATCAATGTGGAATAAGATAGCGGGTGGCATGAGAAAGGTGACTAAAAAGATATTGGGTGAGTGTAAAGGCGATGCACCGCTAGGTAAGAATACATCATAGTGGAACGAGAATGTCAAATTGGCTATTAAGGTTAAAAGAGAGTGTTATAGAAATCTAAGTAAGAGTCGTGATAATGAGAATTTAGAGAAGTATATGATAGCAAAGAAGGAAGCTAAAAAAGTAGTTCGAAATGCGAGGAATAAGGTATATACGGAGGTTTATGACAAGTTGGATACCAAAGAGGGCTAGAAGAATATTTATAAGCTTGCAAAGATGAGAGATAGAAAATCCAGGGATATGGGTATGGTTAGATGTATTAAAGATAAAACGCAAAGGGTTTTAGTCAAAGATGAGGAGATTAAGGAGAGATGAAAAGATTATTTTGATAAGCTATTTAATGGAAGTCATGCTCAGGATCTTGGAGACTTCTCCATTCCTTTTCATGAGATGAATCGTGACTTCATGCGCAAGATTCAAAAGAAAGAAATTGCAGAGACTTTGAAGAAAATGAAATTAAGAAGGGCAGTTGGCCCAGATGGTATACCTATCAAGGCTTGAAATGCCCGGGAGAGAAAGGTTTAGAATAGTTGACAAATCTTGTTAACAAGATTTGGCGGACAAATAAGATGCCTAATGAGTGGAGGAAGAGTACTTTGGTGCCTCTATATAAGAATAAGGGTGATATACAAGATTGCACAAACTATCGTGGTATAAAACTCATGAGTCATACTATGAAACTTTGAGAGAGGGTGATTGAGTCTAGGTTGAGGAAAGTTGTCATGATATCGGAGAATCAATTTGGTTTTATGCCTGAAAGATCAACTATGAAAGCTATACATTTTTTTAGACAACTTATCGAGAGAAATAGAGAGAGGAACAAAGATTTGCATATGGTTTTTATTGATTTGGAGAAGGCATACGATAGAGTACTTAGGGACATTCTCTAGTGGACAATGATGAAGAAAGGTGTTTCTCTCAAGTACATTAGTATAATTAAAGATATGTGCGAAGGAGTAGTAACCAATGTCCTCACTTGTGGAGGGGTGACAACCAATTTTTGTATAACGGCTGGGTTACATCAAGGATCTTCATTAAGCCCTTTCCTATTTGCTATAGTGATGGATGAGCTTATGAGATCAATTCAAGAAAATGTGCCATGGTGTTTGTTGTTTGTTGATGATATTGTTTTGATTGATAAGTCTAGAACTGGGGTTAATGCTAAGTTAGAATTATGGAGACATACATTGAAAGCAAGAGGTTTTAAGTTGAGTAAGAGTAAGACAAAATATATGGAATGTCGGTTTAGTAAGCAACGAAATAGTGATGGGAGTGTAGTGAAGCTTGGTGAGCAAGAAATACCAGTGGATGATTATTTCAAATATTTGGGATCTATCATTCAAAAGTATGGAGAAATTGATGGAGATGTAAATCATAGGATAAAGGTTGGGTGGATGAAATGGAAAAGTGCAAATGAAATGTTGTGCGATCGTAGAATGCCATTGTGGTTGAAGGAAAAGTTTTATAGGATGACTATTAGGCCCGCTTTACTATATGGTACGAAATGTTGGGCTGCCAAGAGACATCATATTCAAAAAATGAGTGTAGCTGAGATGCGTATGCTTAAATGAATATGTGAAAATACAATAAAAGATAAGATTCAGAACGGAGAGATATATAAGAAGGTAGGCGTTGCACCCATTGAAAATAAGATGAGAGAGAATCGTTTACGGTGGTTTGGACATATTCTGCGAAGGCCTAATCATGCTCCAGTGAGAAGGATGGAGAAATGTGAAAATATATTAGTTAAAAGAGGTCTGGGTAGGCCTAGGAAGACATGGATGGAGATGATTGGAAAGGATATGAATGCTTTGAACCTCACCAAGGACATGACATTGGATAGAAATGATTGGAGGAGAAGGATTCATGTGGAAGACCGAGAATGATTTTCTTTTTTGGTTCATATCACCGACCCTAATTGTTTTGGGATGAAGGCGTAGTTGTTGTTGTAATACCGTTATTTATATTCATATATACTCAGATGAAACTCATAACAAAAAGTTGTTTCTAGCAAATCTAACTTCATGGATGTATTCAACATTGTCAAAGTCACCAAGAATGAATCCTCGAATCATATTTTTGTGACTTCAAAATACAGTTTTTTTGAAGATTAAAAAATTCGGTACATAGTAGGCCATTGATTTTTCAACCCCTTAAATTCCCACTGGGACACTCGACTGGATGGAGGAAGCTGCTCCACCTTCATTCCGATGATTAGTACGTCGGGGAATGGCCAGATCACGGTGCACCTTTTCTCGGAGGGGCCTACGCAGCTGTGCTATACTTATTTCTTTGGATATCTATATGGGGTGATATAACTCATTACCCCTGTAACTTTTTTATTTTAATGCATCATTTAATTGATTTTCTCTAAAAAAATAAAGATTTTTCAACCCCTGAAAAGTATCACTTATGCATTGCAAAGGCATGATCCAAAAGGTCAGTTATTACTCAACCACATACAGGGTCAGATCTGCAAAAAGAGCGTTAAAAAAGTAAAAAACATTATAACTTTTCATTTGGGGGTTCTTTACTCGCAAGGATTGCAAACTTTACCTCAGCATGGTCTTCACCAAATCCGGGTCCAGATATAGATAGCCATGTTCATATCTTAGCTAAATCTTTTGGATCCAACATGAATATATATATATATATATATATATATATATATATATATATATATAAAGAAGCCCATGGGCCAGCCCGTTAACCCGCAGGCTGGCCCGGCCCCACCCGATAACTTGTCGGGTTTAAGCCTAATTCTGGTCGGGCCTTCTTTAAAAAAGTAGGCCCAAGCACGACCCGTTAGGGCTGGGCTACGGGCTACCCACGGACCGCCCAGCCCATTGTCCAGCCCTATATCTCTACACATGATGGGTTCCACTGAGGTAATCAGATCCACCGTCTATCCTGGCTGGATGTGTTGGGGCTTGTGTATGGTGGGCCCTACAATCTGTATAATGCGTGGTGGAGATGAATTTTACGGACGTCTTAGATGTCGAAACACAAAAAAATGTGTTTCGTCCCTATCACCTGATCCGACCTCGTTCCAACTGTAGCGTACATTTACTTATCATCTCTCACATTTGGAGGAGAGGTCTTCTTTTTCACCAGCCATTATTCTCCCTTGCGCCGGTGTTTGGATTCAACCACTTATCCAGATGAGCGGGAGAAGGTAGGATCTTCCATTATAGATGATAAAGCAATTTCCCAGCATATCCCGTTTATCTCGATAAGTGGTTGCACCCAAACAATTAAACGCATCCAGAATTTAAAGACCTGTTTTTTTTTTTTATGTTTTTTCTCGTGACGAAAAACACCCGATTGGAGGGGATGTTCTCTTAATTTGGAAGAAGTAAAGAAACCCAAATCACGAATTGGGAGGGGATGTGGATTCAAATCAAAACTTATCCTTTTCGAGGAGATATGGATTCAAAAGATAAACTTATCTTTTTTTTACCTCAAGTTCCTCCAAGCAATCTCTCTCTCTCTCTCTCCGAAGCTGAAATGGACCTCATGTCAATAGTAATCAAACAAGGAGAAGAAAAGTGGGTGGATGGAGCAGATTACTCGTCTCTTTCAGAAGAGAAGAAGGGTGATGATGGTGGAGCAGTAGTATCTCACTTGTTTTGGCGCCTCAACATTAGCATCACTTACGCGATTCTATCACTTTTTTCATGCGTCCTCTCGCTCACTGTAAGGATCCTGATGGCCCAGATGCTTTACAGGAATCGATCGGAGGCTTTCGACCATGAGTGTGGGCACCCTATGCGTTTGTTGTTGCACCGTTTCTCATCAAGTCTGCCCGCGACTACTTGGCCTTTCATACCCATCGACCGAGGCCCCGAAACTTCGCCGGATTCAATTGCTTCTTCGGGCTTCTCATGACCGCTTACGATGGTGTTGCTTGCTTGTTTCGAAAACTAGGAGGGTTTGCTACTTACGTCTCGGTAATGCGCGACTTTGCCAACCTCGCATCGTGGTTCCTCTGCAACTGGTCGGTTGCTTTCACCCTGGCCTTCTTTACTGCCCCTGATTCTCTGTTTGATCGACATTGCTTATGCAGCAAGTGCCGCAAACGTGAGTGAACTAATGATCACTCGTTCAGTTTCTTTCTTTCCTTTTTCTGTTTTTCTGCATGTTAGCTTATGCACTTATGCATATTCATCAAGTAGTTTAATCTGATCTTGATCTCCTTGTTGCTATATATGTGGATCGATCGATTGATTGATCGGTGGTCTGTCTTCCTCATGAATAGGCTCAGCCTTGAGGGAGGAAGAAGAAGAAGAAGACGAAGACGAAGACGAAGACGAAGAAAGAAGGGATGCAACGCCATTGAAGCATCGCATAATGATTCGTCTCATATTGAGCATAGCACTGATGATCTCGTGGGTCTGCCAAGTTCTCTTGCTGCTTTGGATGTGAGGTAAGTCTCTATGAAGACCTCACAGGACAGTTCAGTTCCATTCACCCCCATATGCCATCCTCCATCTTCATACCCCTTAAATCTTATGATGCAATATGTTTTTGATCAAATCCGACCTTATAGAAGAATTTATCATGGTCCATTTAGCAAGAATCAACCTTTGGATAGCTATTTTCAATGAAAATATGATTTTTTTAAATATGGTATTGAAACTTGAAAGGTGTGCGTGCATCTTTTCTTTGGATGACATCCATCTTCTAGATGAATGACATTGGAGGGATTTAGAGAAATGAGCCAACTGTATCTTTTTCTCAGGCGCCCTTCACTGTTAAGATGAATGTCATCCAATATGATCCAAATGGATCATCGGTAGCATTATAGAGCAAATCACGTTATCTGTCAAATCACTAATTGAGAAAATGATCTGACATGCATGTTGTTTAATGCTAATGAACCCATCATCATCAGCTCCAACTAGCAGATGCATGGATCTGTTGAGGGCGGTGACGATTTCTGAACACCAAAGCTGAGCATATTAATTATGCCTTCCAAGCAGGGACGACATATCAGGTGCAATTATTGCACACTTTTGTATGCTGCTGCACCTGATCAGACCTCCATTTTCTGTTGGGCCCCACAGCTGATACATCAGAGAATAGAGGGCAGTCAGGTGCAGCGGAACACTCAAAGTGTGCAGTGTGATTACACCTGATCCCGCACACCCCACCCCACGCGCCCCCCCCCCCCCACCCCCCAAAAAAAAATAAAAAAATAAAAAAAATAAAAAAAATAAAAATAGGGCTGGTAAAGAACTAAACGAACGAAACATAAATTCTTCAAGCACCTTCAGCTTTAAGTTAAAGGAGCTGAGTTCAAGGTGGCTGGTTTATAAAGAGATAAATTCTTCCAAAATTAAAAATATTGGGATTTCTAACCATTCTCTTACATTTTACAAACTTACATCCACTCGCCCTTAAATAATACAAACTCACAAATAACCTCATATATCCGAATTTGGGGTCAGATCCAAAATATATATTTAACTAAGATTTTAAAAAGTATTTATGACTTGGATGGAGATGATAGGAAAGGATATGAATGCTTTGAACCTCACTGAGGACATGGCATTGGATAGAAATGATTGGAGGAATGATTTTCTTTTTTGGTTCATATTGCCGACCCCAATTGTTTTGGAATGAAGGCGTAATTGTTGTTTTTGTTGTTGTTGTTTAAAAAGTATTTATCTTAAACAATTGAGGATGAACTAGATCGATACTTTTGGTATTCTAAAATATTTAGCTATGGTGAGCTAGGTGAGGGCATAGTGACAAATATCATGATCGAGATTTGTGAAAAATCTTGCAATAATATCGCAAGAAATTGCTTCAGTTTAAAACGGCAATTTCTCACGAGGTTTCCAAAATATCGTGAGATTCATGAAAAAACATAAATATCACAATTTAAAAGTGATATTTATGTTTTAAATGGCTATTTATCATGAAAAACCCATGTATTTTTATTTTTAAATAAATTCTATTAATATTTTCTTATAAAAAATATTTTTTATATTTTTTAAATTAATTTTTTTGTTGAGATTTTGCCAAAAAAAATCCAAGATTTATGAAAAATTTTCAAATTCTCACGAGTTTTTTAAAAACGAGATTTTGCCGTTTTTAAGGTTTGTCACTATGGGTGAGGGTAAATGTAGGTTAGATCATATCCTTATTTAACAATTAATTGTTTGGAAAGCCTAGGATTATATCAGGAACTTACCTTTTAAGATATCTCATCCAACCATGGTTCGCAAACTGACCCGACTGAGTTAACTCAAGTCCGGCTATTACCGAATCAAAAAAATCGGCCAGGTTTCTCGGTAAACACAGGCTTCAGTTTCACTTCATGAATCTCTCTCTCTCTCTCTCTCTCTCTCTCTCTCTCTCTCTCTCTGCTTATCCATAACATGCCTGGCTAATTACATTATTTTTAACTTGTATTTATCAATAGGTTGACAAACCCTTGCTACTTGTTCACGCAGCCTTGAAACAAAGGTGCACACATTGCAAATATTTTTATTATCTACTTTTGTATTTTTAAAACCTTTGTTTCTTTAAAATTCGTCTTTCTTTGATGCATCTAACCAAATTATTAGATTTTGTAGTGCCTTAGATTGCTAGAAATTGAATCGCTTCATGAATTGTTATGTTGAATAGAATAAGAGTAATGCATTTGATAGTTGATGATCTTATTATAATTCCATATTGTAGAATATTTACGCATGCAATAAGTTTGCTGTAGTGTCTTGACTTCCATAAATTTACGATGTCAGATGTTAAATTTAAATAAACATTAATAATACTTCGCAAAAATTTGTTTCTCTTATGTATAGTTGATTTAGGTCAGTATCAAGCAAGAGTTTACTTTTGATATTTGTTCTCATTAAAATTAAAGTGACTGATCTGGGATCGAGTTTGATCTCACCCCATAGTTGAATAAGAGCGGATCAAGATACCATCAATTAAGGTGCTGACCCTTTAGTCTCTGGTTCGGCTCCGAACAGGTGTGCGGGTGCCTTTAACTGGTATGCTCTATAAGGGCTTAATTGGGTGTCTGGGACCCGACTTGGGGTCACTCAGTGGGCCTGCTTCTCGTGAGGGTTCCTCGTCGTTAAAAAAGGTTACCATCCTGGTTTGGCGGGACACTTTTGTCGCGCATAACAGAAGTGTGCTGGACGCACACATCCAGGATGAGTTGTCTAGGCTCATGCATCCACCCATGCAAACAGGCCCAATGGAACGTGTGGATGCCGCTCATCTTGAGGATGAATGACAACGAACGCACTGGCGTCACCGTTCACCTGATCTGCTCTCTTCTTAAATGGCAGTTTACATTAGGCCTCCACTAAGTTTGGGGATGATTTACTTGCTAATATATGTTCATGTGACGTTATGCAGGCAATGAACAACGTTGGCTGTGGACCTGTGGTTCAGATCATCTATCTATATAATGCTTTATTGGCTCCTCCAACTCAGTCTTTTGTTCAATTTCATTGAATGATATGCAAATTCGCACAGTAACAGGATGTCAAACAAGCTCTCTTTGGACTAATTTCATGCAGTCATTGGATTATCTTGCATTTAGTAACCACGAAATGCATGTGTTCACGAGTAGTCTATATATATATATATATATATATATATATATATAGAGAGAGAGAGAGAGAGAGAGAGAGAGAGAGAGAGAGATCATTTTCTAAGCTGCCAAAATAATTACTTGGATGGAAACAATTTGTCAAGTGCTTTTAGGCTATGTTTGGGAGCCTTGAAATGAGAGGTTATAAGGTTTTTGTTCACATGTCAATGTTGTGGCTAAACCGCTACTAATCTGATTGCTCAAATCGACCCTAATAACACTTAATTAATTTAAATAACCTATAGAAGCGTCCAAAAACATATGCACATAAAAACAATAAGAATATAAAGAAACAGGAGAATACAAACCACAACACCAAAATTTATATGGTTTACCCAAAAAGCGCTACATATGCGGGCAAAACCGGCAAGCAAAATTTCACTATCAATAAAAAGATCATAAAGAAAATACAAGATTAGGGATCAACAACCTTATCTGCCAAATCCAATAAACACCCAACTCCTTACAACCAACAACCTTACCAAACATCCTGAAAAACACCTTTAGGCCATATGATATAAATGTGGGAAGCTTTTGGAAGCAAAATCTCTGTTTTATTAAACGTTTAAAATGGAAAAAAATTTGCCAATAAGCATAAGTGAGACCCACCTTTTCTTTCTATTGTTAATAAGACCCAAATAAATAAAATACCCTTCAGTAAATTAGGAAAGGACTTGCTAGCCGCAATATAGAAAATAAGTTATTGATAGTTGTGTTCTTGTAGCATCGTGCCTATCAAATGAGAACGTATAGAAAGAGCAACTTACTACACACGATTTACGTGGTTCGGTGTTTATGAACACCTACGTCCATGGGGCAACGACTCTACTCAATGTGATGACTTGAGTTGGTTCCATTATTGAGAGCCTTTATATAATTTTTACAAGTAGATAACATATCTAAAGTCTCTCTTCTTCTCACGTTATCATGAACTCCACTCATCCTACTTGAACTCTCTTTACATTTTCCATGAAATCCTCTTGAGAGTTGGTTAGTATTGATAAGCTTCATTTGCCTTAGCCTCTTAGCCACCTCATCGTGATCCTCTTTATCTTTATCGCACATTTGGTTATGAGACTCCACATTTGCTTAGCCACCTCATTGTGATCCTTATCACATATACGATTATGAGACTCACGTATATCGTGATCCTTATCACGTATATGGTCGTCCTGAATATGATTATCATTCTCCCTCAAACTCAAGCTGGGGTGAATCCACAACCCGAGTTTGCTACGAAGACAATAAAAAATAATTCAAGGGAGAGCTTTGGTTAAAATGTCTGCTACCTGTAGTGATGAAGGTACAAACTTAGTGATAAGACTGCCACGAGCTACCTTTCCTCGAATAAAGTAAAAATCAATATCAACATGCTTTCATGCGAGAGTGAAAGGCCAATTTAATGGTAACGTGAAGAGCTGAAAGATTGTCACAAAATAGAATACGCGGTTTAGATAAATATATCTCAATATCCCAAAGAATAAACGATAACCATGTAAGTTCTGCTGCAGTCGACGCCATTGCCTTGTATTCAGTTTCAGTGTTGGAACAAGCCATTGTGTGTTCTTTCTTAACACTCCAGGATATGCAATTGGCACCAAGAAAAATGCAAAAACCTGTGGTGGATCTTCTGGTAAGAGGACAACCTACCCAATCCGCATTAGAGAAAGCATATAACTGAATTGGAGTATTAGTCAATAACCGGGTTCCATACTCAACAGTGCCATGAATATATTGCAAAATTCTCTTCACCATTTGAAAGTGAAACTCAACGGAATTTTTGCATGAATTGACTAACATAATTTACATTGTATGAGATGTCTGGTCTAGTGAATGCCAAATATTATAGCCCTCCAACCAGACTTCTATACAAAGTATAGTCATGAAATAATCTTTCACTATATTTTGTAGGACGAAGATTAGAGGCCATTGGGGTGGAGACAGGCTTAGCGTCAAGCATCTAAGCACGATCCAATAAAGCATAAGCATACCATTTCTGATTTAGGAATAGGCCTTGAGAGAAGCGATGAATCTCGATTCCCAGAAAATAGTGAAGATAGCCCAGATCTTTCATGGCAAACTCATTAGCTGACTTTGGCAACAAACTCATTTATCATGGTGAGATTGTTTCGTGTGAGAATAATATCATCAATATAAAGTAGAAGAATCATTATCCCATGATGACTATGATAAATAAACTAAGATGAGTCAACAACACTATAATTAAACCCCATAGAGAACAAGAATATACCAAACCTGTCATACCAGGCTCATAGAGATTGTTTCAAACTATACAGAGCTCTATTTAATTTACACATAAAATTAGATTTATCTTTATCACGGTACCCAGAGGGTTGATCAATATAGACATCTTGAGTCAGAAACCCATGTAAAAACACATTCTTGACGTCTAACTGTTTGATATCTCAATTATAGGCAAGAGCAACTGCCATAACAATTCTAATAGATGGAGGCTTTATAACAGGAGAGAGGGTCTCAACAAAATCGACTCTAGGTATTTGACTGAACCCTTTAGCCACTAGACGAGCTTTAAGGTGTTCTACACTTTCATCACTTTTAATTTTTGTTTTAAATACCCATCTGCTTCCAATCACATTCATATTAGGTGTGCAGGGAACTAAAACCCATGTGTCATTCTGTTCTAATGCAAGCAACTCTTCTTTCATAGCTTGACGCCAGTCTGGATTTTTCAAAGCCTCATTAACAATTTTTGGTTCTAGTGGAACAATTAGAGCCAAAAAATATTTAGGATTTGGTTTGATTATTCCCCCTTTTGATCATGTGACCATAGGATGAATGTTCTGAGCATCTATCCCAATAACATTAGAATTTGTAGTTTGGATAGCACCTTCTTTCGATTGAATGCCAGACTCAAGAGAAATCAAATTTTCATGAATCTCATTATTATCAAGATTTTGAGAATCATTTTGACACTCAGTGGGAAAGCTAGACGTGTTATCTTGGAGAGTACTAGTTAGATGGATATCATTAACACTCCTTTTCTCTATAGAAGTATGATCCTGATGATAATGGTTGGAATCGATAAAGCTTACTAGTTCTTCATTGTCAGATATAGATACAAACAATTTGCCAGGAGTTCTGTATAAAAAAAACATGCTCATCAAACACAACATGTCTAGATATAAAAGCACAACCAGTAGAAGGGTAGAGACACTTGTATCCCTTATGAAACTCGTTGTATCAAAAAAATACATAAGTTAGAGACCATGGTTCAAACTTATTCTTGTTATAGTCTCTAATATATGGAAAGCATCTGGAGCCAAATGATCTAAGGCATAAAAAATCTGATTGTTTTCTTGTTAACAACTCAAATGGTGACTTCATATGAAGATTTGGAGATGGAAGTCTATTAATCAACCATACAGCTGTGGAAAAGGCTTCCACCAAAAAACGTTTAGGAATATTACTATGAAAATTTATAGTTAATCCCAGTTTAATGATAGAGCGGTGTATACACTCTGCCGTTTCATTTTGTTATGGTATTTTTGGGTAGTCTTTAATATGTTTAATGATGTTTTCTTTCAAATATTTTTCTAGCACACGGCTATGAAACTCACCTCCTTCATTGGTTTAAAAAACTTTAATTTTTTTTTCTTAAACTGAGTAATCACCAAATTGTGAAAATCAATAAATTTTTCTGTGAGTTCTGATTTGGCTTTCAATGAATAGAACCATGTGAATCTAGAGTATTCATAAACAAATATAGCATAAAACTTGAATTGTTGAAAAGAAGATATGGGTGCCGGTCCCCACAAATCACAATAACCCTTGTCAAACAACTGAGAACAATGTTTATCAACTTGAAGAAAAAGTAACATGCATATTTTGCCTATTTGGCAACTTGAGCAAATAGATAAGAACGTATTTTATGCAGTTACCTCAATAAAATTATTTTTAACTAGAAAATCAACCAGTTGCATATTGGGATGACAAGTCTCGCATGCCAGTCATCCTTGCTAATAGATCAAAACCGTGTAGAATAGAAGACTTGTTTGTTTTCTGGTGTGACTCGATACAGGCCACCAATTCTATTGCCCGTCACCACCACCTTGTTGTTGGCTTTGTCCTTCACTAAAAAACCGTTAGACGAAAACATAAACAAATAAGGCATGCCAGAGGTTAATTGACTAACAGAAATCATATTCTTCTTAATTTCAAGAACAACAAGAACATTTTCAAGAATAAGTTCTTTGCTTTCAACTTTTAGGTTTGCCATTCCCGTGTGAGTAATCACAAGTTTAGATTTGTCACCAATCATAATTTTTTTTGAACTTTAATACTTATTAAGATTGTCAAGTTTACCTGCATCTGAAGTAACATGGGAAATAGCTCCTGTATCTGAAAACCATGCATTGTCTTGACCATCAGAGAGTTTTAATGCTGCATGCGTTTGGAGAACATCTTCAGCCTCACATGCCTAATTGAATTGATGCCAACAATTGATAGCACTGTGATTTGGCTTGAAATAAATTTGATAAATCACACCCTTTTTCTTATTTTTTGATTGAACTTGACTTTCTGTTTGACCATTGAAAGGCTTCTTTTGAGTGAAATTGTTTTCACGATTTATGGTTTGACCTGCTTGAGTAAATTCATGACCTTTTAAAGAAAATTGTTATTTTTTATTGAAGTATTGATATTTTTTATTTACAGTTCTTTGACTAAAAAACACTGAGTGATTGTTCACTCCTTCATATAGATCACATCTAGTTTGATGGCTTTGTAACAACCCAACGGCTTGTTTATAAGACGGGGTTGGTGGTTTGTGCATGGTTGTAACAAACGATTCATAACTAGCTCAAAGCCCATTCAATAACCAAAACACCTTGGTGTCATCTTCAATAAGCTTGGGTCCCAAGCTCATCACATATATTTTTGAAGTTGTTGATATAATTGACTATAGGCATTTCATTTTGTTTCCTCAAAAAAAAAAAACTATTTCAATGTCTTCAACGTCATTTGATTCATTTGTTCATTAGCATGACAAATTACTCATCCTGTTTCAATTTGTTTTTTCTTCTTCATTTTCATGCTTATTTGTTCCTATGTAATATATTTTTGACTCGTATCTTTTCATGCAGGTTTCATTTTCATGCTCATTCTTGCATGACGAGCCCTGTCTGTTTTCTTCTTGACATTTGAAGAACATGAAGTTTGTTTTGGTGCAACTGAGTTTTCCAAATTAGCTTTTTGTAACGATATTTCAGTTCATGGATGCCAATTCTATTTTCAGAATGACAGGTTGGTGGAAGGGCTTGCTGTTTTTTATGGCATTTTTTTTAATATCTTGCATGCTTATATTTAAGATAAAGTTGGGCTTCATTTATATTTAGGTTTTCTTCACTGTGATGTTCTGATTGGCTCAAATTTTTGCATTGGCGGAATAGATTATCTTCTAACTCATAATTTACTTTTGCTCGTGTTGATGATCTAAATTATAATCACAGCACAGTTTTTTTTTTTTTGAAAGGCAAGCTGAGGTTAGGCAGACCCCACCAGTTATTATTCAATATGTACCATTGGGTTTTGAACCTGCAACGTCCGACCACAAGGAGATAGCTCCAACCTACCACGCGGCATTGGTAAGTTTGCAAGCACACTTAATCCCTCTTAAATAGTCAAATTCTAAAACCAGTAAGATAGGAGCATGCTTAGGGTCACCCCAACCTCCACAAATATGTTCATATAGTTACCATAAGATGCACTTGAGGGAACAAAAAGAAAAAAATTAGTGGTGGTTTGTTGCCACACTAAAGTTGTTTCTGTAAGTTGACGGGACGTTACAAGCTCGAAACCCGTGGGCATCCTTACTGCAAGGCTGAAGCTGGGTGTACTCTCTGGTGGGCATGGGGGACCTCAATGGTTTTTACCAACAGGAGGCCAACCAATCTGCGGTCTGTGATTGGGGTTTTTTTTCGCTTGGATTATCCCAAAAAGGAAAGACTATTTTGGAAAGATAGAGGCACAACGCGACTTGCAACAAGAGTCCATACATGAGTTAGAAACCTTTTTGCAAAATAAGACATGAGGTCCAAACCCACGGGATCCAATTTGACCATGTGAGGGTCAAGGATGCAAATGGCTCAGAGTTTTGACCCTGATCTGAACCACAATCTGACACATTATCATGGACCTCTGTCAATCGGAACCAGATAATGTATATGCTCATATCCAGCTTGGAATCAAGCTCAAGTCAATCAATTTATCATTTCTATTTTTTTCATTTGAAAATCGATAAATATAACCAATTTTCAGTGGATCTAATACCAGATGGTCTCATATCTTTAGTGGATCCTAGGGTCATTGTGACTCTGAATAAGCCCGGGATTTGGAACTGGGCTCACACTCCAAAAATCAGATCTGGTTTTGCGTTAAATCTTACCTGTCCATGTCTGGCCATTTGCATGTTGTAAGTGAGTCAAGCCCTGGCAAATCAGTTTATCAATAAAATTTTGAAAATGAGCCAAACACGTTTTTTTTCCTTTAGTGCCATCACAAAAAACAATTGAAATAAGATTTTCTTTGAGGATGTACTTATTAAAAGACTCTAATAAGGGTTCAAATCTTTTCAATCTTGGTTTTGGACATCTAGATACAATGGTTTCTTTTCAGATTAATTTGGAATTCTTCTGCGTGTCTAAGTTGGTCGGTTATACCTGGCCCTAGTCAAGGAATAGAGAAACTTGTCGCTTGAGCAAAAACAATGATTTCATATCAAGCATTTCTATATTGTACCTTGGTACCTTGAACAAGTACCCAAATCTATACCGACCTTATTTGTTGTTTTTAGAGTAACTCTACACCAAAGAAAGAAACATTAGCCGGCAAACTGAACACACACACACACACACGGAGAGAGAGAGAGAGAGTCGGTCGAAGAAAATGGATCTTTTATTCGTGTCTGCATGTGTGTTTGTGATAAAGCGATAGGCAACATGGGTCAAACGGGCCGGATAGCTGGATGGTTAGGTCATGCTATCATAACCAAGGGGTCTCGGGTTCTCATTCCACCAAGGTTATATCCCAGCTTACAAAAAAACAAATTAAGTTGATACAATGTTTGCATTGCTTAGCAACTTGCATGTTCCAAGTTCTAATCTAGCTACTATTATTCATGAGTTTTTCAAAATCTTTGCCACTAAAATAGATTCTGCAACTGAGCCTAGACAACCACATTTTGGCTCTTTTTGTGTAATGGATTGAATGGGCCTGACAAATCTTATGTCAGAACTAGGCTGAGACTTATACCACCCAATGCGCATGCCAGGCAAAATTCAAGATTATGTCAATTCTAGTTGGATATTGCCAAATTAAGCATATATTATCCAGCAAATAACTTGCCTACTGTAATGATCAGAACTTAGAGAAAACCAACATATTTTATTTCAATCCAGACAAAACCTTAGCTTCGTTATTAAATAGATAAAACAACCAAATAATTAAAATACTAAGTAGATTAATAGAATACTACAGGAGATGGGTGAGATCCATATGGTTCTTGACAAACCAAGGTTCTTCAACCCCTTGGAATGATCCTCTTGATTCTTCTAATCTGTACTGGAATTGTCTTCTCTGTTATCAAGCCTTGATCTGTACCGTTTGAACATTATATCTTGTGCAGCGGTTTTCGGGTGTGCAATCCCGCTTGTGCGTGTTCTCGCCAGATGCCCGACGTACCGGTCCATTCCTGTTAAAGTTGCAACCTATATGGGGAGCTCTGGGCCAGGTACAAGGGTCCAAGAACAAAGGAGGAGAGGCACCATAGGTTGGTTCAGTAAGGCATGCAAGTGCAAATACAAGAGCCAAGAAGAGAGTCCCCAAAGTCGTTAACAATGACTTGCTTTGGGCCATTTTGTAATGTTGGTTGCGTTGATCCATCAAGTTTTGAAGTCCCATTTATAGCCTTTGGAAACAGGAAAGCAATCTATTTTTATGCAATTGGAGCTAGATGATCATGAACAACTTTTTTCTTAAAAAAGGGCTGTTTTTTATTAGGCTTCAAAAGGGTATTTGTTGACCCTTTCCTAAAAGGCAATCACCACTTAAACATGGGCCTCACGAATGATAATCCTTCCCTTGAGGCTCCAGTTGTTTGGGTTTCAGTTGGTAGTTTAATAGAATCGTGGGGTCTTGTTTGAATGCCGGTAGCTTCAATGAGTCAGTCAAAGCATAAATGCTAAATATAATGTTATATGTAGAGCTGATTTCCTCCCAACTACTCTCTCTCTCTCTTTCTCTCTCAAAATGGACCTGGCCAATTAATCAGCCTTCTCTTTCTTAATGAGTTTGCTTCAACACCAGCTTAGTACAAATTGCTTTACGCAATGACCACATTTCTCTTGTGCTTCAACCTTGAAGCAAGGGATGCACACCTTGATTACTGAACTTGAAATGTCCTTAAACTTGAATGTCTTAAGCCAACTCCACACTCTAATTACAACACAAGTTTCCGGGCTCTCGAATAGAAATATCCTTGCTAGAGTTTGTTTTTGAACTGCTAAACATCATGGCAAACATGAAGAAAGCATTATGGCGTTGAGAGTAGGAATGGTAAATGAGCTGAACTTGGGTTACTTAGGCTTTGCTAGCTAGTTAATAGTCAGACACTCCTTCATTTCAGCTCGCCTGGCTCAGCGAGCCGAGCAGAACTTGAGTTTACACGAGCCTGATTGAGCCAAGCTCAAGCAAGCTCACTAAATTTTATAAAAAGAAAAAATCACAGGGCTCCTGATAGTTTTTGGTGAATCTTTTTTCAAAGAAATATATATTATTAAGGCAGAAATCGCAAGCAGGATTACCAAGTGATGAGGTATCATTTGGAAATCCTATCAGTATACATTAGGATTCAAACAGAACCTAGCAGTAATGAAAAAGAACAAAGTGATGACCTGAACAGAACCGAGTCAGATTAGCCGAACAGGCCTGTTAACGCAGTCCGGACACCATCAAATGAAAATCCGATTCGTGCCAATCCACCGCAGGCCCTGGTTTGGCCATTTCCTGCGTGCCCTGCTAGTGATCTCCCATCTCAGCTGGAGCAGTAGCTGATCAGAGCACAGTTTGACGTCCCTGAAGATGCGATGGTTGCGCTCCAGTCAAATGATTCTCCAGGTCGATAGCAACCAGACCCGCCATATATATAAACGCCCATTTCTTTCCATGCTGCTGAATGTGCTAAGCAATAAGAACCTGACACGGGAACTGCATTTCATTCCAAGCGAAGTTGAAGTCAGGTTGTTGCAACAGATTTTTTGTGAAGGGGCAGTCCCAGAAAATATGCCAAGTTGACTCCTCGTGACCATAACAGAGGCAGCACCTGCTGGCCAGATGAAACCCCTTTCACTGTAGCCAGCCTTCAGTTTGGATTTTTTCACGAATAATAGGCCAATCTGTCAGCGAACCCCACAGAGGCAGCCCACTTCCCCACTAATGACGATGGCACCATTCTTGGCGTGAATCACCAGGAACAATACTGCTAAAGGAAGTAACAGTATTGTTGATAAAGATAAAAAGCAGTAACAATGCAGCTAAAGGAAATAACAGCATTGCCCATAATTCTGGAGCCACCGATAAAGGCAACAGATTTACGGCAAATACACAAGAGGATCCCAGAAGAGAATCTGGTTCACCATATATCTCTCAATGAGATTTATTTGGCTGTTTGTCATTTCTGGTTATATATCGTGTATATATATTCTCTGCGTCAGATTGTTAAAATCAATGAGAAACAACTGAGCACAAGTGCTCCTTCATTCGTGGATGTAGGTTCTTCTATAGAACTGAACCACGTTATATTCTTTGTTGATTTGCAACCCCTTTCTTTATGGTATCAGAGCTACTGATCTACTGCTCATTCTCATTCCCTGCAGCTTCTCCTGGTATCATGTATCCATATCCAGCTTCACTGAACATATTCAATTTTGTATCTTTGAAATTAAATCACAACAATTTTTTACTATGGCGCACTCAAATGCTAGCTCTGGTTGAAAGCCAAGACATGCAAGGTGTTTTAGACCGACAAATTGTCATGCCTGAGAATGCTCATAAGCAAACTATCCCGAATCCCGATTATAACTCATGGAAGAAGTCAGATCGCCTTCTAAAAGGATGGATCACGGCAACTCTTTCAGAATCAGCCCTGGGTCTTGTCGTAGGGATTGATACTTCAAAAGAGATGGGAAATTTTGATAATTTTTTTTGTGCAAGAAAGCAAGTTTTTGATAGAATATGATGCAAAAGGGGGTTACGTGAATGGGTAACCATAAGTCATGGGTTAGTGGGTATGCGTTAGAGACGTTTTAGAATCCACGATTGTGTTGTGGTTCTTAAACTTAAGGAGTAAGTTATGTAATTCATAAGTTATAAATGGGTCATGAGTAGTGGCTATTAATGAAGAAGTGACAGTTATAGGTTTACCTTTTTAGCTATAAATAGAGGTCTTGGAGGTTGTACGAGATGTGTAATCTCTCACCTTTTGTTTTTACTTTGTGTTAAAGATTTTCAATATTTTACTCCATTGTTAAGTTAATATTTTATAGTGTTGCTGCATATATCTTTACTTTATTCCAACAAGTTTGGTATCAGAGCCCCAGGTTCGATTAAGCTGGGTGTGTTTGAGCATTGCGAAGATCATTGCCGAAGCTGGATCTTCAAGTTGGTTGGTAATTACGTGGTGTAATTCACGATGTCTAACGGTACAAATCTGAACTCTATAAATCTCTCACATGCCTTGGTACCTATTTTTAATGGAGAAAATTATGAATTTTGGAGTATTAAGATGAAGACGTTTTTCATTTCTCAAGATCTTTGGGATCTAGTTGAAAATAGTTTTGTAGAGACACAAAGCTCAAAAGCAACAGAAAAGGCAGCAAGTGAAGTAAAGGAGTTGCGTAAGAGAGATACCAAGGCTCTTCTCGTTTTGCAGCAAGCCGTGACTGAAAGTATTTTTCCTCGAATTGCGGCAGCCACCAAGTCGAATGAAGCATGGACTATTTTGAAGGAAGCCTATCATGGAGATAGTAAGGTAACTATTGTAAAACTCCAAACACTTCGTAGAGATTTTGAGACCCTGCTAATGAAAGAAAATGAGCCTGTGCAAGATTTCTTTTCTAGAATGTCTACTACTGTAAATCAAATGAGAACATTCGGAGAAATAATTGATGATAAAAAGGTAGTAGAAAAAATCCTACGAAGCATGCCACCAAAGTTTGATCATGTCGTCACAGCTATAGAGGAATCTAAGGACATGAATAATTATTCGATTAACGAATTAATGGGTTCTCTTTTGGCACATGAGACTAGATTGAACAGGTCAACCGAAAAAAGCATTGAACATGCATTTCAGGCCAAGGTAGAAATTTCCAACAAGCAAACAAGTGGCGAAGGTACCTTAGAGAATAAATATCTAGGAAGAGGAAGAGGTAGAGGAGGATATCGTGGCCGTGGTCGTGGAAGATTTGAAATGGGTCGGCACAATGGAAGCAATCAAAGGCCAAATTATAAAGACAAACAATGTCATTATTGCAAGAAGTATGGGCACGTGGAAGCAAGGTGTTGGGAGAAATAAAAAAAGCAGGTTAATGTTGCTGAAGAACAAGGTAATCTTTTCCTTGCACAATTTGAAACCAAGGTTAATAATATGTGGTTTCTAGATAGTGGGTGTAGTAACCACATGACAGGTGAAAAAAGACTTTTTCACAATATTGATGAGTCCATGAGAATGAATGTTCGTCTTGGAAACAACAAAGAGGTACAAAGTGAAGGCAAGGGAACTATTGAAGTTGATGTTAAATCAGGTAATAAAAGAATGATTCATGATGTTTATTATATACCTGGTTTATCATACAATTTATTGAGTGTTGGACAATTAATTGAGAATGGGTATGCACTTAACTTTTATGATGGAATATGTGAAATTAGAAAAAGGAGAATGGACACTGAACCTCTTATAAGAGTCAAGATGACACCTAATAGAATGTTCCCTCTTGAATTTACACACGTGAATGATGTTGCCTTAATTGGTAAAGAGGATGAGTCATCACATCTTTGGCATTTACGATATGGCCATTTACATTATAATGGGCTAAAAATACTAAGAACCAAAGACATGGTTTTGGGATTGCCTAGTATAACGTGTAATGATGGAATTTGTGAAGGGTGCATATATGGGAAGCAACATCGTTTATCATTTCCCATCGGAAAGGCGTGGAGAACTAGAAAGCCTCTTGAGTTAGTTCATGCAGATCTTTGTGGTCCCATGAATACTCCATCCTTAAATAATAGTAGATATTTTTTATTGCTTACTGATGACTTTACTCGCATGAGTTGGGTGTTTTTTCTCTCTCAAAAATCAAAAGCATTTAAAAAATTTCAAGAGTTCAAGGCTTTTGCAGAAAAGGATAGTGAGCATGTCATAAAGTGTCTACGCACAGATAGAGGGGAAGAATTTTTGTCTAATGATTTTGAAGAGTTTTGCAAAAGGAATGGAATTCGCAGGCAGCTAACAGTAAGAAAAACACCAGAACAAAACGGTGTAGCTGAGCGGAAAAAACCGTACAGTTGTAGAAATGGCAAGGAGCATGTTGACTGAAAAACAACTCCCGAATGAATTTTGGGCTGAAGCCGTGAACACAGAAGTATACTTACTCAATATATCTCCAACAAAAGTTGTGCGTAACATGACTCCATATGAGGCGTGGTGGCAGCGGAAGCCAAATGTAAGTAATTTAAGAATTTTTTGTTGTGTTGTTTATTCCTTAATCGATTATAGTGATCGTAGCAAGATGGATAAGAAAAGTGAAAAATGCATTTTTGTTGGTTATAGTGACACAACAAAGGGGTATCAATTATATAATCCAACATCTAAGAGTTTAATCATTCGTCGTGATGTTATTTTTGATGAATTAAGCTCTTGGACTTGGAATCAAGATGCAGATAAGTCAAAAATGGAGGTCATTCCCCTTGCATCTGATAAGACATTGGAAGCTTCAACAAGTATGTCTCAAAACAATGGTGATAATGAGGACATAGACTCACCACCTAAAAAGGTAAGATCCATAAAAGAGATTTATGAATCGTGTACTTTTGCCTTGTTGGTTGAAGAACCTATGTGCTACGAGGATGCTAGTGAGAAACAAGAATGGGTAAAATCCATGGAAGAAGAAATGGTAGCCATTCAGAAAAATGATACCTGGGAACTTGTAGATTTACCCACAGGTCAAAATGCTATTGGTGTGAAATGGGTTTACAAGGTTAAATATAATGCAGATAGGAGCGTGCAAAAATATAAAGCAAGGTTAGTCGTTAAGGGGTATGCTCAAGAATTTGGAGTAGATTTTTCAGAAACTTTTTCTCCTGTTGCACGTTTTGAAACTGTTAGAATTATTTTGGCATTAGCAGCTCATATGAAATGGTCAGTTTTTCAATTTGATGTAAAATCAACATTTTTGAATGGGTTCTTGGAAGAAGAGGTATATGTTTGCCAGCCTCAAGGATTTATTGTTAAAGAGAAGGAAGAGAAGGTGTACAGGTTGAAAAAGGTGCTTTATGGCCTTAAACAGGCACCACGAGCCTGGTATGGAAGATTGGACTCATATCTAATGCAAAGAGGATTTCACAGAAGTGAGAGTGAGCACACTTTATATGTAAAAGGATCAGGTACTGATTTTCTTATTGTCTGCGTTTATGTAGATGACATAATTTATACAGGCTCGTCAAGTACACTTTTTGAAGAATTTAAAGAGGACATGATGCATGAATTTGAAATGTCAGATTTAGGGTTGTTACACTATTTTCTTGGACTTCAAGTTCAACAAAGTGTTGATGGTATTTTTATTTCTCAAGAAAAATATGCTTTAGACGTACTTGAGAAGTTTAACATGGTGTCATGCAAGCCGTGTTCCACTCCCATGAATACTAATGAGATATTATCAGTACATGATGGTACTATGAAGGCTGATGAACGGTTGTATAGAAGTTTGGTTGGAAGGCTAATGTATCTTACACAGACTCGTCCAGATATCGTATTTCCTGTTGGCCTAATTTCAAGGTTTATGCAGTGTCCAACGATACATCAACTTGGAGCAGCAAAACGGATCCTTCGTTATATTCGAGCTACCACTAATTATGGGATTTGGTACAAATCAAATCCTGAGTTTAAATTAACTGGCTTTACTGACAGTGATTGGGATGGTTTTGTAGATGACAGGAAAAGCACAAGTGGATTCATCTTTAATCTTGGATCAGGAGCCATGTCATGGATGTCAAAGAAGCAAGCAACAGTGGCACTTTCATCTTCAGAAGCAGAGTATGTTGCTGCAAATGCAATTGTATGTCAAGCTATTTGGATAAGAAGAATTTTGGCGGACTTGCATCAACAACAAGCGAATGCAACGGAACTCTATTGTGACAATCAAGCAACCATTGCCATGACAAAGAATCCTGTGTTCCATGGACGAACCAAGCATATTGAGTTACGTCATCATTTTATCAGACAAGCTGTTGCAGATGAAGCTGTAGCAATGAAATATTGCTCTACAAATGACCAAATTGCAGATGGATTTACAAAAGCACTTAGCTATTCAAAGTTTGTGAAATTCAGATCCACTTTAGGTGTATCGAGTTTTGCATCAAGGGGGAGTGATAGAATATGATGCAAAAGGGGGTTACGTGAATGGGTAACCATAAGTCATGGATTAGTGGGTATGCGTTAGAGACGTTTTAGAATCCACGATTGTGTTGTGGTTCTTAAACTTAAGGAGTAAGTTATGTAATTCATAAGTTATAAATGGGTCATGAGTAGTGGCTATTAATGAAGAAGTGACAGTTATAGGTTTACCTTTTTAGCTATAAATAGAGGTCTTGGAGGTTGTACGAGATGTGTAATCTCTCACCTTTTGTTTTTACTTTGTGTTAAAGATTTTTAATATTTTACTCCATTGTTAAGTTAATATTTTATAGTGTTGCTGCATATATCTTTACTTTATTCCAACAGTTTTGCCAACAACTCTCGCCCATCAAGAAAGGATCGGATCCCTTGAATGATTATATTTGTCACTTTAAAAATCTCTGTGATGATCTAGCCACTATTGGAAAACCAATTGAAGATAAGGTGAAGGTTTTCTGGTTGCTTCAAGGTTTAGGGCAAGGTTACGAGAACTTTTTCACTAGTAGGGGTGGCAATCGTGTCGGGTTGGCAGGTCAGCATACCTCAACCCGAACCCGAATCGTTTATTAAATGGGTCGACTGTGGCAAACACAAACCCGACCCGTTTAATAAATGGGTAACCCGACACGACCCGCCAACCCAGTTAATAAATGGGTTGGGTCAAGTAAACAGGTTCTCAGGTTGGCGGGTCGGGTTGACGGGTTGACGAGTCGGGTTGGCGGGTCGACGGGTAGGCGGTTCAGATTGGCGGGTCGGGTTGGCGGGTTGACCCACCTGCCTAACCCGTTTATTAAACGGGTCAGCCAGGTTGGCGGGTTGGCATACCCCCAACCCGAACCCGACCCATTTAATAAACGGGTTATGCGGGTCGACCCGTTTATTAAACGGGTTGGCTAAAGCCCAACCCGAACCCGCCTAAGAGGCGGGTTGGCGGATCGGGTTGGCGGGTCGTGTCAGGTTTTGCCACCCCTAGTCACTAGTATGCTCAAACCTCATGTCCCCTCATATTGGGACATTGTGCCCCTTCTCCAAAGCCATGAGATAAGAAATAACTTGCATGCATCTGAGTCTCAATCTTCAGTGGCATATTTCATAAATCGAGGGTCTTTCAATAATCAAAAAAGGAACAACTATCAGTTCAATAGCAAAGGGCGAGGTTTCAATCAAGGAGAAAATTTTAAGACGGTTAACGATAGCCATCAAAAATAGGCTCAGACGACTAATGAAGAAAAAAATAAATCGTCTAGACCAACATGCCAAATATGTGGCAAGAAGAACCATTCTGCCTTAAACTGCTTTCACAGGTTCAATCACTCTTACCAAGAAAATGACATACCTTAGGCTCTCACTGCCATGATCGTTTCTGATCCACAAGAGCCCGAGTGGTTTGTCGACAGTGGGACATCGTCTCACATCACAAGAGATACTGGTAAGCTATCTAATCTTAAATCCAGCAAAAGTCAAGATTTTGTTATGATAGGAGATGGTAAAAAATTACCTATATCGCATATTGGAGATGCCACTTTGCAGTCTATCTCCACTCGCGCTCCTATTGTTTTAAAAGATGTCTTATACGTGCCCCAAATTAAGCATGATTTACTCTCTGTCAGTCAACTCACACCAGATTTGCCATGTTTTTTTGAATTTACTTATGATGGTTGTGTTGTAAAGGACAAGAGAACATGGAAAGTGATGGCAACGGGAAGTAAAAAAGGAAACCTCTACTCAATGGATCAAGGCCCAATGGCGTTTTTCTCCAATCGAAATAAGCAAGCTTCATTCGCACACTGGCACGCCCGGTTGGGCCACCCATAATCGAGAACACTCTCTTTTCTACATTCGAATAACATGATTGACATCTTTAGCGTTGAAAGCAAAAACTTTGTCTGCTCTAGTTGTCAAATAAGAAAGTCATGTCGCCTTCCTTTCATTTCCAATAATGAAATTTCTCAGGAACCTCTTTTCAAGATTCATTGAGATTTATGGGGGCTAGCCCCAGTTACTTCAAAGAAGAACTTTCGTTACTATGCTATTTTTGTAGACGATTATAGAAGATTTACTTGGTTGAATACTCTTAAGTGAAAGGCAAAATTCTTTAGAGTTTTTCAACACTTTCATAAATTGGTTGAACAACAATTTAAGAAGAAGATAAAAAAATTCAATGAGATGGAGGTGGAGAGTTTTCCAGCATGATTTTTTTGAACTATCTTGGAGAGCATAGAATCAAGACACAAGTGTCATGTCTGCACACACCTGGGCAAAATGGTGTTTTCGAGCAAAAACACAAAAATATCACTGAATTAGGTTTAATTATGTTGCACCATGCATCCCTACCAAAAAGATTATGGGTTGAGTTTTTTTCTACTGATGTTTTTCTCATAAATAGACTGCCATCCACCTCTTTATAAATGGATAATCCATATCGTCGATTATATCGAAAGCAACCAGATTATACTAGTTTTTGAGTTCTTGGATGCAAATGTTTTCCCTTTTTGCATGACTACAACAATAACAAGTTCCAACTGAAGTCATTGCCCTGCATCTTTATTGGCTACAACATTGAGCACAAGGGATATAAATGCTTGGCAGACAACCCGAGAGCCCCCCCCTCCCCCCCCCTCTTCGTGTCTCCTCTCGCTTCCCCTGCGGCAACTGGCGACCACCTCCCCGGCCACCTCCTCCTCCCTCTGTCTGGCAGACACCCCAAGAAGCCCCCCTCTCTGTGTCTCCTCCCGCTTCCCCTACGGCAACCGGCGACCGCCCTGGCCACCTCCTCCTCCCTTTGTTTGGCAAACACCCCGTGAACCCCCCTCTCCATGTCTCCTCTCGCTTCCACTGCAGCGACCTGCATCGGTACAACACATATATGCATGATTTTATCACTATAAAATTTTCTTAGTGCCTTATAACACATATATGCCTGATTGAATCACTATGAAAGTTTGTTGACAACCTTAGAACACATACAAGCAAGCTTTCATCGCTATAACAACCTTAGAACACATATGAGCTTGATATTAGTATATATGAAAGTTTTTTAATGTCATATAACACATATATGCATGATTGAGTCACTATAAATTTTTTGACTGCCTTAGAACATGATACGCATGATTGAATCACATATAAAGTTTTTTGACTGCCTTAAAACACATATGATCATTATTGAATCACTATGAAAGTTTTTTGACTGCCTTATAACACATATGAGCATGATATTAGCATATATGAAAGTTTTTTTACTACCTTGTAACATATATATGCATGATTGAATCAATATCAAAGTTGTTTGTCAACCTTAAAACACATATATGCATGATTGAATCAATATGAAAGTTTTTTGATAACCTTAGAACACATATATGCATAATTGAATTACTATAAAAATTTTCTTAGAACACATTTATGCATGATTGAATCACTATGAAATTGTTTTACTATCTTGAACACACATATGCATGATTGAATTACTATAAAAATTTCCTTAGAACACATTTATGCATGATTGAATCAATATGAAAGTTTTTTTACTGCTTTAGAACATATATGAGCATGATTGAATCACTATGAAAGTTTTTTTACAACATTAGAACACATATAAGCATGATTTCATCACTATGAAAGTTTTTTTACTACTTGTAACACATATATGCATGATTATGATACATAACACATTTATTTGACGGCCTTATAAACCATATATGCATGCGTGAATCACTGTGACATTATTTGACAACCTTAGAACACATATCTGCATGATTGAATCACTATATTTTTTTTTTCAGTCTTAGAACACATATCTGAATTTTGTTAATGTCCTTCAGTTTTATTGATAGTCTATCTGCCATTCAGCCATTTACTTTGTTGCATTAGATTAGGTGCATTGCATATAATTTATTTTATTATATTTTGTTTATAAATACTGACATTTTGGTTCTATTGTAGGATGCTGGAGATGATCAACGTAGAGGAGTTGATGGAGGCATGGAGGGAGGGACAGATCGAGAAAATAAGGAGGAGGATGCTCAGAATCTTGGCGAGAATTAGATTCATTTGTTTAATTTGTTTGACGTACTTGTAACTAATTATAACTTGGCAAGGATTGTATTTGGTTGTTAAAGTTTGCTTAACTTAGAACTTGTGTTCAATTTGTTTCACCTGTATATGTATTTTTTATGTGTACTTTATTTTTTATAAGCAGATTATATGAATTGTATAGCGAGAAATTTTTCTCAACTTTCAAAATAATAATAAAAAATTATTTTTTTTAAAATTTAGCAACGGATAAAGTCTGTCACCAATTTAAAGTAGTCGTTGGTTTGCAACAGAATTTAAGCCGTCGCTAATGTCCGTCGCCAAATTGGCGATGGACATTAGCGACAGATATATATCCCTCATTACAGCTTAGCGACGGATTAAATTTCATCGCATAACCAAATCAGTCTCTATTTAACGACGGATTAGTGATGGACATGATCCGACGCTAGTCTGTCGCTAAGTAGCGACAGATTGGCTACAGAAAAATTTTGTCGCAATTTAGTGATTAGGGTTATGCGACGAATGTTATCCGTCGCTAAACACGTTAGCGACAGATTTGGTGATGGATTGGCGACGGATAGCGTCCGTCGCTAATACACATTTTTCTTGTAGTGTTCAAACATTGGGACATACGACAACTCGATGTCAAAAATGCATTTCTTCATGAGACACTTCATGAAATCATTTACATGTCTCAACCACCAGGGTATGAGGATGAGATTCATCTGAAAAAGGTGTGTCATCTTAATAAGGCTCTATACGGTCTTCGACAAGCTTCTCGAGCCTAGTTTGACAAATTGAGCTCCTTCTTAATTTCCAACAATTTTTTTTTTCAGTATTGCAGATCTGTCTATGTTTTTTCAACATGAAGACTCAAATATTCTCATTTCAATAGTCTATGTTGATGATATTATTTTGACTGGTAATGATCCACAACTGCTTTGATCTTTTATTCTCTCTCTTCAGAAGCAGTTTGCCATGAAAAATCTTGGGCAGCTTCACTATTTTTTAGGCATCGAAGTATGTCAAAATCACATGGATCTCTTCTTAAGTAAAAAAAAAATGCTTGTGATAGCCTAAAAAAAGCTCAAATGCTTGACTGCAAACCAATGAGAACCCCGCTTCCTCGAAAGTTTTCTGTTGCAGAGGGAAACTCCACACCATTCCCTAATGTCACTCAATACTGCAACATTGTTGGGACCTCCAGTACCTTACTATCACACGCCCATAACTCGCCTTCAGTGTTAACTTCGTCAGTCAATTCATGCATCAACCAACAGAGGGTCATTTTCAGTTAGTAAAAAAAGATATTGTGATATATTAAAGGCACATTGGATCTTGGGATGTAAATCCACTCTAACAGTGATGTCGATACTTCTGAAGCCACCGATAAAGGCAACAACAGATTTACCGCAAATACACAAGAGGATCCAAGAAGGGAATCTGGTTCACCGTATATCTCTCAATGAGATTTATTTGGTTGTTACTATTTCTGGTTATATATTGTGTATATATATTCTTTGCATCAGATTGTTAAAATCAATGAGAAATTAACAACTGAGCATAAGTGCTCCTGTTCTTTCTATAGAACTGAACCACGTTATATTCTTTGTTGATTTGCAACCCCTTTCTTTACCCACAAGGATGATTTTGGCAACCAAACCTGGGCAAAATTTCCTAAAAGCCATGTAAAAAGAGGCCGTCGTGAACTGACCATCGGATGTTGGGCACCATAAGATAACATCCGGCTACTGTGTCAATGCCACTCCCTCCAAGTCTAACGTGAGGGTGGACCATTATCGCAATGTCTAAGCACCATATTCCATAAGTACGTGCACCCACGTCAATCACTTTATGACAAACCACACGATATAAATCGGGAAATGATTCTTTAAGTGGGTGGTCCCGAAGCAGGTTATATGTCCCCCCCCCCCTCCGAACAGGGCATCTGATGCTCAGGGGTCCCAAAAAGCACCATGTATTTAAGCCTGTGTGTCTCGTATCCCCATGTTTGTCAGCATTAATTAGCAATGGAGTTTG
Source organism: Nuphar pumila (assembly GCF_984573655.1). NCBI lineage: Eukaryota > Viridiplantae > Streptophyta > Magnoliopsida > Nymphaeales > Nymphaeaceae > Nuphar > Nuphar pumila. The sequence continues at coordinate 37,261,262 of NC_143254.1, forward strand.
ATGTAATTAGAAAGACTTAAGTAACCGCTCCTCCATTGGTGCAAAAAAAAATAACGATTCTACAAAAGGAGTGATTGTAAAGACTTAAGTGCCCCGAAGATGATTATTTAAGACTCAGTCTCTGCACTACAGAATTATCCGAGAAAGAAATCTCTTCTGGAGGAGGCCATGAACATCAACCCTCTCACTCTCTCTCTCCCTTCTCTTTCTGCTTCTGTGCACATCCAGCAGAAGATCCTACATTGCTCCATCAAGCACAGACTGACCTGCACATTGATTGTTGTGGAGCCTGATTCAGAGTTCTTACCCTTACAAGAGGAGGGTTTTGGGGGCTCTTCTCAGCGTGGGTAGCATCATTCAACTTGAAGAGTTGTGGAGCCTGATTCAGAGTTTTTACCCTTACAGAAGGGGGGTCTGAGGGCTCCTCCCAACGTGGGTAGCACCATTCAACTTGATGAGTTGTGGAGCTTGATTCAGAGTTTTTGCCCTTATAGGAGGAGGGTTTGGGGGCTCCTCCCAGCGTGGATAGCATCGTTCAACTTGATTCGTTGTGGAGTCGGGTTCAGAGTTTTTGCCCTTACAGGAGGGGAGTTTGGAGACTCCTCCAAGCGTGGGTAGCATCGTTCAACTTGATTCGTTGTGGAGCCTGATTTAGAGTTTTTGCCCTTACAGGAGGGGGGTCCGGGGGGTCCCCTCCTGCGCGGGTTCTTGTATAATTTTTTTTGTTTTCTTTTCCTCTTTTAACTATCGAAAAAGAACAATAAAGCGTTTTGTTTAATCATGGGGCTCATGTTTCCTTCGATTGTTTCTTGCTCGAGGTTTTCATAACACCCCTTCCCACGATTTTTCTATTTTTCTTTTTCTGTTTTTTTCCCACGATTTTTTCAATGACTCCCCTACAGTGATTTTTATTGTTGTCGGGTCTCCAACGAGCTTCACAACGATTTATAGTGTTGTCTGATCTTCCAACAGCGATTTGTAGTATTGTCGGGCTTTCCTACAGTGATTTATAGTGTTTTCGGGTCTCCAACGAGTCCCACAACGATTTATAGTGTTATCCAGCCTTCCAACAGCGATTTATAGTATTTTCAGGCTTTCCTACAACGATTTGTAGTATTTTCGGGTCTCCAACGAGCCTCATAATGATTTATAGTGTTAGTCGGCCTTTCAACAGCAATTTGTAGTGTCTTCCGCAAATCACTATAGCAATTTATAGTGTTTTTGGGTCTCCAACGAGCCCCACATCGATTTATAGTGTTGTTGGATCTCACTATAACGATTTGTAGTGTCTTCCGCAAATCACTATAGTGATTTGTAGTGTTATTCAGTAAGCAAATCGCTGTAAATCGCTACCCGAATTAGGACCAACTTGTCAGAGCCATATCTCCCTAACCGTAGATCATATTCCAAATCCGTAAAAAGTTGTGTCTTCGTTATTGAGTCTAGTTTATTCATGTAAATTTTCAAAAATTTATATTATAATTTTATTCCCCATTTTAACTAAAAACCAGACCCCTATTATTCTGGTTTTTTAATTAAAAAATTTGTCTAGGACCCGTGCCGGGGGGAGCCCCCGAACCCCCCTCTTGTAAGGGCAAAAACTCTAAATCAGGTTCCATAACGAATCAAGTTGAACGATGCTACCCACGCTAGGAGGAGCCCCCAAACCCCCCTCCTGTAAGGGCAAAAACTCTGAATCAAGCTCCACAACGAATCAAGTTGAACAATGCTACCCACGCTGGGAGGAGCCCCCAAACCCCCCTCCTATAAGGGCAAAAACTCTGAATCAGGCTCCACAACGAATCAAGTTGAACAATGCTACAGTCAGTGTGCAAGTCAGTTGGTGTTTGATGGAGCAATGTAGGATCGTCTGCTGGATGTGCACAGAAGTAGAAAGAGAAGAGAGAGAGAGTGAGAGGGTTGATGTTCATGGCCTTCTCTAGGGGAAACTCTTTGCCTCCCTTGATTTCTTCTCTAGAGAGAGAGAGAGGGTTTTACAGTGTTTTATGGAGAATGAAGAAGAAGAAGATGACGATGAAAAGTTCAAACAGACATTTTTATGGCTCAGGTTCGTTTCGCCGGATGACCATCGGATCGTCGACTCACCATTGGATCGTCGACTCACCATCGTTTCGTCGGATCACCATCGGATCGTCATCTAAGGTTCGTTTTGTTGTGTAGACTTTGAAGAGTCAACATCATCCTTGACTTTCTGGATGAAGGACATGTTTGTCCTTTTTTTGAACTGTTTGTTTTCCTTTTTTGAATGAAGGACATTTTTGTCATTTTCTCAAACCGTCGTTTTATGACAAGAATAGCAAGAAAGGGTACTTAAGTCTTTGCAACCGAACCAGACTCCAATGTTGAGTGATGTCAACATGCACGGGAATACGAGCCCCATATACTTATATACGTGGTGCTTTTTGGGACCCCCGAACACAGACATGGGATTCAGTGAATCATCGAGGGTGAACATACGCCACCCTCTCGAGTGCCCCCCATCATGAATACCAACCTTTTTATGAATTGTCTTTAAGCCTCTGTAATCGTCATCAACCCTTTCCAAATCTCGAAACCCCCTTGCCATCTATGGTTCTCAAACCAGCCCCAAGGCCAACCCAAAAGGTCATATTTTTCTGAAAAAAAACCATAGAGAATCTCTCTTCCTTCCTTCTTGCATACCATTTGGCAAGTAGTGCCATATTAAACCGGCGAATATCACAAATTCCCAATCCACCAAACTCGAGTGGTCTTGAGATATCAAGACCAGCCCATCAATGCTCTTGAGTGACTATCGTTGCTTCCATTCCAAATAAATGTTTGAAATACCTTAATTAACATGCTTTCCACCTTATGTGGTATCTTGAATATTTGGATAAAATGAAGGATCATGGTAGAGATATTAGATTTCACCACAAAAATTAATGTGCTCTACGCCCTCGACAATAGGTATGCCACACAAGATTGGATTCTCGCCCTCACTCGATCTTTAACCGTACCCTCTCGCATGAGTCCCCCAAGTGAAGCAGAAGGCCAAGATATGTCAAAGGTAAGGATCCTCTACTACAATTAAAAAAAATGTGACAAGGCTTATCTTGTAAAGAGCCTGAATCAATTAGGACCAAAACTTGGCTCGTGTCCCCATTCATTTTTAAGCCTGAGATCTCCCCCAAAACATCTTAGAATCACCCATAGAGCTAACATGTTTTCTTCAGTAACATCCACAAACACCAATAAATCATATGTAAAGAGTGAGTGTGTCAAAGAGACAAATTTGAATACTTTGCAACCCTGAAATATGCCTTCGCTTTTAGCTAAGTTAATCATCACTACTGACAAAACTTTCATGGATAATAGAAAAAGAAGAGGTGAAAGATGACCACCGTGTCTCAATCCTCTTTTTGGTTTAAAGGGTTAGCCCTTCTCAATATTAATAGAGACCACAATCCAGGTGGCCTGAAGGATTCCTTCCACCCAAGAGACCCATTTTTCGCCAAAACTCATACAAGTCAAGCACTTATATAAGAAATTTCAGTCAACCGAAACAAATGCTTTCTCAAGCTCAATCTTCAAAATAAAAGATGACTTACTTGATTGCTTGATTGAGTGAAGGGCCTCATTAACCATAATGCATGCTTCATGCAACCTTCCGCCTGGTATGAAAGTGCTTTGAGAGGGCGAGATTAGGAGCATGATATGATGGTTTAGTCTACTGGCAAGTATTTTAGAGATAATTTTAAAACATGAACTAACTAGGGTAATTGGTCAGAATCCACCAATATCTTTGGCATTAGCCTCTTTAGGTAAGAGTATGAGAGTCGACCTTCACATAATTGTTGGGATATTTGCATTAACATAAAATTCATTCATCCAAGTTAATAAGATCCCCCTTATTCTTTGAAAAACTTAATAGCAAAACCATCTAACGTGGGAGTTTTACCATTCGAGAGAGACCAAACAACGTTCTTCACTTCCTTAATGCTGAAAATAGCTTCCAAGCTAGTTCAACCAGCCACACCCAGTTTATTGAAAACCATGTTTGAGATATCATAAACCACCGAAACCGTACTTGTGAAGCATTCTTTGAAATGGTCAGATTCGTTGGGGAGCACTTGTGGTCCCTCCCAACTGTTGGCCACCAATATGCATTGCTAAGATCAATTTTTTTTGTCACCTAGTGGAAGCACACACGTGGAAATATTTTGTATTTGTCTCCTCAGCTTGAAGTCAATGGGCCTTAGCCCGTTGTCTCTGTCTTATATTCTCTCGCACCCTCCACTCGCCTATTTTGTGCACCAACTCTTCTTGAGCACCCTTCAATTAGGGGTGGCAATCGGGTCGGGTTGGCGAGTCATGTCGGCGGGTTGGCGGGTCAGCATACCTCAACACGAACCCGATCAGTTTATTAAATGGGTCGGCTGTGGCAAACACGAACCTGGCCCATTTATTAAATGGGTAACCCGACACGGTTAACCCGTTTAATAAACGGGTCGGGTCGGATAAACGGGTTGTCAGGTCGGGTTCATGTTAGCGGGCGGATCGGGGTCGGATAAACAGGTTGGCGGGTCGGGTTCGGGTAAACGAGTTGACCTGCCCGCCTAACCCATTTAATAAATTGGCCAGTTGAGTTGGCATACCCCTAACACGAAGCTGGCTCGTTTAATAAACAGGTTAGGTGGGTCTACCTGTTTAATTATGACACAAACTTGTTTAAGCCAAACCAGAACCCGCCTAAGAAGCAGATTTTGCCACCCCTACCTTCAATTCAAGTGCCTTTGAAATGTCGCACCCACGCTCATCTCTTATTTGAATAGATGTTAATTGGGCTTCTCATGCATCCAATTCTTTAAATTTAGTAGCATTCAACACTTTGTTTCATTCAATGAGCTTTTGAGGTATGAAGGAGAGTTTGGTGACCATGTGTTGTGCAGTCCATCTACCTGTTGTCGACATCGAGTTCAACGTCCATTCTTCAATTTTTTCTAAAATGCCAGGTACCCGCAACCACTAAAATTCCAAATGAAAGCTCATATACTTAAAGCAGCCTGGCTCCACCCAAGAAAGCCATACTGGTGCATGATCCAAGACAAAAATTAAATATGCATAAGCCAAGATATCATGAAGAGTCTGAAGCATATTTGAGGAGACAAGGAATTTATCCCGTTTATGCATGACCAATGGGATGGGATTATTAGACCAAGTAAACTTAGGCCCTTGGATATGTAGATCTGACAAGCAACCATAGTCCATGAAAGAGGAGAAATGATGCATATTTTGAATGTATCGTTGAAACTTATTTAAGTTCTTAGTTCTCAGAAGGGCATTAAGGTCACCCCACACACACCAATAATTCATCGTGTTAGGTAATATGTCCTGAATTATTGTCCCCAGTTATGCCTAGAACAACCTTTTACGATCACTCGTGCATGGGCCATCATAGACCGTCGTGAGTAGGAATGGTGGTGCGTGATCCTGAGAAAAACACAAAAATAGAAAATTCTCCTACCGACACCATTGACCCGGGCAAGTCTTCTCTTCAAGCAACTATGATCCCCCCCCCCCCCCCACACACACACACACACACACACCTGGCCCTTCCCCAGCCTATCCACATAATTGCAATTATGCCAAATTTCCTTCCAAAAGGTTTTATCAATAGCTTGTAATTTGGTTTCCTGAATGAAAATTATATCTGAGGCCTTTTGCTTGATTAAATTTGATAAAAAATGTTTCTCACGGCATAGGCCATGCATGTTTATAAGAATTTTCATTATAACACGTTGTACCCTTTGTGTGATAGTGTTGGGGTAACCCTTACTATGGTAAACCCCATCCTCGATCTCAACCCCCTACGCTTGTCCTTTAGTTCCCTCGCAAAGCACTTGCAACACTTCCCTTAAAGAGCATTCGTCATGGAATAAGGGGGTAGGGTTCACCGCCAGCTATACCTCTACTGCCCTTACCCCCATCTTCATGAGCCGTCAGACCCTCTTCCTCCACGACCACTCCGTCCTCCCCCAACCTGGCCAGACGTCCTCCCCCCATGGTTGTTTGTGAACAGTAGACCAGGTCAAGACATTGGATCGGGCCCAAGTCAATCCAGATGTCTTTAATGGGTATTGGTTTGAATCTAACCCATATTAAGTCTGAACCTATTATTGCCATTTAGCCTGGGCTCTGGATTCGGATCATCCTCTATCATTCTTTCAAATTGGCCCAAATTTTGATCCATATTAAAAGTAGAACAAGACAAAAGACGGTTGGGAGGGGATGCACTTACCTCGTTTTGAGGAGATAGAGAAGGAATACGACACACTTTGAATGTCATGCCACATGTCTGCCATGTGAGACTTTTCAGAAGAAGTCACCTTCTACCAGCATGATCCTGAAAGGGGAGGGTGTTGTGTGTTCTCCCCCGAAGATACATTGTTTGCTACAATGCATGTTCGGGGGTCCAAATGAGCACCAGGTATATAAGCACGTGGGGCTCGTATTCTCGTGTGTGTCGGTGGCACTTATCATCGAAGTCCGGTGTGGTTGCAAAGACTTAAGTACCCTTTCTTGCTATTCTCGTCATGAAACGGCGGTTCGAGAAAATGACAAAATGTCCTTCATTCAAAAAAAGGGAAATGATGGTTCAAGAAAAGGACAAAAATGTCCTCCATCTAGAAAGTCGAGGATGATGTTAACTCTTCAAAGTCCAAACAGCGAAATGAACCTGAAGCGTTCTCTCTTTTTTTTTTCATTTGAACTTTCTGTCATCATCTTCTTCTTCCTTCTCCGTGAAACACTGTAAAACCCTCTCTTTATCTCTAGAGAAGAAATTAAGGGAGGCAAAGAGCCGGTAATATGATAGCGATCGCCGTCCTCTTCCTGCTAGCAGTGACCGGAATGCTGCCCTCGTCCAGCGGGCAACTGACTGCGGCGGCCCCTCCGTCGCCTTTGAGGGACACCTATAACAGAATCTTCCTCCAATACACCTACAACAGAGTCTTTCAAAGTACAATTTGTCTACCTCTACGTCAACAATACTTTCGATCAAAGCTAAGCCTTCCAGGCCACCCTGACGCTGCTCAACATGAGCGTTCACACCCTCAAGTCTTGGCGTAGCGAAAAAAAAATGGCAAATCACTAAATCGAGTAGCAATTTATGAAAATTGCGTAGCAAAAAAAAATGGTGAATCGCTATGCAATTTTCGTAAATCGCTATATCGAGTAGAGATTTACAAAAATCACGCAGCAAAAAAAAATTGGCAAATTGCTAAATCGAGTAGCGATTTACGAAAATCGCATAGCGAAAAAAATGGAAAATCGCTAAATCGAGTAGCGATTTACGAAAATCACGTAGCGAAAAAAAAACTCATAAATCACTATGCAATGTTCATAAAGCGCTAAATCGCGTTGCAAAAAAAAAAGGCAAATCGCAACACAATTTTCGTAAATCGTGTAACAAAAAAAAATTATCCTTTTCTAGAATCATCATTTTATTACACCAATGGCGAGAAAGGGTGTTACGAAAAATGCGAGCAAAAAACAATCGAAGGAACAATAAACAAGAACGATCAAACAAAACACAACAACACATAGATTTAATTAGAAAAACCTTTCCTCAAATCCAAGAGAGAGTAAAAAAACATGGCCACCTAGAGGAAAAACTTTATTGCTCTTTTTCGAGAGTTACAAGAGAGAAAGAAAAAAAAAGAATTTATACAAGGCCCCCAAAAAAAATTCTACAAGGACGCACGCTGGGGGTGCCCCCGGACGCCCCTCTCCTGTAAGGGCAAAAACTCTGAATGAGGCTCCACAACTCATCAAATTGAACTATGCTACAGTCAGTGTGCAGGTCAATCAGTGCTTGATGGAACAGTGTAGGATTGTTTGTTGGATGTGCACAGAGGCAGAAAGAGAAGGGAGAGAAAGAGGGTTAATGTTTATGGCCAGGCTCTATGTACAACTCATCAAGTTGAACCATGCTACAATCAGTGTGCAGGTCAATCGGTGTTTGATGGAGCAGTGTAAGATCGTCTGCTGGATGTGCAAAGAGGCAGAAAGAGAAGGGAGAGAGAGGGGGTTAATGTTCATGGCCTTCTTTAGGTGGATTCCTTTCTCGGATAATCCTGCAGTGCATGGGTTGGGTCTTAAATAACCATCTTCGGAGTACTTAAGTCTTTGCAATCGCTCCTTTTCTAGAATCATCATTTTATGGCACCAATGGCGGAAAGGATACTTAAGTCTTTGCAACCGCACCGGACTCCACCGCTAACTGATGCTGACAAACATTGGGATACGAGCCACACGTGCTTACATACATGGCGTTCATTGGGACCCCAAACACGCACTGTAGCAAACAGTGAGCCTTGGGGGGGGGGACATATAACTTGCTTCGTCCTGAAAGAGGATCGCGTTAAATCCCTTCTTCGTAATTATTGCTATTTTTAAGGAAATTTGGCCAACTCCCATTAGCCCAATAAGGAAGGAAGCAGATGCTGAACATGAGCTTTTTGCTCATGCCAAAATCATGAACGTCTGTTTGCATTTTGGATGAATGCCACGTAGCATATAACTGTTCTGTTGACTTTTTAACTTTTCAAAATACAAAATCGGACGGCCACGAATGTTGGCATGTGCAAAAAAGTTCATGTTCAGCATGACCCGATCTGCTTCCAATAAGGAGGGTAACAAGCTCTTCCAGGAGGCAGTCTTCTTTTTCTGTAAGGCAACCATCTCACCTCTCATTGGCTAACATAGTTGACCTTTCCATTTCTCACGCAAACTCATGGCCTTCATCATTATCATTTCTATTGACCCGACTGGCCAGCTGCCATTGATTCTGGCCGGCGAGCAATTGTCCATCCAAAACTGGCATGAACGACACCCTATATAGCTTCTCTTCATCTTGGAGTTCATTATGATCCTTAGGGTTCGAGGTGAGTGCGAGGGTACATCTGAGCGAGCCAAAGAAGATGACCTTGTCGATGGCTCAGTTGATGGAGGTCTCTGCTGAATGGTCGACTTCTCAACTTCAACCCAGCGCCTGGTAAGCATCTGCACCCTTGCCTTCATAGCCTGGCAGACTCGACAATGGCTACGCCTTCTGAAGTTAACATATGCACAACACGTGCATGTCCAATCCGCCTGAGGTTTTCGGACAGGTTCACATCTCGCTGATTGCTCGATGCTGCGACGCCGCTCCATCTTCCTCGCGTGCTTCGATTCATAAATGGCCAATTCCTGCTTCAATGATTGCTTTCTCTTAGACACAACAAAAAGATGTGGGTGACATTGATCTTGCCTGAATCCAGGCCATAGGCATTCCTGGGACGACATACTATTGAATGTAACGCAGGCCTCGCACCACCAACATTGTTCTCTAGGTTGGAGATTATTAGAGATTTGCATCAAGTTTTACACCTCCTGGGCGAATCTTTTAGATTCAACAATGGGCATAGGATGGAATGTTACGTAGTCCTGACCCATCTTGACGATTGATTGAGCTTCCTTCCATGGGAGTGAGCCAACCTGCACAGATCTGATGATCGATGGGGCCCAATTTTCCTTGAATATTAAAGCATCCATATATACCGTTGAGAGTGTCGCTTAACTCGTTTAGTGCTACCTGATTGATGGACGTCGATTGGCACCAATGCAATCCCTCTCGTCTCGCTTCCACATCAGCCGCCAACTCTCTGTTGAATAACCAGAAAGACATTATCCTACCGCCAGCACCATTCCAGTTAATCTTTCTGGCAACGTTGCTCGCAACCTCCACCTCTATAGCAGCTTCCAACTGGGAAGTGTGCCACCTCACCCCTTCGAGCACTGCAAAAGATTTGATATGCTTTCCCGATCCAGTAGAGCTTCCATGAACGATTTCCTGAAGTTGCACCATGATCTGGCCATTCCTCATGGAAATAATCCAGTGATAGTTGGACTCTAGAGGTGTTGCATGCTGCCGGTAGGCTCCAGGTCGGCGATTGAGCTCTGATAGACTTACTGACGACGTTCCCTTGTCTGGTCAGATATGCTCTCTCCCGGATTATCTTTAGCCTCTGGTTCCCTTGCCTGTCTCGATAGTTTTTTCGTGAATCTAATGCCGGAATATATAGTGCAAGCCAACGAGATGTTTGTTTCAGGTCAATCTGACTCCAAACTTGTCTTAGTTAATGGAGTTAACGATCTTCATATAAATAAAAACTAGCTACGAGTTTTTTGTTATGATAAAGACATATCAAAAGAGGATGTAATGGCCTCTGTGATGGTGCTTAGTCCATCGGTTTCAGCATCTCAATCACTAAAAATGCTTGAATATATAAGGCTGGCCTATACGCTTAACACACACACTAGAAAATGGCTCTTCCTTACTAGCGGGTTATACATGTGTGCACACATACTCTCTCTTTGATGATCATTGGAGGTAACCAATATAAGAGAAGATGGTCACCAAGACGTCCGTTTTCTCCATGTAGTGTAGACATCCTAATTTTGACCGAGTCATTTGATGTCAAGAGTTAAATGCCAAAATTTAGTGCTTTTGGCTAATTTTGAAGTTGTTTTAAATTCAACTTTATTTTTGGCCTAAAAAATGGCATACTCAAGATTTTTATTCAAAAGATTGATTAAACTAGAGGATCTTAGCTTTTCAATGTGATAAAAATAAGCTGATTGGAGTCAAATGTTATGACCAAAACAAAGTGACTTGTTCAATAAAAATCATGTTTTTCAAGTAGAACTCACTTTCAGTGAATTTTTTACTACCAAAATGATTAAATTTGTTTTTCATTAACATAAATTAAATTAAATTTGATTATGTTAGCATTTCAATGCACCAAACAATGTCTCGATCTGACATCCGGATAAAAAGTTATAACCAAGATAAGTTAACATGTAGGGTCTGTTTTAGCTTGTTTCCTAATGACATTAGGGAATTTTGTTAGGATATTGCTAATGACAATTTGATTGTTGTTAGCAGTTTTTTTGATGTGTTGTTAGGAGATCCAAAAATGATAAATTGTCGTTAGCATAATATGTTTGGCTAAGCTAGGTCGACTAGGCTAGGTCATGCAAAAATTTTGGCGTAATAGGGTTAGAGCTAGGAGGGACAATACTAAATGCAAATAATGAAATAGGGGGTGACTTATTTATAGTTTTCCTAGTGGATATGAACATGTTTCCTACGCATCAGCGATTCGTCTCTTTAGATACATTCTAAATTGTGATAGACGTTTCTTAATGGAAAATTTTTGAACGAATGGTTGAGATTCGTCTAAGGCATGTCGCATAAGATAGGAGTTTCATCTTTTGTAAAGAGGTTTTCGGGCTTGGAATATTTCATTCCCAGTTTAGAAAGGGTTTGAAAAAGACAAGGGTGGAGATGCGCCTTTTGAAAATATCAGCAAGTGCTGACGACACATTGCTAATGAGTGAGAGGAGCACGTTAGGGCTTTCAAAACTTATAAATACTATAAATTAATAAAATATTAGTGAAAAGAAACCAAATCTCACTTAGGGCTTACGTAGCCCTTTCTACTTTGTTGACGAGCGTAGAGAGTACAAGTGGCACTTCAGCTAGACAGAGGCTCTAAAAAGAAAATGTTAAGATATGGTATTGGGATCCTAGACTATACTAGATAGGGTTGAACTAGGCTAGGTTAGATCAACTAGGCTAGGCCATGTAGAGATTTTGGCATAGTATGGCTAGAGCTAGGAGGGATGATACTAAATAAAAAATTTAGATACTAAAATAGGGGTAGCACCCAATTTATAGTTTTTCTACTGAATCTGAATATGTTTTTTGTATATCTAAGATTCGTCTCTCTGGATCCGGTCCAGATTGTAATGGATAACTCCTAATGGGCAGTTTTTGAACGAAGGGTTAAGATTTGTCCAAGGCATGTCGCCTAAGATAAGGGTTTGATTTTTTGTAAAGAGTTTTTGGGGCTTGAAATATTTCATTCCCGGTTTGAAAAGGGATTCAACAAGATAAGAGTGGATACATGCCTTTTAAAAATGCCAGTAAGTACTGATGATGCATCATGTGTCATCGACACTTTTGGGTAAAATTAAATAGGCTCGACAAGTTAACTTGTTTCAGCCATACCATCTTATCCAAATGTCCGTTTCAGATGATTTTTGATGCATTGAAAAGACATGATATCATTTAATTCATCTTTTAAGTACAACACCAAATTTGATAATTTTGGTAGTAAAAAATATGATGAAAGTGGACCCTGTCTGAAAACCAAGGTTTTTACTAAAGAAGTTACCTTGTTTGGTCATAAGTTTATACTTTGATGTCGTATTGACCTGTTTTTTTCTAACCTAGGCCTAAATCCTTTGTCTTACCTAGCCTTCCAAAGCTCGCGTCTAGCCGAAGTGTTGTCAAAGTCTCTATACGCTTGTCATTGTCATAGGAAAAGAGTACCTAAGCCCGATTTGATATTCGGTTTTTCTACACTTTTTATTGTATTTATTTAATTTATTTTATTATCATAGTATGAATTTTCTAACAAATATTGTATTTGTCAAGTTTTTTTGCTCTTTCTCGAGCGTTGGGGGCCCTCCGTACCACTAACCTCACATTTTTTATGATCCACGTATAAGGTACAACCACTAGTAAGCAAAAGCCGGTGTTGAGCTCTTAGTGCGTCTCATCTCGATGGAGGAAGAAAAGCATACAACTTGAAGAGTGAACCCCACATCTTTCTCTAGTCTCAAATTCAGATTGACAAGTTGTCTTTTTTTCTCTAGTGCCATCACAAAAAGCAATTAAAATAAGATTTTTTTTAGGATATACTTTTTAAAAGACTCTAATAAAGGTTCAAATCTTTTCAATCTTAGTTCTAGGAATCCAAATACAATGGTTTCTTTTTTTACTTCTACGTGTCTAAGTTGGTCGTTTATACCTGGCCCTAATCAAGGAATAGAGAAACCGAGTAAAAACAATTATTTCATACTCATGGGCTAGGTCAGGTCTAGGATCTAAACCCTATTAATTAGAAGATGGGATTTGTTCTTGGATTTTTAATTTTAACACCTAAGCAGATTTATACGCAAGCATTTTCTATATTGTACCTTGGTACCTTGAACAAGTACCCAAATCTATACCTGACCTTATTTGTTGTTTTTGTAGTAACTCGACAACAAAGAAAGAAACATTAGTAGGCAAACTGAACACACACACACGAGAGAGGATACTAGAAAATGGATCTTTATTCGTGTCTGCATGTGCGTCTGTAATAAAGCAATAGAAGACATGGGTCAAACGGGATAGCTGAATAGTAGGAATGCACACGGAACCGAGCCGGCTCGTAAATGAGCAGAGTTTAAACTGGTGTATGAAGCTCGAACGAGCTATCGAGCCAAGCTTGAACGACCTGTCGAGCTCGATAAAACTCGACAAGCTCGATTCCTTTTATACCCAATATATATATAATATCTTTGCAAATAAATTCAAGAATTCATTGTTACTTTTATTAGTAGGGTGTTAGTTTTTCTTCAAAACGTGTTGGGTTCTAACCCTATCGTTTGCGCCTTTTTTTGCTGAGAATTGTTTAGTATGTATATAATGTTTTCAGTCACAATAGTCCACAAATGTGTTTTGGCTTAATGGTCGGTCACTTGTTTAACTTTTAACAGGTTTGGGGGATCAAAACTCTCTTCTGCAATAATAATTTTTACAATATTTTGTAGAAGCTCAGCTCGTGTGCTTCCCTACTGGATGTTTAGGTCCCACTATCATAACAAAGGTTTCGAATTCCACTAAGGTTATCTCCCTAGCTTGCCTATCAAAAAACAAAGATGACACAATGTTTGCATTGCTTAGCAAATTGCATATTCCAAGTTCCAATCTAGCTACTACTATTATTCGTGTATTTTTCAAAGTTTTGGCCACTAAAATAGATTTCTAGACAACCACATTTTGGCTCTTTTTGTGTAATGGATTGAATGGGCCTGACCAATCTTATGTCAGAACTAGGCTGAGACTTAGACCACCCAATGCGCATGCCAGGCAAAATTCAAGATTATGTCAATTCTAGTTAGATATTGACAAATTAAGCATATATTATCCAGCAAATAACTTGCCTACTGTAATTATCAGAACTTAGAGAAAACCAACATATTTTATTTCAATCCAGACAAAACCTTAGCTTCGTTATTAAATAGATAAAACAACCAAATAATTAAAATACTAAGTAGATTAATAGAATACAGGAGATGGGTGAGATCCATATGGTTCTTGACAAACCAAGGTTCTTCAACCCCTTGGAATGATCCTCTTGATTCTTCTAATCTGTACTGGAATTGTCTTCTCTCTGTTATCAAGCCTTGATCTGTACCGTTTGAACGTTATATCTTGTGCAGCGGTTTTCGGCTGTGCAATCCCGCTTGTGCGTGTTCTCGCCAGATGCCCGACGTACCGGTCCATTCCTGTTAAAGTTGCAACCTATATGGGGAGCTCTGGGCCAGGTACAAGGATCCAAGAACAAAGGAGGAGAGGCACCATAGGTTGGTTCAGTAAGGCATGCATGTGCAAATACAAGAGCCAAGAAGAGAGTCCCCAAAGTCGTTAACAATGACTTGCTTTGGGCCATTCTGTAATGTTGGTTGCGTTGATCCATCAAGTTTTGAAGTCCTATTTATAGCCTTTGGAAACAGGAAAGCAATCTATTTTTATGCAATTAATGGAGCTAGATGATCATGAACAACTTTTTTCTTAAAAAGGGGCTGTTTTTTATTAGGCTTCAAAAGGGTATTTGTTGACCCTTTCCTAAATGGCAATTACCACTTAAACATGGGCCTCACGAATGATAATCCTTCCCTTGAGGCTCCAGTTGTTTGGGTTTCAGTTGGTAGTTTAATAGAATCGTGGGGTCTTGTTTGAATGCCGGTAGCTTCAATGAGGCAGTCAAAGCATAAATGCTAAATATAATGTTATATGTAGAGCTGATTTCCTCCTAACTACTCTCTCTCTCTCTCTCTCTCTCAAAATGGACCTGGCCAATTAATCAGCCTTCTCTTTCTTAATGAGTTTGCTTCAACACCAGCTTTACAATTGGCTTGACGCAATGACTTCACATTTCTCGTGTTTCAAGCTTGAATGCCTTAAGCCAACTCCACACTCTAATTACAACTAGGGGTGGGCAACGGGCCGGGCGGCCTGATGGAACAAGCCGACCCTGCCCGCCATGGGCCGGGTTTGGGCCAAGGTTTTAGGCCCGGGCCCATTAGGTACCGGGCCAAAACCCAGCTCGTTTATATGTGGGCTGGGCCTCGGCCGGTCCAGCCCGGTGGGCAATGGGCCTGAGTTATTTATTAAGTTTTTAATAATATAAAAAATCAAAATTTAACTATTGCATAGTAACTTGGTAGCTATTACTATTTACCTAATTAGTTAGGTTAATTTTATGAAAACTAGAAAGATGATTAATTGGGTGCATGAAAAGTTGGGAAATTGTTAATTATTACTATTTACAAATGGATTTGGGCTGGGTTAGACCGGATCCGACCTGCTTCACATTGGCCCATTGGGCTGATGGGCCAGGCCATTTGCTGCTCTTTAAACCCCAACTTGTTAAGAACCGAGCCATCTCCGGACCGGGCTGCACTTAAAGCCCAGCGAGCCAAGCTCTAAATGGACCCGAGCCGGCCCGATGTCCACCCCTAATTACAACGCGAGTTTTTGGGTTGTTGCTAGAGTTTGTTTTTCAACTGCTAAGCTGCTGGTAAATGAGCTGAACTTGGGCTACTCAGGCTTTGCTAGCTGGTTAATAGTCAGACACTCTTTCAGTTCAGCTCGCCTGGCTTAGCGTGCTGAGCAGAGCAGAGCTTGAGTTTACACCAGCCTGATTGAGCCAAGCTCAAACAAGCTCACTAAATTTTAGAAAAACAAAAAAATCACAGGTTCCTGATAGTTTTTGGTGAATCTAATGCCGGAATATATAGTGCAAGCTAAATAGATGTTTCAGGTCAATCTGACTCCAAATTTGTCTTAGTTAATGGAGTTAACGATGTTCATATAAATAAACAACCAGCTACGAGCTTTTGGTCAAGATAAAGGCAGATATCAAAAGAAGACGTGTGGTGTTTAGTCCATCGGTTTTAGCATCTCGATAACTAAAAATGCTTGAATATATAAGGCTGGACTATACGCTTGAACGTGCACACACACATACACTAGAAAATGGCCCAACCTTACTAATGTGTGTGCACACATACTCTCTTTGTAACTCTATGATGATCGTTGTAGGTGACCAATAGAGAAGATGCTCACCAAGATGAAGGTCATCTGCATCCATGTAGTTTAGACACCCCAATGACCGAGTCATTTCATGTCAGGGGTCAAATGCCAAAATCTAGTGTTTTCAGATAATTTTAAAGTTATTATAAATTCAACTTTATTTTTAGCCTCAAAAACAGCATCCTGAATATTTTAATCTAAAATATTGATTAAACTAGAGGATCTTAGATTTCCAAGGTAACAAAAATCATGTCAATCCAACATTGAAGTCAAAAGTTATGACTAAACAAGGTGACTTATTCAATAAAATCTTGTTTTTCAGGTAGAGGTCACTTTGAGTGAATTTTTGACCACCAAAATGGTTATTTTTTTTAATATAAATTAAATTTAAAGATGTTAGTTTAACAACTCACTCAAAATGCTTTGATCTAACATCGGAATAGAAAGTTATGGCCAAAATAAGTTAACCTATCAAGCTTGTTTTAGCTTGTTTCCTAACGACATTAGGGATTGTCATTAGAAAACTGCTAACAACAATTGGATTATCATTAGCAGATTTTTTATTGTTGATAGTAGCTCTTTTGATGCATCGTTAGGAGGTCCAAAGATGATGAATTATCATTAACAAATCTCATTATGTCGTTAGCATTTTGGAGTAACGTTAGCACTTCTGTAGTGTCGTTAGCGTTAGCAATTCATTTGGTCCAAAACGCACGTCATTTGAAGATAAACCTTTTAGAATCATATTCTTGTCTCACAAACTCGTGAGATGGAATTTAATGAACCTACTATCATTTCAAAAAACCTGAAAAACTTTCTAACTTATCTCTTTCCTGGATCCTCGGCTAGGAAACCCCTGGCCAATAAAAAAGACCCCCTAGATCCTAGATATGCAGGAGTTGTATCGAAATCCACTAAAAAATCTATAAATAAGGGTCAATTTCCCTAACACCTTAGCCTAGCCTAAGACCCAGATCCCTTGTCTCATAGAGTCTCACAGAGCTCGTGCCTAGCCAAAGTCTTGTCGTAGTCTCTATGCACTCGTCATCATCATAGGAAAGAAATACCTAATCCTTAGTTGAGATTCATTTTTTCTGCACTTTTTTTTCTATTTATTTTATTGTAAAAGTATAAATTTTTTAATGAATATTATATTTATCATGTTTATGCTTTTTTTAAGCATCGGTGGTCCACCGCACCATCAACCTCATCTTTTTTACCACGTACAAGGTACAAACACTCGCAAGTTGAAGCTTGTGTTGAAGATTTTGAGCTCTTGGTGCAACTCATCCCTGCTTGACGAAGGATAAAAAGTGCTCAACTTCAAGAGTAGACCCCACATATTTCTCTCTAGTCTCAAATTTGGATCTAGTTTTTAAATCCAAAATTGTGTTTTCAAGATAAGACCCTCTTTTTGGATTTCAAAGTTTGGGGATCCATAGAATTGTGATCACGATGGGACTGCTTGTCTAGACTTTGAAATCAACATCTTCAGAATTTTAAGTGCCATGAGGTTAGTATATTTTATATTATTTATGGATATTAGATCCATCCTAGATCCAAAATCCAAGTCTATTTTATTTTTTGTCTGAGCCTCATCTATTAACAAGGTCATATCTCCCTATTCGAAAGTCAAATTGTCATGTTTTAGGACTCGTTGAAAAATAAACTACCAGCTCTACATTTCTCATTTTTTTATAGATTCATATTCTAATTCTAAGGCCTTTGAAAATGTGTGAAAATCGCAAAAACAAATAGTTTTCTGATTATTTTCTACAAACCTATTCATGTTTCTTGAACCATATCTCAACACTCTGGTATAAAAAAACTAGCATTTTTATTATTGTTGGGAAGCTAAAACATGGTTCTAAAAGTGCTCTATTTTGAGTCAGAACTGAAAACTCAACTAGTGTCCTTATTTTCGTGTTACAAAACTGAGACAAAAAATTGGCCTACTGACTATAGCAGCTAGACAACCTGTCTTCTACAGCTCATATCTCTCTAACCACTCATCATATTCAAGTGATCTTAGTGGCATTGAAAATCTGACTTCTCAATATATTTTTATTATTTTTACTATTTTTTTATTTTTGGTGATGCTAACCAAAAAGTAGCTAGAACAGTTAGAACAAGTGCTCTGGTGATTGTTTTTCTCTTATCTTGGGTGTGTTGTCCGATTGTATATCAATGCCCACTAATCGCTTTCTGAAGAATAAGTTATTGTTTGAAAGATATTTAAGTCTAATTTCTCTGTTCTTTTTAGAGTTTTCCTGAATTTGCCATTCTCTAACTCCAAAATCAATGTCCAAATTTTGATATGGATATTGGATTTCAAAAAACCTCAGTAATTCTCTAATTTTTTATATCAGACTCGACTTTTAGGTACCAGAATCCTATGATTTCATCACCCTAAGTTTTGTTCTGATAAAAGAAAGCATACAATGGTATGAATCACCACAGTTTGCTTGTTGTGAATTGATGCAAAATATCATGCTTCTTGCAAAATATCAAAATCCTTGGAATAGTATTCACCACCCCTATCCGATCTCAAAACTTTTATAAAATACCCACTTTGTTTTTCAACCAAGGCTTTGAATTGCTTGAAATTTTTAAAAACCTTCTACATATCCTTTATAAAATAAACTCGAATTTTTTTACTAAAGTCATCAATGAAGGTGAAGAAATATTAAGATATTATATTAAGTGGATCGCATGCATCCATGTGAACTATCTCAAGGGGCCTCTTTTCTCTTTTTAAAATACTATGTGAAAACCTCTCACAATGATGCTTTTCAAGGATAGCCCTCACAAAATTGACTAGGATGGTAAATTGGAGGCAACCCTTTCACCATTCTTAATTTATGCAACAATTTCAAAGTAACAAAATTGAAGTGCCCATATCTCAAGTGCTACAACCAAGGTTTCTCATTCACACAAGTACTCAAGTGTATTAGTATATCTTTATGTACATCAAGCAAGAACATTTGGTTCTTTGACATGCCAACTTTATCAATCAAGTTATCATTTTAATCTTTAATAGTGGAGGTTAAATCCTTTAGTTGAATATTATACTATTTTTTTAAAAAGTTGGCCTAAACTTAAAACATTGTTCTTCATGTTTGAAATATAATAAACATTGAAGATGAAATCATACTTACCATTCTTCAACCGAACTAAAATATTACATTTTTCTTTCATCAAAAGTTGATAAGCATTACCAATTGTTACCTTGTCATTAACTGATTTATCAAGCTCCACAAGTATGCACATGTGATTGCTAGCCCTACTAACAAGATGCAAATAATTGCATTCATCAAAGTCTCCTTATTTGCAAGCCAACAAGAGACTTGAAGCCACATCATTAACTTTCTTTTCTACAAGATTTGTTTGTTCTTCATTCTCATTAGAGTCCTTAAATGTGCATTTGATACTTATATGACCATACTTCTTATGGTTGAATCATTGAATATTAGAATGATCATACTTTTACCTCTTAAAAGTTTATTATTGGTGTTGTCAAATTCATGCTCGCCTCCATATGTTTGA
This sequence comes from Nuphar pumila, assembly GCF_984573655.1. Lineage (NCBI taxonomy): Eukaryota > Viridiplantae > Streptophyta > Magnoliopsida > Nymphaeales > Nymphaeaceae > Nuphar > Nuphar pumila. The sequence continues at coordinate 37,281,045 of NC_143254.1, forward strand.
CCATGACTTCTTTCTTTAGGTCCACCTATTGCTTCTCTAAGTCTATGAGTTGATATATAGTCATAGTTTTTAGATATTTGGACTCTTTTGTAGTCATAACAATGAAATTAATTTTGCATCCAAAAATCATAGAATCTTTTTCATAAATCGGACATAACTCAAATTCTGACAATTTCTTTTCAATTGGTTAGAAACTACCATAACTCTTGAAAATAGTTTGATATTGACTCACCTTCCTTCATTCGAAGTGCTTTGAACTCGGTTATCCAAGTTTGAAACAGAGTTTTTTTTTTTTTTTGCAGCTCCATTGTAGTAATTTTGGAGAATCTCTCATGCTTACTTTGAATTGGTTGATGGTGAAATCATCTTAAAAGTATATTTATATATACCTTAGTAGATGAGTAATAAAGTCTTCTTGTCTCTTTTTCTATTCTTCTTGAGAGCTTCCTTACCATTTTTTGATACGGTAATCTTTGCTTAAGCATTTGTTGGTTCAGTATACCTATCATTAATCACCTCTCAACACTCTTGAGAGTTCAACAAAGCCTTTATTTGGATGTACCAATTCTTGTAGTTGTTTTTGGACAAATGAGGGACTTGAGTTTGAAGCATGTTGAATGTCATTATGGCTCTTATATCACTTTGAAAGAAAAAAATATTAGAAGAGGTTCTTAATCTCACACAAGAAATGCTCAAGAGAGAAACATTCAAAAACATCAATCTATTAGATAATATTTTTCACTTATATTCAAAATACATAACTCATAAGTATATATAGAGTTGGAAGCCCTTTCTACACATCTCTCCTGTAGGTAACAACTTTTGGCCTTTTTTTCACGAGCCCATCTCTAAATATGAATTTCCATCTTAATGATTACTAATAACATGCACCACTATAATAACGGCTCTTATGCATAAATGACTACTTGTATGTCTTAACTTACATAACTCATAAAACTTTCTTCTTGATTCTTCACATGTCATCTCAATGGCTTTACACTCAACACATGTCTAACTGCATTGCTTACTACATTCATTACATGACTTTGAGAGTTACCCAATATGTGCATAGATAACCTATATAATAAACTCACATTAACATTTTTTTATGCCCATATTGTTCATATTACATTATGTAAATATCAATTTTGCCCATATATACACCATATATTGGCAAACTATCCATAACTCCTAATTACATGACAAATTCAACACTTGACTTTGGCTCACAACCAAAAAATGAGTTTACACTTTCAAAAAATGCCAAAAAATAGCATCCAACAAGGATCTCTTTTCACCTTAGTATATTGTTAGAAAGCTAAGATAGCATTCAAAATGCTCATTTTTTAACAAGAACTATGTTTTTCCTTTTTTTATTTTCATGCCTATTAATTATAATTCTCGCATTCCTCTTGTTACAATGGACATGGTCAAGTGTTGTTTGGGGTACTGAGCATCGGGTCGAGTATCCAGGTATTGGTTATCCGACCAGGGGTGTCAATGAGTCAAGTTTGACCCAGATCTGACCCATAGCAAACTCTATAGGGATAGAGTTTTATAATAAAAAGATCTGATTGGAATCTAGGTCAAACCTGAAGGGCCTGATTAGTATATGGAGAAGGGTATCATTTGTGAAATATCATACCAAACCTGGGTCTGACCCCAGTTTGAATTAAGATCCATGATCTTTCAATATAAAAAAGTTCAACGGAATTGGACTGGGTCTGGTTCGTGCAATCCTTGTAGGACATGGTACAGTACCATCACTCCAAAATCAGTTCTGAGTTTAGACCTACGTTAGTCTGAACCAGATCCGACCGGTTGGCACCCTTATATCCGATCCAGATAGTCAGGTCTGGGCAGCCTCTGCAACCTGGAGCTTGTTAAGAGACAGACCCGGCCTGGCCAGACTAATAACTTGCCAGGTTCAGGTATGGGGAAAAAGGGCAGTCAATGAAGTCCAATCCACCCAGCCCAATATAGTTAGGTTCAAAATGGCCCAGCCCGGCCCAGTAAAAAACTGGTTCGGTAGAACCCGATCTCAACCTGGTCCTAACAGACTTTGTGTCAGGGATGCCTTCAAGACTGTCAGTCACTAGTGAGAACCGTCCCGATGTCCACCCGTATTTATAGCAAACCCCACATCAACATCCATCCAATAAAAAAGGGACGTAGATACAGTTTGAGCATAAGTAAAGTACACCCAAGTAAGGATGGTAGAACTAACTGAACACAAGTTAGTCTGGCTCAGCTCATTTACAGCCATGTATGGCTCGTGCTTGCCTCATCTGGCACATGCCAGCAAAACAGTCATTGAGCTCCTACGAGCCTGAGTTGGCTTGTTTAAATTTGCAACAAAAAAGAAGAAAAACAACATTTTTATTTAAAGAGTCCACAATGTAATAGAACTTCAAAGCATTCACTGACGTGCAAACCCATCCAACCAGTTGAGCTACCATATTATTTTGCATACTTATCATGCATACTCGGATTAAGTATGTTTGCTTAGGAGGTCAGCAAATGTTTGCCGACCAAAATATGTTTGCTGGTATAAATCAAGATTTTCATAATTTTTTTTCTTTTTGCAAATCTAACTCTTACGATGCATTCGGCATGGTCCATTTGGTTGAAATCTGCTGTTGGATCATCGTAATCGGATCAAGAAATACAATTTTTATGTTTCAATATTTATGAAAATTCTAAGCCATTGATTTTCAATCATTAAAAGAACCCTTTTATACATCATAATTGGATGACCCAAGAGTTTGTTTTTATAAAACCAAGCGTCTAGACCACATCCTTAAAATTTTACAAAAAAAAATAAAAAAAACCTACTTGTTGGATGGGTTTGAGTCTTTTGACCAAATCTGATCTCATAGATGCTTTGGAGGGCAGAAAACAACAGATGTGTTCAGTGTGTTTAGTGTGGTTGTTTGAGACTTTTGACCAAATCTGATCTCACAGATGGACCTTGGATCATAGTTTTTTTATGTAAAAATATATTTTTTTGAGGTTTGAACTTTAGGCAAATTATAGGCCATTGATTTTTCAACCCTCGTAAAATCTAACATATCTATCAAAAAAACATGATCCAAAGGTCATTTTCTACTAAACTTTATAGGTAGATCACATATGGCGAGTCGGTGTGCAAAAAAAAATGAAAATAATGAAAATAATACATTTTTTCACTAGGGGTTCCTTACCCCACGAGGGTAGCAGTATCTTTCTATGATGTGCAAAAAAAGGAAAATAATACATGTTTTCACTACCTTACCCACGAGGGTGTTCCCATAGTACCTAGTAGTCTCACCTAATAGAAGCTTTAGATTGTCAAATTTCTTAAACTTTTTTAGTTGATCAAACTAGATATGATTTATAAGCATTATTTAGTAGAAAACAAAATTTGGATTACTAGATTATAGCATATATGTATGCTTTTTAAGACCTTTAAAAATCAACAGTTCACAATATATCAAAATTTCATGACTTAAAAAAATCCTACTTTTATGTACAAAAAACATGATCCAAAGCACGGTTCCTATCAAATAAACTATGTTGAGTACATCCAAAAGGTTAATTGAGAAGATACAACCTACAACCATGATTTCTAGTATGTGAGAGTAGGTACTCCCGAAGCACCATAGCACTATTCATATATACATGATGAATGTTAACTTGAGCGTAAACCAAGATTTTCATATACTGTACTGATGTCGACTCTGAACTCTATGCTTACTTTTACATGAACCAGTTCTTTATGACGTATAAGAATGATCTTTTAATGCTTGAAAATCAACTACTCAGAATTTTTATAAAATTGAAACATCTAAAAATCATATTTTTTGGTCAAAAACATAATCCAAGAGTTGATTTCTACAAATGGACCATCTCGAATACATATGCAATGTCCGATTTCAAATAAAGTATTAAAAATGCCTAATTCACACTCTACTTCATATATTTCCAATTAACACATGATCACCTGCACCCACCCAGTAGAAAATCAGGCTTTATAGATGTGTTCAACATATTTTATTTGATAGAAATCATGTCTTGGATCATGTTTTTTTAACATAAGTTTTTTTTAAATAATAAAACTTTGACATATTGTGGGTCCTTGATTCTTTAAGGTCTTAAAAAACCTATACAAACATCGCAATCACATGATCCACAACTTGTTTTATACTTGAAAATGCAGGCATATTATATCTGTAAAGTTAGATAAGCAAAGAAACCCAGTAAATTTAAAAAATCAAGGCTAGGTGAGAGCAGGTGTCAGTGGTAGCTGCCTACCAGTTTTCTAGCCCACCACCAGTCTAGAGAATGGGTATTTTTAGATTGTTTTTGGCATATCTAACCCTGCAGATGTGTTCTGGCAAACACTTGGATCATGTTTTTTTATAAAAAAACATGATTTTTTAAGCCTTAAATATTTTTTAAAAAAAAAGCTTAAAATATTAATTTTTAAACCTTATAAAAACCTATCTATGTGTTGGAATCTAACAATCATTTATATAAAATCAAACATGCAGGTAGAATACATCTTATGGTCAACCTTCAAAAAGTTAAGCTAGAAAAATGATATGCAACTACCTCTCTCTCTCTCTCTCTCTCTCTCTCTCTCTCTCTCTCTCTCTCTCTCTCTCTCTCTATATATATATATATATATATATATATATGCAGACATGGTGTATATTTGATTTGTGTTGAACTTGATCAGCGATCATCTCAACCATGTTTCGGTCCATGTTCATTTGGATACTCCATATTATGTCGTGGATCTGTTCAGCATGGCTGAGGGTTTGGAAAAAACAGAATAACAGGATTTTTCATCGTCTTATCCCCCCATCCACAAAGGTCTTGTATGCGATAAGCACTGATGTCATGTTGACCATCAAGGTGGCATAGCTGGTTACAGGCCAGCAGTGGATCAATACTCATAGTCGCTATCCTTTGTTTAGACGGAATGTGGAACCCGATTCCCACATATTTTCTTGCTGCTCTTGTATAAGGATATCTCATACATAGAATCACTAGAGTACGAGAACTGAAAATATGAAAACTAATGTGTGAACTGCTATTTTCATAGATTTTTTAATTCTTTTCTCTTGAATTTAACCCTACAAATGTGATATAGGTGCTTGGCTTTATAAGAACTGGATCATCCTATTTTGATGCATAAACATGATTGTTTAAGGTTTTAAAATCAATGACTCATAATCTTCATAAATATTCAAGCATTCAAAAATCACATTTTTTCATCAAAAGTATAATTCCTAGCAAATTCACCATGCCAAGTACATCCAAATGGTTGAATTTGCCAAAAAAAAGTGTTGGAAATATCCATATTTCTAGTTCTCATATTTTAGTTAGTTCTCCTTATACGTAAATCATCTATGATTCTACAACTGTTTACCACGGTTTAATAAATTCTTCTCTTTTTTTAACGAAATTTTTACGCTGTCAGGACATAAGTACAGCAGGCAGCACAAGCCCCTCTGGAAACTGTTTCTCCGCGTAAATATATAAAAAAATGGAAGCCCCGTGTGTCCGGAAATGATCAACATGGGTCACATGAACCCCAAGTAATAGCTTAATAGTACATGAACGTTGAGCCCATGTAATAATCATGACCCATTGCCTCATAAAATACACTTTCCTTAATCTTGGAAGTGAGGATGGTAGTGGACCGGGGGACAACGGCCCCCCGCCCTGTTTGGACCGGGGATGAAGGGCATGAAACGGGGACGAAGGTTAAAATCTATCTCCGTGCAGGGATGGAGGCGGGGATGGACTTACTCTTTTCCCCGCCCCGCCCCGCCTTGTCCCAATCCCCACCTAACATTCCCAATCCTTCAAGGGATGACTGTAGACTAAGGAAAAACGGGCCCCGCCCCACCTGGACCCCGTTTGGACCAGGGATGGAGGTTAGGATTTTGAAACAGGGAAGGGGCGAAGACCTTGTCCCCCACCATCTCTACTTGGAAGCAGAGGCCATGGCTTTATAGCGGACGTAGCGCTCGCAGCCCCCTCCACTCACACACCTCACCCTTGTTTGACTAACAAATAATTCTTTATATTAAATCAACTTTCTTCTATTAGTCGAGGCTTTGAAGTAAACGCCAATGCTATTTTACGAAAAGGCTGCCACCCAACTTTTGACCTTTTCTTAGTTATTAAATTAAGAACAGGCAGTACATTCAAAATTCCAATACTATACTTAAGCTATAGTAAGTTGACCACTTTACCTTTCTTAGCTCTATAATTTTTGCATGATTTATTATTTGAATAAACTGCATCTGACATCGAAAACCTGATCGCGCTGACCTGTTTAAAGAAACATATGCACGTTTGAAAGAGAGAAAAACTTTCATAGGAAAAGAAAGTTTTGCCTACCAGAGTTTTTGATATGAGTTCTCCAAAAGAAAGTTTTTTGCTTGTTTATTTAGTACGAGAAAAATGAGCGAGCTGGAAACGAAAGAAAAAAAAAATTGCTTGTTTGATTGTGTATGAAAAATTTTTCTCATGCTACACAGAAAGCTGGTTATTTGACAATTGGAGCTCGGTAACAACAACTGAACAAAACAGTTGGTCAACCTGAACTTCACATCTTAACAAAAAATTCTCCTTCACTGATTCAGGATACATCTATCATAATTCAAAAAATAAAAATTATCATAATTCAAAAAACAAGAATCATCTATCCCAATTCGCCATTGTATTCCTGTAGTTATTTTTCATTCAAGCCATACAATTGCTAATACTTACTTATTTTCCATCAACATTAACTACAAGAGTTTATAATCAGCTTAAAGTATAAATTAAGATTTTAATATGGTTTTTGTGAATCTTCCATCAAGAATTAGTATGCAAAACATACTATCTAAACAAGAGTGATTAAATTCATCAATTCAAGCAATTGAGACCAAAAAAAACAAACAAGAAACTGAAACAGGGCCTTTCAACTAATAATGTTCATGACATTCTTCCAGAATTAACACCAAAGAAACAAATCTCAAATAATAGCAGAGCACAAATACCCATTTAAGCAGCTCTAGAGAAAAAAGAGAAAAAAATCCAATAAAAAAATAGGATACAATTGGGGTTGTCGCTAAACGCATGCATATTTCATCAACAAACCGCACCAAAAACAATAAATTCAAACGATAATCCAAGACAAGAAGAGCAAACAAAATCAGGGCTTTCAGATCCATGAGCAAGCACCCGAAAATAAACGATTTGGGGGATCAAAGAGAGGGTACCTCCTCAGGTGGATAGGGATGAATTTTGGATGGGGAGCAAGGAAGCACCGTGCTCGAGTCCCAACGGAGATCAAGGAGGGAGACGAGACGATGATGGTGGTGGTGCGGGGGGCAGCAGGAAGTGGGTGGAAGACAATGACAGTGGCAGTGATGAAGACGATAGTATGACTGTGTGAGAGAGGGGGGATAGAAAAGACTGATAAAAAAACACTCCTCTACTCTACCCCGCCTCCCCTCCCCTCCCCTCCCCTCCCCTCCCCTCCACAAGAAGTGTTTCCTATCAAAATATGTAGCTTTTTAAAATGTTTCTCATAGAAATATTCTCTTGTTAGAAAAGGTCAAAAAAATCGTGCGATTTTTTCTACTTCGGTTCACTTCTCCTACATGACTCCTGCTTCCAAACGCCCTTAGAGTTGTAAGTAATAGGATTAGTAGCCACAAACGCTAAGATCTTCTCTCTAAACGTATTGTTTGCAAACCCAATACTTCAATAATTTGTTCTACATTATATTAAATTATATCATACAAAATATTTTTAAAATATATTTGTTACCACTTAACGAGTTTGATATGAACACCTATTGTTCATGTTCGTCTTGTCGAGCCTATTTTACAAGTTTGAACTGCATTTTATGGATAGCTCGACTTGTTTTGGAGGCACTACTTTTTGCTTTATCCGTGACTCTCGAGACTAAAAAAATGTTCAAAGAACTTGTAAAGCCGATATTGAAAGCAACACAGGGTGTTTACAAAAACATGCCTCACTTTTGGCTTATTTACAAACACATAGCTAACCTTTGAGATGTTGAGATATTACAAACAGATGCCTAACTTTTGAGAACTGTTTTGGTAATTAGGCGTGAGTTAGGCATGTGTTGATAAATAATTCAAAAAAGTTTAAAAATAAGCTAAAAGTTTAAGCCCTAACATCTGATATTAACGATTATAACAGCAATGACTACGTATCGCAAACTGCATCCAATAATAGGTGGAGCAGCCTAATATGACAGAAAGTAGTTCAATGAGAATTTGGTGTCAGTCTTTATCTATGCCACACAATTAGAAGACCAGGGGCAAACCCTTCTCATGGGATACCACGTGATCAACTTTTACAACCTTACTATCAAAGACATCACAAAGGTTACAATTTTAGGTTTTGCATCCTCATGTGAAATAATTACAACACCCATTCTAGATTGCTTATAGCCGTGTACACACAAAACAGTGAGCTGCAGAACTGCTTAAATTAATTTGATACAAGTATCAGTCACAGAAATGAGGTGTTTAATAGCTGGTGAGCCACTCACATGGAATGTTCAGCAAACTATAACATGGTGGGTACTTCAGTAATTTGAAGAGAGATAGGAGACGGGACGCTCACTCCCAGAAAGCGTGAATGGTGATCCTCTTTCACCTTTGTCTCCCCAAATTCACTTGTACGTGACACCTCAACATTTATACAGTCCCAAGCAAAAGGAGAGAGAGAAAAGGCCATGGCTTCGCCCAAGCACAGGGGGAGGCCGTATGGAGTAATGCTGCTGCTAGCTTTTGCAGCAGCGGTGGCGGGAGTGATGGTGGTTCACAAGCTCAGGGAAAGACGAGTCTACAACATCCTCCTCAGGGAGAAGGACAGAGAGATCATAGCTCTTAACCTAAGATACCAGGTAACTCTCTCTCTCTCTCTCTCTCTCTCTCTCTCTCTCTCTCTCTCTCTCTCTCTCTCCATGGGTGTTTATGAAACAGTTACACCATCAACGGTAAAAGAGAAAAAGATCACATCTTTGTTCATTTTGTTTGAGTATTTTTTGCATGTAAACAATCCCTTTGGTCCTACAATTTCTCGTGAGACCTCTTTTCTTTCTCGTGCTCCAGAAATGTGATTACAAGTTTGCTGATTTACACGTTCTGTGAAATATTGACATGAAGAACCCACATTGTTTCTGAATTTCTTTTTAGGCTCTGTTCGGGAGCCTCGCTATTGAGATGGATTGCCAAAATATGGTTTTGCCCAAAACGTGGTGCTGAGGATGGAGTTGCCAAAAACATCTTCCTGTAATGTTGAAATATGGTGTTGGGGCTGCCAACTCCATCCCCAATGAGTGTTTTGGCAACACCACTGCTCCCAAACAGCAGAGAGATGAGAACATGAGAGCACTTGGGGAAACCACAACACACCTCCGATATAAGGCTCCCAAACAGGGCCTTAGATTCATCTGTTTACTGCAGAGGGAAAAAAAGTCTAAATAAGAAAGCTTTTCCGGTTTTCAGATTCATTGGCTATTTTTTTCTCATCTACTAGAGGTCAAAAACTAATATTTGTCATCAAGGTCAAGGAGAAAAATAAGAGTTCATAAGGCAGGCTTTTTTATATTTCTGATTATTGGTCTACTTTTTCATCTAATTAAGTCAAAAATTAATATTTGTCGTTATAATTTACGGAATGTCATGACTTGATATTCCTTTGCTTATGAGGTTGGTTGTTCTATCTTTCTGCTATACCCATTTGTTTATTTATTGAAATGAAAATCAGCTTGCATCAAGACTCCTTGTCTATGAGATCGGTTCATCTTTTGATTTCTGACAGGGAGAAAAAGGTTTCTCCAAAGAGCTGAAAAGAAAGATGGAGGACATGAAAGCCAAAATTGAATTCCTTAAGAACCAAAAGATGGAGTTGAACGGCAAGCTCTTGGAAATGCAATCACTGACAACTTCCCTTCAAGAAAAGCACAGAGCCCTGGGTGCAACCCTGGAGGAGAAGCAGAACCAGGTAGAAAACTTCAAAGTGAAAAAGAGCCTCTCAAGAAAAATGTATGTGCAGCTCATAGCTCTGAAAGAAGCTCTGAAACAGAAGGAAGATGAGATCCATGAACTCAAGCGCCGGCATGAAAACCTGCATCCAGTGCAGTCTGGTGGTTCTGACAATACTTTGAGTTCTCCGGCTAATGGCACCAGCATATCAGACAGAGATAATAGTACAGTCAGAGAACAAGAGACTGTTTCAAACGAACAGCAGGCTGCGCAACATCAAAATCCTAGAGATGGGGAGCAACCAGCCAATGTGGAAGTTGTGAACAAAGAAGGCAATGACACTCTTCCGAACAGAAATGCAGATAAGCAGAAAGAAGATGCAAGAACAGATGCTGTCAAACAACAAGGAAATCCAGATGCTGTTAACAAGCAGCCTGAGAATGGAACTGCACAGGTTGCTGATGGCATCCAAATGCCAGTGGATACAAGGATTGATGCTGTTAACAAGCCAGAAAAAGTCGAGAATGGTGACATCAAACTGTCAGAAAACAGGGAGAGTAAGAATGCTGAGAGAATGCAAGGTGAAACAATCGCCCTCCTTACCAATTTGGAACAACCAGAGGATCCTCAAAACGCTACTGAAGACAAGCAACCTGAACACAAAGAACAAGAAAAGAATGATACTGATGGTCGTGCAGAAAATTTTCCCAATGACAATGTCACCAAAGAGCAGGAGAACAGCACCGATACCAACACAATAAAACAACCGGATGCTCAGGGTGCAGATCGCCGTGAAAATATAAAGGATGCAAATGTCACGCAGTATGAACAGAAAGGTGAATCTGTCTATACCAGGGGCTCAGAGAATGGTGAGGCTGCCCATGGATTCGGGCAACCAGAACATGTGGAAGAATCTAAGATCAAGGTTCAGCAAGAAAACCCAGAAACTGAAGGTATAAACAATGCAGAGGAGGAGGAGGATCCCTTTGATGAATCCAAAGAAGATACAGCAGAGAATGAAAGAAGGGACTCTGAACCAGAGAATTACCAAGATGATAACGAGGGTGAAGCGGTATCTGAAATGTAACTGGTGAAAATAAAAAATACACAAGCTAAAAAGTTCATAAAGCTTAGTGTTAACACTTGTTGGAGTGTTAATTTTACCTCTATGTTCTAACCATGTTAATGAAATCAAATGCAGTCAGAAAGTTTCTAATGCGTGGAACGGGGTTGATTATTCTTGTCAACGTGATTTCAGTTTTACATACATCGATTCAGTGGAAATGCAAAGGATTGATTTGCCCAACTCAAAGATTAAAAAAAAAAGACGTTTAGTAATTGAGTCTTTACTCCAGTTCAAATGTCATGCATAACAAACAGAGCTCTAAACTTTAACATCCATAACGAAAGTCAGGAAAAAGCTTGAACTTTCCAAAACTGGAATGTTCCACAACCAAGATATTCTCTTCTAGATGCCGTGCCAGGGCAGATTTTTATTCGCAAAGGCTGAAGGAAATCTGTAAGCCAGCTCCAAGCAATCTAGTGGATCCCTTCAGCTACTTTCTGCAAAGAGCATCAAAGAAGCTAGTTAAAAACGGTCAAACTTTTTAAATGAGGACAGCCAAGGCTTCAAAGCTCTGAAATGAAATCCGATAAAGTGCACAAATAGACAGAAAAATGAATGATAAAGCCTTAATATGTTTAAGTGCACTTATAAAAAATGCAAAATTATCCAAACCAAAGCACTTAACCATGTTTCAGGAAAAGTTTCAAGTCCAACTAAATATCAATAGCTGAACCAGAAACAGCATAACAGAATGATAGATTTCTTGTTCAAGATATAACATGATTGAACCCATAACCAAGAGGATATGACAGTTTACAAATTGCCCAAGAATCTCAAGTCCAACCAAGTATCAGTAGCTAAACCAGAAACAGCAGAACAGAATGTTAACTTTCTTTTTCAAGATATGACTTGATTGAACCCATGACCAAGAGGAAATGACAACGCTTACCACTGCAACAACTGTAAATTGCCCAGGAGTTTTTTAGTGCTTGTAAGCATTGGTGGCCAGCAATTCATGGGGCTTAGAGGAAACTCAAGATGCTCCTCAACCGGCAATTATCAGGGACCCCTTAGCAAAAACCTGGAACTGAATGACTTCTAAAATAAAAAAAGCAGATACTTCCCATGAAGTGATGATTAATGTCAAAGTGGTCAGCCGGTATGTGATTTATTCCATGCATTCACGTTTATTAAGTATACTATGCTTACTGAGGGCAACTGTCTCTTGCCCTGGAGCTCAAAGTCAAGGGTTTAATGAATATTATGGATGAATTGCTATGTCAATTCAGTCCCATGACAGACTTTGCCTCCATTCAGTGCACTCCCTTAGTAAAATTATGGGGCCAACCAAAACAGTTCAAGATCATTATATTTGAATTAAAAAATGGTTTTTATTTAATTTAGAAGAAAACAATAATGTAACATTATATTAAAAAGTGATGCTAGCAATGGGGGAGGGGGGGGAGGCTCCGCTTGTCTGGCAGGAGCAGTTAATGCAAGTCACTTTGGGATGTTGCAGGTTTGAACCCTAAATGGTATGGTTGTATAACTGGTAGGGGTCTGCCTAACCCCTGCTTTCTCTGTTGAAAAAAAAGTGCTGCTGCCTGATCCAGAACGGAGATGGGCGTCTTCATGGTGGTCAACCACAAAAGATTCATCATACACATGCTCTTGCAACATTAATTACGTTATTTGCACAGATGGGAATCAATCTGATTTTCATATGTATCTGGCTCGTCAAACAGGTGATTACCATTGAATGATGCTTTATTTAACCATAATATTTACAACCATGCTACCAGGACTTCAAATTCAAAGTGGAGATCATGAGTATTCATATGTATCTGGCAGCATCACCGATGTCACTGATATTTTGAAAATATTGCGATATTATCAGCAATTTCAGGTCAGCTGATAATCTTGACAAAATATCATGATATTTCAAAATATATTCAGCAATATAAATATTGCAATAGTTTTGCAAGATCTTTCAAAACCTTTATATATATATATATATATATATATATATATATATATATATATATATATATATATATATATATATATATATATATATATATATATATATATATATATTAAGCCAATTTTTGTATTTTAAAAATTTTCAAAGTTATTTTCTTATATTTTTTCAAGAAACATGATACAAAACCTATTATTTCTTATCTTTCTCATTATTTTTATACTTTTTAAATTTTAAAACTCCCTAGAATTTTTCAAGGAAAACCATGTATTGAAAATCTCTACAAGAAAAAGGTCACCAAAAAAATCACCTTAAACGATGCAGGTGACTATGATATCTGGCTTGTTAAGCTGGTGATTGTTGCAGAATCATGCATGGTTGCCCATGGTGTTTTTAACAAGGCATACAGAAAACCAATTTTGAAGCGGAGATTATGCACATACAGTGTAGCATCTACAAGTGTGCGAATCAATTCTATCCCCATCATGCCTCTCTTTTTCCTTTGGTAAAAGTTATTATGTTATATTACAATTATATGAAAAAGTAGATAATAATGAAAATGTGTTCAGAGTGGGATCACGCCTAAAATTCATCACCCGCCATATCACAGCTATCTCAAACAAGAAACACTACACTCATCCAGATAACGTTGCTATTGCACCATAGAGGAAAGAGCAGAAGTGGTCCCTTCTACAGCCCTTGCAGCTAACAGTGGTCTCTTATGTTACACCCTTTGATTCCATAAAACTCCCCAGATGCCAATGACGATTATCAAGAATAAGGAGATTGCCAAACAGGAAAAATCCTGCTATACCGTGGGAAATTCACTCTCTAGGGCCAAATCAGACAACCAGATACAGGATGCATTTTTTTTCATAAGGAAAGGTGCTGCGGGTAGGCCCACTTCCATTTATTGGGCTATATACAGGATGGTACAAAAATACAAAATTTCAAAATTTCAAAATTGTGGCATTCCGGCACCACATCCCACTCTGGAGGCATGTCCCCCCAGATTTTCCGCTCCCCTGTATTAATATGGACAAACAGGAATAGACAAACTGACACCACAGGTTTAGAGTAGAGAATGGTGGTCAGGTTTAGATCTTGATTGATCCGACAATAAGCAGAATCAAATTGTCTTCTACGTAAGGCCAGAGCTTTAAGCCATCTTCTACTAGGCAGACTCGACCAACTTAGTTATAGGCATTGGTCTTCACTCTCCACCATCCCTAAAATAGCCTCGAGGACAGCAAGTTCAGGGATTAGGCGATCTGTAGGCCCCTGTGTGACCCCAGCTACCAAAAATCTCCCTCCATCACCCCTTAGTCCAGAAGAGACGTGTCCCTTGTTCCCAATTACAGAGGATGCCAATTGAATGTCCAGGTCCCCTCTATCAAGCGCAGCCCATGGGCCAGGGATGATACCAAAAATTGCCAAACCTTAACAGATGGAAGGATGTCTGGTGGCCACTCAAATTTGGTAAACATCTGCCAGAATGCCGTCCATATTTTGTTTCTCATTTTCCGGATGGATAGGACATTATATCATGGGCTATTTGTTTCCTCTTTCAACACCCATTTGTCTCCAAATCTCTGCCCAAACCACCACTCCAGTTCAACTTGCAACTCACCGCTAGGAGTGTGCCTTGTAAGAAATTGCCACAGCTGAAGGAGGAGGAAGAAGAGAGAGAGAGAGAGAAGCTCAAAAACGGCACTCACTTCTTGAGATGGCATACCCTAATCCTTTATTATGAAACAAATAATACAATAGGTTTAAAATACATGAAAATAACTAAAATGCCATTACATAAAGAAACATGACTAATAAGGATAAGATGCACGGATCTGGATCCGATCCAGATCCGATGACGTCAAAACATATTTTATCACCCTCCCTCAAGTTGTGCATGGTCATGGACCATGGGCAGCTTGTTCTTTAAGAACCAAAATTGATGCTTTGTTAGGCCTTTGGTGAACAAATTTGCAACTTGGCTTTTTGTACGAATGTGTCGAGGCTCAATCTCTTTGTCTTCAACCTTCTGTCTGATTAAATATTGATCTATCTCAGTATGCTTTGTACAACCATGTTGTATAGGATTATAAGCAATGTTAATAGCACTCTGATTATCACACAACAAAAAATGATTGTGAAATTCCTTCTCCAAGATCTGCAAGAAGATGTCTAACCCATGTAGCTTCAGCTGTCCCAGCTGCCATAGACCTATATTCAACTTCAGTATTGGACCTAACAATGGCTCTTTGTTTTCTGCTACTCCATGACACCAAATTTTTTTCAATAAATATACAATATTCAGAAACAGATCGCCTTTCATCCGGATCCCCAACCCAATCCGCATCAGTATAAGTGATGATCTCATGTTCCTTATTGTTAATCCAATTTCTTTGATAAAGAAAACCGTCACCAATAGTTCCTTTCAAAAATCTTAGAATTCTTTTTACGACTTCAACATGACAAGTTCTTGGTGAAAAAGGTGAAAAAGGATCTGACCCGATCCACGTCGATCCATGGATTGTGTACAGCCATGTAATGTACCTAGATTGTCAGGTCTGGATACACTAGACCCGGATCCATACATATCCATACTTTTGTATTGTAACACACCTAGACTGTCGGGTCTGGATACACCAGACCCGGATCCATATCTTTGTGTTGTAACATTATAAAAGCATTGTTTAGGTCATGATTTCAATATAGAAATCGTGACAGCCAAAGTTTTTGGTTTTTTCTTCGTCTCTCTCTCTCTCTTCCTCTCTCTCTTTTCTCTATACAGGTGAAAAACTTACATGGTATCAGAGCATAGATCGGTCTAAGGCTGAAAAGGATTCCGGCAAGAGCGACATTCAGAAAATCGAGGTCTTTCGTTCCTCTCTCAAGTTCGGAAAATCGAGGTTTTTCGTTCCCCTCTCCCTTTTCTTCTGTTCCTCTCCATTTCCTCCCCTCTTTGCTCATTCGTCCCCTCTTTCTGAAATCTCCTGTGTACCCACACCTCACGTGGGTTTCATTTCTTTGTGAAACCGTGATCCACGTGAACCCCTATTCACGTGGGTTTCATATTTGGTAAATCTGCAATTCACGTGCACCCTATTTACATGAACACAAACATTCATGTGCACCCTATTTACATGAACACAGACTGTGGGTGACTGTATTTCACGTTAATTGATTCACGTGAAACACTGAATCTTTCCTTAATTTTTTTTTCTTGACCTTCCTTTACCCAATCTCCTCTAAGTCTGTCTTTGCATATTCGAATACCTTTTTTTTATGATTCTTTACTACTATGCTGTGAAACTTATTTCTTGATTACCCATTTCTATTCTTGTCAAAAAGGGGATATATTTAACGTGTGAAGGCATTCTTCATCACGTCAATCTCAGTTTCTGCACTGTATAGAAAAGGTTTAGAAACTGAGTTCCCTGAATCCGACAGTCTGCGATTCTCTATCCTTTAAAAAAAAAGGAAAGCGGGCTGAACTTTTTGTGAACACTCTGGTTGACATTCTTGTTGATTTTCATTCTCAAATGGACCATTATCTCTCTCAATCAAATCTTTCTTCAAGTTTTCTCAACCAACTCGTTTCTGAAAAGTTGAATACCTCAAATTTCTTGATTTGGAAGAGACAAATTATTCCTATTATAAGGAGTCAAGGTCTCTTAGGTCACCTGGATGGAACCACTCTCGTTCCACCAGAATTTGTCCCGAGAGAAGAGAAATATTATCAAGGGGCGAGTTCGATCGTGTATGTCAAAAATGTAGAATTTCTCAATTGGGAAAGGAAAGATCAATCAGTTGTTGCATACATCACCTCAACCCTGTCTCAAGAAGTTCTAGTTGCCATTCCGGACAATTGTACAGCGCTACAACTCTGGGAGCGACTGGTTCATACGTATTCGCAGGTTTCTCAAGCAATGATGGTTTTCATAAAAAGGGAATTTCAGTTGTTAAGAAAAGATTTCATGACCATCATGGAATATTTGAACAAGATAAAGACCATCACAGATCAGCTTGCAGTTATAAGATGTGTCGTAAGCGACAATGACATGGTGCAACAAACTCTGAGTGGATTGGGATCTGACTACAATATGATAGTCCCTTCACTATTGTGCCTTTCTGATCTTCCTTCCTTCGATGCGTTACGAGCGAAATTGATTCAGTATGAAATGACTCTGAAGGGATTCTCTGAAGAAACTCACATTCACACAGATTCTCAAGAAGTTTTTGCCACATGAGTGACTTATGGTAGAGGACGAGGACGAGGAGGACAAGGGCGAAGTGGACACGGAGGGCGTGGTCTGCTCCCCACTCCAAATATGTCTGCTCATGCGCAGGGATCAAGATCCATCCTCACTTGCTTCTTTTGTAACAAAAAGGGGCATATCAAGGCGAATTATTGGCATAATCCAGAGAATAAAGAAAAGGGTCCACAGACAGAAACGAAAAGAAAGTTCACAAATACCAGAGATAGTGGAGAGATCAAAGATCTGCTAATATCTGTCTTGTCAGAGTTGAAATTGAAGCAGAGTGATGAAGGCACTTGGTTTGTCGACTCAGGAGCAGCGACTCATGTGACAGGTGATGCAGGTAAGATTTCTAATCCTATTCCTTATTTTGAAAAAAGTAAGATTGTCATTGGAGATGGATCCCACCATCCTGTTTCTCATGTTGGAAAAACTGTCATTCCCATGTCACATTCCACTCTTACTTTTTCTGACGTTCTTCATGCTCCTGACATTAAGAAAAACATTGTCTCTGTCTCCAAGCTTATTGATGATAATAATGCTTCAGTTGAATTTACTCCCTTCTCTGTGCAGGTCAAGGACCTACGCACGAGGGAAACATTCGCTGAAGGAAAAAGATGAGGCAATATGTATGTCTTTGAAGAAGCTCCATGTCATGTTGTCCGCCCTGCTCATCTGAATTTGAAGCCTTCGTTAGAGTCGTGTTCATCCTCTTCTGCCAGTGTTTTTAGTATCTCTGAATGTAATAAGCCATTGTGGGAGTCATTTTATTGAAAAACTTGTCTCTAATCATCTTATTCCAAAAGAAAGTCTCAATGGGAATGAGAGCAGTCATAAGTGTTCCAGTTGTCTTTTATGTAAGAGTCATGTATTGCCTTTCCATTCCATTAATAAGAGAGCTTCAAAACCTTTTGAGATTATTTATTCTGATGTATGGGGACCCGCCCCAATTGTTTCTGGATCTGGGAGCAGATACTATCTAATCTTTGTTGATAGTTATTCTCGATACACTTGGATGTATTTCATAAAGAATAAGTCGGAAGTCTTCTCTTTGTTTCAAAATTTTCTTTCCTTGGTCAAAAATCAATTTTCTGAGTCCATTCAATTTTTCCAATGTGATGGAGGTGGGGAATTCTCATCCCGTGATTTTGTTTCTTTTCTTCGAAATAATGGAATAGGAAGAAGGGTGTCATGCCCCCACACTCCTCAACAAAATGGGATTGTTGAACGAAAACATAGACATATCGTTGAAAGTGTCATGAGTATGCTGCATGACAGTAATCTTCCTATCAACCTATGTACAGAAGCCTTTCATTCTGCCGTGCATGTGATAAATAGATTGCCCATGGTTTTTCTGGAAAATAAGTCTCCTTATCATTGTCTTTTTTGAGCTCATCCTAGTTATCATGATTTGTGTGTCTTTGGTTGTGTTTGCTATATGCATATTGATCAGTCTCTGAGAAACAAGTTTTAGGACAAAGCCCAGAAATGTAAGTTTGTGGGATATGCAGATGACTACAAAGGATATAGGTGTTATGATCCCACCAACAAACGTATCAGAATCTCAAGAAATGTTGTCTTTGATGAACAAAATTTTGATGACGGAGCTTATGCAACGAATATGTCAACTGAAGTTTACTATCCTTGGTTGAGTTCAGAACTTTTTGTTGACTCCAATGAAGCATGCTCCTCAGATTGCGTGCAGCAAGAAGAAGGGAGTTTTAAAGACATTGGGATGTCGGGATCACAAAATGCAGAAGAAGTATCGGGCAAATACAAAGGCATTGTCTATTCTAGACAGAGACCGACAGCATCAAGCCATTCAGATCATGTATCAGTCGGCAATCCGACTCCTCATACTCTTGAGGTCAGAAAATCAAACCGCATACGACATCCCATTGACAGGTAGGTTAGCTATAACAACTTCTCATTGGATCTTCAACTCTTCTTAACTGCTCTCAATAAGGAAGATGAGCCCATCATGTACTACCAGGCAGCCACTTCTACCAAGTGGGCAGAAGCCATGAATGATGAAATACAAGCCTTGCATGAATGTGGAACCTGGGAAGTTGTTCCCAGACCACCTGACAAAAATGTTGTCGGATGTAAATGGTCTACAAAATAAAGTACAAGCCAGATGGAACCATTGAACGATACAAGGCAAGGCTTGTGGCAAAAGGATTCACTCAAAAAGCAGAGCAAGACTATGATGAGACCTTCAGTCCGGTTGTAAGAATGAGAACAATTCGAATTATTATTTCTCTGGTTGTTGAACATGGATGGAAGTTGAGTCAGCTTGATGTGAAAAATGCATTCTTGCATGGGGACTTAAAGGAGGAAGTATACATGAAGCAACTCCCTGGGTATCAAGAACAAAATTGTAAAACTCATGTGTGCAGGTTAAAAAGAGCTATATATCGTCTGAAGCAAGTATCTCGCTCATGGTTTGATAGCTTCTCGCTAGAGATTAAGAAACATGGATTTTCACGTTCCATGCTGGACCACTCATTATTTATTTTTAGAAGTCAGACTGTGAGCACTCTGTTATTAATTTATGTCTATGATATTTTCATCACAGGAAACTCTGCGACCCACATCCAAGAAGTAAAAGACTTACTAGGTCAGAGGTTCAAAATGAAAGATCTTAGAGTTCTACATTATTTCCTTGGTGTAGAAATTGATAACCAGGCTCATGGCTTGACACTCACTCAGCACAAGTACACCGTAGACGTTCTCAGCAAAGCAGGCATGCAAGACTGCAAACCTCTGGGAACTCCGAGTGTGCTTCATCAAAAACTTAGCGCTCAGGATGGAGATCTGTGTGATGATCCTACCAGGTATCGAAGCATAATAGGAATGTTACAGCACCTCACATTCACCAGACCTGATATTGTTTATTCAGTCAATCAAGTGTCTCAATTTATGCATGCGCCACGTACTGGACATATGGAAGCGGTCAAGAGGATCCTTAGATATCTGAAAGGGACTATTGGGGATGGATTGATATATTCACCACAGTCATATGGCAAAGATGAGCACGAACTCACTGTATATTGTGATGCAGACTGGGCAAGAGATCTTGATAAACGAAGATCTACATCAGGATATTGCGTCTTTATTGAAAAAAATTTAGTCTCTTGGAGCAGTAGAAATCAAAAGGCCATCGCTAGATCAAGTACTAAGGCTGAGTATAGATCTATGGCTACTGCTACTGCCGAAGCCACATGGATCAGGCATCTACTAACTGAAGTAGGAGAAAAGATCTCCCACACTACCTTGCTATGTGACAACCAAAGTGCTATCAACATGTCATTCAATCCAGTACATCACAATCGTGCTAAGCACATTGAGATCGACCAACACTTTGTGAGACAGAAGGTTGAAGAAAAAGAGATTGAGCCTGAGTTCGTCAATACTGAAAGACAAGTTGCAGATCTATTTACCAAAGGGTTAACAAAGGATCGTTTTTGGATGCTTAAAGGCAAGTTGTTCATGGTACAAAACCATGATCAACTTAGGGGGGGTGAAAAAGGTGAAAAAGGATCCGACCCGATCCACGTCGTTCCATGGATTGTGTACAACCATGTAACGTACCTAGACTGCCAGGTCTGGATACACCAGACCCGGATCCATACATATTCATACTTCTGTATTGTAACACACCTAGACTGTCGGGTCTGGATACACCAGACCCGGATCCATATCTTTGTATTGTAACATTATAAAAGCACTGTTTAGGTCACGATTTCAATATAGAAATCATGACAGCCAAAGTTTTTGGTTCCTTCTTCGTCTCTCTCTCTCTCTTCCTCTCTCTTTTCTCTATACAGGTGAAAAACTTATACTTGGTTCATGCATGAATTGAAAAAGTTGATTAACATGATATATGATGTCAGGCCTGGTAAAAGTGAGATACTGAAGCATTCCAATGATACTCCGATATTTGGTCGGATCATGATATAAGTCTCCATCATTAGAACTCAGTTTTTTATACAGAATACAAGGTGTGCTTAGGGGCTTATAATCAGACATGCCTGCGTTGCTCAAAAGATCAAGAGTATATTTATGTTGAGTAACGGTTAAAACATCATCTCTTCTATCCACCTCAACTCTGATAAAATACCTTAAGTCATCAATATCTTTCATTTTGAAATTTTGCATCAATAATTCTTTCATAATCTGTATATGACTGTTAGAACTGCCTGTAAAAATTATGTCATCTACATATATAAGTAATAAAGTAGTGACATCTTTATCCTTGAAAATGAAGAGAGAATGATCAAGAGAGCATCTGCGAAAACCATAGTTTTGAATTTTGAGAGAAAAAACTCCCAAACCAAGAACAAGAGGCTTGCTTCAATCCATAAAGAACGCTTTTCAGTTTACAAACATAATCCTTGAGTTCTCCTTCAGCATATCCAGGACGTTGCTCCATGAAAATTTCTTCCTTCAAATCTCCATGTAAGAAGGCATTTTTAACATCAAGTTGGCTTAATTGCCAACCATAATCAACAGCCAGAGATATAACAACCCGTATTGTTCTCATCTTAACAACAGAACTGAAAGTTTCATCATAGTCTTGCCCATATCCTTGTGTGAAATCGCGTGCCACAAGTCTTGTTTTATATCTTTTAATACATCCATCAGGTTTATACTTAATCTTATAAACCCATTTACACCAAACAATATTTTTCTTCTCAGGTTTAGGAACAATTTTTCAAATTTGACATTCAAGAAGAGCTTTCATTTTCTCATTCATAGCCTTTGTCCATTTATGCAATTTAATGGCTTGATGAAAGTTAATAGGTTCATCATGCTTCTCTACTGGAGACATGAATAACTGAAAATCCATGGAAAATCATCATAGCTGACCCATCTTTGAATAGGATGACGTATCCATTTTGATCTTCTTAAAGAAGGTTGACTCATATCCTGCTCAACATTGTTCACGACATTATCGCTTGCCCTTCTGACATAAACTTGACCAGCAAATCTCTGAAATTCTCTAGGCATTTCATTTTCAGAAGGTTCGAGATATTGTTCATTTGAATTTAATTTTTTACAAAATGACTGACAAAATCTCTTTTCACTCTCAAACAATTCAGCACTTAACCAGGGATCATAAACTTCAACATTTTGAGATGAGTTCTGCTCTTAAACTAATGATATACTCTCAAAATTATGTTCATCAAAAACAACATTTCTGGAAATCTTGATACGCTTGGTTACCGGATCATAACATCTGTATCCCTTATAATCAACTGCATATCCAACAAACTTGCACTTCACAGCTTTATCCTGAAATTTATTCCTTAGAGATTTGTCAATATGAACATAACAAACACAACCAAAAGCGTGCAAGTTATTATAATCAGGATGCTTTCCAAGAAGGGTAAAATATGGGGACTTGTCTTCTAAAATTCTCATGGGCAGACGATTAATCACATGTACTGCAGTATGAAAGGCTTATGTCCAAAGATTAATAGAAATGTTACTATCATGAAGCATACTCATCGCACTTTCAACGATATGTCGATGTTTCCTTTCAGCCACTCCATTCTGTTGAAGAGTGTGTGGACAGGACACACGCCTACTTATCCCATTATTTCAAAGAAAATCAAGAAAGTCATTTGAAGAATATTCACCTCCACCATCACATTGGAAATGCACAACATTGGAAGAGAAATGATTCTTAACAAGGGCACAAAAATCTTGAAACAATCTAAAAACTTCGGACTTGTGTTTCATGAAATATATCCAGGTGAAATGAGAATAATTATCAATGAATAAAACATAATATTGACTTCCAGATGAAGAACATACAGGAGCTGGCCCCCATACATCAGAATACACAATTTTAAAAACTTTTGAGGCTCTTTCATTAATCAGATTAAAAGGAAGAACATGACTCTTACATAACTGGCAACTTGAACATTTTTCAACATCTAGGACAGAATGTAAACAGGACTCTGAAATCAAATTTTCTAACACAAGTTTCTTAATGAAACCATGATTACAATGACCCAACCGACTGTGCCACAAAATTGGCTTATTACATAGAGAAAAACTAAAAATATCTCTATGACAAGACTTGAGACTTTGAGATGTCAGCTTTAAAAGAGAGGACTTCAAGGTAGAAGAAGAATGAGAAGTTGGATCCTCCTTGAAGATATACATGTTTTTTCATTGCTCCTCTTCTGCAAATGTCTCCTTCGTTTGAAGATCCTTAACATACACAGAAGAGGAAGTAAATTGGATAGAAGAATTTGTATCATCAACAAGTTTAGATACAGAAACAATAATATTTTTAATATTAGGAGCAAAAAGAGCATTGGAAAGATTAAGAGAGGTACTAGGCAAAGGAATTTGTGCACTTCCAACATGAGAAATGTGATGATGTGTTCCATCTTCTGTGGCTATACTACCACTTCCGAAATAAGGAGATAAATTTGAGAGCTTACCAGCATTTCCTGTGACATGAGTTGCCGCTCCAGAATCCACGTACCATTCACCCTGAGATAAAGCCGCCAACAAAAGTTGTTGCATATTTCCAGAAGATCTTTGTCCATCAGCTTCTCTTTTATTTCCTAATTTATTATTCTTTTCTTTGTTTTGAGCGTTAAACCAACAATCAGCTTTCACATGTCATTTCTTATTACACTGAAAACACGTAGACAATCTTTTCTAATTCCCTGCATTGAAAAATCCTGGTGTACTCGGAGTAGGAAGAATACCATGACCTCCTTGACCTCAACGACCACGACCTCTACCACTATGAAAACTATTACCTCCACGCCCAAAACTGTGAGATATATCTTATGCTAAGACACTATGAGAATCTATATATTCACTGCCTTCTGTCAAGTGTTTTATACTCATTTCATATTGAAGAAGTTTAGCTTGAAGATCCTCAAAGTTGGGGAGCACAAGTAGAACGGATAAAGAAGTAGAGAGAACATGATATTCTGGACCCAGTCCATTGAGAGTTTGCTGCACTTTTTCCTTGTCAGAGACAGCACTTCAAACAATAGCAAGTTGATATGTAACTGATTTCACTTTGTTTAAAAATGCCATGACAGACATAGAACCCTTTTTAAGAGTTTGAAACTCCCTTTTTAGGAATAAAACTCTTGCCTCTGAAATCTGAGAATAGGTTTGCGTAAGCCTATTCCATAATTGACTAGCAGTACAATCATCTGGAATTGAAATCAATACTTCCTGAGACAGGGTGGAAGTAATATATGCAACCAATGCCTAATCGCGCTTCATCCATATGAATTCAGGATTTGAAACATAGGTAATCGGAGCATCTCCTTTATCATCCTTTGATTCCTGTGGAATGAATTGTGGTAGAACTGGAATTGATCCATCCGGATGCCCAAACAGATCTTGGCTCCTTATGAAAGGAACAATTTGTCTCTTCCAGGTCAAAAAATTTAAATGATTAAGTTTTTCAGAGACAAACTGACTCAAAAAGTTCGAAGAGGCCAGCATATGAAGAGGAATCCATTTAAAATAGATAAAAGGATAAAAGAAGAAAGCCAAGGAAAGAAAAGAATAGATTTCAGTCAAGAGCAAATATGCAGCAGCACAACAAAAGGATTAAGTAAGATGCAAGATATAATATAAAATGTCCCCCATTTTTTTTAAATAGGGCACTATTCCGGACTCGGTCTGATTCCTACAACAGGCCAGCAAAACTCAATATAATGCTGCTATTATGCATATGCCGATTGAAAATATATGAAGCAATGGAGAGAAATATCGGAACCAAAAAGAAATATCAAGAATAAAACAAGATTCTAGAAAAATGAAATCTGAAAAATAACGAGAACAGAAACTTTTCCCCCCTTTTTTTTAGGTTAGGAATAATGGAACTAGAGTTCAGATGGGATATTCGAAAGCAAACAACCTCTATTTTAACGTTAAATACACTTTTTTTTTTAGGATTGACGTCAAATATAAGAATGCAATATTGGATGAATAAACAAGGAATAATCTGCTGTCAGTAAAGGAAAACTGGCAGTAAAGAGAAAGAGAAGAAAGACAACAGATTAGAAGAGAGAAAAAGAGAAAAAAGGTTTTTGACCGGAAGAAAACAATATTCGATCTAAAAGGGCATACCCTTTGGAACAAAACCGAAGTCCCGCTCTGCTACCATGTAAGAAATCGCCACAATTAACATTCAGCTGAAGGAGGAGGAGGAAGGAGAGAGAGATAGAGAGATGCTAAAAAATGGCAGCCACTTCTTGAGATGGCATACCCTAATCCTTTATTATGAAACAAATAATACAATAGGTTTAAAATAAATGAAAATAACTAAAATGCCATTACATAAAGAAACATGTCTAATAAGGATAAGACGCACGGATCTGGATCCTATCCAGATCCGATAATGTCAAAACATATTTTATCATGCCTTACTCTGAACCTACTGCATATGAATTGTCACGTTGGCCACCCTAAGGCAAGTCACGAATAGATGATGGGCATTTTCTTCATCCTGCTCACATATGTAACAACGATTAGGGAACACTAGGCCCATCTTCCTAAACCTTGGCATGGGTGGGTAATTTGTCCTCACATCTCAAGAATGCCACCCATGCTGCACGAGGAATGCTTATGGGACACCAGACGTATTTCCTCCATCCCTCATTAGGTGACTTCTAGTGCACCTCCTCCCAAAGGAGACTCCTCGATACCACTGTAGAAGGATTACCTTTCCACATACACATCCTTACCTATAATGTCCCAATAAGTTTGACAGACTCATCAGGGAATCCATCAAGGCCTGGAGCTCTGCCCCCATCCAAATGAAATACTGCATATTTGATCTCCTCTTCCGTTATAGGTTTGAGGAGTCTTACATTCTCTTCGTCAGTCACTTTAGAACCCTCTTTCATTAAAGTAAATAGATTGCCAATCACCTAATCCTTTTGAAAAGAACTCTAAACAGCTTCTAGATGCAACCTATGTCGCATAGGTGCGGGTGAGGGTACGGGTGCGGATGCGGTGATGCGGCACTTTAAAAAAACTTGGGTGCGGGGAGGTTATATATATAATTTTTAACAGTTTTAAGTTAACACTATGTGTATTTGTGTGCATTTATGTATTTATATATATAATATAGATAAAAAATGGACTTGATTAGGGTTAACTGAATCTACTTTTGGATAGAAATGGACCTCAGTGTGGTTGACTTCACCTAACACAAAGGAAGTTGTGTCCAAGTGTCGTACGGGTGCGACACGGGTGTGGTGCCCTGTTAGAAGAGTCCGTGTGACAAAGGATGTGACCAAAGTCTTCAATTTACCTACCTTCTTGTTTGATTCTATAGAGGTTATTCCAACTGTTTCGCCCTTGCACAATTGCGTGGAAAACTTTGATGTTGGAGTTGTTAAGTTGTACATATAAGTATACATGTTTAGATATATATACTTATATATGTGTATGTACATACATATATATACATATAAATATGTATACATATATTTTTAAATGGCTGTAATAGGTAATATCCATTAGGGGTATTTTGCCATTTTACATTTATGTAATAGGTTGTGCCCATTAGGGGCACATCAGTCATTTTGTATTTTCTTTATTTTTTCCTTTTTCTGTAATTCCCTTTTAATGTAAGGGATTTATGGTCAAATGATCATAAAGTCATTGAGAATCCCCAACGGCTATAAATAGCTCCCAACGACTATTTGGGGCTCCCTTGGACCCTTTTGAGATGTATATAAAGGGACATCTTGTCCCTATTTTTGTTAATGTTTTTCTAAGCATTCTAACTCAATAAAGATCTATTATTTTTTATGTTTTGTGTTCTTTTGTGTATGTCCATTTGTGGCTCTTGTGATCTTATGTATTTGCCATTGATTGGCTTGTGTAATGTCCCTTTGTGGACTTGTGCTTGTGCACTCTCTTTTGATCATTGTATGCCCTTGGTGGCCCTTTTTGTATTCTTCTTGCTTTCATTACATGGTATTAGAGCTAAGATATGACCATCTTGGTATTTAGCTTTTAATGATGGATTCGGGATTCTTTGATCGTGGAGATAAGGGAATCTTAATCCGGTAAGTATTTTAAAATCTTTGTTTATTTTTTCTTTTGTTGTCTATCTCATACATTTTGCATGAGAAAGAATTTTTTTATGGATTTTAAAAGAAAATTATTAAAAAATGTTTGTTTGTTGTTCCTTCGAAATTTTTTTGAAATATTCTTTGTTTTTTCTGGGTTGACCATAAGCGCATGATTGATCTCTTTGGAATGTCTTTATGTTGTTTTTTTCAAAATTTATTGTGTTCTTTGACTTAGTTGAACTCATATTGGTGTTGTTTTTTCAATCCCGCTAAATAGTTTAAAATGATTTGAAGTATCTTTTTTAATTTTATATAATGGTTTTATGTGTTACTCACATGCATGATCTTATGAGATCTTGCTTAACTTGTGCTTGAATTTTCTTTGACATGCTCTTATGTGAAACCTAGATACTTTATGTATTTGAGAAGTATTAAGATTATATGTGGTTGGTTCATAGTTCTTGTTATTTTTTGTAAATTTGAGTTTGTATACATGATTTTGTCCTATTGATATATGATCTTTGTGCACTTGAGATTGTCTTATATTTTACATACACATTAATAAATGAGTTTGTTTATTAGTGCATAAGGTTTTAAGCATGTTTTCTTCTTGCATGACTTATTCTTTATGGGAAATATGCACTCATGTGGAATTTATACTCTTCTACGAGGTTTATGAGTGTATTTTAATGTGTTTTTTAAATATTATTAAAAATATTTATTTTATTGTGTGCTCTTTTGTTGACTCTTTAGTGGCCCTTATGATTGTGCCCATTTGTGCCCCTTGGGAGGTATTTATGACCTAAGTAGTTTTGTGAGTACATGTATCGCACTTGAATGATTTGTGCCCTACATGCTTAGCGTATCGTAATCATTAATAAAATATTCATTTTTGAAAAGGGTTTTGTGAGGTCTCTCTTTAGTGATCTTAGTGACATTTGTGTCTTGTGATTATGTTATTTCTTGGACTCGTAGCTCTTGAAGTGAACATTATCTCACATGTTTTTACATCGTGTTGTCTCACATGGAGATTTAAGTATTATGCTTCTTGCATGTTTTAGACATCAATAAAATATTATTTTTATATATAGTGAGAGCTCTCTTGTGTGTGCCCTTTGTGGGTTTTGTGAGTGTGCCCTTTGTGGCCCTCTTTTGTGTTTGACCATGTATTCATTGGTGGACATTCTTGTTGGTATTCGCAGGCCATCCCGTGTGCTAAAATCTCTTTCCAATGAGGAGTGTTAAGTTGTACATATAAGTATATATGTTTAGCTATATATACTTATATATGTGCATGAATATATATATATATATTTTAAATTGTTATAATAGGTAATACTCATTAGGGGTATTTTTGTCATTTCGCCCATTAGTGGCACATCAGTCTTTTTGTATTTTTTTTTGTAATTCTCTTTTAATATAAGGGATTTATGGTCACAATAAAGTCGTTGGGACCTCCCAATGACTATTTGGGGCTCCCTTGGCCCTTTTTGAGATGTATATAAAGGGACACCTTGTCCCTATTTTTGTTAATGTTTTTCTAAGCATTCTAACTCAATAAAGATCTTTTTAATGTTTTGTGTTCTTTTATGTATGCCCATTGGTGGCTCTTGATCTTATGTATTTGTCATTGATTGGCTTGTTTAATGTCCCTTTGTGGACTTGTGCTTGTGCACTCTCTTTTGATCATTGTATGCCCTTGATTACTCTTTTGTATTCCTCTTGCTTTCATTACAGGAGTCACCCTCCCGCACCCAAGAGATTCTGGCCTTTTGCTGCCAGATTATCGCTTCTTTGATTAAAGCCTCTGTAAGGGCAGTTCTAACTTCTTTTTCCTAGTCTGCCTTGTCTGCTGGGCCCTGATCCAAATCAGATTGAATCCTTTCCAGTTGATGGGTTAGTGCAGCACCTTTCTGGCAGACATTCCCAAAACATAACTTATTCCACCTCTTCACATAATACTTCACTTTTTCTAATCTCTGAATAGCTCTCAACTTCGGGCCCCCTAGGTAGTTGATAGCCCAGCTTAAGGAAACTACCTGCCTGCAGCCCTCATCTGAACTCCATACTTTTAGGAATCTGAAATAGAATGCATGTTGTGGTTGTGGTTGTGGTTGTGGTTGTGGTTGTGGTTGTGGTTGTGGTTGTTGTCGCGGTGGGAAATGTAACCAAGAGCATAAGGGCAATGTGGTCAGAGACTCAGAGGTCATTCAGGGGAAAACTCAGAGTGATAGAATTAAACCAGCACCTTGAGTTTCACGGTTAACAAACGCCAAATCCAGCTTGGAAAGGTTTAGATCTAATCTTCTCCTGTTGTTAGACCAGGTGTACCTAGAATTAGGCTCCTCCATCTCGGTTAAACCACATTCGGAGATGAACTCATGGAATGACAGGTACATCCCAAAACTCGGAGGATTCTTTGACTTGTTGAATGGGAAAAGAACCAAGTTGAAATCTACTATGGCGAAACAAAGTAAATTAACCTCTTGGATTGCTAATGAAAGCCCCCTAAAGGCCAGTCGTCTGCATCTATATTTAGGGTCCAGATAGACCCCCACCACTACAAACTCAAATTTAGGAGCAGGGCTCCAGAAAGTGACTACCAACCAGCAGTAGTTACAATGAAAGAATCTCATCTTAACTAGACTCTCATCCTACAGACAAATAATTCTCCCAATACTGAAGGCCTCGTTTAAGTTGGATATTGTCCCATAGGACCCAATTTTCCTTTGGAAGCTTCTCATCCGCCTTCTTGTTATCATAGAATCCAACACAAAAGTAATAGCAGGGTTATGCCTGCTTAATAAATCTTGGTCTCGTTTGGCTGCCTTCCTTATCAACCCTCGTATGTTCCATGATCCATCCCATGATCTTCATGCGGAAGGAACTCGAGGCCAGTCTGCAGAAAGCTCTTCCATAAGGGAGTTCTAGTCATTTTCTTTGTTGTTGTACTCATGGAGCTGGGGTGGGGGGTGGGGGGTGGGCATCCTCCCCTATAGATTTGATAATCACCTTGTCGTAGTCTTTGGTTTTCTCCATAGTCCATACCCACTCTCTGCATAGCCAGATCCTTATCCCTAGAATGATAAGAATGATCTGAGTTAATCTCTATAAGGATTGGCTCTTTTTTTTTCCTTTTCTCCTCCCAGATAGAGATTCTTACCTTTCTACCTTTCTTCACGTGACTTGAATCCCCACTAGAATCATGTTTTAGATTGTTGCAGGCAATCATCAAGCTAGCTGGCTCCACCAAAAATTACCGGCTCCCACATGCTGAGAAAATAAGAGCCAAAGCCCCTGTTACGTCCATCCAGTGTTGTGAAAAGCGTTGAGGCGTAGCGAGGCGCTCCACCAAAAACCGAGGCGAGGCGTAAAGCGTAAGCCTCAAAAAAATTTTTTGAAAACTTTTAAAAATTATAAAAAAATATCTAAAAATACAAATAAATAAAGAAATGCTTTATTGATGAAATAACAACCAATAAGAAATAGAAAATCTCAAATAAGTATTAAAAAATATGAGATTAACATATAAAAGTAACTAAAAACTGATTATATAAAAAAATATATGAGATTAACCAAAAAAAGTTGAAATATACTAAGAAACTTATTACATAACTGAAATAACTGAAAAATATATGAGATTAACCTACAAAAGTTAAAATATATGAGATTATTCTAAAAAATATGAGATTAACATATGAAAGTAACTAAAAAAATGATTACATAACTGGAAAATATATGAAATTAACCAATAAAAGAAAAAATATACTAAGAAACCGTTTACATAACTGGAAAATATATGAGATTAACCAACAAAAGTTAAAATATATGAGATTATTCTAAAAAATATGAGATTAACATATAAAAGTAACTGAAAAACTGATTACATAACTGGAAAATATATGAGATTAACCAACAAAAGTGAAAATATACTAAGAAACTGATTACATTACTGAAATAACTGGAAAATATATGAGACTAACCTACAAAAGTTAAAATATATGAGATTATTCTAAAAAATATGAGATTAACATATAAAAGTAACTAAAAACTGATTACATAACCGGAAAATATATGAGATTAACCAACAAAAGTTAAAATATACTAAGAAACTGATTACATAACTGAAATAACTGGAAAATATATGAGATTAACCTACAAAAGTTAAATTATTTGAGATTATTCTAAAAAATATGAGATTAACATATAAAAGTAACTGAAAAATATATGAAATTAACCAACAAAAGTTAAAATATATTAAGAAACTAATTACATGACTGAAATAACTGAAAAATATACGAGATTAACCAACAAAAGTTAAAATATATGAGATTATTCTAAAAAATATGAGATTAACATATAAAAGTAACTAAAAAACTGATTACATAACTGAAAAATATATGAAATTAACCAACAAAAGTTAAAATATATTAAGAAACTAATTACATGACTGAAATAACTGAAAAATATACGAGATTAACCAACAAAAGTTAAAATATAGTAATATACTAAGAAACTTATTACATAACTGAAATAACTGGAAATATATGAGATTAACCTACAAAAATCTTTTTTATTATGTCTCAGAAGTCTTGTTGTAAAAAAAAATATTTATTTTTTTTGCACCTTGAGGCACAGAGGGCCGCGCCTCAAGGCGAGGCGCGCCTTTTGCGCCTCAAGGCGCATTTTTTATAACACTGCGTCCATCTCTAATGCCCTATCAAGAAGCAAAGGAGTGCCACAGGGAGTAATTGATGTGACCGAAGACCCTTGAGGTCAGTGAAACCTGAACATTGCCATGAAGCTTGCACAGTCACTATGGCTTGCCTTGGGGACTCTTTTTCCCCCTACTACTGCTACTGGTCTCCACCCTGACTATCACAGTCGCTGGAGAATACACCACTAGTATCCCTCTTGCAACTTCATGAACACCCTCTTTCAGAGTGCCCTTCAATTCAATATTCATTTTGGTGATGATCGGCTCGCCAGAAGATTGAGCCTGAGCCCCCCACCCTTTGGCCTTTTCAGTCAGAACCAACCCTCCACATTGGAGCCTTTCCTACAGTCGAGGATGCCTCTCTTCTCTCCTCAGTGTCTGTTGAAGCCTGTTGTAGTTTCTAAATGTTAGCTAGGGCCTTGAACCACCTTATTAGATTTAGGCGTCTTTCGATTAGGTCTCATGGTAACATTTACCAATGTCCATCCATTAGCCGGAGGATGACTGGTACCCACCGACTCCTTCAAATCCTTAGAAACATCTTTTCTAGCAGCGCACGAGATCTTTGAGTGGGCAATAGACCCGCAGTCTCTACAGAACCATATTTTGCTCTTATATACCACTTCTTGAGAAAAGATTTTACCTCTTTCCATTTCTATTTTAATAGATGGAACCATAATGAACCCTAGAGGAACTTCCAAACAAACACGGGCAAAGGTTATCCATTCAAGTGACCTTGTGAACGAATCAACCTCTATGAGGGATCCTTTCAGGTATTCTGCTACCATTTTCAAAAAACTCTTGGTTCCAAAAATCTGCAGGTAGATTTCACAACTTGATCCAGAGAGGAATCAATCGGGTTTCTTCCAGTTTATATTCCATACCTAGGTGCCACTGTTTCGTTAGAAGTGTCAGCCCCACCACTTTTCATGCTCTACGCTTCATAATCAGCTTTAAATCTTCCTTCTTACTGACTGATGAGGAATAAATTAATAATCCCCTGTGTAAGAGAACCTAAGAGGTTCCACCAAAATCCAGAGAAGCTTGAGTCACTCAAAACTAAATCGATACTCAGTATATTTTGTATTTCCTTCCCCTGAAAGGCCTGCTATCACCATCCATTAGAACAGTGACTTGATTTGGGGGTACCTAGCAAAGGGCACATAGATCCTTGGAGGTGATTCCTTCGCAACCACCCTCATGGGGGAAGCATTTCTACTTGTATACCCTTTCCCACTTTGCTCCCCAAGACCCCTGACCAGTGGTGGTTTTTGGATGTTCCCCTTGATGCAGAGGGCCCAGACTATTACTCATGTAATGGCAAGAGATGTTTATTCACACCTTCATATGTGATTTTATCCCATCGTTGGCATTGTGAGTATGCTCTTGTTCTAGTCATTGATACACTTATTTTGAGTATCATTATATGCTGACAAAAGATGTTTATTTACACCCTTGTGTGTGAGTTTAGCTTATCATTGGCATTGTGATTATGCTCTTGTTTAGTCTTTGATACACTTGTTTTGAGTGTCATTATATATAGACAAGAGATGTTTTCAATGTGGTGAGTTATGTGTAGTTTGTTTTCATTATAAGTTCTCTTACCTTTTGTGTTTCCTCTTATTATGCCTTTTATATAAGTGTCGTTTTATGTAGACAAAAAAAATGTATTCACAGTTTGTGTGTTTTAAGCCTATTAGTGGCATTATGATTATACTTTTGATCTAGTGGCATTATGATTATATTTAGACAAGAAATGTTTATTCACACCTTCGTGTATAATTTTAGCTCATCGTTGGCATTGTGATTATGCTCTTGTTCTAGTCGTTGATACACTTGTTTTGAGTGTCATTATATGTTGAAAAAAGATGTTTATTCATACCTTTGTGTGTGATTTTAGTCTTTGATACACTTGTTTTGAGTGTCATTATACGTAGGCAAGAGATGTTTTTAATGTGGTGAGTTATGTTAGCTGTGTTTTTGTTCTAGTCGCTGATACACTTGAATTTTGAGGTTTGGAAGTCTAGTGAGGTGATTGCTTGTAGCGGTCGAACTATTGTTGAAATTTGCAAGTATCATTCCCTTTGTTATGCAAGATTTTTTAGAATCTCTTCATGAAATTTCAAAATGTTTTCTACTTGTGTTTCCTTATAGGGAAAAATGTTTATTGATAAAAAATGCATGGATTTTGCATGCTTGTGATGTTTAATAAAAATCTTATTCTTTATATTGTGAGCCTTCTTGTGTGTGCCCCTTTGTGGGTGTTGAGAGTGTGTTCCTTATGAAAACACTTGTGCCTCCTCCGTCAAGACTGTGTTTTCCAAACACATGATGCATTTACTTTGAAGATTCTCCACTCACAATAAGAATGCAAGCACACACATATATGCACATAAAAATACATAGCAGGTCAAAATCTGCTTCACCTGGCATATTCTCGTGGTCTAGGAACAAAAATCCATGTTTAGAATGCTTTTACTCTGCATTGTGCTCCACCAGGTAGAAACGTTGTGCTGCTAGGCAAAACGGTGGATGTATCTACCTGAATGATTCTTGATTCTTTATGACTGACCCACTAAATGCAACATAAGACAACATGTGCAAGCTTAAATGTTGAACTCTCAGTAGCTACTTAAATAACACAAACACATGATTTTGGTGTCATGTCTATTTTTGACAATTAACTTCTGCAAATACAGTTGGAATTATGCTGTAAGATTCAAACAGACTCTGACACTGTGTTGTAACAAATTATTGCACATTTGTTACACCTAATTAATAATGCTGGTAATTTACAAGATAAGAAAGGGTGGCACAAGATTTGAAAATGCATACCTCTTCCTTCTTTTTTCCTCCAGAGAATGTATTATAACCTCCAAATATTAGCAAAGCCCATCCAGTCAATGACACAATCACAAACTGCAAAAGAAAAATCCCACAATTTAGTGTTCTATCTGCAAATACAACAATTCTTCCAAGTATAGGATGTCTTATGCGAGAAACCACTGAGCAGATAACAGGAAGAAAGGAAGCCCAAAATGTGTAGAACTAAAGAAATTGAGGATGTGGAATATTGATGGTTAACTATTTTCTCACAACCAATTGGATCAGTTTAGGATCATTAAATGATATCTTTCAAAGGAACTGAAGTTTAGATTGCAAAAATAATTGATTTTCTCAAACAACAGATTTGTACAAAGACCAGGTCCAAATCTCTACGCCAAGTTTACATGTGTTTTAAATGCATGCACCACGCTATGATGTATACATGTCACAATTTTACCTGTGATGCCTTATAATCAAAGTCCCTGTTAATGCTGAAAATATTGGAGAGAAATAGAACTGTTCTATTTGATGTTGGTAGAAACTTTAGAAAGAGCACTTAGTTTTAGGTCATAGATTAAGGAAACAGGTTTGAACTGACAAAAAATTTTAGGAATGCAAA
This sequence comes from Nuphar pumila, assembly GCF_984573655.1. NCBI lineage: Eukaryota > Viridiplantae > Streptophyta > Magnoliopsida > Nymphaeales > Nymphaeaceae > Nuphar > Nuphar pumila. The sequence continues at coordinate 37,316,605 of NC_143254.1, forward strand.
ACTTCAATTGAACTTGAAACACCACTCACATGCTCTTCCTTCCATTTAGATGGACTCAGTGGATCCTGCCAACAGTTGACCTTAGGTGGTCCATGATGATCTGTCAGGAGTATATCAAAATGAAAAAAAGAAAACTGGATCAACAATTTAACCAAGCTTGCTAACTTCATGCTTCGGAGAAATGGGAAGATACAACCAATAACTGACATAATGCAAAGATAGATAAATGCAATAGCTACCACATTCAAAAGAACAACAATGTTATTGTACCAAACCATCATGAGATCAGACTTATGGGGAAAGACACCCGTCTGATTTATCTTCCCAAGATCAGAATCAGATCCTAAGGCACCATTTAGGACCTTTATTTTTACTGTCTATATTGGCACAATAAAGCAATATTCCAATCTTTCCCAAGAATAAGATACAACGCAAGTAGACTCCCGTGAAAGTGTTCCAAATGCTGAAATTTTAATTTATCAAAATCAGAAAAAATATTACACACAAAAATCAGCACTACACTAGTAATGCTGAACAGAGAACGACATTCATCCAAATTAGCCATCTTCATGGCACTTGACCTATCTCGATCAGTTAAAATAATGCGCAAATATCAGGCTCCAAGCTGAATCAAACCCCTCCTCGAATGCTGATTCTCACTTCCTGCCCATCCACTCAATTTTTCATGCAATGTACCCTTCTCACATGAATGGATATGAGGACAGGAATGGAGAGATGCCCTCACACCGTCATTTCTAGTCTAGCGCCGGCTCAACAAGAATCGGACTTCTGCAAGGAAGAGAATGCCAGTCTATGCTAAAAGATTTTCTTACTTTGTTCTACAAACTCGATCATTTTCATCATTCCCTTACAATCTCAGAGTCAGTTCTTGCTATGGAAACAATTCCTCAAGTCTATGGTTACGATCGATCTCATTAATTTGGTTCCTAACTAACTTTTCGTCAGCAATTCTTGAACGAACAATGATCCTGACCCAGAATGAAAAACAAAGGAAGGGGGAACGAGGACTAAAAATACAAGAACTATTTACATTTTCAAATGCGAAATTGGCTCACTTGGATCAATTCATGAATTCTTCAGGATTGATAAATTCATTCGAGAAATACTTCAGTTTTTAGATACCATTCAATTAAAAATTGATCTCTATGCTCTTTCAATCAATGATTCGATCATCCGTGGGAAACAATCAAAAGGCCCTAGATCCCCAATTCAAGAACATCCTCACGAAAAACGATCAAAAACATTGTTCGATTGCCCGATTCAATTGAAACCTGAATTAACGAAAAAAAAAAAACAAATTGAACGGAGTAAACGTCTATACAATACTTCATCAGCCGATCGATTATCAAAACCACAACTACACAATATCAACCAAAAAAGGGGAAGAAAAATAACTCCTTGCTTTTGTTTCAATTTTAAGCATAAAAATATATAATAAACTCGATGCTCAATTAAAAGGGGGAAGAAAACGGGAAGAAAATACGAAGCCTAATCAGCAACACTATCGACACCATCAAAAAACGAAGATGGGGGATGAGTCAATGATACAGAAGCACTAGGAGAAACACAGGAAGAGAGAAGAGGGGGAAATACCGCCACCACCGGCCAAGCCGCGCCGATGAAGAAGCCTAGCAGCTTGAGCTCCCGACGCGTGCGATTGGGAAGCCGACAGTCTGAGGGCGTCGGCTAAGGAGATGGCTCGGCGCGCCGCCGCAGCCCATGCAGCCATTCTCCGGGATTGTGGATTCTAGAGAGAGAGAGAGAGTTAGTCTGACAAGTCTAACCTCCAAATCGAAGGGAGAAAACTGTGACGCCAAAATGGCACCCACGCCCGACCCACCCACAGAGAGATTCAGAAAATCGGACAGATCCGTACCTCTTTTGTTAGAAAATTACGAAATCGGTTCGGAAAAACAAGATTTTGCTTCTTGACTTTCGTCGTGTATACTTTTTTGCCTTTTTTTCTTTTTTATATTCCTCTGCATGAACCAATTTCACAAATTTCTCCCCATAAATATTGGACAGGGAAAATTTGGCGATATTTTTGAAAAGTGTGCTTTTTCTCAAAGATTCTCTGGAGATCGGCAGGTATAAAAATTTGAAAAAAACTATACCTGCTTTTGTGGATGTAAACAATATAAGAAATAAAAAAGTTTGCTTCTTCCTCCTAATATCATACATACAAATGCAATGCCTTTAACAAAGGAGATATTTTGAAAAAACATATTGTTTTGACATTACATAGGCTTTTGAAAATTACATAGCTACGAACTCTCCAATGCAGATTATCAAGCACGCTACGATTTGAAACATGCGCCAATTAGGGATGTAAGGATTCAGGTCGGATATAGTTAGTACCAAATCCAGCTAACGGGACATTGCCTAATCAAGACTTAGATTTGAATTGGGATTAGGGATGGCAGTGGACGGGAACAGGGGACAAGGTCTCAACCCCTGCTCTGTCTCAAAATTCCGCCCTCCATCCCTGCATTGGTTTTGATTTTAACCATCATCCTTGCCTCCATTAGGGGTGGCAAAACCTGACACGACCCGCCAACCCGACCCGCCAACCCGCCTCTTAGGCGGGTTCGGGTTTGGAAAAAATGAACCCGTTTAATAAACGGGTCGACCCGCCTAACCCGTTTATTAAACAGGTCGGGTTTGTGTTAGGGGTATGCCAACCCGTCAACCCGCCTGACCCGTTTAATAAACGGGTTAGGCGGGTGGGTCAACCCGCCAACCCGACCCGCCAACTCGTCTGCCAACCTGCCTACCTGCCAACCCGATCCGTCAACCCGCCAACCTGAAAACCCGTTTACCCGACCCAACCCATTTATTAAATGGGTTGGCGGGTCGTGTCGGGTTACCCGTTTATCAAACGGGTCGGGTTCGTGTTTGCCACAGCTGACCCGTTTAATAAACGGGTCGGGTTCGGGTTGAGGTATGCTGACCTGCCAACCCGACCCGATTGCCACCCCTAGCCTCCATCCCCATTTCATGTCCTTCATCCTCGGTCCAAAGGGAGTGAGGCAGGGCGGAGCCCCATTTTTCTTCGGTCCACTATCATCCTTAAAGAGTATTTTAGCATTTTGCTAATGGTGATGGAGCAGGGCAAGGCGGGCAGGAAGTCCATCCCGCACGAGTTTTGATTTTAACCTCCATCTCCGCATGAGTTTTTATTTTAATCTCCATCTCCCATTTCATTTCATGTCTTCCATCCACGGTCCAAACGAGGCGAGGCTGGGCCCGTTTTCCCCCAGTCCACTTCCATCCTTGATTGGGTTGGAAAAAAGCTAATATCAAACGAGGAAAAATACTTGTAATTGGACACGGATATCCATCAGGTTCAATCATGAAATCCTTATACTGATTCTGAATCCGATTACTAATGGGATTCAGTTTTCTTAACTGAATCTGACTAATGGGATTTGGAGTTGTGTCCGATCCATTGACATCCTTAGCACCAATGCCACCATATGTGAGAAGAGGGCTTTCAATGGATCGGGTCTATTCCACATATCTGACACAACCAAATCCATAATTCTTATATATGAAATTATTTGGATTGATCTACATCTGACCTGAATGATATGCATAGGGTTTAAGCAAATTGTTTATTTTTTAATAGCCTTCGAGTTACGTTTGTTCACTTTCGGGTTCGACTTTTTTTAGTATACATAATTGGATCTCATCATCATCATCATCATGCATCTTATCGGAGCGGGTCCAAGTGCATGCTAACGGAGTATGGAGATATCAGTTCGGGAATCCGAGATCCTTAGTTTGAGTGGACCATCAAATCTTGCATTGGCTCCATACTGGATCCGACCTTGAACCATTTGAATGACACGGATCTCTAAATGTGCATGTTGATCTGAGGTAAACAATTTGCTTTTATCTAAAATTGACCCCAAAATGTGGACACATTTTAAGAGAGATTCAAGTTATCTTCGCTGGGGCTATCAATGGATCAAGTATCTAATCCAATAGTATGAACCCAAATCCACCGAAGTAATTAGTTGGTTGCTTAGGGTTTTGTCCCGTGAAGAAAATGAAAACCCAAACCTGAATCTTTGTAATTTAAGGAGCTTATTTTCACTAAAATACATATAAAATATTTAGGCCAAGATAGCTCAGTCGGATAACCAAAAAAAATCATAACCCAAGCCCGACCTACGTATTACTCGAATTGAATTCTTGGTTGACCCAAACAAAACTCGGGTCAGTATTTTTTATGCCCAAGTTCGGTTCTTCTCAGTTATGTTGTTTGTCATACAAACCCAACCAATTGACCGCCCTAATCTCAGTCTGCTTTGTCATCCTTTTTATACTTTTAACTCCATATAAGCAAATGAGCTTATGAGGTAACAGCCCAACGGGCTGTCAACGGGTCAGGTTTGGTTCAGACACAGGTAGAACCAGACTTGAACCAAATTTTTGGGTATGGTATCGGGTCTGGACCCAGGTCTAATAGGGTCTACTATAAGAGAAACCATACCCGGACCAGATAAGAACTACATGAACCAGACCCACACCATACCTGGTAAAAGTAATATTTTTTATCATGTTTACATTGAAAATTTGTGGGTCTTAATCGAAACTCGGGTCGAGTCAGGGTCTGGTATAAATTTTTACAAACTATACTCGGGTCCATGTATTAATCGGACCTTTGGGTCCCTACTCGGGTCTTAATCGAGTCTTCTTATTTGTCACCATACCCAGACCCTATAGGATTTGGTCCGGGCCGAGTCGGGGTAAACCAGACCCGTTGACACCCCTACCCAAACCTAGCAGAGGCCAAAGTTGTTAGCATGTAATGGTTGCAATGGTTATGGCACCTCAACACCTCAACCGTTGAAACTCATTATTTTAGGTTAAAATGGAAACCCAAGGAAGGTTATATATATATATAGCCCAGGTTGTGTATAAGAATACATAAGTATAGAAAAGAAATTTTTCTTGAAGCAAGCCGTTAAACTTTCCAAATTTTGCATTCTCATCCACATCTTCTCCTTTTTGTTGTGCTACCCTTCAATGGTATTAGTCATGCCTTTCACGATCTAACCATGGTCTTTATTTTTGTCTATGTTGCTCTAGTTTGTTGGGTCAATCTTCCATCCCTCTATGATATCGTGTGTTCACCTGGACATTTGGATAGCGCAAGTCAAGAAATATATGATAAGCAAAATGTGTGCTTCATAAGTTAAATGGAATAAACTTTACTACGTGAAAATGAAGAATCTCATTGGCCCTAACCCTAGAAGGCATAGAGTATGTGTTGGAGAAAGAAACGATTAAACTAGGTGACAAGGTAATCGAAAAAGACAAAAGTGATTACCAAAAGTTTAAGAGAGAATTTACTAGCGAGCACCACCATGCTAGCTTATACAGAGGATGATCGTATTAGGGTCTTTGAGGATTACCTTACTGCAAAAGGTATGTTTTCTGTTATTGCACAACATTGAAAACTCATCTAGTTCCTCTTAGAGCAATATAATTCTTGTAGGATAAAGGAAAGTGACAATGTAGTAGACCATGTGAATAAGATGGTGGTGATGACCAAGGATTTGGCGATTGTCAAAAATATCATTCTTGATCATATAAAAATATCTGCTGAATAGTTTGCCATTTTCTTGAAAAATAGTCATAACTACTCTAAGGCTTAACTCTAAAAACTTGAATCGGAATGAGCTTCAACCCAAAATAGCAATTGAACAAGCACATTTGAAAAATGATCAAAAGAGTGAACTATTGGTAGCCAATGTTGCAAAAAGTATCGTAAACCATTTAAATCCCACCAATTTAAGAGAGGACCCAATCAAAATTTGGGCAAATATAATAACAAAAAGGTCCAATATTTTGAAAGTTGTAGGAAAACGCCTTTAAGATCAAATGCTTTAAATGCAGAAAACCTCAGCATATTAAGAAACATTATCAATATCGCAGCTATATCAATAAGAATAGACGCAACAAGAGGAATGGCGAGAGTTCTTAAGAGGTTGGCATAGTTTGCATAGTATTAGAATGTATGTTCGCTGATCAAGATATCTCAGGATGGTGGATGGACTCTAGAGTTACTCATCACATTGCAAGGAGCAAGGAGAGAGTGGTCAACTTGGAGAACATCGTGTACATATGAGAAACAACATGTATTGCGATGTTATGAGAATTGGGTCATATAGATTTAATATGTTAGGCGCTAATATTCTTCTGACATATGTATATATGTACTAGCCATGAGGAGGAATCTTGTGTCAGTTTCAACCCTAGTTAATAAGGGTTTTGAGGTCAGGTTTGTTATAGATAAGATCAGTGTAGGTAAGCATGGTCGAATTAAGTTTGAGGGTATAGTCGATTGAGATCATGATTTGTTCAAGCTGAGTATTTTTTAAATGAATAAAGCATCTACTTTTGCTTACATAGATAGTGCATTATCCATAGATGTGAATGTCTGGCATAAAATTTAGGGTCATGTTAGTTTAAAGAAAATGAAGAAAATAGTTAAATTAGGATTATTGTCATGTGTTGATGAAAAATCGCTTAGTAAATGTGAAGCCTGCATTTATGAACAAAAATGGCAAGAAAACTTTTTTCAAAAGAAGTTATTAGAGCATCTAAATTATTAGAGATAATTCACACTGACATATGCATACTTTTCAGAGTTCAAACCCACAAAGGGATGCTTTACTTCATCACCTTTATTAATGATTTTTTAGATATGGATACATTTACCTAATATCATATAAGTGTAAGGCATTTGAAAACTTTAAGAAATATCATTGAGAAATTGAAAATCAACTTGGACACATGCAAAATATTATGATCTGATCAAGGTAATGAATATACTTAAAATAAAAATTTTTGAGTATTATTGAGAGCATGGAATTGATTGACAAACATCAATGCCTGAAACACCACAACAAATGGTGTATCATAGAGATACAATAAAACTTTCCTAAATATAGTTTTTTCATGTTAGTACACATATCTTTACCCAAAGTTTTTTAAGGAGAAGTTATTTGCATAGCTATGTATATCCTAAATCGAGTTCCCTATAAAGCAATCATGTTTATTCTTTATGAGTTATGAACTAGTTTAAAATCATATCTGAGTCATCTTTAAAGATGGAGAACTATAGCCCGTGTTAAGATTTTGGATCCATCAAGAGATAAATTGGATAGTAGGATCTATTTTATGCACTTTCATTATATATCCAAAAGGGTCTAAGGGATACATATTTTATTATCCTAATAAGGGTTCGATTGAAAGCAGAGATGATAAATTTTTAGAAAGTCAAAATCTTAATATTGATGCTCATGAAGATAATGATCATGATCCATATATCTCATTTATGATGATCCATCTAAATTGATCTATGTTCAGTTAGGTAATGAACCAACCATCTGTGATCCTTCCATTCAAACTCTTAATGGTCATAAGAGATCACATAATTTTTTTTCATATTTAGATGATGATTATGTGTACTTAATTGAGGAGTTGTATTATTAAGTAAATCTCGATGAGATAACTGATAGACAATCAACTCACATGAATCATCAAACTGGTTAAAAGCTATGGTCAATGAAATTGAGTTCATTGAGAAAAAACAAGTTTGAAAACTAATAAATCTATCTAAGGAAAGAAAACCCATTAAGTGTAAATGGGTTCTAAGAAAAAAGTACAATTCAAATGGTATTGTTTACAAGTTTAATGTCAGATTATTTGCAAAAAGGTTTTTTGCAAAGGGAATGATTAAACTATGTTGATACATATTTAGCTATTGCAAAATTTGCATTTATAAGGATAATTTTAGTCATTATGATATATTATGATCTAAATCTTTACTAAAAGGATGTTAAAAGGATGTTAAGACTGCATTTTTAAATGAAGATCTTAAATAAATCATTTTATTGAACAATCGAAAGACTATGCGGTTAAAAGTCAAGAAAATAAAATAAATAGGTTGAAAAAAATCCTTATACAGACTTAAAAAGTCACCACGGCAATGGTATTTGACATTTCATAAGGCCATAACTAAGATTGAATATGTACCTAATGTACTTAATTATTATGTTTATGTTTGAAAAGGTAGGAAAAAGTTTACAATTTTGTCTCTTTTTGTAGATGATATGTTGTTCACTAGAAATAACAATGTTATGATTGATAAAACCAAGTCATGGTTGAATTCACCGTTTGAAATGAAAGACATGAAAGATGCATCCTATGTTCTTGAGATAAAAATTATACATGAGATAGAAAATTATACATGATAATATACTCAAAAAAATTTAAATGTATAATTGCAAGTCAATGAATATTGTCATAGCTAAAGGGTCAAGTTAAGTAAGAATGATTATCCAGGTGAAGGACATGAGATATTGAATGTCCCTTATACTCAAGTTGTTGGAAGCATGATGTATTTAATGTTATATACGATACCATATATAAGTTTGTTGTGGGTCTTGTCAATCGATACCTAAGTAATCTCAGCTGGCCTCATTGGCAAGCTATCAAGAGAATATTCAAATATTTGAAAGGGACTAAAAATTTAAAATTATGTTATCAGGTAGATACACTAGAAACAACAGGTTATTTTGATGTCGATTTTGCTGATAGCAAAGATGATAGTAAAATCCACCTCTTGTTTTGTTTTGTTTTTTTGGTAGAGGTGTTATTTCTTGATTATATAAGAAACAAGATTGTGTAGCTCAACATACACATGAAGCATAATACATTGCTTATAATGTTGCTCATATTTTTCACTTGGATAAACCATTTCATTAAGGATTTGAAGCTAGATATAGCCAATAAACCAGTGCAAATATATTGTGATAATTAAACAACTATTAGTCTCATAAAAAGTGGAGCACATACTTCTAAGAGTAAGTATATAATAGTGAAATATCATTATGTTCATGATATGATTGAGAAGAATGAAATCAAAAGCATTATTGAAAACCTCTTGACTAAAGGCATATCTAAATAATTGTTTTTGAAACATGTATCTTACATGGGTTTAAGATGTGTCTAATTTGATTGTCAAACTTGACGGGTAAAGCCTAGATACACTGCAAATATATCAATGCAAGATTTTTTTTAATGCAAGTAAAAGACTTTATATAATTGAAAGGGAAAACACTACATGATTACGCTTGCATGGCCAAGTGAGAAATGTTAGCATGTTACGATTGTAGTGGTCATGGCACCTCAACCTTTAGAATCTGAGTTAAAGAGTAGTTAGACCCACTCTCTCTATGCATGGGTTGCCCAAGTCAGTTGAGCAAAGATTCATAATTATTTTCGGCTGAAACGGCAACCCAAAGGAGTTTATATACAACTCAGGTTTTGTATGAAAATAGATAAGTACAGAAAAGAAAACTCCCTTGAAGCAAGTCGTTAAACTTTAAAATTCCTTGTTCACGTCTTCTTCTCGTTTCTACTGTGCCACTACCCTTCAAAAGTGGTGGCCATTTTTTTATACAGAGAAAGCTCCAGTTATACAACCATATACCATTGGGATTCAAACTTGCAACGTCCCAACACAAGGTGGCTTGCACTAACTGAGACAAGTGGTCATTTTTGGATGCTCCATTTCTTTGCCTTTATCCCTCCTCTCTTTCTTAGCTAGTAGTGTGATAGTGCACTTAGGATAAGTTCGGCTGCTCCTTTCAAAAAACATGATTCAGAATCACTTTCTAATTTGCGTGAGATTCAGAATCACATGGAGTCTCATGTGATTTTGAATCTCAAGTAAATTAGAAAGTGGCTCATCTGAAACTGCAAATGAGATTCACTTTCTCATAGCTTAACTTTTTATGTTGGGCTGCTTATACAAATCAGATTCACTTTCTCATTCAAATGATAAATGAATAATTCAACCCAGCGTGCCCTTAATGAAGCAAATTAAAAGACATGTGGAGAGTTTGGAGCAATTTTAGTGGTTGGTGGAGAAGCAAAATCTTTTTCTAGGCTGGGATCAATGGATGTCCATCTCCACCAATGTGCGAGCACTAAAAAGATTTGGTGTATCTTCCACCCGCATACTTTTTCATCCTCCAATTATCCTTTTGCCCATAATCAAAATCCAGCAGACGCCATCATTGACTTATGTTGGGATCCATCCTACGTTCAATTCTTGCCCTCTGGTTAATCCACATTGACACCTGCATGTAGATTTTAGCCACCCAGATGCATCAGTTGGATGGATAGGATCAGTATAGTTCTTCTCACATCATACATTAGAGGATGAGATTCGTTTTGTCAACACTTGGTCACAAATTGTGTTCTTGGAACTTTAAAAAAGTTATCTAGATAAGCATGGAGCAGTTCAATGTTGGGTCATGTTTAGGGCTGGTAAACAAAATGAATGAGACGAGTTTCAAGTGTTTAAGTTTGGTAATTTTTTTATGGTGAGCCAAGCCGAGTTCAAGATCATAACCAGTCCAAGTTAAACAAGCCAAGTTCGGGTTATCTTGTTTATAGAAAAGATATATTATTTTAAAGCCGGAAGAAATATGATTACAAAATAAAAAAACATGTAAAATATATCTAAAACATATTTCTTACTACCTAACAAGCTTATACGAGAAGTTGAACACCGATTATTCATATTCAACTTGTCAAGCCTATTTTGTGAGTTTGAACGAGCTTTTCCCAAGCCAAACATAATCTGAGCCATGAGCGGCTCGTTTTGTTTCCCTGCCCTAGCCAATGTTTGCATGTACATGAGATCAAGTGGATATGGATCTGGTTCAGTTAAGATTTCACACATCCAGAAATGAATGTCATTGATACAGACATATAGTTTGGATGAATGGATAGAGGCAGTCTCATGTCGATAAATGCAACCTGAGTTGGTTGTAGTTTATTAAATTTTGTGTTCTGGGACTTGCACGATTAAGGCTCTTGGTAATCTCATGGTGTTTAAGTTTGATAGGAAGTGAAATTTTTACAAGTTTTTGACTTGAATATGTGAAGAAAATTCTGTTGTTCTGGACCTAAAAGAAATGTTTGTAGCAAGTATTTTTAATTAGGGGTGTCAATGGGTCCGGTTTATCACGACCCGACCCATACCAACCCTATAGGATCCAGGTATGGTGATAAATAAGAAGATCTGATTAAGACCCTGGTTCATACCTGAATGTCTAATTAATACATGGATCTGGGTATAGTTTTTGAATGTTTATACCACACCCAGGCCTGACCCGAGTTCCGATTAAGACCCGTAATTTTTCAATGTAAAAATGATAAAAAAAAATATTGTTTTACCAGGTATGGCCTAGGTCTGGTTCATGTTCAGGTCCGAGTATGGTTTTTCTTAGAGTGGTCCGATTAAGCCTGAGTTTAGACTCGATACCATACCCAAAAATCAAGACCAAGTCTGGTTCCACCTGAGTCCAAACCAAACCCGGCCTGTTGATGCTATTTTGAATGAACAACCATTGACCTCTTAAAGATTTTTTTTTCTTTTTTTTGTTCCTACTGGAAGATCACTCTAACCATAGCCAGACCTGTAAAAAGGCCAATAAGGCTTGGGCCCCTAGGCCCAAACAAATTTTAGGGGGCCATTTTTAAGGCCCGAGCTCCCTATTTGTTTAGAAAAGGTTTGGGTAAAGGATCAAATACGGATCCTTTACCCGATCTGGATCCAATTAAACATTAAAAACCTATGCGCCCCCTCATCTTCTTTAATCTAAACCCCCCTGTGCCCTCTCGTCTCCTTCAATCTAAAACCCCTGCGCTGGCCTCTCTTCTTCTTCAATCTAATTCTTCTGCGCTAGCCTCTCTTCTTCTTCAATCTAATTCAGATTCAACCAACTCCACATTGATTCAGAGCTCACCCGATCAAAATTGACATCAGAGTTTCGGCTTCTGGTGCCTCCTGGATTTGATCTGAAATTTAGAACTTCTCACTTGCTCGATTTCTCACCAGAGTAGTGGCAGCATAGGTCACTAGATCGACTCAGGTATCTCCCAAAATCTTCATTTGTTTCTTTTTCTGGATTCGTCATTCCATCTGGTCTGGTGGAGAATTAGAATTGAACATTTTCTAATACATTCACAGAATCACGGTCCCACCTGAGCCTTCTCTCCTCGAAATAGTGTGTTCGTTTTCTTTGCTGATAGCAGTTGCCAGTGCCAGGCCCAGCTGCCTCTTGCAGTCTTGCAACCTGCATATTGAATATCCTGCACTTCCATGTTCTCTTCTCTGATGCCATCTCTTTCAGAGCATTGGAGTTGTGATTCTACATAAGGAATTCCACAATCAAGTTTCTTTTCTAATATTTTTCCTACTGCCATAACTTGGATTACTCTGCATATTGTTAAAGTTCTGAAATTAGCATTTCTAATTCTTCCATGTTCTGAAATTAGCATTTTCAATTCTCTACACTTTAGCATTTCTAATTCTTCCATGTTCTGAAATTAGCATTTCCAATTCTTCCATGTTCAGATGTTCCTTTCTTGTTTAAACTCTTTGACTCGCTGAGATATGTGCTTAGCTGTCTATTTCTTTCATAAGTCTGATATTTTGCAGATAAGTTCTAAAATTTTATTTAATTGGCATGCCAGGTTTATATGAAAGTGATTGAAGTTGTTAAAATTATTGCTTCTTTTGGGTTCTTTTTATTTTAACTCCCTGATTTGATTCTTTCCAGAAATTCATCGCCTTTTACTCTCTTTGATCTCAAAGTTCCTCTGTTTTCGATCCTCATCTTGCTTTGTACTACAAGAAAAATGGCAATTAGCGACGAAAGTTTGCGATGAATTTTTTTCGTCGCAAATTTATGGCGGATTAACGAGAGAAACAAATTCCTCGCTAAAATCTGTAATATTTACGAAAATAGCAACGAAAAAGCCTTTGTTGTCAAATCTGTTGCTACTTAGTGACGGCTTAGCGATGTTTGTTTTTTGTTGCAATACCTGCAGCATTTAGCGACGGATTTGGCGACAGAGGTTTTTCCGTCGCTACTTAGCGACAACGTTAGCGACAAAAATATTTCATCGCTAATTGGTTATATACATTTGCGACGGAAGTTGGTCGTCGCCAAATCTGTCGCTAAATTTCTCGTAAATCCCTAATCAGAACCCTTCTTTCTCTTTCCTGTTTCGTCTCTCCCACACGACGCATTCCCCCGACCGCCGCCCTCTCTCGCCTGACGCACTCCCCGGCCCGCTGCCCGTCGCTCCCTGGTCCGCCGCCCATCCCTCCCTCGACCCATCACGCCCCGTTCCGCCGCTCGTCGCCCCCCGCCCATCGCCCAGCGTCTCACAGGTAAGTGACTCGTTATTTTTTTCTGGCAGGGGGGGCGCCCCTGCCTCATTCTTTTTTTTCGACAAGGGGGGCGCCTACATCATTTTTTTTCGGCAGTGGGTCGCCCCCGGCTCATTTTTTATTTCTGGCAGGGGGGGGGGTTGCCCCACTGCCTCTTTGTTTTTTGGGGTAGAGGGGCGACCCCCTGCCTCTTTTTTTCCGGTAGGGGGTCGCCCTCTGCCTCGTTCTTTATTTTCGGCAGGGGGGGTCGCCCCCCAGCTTCTTCTTTTTTTTTTTTGGGGGGGGGGGTGGGGGGGGGGGGCAGAGGGCGACCCCCTGCCTCGTTGTTGTTTTTTCGGCAGGGGGTCTCCCCCCTGCCTCGTTCTTTTTTTGGGCAGGGGGGCGACCCCCCGCCTCAGGTTTTTTTTTTCGGCAGGGAGTCACCCAGGCTGCCTCATTCTTTTTTTCCGCCAGGGGGGGCGCCTGCCTCATTTTTTTTTCTGACAGGGGGTCACCCTCTGCCTCATTTTTTATTTCTGGCAGGGGGGTCGCCCCCCTTCTTTTCCGGCAAGGGGTCACCCCCTGCCTCTCTTTTTTTCGACAGGGGGGAGCGACCCCCTGCCTCTCTTTTTTCTGGCAAGGGGTCTCCCCCTTGCCTCGTTCTTTTTTTCCGGCAGATGGGGAGCCTGCCTGTTTTTTTTTTTTTTTTCCGGCCAGAGGTCGCCCCCTGCCTCTTTTTTTATTTCCGGCAGGGGGGGTCGCCCCCTTGCTTTTCTGACAGGGGGTCGCCCCCTTGCCTCATTTTTTATTCGGGTAGGGAGTCGCCCCCCTGCCGCTTTTTTTCAAGCAATGGGCGACCCCCTGCCTCATTTTTTTTTTCCGATAGGGGGTCGCCCCTCCTGCCTCGTTTTTTTTCGATAGGGGAGCGACAGGCCGGGGGGCGCACGACGATCGTCGAGTTCCTGAACCACGGCATCACCCTGTGCTTGCCGCTCCGGGGGACGATCACTGCCTTCAGAGACCTCGTGCCGCTGTCGTACATCGTTGGCCTACTGGCTGGCCGGTCGAACTCGAAAACTTGTTGGGCCGAACGGAGAGGTGGTCGACGCCTGGGAGGCGTTTCGCCTCGTCGGAATCCCATCCGACTTCGATATTTATTCTAAATTTTTTCCTTTCGGCAGATGGTGACTTCATTTTAACACAGTGTCTCTTGCAGATTTCTCAACGAATCCCACTTGTGCCCCGCCACCCGTGGTAAGTAACAAAAATAATGCAAATCGGGTAAATACCCGTGGTGAGTAAGTGATGCAAGTGCATCACATGTTATTTAATTTATTAGATGCAACACTTTATTGTTCACACACTCACTTAGTTGTTGATATCTAGGACTGTTTTATTGGAGTTTGGAGTTCATGCTGAGCATGATTTTAATGTATGAGAATAGAAGTGTTCTTATTTTTGGAGTACGGATTTCATGCTAGGCATGGTAGTAGTTAGCGGGATATTGGAGTGTATTTGCTGTAGGTACATGTTTGATATTTTTTTGATATGAATGTTTTCGATGTATTGCAATGTTTGATGTGATTGTATCAATGCTTGCATGTAGTTACTTTCAATTTGATTATGACTTACATGTGAAATTGTATAATGAAAGCATGTTTCAAATGAATGTATCATGTTATGAATAGTTTGCACATGAAAATATTAAGTTATCAATGCATGCATCATAATTCTTGTGATTGTATAACATCATATATTGCATGATAAATTTGATTTTTTCTTCATCATAACATTCTGATGATTCTCTTTTAACTGGTTAGGATACTATTCGTAACATCATACGACAAAATGACTGCAAACAATGAATGGATGTACCATAGGATAGTTGACAATGAGTTATCGCATGAATATATGGATGGTGTTGAAAGTTTTATTGAATTTGCAACGGCAAGTGTTAGTACAGTGGATCCCACAAGTCGGATTAGGTGTTCATGCAAGATTTGTAAGAACAATCGATTTGTAGAACCTCATGGCATTAGATATCACCTATACAGAAAGGGTTTTGTGAGTTATTATCATAATTCGACATTTAATGGTGAAGAATTTAGAAACAATTTTGATGCACGGGTAAATGTGGTGCACGATAATCCATATATGGATTTGATATTTGATGTCGCAGGAACAAAACTGGGTTCTACTATGGGTCCTAGTGATGTAACAACTGCAGTAGATGAAGACCAAAGTTGTGCAATGTTACAACGGATATATCGTAAATGATTATCGATTTCATACAAAAGACTACGGTATAAACAAATCAATGATGAATAGTGGTGTGTGTGTCAAGGGTATCAGCTACAGTGAAAATGAACATGATTACTACGGTGTTATAGAGGAAATAATGGAGTTGACTTACTTAGGCATAAATAATAGGGTAACTTTATTCAAGTGTCATTGGTTTGATCTAACTGCAACAAGAGTTGACAAAGCCTTAGGCATTGTGGAGGTGAATCATAAATCAAGGTTTGGAACATATGAACCATTCATATTAGCCTCGCAAGCTCAACAAGTTTATTATACTTCATATCCGAGTACAAAAAAGTCAGATAGAAATGAATGGTGGGCAGTTTGCAAGGTGAAGTCTAAACTATACCCTGAGTATGATCAGTTACAGGAAGACAAGTTAACTGAAGAGAGTGATTACTATCAATCAGATGATATCTATGACTTCTCTTATAGTCACGATGTTGCGCATGATATGTATGTCATATCTCTATTGGTCGATGAAACATTCATAGAAGAATGTGATCCAAATGATATATCAAGTGGATGGGCAAACAATGAAGAAGAAAATGTTGAAGAAGAAGATGAAGAAGAAGAAGATGAAGAAGAAGAAGAAGAAGAAAGTCAAACAAGTGATGAGAAAGAATTCTTGAGCTAGTGAGCAAAATCTTGTAATACAAACCTCTATTTAAATGTATTTCAATGTTTTGAATGTATTGCAATACTTGATGTGAATGATTTAAATTATTTTAATATATAAAAATGTGTGACAATGATTTGAATGATTCGAATGTATTGCAATACTTGATGTGAATGATTTGAATTATTTAAATGTATTGCAATACTTGATGTGAATGATTTGAATGTATTGCAATACTTGATGTGAATGATTTGAATGTATTGCAATACTCGATTTGAATTATTTGAATATATTGAAATGTATTGCAATGATTTGAATGATTTGCAGGTATTCCAATGATCTGAATGATTTGAATGTATTGTAATACTTGATTTGAATTATTTGAATGTATTGAAATATATTACAATGATTTGAATGATTTGTAGGTATTCCAATGATTTGAATGATTTGAATGTATTGCAATACTTGATTTGAATTATTTGAATGTATTGAAATACTTGATGTGAATGATTTGAAACAATTTGAATGTATTGCATGGCATTTTTTATTTGTTAGAATATGGTTTGTGGAGCTTGCAGTGGTCGTTCATCCAGTAGTAGCCAGTCTCAGCCTTCATCTTCACGGGCTCCTTTGATAGGTATATCATTTAACTAATTGGATGCTTGATTAGTTGAAATGCGCATTTTGAGAATTTGTAACGTATTTTTTTACAGATGATGTTTTGTTTGTACATGACCCAACTACATCAGTTGATCATACAAGTCAGGAGCCAACACAGGATGTAGGGTCTTCTTAATCTGGCACAAGAAGACTCATTCAAATAGTGTATATCGATAATCGACCGTAAGTATTTCATTTTCACTTATTGCATATCTTATAAATATTGTATATTGATATTTATTATGTACTAATTCATGTGTAGCACGAGGTTTGAGCCACAAGAAGTAGTACGCGATATTCAAAATTCACTACTTCAACATCTACCAGGACTGATCGCTCAATGGAAAGAGTATCCAAAAGAGGTGATAGACAGATTGTGGTCCTCATTCACGGTATACAGTTGTTTGTCATAGTTAATATGTTTCATATTTAATTATTTGTTATAGTCATGTCTACTAACTTTCTGAAAATATTTATAGGCTTCGAATTGTTTCGCGACTACGATGGAGGAACATGATGCAAGGAAGGTGTGGCAGAATATGGCTGCTAATCGATTTGCAGATATGCTGCACAATATGAAGACTGCAGCAAGAAAAGCATCTGCCGGAATAGATGATCCATTGTAGTGGAAGGGCCATGGACCCCCTACTATCAGGTCAGATGTTTGGGATGAAATGTGTGACAAGTGGGTTGGGGTGCATTTTGAAACCGCTCAGCAAGGCTGTACAAAATTGAGCGAAAATACCCGAAGCCCATCTACACACAGGTGAATCTAGGATTTTTGGGAGTCACCTGAAGAAAATGGTAATTCATCGATATATAAACAAATCAATTTTATAAGTATTATTGCAAACCTGTTAACTAAATCTTTTATCATTTTACTTCACAAGAAGCAGAAAAAGGAGGCATTGTACCATATAAGAATGTGTTTGTTCAAACACATAAACGTAAGACCACAGAAGAGTTCGTATCATAGAAGGCGAGAATGACAGCGGTATGTATATATTGTATTAATAATCATTGTAATATACAAGTTATCATAAATATTGTAATTCTTAATTATTAATTCATACTGTAAACATTATTTTGTAGGAGTCATACGAGCAACAGATGGTAGAGTAATATGGCGATGACTCCACTCAGCATCCGCCTTTTGATCCTGCAGCATGGGTGACTGCAGCAGGTGAACCCAAAAAGGGTCGTGTGTTTGGGTTTGGGAGTAATATGAACACCTCACAAGTCATTGCTTCCTCCAGTCACGACTCAGAGACTTCTCTCGTCAACATCACCTCCAAGCATCCGACTGATTCTTGGGATGATGTACGCCAGATTGTTAAGGACACAATATGTGACTACTTCCACGAAACAATTGCTGACGTTCTCCGAGATGAGTTCAACAATTTTTTGCAGAACAGGGGAGCTTCGTTTACAGGTGCCTCTCAGGTATGAAAGTTTCATGTGATGTATTGCATGTCGTTAGATTTCATATAACTTTGATTGCCTTAACTTAGGTGCATTGCATATAATTTATTTCGGTATATTTTGTTTATCAATACTGACCTTTTATATAATATTTCAGTATAATATTTTTACTGCCTTAGAAGACATCTGAGCATGATAGAATCACATATATAGTTTTTTTACTGCCTTAGAACACATATGAGCATGATAGAATCACATATATAGTTTTTTGACTGCCTTAGAGCACCTATGAGCATGATAGAATCACATATACAATTTTTTGACTATCTTAGAGCACATATACAGTTTTTTGACTGCCTTAGAGCACATATGAGCATGATATAATCACATATACAGTTTTTGCCTGCCTTAAAACACATATGAGCATGATAGAATCACATATACACCTTTTTTATTGCCTTAGAGCACATATGAGCATGGTAGATTCACATATACAGTTTTTTTGACTGCCTTAGAGCACATATGAGCATGATATAATCAATATACAGTTTTTTGCCTGCCTTAGAACACATATGAGCATGATAAAATCACATATATAGTTTTTTGATTGCCTTAGAACACATATGAGCATGGTAGAATCACATATACAGTTTTTTTTTTAACTGCCTTAGAACACATATGAGTATGGCAGAATCACATATACAGTTTTTTTACTGCCTTAGAACACATATGAGAATGATAGAATCACATATAAAGTTTTTTTACTGCCTTTAGAATATATATGAGCATGATTGAATCACATATAAAGTTTTTTAACTGCCTTAGAACACATATGAGCATGATATAATCACATATATAGTTTTTTGTCTGCTTTAGAGCACATATATATGAGTATGACAGAATCATAAAAACAGTTTTTTTACTGTCTTTAGAATACATATGAGCATGATTGAATCACATATAAAGTTTTTTACTGCCTTAGAACACATATAAGCATGGTAGAATCACATATACATTTTTTTACTGTCTTAGAGCACATATGAGCATGATTGAATCACATATAAGTTTTTTTTACTGCCTTAAGAACACATATGAGCATGATAGAATCACATATACAATTTTTTTACTGTCTTAGAACGCGTATGAGTATGATAGAATCACATATACAGTTTTTTTAATGCCTTAGAACACATATGAGCATGATAGAATCACATATAGAGTATAATTTATTTCAGTATATTTTGTTTATCAATACTGACCTTTCTTTTCTCGTGTAGGTTGCTGGCGATAATCTGCGTAGTGTAGCTGAAGGGACAGATCAAGACAATGAACAAGAGAATGCACAAAATCTTGGTGATGATTAGATTCATGTGTTGAATTTGTTTTACCTTCTTTTTGTTTCAAAAATGTAAATGTTGAATTGTAAATAATTAGAACTTGCGAATTTTACAGTGGATCGATTAATTGTTTTAATTTCCTTTTATATGTATTTTGATGTGTACTTTATTTTTTATTTACAAGAAATATAAATTGTATAGGAAATATAAATTGTATCACGAGAAATTTTTTTCTCGATATTTAATTTTCAAATATTTTTTTTAAATTTTTTTCCTTGTTTGCGACGGATATATCCGTCGCTAATTACTATTAACGTTGAATGTAGCGATGAATTAGCGACGACTATAAATCCATCGCAAAACCGAAGTCACCGTATAGTAACGACGGCCTTGCGATGGATGTTGGCATTCGTTATTCCGTCACAACTTAGCGACGGAACTGGCGACAGATACAGTCTGTCGCTACTTAGCGACGGAATGGGCGACAGATATATTCTGTCGTGAATTAGCATCGACAAATTCGCGATGGAAGATATCTGTCTCTAAGCCAACGCTAATCCGTCGCTAAGTTGTTTAGCGACAGATTAGCGATGGATTTAGGTCATCGCTAATCAACATGTTTCTTGTAGTGTTGGTGACTTAGATTCCAAGAAGAAATCCATTTGGAAAAACATAAGCTCTCGTAAGAAAGTTTCTCACCTTTGGATTTGGAGTTTGCTAACTTCTTTTGACTTTTGGACCTTCTGTTAATTTCTGATTTGTTATTAATTTCTAATAATTAATGTCAATTAATTTCTATTAAATGATTATATGTATTTCTGATAATTTTTTATTTGTTATTTGTTTCTGTTAATTGATTACAGGTCATTCTGTTAATTTTTTATTTGTGATTTGTTTCTTTTAATTGATTATAGGTAATTCTTATTTTTTTATTTCTGATTTGTGATTTGTTAATTATAGGTATTTATATTACTTAATTTTTGTTAATTGATATTAGTTAATTATTGTTAATTATTGTTAGTTAATTATAGGTATTTTTTATTTTGTGATTTATTAATTATATGTATTTCTGTTAATTGATGTTAGTTAATTATAGGTATTTTTGTTAAATTCTGATTTCTAATTTATGATTTGTTAATTATAGGTATTTGTGATTTGTGATTTGTTAATTATAAGCAACAAATAATGCCTCCTAAGCATAAATCTGGTAATCAAAAGAGAAAAAGAAGAGAAAGGGAAGCAATATTAATTCAAAGTCAAACTGAAGCTATCAACAAATATTTTAATAGAACTGTGGAACCAAATGAGAAAGCCCATGAAACCGTAGATCTGAATGAAAATGAGGAAGCCCATGAATTCATGGATCTGAATGAAAATGAGGAAGTCTATGAAACTATGCATTTGAATGAAAATGAGGAAGTGAATGAAATTATAGACTTGAATGAAAATGAAGAAGTGAATGACATCTTGTTTCAAGAAACTGAAGATGGGACTCTAACCGAAGAGATTAAAGAAACTGAAGATTCAACTACGAATTTAGAGGATTGTGCAAATTGGAATAACATCGATATGAAACTCTGAGATTTTTTAGTAGAAATGGGTCCAAAGAGAGTGGATGACATATTGTTTCCTAAAGATAGAAACAATAGGTATTTTTTGATTCATCATATTATACATGTGTACTGACAAATGGGCAGACATGTGATAGAAGATGGCTAATATATTATATCTCTTTAGATAAAATATTTTGCTTCTGCTGCAAGTTGTTCAAAACACCACAAATGATGAGCATAATGGGGCAATTGGGCAATCATGGATACAACGATTGCCATAATATGCATAGAAGTCTTAGAAATCATGAAGCTAGTAGAGATCATATAGAATGCATGTTTTCTTGGATTGATTTAGAAAAGAGACTCAAAATAAACCAAACAATTGATCAGAATGTACAAGTTCAAATCAACAAAGAGAGACAACATTGGAGGTAAGTTTTGACAAGAATAATCTCCATTGTGAAAAGACTTGCCAAAAACACTTTAGCATTTCAAGGAGATAATGAGAAACTCTGGTGAGAACAATGGTGTATTTTTGCAAATGATAGAAATGGTTGTTGAATTTGATCCAGTAATGGAGTAGCACGTTTGACGTGCTCAAGCACGAGAAATTCAGTATATATACCTTGGATCCAAAATTCAAAATGAGTTAATTTTGACATTAGCCAACGAAGTGAGAAGTGCAATCATTGCAAAAGTTAAACATGCAAAATATTTTTCAGTAATTCTTGATTGTACTCCTGACGCGAGTCATGAAGAACAAATGTCTCTAGTACTACGATGTGTTGATGATTCGATAGACACACCGAAAATAGAAGAATATTGGATTGAATTTTTGAAGGTGGATGATACATCAGGACTTTGACTGTCAACTGAATTGAAAAATGTGCTAACTACACTTGGGCTTGATATTGATGATATAAGAGGGCAAGGGTATGACAATGGCGCTAACATGAGTGGAAGACACAAAGGTGTCCAAAAAAGAATACTTGAAATGAATCCTAGAGCTTTCTACACTCCACGTGGTTGACATAGTCTTAATTTGAAGATTGTGGATATGGTGGAATGTTGTCCTAAAGCTAAATCATTCTTTGGAGTAGTGCAACGCATCTACACATTGTTTTCTTCTTCTCCAAAGAGATGAAATTTTTTTAAAGATATGGTATCCGATCTGACTCTGAAGCCATTGTCACAAACACAGTGGGAAAGTCATGTTGAGAGTGTAAAAGCTATAAAAGATCAAACTATACAAATAAGAGATGCTTTGCTTGAATTGGCTAAAAAAAGTGAAGATTCCAAAACAAAGAGTGAGGCCGAGACCTTAGCAATTTTTGATTTGGAGAATTTTGAGTTCTTACTTGGAATGGTGATTTGGTACAAATTGTTATATGCAATTAATAATGTCAGTAAGTTTCTTCAGTCTGGAAGTATGGATATTGGCATTGCAGTCAACCTCTTACAAAGACTTATTGTATTTCTTAATGAGTATAGAGAATGTGGATTTTCCAGTGCCATGGATGAAGCTAAGAAACTAGCAAGTGACATAGGGTTTGAACCTAAATTTCAAGAAAAATGCATAACCTGAAGAAAGAAACAGTTTGATGAAAGTGGCAGTGATGATGTAACACTGTCAAGTGAAGAATCTTTTAGAGTAGAATATTTTTTGTTTATAATTGATCAAGTTCGATCTTCCCTTCAACTCCGGTTTGAACAATTTAAACAATATGAAGAGACTTTTGGATTTTTGTTAAACTTAGAGAAGTTGAAGACTGAAGTCGATCCCTTAAATAGCTTAAAGAAGTATTGTGAGAAGCTTGAGAAATTTTTAAGTCATGATGGGCGTTCAGATATTGATGGTTATGATTTATCTACAGAGTTGATGACCCTGAGGTGTTATTTAACCACTGAAAGAACGACAATTGATGTACTACGTTATTTGGCGAAACTGAATGGTTTATTCCCAAATGCTTATATTTCTTATAAGATTTTGCTAACAATACCAGTTATCGTTGCATTAGCAGAAAGAAGTTTCTCAAAATTGAAGTCAATCAAGAATTATCTTAGATCAACTATGTCTCAGGACAGATTGAATGGATTGGCTATGTTGTCAATTGAGAAAGAAATGGTTGAACAACTTGATTATACTGATTTGATAAATATTTTTGCATCTAAAACAGCTAGACGAGTAGTGTTTAAGTAGTTTATATAAATATTTTATACATTGTTATTTGATATAATATAAATATTTAGAATATCATATTTGTTTAGTAAAAATATAAATCTTATCATTATTTGAATGATGATATTATCAGGTTGTGTCTTATTCTCTTGAATTTCTTGTTTCAGTGTAATTTCGGATTTCTAATTTTTGTTAGCAGCTAATTTTTGTTAGTTAATTACTATTAATTATTGTTAGTTAATTTCTGTTAATTGTTAATTGATGTTATTGCTAGTTAAATCTAAAAATAATATAAATATTTGTATTAGTTAATCTATGTTAATTAATGTTGAACAACTTGATTAAACTGATTTGATAACTATTTTTGCCTCTAAAACAAGTAGTTTATATAAATATTTTATACATTTTTATTTAATATAATATAAATATTTGGAATATTATATTTGTTTAATGTGAATGCAAATTTTATTGTTATTTTGATTCTTTAAAAAAAAAAATCGGAGGCGCTGCCCCCGAACTCCTACTATTAATAAGAGGGCCATTTTTGCCCTCCGCCTTGGGCCCCATAAAACACAGGTACGGCTGTGACTCTAACCATGTAACATCATCTCTTATTAAGGTAAGAAATTTCAGGAACTCTTGCACAAATTGCAGCCTTGTAACTTTTGCACAGAACTTGGCCCAATTGGAAGGGTTTCTACAAATAAGATTTGAAAAATACTTCTTGGCTTCTGTAGAACCTATCATATATGAGGTGAGTAGAACAAAGATTGGATTGTTTGGCACCTTGTCTAGTTCCATTCTTATTTAAACAAAAAAAAAACACAAGAAGGATAAGTCGTGTTAACTGTGTCCATGCTTAAAATTTAAATCTAAAACTCCATGGTTAGATAATGATTTCTTGTACTTGGAAGTGGGTATAAGTATTTGGAAATTCTGGTCCATCTTTAGCAACCAAAAATGGAGCTTAGTGATTTTTGCTTTCCATTTGTTTAATTCAAGAAGACATGACAGGTTTGGTCATTTATGACATTCGTTTTTACCTCCAGAGCTCTATTCCTGGCAAAGGCTTATGGGTGAGCAGATAATCCTGTTGTATCACATCCATAGTCTCCAGGGAACTCTCCGGTCAGGTAAGATGGAGTTTGTGCTGAGAAAGGGACCCAGGTCAGGTAAGATGGAGTCTGTGCTGAGAAGGGACCCAGGTATTTCACTCTATCTGGACCATACCACAGCTCATTTCCCTATCATCAACCAAGCAAACAAGGTCTTAGCATAGTTAGTACAGCAACAAGAGAGAGAGAGAGATTTACCATGGTGAATTTTCCATTCCCAAAGGAAACAAGGTCTCTAAGAGAGTTGGCAATGGAGCTTCTAGTTTGGCCATGATTTTAAACTTTAGCGGGTTAGGTTACAAAAATGAAATAAACAAACACATTTTTCTATCTTAACAAGATGAATTGAACAATAGATCTCCTAACATTCTACTGTGACAGGTGATCCATAGGGGATCAAGTGATATGCCAAATCATCATTTTTTGATGTTTTGGCATCACAACGGTTCATCACTTCCATTGTGGACGTCCATCATGCAAACATGGGGACCCACATTGTTGGGCCTGCTGGTTGCCCTTGCTGGGCAGTCCATCAATGAAAGCATATCACTATCACAGTTCCCCCAAAGGTTCTGCTTCCTTTGGGAAAGTAATCTTGCATTAATAAGAGATCACCAATTAGGGACCAATTTCCAATGGATCCAACTTGATTGTGCCACACAAAAAAAGAGAAATACTGGCCACGATCTCCATTCATCTCAAGAATAACTAGTTAGTGTTGCACTGCAGGAATGGCGCATTATTAAACTTTATGCTCTGCACTTTAAAAAAAGGAAAAAAAAAATCTTCCTACAAACAAAGACGGCCACACAGTAGGCTTACAATTTAATTTCTCCTGTAACATCTCGAAATCCTATAAACTCTTTGCAATGATACAAACCTTGACTTCAGCATTTCCTCCACTATGGGCTGCCGCCCAGCACAAGGGACAACTGATTCTCAGAGGATGACGAAGTTATCCTGTCCTCTTAGGACATCAACAAACTCCTTGATGATCAACTAAGAGAGCCCCATAGCAGATCAAATATGGAAGTTCATCACGCAACAGTACTCGCTGGTATTGGTCCTGGTTTGGAAAAGTTGGTCGTTCGAGACACACCCACATCAGCTTCCTGCCAGACAAGCTCATGGAGACCACCATTAGCCTTGTCCATCGACTGATCATCAACTGGATCTACAGCATGTGCTCCTACCAGTTGCTCATGGTGAGTGGAAGAACATGGGATCCCCATCCACAGAGAATTGCAGAACGTCTTCATCATGCTGCTCAAATCTGAATGTGGAGAGAAATCCTCTTCGCGCTCAGGCTGACAGTTCAAATCTATCTGGCACTTCTCTACATTACCACTCTTCTCTTTATTATAAGCCAAACAGGACAATGGCTCTCCATTATCTGCTGAATTTTTGGATAAATCTGAACTCTTTTTACTTGGGTTGTCATCTCTCAGACTCTACCACTTTCCTGGCACTAGTTTCAAACTTTTCCTCTGCTTTCTCTGGTGAGTTCTTGTGGTTTCTTTGAGCATTTTCTGCTTCTTTCTCAGACTGGAGCTTCTTTCTTCGCAACGTGAGAGTCTGGAACCGTCTCTTGACTGTCAGACAAACATTGCACGTGCAAGTAAGATCATGCTTGGGACCTTGGCCACTTGGAGGCTGGATGTAAAGTCCAAAAAAAAAATGATGATGACGTTGACATGTGTCAGACACGCGCTAGGCGCGTGTCGGACACGTGCCTCGGCTAGCCAGCTGGCTCGGATCCAAGCCCCAGTTGCCTCGGATCCAAGCCCCCCGACTGCCCCGGATCCGCGCCCTCAACTGGCTCGGATCCGAGCTCGAGTCAGACCCGGATCTGAGACTGGGCATGACTCAGATCCGAGCCCTCGCCCGGATCGGGCTTCTCGAAGAATCGAGAAGCCCGCTCGTGCCTTGTAAAAAGGCACGGGTGCCTTGGGCGAGGGGCTAATGCCCTCGCCCATTCTCTCTCCTCTCTGTGGTCCCCACCGCCCTCCTCTCGCTTTCCGTGGCCGTGGTTGTCGGTGAGCGACGTCGCCGACCACCTCTCGTATCCGCGGTTGCCGGTGAGCGACGCCGCCGACCTTCTCTTGCTGCCTCTAGCCGTGGCTGCCAGCGAGCGACACCAACGACTGTAACGCCCCAAAAATCCAGGACTTGTAACTTTTAGAATAGTTTAGAAACCTTTGAAATCATACAATAATCAGAGTTTAAATAATACTTCAGCGGAAAATGATATTTTTGAAAACCACAAGTCAATGGACCTTGAGCGCATTACAGCGTAAACTTTCATTTGTCAAATCCCGCACAACCATTGAAATCAAATGGTTTAGAAATGGAGTTTCAATAATTGAGAATTCGTTTGTTGAAACCAAGAAGAAGCTTACTAAAACAGTTTTATTAACTCACGGTTTAATAAAAGAGAAATTTTAAAACACACTTTATACTAAATTTACCAACATGTCCTCAAGAGCGAAACATTAAGGAAAGAGCTCTATCTTGAACTCATCACGCCATCGTGCCATCGCAGACTGTATTACCTATCCAAAACCTGCCCATAAAATGGGTCAGTTTCGCTAAAAACTGGTAGGTGCACAGACATGACAATATTGAACATAATTAAGCAGAATAATTTAATATGTCAAGTAGACAGGCAATTATATAGCAATTTAATTTCAACAGATTCACAGAGCAACTATCATGAACACAATGTTAAAATTATTACAAGCATTTTACTGGCACAAGTAGGATAACTATTACAAGCAAAGCACTGCACAAGAAAGTTAACTAGCAAAATACAATGCTTCATCAACCACACACACAATTCCATAAGTATTGAACCTGTTGTACCCTATAACTTTCATACGTGCATAACTGAACACATTGCGATCCGATTTAACTTATGTTTCGATATTAACTGGCCAAGCGGGTACGCACAAGGCACGACTCTAGAAATAGCCTAGACTGATCCGGGGGTTTATTATGCTATGTATTTTATGATAACCCGGATAGCTGACTGAGTCCGCACCTAAGGGGACAGTCGGTGACCAAGAGAGAAATCCCCAAAGCAGCATAAACAATGGATGCATCCCAAACATGGAGAGCTACCACCTAGGATAATTATGGTAGTCCCATTCCCCTAACTCCGATGACTGGGAAAGCCGAGTCTTTTGCTCGTAACTGCCATTAATGGCCTGTCTATCGAAGTTTTGTACCTTCCCGTCCTCTCTCCTGACAGGAGTCAGCGATTCGAATGTGTACATCAGGGGTAGTTAACTGAAAACTCATTCTACATACTCTGGTCTTTCGATCAACTCGAGTATCTTGCCGGTGAAGGCGAAAACATCACTTATTTAGGTGATCACAACATTTTGTTATTTGCACTCATCGAGGTTGCCACAACCTACTTATCCAATCATCGCAACGTAAGAAGACGTACTTGTCAAAAAGTACAGTCGTACTTGTCAAAAGTACGACTACGATGAAAGGAAAATGGTTCCACAAAAGAAACCCCAACAGATCTTATCTGCAAAAGAATTAATACAACACATCCTGGCAAGATAAGTCTTGAATTCAATTCAACAACATTTTTCATATTTCATGATGCAAGGTCATCTCGGATCTCTCGTCCGATCAACAAAGTACTTAACATGTTGTGCATGTCTAAAAGTACGCTATACTGAACCAGGGAGGTGTGTGGACTTCTCAAAAGGAACACCCAACACACAACTTCATAACAATTCAAAGAATATAGGAGTGCTCATTTGGCACGATTCATCCTTAAAAGCCATAATGCCACATTGAGTCATTCACACAAGACACAACACTATCAATCATACATCCAAAATTTATCTTAGTATCGACATGTGACACTAGATTGATACATAAAGAATGGGTCCTTCAACAGAACCCCACTCATTCATATGCTCATGCCCCTGATCGGGGTTATTCAAAATGAGCCGCAACTTGAATCAAGGTTATAAAACATTTCTCTCAAGTGTGTGGACTTGGGAGGGGCCAAATGTGACTTCGCAATCCTGCAAGATTTAATCATACTTTGCAAAAGTTGTGCATTTTGAAGAGCACCGGGTTCACAGAAGGAAACTCGTTTTTAGAGAACTGAAATGCACAAGCACAACTTCTAGTGTTTTGAAAACAAGTGAAATCAAGATGGGCACAAGACTACATTTATGTAGGTACATATTTACCATAAGTGTCAACATATGCAGGTTATAACATGACGACAAACAACTCTCGGCTTGCGATGCCGCACCTCGAGCAAAAAGCACATAAGTAACACACGATGTACCAAAACCATACCTTGGCCACTTAGATAGACAAACACATAAGGTCATAAGTAATACATGAGACCCGAAGTCAGACCTCACTTAAAGGAAACGTGGAGGCAAAAATGTATGCAATAAAAAAATGGCATAGGTATTGCAAGAAGTACGAAACCACACCTCAAATTCATAAACAACTACACAAAGTAATAATCGAAGAATGAAATTGTACCTCGACCCATGAGCATACAAACATGATAATACACAATGCAGAAGCAATATAACTCTAAGCATATCTAGCATGGCATCTTAATCATTTCAACTTAAATACGTTCATCAATTGCCTTTTGTGCGACTTTACCCTACCTTGGGATGTCGTGCAGCTGCGTACGCCTACGCGAGAGGATAATACGAGGGTTGAGCCGTGGAGCACGATCGGGACCTATTGCGTAAATATGCAAGAGTGTTAAATATTCAATTTTGCTAATATAATTAATGGTGCGACGAGGACATGGGTAGGTTTAGGCGACAGGGATGAGCCACTGCCGAAAACAGCAAGGTGGCAGAGAAAGAGCCATTGCCAAACATAGCGAGGCAGCAAGGGGCGAGCCCCTGCAGACAGCACTGAAGCGGCAGGGGTCGCACCCCTGCTGACAGCAGCGAAGTGGCAGGGGGCTAGCCCCTGCCGACAGCAACGAATCGGCAGGGGTCTAGCCCCTACCGACAGCACTAAAGCGGCAGGGGTCGCCCCCTGCCGACGACAGCGAAGCGGCAGGGGGCTAGCCCCTGCCGACAGCACTGAAGCGGCAGGGGTCGCACCCCTGCCGACGGCAGCGAAGCGGCAGGGGGCTAGCCCCTGCCGACAGCAACGAATCGACAGGGGTCGCTCCCCTGCCGACAACACTGAAACGGCAGGGGGTCGCACCCCTGCCGACGACAGCGAATCGGAAGGGGGCTAGCCCCTGCCGACAACAACGAATCGGCAGGGGTCGCTCCCGTGCCGACAACACTGAAACGGCAGGGGGTCGCAGCCCTGCTGATGACAGCGAATCGGCAGGGGACTAGCCCCTGCCGACAGCAATGAATCGACAGAGGTCGCTCCCCTGCCGACAACACTGAAACGGCAGGGGGTCGCACCCCTGCCGACGACAGCGAATCGGCAGGGGCCGAGCCCCTGCCGTCCGGCGAAAGGACGATGGCAGGGGGACAAACCCCTGCCGAAGAGAGAGAGAGAGAGATCGGGGCGAGGGGGTGTCGCAGGGGCCATTGGCCCCCTGCCGGCACTCCGACGAACCCCCAAAAGAGAGAAGGGGACGACAGGGGCCCTGTAGGCCCCCTGTCAGGTCTCCAATGGGCAAGGAGGGAGGTGGGAGGGCGCGGCAGAGGCCGTGTGCCGCCTGCCGGCGTCCTGGCGAGGTGACAGAGAGATGGGAGGGGGAGGAGGAGAAGAAGGTGGAGACGGCGTACCTGGAAGGAGAGGAGGCGAGGTGGCTGGCGGTCGGCGACGTGCGCAGCGAAGGAAGAGGCGGCACAGGGGGCGAAGGGTTGTGCCTCCCATTGCTCTCCTGCAGAGCTTTTAAAAGCTCCAGGAGGGCGATGAAAGGGGAAACCTCGGTGGGTTTCCCCAATTCACCCGAAACGAAAGGGGGAGAAAAGGGGGGGGTTGCGGCGCCCGACAGCTCGGGTTACTTAAAACCCTAATAAAAAGGGGCCAGGGTCGGGTCCGGACCAGACCCGGCCCGGGTCCAAACAATTTTTTTTTTAAAGCGGGTTTTACAACGACCACCCATTTTTCCCTTGCTGTGTGGGTGCCAGCGACCCACCACCGTCCTTTTTTATTTCGGTCGACACCTCCGGCGTCTTCACGCCTTTGTCTCTCTGCATTCGCCGGCGACACCGGGATCATCGCCGGTGGCCTCCCTGGTAAGACCCTCCTCTCCCTCTCGTCTGTCGTGTTGACAGGGGAGCTTCACCCCCCCTGTTTCCCTGTGTTTTTGGCAGGGGGCGGAGCCCCCTGCCACTGTTGTTTCGACAGGGGGCTCTGCCCCCTGTCCCTTCTTTTCCGGCAGGGGGCGGAGCCCCTTGCCACTGTTGTTTTGACAGGGGGCGGACCCCTGTCCCTTCTTTTCTGGCAGGGGGTGGAGCCCCCTGCCACCGTTGTTTCGACAGGGGGATTTGTCCCCCTGTCCCTCGTTGTCCGGCAGGGGGCGAAGCCCCTTGCCACTGTTGTTTTGACAGGGGCCCCCTGTCCCTTGTTTTCCAGCAGGGGGTGGAGCCCCCTGCCACTATTGTTTCGACAGGGGGCTCCGCCCCCTGTCCCTTCTTTTCTGGCAGGGGGCAGAGCCCCTTGCCACTGTTGTTTTGACAGGGGGCTCCGCCTCCTGTCCCTTGTTTTCCGGCAGGGGGCGGATCCCCTTGCCACCGTTGTTTCGACAGGGGGATCTGTCCCTCGTTGTCCGGCAGGGGGCGGAGCCCCCTGCCACTGTTGTTTCGACAAGGGGGCTCCGTCCCCCTGTCCCTCATTTTTTTTTTGGCAAGGGGCGAAGCCCCTGCCATTTGCCTAGCCGACATGGAGCAGAGCTCCTGTCACCTGCTTTGTTGTTCGACAGGGACTGTTTTCCAATCCCTCTTTCGTAGCTAGGTCTTTGCCTCATCTTTGTTCTTGCACGCTAACTCTTAACGCTTGCAGGTTGCACGACGGAGCGCACACGTGTCTCGTGGCTTGAGACCGTTCATACATACGCCCGCAGGCGTTTGGGAGACCGCAGTCCCCCAAGGTAGGGGAAAGTTGCGTGGAAGGACTTTTGAATGAACAAAACTAAAACTAAAGAAAAGATAAACAAACGAGAGAACAATTATATACGTATATACATAAGTTATATATGTATGTTCTTTTAATTCAAGGATGTGGTTTCGCGATCCTTGTCCTGGCACTTTACTTTCTGTCTTTTGATTCAAGGACGCGGTTTCGCGATCCTTGTCCTGTTTACGTTTTTGTACTTTATTTTTGTTGCCTCGCGCTCTATGCGCCTTGGTCTTGTGTTTGACCTGCTTGTTGTTTATACTCTTACTGCTTTACTTCTTGCCTGCGTTATATAAATTGCGATCATGCTATTGTTTTATTTCGCAGGTATCTTTAGAGATTGCTGACAGTTTTTGAGCTTGTTTTGAGTGCTTCTTTGTGGTCCGTGGCTATCAGCCTGGCCGCATCTCTTGGCAATAATATGTGATGCTACGATGAGTAGCACAAGATGGATAGGCTTTATGGTGTGCGAGAAAGCATAATTGTGGACATTGCATTAAATGATAATCATGCGCCTTCACAGGCAAAATGCTTGAATGGGTCGAATCGATCAGAGCATGTAGAGCAAGGCGATGATGAAGAAAAACTCCTCATCGTGCTTGTTCGGGACGGTTCATCAAGAGAGAGGATGGATGGTACAAAACCTCCGATGGACAGGCCATTAATGGCTATTACGGGCAAAGGTCCGACCTCTCCAGTCATCGGAGTTAGGGGAAATGGCGTTACCATAAGTATCCTAGGTGGTAGTCGTCCGACACTTCTGCAGAAGTTGGATGCATCCTTGGGCCCTGTTTTGCCTTTGGGAACTTACTCTCTTGGCCACTGGTCGTTCCCTTAGGAGCGGACCCAGTCAGTCCTTCGGGGTATGATAAAAGACATAGCATAATGAACCCCCGAATGGATTTTGATTGTTTCTATGTTTTATACATTGTGCGTACCCACAATGATCAGATAATAATCAGATACAATATGGCATGCTCACAGCTGTTCTTCGTTCTTGCTTTTGACTGCCACTAGCTTGCTTGAGCTCATGATGATATACTGATTGGTTTTGCTTTTCACTTGTTTACTGCCTATTGTATCAGTTTCTATCTGCTTAGATTTGAGCATGCTTTAGCTTAGTTGTTGTTCATTTTATTCTTTTCGCGCACCTACCAGTTTTCAGGACTGACCCCATTTTTATGAGTGTAGGTGACAGGTAGGCTCTCCTAACAGGCGGCGGTGCAATGCTACATGATCCAAGCTTCACCTCTCTCGGCGTTCTGGCTGCTTCTCTTTTGGGGGTTTTTGTACTTATGTTGATAAGGGTGGATGATTTCCCCCTGTTTTATACAAACTAAACCTTTTTGTAAATAAAATCTTTTCTATCTTTTGTTAATTGCTTGGTTCAGTTAGGGAATGGGTTTTATTGGGTTCCTTGCTAACGTGCTCAAAAGAATTGACTTCTGCGTGTAACTAAAAACAATTGGTATCCTAAAAAAATATTTGCTGCAAACTCTGAATTTCAAAGGAAAATAATGTAAATCTTCGTTTTTCAAGTCTACTTTTGGGGCGTTACACTGGATGCAGACAATGCATGAGCAATCGGGAAAATGACGCGGATGCTTTGTGGTTGGTGCATGTGTGGGAGCATGATGTTTCTCATTTTCATCAAGAATAGCTAGGTCAGCAAGTGTTTCGAGCTTGCTGAGAGATTTGTCACTTTTCATCCTTTTTGCAGCTCGAGATTCTCTGCGAGCTAGACATGGCAGAGATAAATCAATCATAACAATCAGGAAAGGAAATAATTAGGAAGAAAGGATGAGATGTATGCACAAGTGCATGAATGATATGTACAGACACGTGATTGTGTGTGCGTGTGAAAAAATTATCTACAAGCATTCACCTGATCTTATTTGTCAATCTTCAACTAAACAACTTGTATAACACTTAACGAAGGGAAAAGTACGCACCTCTTGATTTAATCTATTTTGACAGTATGTTTGAATCTGTTCCCAATCAAACAAGGCCTTTGGACTGTACTTGGAAAATTCAAAGGATTTTTCGGGTTCAGCAGTCAGGATTCTGCAGGAATCAGATGAAGGAAGCATATGTTTTTCACACTTAAAATATGTTTGCAGATGTTATCTGTTATTCTCTAGAAGTTGCATATTCACAAAAGAAACCTCACTGAAGTCAAAACCTGTTGGTTGTGAAGACAAATGCAGTAAGACAAAAAACATGAGGGTTCAGGCTATTGAAAGTATTTTAAGTTGACAAAGCAGGCGTCTTTTCAAAGCCGTTGTTTCATCCATATTCCAAAGAGGAAAGTCCTGTAATGAAACGGTAGGCTCCACGAATGCACTTGAATCTACTCAAAATGAAGTATCTAAAAGATACTTTAGACAAGACCCATAAAAGGGTATAAATGGAAAATGATTAAAAAATAAATAACACTTTATTTATGAGAACAAAATGCTTAAAAAGCATTTGGAGGAATCATTTTACAAGGGGATGCATCCCTATTTATACAAGAGTATTAAGGAGAGCTCATAAGGAGCTCTCCCTTTCTAGCTGTTGGAACTAGTCCAACGGCTAGAATTCTAGCTGTTGGACTAGTTCCAACAGCTAGAAAGTTGGTCAAGTTCCAACTGGAACTTGACCAAACTAGATGTATCTAGTTCTAATAGAACTAGATACCAAAAAGAAAAAGAAAAATTACAAAAAAATAAAAAAGTACAACTATAAAAATATATAACAATAATATTATTATTATATATGTTATGTTTACATTTTAACACTCTCCCTTAAACTTACGGTACAATGAGCGAAAGTTTGCCTAAGAGAAAGTGAAATCTGGGAGCCGCGAGAGGCTTGGTGAAAAAGTATGCCAATTGGTATTCTGACGTCACATATGGCAGATCAATGGTTTCATGCAAGTACTCATCTCTGACATAGTGACAATCGATCTCAATGTGTTTGGTGCGCTCATGGAAAATTTGGTTGCTTGCGATGTAGATTGCACCCTTGTTGTCACAATACATTCGTGAGGCCTGTGTTGCTTCAACTCCCATATCGGTGAGCAGTCGCCTGAGCCAAACAACTTCCATTGTGGTGGTTGTCATGGCTCTATATTCAGCTTCAGTGGAGGAAAGAAAAACTTTCTCCTGCTTCTTGCACCTCCATGATATGAGAGATTCGCCTAAAAATACACAGAAGCCAGTGGTTGAGTGCCTATTATTAGGATCACCTCCCCAGTCAGCATCAGTATAAGTAATTAAATCTAATGGTAACAATGCAAACAAGAAGAATCTTCGTGAGAGAGAACTCTTTAAATATCTAATAATACGTAAAACCGCTCCCATGTGAACAGAAGTGGGAGCATGCTGAAACTGGCTAGCTGTGTCTACAGCATGTGCTATGTCTAGCCAAGTGATGGAGAGGTAGGAAAGTGCTCCAACAAGTTGTTTGAACGGAGTGGGATCATCAATACGCTCTCCATCATCAATTTTCATTTTAACATTGACCACTTCTGGAGTGTACATCTTCTTATCATCTGTAATGTCAGACCTGAAAACAATATCAAAAACAAATTTAGATTGAGATATCAAATACCCACGAGGGGAATCAGCAACTTCTATTCCTAAAAAGTATCTCAATAATCCTAAATCAAACATTTCAAAATGAGTTTTAAGAAGAGTTTTGATATTGATAACTCACTGTTTGTCGCTTTCAATGATGATCATATCATCCACGTAAAGAAGAAGGATGATGATACCTGCATCAAATTGCTTAAATAAACAATGTAGTGTCAGTCAAACAAGAATGAAATCCAATATCAGTCATAACATGACTAAATCTGTCATACCAGGCTTTTGGTGCCTATTTGAGGCCATAAAGGGTCTTCTCAAGACGAAGTATTTTACCCTTAGGAATACTAATACCAGGCGAAGCTTCCATGTAAATTGTTTCAACAAGACTCTCATTTAAGAAAACAATTTTGACATCCATTTGAAATATAAGTCATTTTTTGATAGAAGTCAAAGCAATTAAAGTTCTAACAGTGGTCATACGGGCTACAGGGGAAAAGGTTTCGTCGTAGTCAATGCCATACTCTTAAGCATAACCCTTGGCTACGAGTCGTGTCTTATATCTTTCTAGGGTTCCATCACTTTTAGTTTTGACTTTATAGACCCATCTACAGCCTAGAGGTTTCTTTCTGAAATGAAGGTCTTGAATGGACCAAGTGTTGGCCTTCTCTAATGCATCCAATTCTGTTTTCATAGCTTCAACCCATTCTTCATGGTTATTGGCTTCCGAATATGAGGAAGGTTCAACATAGGATTAGATTAATGCAAGGGCTGCTCTATGCGAGGGTGAAAAAGATTCGTAAAAGACAAATTTGTCGGAAGGTCGAGAAATTCTAGAAGTCCTACGAGGGAGAACTTCAGAAAACCTTTCTAATGCACATGGTGGGTGTTGCCCTCCAACTCTTTGTCTTGAATATTGCAGACCAACATCCCTACTAGTTTGGTCTTCGCTATCATTTTAAAAAATAATAGGACTCTGATCATTGTCAAAGCTATATTCAAAATCTTCTTCATTGAATTTTGAAGTTAAATCGATTAAAAAGGAATATTCAGCAATATCTTTGGATTTTTCACTTTCAAAAGAACTTTCTTTTTCTAGAAAAGACACATTTCTTGATACATATAATTTGTTATTTTTAAGATCATAGCACTGTAATGAAATATGCAGAAAAGCAAAGAGTGCATTAAGCACTTACAACATCCACTAATGAACAAACAAAAGGGCTAACACCCAAACCCACAAGAGACAACACAACATAAAAATATAAATGTCTCTTATTGAAGAGAGAGAGAGCTCTCAAGAGTGAAAAATACCAAGAGGGGTTCACCCCTATTTATACACAAAAAAAGGAGAGGATGAGTGGCCTTGTGGATCAAAGCATGGTAACAATTC
Source organism: Nuphar pumila (assembly GCF_984573655.1). Taxonomy (NCBI): domain Eukaryota; kingdom Viridiplantae; phylum Streptophyta; class Magnoliopsida; order Nymphaeales; family Nymphaeaceae; genus Nuphar; species Nuphar pumila. The sequence goes on from NC_143254.1 coordinate 37,353,124, forward strand.
TCCATACTTCAGAAAGGGCATTGTGGATCAAAGATTGGTATAGAAGGTAAGGTACCAAGCACCACAAATGGTTGCATCTTGTAGCTAATAGTGATGCCACGCTATTTGTGGTATTAGTGAATGTTGTGATGTTAGTGAATGCACTTTCATCACATACAAGCTGTGTGGAGTTCCCACACCTGGTTGACTAAAGGCATCATTATGGACTGAAAAACTCTCAGTCCACTTGTAAGAGCTTGAGTGATGGGTAGGAGTAAGGGTAGCCCTACTGCCTGGACTCCAGTAACCCATGATTTCACAATGCAGCGAAATCTGTGTGGCCGCCAAATTGCACCAAATGTGCTCAAGATTACGGCTCAAGGAACAGAACTTCATGACAATCAGCCTAAACTACAGCACATGGCAGTGTCAATATGAGTAGAAACGAAACCTGAGGTTCATCCCTCATGGCATTGTTGCCACATCCACAACTTTGAGCTGTATGGACTTATAAATGTCTATTTTGGAACAAGGCTATGTAAAAGTATCTTCAACAAGATACTATGATCAAGACTTCAATATTCTTGATAAAGAATAGCACACATGCACAATAAGAACACTTACAACACTTGTGCATAAAAGCACAAAATCACAAACTCTCACAAATGCACCAAAGGCATAAAAATAAATATTCGAACTTTATTAGGAGCTTGGGCTTTGACTCAAAGCCATAGCATCTACAAAGGGGAGAGCCCCTCTTTATATACATCAAGAGGCCTTGGAGGGGCCAACATATAGACGTTGGAGCCCCTCCAACGGTCACAATTGTGACCGTTGGAAGGGCCCAACGTCTATATGGTTGGGCCCCCAAGGTAGGTCAAAAAATCAAAAAGAAAAAAGGAAAAAAGGAAAAGAATAAAATAGTAAAAATTACATGCATATTCGTAATGTGAATATGCGCAAAAATACAGGAAATACCTAAACTACCCTTATGGCTAATAATGAGGAAATACATATTTTATATATATAAAAGATAATACATATACATATATATAATATATGTATATGTAGTATCTTTTATATGTATAAAATATGTATCGGATTACAAGATAGAGATACATATTTTAACACCCCCCTCAAACTTAGGGCAAGATGACTGAAAGTTTGCCAAGAAGAAAGTTGAAGCGTGGAGCACACAACGCTTTGGTGAAGAAATCTGCCAACTGATATTCTGAAGTTACATACGGAAGATCTATGACTCCTTTTAGATAAGCTTCTCGATCATAGTGACAGTTCATCTCAATGTGTTTGGTCCGCTCGTGAAAAGTATGATTTTTGGCAATGTAGATGGCGCTTTTGTTATCACAGCATAACTTGGTGGGCCCTTCTATAACAATTCCCATATCCTCCAAAAGCTAATGAATCCACAAAATCTCCATGGTAGTAGTTGTCATGGCACGATATTCAACTTCAGTGGAGGATAGAGAAACTTTTTGTTGCTTCTTACATCTCCACGAAATCAGTGAGTCTCTTATGAATACACAAAAACCAGTGGTGGAGTGACGATTATTTGGGTCACCTCTCCAATCAGAATCAGTATAAGCAATTAATTTTAAATCAGAAGAAGATGACAAAAACACTCCCTTATTTAGAGTACCCTTTATGTATCTTACGACTCGCAAGATGGCACTCATGTGGACTGATGTTGGTGTATGCTGAAACTGACTTGTCGTATGGACTGCATGAGAGATATCCGGTCTGGTAATACTCAGATACATCAATGATCCTACAAGTTTTCTGTAGGGAGTAGGATCAGGAAGAGGAACACCATCATCAATCTTCATTTTAGCTCCTACTATAGCAGGAGTTTCACAAACATTTTCATCTGTAATACCTGACCTGTCAATGATCTCAGAAGCAAGCTTAGTTTGAGATAAGTACCCTCTATGAGAGTATGTTATTTCAATACCCAAAAAATAAGTTAGAAAACCCAAATCAGACATTTCAAATTTAATTTTATACTCTTAACCCCGTTAGAATTGCTACCAGTGATGAGCATATCATTGACATATAACAGTAAGATCACAATCCATGCATTGGATTTTCTAACAAGCAAAGCAGTGTCAGTAAAACATGAAGAAAAACTATTTTCTATCATTAAAGAATTAAACCTATCATACCAAGCCTTGAGGGCTTGTTTTAAACCATACAGTGTTTTTTTAAGACAAAGCACTTTCCCTTTGGGAGTCTCCATTTCGGGTGGAGCATCCATATAAACTTCTTCATTTAGATCTCTATTTAGAAAGGCATTTTTAACATCCATTTGATAGATGTTCCACTTGTTGATCGAGGCAATAGTTATAAGACATCAGACAGTGACCATTCGAGCTACAGGAGCAAAGGTTTCCTCATAGTCAATCCCATATTCTTGACTATATCCCTTTGCAACCAATCGAGCTTTATATCTCTCAAGAGATCCATCACTCTTAGTCTTAACCTTAAATACCCACCTACACCCTATTGTTTTATTACCTTTAGGAAAGTCTTGAAATTCCCATGTCTTGGCACTTCTCAAAGCTCTGAGTTCATTATCCATGGCGGTTATCCATTCGAGACATTTTCGTGCTTCCTCGAAGTTTCTAGGTTCTATGTAAGAATGAATGGCGCTTACACAGGCTCTATGTTTAGGTGAGAAAAATTCATATGAGATGAACCTAGGAGTTTTTCTATGTCTTTCGGTCCTACGAAGGTTCTCCTCACCTTGAGGAGCAGTCCTACTAGCATCATCATATCTTTAAAGGGTACTTCTGAAGGTGTTTCGATCTCGATGAGTATAGATGATAGTGAAAAAGTGTGTACAGGGTCTGGATATCATACCAGACCCGAGTTTCTTTTTAATGTATAATTTTACTTCATTTCGGGTCTGGATATTATACCAGACCTGGACCCACACTGTAAATTTAAACATAAATACATTGTTTTGGTCACGATTTCATTATCAAAATCGTGACAACCGCAACCCCATCTCCTTCTATTCTCCTTCTCCTTCTCTCAATATAGGTTCCAGAGGATTCTAACATGGTATCAGAGCCGAGATTCATCTAGGGGTTGAAGAGGCTTCCAAAAGGTGCGACCGACCAAAGGTTTGAGGATTTCTTCGTCTCTTGTTCTCTTCTTTTCTTCAGTTTTATTCTGTCTTTCCATCTCTCGTTTCCCCCTTTCTTCTCTAACTTCTTTAGAGTGTATTCACGTCTCGCGTGAATCGCAAATCCCCTGCGTCATATAAAAAAAGGGGGAACACTTGTTTCACGTGAAACAGAAGTCAACCCACTCGTTTCACGTGAAACAAAAGTCGCCCCACTTGTTTCACGTGAAATTTCTGTTTCACGTGAATCGTTGCATATTTTTCACGATTCACCCTCTCCTTCGCCTGTTTTCTTTCAGATCTGGTGCACCAAATCTACGCACCTCCTTTGCATATCCAGATCTGACTGCTATTCCCATTTTTGTCGTCTATATTTGTTGGGTAACAACAAACATTCAATCTGATTCTTATTTTTTGTCTATGCTTCCATCTTTAATCTTTTTCTTCTCGTTGTCACAACTGATATTCACATAACAGCCGTCTGCCCACCATATTCATCTGTGTTTGTCTGAAAAACACAATCAGTTAGAATTTTTTTTTTCTATCCAACGTAAAAAAAAAAGGCCGACCAGCACACTACTCGGACAGTACAATGAGTCATTTTAAAACCCTCCTTCCATGGATTCTCATTCTTCTCAATCGAGTCTTTCTTCGAGCTTTCTCAATCAACTTGTTTCCGAAAAGTTAAACACCTCAAATTTCTTGAGTTGGAAGAGACAAATCATCCCTTTTATAAGAAGCCAAGGTCACTTAGGTCACCTGGATGGAACCACTCCAGTTCCCCTAGAATTTGTTACAAGAGAAGAGAAAGATGATAAAGGAGCAAGTTCAATTGTGTATGTCAAAAATGCAGAATATCTCAACTGAGAAAAGAAAGATCAATCAATAGTTGCATACATCACTTTTACCTTGTCTCAAGAGGTTCTTGTTGCAATTCCTGACAATTATATAACCCTGCAACTTTGGGAGAGATTGGTTCAGATGTATTCACAAGTTTCACAGGCGAAGGTTTTTCTCAAGAGGGAATTTCAGCTACTGAGAAAAGATTGCATGACCATCATGGAATATCTAAACAAGATGAAGACTATCACAGACCAACTTGCAGTTATAGGATGTGCAGTGAGTGGCAGTGACATGGTGCAACAAACTCTAAGTGGATTGGGACCCGACTATAATATGATTGTCACTTCACTACTGTGTTTGCCTGCTCTTCCCACTTTTGATGAGTTGCGAGCTAAATTAATTCAGTATGAAATGACTGAAGGGATTTTCTGAAGAAACTCATGCTCATATAAATTCCCAAGAAGTTTTTGCCACAGGAGTGACTTATGATCGCAGACGGGGGGCAAGGGGGACAAGGGCGAAATGGACACGGAGGATGCGGATTGCTACCCACTCCAAATATGTTGACTCATGCTCAGGGACAAAGATCTATCCCCACTTACTTCATTTGTAACAAAAGGGGGCACATCAAGGCGAATTGTTGGCATAATTCTGAAAATAAAGGAAAAACTCCACAGACAGAACCAAAAAGAAAGTCCACCAATATCAGAGAAAGTGGAGAGATTAGAGATCTGTTGATATCCGCTTTGTCAAAATTGAAATTAAAGCATCATGATCAAGGCACTTGGTTCGTTGACTCAGGGGCAGCAACTCACGTGACCGGTGATGCAGGTAAACTTTCTAAACTTATTCCTTATTTTGGCAAAAGTAAAATTGTCACTGGAGATGGATCCTACCATCCTGTTTCCCATGTTGGAAAATCTATCATCCCCATGTCACATTCTACTCTTGAACTTTCTGATGTTCTTCATGCTCCCAATATCAACAAAAATTTTGTCTCTATTTCTAAACTTGTTGATGATAATCATGCTTCAGTCGAATTCACTCATTTCTCTGTGCAGGTCAAGGACCTTCACACGAGGGAAACATTCGTTGAAAGAAAGAGATGAGGCAATATGCATGTCTTTGAAGAAGCACCATGTCATCCTGTCCGCCCTACTCAATTGGATTCGAAGTCTTCATTAGAGTCGTGTTCCTCCTCTTCAGTAAATGTTTTTAGTATTTCTGAATGTAATAAGCCTTTCTTATGGCATAGTCGATTAGGACATTATGGGAGTCATTTTATCGAGAAACTTGTTTCTAATAATATCATTCCACAAGAAAGTCTCAATGTGTATGAGAAAAGTCAGAAGTGTTCCAGTTGCCTTTTATGCAAAAGTCATGTATTGCCTTTTCACTTTATTAACAATAGACCTTCAAAACCTTTTGAGGTAATATGTTCTGATCTATGTCACATGGGTGCGGGTGCGGGTGCGGGTGCGGGTGCGGGTGCGGGAGCGGGTGCGGGGATTCGGCACTTCCAAAAAACCCGGGTGCGGGGGTGCGGCAGGGGCAAAAATGTAAAAAAAAAAATTATATATATATATATATATATATAAAATTTTGAAGTTTTAACAGTTTAACATTTAACAGTAAACATTGTCATAAACTCATAATATGATTCATCATGCATGCAGTATATCAACCTAAATATCAAATTATCAATCAAATAAGTAAAGCAATTACATAAATCGACCTAAATATCAATCAAATAAGTATGCATAAAAGAACTAAATTACATACCCTGTCGACCCAAAAAAAAAAACAGATGGGGGAGGGGCTCGGCCCCTCCCCTGTCGACCCAAAAAAAAACACTGTCGACCCAAAAAAAAAAAAGATGGGGGAGGGGCTCGGCCCCTCCCCTGTCGACCCAAAAAAAAAAAACTGATGGGGGAGGGGCTCGGCCCCTCCCCTGTCGACCCAAAAAAAAAAAAGATGGGGGAGGGGCTGGGCCCCTCCCCTTCGACCCAAAAAAAAAAAAAAAAACAGATGGGGGAGGGTCTCGGCCCCTCCCCTGTTGACCCAAAAAAAAAAAACTGATGGGGGAGGGGCTCGGCCCCTCCCCTGTCGACCCAAAAAAAAAAGATGGGGGAGGGGCTCGGCCCCTCCCCTGTCGACCCAAAAAAAAGAGGTAGATGGGGGAGGGGCTCGGCCCCTCCTGTGCCGAAAAATGAGGGAGCAGGGGAGGCTCAGCCCCTCCCCTGCCGACCCAACAAGAGACCGAGAGAGGGGGGGGGGGGTGCTCGGCCCCTCCCCAGCCGACCCAAGAAGACGAGAGACATACCTGCCAGCCGAGAGGAGGAGTCTGGGAGGCGGAGCTGGGGGCGGCGGAGCTGGGGGCGGCGGCGCTGGGGGCGGCGACGCTGGGGGCGGCGACGCTGGGGGCGGCGGAGCTGGGGCGGCGATGGGAGAGCTCGAGCTCAGGGGGAGAGAGAGGAGAGATTAGGGCAAAAAAAAATTTTTGCCCTAATCCTTCTCCTTTTCATCGGGGGGGGGGGAATTTTTCGCCCAAAAATTTGGACAAAAATGACCCTGGGTGCGTTGACCGCACCCAGGGTCGTGTTGACCGCACCCGGTGCCGCACCCGCACGCGATCCCGCGTCGCGTCGCGTCGACGCGGGTGCGGCACCTGTTTTGCCGAGTCCCTGTGACATAGGTTCTGATGTGTGGGGACCTGCCCCAGTTGCCTCTGGATCTGGGAGCAGATACTACCTAATCTTTGTTTATAGCTACTCTCGATACACCTGGAGACACTTCATAAAAAATAAGTCGGAAGTTTTTCCTCTGTTTCAAAATTTTCTTTCCTTAGTAAAAAATCAATTCTCTGAGACCATCCAATTCTTCCAATGTGATGGAGGTGGGGAGTTCTCATCCAGTGACTTTATTTCTTTTCTTCAAAATAATGGGATAGGTAGAAAGGTGTCATGTCCACACACTCCTCAACAAAATGGGATTGTTGAGCGAAAACACAAGCATATCGTTGATAGTGCCATGAGTATGCTCCATGACAGTAACCTTCCCATCAATCTATGGACAGAAGTTTTTCATTCTGTTATACATGTGATAAATAGATTGCCTATGGTTATTCTGGAAAATAAGTCCCCTTATTACTGTCTTTTTGGAGCTCATCCTAGTTATCATGATTTGCGTGCCTTCGGATGTATTTGTTATGTGCATATTGATCGGTTTCTGAGAAACAAGTTTCAGGACAAGGTTCAAAAGTGCAGATTTGTGGGATATGCAGATGACTACAAAGGATATAGGTGTTATGATCCCGCCAACAGACGTATTAGAATCTCAAGAAATGTTATCTTTGATGAACACAACTTTGATCACAAAGCTGGAACAACGGATATGTCCCCTACTATCACTGAAGTTTATTACCCCTGGCTGAATTTTGAACTTTTTGCTAGTTCCAGTGAAGTTTGTTCTCCAGGTTGTGGGCAGCAGGAAGAAGAAACGTCTGAGACTATTGGCACATCGGAATCACGAAATAAGGAAGAAATACCACTCATACCGGGTAGATATAAAGGCATTTGCTACAATACACAGAGAACGACATCACCAGACCTTTCAAATCACACCTTAGCAGTTGCACCTACTTCCTCTCATACTATTGAGGTCAGAAGATCTAATCGAACGTGACACCCTATTGATAGGTGGGTCAACTATAACAATTTCTCCTTGGATTTTCAGCTCTTCTTAACTGCCTGGAATAAAGAAGATGAACATGTCATGTACTATCAGGCAACCACTTCTACCAAATGGGTAGAAGCCATGAATGATGAAATGCAAGCCTTACATGAATGTGGAACCTGAGAAATTGTTCCCAGACCACCTGACAAAAATGTTGTTGGATGCAAATGGGTCTACAAAATAAAGTATAAACCAGATGGAATCATTGAACGATATAAGGCAAGACTGGTGGCAAAACGGTTCACTCAAGAAGTAGGGCAAGACTATGATGAGACCTTTAGCCCAGTGGTGAGAATGGAAACCATTCGAGTTATTATTTACTTAGCCGTTGAACATGGATGAAAGTTGAGTCAGCTTGATGTAAAGAATGCATTCTTGCATTGGGATTTAAAGGAGGAAGTCTACAAGGAACAACCCCATGGATAAAACACGTGTTCAGGCTAAAAAGAGTTATCTATGACCTAAAACAAGCCTCTCGTTCTTGGTTTGATAGCTTCTCTTGAGATTCAAAAGCATGGATTTTCACGCTCTCTACTGGATCACTCATTATTCATTTTAGAAGCCAGACTGTGATCACTCTATTGTTAATTTATGTGGATGATATAGTTATCACAGGAAACTCTGAAGGTCACATCCAAGAAGTGAAAACCTATTAGGTCAAAGGTTCAAAATGAAAGATCTTGGGGCCTTGCGTTATTTTCTTGGCATAGAAGTCGATAGCCAAGCTCATGGCTTGACTCTCACTCAACACAAGTATACGATAGATGTTCTAAGCAAGGCAGGTACGAAAGACTGCAAACCTTTAGCAACTCCAAGCGTGCTCCACCAAAAATTAAGTACTCATGATGGAGACCTGTGTGAGGATCCCACCAAGTACCACAGTCTAATAGGGATGTTGTAGTATCTCACATTTACTCGACCTGATATTGTTTATTCAGTTAACCAAATGTCTCAATTTATGCATGCACTACGTACTGGACATATGGAGGCGGTTAAGAGGATACTCAGATATCTGAAAGGGACCATTGGAGATGGGCTGATGTATTCTCCACAGTCGTCTGGCAAGGATGTGCGTGAACTTACTGTATACTGTGATGCAGACTGGACAGGAGATCCTGATGAGCGAAAGTCTACGTCAGGATATTGTGTTTTTATTTGAAGAAATTTAGTCTCTTGGAGTAGTAGAAAACAAAAGGCTGTTGTTAGATCAAGCACTGAAGCTGAGTATAGATCCATGGTTGCCGCTACTGCCGCAGTCACGTGGGTCAGGCATTTACTAACTGAAGTGGGAGAAACGATCTCTCCATCTACCTTGTTGTGTGACAATCAAAGTGCTCTCAATATGTCATTCAATTTGGTGCATCACTGTAAACACCCCAAATTTTTCAAAAGTTTGTAAATATTCCCTTTTTGCCCTTTGCCCCCATTTTTTTGGGTAATTGAGTCAGTTTTAAATGTAAATACCAGTTTATTTCTCAAATTTTACTGAAATTAAATTCATTTTATATATCTGACTCGATTTCGGAACCGGATCCAATATCAGAATCCAAATCTGAGCCTCATTATCCAAATTTTAAACCAAATCCTCTAAATTTCTAAAATAACTTTTGAAAAGCTCAAACAGTTCGTCCAGCATCCATTTGGATCCATTACCCTATAGTCTTCAAATTGAGACCCAAAACTTGAATATTTTCTCAAATACCTTGGATCCAAACCCATTTCTGAAGAGAATTCCGAAAGATAACCTTGAACTTTCAAAAAACCCTTCTTTTATAAATGTTTCTGAAAATTTTGCAATATTAGTTTAAATTCCTTAGTTTTTAGAGTTTTATACAAAAAAATATTGAAAATGAAGAAAAGAACAAAAAAAACAAAAAAAATATAGAAAAGAAAGAAAAACAGTTTTGAGAACCTCCTTTTTAAAAATAGCCTTTTTCTAAAAAACCCTTTTGAAAATCGCTTTTTATAAACCACCTTTTAGAAAAATCCTGAAAGGAGCCCCCTATTTGGAATTTGAGGAAAATGGCAACGGCCACCTCCCGTTCGCACCCTCTATCGCCTTCTCTCCCACTCGATGGCCCTCCATCTCCAACGATTCCCCTCTCGAACCTTCCTTCTCCCCCTTTAAGAGAAGCACGCAGGGGATTCTCCATTTCATCCATCATCGTTAAGCATCCACAATTCACCCTTCCCCATCACATCTCTGATATGATCTTCATCTTTCTTCTTACCCTTTCCTCTTCCTCTGGTCCCCTCTTGCGTTTTTGTTTTTTTTATCAACGAAAGGAACTTCAATCCAGGAGCATCAAAGCCATCTGGTAAGTCCTCCTTCTTCCCTCCGGTTTTTCCTGATTACTTCTGAGCTTTCTTGATTTGTTGCCTCATTAACACACCTTTGAGGGATTGGGATTGCTCATATCAATACCCATCCCTCCTCTGTGCAACAGTAACAGAATGTTCATTCTGACATCTCCCCTTAAGATTAATTGAATTTCTCTTTGTTTTTCTTTTGTTGTTTTTGTCTCTCAACCAAAGATTTGTTTATGGTCGACTCTCCTGCTTTCATTTATATTTTCTCCTTTTATTTTAATCGTCATCTATGCTTTGATTTTCCAGTTTTGAATAGCATCGACGCTGGAATTACTACCGCTGTTCATTTCCCTTTCCCTCTTTCTCGTAATTTTCTTTTTCTTCTCATAAATCCCCTTTAGTTTTATCATACTGTTGGCATTCAGATGAGGCGGATGGGTATCGAATACTCATCTGCCAATAAACTGTGTGGTGCGTGATAGCCATCTAGAGAATCCATCAGAGAGCTTTCTTTCATTATCCTTATGAAAATATAAATTGATGCACCTGCTATACAGATTTTAGTCCCCGATATTTTGTTGATACAGTCTAAAGATTGATATCGTCTGAATACCCTTTCGTGGGTTAGCATCACGACATCAAAGTGTTGAGCATTTTTTATACTTCATCTGCATCACCAGCCGTGTTGTGCATTTTCTGAAGTTATCCTTTCCTTTTGTGTCTTAGCCCTAAACTTTGCCTTCTCAAGATCGTAATGGTCAGTATTACCTTTAGCATGTATAGCCCTGAACTGCAGCATATCTATTTGGGATGGCTTTTAAACACCAAAGGCCATCCCAAATAGGAGTCCGATCATTTCAAGCGTCTGATGCAAAGTAGCAACTGGTGGCCAATTGATGTGTTGCAGTGTAGGTAATTAGCACTGGTCTCTCTGCATCCCGACATTAACGTGTCCACTATATTATCATGATACCATCGTCGGTCGATCTGTTGTTGCTGAAGGAGGCTTATCAGGAGTATATACTGTAGTAAACCAACTTATCAATTCAGGTCATTCCCTTGTTGTGCTGAACACCATGTCACGATCATCTAATTCATCTGTAACATCTCAATTCGTTAATAATATTCTCATTTCTTTGGGTTCTTTGGCAATTCGTGGTTAGATGGTTGTTACCAAAGCGATATACTCTCCTCTGTTTTTACTAATATCATCCAAAAAGATCGTTGGATGTCTCTTTACATAGGCAGGGCCTAAGGGAGTAAAAGAAAAAGGGGGGGTTTAAGATCTGAATTTCAGCGTGAGGAAATGATATATCAGATCAGTTACAAAGAAGGCCTATCTCATCGCTGCAGGTATGAAGCATCAGAATTGAAGAGGTTTGGAGTTTTGTCATTTAAATCTCCTGAGCTCTTAATAAACCTTATTGGTTCAGATTATCATTTGATGGTTCTGGTTAGTCTAAAAAAAACAATACTCAGGTATCTCTCTGCCACCACCACATAGCACATTTGCTGCTAATATTTTTTTTTTTTGCAAGTTATACTGTTCATCAACATGTGTTCATATTCATTTCCAGCAGCACGCTCTGCGTCAGCTGCTGCCACAATTGTTATACTTCTGCACTAATTCACTTACAACTCCCACCATCGCAATACTTTAGTCCCAACACACCAATCTGCTACCCATCACCTTCCATTTCCCTCCATTTACATTAGCTATTCATCTGTGTTTGTCATTTCCCTCACTGATTAAATCAGCATACATTTACCTGATATTTAGTTACTTCATCTGCATTTGATTTTCACATTAGCATCCATCACTTGTTAACAATGGTTTGTTACCATTTTCCATATGTACCTGTGTATATTTGACCTTCATCGCATGCTGCCAGTATGTGTATACCCATAACATCTACATATATGTTGTTGCACCAACATCCCAGCATCACAGCCAAAAATCCAACTACCATTTTCTTCATGCTCACTTTCAATACCACACCACCTCTCCTGTAGTATTTGCATAGCACCCACATTTATGACACCCTTCACAGCATGTCAAATTTCTCACGAACATATCATCAGCTTGTTAGCTCGCCTACTATCAATTAGCATAATGTTAGTTAATTCCATATACTGATTAGTCCCCAACATTCGATCCTAGTTGATTCACCAACTATACATACTCATTAATTGTGTCTTTACAAATTCATTTACCTGCGTAGCATGATAACCCATATACTTAGATATAGAACTCATTTGTATGCTGTTATTTTTTTGCATGTTCATTGCCATATATTACATTAAAAATCCACCTCTTGTTATCATATAATATTCACCATTTACAGCAGCATTGCTGCCACCCTTTTGCAGAAAATTATCCTCACCCAGCTCATCTCCATCACTAATCCACACTGCTGCACCTGTAGCGGCCCTTCATTACCCCTTTCATGTTTTTTTTTATCACTGTAACAGCATTTTATCAGCCACCACTATAGTACTATTAGCAATAATAGGTATATACCCTGTTAAGACCTTGTTGTGCCATCCTTCCCTGAACCACCTGCAGAATGAAGATTCTCAGCAGCAACTTATTGAAATGCTAAAGCATCCTCAGTGAAAATCCTGAAGCAGATCCACCTTGGTATGAGGGAATTTCTGTAAGTGGACTGTCACTGCATCGGTGAGTTGCAGGAAGTAATTTCACAGATATGACAATAGTAGCAGCATATAGGTTTCAATACCAACGGCTCACCCAGTCCTTTGGTATGTTAGTTTTAGCATGTGTTATATCATCGGCATGTACTGAAGTCTATAGGTCCTTATTATCAGGTATGTACATTATTCTTCCACTAATTTTGGTTTTATATTTACATTATATTGAAATCAAGCTTTACCTACAGTTTGTAATGGCATACTCTTAGAAGCATTATTCAGGTTTTAGATGTTGAATCTATTTGGGATGTTCTAATTCATATATTAATTTTGTTATACACTGCAAGAAGCAAATCATGATGATAAAAAATCGTTTCCTGTTGCTAGTGTTAGTGTAAATTCTATAGAATTCAGCTTGCTTACATGTTTTAAACATTGATCATTAGCATTGCATGAGTTCTTTTATATACATTCCCTTTGTTAAGCACGTGCACCATTTTATAAGAGGTGATTAAATCCTAAGTTGATGATTCACATCAATGGCCATAGTCAGGATGTGAACAAAACTTAGGATTTTCATCTTTTATGGAATAACACTGGATCCTTTTCAAAATTCATCACATTTTCTTTAAATATTTTCCTCTTTTATCAAGGTTTAACTTAAAATTAACTCATGATATATATCAATGGTCATAGTCAAGATATATTGAGAGTTAATTTCATTTTAAACTCTATAAAAGCACCAAAAAAATGTTTTATTCTTCATCTGAATTCAAATATGATTATTATATAATACATTTAATGACCATAGTCAGGGATGTATTATATCTTCAATCTTATTATAATTTATTTAAAGAATAAAATATGCTTTTCAAATTCAATTTCAAATCTTTAAATTCATTCATCATTTAGGATAAAATTACATCATGTTTTCAAAAATTCTTTTTCAAAATTCAAGTGATTTCCTTCAAATATCTTCTTCACTTCTCAAATCAATTTTCAACTCTTGTAAATTCAAAATACTATCTTCAGATTCTAACTTTAAATTCAAAGTCCAATTTTGACTTTGAAATTCACTTGTATATCCAAAATTCAAATTCTAATTCAAATCTAATTTCAAAGTTCAATTTAACTTTGAAATCTCTGATTCATCTTCTAATTTCAAAACTCAAGCTTTTAATCAAGTTCATTTCTCATTGAGTCTTGATTCTCAAAATTCAAAATCAAAGTTTTAAGATTGATTCTGAATCTCAAAAAAATCGATTCTTTTTCTTAAGTTTTAAATTCAATCTGGGTTTTCAAAACCCAGACTCATCTTCAAAAGTCCCATTTGGACTTTTAAAATCCAAATCCAAAGTTAGAACCCAATCCCATCTCGGGTTCCAGTTCTTGGATCCAATTCCATTAAGGATCCAGAATCCAATTCCATCTTGGATATCAGACTTCAGATCCAAATTTCATTTAAGATCCAGAATCCAATTTCATCTTGAATCTCAGACTTCAGATCCAAATTCTATTCCAGATTTTGGATCCAACTCCATCTTGGATCCCAGACTTCAGATCCAATTCTATTCCCAATTCCAGATTTCAAATCCAAAATTTATCTTGATTTCCATATTCCAAATCCAATTCCATTTTCAGATCTCATCTGAACTTCTTAAATCCATTTCTATTTTTAAATTCCATTTTGGGTTTCTCAAAATCCAAATTTCATCCTGATTTCAAACTTTAAATCTGAAATTCAATTCCATTTTAAATTTCATCTCTATCCTGATTCAAAATTCAAATTCAAAATCCATTTCTAACTCTGAAACCTCATTTCTTTTATCTCAACTTCAAATCCCAATTTATTTTCCCAAAAACTCTGATTATTTTAAAAGACTTAGAACTTTAAATCTCAAGTTTTAAGTTAGAAACCATTTCTTCACTCTATTATCAGATTCATCTGAGAAACACTTGGAGATTTCCAAAATCAGTTTTTTCAAAAAGAGCATGCATCCATGCATTGCACAAGCATGATTCTTTGTGCATTTAGATTTAGGATAAATTCTCAGATAATATTTAGGCAAAGCAAAAGGCATAAATTCGATCCTTGGTTCGATTACCCCTGGTAAAGGCGTCAGGAACGGTCGAACCTCGTACCGACGAGCGAGCCCCGTCTTTCCATTTTCCCGCAAAACATTTCAAAACGGAGGCGAGTAATTTTCTAAATATTTTCAAATTAAGGTCAAGTGAGACCTTCGCAAAAGATTTCCTCTCTCTCTTCTTTCTTTTCTTTTTTCTTCTCTTTTCTTTTCTGTCTTTTATTTCTCCCTTCAAAAAAGAGGAAATAGGGATTAGAAAGAAAAAGAGAAGGAAGAGAGAGAAATAGCAAGAGAGGAAAAATTTTACAATGATCACAATCACAGACGTGCTAAGCATATTGAGATCGCATATTGAGATCGACCAACATTTTGTGAGACAAAAAGTTGAAGAAAAAGAGATCCATCCTGAGTTTGTCAATACTGAAAGACAAGTTGCAAACATTTTTACAAAGGGCTTAACAAAAGATCGCTTTTAGCTGCTTAAAGGCAAGTTGTCCATGGTTCAAAACCATGATCAACTTGAAGGGGGGTGAAAAAGTGTGTACAGGGTCTGGATATCATTCCAGACCCGAGTTTCTTTTTATTGTATAGTTTTACTTCATTTTGGGTCTAGATATTATACTAGACCCAGACCCACATTGTACATTTAAACATAAATACATTGTTTAGGTCACGATTTCATTATCGAAATCGTGACAGCTGCAGCCCCTTCTCCTTCTATTCTCCTTCTCCTTCTCTCAATACAGGTTCCAGAGGATTCTAACAGATGGGATCCCTAGGAGGTTTCCCATCATCATGTTGAGGAAATGGAGAAGACACAGGACTGGTTTCCCTGGTTTCATTATCACTTGAGTCATTCTGATTTGACTCATCATCACTAGTATCATCACTTTCAGTTAACAGATCAAATAGAAAAGAATAATCTATGTTTTCATCCTTAGATTCAAGGTTTTTGAAACCACTAAGATTTTTCAAAAAACTTACATTTCTGGAAACATATAATTTGTCATTTTTAACATCATAGCATCGAAAACCCTTTTGGGTTTCGAAATAACCAAGAAAGGCGAAAAGAATGGCCTTTAGGGAAAGTTTATCGTTTTTATCAGTAGGAACAAAACATTTACATCCAAAAACCCTTAACCTGCTATAATCAAGTTCTTTCTCATACAATTTTTCAAATGGGAAAATCTTGTTCAAATTTTTTGATGGAAGTCTATTTATGAGATAGACCGATGCAAGAGTTGCTTCAGCCCAGAGTTTCTTTAGAACATTGTGTGAAATGAGCAAGGATTTAGTTGTTTCAATGATATGCCTATGCTTTCGTTCAGCTAACCCATTTTGTTGTGGGGTTTTAGGATAGGATTTTTGACAGAGGATACCATAACTTTCAAGATAACTTTTGAATTCGTTTGAAAGGTATTCGCCACCAGAGTCGGATCTAAGAATTTTTAAACTTCTATTGAATTGATTTAAAACCATCATATGAAAAGTTTCAAATGTTGAAAACACTTCATGTTTATGTTTAAGAAAATATATTCAACAAAATCTAGTGTAATCGTCCACAAAAACCACATAGTACGAGAATCTTCCTTTAAATATCACAGGAGCCGAACCCCATACATCGGAATGAACAATTTCAAATGGCTTTGTTAAAAACATGGATCTTTAAGAAAAAGGTAGACTTTTCATTTTCCCAAGAATACAATCATTACAAACAAAATCTCCTTTACAAAGATGTTTAATAAAAGACAAATAAGATATTTTAACAATGTTGGGATGTCCTAGTCTTTTATGCCATACATGAATATCTTTGTTTTGAACAACATTACAAAATTGATTCTTGGGAACTTGAAGAAAGTCAACGTAGTAGAGTTTGCCTCTCCTAGAGCCTTCCCCAATCAATCCCCTGGACTGGTGATCCTGAATCTAACATTTATCAGAAGTGAATTTTACATCGCAACCATGATCCGAGAGTTGAGAGACCGAAAGTAAATTTAAATTTAATTTTGGTATGAGACAAATTTTTGGAATAAAGAAATCTTGTTTTTTAAAATTGCCTATTCCTTTAATTTCAAGAGGTGTTCCATCCGCCGTTGAGACAAAAGATAAAAGAGAATTTTTGGAAAACTCGAAAAGAGAACAAGCACTTGGAGTCATGTGAAAAGATGCGCCAGAATCTAGAAGCCAAGATGTCTTACCGGGAGGTGAGGAAGAAGACATAGTGGCTCCGGAAATGCCCCCCTTGAGAAGAGGTTGTAAAGCTTCTACGATTTGTTGAAGAGAAAGAGACTCATTTGATGATGATGGTCGTTCCTCCAATTGAGATGTCATAGCCATTGCAAGAAATTTCTTCCATTTTTTGCAAATAGTTTTAATGTGCCCTGGCTCTTTACAAAAATGACATGTAAGCTTGCTATAGTCCCTCTTTGCTCCTTAACCACTTGAGTTTTGATTCTTGAAGTGAGGGGCTTGTAGGTCCTTAAATTGCTCCCCGGTCTTGAGACGGCATTAACACCTTCATTTTCTTCATTGTTGGAAAGTGTAGCTAGAACACTTGGGTTGTTCTTGCTTATACCCATCTGAGTCTCTTCCCCACTAAGTTTAGTAATTACATCTTCAAGAGAGGGGGAATTGAAGGTGGATAAAAGGGAAGATCGGATATGTTCAAATTTGGGCTTAAGCCCATTCAAAAAGTTGAAAAATCTATCTTCTTCCAATTGTTTATGGCGAAGCTCTATGGCTTCTCCACTCCACTTAGGTTCGAGCATAGCAAGCTCGTCCCAAAAAGAAGAGAGCTCGGCAAAGTACTCTCTTATATTCATCTCCCCTTGGTGAAGCGTTAGCGCCCTTTTTTGGAGATAGTACTTATGGGACAAGTCCCTAAAAGTGTACATCTTCTCAAGATATTCCCATACTTGAGAAGCCTTTTTGAACTTGATGATATTTGCATTCATTCTCGTTTCTATGGATGAAAAAATCCAGGAGAGGATTTTAAAATTCCTCATTTTTCATTCTTCATGCTTTTTCGTATATTCTTCAAGAGCCTTGGTTCTTTATCACCTTCAAGAATTTTTATCTCTCATTTTTCTAGCAAGGTTATCTTGGGTTCCGGTTCGGCAATCGAGCCTTGGACATAGCCCAAAAGCCCTTTTCCTTTGATGTGAGCTTCCATGTTTCCGGCCCAAACATGATAGTTGGACCCATTGAGTTTGAACCCATGAGAAAAATGAGTCTTTTTCACCCATTAGAGAGGAGAGATGATGAAAAACAATATGTACCTCAAGGGTTTTTCAAGTCTTTCTTGACAAAAGAGGCTTCTAAAATATTGCCCGAAGAGTATGATCCACTCCAAAAATCAATAGCTTGAAGGCACGTTTTTCGAGGCATTCAAAAATGAAGAAACGCACGATCCTTCTTAAAACGAGGCTCTGATACCATATAAAAGTATCTTCAGCAAGATACTATGATCAAGACTTCAATATTCTTGATAAAGAATAGCACACATGTAACGCCCCAAATTTCAAACTTGCGAACCTTTTCAGAAAAACAGGCAAGAGACTAGAAATATCTCTTTCCTTCAGAGTTTGTTTATGAAATCAGCGGAAGATTTTTCTTTTGATAAATCATAAGGCAAGCTGAACACTTTGGGCACGTTAGCTAAAAGAACCAAAATTCACAAGATTCAGATATCCTAAGGGAAATCTGATACAAACCCAAGCGTCCAGGACGCGAGCTAAGAGCAGGAAGAAGAAGTCTTGAAGTCATCTTGCAATCGCGCCATCGCCCGTAGTGTACCTAATCATCACCTGTACCCATAGAATGGGTTAGTTTCGCGAAAAACTAGTAGGTGCACAAGAGAGACTAACAGAAAACTGAATTAAGTACATTTAATTCAGTAGGCTACGCAGTTTAAAGCAGATATGCAGTTAAACAGGTAAGCAATGCAAGCAGGTGAATAATGCAAACGCGTAAGTAGTACAAGCGAATAAGTAGTGCAAGCGAGTAAGGCATGCAAACGAGTCAGTAGTGCAAGCGCGTAAGCAGTACAAATGCGTAAGTAGTGCAAACAATAAGCAGTTCAAAGCAAGTAAGCAGTGCAACTGACAAACGCAGCATACGATTCAATTGATGGTAGGCTGTGAACCACCACGCAACTAGCTTGTTCTCGTTCCTAGAACGAGGTCACAGCATCTAATCACCATCAGGACATCGTTTGTCGCTCACTACTTCTAACAAATGCGTTGTCCTGAACAACCTTAATCTATTCTCATCTCTCAAAACCTTACGCGGCCAACTGCCACCTGTTATGACTCACTAAGGTGTCATACTTTCTCAGAAAAGCTCACCCTTCCGTAGAAGGTCCAAAACATAAACACTAAGTCAAATCGCTAACGATCTGATTCTCACATCTGAGTCCTGCATGTAATCATGCTAAAACAGAAAGCCGAAACTATGAATTCATAGTTGGCTAATACAAACAATCTCAGAAGATCATCATAGCTCACCATAACTTTTTATGGTAAGCAAAAACACAAGATCCACATCGGATCGCTCGGTCCGGGAGATACACGACCTGACAAGGAATTACCGCCCTAGAGGGTACACTTGGTCTTGGACCATACACTTCCTCACAGGAGTTCACCGTCTTTGCGGCTACCCGTTCGTGGATAGTGTACGTCCTCACAGAGAATCTCCCACTCTAGCCGGGTCACCTGATCTTGATCATACATACCCCCACAGCGAAACCTTTGAGAATTCAGTCCCCAACAAATGTCATATCCAATGAAAATCATTGTGATACACGCATCAACACGAATGACCGCTCTCAGGGTTGATAGCCACTAATACAAACGACAAGATCAACGCCAGATCACCTGGTCTGGGAAATGTATAACCTCACAAGGAATTCCGCCCTAGATGGTATACCTGGTCTTGGACCATACACTTTCTCACAGGAGTTCACCGTCTTTGCGGCTACCCGTTCGTGGACAGTGTACATCCTCACAGAGAATCTACCACTCTAGTCGAGTACCTGGTCTTGATCATACACGCCCTTGCAGATAATCCTTTGGAGATCAGGCCATCGACAGACACCCCACTCAGTGATACATGCATCAATAATCGACTGCTATGAACCATTAACCGCCTCGGGGTCAGTAGCCACAATATAGGCACAATCATGCATATCAGCAATATGCATCGTATCACTTCACATAGAAGCATATAGTCCTACGCATCGTGTTATTGCCACAAGGAATATTGCAATCCTCAAATATGACCTCAAAGCATGCGTAAACGACACATGAGAACACGTAGATATGGCAATCCAGTTAATTCTATGGGCGAAGAGTAACTAACTTTACCCGTCAGCCAAACAAAACAACTGAATAAGACAAGCACTCATAACAATGCTCGTAAAACATACAATTACCATCAAATGGTTCAGTCCATCAACAAGTAACTAAATTAATCGTAAGGCATAAACCATTGCATCACAAGTCATTCATAAGCAATCATACGACAGCAGTTTTATCACAATATGTAAGCGGCTTATAAGACAAGCGGTCACATCAATCCTAGTTGCCACCAGTTCGTAGAGTACGAGCTGTATGCAATCACATCAATCATAAGAGATGCAAGCCAACAGGTGCTACGCTACAATAAGCACCAAAATAGTTCGACCAAGGGATAAAGCAAGTCACATGTTAATATGTAGCAACTAGCATAATGCTATTATTATAAGCATTTAATTAGCATGAGAAGATCCTTATTACTCCGCAAAAAACTGCGTAAGCAGTTTAACAACTAGAGTAACGCCTTGACAGGCGTGCACAGCTCAACGAATGGCATACTGAATTACCGAGCAAGCAAGCGATTCTGTAGTGTAAGCGAGTCAGTAGTGCAAGCGAATCCGTAGTGCAAGCAAATCAATAGTGCAAGCGAATCTCACGACCCAACGACCAGTGTGAACAGACCTTATGTTTCGATAATTACGAACATGCGGGTACGCGCAGGCAAAACGTAAAACCAACTCAGACTAGTTCGGGCGTCTGTTATTTTATGTGTTTTCAATAACCCGAATAGCTAGTTGAGTTCGCTCCAAAGGGACGGCTTTAGCCGAGAGAGGATTCCCCAAAGTAGGTTGTGCCACGGATGCATCCAACTTCTACAGAAGTGTTGAGCTAACTAATGTGGCCTCTTTCCCCTAACTCCAATGACTGGGGAGGCCGGATTGTTGCCGGTAGGGTGGTTGTTAACAACCTGTCCATTGGGGTTTGTACCGCTCTGTCCTCTCCCTTGACAGACACATAGAAGCGAATAGGTACGTTAGGGGTTGCTTAACTAACGACCCATCCTATGTTGTGATCTTTAAACCACTCGAGCATCTTGCATGTGAAGGCGAATGTGAGGCCATTTATGTGATTATAGCATTTTGCATTTAGCGTTGTTCGAGGTCGCACGACCGTCTCATCCGATCATCACAGTACTAGACGTGTCGTGCACGACTACAAGTACTCTAGGATGAAGGGGGTATAGCTCCTCAATAGAAGCCTCAACAGGAGTGTTTCACAAAGATGTAAAGAGCAGTACCTTGTGCAGTATTGTGCATGTGATTATCTCGAATCACATCCGCTATCGAGGTATCTACATGTCTCGCATGACTCGATACCGGCCTCGATAGGCGGGATACGGGTTTCTCAACAGAACACCCGCTAAGAAGTTCGCTCGAACCCCCAATTCGGGATCACCCGAGATATGCCAAAAAGGCGAGCAGAACCAGCCAATCACATCCTTCCAAATGCTTTGATTTGGAGCAGTCTTAGATGTTTTTGCGCAGCTCCCTAAAATCTCAAGTCAACTCTACAGGACTGCGCACACGAAGAGCCAGGATCCTTGCGAGGTATCCCTCGCCTTAGACGAGGATGTGTCGCTCGCTCCCGACTGAACTCTTGTCGCAAGAGGGAGAGTGGTAAATGCCCCTTGCATCCTCCACGAGGATGCCCTTAAGGCATACGCAAAGAGCAAGAACCTGCACGTCATCTGCAATAGAAAGGTCATACCAACACATATGCAAAAGCAAGAGCCTAGGCGCAAAGCGCGACGACAAAGTAAAGGTGGTAAGCAAAAGTGCAACGCAAACCCTTGGCACAACACGCAACGGCAAGTAAAGACTATAAGCAGGGGTGCAACGCAAAACCTTTGCGTAATGCGCAACGGCAAGTAAAGGACCAGGATCGCGAAACCGAGTTAAATGCGTATTCGTATAAATATATATATATATATATTTCTCTCTCTCTCTCTCTCTCTCTATATATATATATATATATATATATATTTATTTTTTTATTTAATGGTCTCTTTTTAGTTAATTGAACTTAATTCAATTGTCCAAGTCTTTTGTGCAATCTTCCCCTACCTTTGAGAGTTGCAAGCTTGCTGTCGTCCGCGGATGTACGCGATTGGCAGCTCGGGTCGCAAAGCGCGAGCGGGATCCGTCGTACGAGCTGCAAAAGTAACGATCTTAGCAAGCTAATACCAAAATAAGAAGTCAGGGGCACTGTCGTCGTCCTGACGTAAGGGAAGCAAAGGTAGGGGCATTGTGCACACCTGCTATAAGCGCAAAGAGCAGGTGCAAGGCCACGAGCCCCTGCTGACATGCTGTCAGCAAACAACGGGGAGGCAGGGTTGTGCCCCTGCCTTATGAAGGCAACGAGGGAGGTCGAGGCGTCGCCCTACTTGCCAGAAGAGCAAAGAGACAGGGGGCCAAGCCCCCACCCGTTAGCACAAAGGAGGAGGCAGGAGGCTTCGCCCCTGCCTGCCGAATACACCAAGAGGCAGAGGCTTGGCCCCTGCCAGTCGAGCACGTAAACAAGCAGGGGGCAAAGCCCCTGCCAGACACCCGAGAAGAGGGAGCAGGGAGGGGCTCGCCCCCTCCCCTGCCGCAGCAGGTAGCAGGGAGAGGGTCGGCCCCCTCCCCTACCGTAACAGTAAGCAGGGAGGGGCTCGGCCCCTCCTTCATGGTACGAAGGCTGGGAGGGTCGAGCCCTCCCGTGCGAAGATCGAAGGCAGGGAGGGTTCGAGCTCCTCCCTACGATAGACAGAGGCAGGGAGGGTCGAACCCTCCCCTGCGCACCTAATTAGGGGAATCGAACAAAAAGGGGCAGGGCTGCTAGAACAGAAAAAGGGGCAGGGGCCTTCAGCCCCTGCTGAAACATCAAAAAGGGGCAGAGCCCTATGGCCCCTGCCAAGGAAATGAACAAAGGGAAAGAGGCGCAGGGTCCAATAGCCCCCCTGCGGCTCTTGGAAGCGGAGGCAGGGGCCAAAGGCCCCCGGTCGGCGTGATAAACAGGGAAACGAGACAGGGGCCAAAGGCCCCTGTCGGTTTCTTAGAGGAACCGGAAGCAGGGAGGAAGGGCTCGACCCCTCCCCTGCCGTAGCAGAGAGCAGGGAGGGGTCGTGCCCCTCCCCTGCTAAAAGGGGGCACAGGGAGGGGGGTTTGACCCCTCCCGTGGCCACACAGAGAGGTGAGGGAGAGAAGAGACGGGAGAGGTAGAGAGGAGAGAGAGAGAGGCGAACGAAAGAGGGGGAGGTGCGTACCTGGTGGTCGCCGGCGGCGGCATCGTCGGCGTCGGAGGGAGGTCGCAGGTGGCGGCAGCGTCGACGTCAGGTTGACAGGGGTCTCCAGAGGTTGCAAAGACGAGAGAGTCAGTCGAGGGAGAGAGACCGAGAGACGAGAGGGGGAAGGAGGTTTCGAGAAACTCCTCCCTCAGTCACTGCGTGCTTTTAAAAGCACGCAGCCGACTGATTTACCCGGGTCGGATCCGGGTCCAGATCCGGCCCGGATCCAAACATTTTTTTTTTGAGTTCTTACAACACATGCACAATAAGAACACTTACAACACTTGTGCATAAAAGCACAAAATCACAAACTCTCACAAATGCACCAAAGGCATAAAAATAAATATTCAAACTTTATTAGGAGCTTGGGCTTTGACTCAAAGCCATAGCATTTATAAAGAGGAGAGCCCTTATTTATATACATCAAGAGGCCTTGGAGGGGGCAACATATAGACGTTGGAGCCCCTCCAACAGTCACATTTGTGACCGTTGGAAGGGCCCAACGTCTATATGGTTGGGTCCCCAAGGTAGGTCAAAAATGAAAAAGGTGAATAGTGTTTCAGGTCTGGATCCTGTACCAGACCCGAATTCACTCATGGATTAGCCCAGACCCGAGTTCATTCCTGTATAAGTGTATAAGCCTGTTTTTTTTATTTTTTGTATCCGGGTTCGGATATTACACCAGACTCGACCCGACCCACTGTGTACACTTAAGTGTATTAATACAGGCATTAGGTCACGATTTCTGGAATGAAGAAATCGTGACAGCCGCAGTCGACCTTTGGATTCCTCTTCTCATCTCTCTCTCTCCCTCTCTTTCTTTGTTTTCTCTCTCAATGCAGGTACAGATGAAAATCTAACATGGTATCAGAGCGTAGATCCATCTAGAGGCAAAAATTCTGGCACGTGACAACGATCAGGAATTTGAGGTTTTTGTTTATCTCTCTTTCTGTTCTCCTTCTATCTCCTTTTTTTTGTCCCTCTTTCTGAAACTTCCTGTGTACTCACACCTCACGTGAGTTTTACCTTTGTGAATTTGTGATTCACGTGAACCCTAGGTTTTTGTTTCTCTCTATCTTTCTGTTCTCCTTCGTCGCCTTTTTTTTCTGTCCCTCTTTCTGAAACTTCTTGTGTACTCACACCTCACGTGAGTTTTACCTTTGTGAACCTGTGATTCACGTGAACCCAGATCATGGATTGACAGCATTTCACGTGAACTGGTTCACGTGAAGCATCAAATTTCTCCCAGATCATGGATTGACAACATTTCACCAGAACTCGTGAATTGATTCACGTGAGACATCAAATTTATCTCTATTAATTATTTGATTCCCTTTTATTCTATCTTCTCCAAAGTTTATCTCTGCATATTCGAATGCTATAGTGTTTCCCTTGATTCCTTGTGTTTTGTTGTGCATTATAATCCTTGATTATTCTTTATTGTACCAGTCAAAAAAAAAGGGAGGAAAGGAATACTTAACGTGTGTTTTTTTTTTATCGCGTAAGCCTCCTTTTTGGTGCATAAAAAAAAAGTTCAAGTTCCTTTATTCGCTGAATTTAACAGTCTGTGATCCTCTGACAGCCAAAAAAAAAGGGTGTTGGACGAGGGTTGAACATTTTTGTTGATTCTTATTCTCTATGGATCCCTATCACTCTCAATCAAATCTTTCTTCAAGTTTTCTCAACCAGCTTGTTTCTGAGAAGTTAAATACCTCAAATTTCTTGATCTGGAAGAGGCAAATTATTTCTATCATAAGGAGTCAAGGTCTCTTAGGTCACCTGGATGGAACCACTCCAGTTCCACCAGAATTTACTCCGAGAGAAGAAAAAGATGATAAAGGGGCAAGTTCAATCGTGTATGTCAAAAATGCTGAATTTCTCAATTGGGAAAGAAAAGACCAATCAGTTGTTGCATACATCACATCAATCATGTCTCAAGAGATCCTTCTTGCCATTCCTGACAATTGTACAACTCTACAACTCTGGGAACGACTGGTTCAGACATATTCGCAGGTTTCTCAAGCAAGAGTAGTTTTTCTAAAAAGAGAATTTCAATTGTTAAGAAAAGATTCCATGACCATCATAGAATACTTGAACAAGATAAAGGTCATCATAGATCAACTTGCAGTTATAGGGTGTGCCGTTAGTGACAATGACATGGTGCAACAAACCCTGAGTGGATTGGGATCTGACTACAATATGATAGTCACTTCACTATTGTGCCTCCCTGTTCTTCCTACCTTTGATGAGCTACGAGACAAATTGATCCAGTATGAAATGACTATGAAGGGATTCTCTGAAGAAACTCATAAACATCCAAATTCTCAAAAAGTTTTTGCTACAGGAATGACTTATGGTAGAGGATGAGGACGAGGAGGACAAGGGCGAAGTTGACATGAAGGGCGTGGTTTACTTCCCACTCTAAACATGTTTACTCATGCGCAGAGAACAAGATCCATCCCTACTTGCTTCCTTTGTAACAAAAAGGGGCACATCAAGGTGAATTGTTGGCATAATCCAGAGAATAAAGAAAAGAGGCCACAGATAGAAACCAAGAGAAAGTTCACAAATACCAGAGACAGTGGAGAGATTAAAGATTTGCTGATATCTGCCTTGTCAGAGTTAAAATTGAAGCAGAGTGATGAAGGCACTTGGTTTGTCGATTCTGGGGCAGCGACTCATGTGACAGGCGATGCAGGTAAAATTTCTAATCCTATCCCTTATTTTGAAAAAAGTAAGATTGTCACTGAAGATGGATCCCACCATCCTGTTTCCCATGTTGGAAAGACTGTCATTCCCATGTCACATTCCACTCTTATTCTTTCTGACATTCTTCATGCTCCTGACATTAAGAAAAATATTGTCTCTGTCTCCAAACTTATTGATGATAATAATGCTTCAGTTGAATTCACTCCCTTCTCTGTGCAGGTCAAGGACCTACGCACGAGGGAAACATTCGCTGAAGGAAAGAGACGAGGCAACATGTATGTCTTTGAAGAAGCTCCATGTCATGATGTTCGCCCTTCTCACCTGATTTTGAAGCTTTCATCAGAGTCGTGTTCATCCTCTTCTGCCAATGTTTTTAGTATCTCTGAATGTAATAAGTCATTCTTATGGCATAGAAAGTTAGGACATTGTGGGAGTCATTTTATTGAGAAACTTGTTTCTAATAATCTCATTCCAAAAGAAAGTCTTAATGGGGATGAGAGCAGTCATAAATGTTTCAGTTGTCTTTTATGCAAGAGTCATGTATTGCCTTTCCATTCCATTAATAAGAGAGCTTCAAAACCTTTTGAGATTATTTGTTCTGATGTGTGGGGACCCGCCCCAATTGTCTCTGGGTCTGGAAGCAAATATTATCTAATCTTTGTTGATAGTTATTCTTGATACACTTGGATATATTTCATAAAAAATAAGTCAGAAGTCTTCTCTTTGTTTCAAAATTTCTTTTCCTTGGTCAAAAACCAATTTTCTGAGTCCATTCGGTTTTTCCAATGTGATGGAGGTGGGAAATTTTCATCCCGTGATTTTATTTCTTTTCTTCGAAATAACGGAATAGGAAGAAGGGTGTTCTGCCCTAACACTCCTCAACAAAATGGGATTGTTGAACGAAAACATAGACATATCCTTGAAAGTGCCATGAGTATGCTTCATGACATCAATCTTCCCATCAACCTATGGACAGAAGATTTTCATTTTGTCGTTCATGTGATAAATAGATTGCCGATGGTGGTTCTGGAAAATAAGTCTCCTTATCAGTGTCTCTTTGGACCTCATCCTAGTTATCATGATCTGCGTGTTTTTGGATGTGTTTGTTATGTGCATATTGATCGGTCCCTGAGAAACAAGTTTCAAGACAAGGCCCAAAAGTGTAGGTTTGTGGGATACGCAGATGACTACAAAGGATATAGGTGTTATGATCCCACCAACAAACGTATAAGAATCTCAAGAAATGTTGTCTTTGATGAACAAAATTTTGATGACAAAGTTGATGCAACGAATATACCAACTGAAGTTTACTATCCTTGGTTGAGTTCAGAACTTTTTGCTAGCTCCAGTGAAGCATGTTCATCAGATTGCGTGCAGCAAGAAGAAGAGATGTCTGAAAGCACTGAGACGCCGGGGCCACAGAATTCAGAAAAAGTACTGAGTAGATACAAAGGCATTGTCTATTCTAGACAGAGACCGACAACATCAAGCCATTCAGATCATGTCTCAGTCAGCAATCTGACTCCTCACAATCTTGAGGTCAGAAAATCGAGCCGCATACGACATCCCATTGACAGGTGGGTTAGCTATAACAATTTCTCCTTAGATCTTCAACTTTTTTTAACTGCTCTCAATAATGAAGATGAGCCCACTATGTACTACCAGGCAGCCACTTCTATCAAGTGGGTAGAAGCCATGAATGATGAAATGCAAGCTTTGCATGAATGTGGAACTTAGGAAGTTGTTCCCAGACCGCCTGACAAAAATGTTGTCGGATGTAAATGGGTCTACAAGATAAAGTACAAGCCAGATGGAACCATTGAACGATACAAGGCAAGGCTCGTGGCAAAAGGATTCACTCAAGAAGCAGGGCAAGACTATGATGAGACTTTTAGTCTGGTTGTAAGAATGGGAACAATTCGGATTATTATCTCTCTAGTTGTTGAACATGGATGAAAGTTGAGTCAGCTTGATGTAAAAAATGTTTTCTTGTATGGGAACTTGAAGGAGGAAGTGTATATGGAGCAACCCCTTGGATATCAAGAACAAAATTGTAAAACCCATGTGTGCAGGTTAAAGAGAGCTATCTATGGTCTGAAGCAAGTATCTCGCTCCTGGTTTGATAGCTTCTCACTATAGATTCAGAAACATGGATTTTAATGTTCCATGCTGGACCACTCATTGTTCATTTTCAGAAGTGAGACTGTGACCACTTTGTTATTAATTTATGTCGATGATATTGTTATTACAGGAAACTCTGCGGCCCACATCCAAGAAGTAAAAGACTTACTAGGTCAGAGGTTCAAAATGAAAGATCTTGGAGCTCTACTCTATTTTCTTGGTATATAAGTTGATAATCAGGCTCATGGCTTGACACTCACTCAGCACAAGTACACCATAGATGTTCTCCGCAAGGCAGGCATGAAAGACTGCAAACCTCTGGGAACTCCGAGTGTGCTTCATCAAAAACTTAGCGTTCATAATGGAGATCTGTGTGATGACCCCACCAGGTATCGAAGCATAATAGGAATGTTACAATACCTCACATTCACTAGACCTGATATTGTTTATTCAGTCAATCAAGTGTCTCAATTTATGCATGCGCCACGTACTGGACATATGGAAGTTGTCAAGAGGATCCTTAGATATCTAAAAGGGACTATTGGGATGGATTGACATACTCACCACAGTCATATGGCAAAGATGAGCATAGACTCACTGTATATTGTGATGCAGACTGGGCAGGAGATCCTGATGAACGAAGATCTACATCAGGATATTGTGTCTTCATTGAAAGAAATTTAGTCTCTTGGAGCAGTAGAAAACAAAAGGTTATCGCTAGATCAAGTACTGAGGCTGAGTATAGATCTATGGTTGCTGCTACTGCCGAAGTCACATGGATCAGACATCTACTGACTGAAGTAGGAGAAAAGATCTCCCACACTATCTTGCTATGTGACAACCAAAGTGCTATAAACATGTCATTCAATCCAGTACATCATAGTCGTGCTAAGCACATTGAGATTGACCAACACTTTGTGAGACAAAAAGTTGAAGAAAAAGAGATTGAGCCTGAGTTCGTCAATACTGAAAGACAAGTTGCGGACCTATTTACGAAAGGGTTAACAAAGGATCTTTGGACGCTTAAAGGCAAGTTGTGCATGATCCATAACCATGATCAACTTGAGGGGGGTGAAAAAGGTGAATAGTGTTTCGAGTCTGGATCCTGTACCAGACCCGAATTCACTCATGCATTAGCCCAGACCCGAGTTCATTCCTGTATAAGTGTATAAGCCTGCTTTTTTTTTGTATCCGGGTTCGGATATTACACCAGACCCGACCCGACCCACTGTGTACACTTAAGTGTATTAATACAGGCATTAGGTCACGATTTCTGGAATGAAGAAATCGTGACAGCCGCAGTCGACCTTTGGATTCTTCTTCTCGTCTCTCTCTCTCTCTCTCTCTCTCTCTCTCTCTCTCTCTCTCTCTCTCTCTCTCTCTCTCTCTTTCTCTGTTTTCTCTCTCAATGCAGGTACAGATGAAAATCTAACAAAAAAGTCAAAAAGAAAAAAGGAAAAAAAAAGAATAAAATAGTAAAAATTACATGCATATTCGTAATGTGAATATGCACAAAAATACAAGAAATACCTAAACTACCCCTATGGCTAATAATGAGGAAATACATATTTTATATATATATAAAAGATAATACATATACATATATATAATATATGTATATGTAGTATCTTTTATATGTATAAAATATGTATCGGATTACAAGATAGAGATACATATTTTAACAGGCTACACAGAAGTGAGCCCTAAGACTCATGGTAGAGAGACTGCCCATTTGATAGGGATGGCAGTGAACCAGGGAAAACGGGGCCCCGCCTCGCCCCGTTTGGACCGGGGATGGAGGAGGGGATGAAGGTTAAAATCAAAACCCATGCGGAGATGGTGGTTGGGACGGAGGTTAAGTTTTTAATATAGGTAAACTTAAAAAGTCTGGGTCTGTGCTTGAAGTTTGTTTTTTTCATAATATGAGGGTGCAACCCTTTTTAAGTCCAAGGATAGTTTTTTCAATAATGATGACTGCACATTTGTTCAACGATAACTAACTTAGTCATAATTTTCAAACTTTGCATCAAATTCCAAATTTATATTGTATGTGTTTCTAATGTGCAAAATCAACAGTGTAATTATATCAAATACTTTAAAGATGTGATTGGAGAAGTGGCATTAGTGATGCAAACCCAATCATCCCATTTTTTCCTTTTATTTTGAAGAAGGAAATCCATGGTGAGTAAATATTCTACCTTTAAGTCAAGATAGATGAAAAGCAATATCCAACTAGATGTTGCTTTCAACCGAGACAGGAAAACAGTTTGAACTCCACTTACATGTTTTTCTAAGTACAACCAAGGTTGCCAGACTGTGAAAGTGGGAAATGATACGGGAAGCGGAAGCCAGAAATGATGCATTTTAAAATGTATAGGGAGCGGGAAGCGAGTAAAAAAAAGTGGGAATCGAAATGGAACGCAAATAAAAACAAAAATAAAAGTGACTTATTAAATTTCATGATTTTTAAAGTAAAAATTAAATTTTTAACAAAATCTAAAACTGATGATTGCCAGTTTAGAGAAAGCACATGGAAGTGAGTGAAAAACGTGAGAGGAAACACATAAAAAATATGAAAAGTAAAGTGAGAAAACATATAAGAATAGATAAAGTGTGTGAAAAGCATAAGAGAAGTGTGGGAGAATCGAGATTTCCATTAAGTTTCGGAAGCAAGGAGTATCGCGCTTCCAAAGCGAGCTTCCCACTTATATAAGAAGCTTCCGGTAAATCTGAGTATGATATCATAAATGACATTTGATTGTCTAATATTCAAGCAAAGACAAGTGCAAAAATATGGCTCCAGACCTATATTTCAAATAGGATCATCTAGTAGTAACAGAAAAATAAGTGATTACCCCATCAGTTTGCCGGTAACTATAGCTCTCTTTCCAAGAATGGGAGGTTCCTGTCAAAATGTTGCCACATTAGCAGTACAAAAGAATTGTGTAGAAGAAAGAACAGCAGAAACAAAAAGTTTAAGCAATTTCCCAAACAAATTAGAGAACAGATAATATAGATCCACACAAAAACATTTCTCCCCTAATACACACTAGTTGAAGGGCAAACACATATGTCCAAGGACAAATAATACATATCACACACAAACAGAAATTAGAGAGAGGTGGAGAATTATCTATAGCATAACCTCAACAAAATAATTCTAAGGACAATAATGTTCTAGATTCGGGCTCTACAGTTCCTTAATAATGTTTATGTGCATTTGTTTATTAATAAATTAATTATTTTAAATGTTATGTGCTCTCTCTCTTTGGCCCTTAGTAGCTCTTGTTCTTGTGCCCATTTGTGGCTTGTGTTTGTGCCTCTTGAGAGGTGTGTTGGTTTATCCTACTTCATTACATCTCTCTCTCTCTCTCTCTCTCTCTCTCTCTCTCTCTCTCTCTCAGGGGGTTAGGGTTTGACCCCAGGTCAAATGACAAAAAAATTGTCTCTGGGTTGTGTTGGGTACCCGACCCAACATGTACCTGTGAGTGTCCTACCCATACCCGTGTCAACACGGGTACGGCTACTGGTTTTCCGTGTCTATGTAACATAGAGTAGTAATAGTAGCGATAGTAATGGTTATAATAACAACAATCACAACTAAGGGAAACTTACATGGATGTGCACTTTTAGTGGGTGCAAGAAAACATTTTTTGCAAAACAATAGCAGACGTAGATAAATGTTAAAATTCCTTGAGTATCACAGTCAGTGTTGTAAGTATCATAGTGTATCTTATGATACACTATGATAAGTATCATATATTTTAGGTTATCGAATATGATACACACTTGTATCTTAATTCGTGTATGTATCGCATCGATACGGAGTGTATCTTGTGATACACCCCCATATCTTATGATACGCCCCGATGCAGGGTGTATCTTACGATACAAATCAGTGCAATGTAAGTTGCACTGATTTCAGCATTTTTATTTCGAAAAACATATAAGGCCCCATAGGGCCAATTCATACTCATTGTTAAAGAGATTGAGAGCGATTTGTGGATGAATTCTGGCAAGAAAAATATCAAGATGATGATCATGATCATGATTGACATTATCCAGTTCGTTTTTGTTTGAATTTTATAAAAACATGGTTATGTAAAATTTTTAAGTATTGAAGAAAAATTTGTGATTTCATTTTTGTTTATGTAAACAGACATTACTATGAATCTTATGATTTGTTAGCTTTGTTTAGTTGTTTAATATGCATATCATTTAATAGTTTACATTTTTCTTCTGAGATATGCATGTTGGATGAATCATTTACAAAAATTGTGAAGTTGAACCCTGAAGCAGTTAAAAAAATCCATATTACAAACCTCATACTCCTCAAATTCATGGCCTTCAATAACTATGATAGTGGGAGCCTGGTTAGAAGGTGGTTGCAGCAATTTGTGTGCTTCCTCCCATCTCAGTTTCATCTTTGCAGACTCCTTGTTGTCAACACAAACCTTCTTGTTTTTCGAACCAGAAGTTCTGTTTTTCCTTTTATCAAGCAAGAAAGTCGTCGGACCACAAGAATCTTTGGGTTTGCTTGTTTTATCCACAGACATGGAATAAACAAGACCAACTGAGTCAATCTGGTCACCTGATGAATCAAGGATTGAGTCAACGGCCCCCTTTGAGGAATAAGCAGGGAGAGCAGTTACAACTTCGTTGCATCCTCTAGTCCTGTTTGGAACTTCATCATTCTGGTTCACGAGTGACTGACCATCCTGTGAAGGATAAATATTATTCAACCACTTTTTTTCTTTTGTCATTAAAAAACTATAGGGAAAAATTGTTCAGAACAATCATAAGATAAGCATACCAAGCATCTTGCAGAAAACACAAAAGCAGAATAAAAAACACAAACCGTAGGAATTAAAAAACTAAATAATAACAGCAAGAATAACCCGGCTCCTGCACACCTGGATGACTGATGCAGAGTCTTTATCATGTTCACATACATCAAACATCGGGGAGAAGAAGTGTTGATGCTAAAACATACAAACTTAACTCAGAGAAAAAGAATGCTTTCTGTCCAAAACTAACATACTGTCACATTCATCATAGGTGATTCAGTACTTTAGGTTAACTTCACATAGTATTGGATATTCAATATTGTTAAAATATGTGTAGGTATATATGCATATATTCATATACTTATTTTTCAGTATTGTAATAGTTAAATGCCCTATAGGGGTATTTCTGTCTTTTCACATGTAACAAATACTGTTTATTAAAAACAATATTTTTTCCTTTTTTATTATTTTCCTTTTTTATTTTTCTAAATGTAATAAGGGAGACCATTGGGGGATCTATGGTCATTTAAGACCATAGAGTCATCAGTGTTAAGATTAGCCCTCTAATATATATATATATATATATATATATATATATATATATATATATATATATATATATATATATATAAACCGGAATACCCATCAAGGGCATTCCGATCATTTTACATTGTAATAGTGTCAGCACATTAGGGGCTGACTGTGTATTTTTATTTCTTTTTATTTTTGTTTTATGTAAATGATGTGATGTGATTGGGCAGCTCCAACTAGCTGTTGGAGCTGCTCCCAACGGTCACAAATGCGACCGTTGTGAGCAGCCCAAGAGCTAGTTGGGATGCTCCCTTTGTCTCTTATGTATTATAAATAGGGCTTCAAGCCCATGTATATTTCAATGCCTTCAGAGCATTTCATTCAATACAAGAACATTTGTTTTGACCCTTGTGTGGGTAGTGTGGCTTGATCAAGTGTTCTTCTTGGTTGTTTGCGTTTTTGTAAGTCCATAAGTAACATTTATTTACTTTTGTGTTATTTCATTACATGGTATCAGAGTTTTGGTGCTCTAGAGTTATTATTAATTCGGAAAAGCCAAGAGGAAGACTGTGAAATCAGTGGAGCATCAGTTCGTGGGATTGTTGCAAAATGAAGCGCACTATCAATGTAATATCATGCATTTCCACACTTAATCATTTTTATATTTTGTCAAAAATTTGGCTAAGTCTGAGAGAAAATTTGTTTGAGCCTCGATTTTAGACCGATATTTTCTTAGTCTGGGCTTGGCCCAAGTCTTATCGACAAGGTCGTGACGAGCCAACCGAAGCGAGATAAAAAGTTTTACTTTCGACTTTGAAATTCAAGCAAAATTTGGGTTATTTTCAGGCGAAATTTGGAATTTGATATTCCTGTAATGTGTCGTTGGATGCGTCTCAAAATTCTGAGCGCAACGATATTTTACTTTCCTGAATTCGAGTTCTAGTTGGCCCGAAAATCACAGTTTTTGAAAATTTGAGCAGTTTGTTGAAATGGATCTGAAGTTGGATCGGGTTGGATCCAATGCATATGATCCAAATTAATATGGGTTTGGATCTGATTCAAGACCCACTTTAATCTAGGCCTAATCCAGATTTCGATCCAATTTCGTTTTGGATATGAATTTGGATTTTTGGATTCGGATCCAAATCCATGTCCAAAAACATCTTAGCTCTAAATTCAGTTTAAAGCTTTAAAATAAAGTTAGTTTGGGTTAAAAAGACTTCGAGAGTAATTAAACTAACTTTGGAAATTTGAATTCTATTTAATTAATTATTAATTAATTAATTATTAAGTTAAATTTTATTAATTCTGAAAATTTAGTTTAGAACTGAGTAGGACTTCTTAAAAGAGTCCTCGTACTTACCTAAGAAGGCTTAAGAAGTATTAAGAGAGACTTTTAAAAAAATTGAAAAATTTTAGAAAAGTCAACATGGAGGAGTTGGATAATTTTTGGAAACAAGAGAAGGGAGTTTCAAAAATTTGGAAACCCTCCTTCTAAATGGGCTGGAGAAGGGGGAAGGCATCACCCCCTCTTGGCCTATTTAAACATCAAAAAAAAAAAAAGGAAAGAAAAAGAGAAAGGGGAAAGAGGAGAAAGAGAGAAAGGAGAGGAAAAAGGAGGAAGAAGAAGAGGGAGGACCTTCTTCTCCAGCCTATCCGGTCTTCTCCCACCATTATTCTCCATTATTTTTCAATCTTTGAAAAGGTACAGGTCTCCTCTTTTGAAACAAGTGAGAAAATGAATACCGATTGGATTTCCAAGCAATATGTTGGTAGAAATCCATGGGAAAAGAGTGAATCTGGGTATTCACTCTAAAATACATGGAAGAGGATGTATGAATCCTCTTTCACGGATGTATTTTTTATTTTATATATCTAGCTAAAGAAATTTATGTACTGGTTTACATTTATACCAAAACAGAATTTTATTTCGTGGCAAATATAGCTTAGCATGAGCTTGTTCATGATAAATTTCGTGTTTTTTTTCATGAATACCCTAATGAAGGAGCCATCGGATGTTTTACTGTTTGATTATGCATGCATGTCATATTGAGAAATTCTGATTATGCATGTGTTCTGGATTTGAGTATAAGAGTATGCATGCATGTAGTCTTGAAGTATGTGTTGATCCATGCATGTACAACTAGTAGAATCATGTTTATTTAATAAATGAAAGTTGTAGATTCATGCACGTGAGCTTGTTGTTAAATTATGTAATCAATCATGTAATGCTATATATATTTTATATATATAAGGTAATACATATACATATATTAATATATATGTATATGTATCTACTTATTATATATATAAAATATATAGTTCTAATTGTTTAGCCATAGGAGTAGTTTTGTCTTTTTACACATTCTTTTCGGAATATGTTTTGTAATTCTTTTTCCTTTTATTTTTATTATTTATTTTTTGTTCTTTTTGTAAAAGGTGAAAAGTACCATGGAGGGGCCCACCATCTAGTCGTTGGGCCCCTTCCAACGGTGACCGTTGGAGGGGCTCCAACGGCTAGAGGTGGAGCCTCCCCAAGGACTCCACCTCCTCTATTTAAAGGGGCTCTCCCCTTGTGTATTCTTTTGCTTTTGGGATTATAGCCCAAGCACTTTTCAATCTTATGACTCTTGGGTATGCTTTTGCGCATTTATGAGTTTGTGTTGTGCTTTTTGTGCACAAGTGGTTCAAGTGTTCTTGTTGTGCGTATGGGTAAGCATTTATTTCCAAGAATATTGTAATATTGTTATTAGTATCTTGTTGAAGATACTTTTACACTTACCACATGGGATACCACCTCGGTACTGAGATTTTTATCATCAGAGGAACAGGAAAAGCAAGATTGCATGACATTGCTTTGAAGTTAGTCATTTGCACCAATTTGCAGGAGAAATATTGCCCAACAAATTGGATACTACACCAACTTATGGTGATCATGACTAACAAAACTATTTCTTTTTCTCTGTTAAACCTGCATATAAGATTTACAACTACTGATAACGAGCAAGCACTTGAGAGAATTAAAGTTTTCATTTCTTCTATTTTCTACAAACCTTCATGAGATCCATAACATTTCATACCAATCAAGTAATTAGAAAGGCCAAATTTTCTTCTCAAAGTGATGAATGACTTCGCTACTTTTACATTGCAAAGTCAGGATCACTTGTTATTCTATTGTTTAACCTACCCTTTGAAGAAGAATGAAAAATAGTGGGTACAATATATCTATTAAAAACAAATTGCAGCAGATTATTAGGTAAGAAGAGCAAATGAAGAGAGAAGAATGTTGTGATAACAGTTAACAATGTCCTTTTTTGTAGTTGGCCATAAGTTCATAACAGCTAGATGCTATGTCACATGGGTGCGGGTGCGGGTGCGGGTGCGAGGATGCGGCACTTCCAAAAAACCCGGGTGCGACAGTGCGGCAGGGGCAAAAATGTAAAAAAAATTATATATATAATTTTGAAGTTTTAACAGTTTAACATTTAACAGTAAACAATGTCATAAACTCATAATATGATTCATCATGCATGCAGTATATCAACCTAAATATCAAATTATCAATCAAATAAGTAAAGCAATTACATAAATCGACCTAAATATCAATCAAATAAGTATTGTATAAAAGAACTAAATTACATACCAAAGTATATCCTGATGAAGTAACGGATGTAAATAATTTTCTTCTTCATCATCAAATGCATCATTAGAAGGAATATTGGGCTCAGCTAAATCCATGTATGTTACGTTGAATTCATGTTCTCCCTCGAAGTCACACTCTTCTGGGTTTACATCCCAAAATTTGAATGTTCTTTGTTTGCATTATAAACCCAATTTGAAAATGATAAATACAATACAAGTATATTTAAATGAAAACTAAGAAATAATCAAATAACTAAAAAAGCAAATTAGTACATGTATTCATCATTGCTTCACAAAAGTAATTGAAGATTTGAATGAACATATACTAAATCCTCTGCACGCTTGCTGGTGAGTTTGTTTCTCTTCATGTTGTGGATTTGAGAATATGTGCTCCAATTTCTTTCACAACAAGATGAACTAGCAGGCTGTGATAGCAATCTTAATGCAAGACGTTGCAGAAGAGGTGTTTCTGATCCAAATGTTGACCACCATGTGATAGGATCTATATTATCTTCTTCTCTCGCGAATAATGTTGGTCCATATAATCTCGAAGATGAAAATTTTCCAAACTCTTGTGTAACATGATGTAGAATATGTGCTTCTGGAAAAAGTCTTGTCATACACATATTTCTATGTCTTGATAGCTCTGGGTCTAAATTTGGAGGGACACGACCAATACCACCAACCCGCCACTTATTTGCATAATATTTTGGATTAAGAGAATGTGTCATGCAATGCAAAGGAGTGTTGCTCTTATCTCATCTTCTGACTAAAATTGAATGAATATGATTAAAAAAATCTGAATCATCCAATGCAGGATGTTTTTCTTCATGCATGAAAACTATAACTTGTATTTTTCAATCATATTATCCCATATTTCATAAACTCTGTGAAGCATGGGCTCATCCTTATCAACTTCTCTTAACATTTCCCAAATAGGTTGCGTAAATTGAAGGAAGTATACCACTCTGTCCCAAAACTCATCATCAACAATGAATTTCTTAATTTTTTGAGCCTTCATATCATCATCAGCACGATAGAATGTCCAATTTTCATGAGTCACTATGTTAATCAAAGCATTCTTCACTCTTTTAATCATCTTCATCATCACAATGATGGACGCAAAACGTGTTTCAGCGACCTTCAACAATTTCAAATCAGAATGCCTATTAAATATAGCATTAGCACGATGGTGGTTAACAACAAAATTTCTAATGCTTTTGACATTTCTTTCTAAATCTTCAATCCATGAATATAAAGCATATGCTTGTAAATTTTCTTCTTCTTTGGGGTTATACATGCTCTTTAGGGCTAGATTTAAGTCGTGTGCTATACAGGGAGTCCAAAAAATATGAGGGTACTCACTCTCCAAACTCAACGTTGCACTTTTACAAACTGGAGCGTTGTCTGTAACGATTTGTACCACTTTCTGATCACCCACTTCTTTTATCACTTCTATAAACAATTCATTCAAATACTCTGCATTTTTATATTCCCCAGATGCATCAACTGCTTTCAAGAATATTGGGTCACTAAGCGAACAAGCAATAAAATTGATTAATGGACGCCTTTGAATATCTGTCCATCCATCATACACAATAGAAACTCCATTTTGCTCCCATGAATATTTTTTAATCTCTAGCAACCTCTCCACATTTGCCCTCTCTTCTGCAAGAAGTGTGATTCGTATTTTTTCTGAACTTGGAGGCACATAACCACTTAAATTACAATTTGCTAAGGATGTTACTAAATCCTTCGAATAAGGATTTCTAGCCGCATTAAATAGGAGTGAACCAGAATAAAAATACCTCCCAACTTTTCTATCCAATTCTTCTCTTTCATATGTATTGAATGTTGTTTGTATCCTTCCTCTACCTCCTACATTGACTTTTCTTTTTTTTCAGCATCTTCTTGGTGGCTTGCAAATGTGATGCAGGGCAGGACCCGATTGGGTCCATCGTGCCACCCGATCCGCCACAAAGGGCAGATGAAGGACTCCGCGCATATGACTCACTTGCAGGGACGGAGCCACGACGCAGGGAGGTACCCCTACGCACCTACGTCAGGCGTGGTGGAGCTCGCACGCCCCAGAACCAGCTGCAAAGAGAGACTGACCCGAATCGTGGGTTGGATCCAGATCTGGACCCACGACCCGGTCCAGTAAACAGCCTTTAAAAGGCCCTGCCTAGGGTTGCGTGAAGGCAGAGATAATTGAAAAGCTCCAGTCGCCTTCTTTCCTGCAGTTTCCCTATTCTTTACTTGCTTGCTGTTTCCTTTCATTTTTTTTCACTGTTTATTGCATTTTCCCATTGCTTATTGAACATTTCTGAGTTTAATAAAGAAGTTCAGCCACACCGATTCACGGTGGGCCATTATTTTCTCTCCTCCTCCAACGTGGACTGCATCAAAGTGGTATCAGAGCCGACTCCTTTCTTCACCAGCGGGATGGCTCTTGAAGCAGGGACCGATCCGGTACGCGGCGAGGAACGTGAGGAGGCTCGCAGTGAAGATCCGATGCTGCGTGTGATGGATGTACTTACAAAAATTCAAGAAAATATGCTGCGGATGAGCAGGGATATGGCCGGTCTATCAAAGAGAATGGATGGTTTCGATGAACAACTGGTGACCCTTGAAACATCCGGGCCACAACCCCAAGTCACAGGCGCAGATCTGGTGGATGGCGCGGCGACAGGCGTGAACCCTATTCTTTCCTCAATCTGTCCGTCGAACCAACTTCAGCACACTAATGTTCCTTCGCTCCCAACGGCACTGATGCAGCCCCCCAATCCGGGTACTTCCCAGCAACTTCGGGGTGTTTCAAGGGGCAACGGTCCCTCTGTGGGTGTGCCGAACTCTAGGCAGTTAGCCACTATGGCTGCCTCGCAAATAAATTCGACCCTGCAGGGAATCGGCGTCCCACTGGGTCCTTTTTCGGGCTCAGTTCTGGGGTGCCAGCACCCTACGACCACAACGCAGGCCAGCCTGAACCATCGGGACCCCAGCATTACGCTGGGCTCAGCAGTAGGCCCCAGCTCGTGGCAACGGGGGGCACTACAGGCTGGGACGGGACGACAGGGCCCCAGCGTTTCTTTGGGTATTTCATCGGGCCCTGTTCTGTCGACCCGACCTGGTGAGACAACCGGCTACCCCCCCGACTTAGCGCACGGAAGTCTAGCGACGGCGTACCCGCGCACTGGAACAGGGGGGCCCCTGCTGATTGGATTGAACCCAGGGGGGTCCGATCCAGCCCTCATGAATACAGGGCCCGGGCCCGTGTCGCTGGGACCGTCCGTTGGGTCTCAGAGAACGGGCCTAGCGCCAGAACCCCTTCAGCCAGCTTACCCCGTTGGGTCCGGTTCGCGGGCTGTCCCGAACCAGATCCAACTCGTTGGATTTTATTCCCATGATGAACCCCCTACCGACCCAGACCCATATCGGACCCAGACGGAGCTCCAGCTTGGATTTGAGCCGGGTCAAAACCAGACTCATCATCTTATGGATCGAGGATCGAGTTCAAACCAAGCCGATTATCCCCACAACGCGAACCCCGATCCAGCCCATCCATATCTGGGTCCGACGAGTAGTGTAGGAATGGGCCCGATCCATATCCAATCGGGCGAATCAACCCATCCATATACCCACCAGACCCCATACCCATACCCATACCCAAAACCAAACCCACTTGTCTACCCAACCCTGACCCAGGACCCAACACAACATCCGATCCAACACCATAGTCCTAACTCCGAACCCACACCTATATTACACCAACTCTACCCGCCAGGAACCTGAACCTCACCCGAACCCTCAACCCCCCCTTGGACTTCCCGTCATTCCAGTACCACAATATCGGCCGCAGATAGTGCCCGTCCACGGGCAACCCAGACCGAGGCAATGTCAGCAAGAACCGGCGCGCCCTGACCGCCGGCCCCCCGTCGGGAGAGTTCGACAGCACCAGCATCCAGGCGAGCAACACCGCCCTACGGCCAATGAAGCAGCATGGGACAACGACCTTTTCTGGAACGAGCATCCTGCCGGAATGGTGGAGCCGTGACAACAGAGAGCACCAGACCACTCCTCCACTTATGGCGTGAAACTGGATCTTCCAGAGTTTGCGGGGCGATTCGACGCGGAGCAATTTTTCGACTGGTCTTATGCAGTGCAGTTCTTCTTCGATTATCACACAGTTGCTGAACATCGTCGTGTCTCGTTAGCTTCTACGCGATTGAGAGGCCTAGCACAGACATGGTGGGTGGAGCTACAACGATCAAGGGAGCGGCAGGGATTAGAGCGCGTACAGTCGTGGGAGGAAATGCAAAGACTGATGCAGTCAAAGTTCGTGCCTTCGGATCACGCCGAGCGAGCCTACAAGGAATACCTGACCCTGCGCCAAGGTTCCCAAACTGTAGCAGAGTACACCGCGGAGTTCCATCGTCTTTCCCTGCGTGTGCAGATCGAGGAAACAGCTCGTCAGCAGGTCACGAGGTACATTTCGGGTCTCCGCCCTGCTATCTCTGATGATTTTAGTTGTGTCACAGTGGAGACATTAGATCAAGCCAGCAGTTATGCCATGAACATCGAGGACAAGTTGAAGCGGAGGCAGGAATATCGGACGACCCGTAATGAGCCCACCAGCCGACCCAAGCCGAGTTTCCCAACAAGGGGTGCAAGCTTCCCTAGTGATTCAAAACCTAGAACAGACCTTAGCAAACCTGACCAGTCAGGCCCAGCTTTCCACACCCGGTCCAAAGCCAAACCTAGTGAGTCGACCCTTCGTTGTTTTAGGTGTCAAGAGTTAGGACATGTCGCGTCCAAGTGTCCGACCGTGAGCAAGAACACCCATTTGGTTGAAGGAATTGTCGAGTCCGCAAGTGAGAGTGATAGTGATGACAATTCATTAGTTGAGGTCGAGGATGAGAGGGGAGTTATAGAGTTCGACGGCAACGTCAAAAGTTTGTTGTCCATCCGTCATGTGTTGACAACACCCCGAGAATCGGCCCCATCGAAATGGCTAAGGAATAACATTTTTAGGACCCGGTGCAACTGTGAGGGGCACGCATGTGATGTCATCATTGATACCGGAGCTTGTGAGAACATGGTGTCTGAGAGTGTGGTGTCTACCTTGAAACTCAACACCGAAACGTTATCCCAACCCTATAAGATGGCCTGGTTCAAGAAAGGAAATGAGGTTCCCATCACTCAGCGATGCCTAGTCCGGTTTTCCATGGGGGAACACTACCACGATGAGGTGTGGTGTGATGTAGCCCCTATGCACGCGTGTCACATTCTCTTGGGACGTCCCTGGCAGTTCGATCGCCAGACAACTCACGATGGCCGCAAGAACACCTACTCCTTTGTCTTTAATGGCCATAGAATAGTCCTACCTATCAAAGAGACTGGTTTCCCCACTGTAGACAAACATGAGCGAGTTCCCCGAATCGCAGGACTCTCGTACCGGCTCTTCCTGGACCACTGTCAGGAAGATGGCTATTGTTATGCCCTAGTGGCAAAGCCAGTGATGAGTTCGTCCGTGTCCGTTCCCGCGGACGTTGCCCCTCTTCTAGAGGAGTTCCACGACATTATGCCGGATGAACAAACTTCCCGCATATCGCATGAACCCCACTGAGCATACTGAGTTATTAAGACAGGTTCAGCAATTGCTGCAAAAGGGTTTCATCCGCGAGAGTGTTAGTCCTTGTGCCGTTCCCGCCTTACTCCTAAGAAAGATGGGTCCATGCGCATGTGTGTCGATAGTCGTGCGATCAATCGCATCACAGTCAAATACCGTTTTCCCATTCCTCGTTTGGACGATATGTTTGATATGTTATCTGGTGCCTCCATTTTCTCTAAAATAGACCTAAAAAGCGGGTATCACCAGATTCGTATACGCGAAGGGGACGAGTGGAAAACAACATTCAAGACGCGTGATGGATTGTACGAATGGTTAGTCATGCCGTTTGGGTTATCTAATGCCCCAAGTACCTTTATGAACATGATGACCCAGGTCTTGCGTCCGTGTATTGGGAAGTTTGTTGTTGTCTACTTTGACGACATTTTGATCTATAGTTCCTCATTGTCCGAGCATTTGAGTCACGTGCGTCAAGTCTTAGATATTTTGAGAAAGGAAAAATTGTATGCCAATGCCAAGAAGTGTGAGTTTATGACGTCCAGTGTCGTGTTCTTAGGGTTTATTGTGTCATCTGATGGCGTCAAGGCCGACCCTGCAAAAGTCCGTGCGATTGTCGATTGGCCTACCCCAAAGACTATAGGAGAGATCCGTAGTTTCCACGGGTTAGCCACTTTTTACCGACGTTTCGTGAGAAATTTTAGTACCCTTATGGCCCCCATCACGGAGTGCCTAAAAGGTACTAGTTTTCATTGGACACCAGCGGCTAGCAAAGCCTTTACGATCATCAAGGACAAAATGACCAGTGCTCCTGTTTTAGCCCTCCCAGATTTTAGTGCAGTCTTTGAGGTTGAATGTGATGCCTCTAAAGTGGGGATTGGCGCCGTCTTGAGTCAGAATCGTAGGCCTGTTGCCTTCTTTAGCGAGAAGCTGACTCAGACCAGGTGCCAATACTCCACTTACGATGTTGAGTTCTATGCCGTTGTACAAGCCCTTCGTTATTGGAGACATTATCTCATTTATAAGGAATTTGTCTTGTACACGGACCATGAGGCATTGAAGTATCTGAACAGTCAGAAGAAGTTGAGTGCTCG
The DNA here is from genome assembly GCF_984573655.1 of Nuphar pumila. Lineage (NCBI taxonomy): Eukaryota > Viridiplantae > Streptophyta > Magnoliopsida > Nymphaeales > Nymphaeaceae > Nuphar > Nuphar pumila. Next base: position 37,397,001 of record NC_143254.1, read on the forward strand.
TCATGCCAAGTGGGTCAGCTTCTTGCAAGAGTACACCTTTTCGCTTCGGCATCAATCGGGTACCCTGAACAAGGTGGCGGACGCTCTTATTAGGAAGAACAGCCTTCTGATGACTATGTCGGTGCAGGTCATTGGTTTTGAGCAATGCAAAGAGTTATACCCTACGGACCCTGATTTTCACAAAGTCTGGGAAGGGTGCACCTCTTCAGACCGCAACCTCGACCCCTGTTTTTGTATTCATAATGGTTACCTCTTCTGTGGTAACCAATTATGTGTGCCCAATTTCTCCCTTAGACTTCAGTTGATTTCTGAATTACATGAAGGCGGATTAGCAGGGCATTTCGGGCATGATAAGACGTTCGCTCTCTTAGATGAACGATACTTTTGGCCCAAAATGCACAAAGATGTTGTCAAGTTTATCCAAGGCTGTCATGTGTGTCAAGTGTCCAAGAGTCATCGTCAGAATAGTAGTCTGTACACCCCGTTACCCATTCCTGAACGGCCGTGGGAGCATGTATCCATGGATTTTATCGTGGGCCTTCCCCGCACACCACGTCGTTTTGATTCAATTTTAGTAGTTGTTGACCGGTTCTCCAAAATGGCTATCTTTGTTCCGTGCAAGCGCACCACCGATGCCTCTTTAGTCGCCTCATATTATTTCAAGGATGTTGCCCGTTTCCACGGTCTACCTCACACAATCACTTCCGATCGCGACACGCGTTTTATGAGCCACTTTTGGAAATCGTTATGGGCCCTGTTGAAAACTAAGCTTCAGTTCAGTAGTGCGTATCATCCCCAGACTGATGGCCAAACCGAAGTTCTGAACCGCACCTTAGGAAATTTGTTACGGAGACTAGTGGGCGAAAATGTCAAAACTTGGGATCTCGTATTGCCCCAAGCCGAGTTCGCCTATAACAACTCCATTAACCGTTCTACTGGTAAATCTCTGTTCCAAGTAGTGTATGGTCGGTCTCCCACCCATGTCGTTGACCTAGCCCCTGTGTCAGATCTCTCAGCTCCAGCTCCGGATGCCTTTGATGTCGTTGAGTATATGCGTGACGTTCACAGACAAGTCCGGGCCAAACTTGTTGAAAGCTATGAGACCTACAAAGCTTTCGTAGATCAGAGTCGTCGTGATGTCCATTTCGAGGTCGGTCAACTTGTCTGGGTGTATCTACATCCAGAGCGTTTTCCTGTAGGCACCTATAGCAAATTAAGTCCTAAGAAGTATGGCCCTTTTAGGATCCTTCAGCAATTGGGTTCGAATGCTTACCTCCTTAAGTTGCCCGATGATTGGCATATTTTCCCTATTTTCAACGTGGCTGATCTATATGCTTACTGTGGCAACAACAAGTCGACAGAGCCGACTTCTTCCCAACCAGGAGAGAATGATGCAGGGCAGGACCCGATTGGGTCCATCGTGCCACCCGATCTGCCACAAAGGGCAGATGAAGGACTCCGCGCATATGACTCACTTGCAGGGACGGAACCACGACGCAGGGAGGTACCCCTGCGCACCTACGTCAGGCGTGGTGGAGCTCGCACGCCCCAGAACCAGCTGCAAAGAGAGACTGACCCGAATCGTGGGTCGGATCCAGATCTGGACCCACGACCCGGTCCAGTAAACAGCCTTTAAAAGGCCCTGCCTAGGGTTGCGTGAAGGCAGAGATAATTGAAAAGCTCCAGCCGCCTTCTTTCCTGCAGTTTCCCTATTTAGACCGAGAGGGGGGGAGGGGGTGCTCGGCCCCTCCCCTGCCGACCCAAGAAGAGAGTGAGAGAGGGTACATACCTGCGAAAGGAGAGGAGGAGCCTGGGAGGCAGAGCTAGGGCGGCGATGGGAGAGAGCTCGAGCTCAGGGGGAGAGAGAGGAGAGATTAGGGCAAAAAAAAATTTTTGCCCTAATCCTCCTTTTCATCAGGGAAAAAAATTTACGCCCAAATAGTGGACAAAAATGACCCTGGGTGCGTTGACCGCACCCGCATCGCGTCGCGTCGATGCAGGTGCGGCATCTGTTTTGCCGAGTCCCTGTGACATAGGCTAGATGCATTATATTTAAAATGCCAATATTCTCAAATTACTTTGAGTGCTCTCGCGACTCTGTCCTTAGCCATATGTGAGCTATGCCCTTCCTGTTCAATACAATTTGTGTGTTAGCGAAATCCAGACTCACCAGCTGTTAAAATTGTAATCTCATAGCTAATCGCATATGTAATCTTATCTTTTTAGTTTAGTTTCATAGTTTAGGTAGGATTTGGTTGGTTAGTTTTTTTTTCATTTTTGGACATATAATAAGCTTTATGCCTTTTTTGACTAAGTCAAAAAGCATAAAGCAATCATTTTTATTTTTTTGGACATGTAAATAGACTTTATGCCTTTTGACTAAGTCAAAAAGCATAAAGCACGGTGGGGTCTCACCCCATTGTAAAGCATTCTTTTTGTGTGGGTTATATCCCACTTGAATGAAATTATATTTTCATTTTTTGATTTGCATTCTTTGGGTGGTATTTTTATGAACCTTATTGGTTCTTTTGAATGATCTTTGCTTATGAACCTTTATGGTTCTTGTGGGAGATTTTTTGTGAGAATCAATTGAGGATTCGGATTGTGGGTTGCATCTTCTTTCATGGTATCAAAGCAAGGTTGAAGTGATCAAGCTAAGTTCTTTCGGTGAATCAAGAATTCGAGATTTTGAAAGGAAGTAAAGTTCATTTGAAGTTGTGATCGTGTGAAAGTTTGAAAGCTTGGAGGAATACTTATACTCACCATTTGTGGTAGAGTATCCCCTTTTTTATCTCCTTTTTTTGCATTTGATCTTTTTCTTCTCCTTTTTATCTCTTTCTTCCCAAAAATTGTAAAATGGATGACAATGATAATGTCACCATTGAGCCCATCAAACTCAATGATTCCAACTATGTCACATGAGCTTCAATCATGAAGCATCTTATATGGGGAAAAGGATTATGAGGATTAGTACATAGGACCGATGTGAAACTTACCTTAATCGTTACAAAAGATGAAGAAGAGAAAGAAATACCCCTCACGGAGGTAGAAAGAATTAAAGTCATTTTCACTTACAAAAAAAAGTGAAAGGAATGGAGAATGGGACATGCCAAGATCATGTTTTGGCTCATAACAAGTGTTAACATAAAGAAATGTTCAAGCCTTGCAAAGTTTGGGCATGCAAATGATGCATGGAATTACCTTAAGAGAATGTATTCTCTAAAAGATATTGCGCATGTGTGCAATCTACAAATCAAAGTTAGAAATATGGTTCAAGGAGACAAGAGTATTAGAGAATACAATAATGGCTTGTCGAAATTATGGAAAGTGTTAGCCCTTCTTGAACCAAAGTAGCATTGCCCATAAGGTATAGAACTCCGCCAAAACCAAATAAATGCGAAACATTTTTTCAATTTATTAGTGGATTACGATCGGAGTTTGAATCCACCAAGTCTATTCTTCTCCACCATGGAAATGTGCCTTCAATAAAAAACACAATAGAAGAATTAAGTATGGAAGAAAATAGACTCAAAAAGTAGAATTACCAAGTGTGATGATGACTATGTTTTAGCCGTATCAAAACGAGGAAATTATGTTAGAACTTACAAACCCCCTAACTATGGAAGGAGAAATAATGAAAGACAAGGGAATGATTTTGAGAAAAGAAAAATCATTTGTTATTATTACCGAGAACCAGGACATGTAAAAACTCACTGTCAAAAATTGAAGAGACCTTATGCGAAAAAGGTTGCCTCACTCAAACCTCCACAAGAGTCAAATGAATCATCCATTGAAAGTATGTCCTTAGCATAATTGGTGGAAGCGCTTCAACCTATACTCAAGGGAGCATCTTCATCTACTGGAGCCGTAGTCTCTTCAGTTAGCACTTTCGATCCAAGTAAATCTTTATGGCTTCTTGACTCAAGTGCTCCTTTTCATATGACCCCAAATATTAATATGTTATCTGAATATCATAACTTAAAAGGGTCAAATGTTTTTACTGCTGATGGAACATCATTAGAAATCAAAGAGATACGAAATTTTGAAAATATTTCTCAAAACTCAAAAAAAAAATGTATTCCACAAATTAGGTATATTCCCAAATTAAACATCAATCTCTTGTATGTTTCTCAATTATCTTTCTTCTCCTCTCGTGGTTGTCGGGTGCAGGATCACCAGTCAGAGAAGCTGATTGGGGAAGGCTATAAAGAAGGATGCCTATAATACATGATTTTTTTTTAAATTCACAAGAATACTTTATGTTGTAATGTTCAAAAAATTGACTTGGATCTATGGCACAGAAGACTTGGCCATCCTGGCATATCCAAGATTCATTTTTTTTCAAATATGAAATTTTTTTGTAATTCTGAGACATTCGAATGTGAAAAATGTATTCTTGGAAAATGAAGAGATTACCCCTTCAAGAAAGAAATTTTGTCTTTTCTCGACCTCTTAAGCTAGTATATTTGGATGTGTGGGGTCATGCACCTGGTGAAAAGAAGTCGGCATTGTGTATATGCAGAACCCGACCCGATTTATATATTGGATCGGGTCCAGACCCAATCAATGTATAATGTAAATTAGCATGTTGTTAAGGGGTATTTTTGTACCCTAGTATTTTTTATACTCAGCATATTAATGGAATGAAGGGCGCAGCCACAGAAGTCTGACGCACTTTCTCTGGAATCTCTCTCTCTCTCTTTCTCTTTCTCTTTCTCTCTTTCACGGTGACAGGTATGCATAGAGATCAAGGACTCCCTTTTAACATGGTATCAGAGCAGCGTGACGTCTGGGAGTGAAGAGTTGCCTCGTTTTCATCCCATCAACGTGAAAGTCGACAGGCGCGTGGATCTAACCAAGTCTGGGTGTGAAAAGCTTGAACTCGTTTTCACGGTGACAGATTCTCTGCTTGAAAAGCTTGATCTCGGTTTCATGGTGACAGATTCTCTGCTGTTTCGTGGGTTCTGAAACTATTTTATGTTTCACGGTGACGGATTCTCTGTTGTTTCGCGGGTTCTGAAACTATTTTCTGCTGATTCAATACATTATTCTCTGCTGTTTCGTGGGTTCTGAAACTATTCTTTGTTGATTCAATACATTATTCTCTGCTGTTTCGTGGATTCTGAAACTATTTTCTATTGATTTAATACATTATTCTTTGTTGTTTTCTCTTTTTTTTTGCTGAGTACTATCACGTGAAATTGATCCAACACGTGAACTTGTTTTCTCTGCTTTTTTGTTAGCCGAGACTTGCTTCTACCATCTGTTAGCCGAGTGCCCTATTAGTCGAGTCCAGTCACGTGTTTTTTGACCAAACACGTGAAGCTGATTAGTCAAGCCCTTTATTTTGTCTCTCATACCTAAGTGTCAGTTCAGGTTTCTCTCAAATGGATTTTACTCATGCGCAGTCATGTCTGTCCTCAAGCTTTCTCGGTCAACTAGTCTCTGAAAAACTGAATAACTCAAATTTCTTAACCTGGAAAAGTCAGATCATCCCATTTATAAAGAGTCAGGACCTCTCTGGTCATCTGGATGGATCGGTTCCTCCGCCTCCAGAATTCATTTCGCAGGAAAAAGCAGACGATAAAGGAGAACGGTCTGTTGTTCTTCACAAGAATCCAGAATATGTTGCTTGGATGAAGAGGGATCAATCGCTAGTGGCATACATCATTTCAACTCTCTCACAGGAGGTCCTTGTTGCCCCCTGATGATTGTTCGGCCAAGGAACTGTGGGATAAGTTAGTTCAAACATATTCACAAATTTCTGAAGCAAGAATTATGTTTCTTAAGCAAGAGTTTCAAATGTTGAAGAAAGATTCCATGTCTATTATGGAATACCTGAACAAAATGAAAGGCATCGCAGACCAGTTGGCTATTGTTGGGTGTCTTGTCAGTGAAAAAGATAAGGTGCAACAAACCTTGAGCGGATTGGGGCCAGAATATCATGTTATGACGACAACCTTACTATGTTTACCAGAACTTCCAAAGTTTGAAGATCTTCGTGCGAAATTATTGCAATATGAAATGACTCTGAAAGGATCTTCTGAAGATTCTCATGGACATTCAGGAACCCAAGATGTACTAGCTACGGAAATGAGTTATGGTCGAAGACGAGGAAGTTCTTTTCGAGGAAAGGAAGGTCAAGGGAGAAATACCTATGGAGGTCGTGGTATACTTCCAACACCCAATATATAAGGACAGAGACCTATTCCCACCTGTTTTTTATGCAACAAGAAAGGGCACATTAAAGCAAATTGTTGGTTTAATCCTCAAAACAAAGGGAAAGCTCCACAAGCAGAGGCTAGGAAGGATGGAGAAGTAAAGGACTTGCTGTTAGCAGCCTTGGCAGGATTAAATATGAAGCAAAATGACAAAGGCATTTGGTATGTCGACTCCGGAGCAGCTACTCATGTCACGGGTGATGCGGGTAAACTCTTGACTCTTACCCCTTATGTTGGTAAAAATAGCATAGTCACAGGAGATGGATCTCATCACTCAATCTCACATATTGGAAATGCCATTATACCCATGTCAAAGTCCTCTCTTAAACTTCCAAGTGTCATTCATGCACCTAATATTCAAAAGAACATTGTTTTTGTCTCAAAACTCATTGATGATGCTAATGCTTCAGTTGAATTTACTCTCTCTTCTGTTTATGTCAAGGATCTCCGCACGAGGAAGACATTCGCTGAAGGAAAACAATGGGGCAACACGTACATCTTTCAAGAAGATCCTTCCTCCATTCATTCCGATTATTTATCCTTGAAGCCTCACCAACGTCAATTTTTTTATTCTGATTTTATATTTACTATTTCTGAATGTAATAAACCAAGACTTTGGCATAGTCGTCTTGGCCATTGTGGTCGCCATTTTATTGAAAAACTTGTCTTGAATAATCTCATTCCTAAGTCCAGTCTGAGTTCAGAGGTCGTTGATACAAAGTGTTCTAGTTGTCATTTATGTAAGAGTCATATTTTACCATTCGCTTCCATTAATAAAAGAGCTTCAAGGCCATTTAAGGTCATTTGTTCGGATGTCTGGGGTCCTGCCCCAATTACTTCTCTTTCTGACAGTAAATACTATCTTATTTTCATTGATAGTTACTCGCGTTATATTTGGATATTTTTTATGAAGCACAAATCAGAAGTCTTTGGATTGTTCCAGAGATTTCATTCTTTTGTGCAAAATCATTTCTCTACCAACATTCTCAATTTCTTGTGTGATGGAGGAGGTGAATTCTCCTCGAGTGACTTTGTTAGTTTCCTTCAACATAATGGGATAAAGAGAAGAGTGTCATGCGTGCATACACCTAAACAAAATGGGATTGCTGAGAGGAAGCATCGACATATTGTTGAGACTGCAATGAGCATGATGCATGGAAGCAATCTCCCTGTATCATTATGGACTGAGGCTTTTCACTCCACAGTTCATGTGATAAATCGACTGCCCATGAGTATCTTAGAGAATAAGTCACCATATTTTTCTCTATTCGGCACACAACCTGATTATCATGAATTACGTGTGTTTGGGTTTGTTTGCTATGTTCACATTGACAGCTCACTAAGGCACAAGTTCCAAGATAAAGCCTTAAAATACAGGTTTATAGGATATGTAGAAGACTACAAAGGGTACAGGTGCTATGATCCGCTGAGTAAGCGTGTCAAAATATCAAGGAATGTAGTTTTCGATGAAATGAATTTTGATGATCAGACTGCTAATTCAACCCTTCATGCTAATAACTCAAGCCCCAGCGTTGAGGTATATTACCCATGGTTAAATTCAGAACTCTTTTCCAATGGTAAAGTAGACTGTCCACCAAATTGCAGTCAGAAGGAGACACATGAGGAATCAACCAATGAAACTCAAACGGAAGAGACTCTTACACATGACTTGGAGCCAACAAGGTATAAGGGTGTTGTGTACACCCGGCGAGAGAAAGAGCCCTCATTCATTTCTTATACAAGTACGGACCCATCTGATCCCGCTTCAGAGATGATGGATATCAGAAGATCCTCACGGATTCGACATCCGCTTGACAGGTGGGTAAGTCATAAAAAAATTTCATTGAATTTTCAGTTGTTCTTGACATCCATAAGTAAAGAGGATGAGTCCCTCATGTTCTATCAAGTTGCGAGCTCTAGAAGATGGGTAGAAGCAATGAATGAAGAAATGGAGGCCTTACATGAATGTGGGACATGAAAGATTGTACCTAGACCACTAAACAGAAATGTTGTTGGGTCAAAATGGGTGTACAAGATAAAGTATAAGCCAGATGAGAGCATCGAAAGGTACAAGGCTAGACTTGTAGCCAAGGGATTCACACAAGAGGAAGGACAAGACTTCGATGAAACTTTTAGTCCTGTAGTTAAAATGGGGACCATTCGCATTGTGTTGAGTCTAGCCATTAAACATGGATGGACATTGAGCCAGCTGGAGGTAAAAAATGCATTTCTGCACGGGGATTTAAAAGAGGAGGTCTACATGGAACAACCCACTGGATATGCAGAACGAGACGCCAAAAAATAGGTATGCAAGTTAAAGAGAGCACTCTATGGTTTGAAACAAGCTTCTCGTTCTTGGTTCGACAGCTTTTCTCTAGAGATACAAAGGCATGGCTTCTCTCGGTCCCTTCTAGATCACTCATTATTTATTCACAATGAACAAGGTGTCACTACTCTTCTATTGATATATGTAGATGACATCATCATCACAGGGAACTGTAAAAGTCACATTGAGTGGGTGAAGAAGTTATTAAATCAGAGATTTAAGATGAAAGATTTGGGAGAGTTGCGATATTTTTTTGGGGTAGAAGTTGATAAAAGAAATGATACACTCACCCTTACTCAACACAAATACACGTTGGACATTCTCAGCAGAGCGGGCATGACAGATTGTAAGTCGTTAACAACTCCAAGTGTCATCCATCAGAAACTGAGTTCAAAGGAAGGGGATATATATGGAGATCCCACTAAATATCGCAACTTAGTTGGCATGTTGCAATACCTGACTTTTACTAGACCTGATATAGTATACTCGGTTAATCAGGTATCCCAGTTTATGCATGAACCACGTATGTCACATATGGAAGCAGTCAAACGTATACTTCGTTACCTGAAGGGTACAGTTGGTGATGGGTTGGTATACAAGAAAATAGAATTAGATCCAGGTGGGGGCCATGAGATCGTCATTTATGCTGATGCTGATTGGGCGGGTGATCCAGATGAACGGCCATCAGTATCCGGTTATTGCAGCTTTATTGGACCAAACTTGGTATCCTGGAGCAGTAAAAAACAAAAGGCGGTTGCTAGGTCAAGCACTGAGGCTGAATACAGATCGATGGCTGCTACTACGGCTGAGGCTACATGGATAAGACATCTCCTGACAGAAATGGGAGAACTGATTGCTCGGTCACTGCTACTGTGTGACAATCAAAGTGCCATCAACATGTCCTTCAATCCCATCCACCATAGTCGAGCAAAGCATATTGAAATAGATCAACATTTTATTAGGAAAATGGTTAAAGATAAAGAGATTCAGCCCATGTATGTGTCGACTGAAGAACAAGTTGCTGACATTCTTACTAAAGGGTTGACAAAGGACAGATTTTGGTTTCTGACCATGCACAACTTGAGGGAGGCTGAAAAGAAGTCATCATTGTGTATATGCAGGACCCGACCCGATTTATATATTGGATCGGGTCAAGACCCAATCAATGTATAATGTAAATTAGCATGTTGTTAAAGGGTATTTCTGTACCCTAGTATTTTTTATACTCAGCATATTAATGGAATGAAGGGCGCAGCCACAGAAGTCTGACGCACTTTCTCTGGAATCTCTCTCTTTCTCTTTCTCTCTTTCACGGTGACAGGTATGCGTAGAGATCAAGGACTCCCTTTTAACACCTGGCATATCAAAAGGAGGTTTTTCGTATTATGTCATTTTCGTAGATGAATTTACAAGATATACTTGGATTTATTTTCTCAAACATAAATCCAAAGTATTTTTTCATTTCCAAATATTTCATAATCTGGTCAACAACCAATTTAAAAATGATATTTCAATTTTTTTCACTGATTCAGGGGGAGAGTATATATCAAAATAATTTAACAATTATTTAAATTTACATGGCATTACACATCAAAGATCATGCCCATATACTCTAGAGCAAAATGGTTTAGCATAAAGAAAATATAGGCATATTATAGAAACAACAAGAACTCTACTCATTACTCATCAAGTACCAAAAAACTTTTGGGTTGAAGCTACTCTAACTGCAATATATCTCATTAATGGAATGCCATCATCTTTGTTAAACAATATATCACCTGTGAAAAAACTTTTCAAACAAATTTCAGATTATCCAAGATTAAGGGTATTTGGTTGCAAATGTTTTATTTTTTCTAACAAAAATGACAAACTTTCCCCTCGTGGTATTACATGTGTGCTTTTTTATTATGCAAACCATCAAAAAGGTTATAGATGCATTGATCTCAAAACTAGAAAGTTATATGTATCACGAAATGTATCATTCTTAGAAAATGAGAGTTCTTTTGAAATTAAGAATTCTAGAGAAGTAGTTGAATATTCTTTCTTATTGAACTTAGTTCCAAAGATTAATGAAGGTGAAATTGATAAAGAAGATCAAAATGATATTGTAAGCACCAAACCATCTCATAATAACCCAAACTCTATTCAATATTTCAGACGAGGTAATCTAGAGCAACCTTGTGCTCTAGAAAAATATTTTAAAGCACAGGATCAAATAGAAACAAGAAAATCTTCTAGGATGTCAAAAGTGCCCGTAAAATTTATATCCTACGAGTCTTTTTCACCAAAACATCAAGCATATATTGCTTTATTACATTCCTACATAGAACCTTCTAATTATGATATAGCAAAAAAATAATCAGAATGGGTCGAAGTCATAGCAATAGAGTTAAATGACTTAGAAAAGGCAAATACCTGGACTATTCAAGATATTCCAATAAGAAAAAAGCCCATAGGATGTCGATAGGTATACAAAGTTAAAACCAAGAGTGATGGCACTCTTGAAAAGTTTAAAGCTCTGACTAGTTGCCAAAAGTTATTCCCAAGAGTATGGAATAGACTATAAAGAGACTTTTGTACCAATCGCTAGAATGACCACCGTAAGAACCTTAATAGTTCTTGCCACGATAAAGAAATAGCATATTTTTCATATGGATGTCAAGAATGCATTTCTCAATGAGAGCCTAGCTGAAGAAGTGTATATGAAACCACCACCTGGTATTAAGATTCCTCAAGAAAAAACTCTTCATTTACATAAAGCTTTGTATGGTCTTAAGCAAGCCCCAAAGGCTTGGTATGATAAATTCAGTCAAGTAATGCTTGATTTTGGTTTTCAATTTTGTCTTACTGACACATCTTTGTTTATTAAGAAATCTAATGCAGGTATTATTATTATTATTCTCTATGTGGACGACATGATTATTACTGAAAGTGATAAACAGGGGGTTGACAATATCAAAAAAATTCTTAAAGACAACTTTGAAATGAGTGATTTAGGATTTTTTTTTTTAAATCTTGGTATCGAAATGGCTTATTCTCCTAGAGGTTATTTAATAACTCAATCCAAATTTGCTCTTAATATTGTTGACAGATCAGGAATCACAGATGAAAAACATGTTGACACTCCTGAAGTTGTGAATATTAAAATGAAGATTGACGATGGAGAACCGCTGGAGAACCCAACACCTTTCAGACAACTTGTTGGGGCATTATCTTACCTCTCCATCACAAGACCTGACATTGCACATGTTGTCCACACAGTAAGTCAATTACAGCATGCTCCTACCACTGTCCATATGGGAGTTGTGTTACGCATTATTAGATATCTTAAAACTTTCATCTTTTGAGAACTTTTCTTGTTTGCTTCTTCCTCATTAGAACTAACTACTTATATTGATGCAGATTGGGGAACTAAAGAAATGGCATATTTTTCAGATGAATGTCAAGAATGCATTTCTCAATGAGAGCCTAGCTAAAGAAGTGTATATGAAACCACCACCTGGTATTAAGATTCCTCAAGAAAAAACTCTTCATTTACATAAAGCTTTGTATGGTCTTAAGCAAGCCCCAAAAGCTTGGTATGATAAATTCAGTCAAGTAATGCTTGATTTTGGTTTTCAATTTTGTCTTACTGACACATCTTTGTTTATTAAGAAATCTAATGCAGGTATTATTATTATTATTCTCTATGTGGACGACATGATTATTACTGAAAGTGATAAACAGGGGGTTGACAATATCAAAAAAAATCTCAAAGACAACTTTGAAATGAGTGATTTAGGATTTTTTTTTAAAAATCTTGGTATCGAAATGGCTTATTCTCCTAGAGGTTATTTACTAACTCAATCCAAATTTGCTCTTAATATTGTTGACAAATCAGGAATCACAGATGAAAAACATGTTGACACTCCTGAAGTTGTGAATATTAAAATGAAGATTGACGATGGAGAACCACTGGAGAACCCAACACCTTTCAGACAACTTGTTGGGGCATTATCTTACCTCTTCATCACAAGACCTGACATTGCACATGTTGTTCACACAGTAAGTCAATTCCAGTATGCTCCTACCAGTGTCCATATGGGAGTTGTGTTACGCATTATTAGATATCTTAAAACTTTCATCTTTTGAGGACTTTTCTTGTTTGCTTCTTCCTCATTAGAACTAACTACTTATACTGATGCAGATTGGGGAAGTGACCATAATGATCGACACTCAACTACTGGACTTTGTGTGTTTTTTAGGAGAATCATTGATTTCTTGGAGGTGCAAGAAGCAACAAAATGCCTCTCTTTCATCAACTGAAGCACATAGCCATGGCTACGACCACCATGGAAGTAGTCTGGTTAAGGAGATTACTTTAAGATATGGGTATTGTGAGTACGAAAGCACCACAACTATGTTGCGACAATAAAAGTTTTATTTACATTGCTAGCAACCGGACATTCCATGAAAGGACTAAGTCTATCGAGATAGATTGTCACTACGTACGAGAGGAATTTCTACATGACACCACTGATCTTCCATATGTCTCATCAGAATATCAGCTGACAGACTTCTTTACTAAACCTCTCGCTGATCGCCGATTTCATTTTCTCTTAGACAAACTTTCAGTTGTTCAACCGTAAGTTTGAGGGGGAGTGTTAAAATTGTAATCTCATAGCTAATCTCATATGTAATATACCACTATTATATGTAATCTTATCTTTTTTATTTAGTTGCATAGTTTAGGTAGGATTTAGTTAGTTAGTTTTTCCTTTTTCGCTTTTGGACATTTAATAGGCTTTATGCCTTTTGACTAAGTCAAAAAGCATAAAGCAATCATTTTTATTTTTTTCGACATCTAAATAGACTTTATGCCTTTTGACTAAGTCAAAAAGCATAAAGCACTATGAGAGTCGTTGGACTCCCAACAGCTCTAAATAGAGTCGTTGGGAGCCCAACGACTCCCTCTCCCTCTTATTAGTTATATAAATATGGGGTCTCACCCCAATGTAAAGCATTCTTTTTGTGTGGGTTATATCCCACTTGAATGAAATTATATTTTCATTTTTTGATTTGCATTCTTTCTTGGGTGGTGTTTTTATGAACCTTATTGGTTCTTGTGAGTGAGCTTTGCTTATGAACCTTTATGGTTCTTGTGGGAGATCTTTTGTGAGAATCATTTGAGGATTTGGATGGTGGGTTGCATCTTCTTTCACCAACAACATCAAATGTGCAGCAAAGATTGAACTACATTAAACAATCAAAAGTGCCCTGCTGGCTAAAAGGGACTGGACCATGACAATAGCCAATCGATAGGTACTGAAGTACGCATGGGACAATGTACTGGGTGCTAGTATACTATAAAGGATCTCTTTACTCATTGCAAATCAAGATTGCACAAACTATCGTAGTATAAAACTCATGAGTCATACTATGAAACTTTGGGAGAGGGTGATTGAGTCTAGGTTGAGGAAGGTTGTTATGATATCGGAGAATCAATTTGGTTTTATGCCTAGAAGATCAACTATGAAAGCTATACATCTTCTTAGACAACTTATTGAAAGATATAGAGAGAGGAACAAAGATTTGCATATGGTTTTTATTGATTTAGAGAAGGCATACGATAGAGTACCTAGGGACGTTCTCTGGTGGACAATGATGAAGAAAGGTGTTTCTCTCAAGTACATTAGTATTATTATAGATATGTATGAAGGAGTAGTAACCAATGTCTGCACTTGTAGAGGGGTGACAACCAATTTTCCGATAACGATTGGGTTACATCAAGGATCTGCTTTAAGCCCTTTCCTATTTGCGATAGTGATGGATGAGCTTACGAGATCAATTCAAGAAAATGTACCGTGGTGTATGTTGTTTGCTGATGATATTGTTTTGATTGATGAGTCTAGAGCTGGGGTTAATGCTAAGTTAGAATTATGGAGACAGACATTGGAAGCTAGAGGTTTTAAGTTGAGTAAGAGTAAGACTGAATATATGGAATGTCGGTTTAGTAAGCAACGAAGTAGTGATGGGAGTGTAGTGAAACTTGGTGAGCAAGAAATACCAGTGAATGATTATTTCAAATATTTGGGATCCATCATTCAGAAGTATGGAGAAATTGATGGAGATGTAAATCATAGGATAAAGGTTGGGTGGATGAAATGAAAAAGTGCAACTGGAGTGTTGTGCGATCGTAGAATGTCATTGCGGTTGAAGGGAAAGTTTTATAGGACGACTATTAGACCCGCTTTACTATATGGTACGGAATGTTGGGCTGCCAAGAGACATCATATTCAAAAAATGAGTGTAGCTGAGATGCGGATGCTTAGATGGATGTGTGGAAATACAATAAAAGATAAGATTCGGAACGAGGAGATACGTAAGAAGGTAAGTGTTGCACCCATTGAAAATAAGATGCGAGAGAATCGTTTACAGTGGTTTGGACATATTCGGCGAAGGCCTAATGATGCTCCAGTTAGAAGGTTTAAGAAATGGGAAAATATATTAGTTAAAAGAGGTCGGGGTAGGCCTAGGAAGACTTGGATGGAGATGATAGGAAAGGATATGAATGCTTTGAACCTCACCGAGGACATGGCATTGGATAGAAATGATTGGAGGAAAAGGATTCATGTGGAAGACCCAATATGAATTTCTTTTTTGGTTCATATCGCTGACCCCAATTGTTTTGGGATGAAGGCGTAGTAGTTGTTGTTGTTGTTTGTTGTATTTAGCATTCTAGCTTGTGAACTCCAACACTCTGGTACCAGCTATGACCATATTAGTTCAAATTGTACACTCAACAAATTAACACAAACACATAAGATTCGCATAACTGTATGAGGTAATGATCCAGAAATACATAAATAGCTTAAAAAGTAATCAGCCATTTGTTTATTAATGTATAAAAGGCTGCAAACCCAGTCTGTGACAAATACATGGAATGGAGATAAATTATACAACAAAATACAATATCCAATCGTGAACCGAAATGTTGGCAACTAATGAGTAGCTTAAAGAAACTGATGGATGATTCTACACCATTTCCAAGGTAAATGATCTAGATACACGGAACTAAATGTAGTAAACATAAATTGAAAGATCGTGTTTGCCAACATCACAAACCTGATCAGATGGAGTACTTGGAGCTTTCCTGAATCCCATCACAAGCTTTCCCTCTGGATCTATCCGACTAAATGTTACTGAAGAGATACAACGAACTCTTAGTACCTAGTCAACGAATTATAAATTCAAAAGCCATAGGAACTAGAGAAAAGGCATGGAAAGTTGATGAAAGTAAACGAATTGCTATATCTAACAAAGTAACAGTTCTATAAGTTTCAATGACATAAAACAGCCCCTAATAGAAAATCATGCAGAAGCATAGACAATAAATTAGTGAGCCGGGTCTCAAAAAATGCCACAATGATGACTGAAAAAGATAGCAAGCTGCAAGGACAATGAAAGAATTACCAGAATTTTACATTTCAATTATAAAAGGACTCAAAACACAAAACGAACAAATAAAAGATTGAAAAGTACAAGAACAACAAAAGACCCCAGTTTTTTGTGTTCCAAATAATGTATATGCACATATACATAGGCATGTAGGCATGCTACATGCAGATGCACATTGTACAATATTCAGATATGCTCCAGTGACTTGCAACTGAAGCATAAGCTGCAACTTTTATGATCAGTCTGATACGTGATTTCAATTTAGCCTTCCATATGTGAAACCATTTACTTTAGCGCAATATCGATAATCAAAAGTGCACCAACAATGGTGCCAAATACTCTGATATACAAGAGTATAATGGAAGACATCAGACACGCATGCATCACACACAGAATATAAACTAAGACATAAAAAATGCAGTATGATGTGGGATGTTTACCTTCAGATGTAACAGTTCCTAATATCAGAAGAAATGAAAAGAAAAAAAAATGAGCATACACAAAGCAATTGAATCAGTAATGGATCTATACATTACCTATATCACCAGCTTGCAGTTGCATAGACTGAATGCAAGATGTTACACCTTCTAACACATACATCCTGCTGTTATTGTTCGGCCAAAATCGAAACAGAAATATCCACTCCTTTCCTTTTGCATCTTGAATTTTAAGAGGCAACCCTTCAGGATGAGAAATTACTGGGAAGTATGCCTGTTCATGATTAAGATTCAAGAATCAATTCAAGATAAGTTGATCAAAACCTTTATTGATAATATGTCAGCAAAGTGAAAAAGTATCATGACTTGGTCAAATGGAACATGGACTTTAGACTGAACCATCTACAAGTAAAATTTGAAGCTTATAATTCCCAAGAGTTCCTACGGTCTCCGATACATCCCCCAAACAGTCCTTAGATCTGAACAAGCCAATGCAAATGGCATGTTTTTGTAAAATAGGGTGGCATTATCTAATTTCCTCAAAGAAAAATGTCACAACATATTTTTGTAAAACAGCAAATAGGTTGGGAGATTTTCCAAAATTACTCCATGGAAAATGGTATTCAAGATCATAATATCTCCAAACTGAGCCACACAAACATCCATCTCACTATCATATTGGCAAAGGGTTTTTTCTGGAGAATTTAAAAATAAGTGATTTCCTGAGAATAAGTTGCAGATTTCTAAAATTAATAATAATAATAATAATAATAATAATAATAACCAAAACCAAATAAAATATTATATATGTGTGTGTATAGGGTTAAAGTTTGCTACAATTGTTTGCCTGTGCAATGACTTAGCAAACTTTGTTTTTTTATATTTTTGTTTTTTTGTCAAATGAACCCATGGATGTCATCTACATGCTGTTTTTAGTGGGAACCGGCTTTTGAATCGCCAGAATCCGACCTGTGTACAGATTTTCCGGCGATACAAAAATGGCCAGTTGTAAATGCACCAATTTTTCCTGACCCAACACATGTTTTTTCATCAAAAAAACATGATCCAAGGGTCGTTTCCCATTAAACCGAGCATGCTAAACACATCTACGAGGTTAGATTGAGTCAAAATAACTTGCATCATGAGATTCCAGCTAGATTGTATCTACAATCGACTGTTATATATATATATATATATATATATATATATATCCCCTAAAATGCCATAATTTAAGGAGAAAGTCCTAAGGAAGTCCGAGATGAATAGCATTTCAAATATTTTTTTAGTTCAGTATATATGACAAAAATGAATGATGACGAACAAAAGCTTAGCACCATATTTTGTAGATTATTGCAAAAAATATACATAAATAAAATTAATGAAGGTTCACCTCTGCACATTTTTTGGGCAGCACCAAACGTCCTACACGACCTGCATCACTAGCACTCAACATTTTCTCAAATAAAGGAGTGATGACAGAATTCGAGCTTATAAGAGGTTAAGGATCTCAAATTCCAGATCACAGATGGTTAGATTCCAAAATAAACAGACAAGTAAAACACAACTCTCAAAATGGTTCATTGCTTCAAGTAAATAAACATGTGAATTTGGCACCAACAATCCAATACATAAAAGACAATTAAAACAACATAGTGGATACTCTCCTTGTATTTTCTGAAGCTCTTGATCGGTGATCCTTGGACAGTATCGAGGAAGTATTAACTGATTTTTCACCCTTCCATCACTGTGAGGTCTAGCAGTGTTGATTTGATTTTGTGCATCTTTAGAAGACTGAGTGGGAGAATATTGCTTTGGCAACAATTTTAAAGATCGCTGTTGCTGAGCATTGCTTGGATATTTTGCATCATTTCCATCTATTGACAAGGTAGACCACTGTGCTGCCTTGTGACATGAATCTTTCGGCTCGTACTCACAATCATTAACAGATTTGTTAGCCTCGAGCTCGTCTCTGGCCACATCTCTTCCAGTTTCATGGATGTTTCTTCCAGTAATGTAGCTAGAATCCTTCAAGGCCGCTAAATGTTCTTCTCGAACAGAAACACCCAAAGAGTTATGTGCATCAATTCCTGAATTCCCATTATCAAGCCTGTCATACTCATGGAACTTTAGGATGCCATATGATTCCCGTTCAAGTGAGTCTTCAGCATTCTTTTTCTCCATGAAGCAGGTTGATGACTGTTCCATATGTAGAAGTTCAGCATTTGCCTTTTCAGCATCAGGATACTTCATCCTTGGATATGATTCAGAATCCCAAGTCAGAGAATGCCAAAGAGGAAGCAGTTGCTGTTGCTGTCCAAGATCAGAACTTGTCACTGGAAGTTGACCCCAAGTTTTTGTAGATTGATCTGTGAGGCCGCCAAGGAGAGACAGAAAAGGAAACCAAGAGGGTGGTCTTAACTGCTTTGATGCCTAGCAAGCAAATTGATGAAAAAAAAAAGTAGAATATGAAATCAATTAATCAAGCATCTACAGGAAATGAATAGAACATCTAATAGTTCTATGTTTATAGTTTTACAGCCTGATACCTGATAGATCTGCACATTTTATGGCTGGGATATTTGGATATATTTTGTTGGTCATCTGGCCTAATGGCATATGCAGTGAACCAAACTTGTAGCACTTTGGATTAGACTGGTTTCTAGTGTTGTTTATTTCTTGGTATTTCTCATAGTGATTTTGCATTCTAAATGGTCACTTTACTATATAATAGAAGCTGGAGTTTTATCAGTAGAACTGCTTCAAAATATACACAAATTTAGAAGGAAAATAGAGATACTGATTGCAGTACAAATATTTGAGAGCTATGACCAGTGACCACCATAAACATCAGAGCGAAGAACACTAAGAGTGAAGGTCCCTAAATATTACAAAATGTTCAAAACATGGTTAGCAAGTTAGCATGATCAGCAATAACCATATGCCCAAAGACCCAATTACATGGGTGTAGAATCCTTGAACCAATAAGAGAGCTTGGTATGCTAGCGCACATTGATTCATGGGTTAGGGTTAGGGTCACTGTCCAAAGTAAAGAATCCAGTAACTATAGTTTGGTGATCATAGATGAAAGTGATACCCACTTTTCATGAGCCAAACACCTGAGAGCTAACAAAGATCGCACAGGTCATGTCACTTCTGCCAATAAATTAGAAGACTTACCACACTAAATATGCCTTTCTTAGCACATGCAAGACATTCTACTCCACCAACATCAAGAAGAAATAACCTATGCATGGAAGCAATGCACCCGCAGTGTAAACGCTGCACAATAAAGGTTCTCATTAGGGAACAACGATATTCAACTAATTTGAAAAATACTTAAGTGTGTGATTTATGTTCTTATAGAAACTTAATGCATGTGATTGCACCTTATAACAGAAAAAACTACGTGATGCTTGTGTTTTTAAGCACCACAAAAGGTACTGATCTAATTTTGTTAAAAGTGCAACCACTTTTCACTTTTAAGTGCCTCAAAAGAACAGCATTTTGTGGCAGCAAACAGTTCATAACAATTTCCCTATTCTAACAATGCAAGTAGAGCTGCTTTCAAAATTTAGTTTTTAACCTTTCCACACATCTCACAGTTCCTCCAGCCAGCAGCATCAGCATGAAAATCTTCACAGAATCTCCCTTCCTCATAGGAAGAACTACAGGGATAACAAAATGAAATTTTTAAATAATTCAGAGTCAAAGACCACATAAAGATGCAAGAGTAAGCAAAAATCACTTTTTAACATAAATAATTCAACTAAAATTTTCTTTCTTGTTCCCCTTTTGTTTGAATCCACTTATGTTGTTTTTATATTCTATTCTTATGTTACCTTTACCTCTTTATTCATTATTCCTTCTTTTAAACCTATTGATTCAGTCACTTCTTTCAAAGCTTAACCAGCTTCCTAATTCTCCTTTATGTGTATCTCCTTTTGTTGGGAAAGTGCTTTATCATTATCTTAAAACCTAAATTCACATATCTTTCTCTCATTGCAAATTGTTTTCTCTCACAAAGAAGGATAGCTATTCCATAACCATCAACTAGCATTAGGGCTTTGAAACTGCATTGAACAAGAGAAGATGAAGCCCTGATCTCAATAATCCAAGTCTGAGCTACTCAAATGAGTTGCATGCTCCTTTTTCAACAGGCATGCAGTTGCTTCACAAATTTCAAGCAACTTCATTTATCCAATTTAATTGACCTTAGAAGGCTACAACATGCAACATACACAAAGTTCTAGGCTTCTAGTCGAAAAGGGCCACTATACAAGTTCATTGATTCAGATGAACAAAAGTTCCCAATGATTTATGAAATTCTTCAGAGACACATCTAATCCTGAGAGGACACATACCTAAAATTACAGGTGCATTCAATATTGTGTGTCATTAAAACGAAGAAAATGAAATGATCTTCACTTGCTCCAAGAAGTTGAGCTTTCTAAATATTAAAAAACCAAAATAAGTAGCAAAGAACACCAAAAAGGGTTAGCCTGAGACCATGTAAGATATTGTTTGAACCCAAGATACTTGACATCTTCAGTGGATTGTGTGAAGTTATATCTGGTTAACTGAATAAGAACAGTTACAAATGCAAAGAGAAACGCAAGCCAAGATTCCGCATGTTCCAGCATGAAGAACACATCTCTTATTCCCTTCTGAGTGGATTCAAACATAGGACTTGATAACTAACCTTTAGCTTCTCAACAAGTATTCAAGTATTTTCTAGCAGATATTGAAGATCAAAAGAGATGGCACAAGAACACTTTGATTATAGAAGTCGACATTTTATAGCACATAAAAGAAAAATATTAAAAAATTAACACTATAGGCAGTGTAAAGAAACAAGAATCCTTTAATCACACTCAATATGCTCACCAAAGATTCAAAAGAACACGCACAACAAGTGTCCACAAAAGGGCACACTCAATACCAAACCCACACAAGGGGGGGTATTTCACAAGAGGGCTAAAATAAATATTATTTTATTCATCGCTATGCAAGAAGCATTGTTATACAAGAGACGGGGAACAGCCCAATTTATATACAAGCAAGAGGCAAGAAAGAGAGGGACTCAAGAGAGTCGTTGGACTAGCTCCTCAAATGGCTGCAAATAGACCCATTGGAGCTAGTCCAACGACTCTCTTGACTAGTCAACAAAGCGTTGATTAGTCCAACTATATTCTAAAAGAACTAAATCTAGTTCTAAATGAACTAGATAAAATAGAAATAAAATAAAGAAAATAAATATATATATATACATCAATAATATATATAATATATATACACATATATATATATATCGAGAAAAATCAGTGATTAAAAAAATTAAAAAACATAAAAATAGTAGAAATAGGTAAGAAAAATAACATGTTTAGATAATAAAATACACATATAATAAAAGAAACAAATAAAAAATATTAAACCCAGAAGAAGAAAACATAGTTAAGATATAGAAAAGAAATAAAAAAGTAAAAGACGTCATAATATTGTGATATTATCGTGCTAATATTGTGACATGTATAAATTTCTGATATTTTCAAAATATTGTGATATTTTTTGCTTTAAAATCGTTTTATGAATTTACAGCTATATTATAGCTATCTTTTCAAATATCGCCTATATCTGTGACTATGATATATATATATATATATATATATGCGCGCGCGTGTGTGTGTGTGAGAGAGAGAGAGAGAGTAAGAACGCCCCAATATAAAATTTGGAAAAAAAAATCCTCCTATATCATATGCACTTCCTAAAAAGAGCCAACTTCAGCCTTCAGAATGTTAATTTAGTTCAAGCGGAGAGAAAGTCACTGCTTCCGTGGGGTTGGGACAAGTCTAGTAGTAAGACATACAGCTTCCTTGTGAAAAAAATCCACCCAGACTGGCGGGACTGCCATTCAAACCATGCACACACACTCAGAGAGAGAGAGGACTCCACTACAATTTCACGAAAAAACCAGTATATGTAGTTTCAGAAAGACTCCACTGCAATTTCACCCAAGAAACAGAAGAGATTATTGATGTATTTCCTACACATTTACGGAAGGAATGATTCGTCGAACTCACTAGACAAAGATTGGATCTCGTCTTTAGGAAGCATTCCACAAATGTCGACCCTCTTATACAGCAAAACCTCAAAATCCCATAGGATCCAAGAAAATCCGGATACTTATCACGTCTATTTGAGTGAAAATTGTCGTGAAGGGCCAAATCCACGTTTCTGACTAACGATTCTAAATTCCAAGCTATTTCCAGGAAGAAAACTCGAAGACAAAATATGCAAATCCACAAATAGCAAGCTTCTGACACTGCTTCGCCTATTTATGCGATAAATAACATGAACAGTGCTTCAAAATCGTGAAGTTCTCACCTTCGGGTATTTCTACCGCGCGGACTCGAAAAATATGCATAAACCACAAAAGTACATATTCCCGCCCTCCTCAACCTAAACTTGCGAGCGAAGAAAGAACGTCAAAAACTATTTACCGCCCTCCTAAACCTAACCCTTCCTTCCGCAAGACTGAAAGATTGGGAAATCCGAGCCAGAACGAAACGAAAAAAAAAACAGAGGAAAGAAGCAAAGAAAGAAGAAACAAGCAGGAAATCCACCGCTCGGAACTAAATCCTCGACTACACTCCAAAGATCCAGCAATCCGCCACGTGAACGATGTGAACAAAGCTGCAGAACACTTCAAAAAGCAAGAGCGGGACCGAAATTCGCAGCTCGCGAGGTAGAACCGCATCAATCGAGAGAAACCGTGAAAACATCGAGTTCCTCATCTCCAGCTCGAAGAAAGCCGAAAGGAGAAAAAAAAAACAGAAAAAGAAGAAAAGAACGAAGGAAGAAGGAACGTACCCGCAGCGGTCGCAGAGCTCAGCGATCTCACCGGACCGCAGCCTCCACCCTTTCCGCCACCGGTCCCCTTTCGAGGAACCGCACTTCAGGTTGAAGCAGGCCTTAGGAGAAGAGGAGGTCGCGGACATCCTTCCAACCCGAACGAAGAAGAAGAATGAATGAACGAACAAACGAACTCAGAGACGAACGAAGAGTATAAGTACAGCACAAGAATGCCAGCAACGAATCGAAAGCTTCGGTCACAATCTTCCCACAGGGAGAAAAGAGGGGAAGAAGAAAGGCAACAGAGAGAGCGAGAGAGGGAGTTTTTCTCGCGCGCTGCTCCTTTCCCTTCCGGCCGATCCTTTGCTGCTTCGGTGCCGGCGTCGTCGCTGTCACTTGATTCCCGTTACTTCTTTGGCACCCCCCCCCCCCCCCCCCCCATCTGCATGGCCCGCGAATGTCATGCAGGCACGTAACTCTCTCCCTGCACACATTTCACACAAAACACACACCACACAGTAACTCGATCGTCTCTCACTCCTTTTCCCCTTGGCTTTCCGGCCTTCATCCTTTTGTCTTACCTTTGAATCTTGCAAACTGCATCTAAATCTCCATGAAATTACACAGGTATCACAAGATTTGAAATAAAATTTGTGCTATAAAAATATATAAACCTTAAACCTACTAAACCAAAATCGGACAAACTAAATAATTATTTCAAACTTATGAACAACAAGATTTGAAATAAACTTATTGTTATCATTCTCATTTTATAATATAAAATATACTTACTATTAATAGATGAGCCTGTACGAACCGAATCGAGATGAACATTGGTTGTTCCTTGTCGAAACTATTTCACGAGCTTCAACGATCTTGTTATGAGCCGAAATGCGAGCAGCCCATCTCCCTTTCCAGCCCCTACTCGCAAGCGACGCTGAATTAGAAGCGTGCAATTCAGGCTTGCTTTGGGTTTGGGTGCGTTGAGGGCATACTTGTGATATGTATGGCTTATACGGGTTATTACGTAGGCAAGGTTTACATGGAAACTTACCAAATAACAAACAGAAAAACGTCATTCTCGTGCCGTGCTTTCCGGGCACGAAGTCAAAAGGAAAAGGACCCGTTGGTGGACCTCGCTGACTGGGTACGATCCACTCGGATAAGTTGCCGAACTCGAAGCTGCTTCAGCAAAGTTGCGTGTCACCCAAATTTTTTTCTTCGAGTCCAGCAAAGTTGTGAGTCACCCATTTTTTTTTATTGAAATTTTCAAACAAAAAATTTAGGCATTAATCAAAAACCTACTTAAGTTTTGGTTCTTTTAATTCAAAATGATCTTACTATCCTTACAAAATTGAGTGATTCTGGAAACAGCTGTCAACTTGATAAAAACCTTCTTATATCCAAAATCGTTGATTTCTGATTTTTTTAGAACATTTTTGTCTTTCATATATATGCAAACCTACTATGGTTAGCACGATGTATAGATGCATTGTAGGAAGTCCGCAACCTTTCAATAAAAAAAAGAGATTTTGAGCACATTTACAAATAAAGTACAACTTTCATAAACATAGTATGACATTTGTGAATGTAACTTGTGAACCTTAAGTGAATACTCTTCAAGGAGCTCCGCAAATAAGTGAGAACATTGGCAAATAGTTATTGCAAATGTCATCAACTTTCACACTTTGATTCAACCTCTGCAAATAAGGTAAGACTTTCCCAAATAGAGTATGACCTTCACGAATATAACCTTTGAACCTCCTTTACGTAAATATTGTTCAAGAAGGTCTGCAAATGTATGCGAACATTCGCATATATGTATTTTGATTGTCCTCGACTTTCGCACTTTGATTCGACCTATGCAAATACAACATGACCTTCACGAAGAAAACCTGTGAATCTCAATTAAGTAAATACTTCTCAAGGAGGTCTGCAAATAGGCACGGGCATTTTCAAATATCTATTGTGAATGCCATAGACTTTCGCTCTCTGATTCAACCTCCGCAAATACAGTATGACCATCGCAAACAAACCCTATGAACCTTGAGGTCTGCAAATAAGTTAGGATATCTGCAAATATGTGTTACGAATGTTTTTGACTTTCGCAAGTTTGTTGATTCATATATAAAATTATTTCATTCTTTTTTTATTTATTTTTTTGTTTATTTCTCGTAGAACTATATAATTTGTGCATCTAAACAGTCAATTAATCATAGCAATTATCACATTGAAAATGGAGAATTGAATAATGAGGTATATCATGTTGGATGAGGATGACTCATAAATGATAAAAGAAGATCAAGATACCAATGACACGGGATAATTAATAATAGATGGAAATGATGCACAAATGGCAATTGAAAAGTCAAACCCTTAGTATGTTGTACAAACTATATAGCATCTATTGGGCAACATAATTATTATTTTTTATACTAATGAGATATGATTCAATAGATTCTTGTTTATTGGATTCTCATGTAATGAACAATAATTAAAAATCATTAAAGCGGAGGCATCACAATTAATTAATGACTTTGAGTAATGAAAAACTTAATGATTGAAAATTTTTTTAATGACTAATAGGAAGCTTAAATAATAGAGACATTGTTGCTGACCAAAGATTTAATTGAGTTCTCACTTGAGGCTGGGGGTGGGAGTTTGGTTATAGTTCCATTGTCACATATCTCGTTATGTGTATAAGTATTTATCATGAAATACATAAGATATAAATAAAAGACACAAGACATTGATGTAGTTCATTAAAAAACAATAGATAAATACAAATAAGAAATTCATTAAACAACTTTTAATAAATATATTACATAAGACTTTAAAGCAATTCATTAAAAACAATAGCTAAATTCAAATAAATAATTTATTAAACAATACTTAACAAATAAATTACATAAGACATTGGAACAATTTATTAAAAAACAATAGATAAATAAAAAATTTAATTCATTAAATAACTCTTAACAAATACACATTTTACAAAGCATAGGTACTCATACACATTGTTATTCGTGTATTTGCCTATTGTGGCTAACCTCACCGTATACATTACACTTGTATGGTACAACATCATTGTGTTTTATTCTTCATCTCTTCACCTTAGGTCATTGTGCTTTACAAACCACTTTTGGTGAATAAACAAAAATAGAAGTAGATGAAAAAATATGTATGACATTATCTACCAGCAAAATGAATGGATATGCATTATATGTAGCTCAATACGATTTAAATATGCAAAACTTATCATAGTAATTCTTTGGTAACTTGTTCGTATACAAAATTCATTGATTGCATGTTCTCATAGAATCCCACTAACTTGTTACACTTCACAATAGCATTTTTGCTTGTTATGATCAATATTGTAGAAGTGAGATCGATCACGGGCTTAGTACCGACGTTAGTGGCAATGCACTACTTGCACACATATTGGTTATGCTTTATCTTTAGTTTCTCTATTTTTTCTTTTACCTTAGTTACCACAATGTATATTATTTCACTACAAAATAAAGAAGTAACAAATATAGAGTATTAATTACAGATGTTGAAAGCCCTATTTAATACTAGTTATTAACTATGTTTAATAAAGAGTTGTAGCTATTAATGATCTTGAGACTTTTAACTATGGCTTCAGTTGTGCTTAAATAGTCGCATAAAGTGTACCTTTTTAACTATGATTGCAAGGAAGCCGTAGTTAATGGTTATTTTCAAGTATTCGTTATGGCTTTAGGCCACAGTTAATGTCATCTCGCCAAACTTTTCATAGGGCGGGTAAAATTCAATCTCGTGCTTGCCTCTTGTTTTTGCCTTGCCTCTGATTCAACTTGAATGTCTCTTGTTCTCGCCTTGCCTCTCGTCCCTCTCTCGCCTATATTGCCAGCATCTGGTGAGAGTCTCTATCTCTCTGTGCTAGGGTTCCAAGAAGACCACAGAGGATGAAATGTGGAGGGAGACCGTCTAAAATGCTCCATCTCACTCCTGTTGGTTTGCTCTGGGGTTTGAATAAACCCACAGAGGAAGAAACCCCTACTGATCTTCGCATTTGTTCCTCTTTGTGTTTCATTATTGGGTGTTTGATTAGGGGTTCTCCCTAGAGAACGTGAATA
The DNA here is from genome assembly GCF_984573655.1 of Nuphar pumila. Taxonomy (NCBI): domain Eukaryota; kingdom Viridiplantae; phylum Streptophyta; class Magnoliopsida; order Nymphaeales; family Nymphaeaceae; genus Nuphar; species Nuphar pumila. Next base: position 37,424,389 of record NC_143254.1, read on the forward strand.
TTTATTTTTATTATGCCATCCTCTTTCTCTCTCAATCATTTTCTATGATATTCTCTCCGACGATGATGGTGATGGCACTGGATCTGTGGACCATCTTATCGCTAACCTCCTCCGCGAGAACTAGTGGATGAACGAGTCCATTAATGCCCTCATCATCGTAAGATCCTCACCCCTATTATTGTTTTTGGTTCAATTCTAATCACTCTTGGATTGTCCATATCCGATTTTTGGTTATGATTCGGGATCACACGTTCAAAATTGGAGCTCATAATGTTGGATTTCTTCTAGATCTATCATATTCAAGATGAAATTTAGTGTTTCTGAGATACAAAGATTAATTTTAAGTTTGTTTTGTGTATTATTGTTTAAAATTCTTTACAGCTCAATGATGATATGATCGGGATTAGGTGCTCTAGTTGGATGTTTTTTTGTTAGGACAAGAATTAGGTGTTCGGGTGTTGATTTGTAACAATCATTGATCAGAGATCTCGTTGTAATATATTTGATTATGTGTTTAGGTTGGTCTTTCTTGCCAGTTTATTCTTGATTTTTAGGTTATTGGTTGTGTCAGGTCATTTAGCCCAATTACACCCCAAAAATGCAAAGGGGAGAATTCAGTGGGTGTGATACCAGTTGATGTCACCATCACTATGTTTAACTATGGCGTTAGGTTAGAATTCAGCATGCTCCCAAAATTTTGTTCTTTTCTCAAAAAATTTCATTAACATAAGACAAAACCTCTCAATAAAAAGAATTAAGGGCTTGTCACGTATGACGATAACCTACACATTAAAGCTCTTTGCTATATTAGACATTAAGCATCTATATTTTTTTACAGAAAAGTGGTGTTAGCCCAATGTTTCATATCCATGTTGGTAGCAATATAATGGTATACAACATCATTGTGCTACTGAAATGCTCGAGTTATGCTTCATCAAAGTACACTCAAGGGTGAACCAAAATTCTTAAAAAAAATCATTGTCAAGTGCTTCATGCAATATTCAATATGAAATATCGGACATCTGTGGGGACAACATGCTTTAGCCCTTGATGCATATCAGAGATACTTGTAAATTATAATCTCTCTTTATATTTGTCGAAAACAGTAAACTCTTCATTTACATGCTCTAAAAACTACACCTATGAATCTTTCGACTCCTTATCTACAACTGCAAATTTTAGCTAAAACATCTTACCACAAGGATCAATACCATGGGTCCATAACAATATACTCATATAACTTCTTTTTAAGGATATGTCATATACCATAAGAACTAGAGCAGTCTTTAAAAAACTCATTGATGCATCGACAAATGGATAAAAATATGTACTTAAATCTATCTTTTTTATTGATCTAAATATATCCTAACAATTCTCAATTAGCCGTCATCAAGTGATCTAAATAAGGATGAAGCATTCTAAAGGACTCTTCTAATGAACCATATTGTAAAAACCAGTAAAAACAAAAATTTAAAAGAGATCGAACCCGGGTCGGGTCCAGACCCAACTCGGATCCAATCCGTGCCCAGCCCCTCGAAAACTCCTTTTTCAGAGGGGCTGGCAGCCCGCAGAGGGAGGGGTTTCTCCAGCGACACAGGGGGTCGGCCCTGTGTGCGCCCCCTCCCTATAAAAAGACGAGAGGGGAGGGCTTACGAAGCTCCCCAACCCCCGACTCTCTCTCTCTCATCTCTCGTCTCTCCCCTCACTCTCTGCTCTCTCCCCCGACCCCCTGACTCTCTCTCTCATCTCTCGTCTCTCCCCTTCACGGCACCACCCTCTCCGGCGAACTCCCCCTTCACGGCAACTTCCTTCCCTTCACGGCAGCCCAGGTAACCCCCTCCATTTTCTTTTAAAAAATTCCAGCAAGGGCCTCATAAGGCCCTTGCCCCTTTTCTTTTTTTTGAGACCCAGCAGGGGCCGATGGCCCCAGCCCCTCTCTAACCGACAGAGGCCTCTGGCCCCTGCCACATTTCCTGTCAAGCAAAGCTCGGTAGGGGCCATTTGGCCCCTGCCTCATCTTTCGAGGGCCACAGGTGTGCATTTGGCCCCTGCGACCCCGTCTCTCTCTTTTTTTGCCATTCGACAGGCCAACAGAAGGGGGTGGGAAGCCCCCCTTCCTTTCGAGGTTGGAGAAGCCGAGTCTCCTCTCCACCTTTCCTTGTTTATGCCTTCTAAAATCACATTTTTTGCAGTTTACGCAACGGAGCCCATTCGCGCCCCGCGAACTAAACCGACGATCACCTACATTCGTAGACAGCATCATTCTCGCAATACCCCAAGGTAGGAGAAGTTGCACAAGGACTTAAATAATTAAATCAAGCATAAATAATTAAAGATCGAAAGGACTTAATGATATATTTATATACATATACGTATATAAGTACACTTTTAAATCAAGGACGTGGTTTCACGATCCTTGTCCTTTCCTTTCGCATTTCCTATTTCAGTTTGTCGTCGCGCTTTGCGCACGGGTTTTTACTTTCGTATTTACTGCTTACTGACTTTTAATTCAAGGACGCGGTTTCGCGGTCCTTGTCATTTGCTTGCGCACTTCCTGTTTTTGTTGCTGTCGTGCTTTGCGCCCAGGCTTTTGCTTTCGTACTTACTACTTACTGTCTTTAAATTCAAGGACGCGGTTTCGCGATCCTTGTCCCTGTTTGTCGTCGCGCTTCACGCCCAGGCACTTCATTTTTCGCATTATTGTCTTTCGTTTTTGCCTTGCATTTGACTTAGCGTATTCAGAAGGAATACCTTTTCCTCTTTTTACCCAATATGTTATGGGAGAACCCTTGATCTGGGGCAAGATCAAGTTGTTGGGTGATGGGTTCATTTGTGAAGCCCATTTACTAAAACCAGTGTCGTGACTTACATATCACCCAGACACTACGTCATCGCATGTCAGATTTGAGAAAATCACATGCCATATGTTGGCAAGTTGTGTGTCGTTTCAAAAGATTTGAAATGTTAAAATAGCTTTTAAAAACATTATATCTCTGTGAAACACACTTCCGAGGCTCCTATTAAGGACGTATATCCCTTTCCTCGTAAGTGTACTCTTGAACATGCGAGGCATGTTAATACTACGATGATTGGATAAGAGAGTCTTGTGACCTCGATTAATGCTTAGTGCACGTTGTTGAAAACACATATAAAAGTGGGATCACCTTCATAGGCAAGATGCTCGTTTCGGTCTAATGGACCAAAGCATGAAGAATGAGGCAACGATTAAGAAACTCCGTCGCACTCAATTCAACCTAGCTTCGTCAAGAGAGAGGACGAAGGGTACCAACTCCGATGGACATTCCATTTATGGCTTTGTAAAAGGGCAAAAGACCCGTTTTTTCCCAGTCATCGGAGGTTAGGGGGAGGGATAGGGCCTACATAAATTAGTCTAACACTTCTGCAGAAGTTGGATGCATCCCTATCAGGCCTTGGGGACTTACTCTCTCGACCATCGGTCGTCTCCATAGGAATAGGATTCAGTCAGACAACCGAGGTATATTAAAATACTTAACATAATGAACACTCGGCTTGGACTTGACTGTTTCGACTCACGTGCCATGTATGTATCCGCATGGCCGGTTATCAAGTAATAACTAAATTGAGCATGCACACCCTTTTTAGTTTGTTGTATTTAGCTTATTCCTCCAATCTATCTGCTTAGTTTGCTCGTTACTACATGATGCATAAATTATCTATGCCTAATTTAGTTCTTTCTGTCTTTGTACTCTCCTGCTAGTTTTTCGCAAAACTAACCCATTTCATGGGTACAGGTGACGATTAGGTGCATCAGGCGATGGCGCGACTGCGAGATGATTTAAGGATCCACTGTTTCTGCTCGTAGTCCTTCTTCTGGACATTTTGGTTTTTGATACGGTTTTCCCTTGAGGAAACCCAAATTTTGTACAAACTTGATACTTTCTTTAAATAAAAGAAATGGTTTTCTAAGTATTATTGCAGATCGTCCATGGTAAATCTTTGTTTTCTCGCTAACGTGCCCAAGGTTGTCAAACCTGTCCTTTTTCTTTTAAAATAAATTGTTTCCACTGATTTTAGAAATAAACTCTGTAAAGAAAAGGAATTTTCCAACTATTTCAAGGAAATTATAAGGTTCGAAATTTTGGGGCGTTACAACTTGGTATCAGAGCCAGGTTGAAACAGTGATTCTTGGTTATCGAGCATCCGCATCGCGCTGTAAGTAGTTTAATTTCTTTTTTTTCTATACTATTAGACTAGAGTATACCTTACATGAGTATTTGGGGTTTTTCTTGTTCAAAGAAATCGAACCCTCCGGATGGTGAGAGATTGGGACGCAGAAGAGGCGCATGAAGAACGCGTTGTCGTTCTGTAAGGGGCAGAAGTTCTGTGGTAGGAAGACTTGAGCGTTCGACTACCGGTTCAGATCATTGGACTAGCAGGCCGCCCCTCCCACTTTTGCGGATTCGTGGGGCTTTACGCTTCCGGATACCTACCAAGCACCGCTAGCCGCGACATGGGTAGCAATACACTTTCGGGAAGGAAGTCGTATACCGAATCATGTCCTAGTTAATCGACACACTTCTCTGGAATCCTCTGAAGCAGAATCCCCCTAGCAAGCCCAGATGGGGTGCGAATTCTGTGGTGAAGAAGGACATATGATAGATAATTGTCAACTCAGAGAAGCATACAATAGAAGGATAACTGCAGCACAAGATCTGGAGGACACAACATCCTCAGTCCAGGGTACTTATGACATACCATCGTGTGATGGACAAATATTACCCCTAGAGAGTGCTCAGGACGTCGCTCCACCCACTCATATGCCTTCCCCCAACTCACCAATATACACACCAACCCCAGACTCACCGCAGTACATATCAGATACTCCGGTAAACACTCCGGCTTCACCGCTGTACATATCGAATTCCCCGGTGTACACACCAGCTTCACCGCAGTACATGCCGGATTCTCTGGTATACACTCTGGCTTCGCCGCCCTATGCACCGGATGCCTCGCCACATTACTCCCCCACTACTCCTCTTCACGGGCAAGGAGTTCTGAATAAGGATTTGCATCCTTTTCCCCCTCTGCGTGGGTTAAGGCTCACGGGTATTGCAAGAGAGTACTTGAGGAAATACTCTCATCATCCCTAAAGGATATAAAACTCGTTGGTTTTTGTACCCGTGGACAGTTTTTTGTTTTTGACTTTTTGTAAGTGCCCTCTTATACCAGCACTGCTGGGCTTTTATAATCTCTATTACTCGAAAATACGATAAACTTTTTGATATTATTCTTCTCCTTCAAGTATTGACTTATGTATCATCTGGATATTTTAAGGATGGTTCGAGGGTCGAACGAGAGTTCGTCTTACGAATGGTCAGATCAACGGGGATTCATCATGGATTCCTTGAGCGCATTGGCTAGCGCCATGCGAAATCAAGCGCACAACCAAGTACCTACCCCAGAACTAAGCCACCCTGCGGCAATATCGTATGAAAAGTTCTTAAAGCTCGATCCTCCAACCTTTGCAGGCAAGCCCAACCCCGATGCAGCTGAACACTGGATTTTGGAAGTAGAGAGAGTTTTCCAAGTTTTGACAGTCCCAGAAGACAAGAAGACTATTTTCGGTACTTTCAGACTTTTGAGTGTCACCCGCCATTGGTGGGACACGACTTTGAGAGTCCTTCAAAAAGGCTTTCTTAGAGAACTATTTTCCTCCTCATGCTAGGGAGAGAAAAAAGGTGGAGTTCTTGGAACTTTGCCAAGGCACTTCAAGTCTGGTGGACTACATCTCCAGGTTCCAGGAGTTGGAGCGTCATTGCCCCAACTTATTCGCAGATGATCGGGAGCGAGCGGGGAAATTCATCCGCGGATTTAAGGAAGAACTCCGACCAAGGGTCCTAAACAGCATGCCATCGACTCTCTCCGCAGCTGTTGCTGCAGCCACTCTCCTGTTCGAGGATTGGGAATGCTCCAAGAGCACCCAAAGCAAGAAGCCACCCATTGCGGTTAACGATCAAAAGAAATATCCCTCTGGCGGTCAAACCAAGCGACCACCCTTTTTCGTAAACAAGGAAGGTGGAAGAAAGTCATATCCTCCTTCTAAACGTCAGCGTCCTCAGGGCAACCCTCCCACCTGGCAGCAGGCAGGTGATGTCTGCCCCAAATGCGGACGACCTCACCCCGGGCAAGCATGCCCTCTTCTTACAGACGGATGCCTGTACTGTGGCAAGATGGGCCACTTCGCACGCGAATGCCGCAAAAAGGCGGCTGACAACCTCAGACGGAATGGTGGAGCACCTCTGCTCCCCCGACCACCGCCGCAACCGCAACAACAACAACATTCTTACCAGGCGCAACAACCACAGTCCAGCGGCCAGAAGAAAGCACCAGGACGCGTTTACACTGCCACGGTCGAACAGCTAACCAAAGGCGAGCTTGTGCAACATACCATCTTGATTGCTAACCAAGCAGCTTTCGTACTCTTTGATTGCAGCGCCACTCATTCTTTTATTTCTTTAAAATTTGCTGAACTCTTGCACGTACCTGTAAGTTCGTTAGATAATACTCTCAACGTCTATAACCCGATTGGGAAGAGCACTATTTGTGTGACCTACGTACCAGCTTTGGACGTGGTCTTGGCGGATCGACATTATCCGGCCTGCACTATCCTTCTAGATATGACTGAATTTAACATCATCCTAGGCATGAATTGGCTGCATAAGTACCATGCCAAAATCTTTTGCCATGAAAGCAAGATTGTGTTATCTCTATCAGGGATGCCTAAGGTGGAATTCAAGTTCGTGAAGGCGGTCCGTGCAAGCAAGATGATTTCTTCACTAAAGGCACAACATTACCTGAGAAGGGGATGCACTGCCTTTTTAGTCAGTGTCGTCCAGTCCGAGCCGACGCAAGTTTCTGTAAGAGATCTAGAGGTGGTTCAGGATTTTCCGGACGTCTTTCCAGAGGAGCTGCCAGGACTTCCCCCACCACGAGAAGTTGAATTCAACATCGAGTTGCTACCAGGTACTGTGCCAATTTCTAAAGCTCCATACCGTATGGCGCCAGCCGAGCTCGAGGAACTCAAGAAGCAGCTACAAGAGTTGATGGATTTAGGATTCATTCGCCCTAGTGTCTCGCCTTGGGGAGCTCCTGTTTTATTCGTTAAAAAGAAAGATGGATCATTGCGGTTGTGCATCGACTATCGAATGCTCAACCAGACCACGATAAAGAATAAGTATCCGTTACCGCGTATCGAAGATCTGTTCGATCAACTGCGAAATGCCAAGATTTTCTCAAAGATTGACCTTAGGTCAGGATACCATCAACTCAGAATTAAGGGAGATGATATCTTCAAGACGGCTTTTCGAACTAGGTATGGGCATTTCGAGTTTACTGTCATGCCTTTCGGACTCACCAACGCTCCTGCAGCCTTCATGGACCTCATGAACCGTGTGTTTAAACCCTTTTTAGACACCTTCATCATCGTGTTCATCGATGACATCCTGGTGTACTCGGAGACCTGGGATCAACATCGCAAACACCTGATCATCATTTCGGAAACCTTGCGGAAGGAGCGTTTGTTCGCTAAATTCTCTAAAAGCGAGTTTTGGCTCAAGGAGGTTATGTTTTTGGGACATGTTATATTCGAGAAAAGCGTATCCGTAGATCCTGCCAAGGTGGAGGTCGTACTAAATTGGCAACAACCGAGGAATGTTCGTGACATCAGAAGTTTCCTTGGATTAGCTGGATATTATTGAAGATTTATCCAAGACTTTTCCAAAATCTCTCTACCTATGACAAAGCTGCTAAAGAAGGTGGCTAAGTTCGTGTGGGACGATTCGTGCGAAAACAGTTTTCAGTTGCTGAAGGAACGACTTACTACCGCTCCTATCTTGGCCTTGCCTTCAGGACAAGGCGGCTTCGTAATTTATACTGACGCTTCCGGGACAGGCTTGGGCTGCATCCTAATGCAGAATGGTAAGGTAATCGCCTACGCATCGCGTCAACTTAAGATTCATGAGAAGAATTATCCGACTCATGACTTGGAATTAGCGGCTGTGGTGTTCACATTGAAGATTTGGCGACACTACTTGTACGGGGAACAATTCGAGGCTTTTACGGATCATAAGAGCCTCAAGTACTTGTTTTCACAGAAGGAGCTAAATATGAGGCAACGACGGTGGCTAGAATTTATCAAGGATTACGATTTCACCATTTCCTACCATCCAGGAAAGGCGAACGTGGTAGCTAATGCTCTCAGCCGTAAGGCTTCTAGCATTTCCGTCAACCTTTTATACGTTGGTTGGAAGTTGATTGAGGATTTTGTTTCATGGAAACCGTTTGCAGTCTCATCAAATTCTATCAGTCTTTCTAATCTGATAGTTCAACCTGAGCTATTAGCCAAGATCCTTGCTGGGCAAAAGACTGATGCGTAGTATGAGAAGTTGAAGGCTCGTACACAGCAGACCGATACTCCTTTCCGACTTAAGGACGATGGAAGCATTTGGCTCAAAATCGTCTTTGGGTCCCAAATGATCCCGTTTTGAGAGACGAATTTCTCGAAGAGGCCCATAAATCCAAATATACGATTAACCCGGGAGGCACGAAGATGTTCAAAGACTTGCAGCGCAGATATTGGTGGAGCGGAATGAAGCGAGACGTGGCCGAATACATCTCTAAGTGTTTGACTTGCCAGCAGATTAAGATCCCACAAATGGAGATCCCACAATGGAAGTGGGAAGACATCACTATGGACTTTATCGTCGGTTTTCCAAGGACACGAAGAAAGAACGATGCGATTTGGGTGATCGTTGACCGACTCACCAAATCGGCTCATTTCCTTCCTATATGTATTAGTCAGTCCTTAGACAGTTTGGCGGATCTCTACATTCGTGAGATTGTGAGGTTGCACGGTGTTCCGGTATCTATCATCTATGATCGTGATCCAAGGTTTACCTCGAGGTTTTGGGGACAACTTCAAATTGCTTTGGGTACGAATTTAAAATTCAGCACCGCTTTTTACCCTCAGACTGACGGACAGTCTGAACGCACAATTCAGACTTTGGAGGACATGCTGCGTGCGTGCATGATGGACTGGAAGGGAGAATGGGATTTTCATACCAGTCCTGGCCGAATTCGCGTACAACAACAGTTATCACGCTAGCATCGGGATGGCCCCTTATGAGGCCTTGTATGGAAAGCCCTGTCGTGCTACAACACTACACTCAGCAGGTACAAATGATACGAGAGCGACTCCGTACTACACAGAGTCGGCACAAAAGTTACGCGGATCGTCGTCGTCGAGAGCTCACCTTCTCGATAGGAGATATGGTTTTTGTTAAGGTATCTCCCACAAAGAGCGTTTTTTGTTTTGGGAAAAAGGGAAAGCTAAGCCCTAGATTTGTCAGACCGTTCGAGATCCTGGAGCGAATTGGTGAAGCAGCTTATCGTGTGGCTTTACCTCCTCAGTACGCTCAGATCCATAATGTTTTTCCGTATCCATGCTTCGAAAATACGTTCACGACCCAACACACATCATCCATTATGATGATGTAGACATTCAGAAGGATTTGTCTTTCGAGGAAAGACCAGTCGAGAACATTGATCATCGAGATCAAGTGCTTAGATCTAAGACGATATCTCTTGTAAAGGTGCGTTGGAAGCACCATGGATTAGAGGAATGTACTTGGGAGCCTGACTCTGCTATTAGGGAGAAATACCCTGACTTGTACTTTGATCGTTAAGTTCAATTTAATTTCGAGGACAAAATTATTTTAAGGAGGGTTGGATGTAAAAACCAGTAAAAAATTTTTTTAAAAGAGATCGGACCCGGGTCGGGTCCAGACCCGACTCAGATCCAACCCGTGCCCATCCCCTCGAAAACTCCTTTTTCAAAGGGGCTGGCAGCCCGCAGAGGGAGGGGTTTCTTCGGCGACACAGGGGGTCGGCCCTGTGTGTGCCCCCTCCCTATAAAAAGAAGAGAGGGGAGGGCTTACGAAGCTCCCCCGACCCCCGACTCTCTCTCTCATCTCTTGTCTCTCCCCTTACTCTCTGCTCTCTCCCCCGAATCCCCGTCTCTCAATCTCTCATCTCTCGTCTCTCCCCTTTACGGCACCACCCTCTCCGGCGAACCCCCCCTTCACGGCAACCTCCTTCCCTTCACGGCAGCCCAGGTAACCCCCTCCATTTTCTTTTAAAAAATTCCAGCAAGGGCCTCCTAAGGCCCTTGCCCCTTTTCTTTTTTTTGAGACCCAGCAGAGGCCGATGGCCCCTGCCCCATTTCCTGTCAAGCAAAGCTCGGTAGGGGCCATTTGGCCCCTGCCTCATCTTCCGAGGGCCGCATGTGTGCATTTGGCCTCTGCGACCTCGTCTCTCTCTTTTTGCCTTTCGATAGGCCAACAGAAGGGGGTGGGAAGCCCCCCTTCCTTTCGAGGTTGGAGAAGCCGAGTCTCCTCTCTACCTTTGCTCGTTTATGCTTTCTAAAATCACATTTTTTGCAATTTACGCAACGGAGCCCATTCGCGCCCCGCGAACTAAACCGACGATCACCTACGTTTGTAGACGGCTTCATTTTCGTAATACCCCAAGGTAGGAGAAGTTGCACAAGGACTTAAATAATTAAATCAAGCATAAATAATTAAAGATCGAAAGGACTTAATGATATATTTATATACATATACGTATATAAGTACACTTTTAAATCAAGGACGCGGTTTCGCGATCCTTGTCCTTTGCTTTCGCATTTCCTATTTCAGTTTGCCGTCGCGCCCAGGCTTTTACTTTCGTATTTACTGCTTACTGTCTTTTAATTCAAGGACGCGGTTTCGCGGTCCTTGTCCTTTGCTTGCGCACGTCTTGTTTCTGTTGTCGTCGCGCTTTGCGTCCAGGCTTTTGCTTTCGTACTTACTACTTATTGTCTTTTAATTTAAGGACGCGGTTTCGCGATCCTTGTCCCTTGCTTTCGCAGTTCCTGTTTGTCGTCGCGCTTCGCGCCCAGACACTTCCTTTTTCACATTATTGTCTTTCGTTTTTGCCTTGCATTTGACTTAGCGTATTCAGAAGGAATACCTTTTCCTCTTTTTACCCAATATGTTTTGGGAGAACCCTTATTCTGGGGCAAGATCAAGTTGTTGGGTGATGGGTTCATTTGTGAAGCCCATTTACCAAAACCAGTGTCGTAACTTACATAGCACCCAGACACTGCGTCATCGCATGTCAGATTTGAGAAAATCACATGCCATATGTTGGGAAGTTGTGTGTCGTTTCGAAATATTTGAAATGTTAAAATAGCTTTTAAAAACATTATATCTCTGCGAAACACACTCTCGAGGCTCCTATTAAGGACGTATATCCCTTTCCTTGTAAGTGTACTCTTGAACATGCGAGGCATGTTAATACTACGATGATTGGATAAGAGAGTCTTGTGACCTCGATTAATGCTTAGTGCACGTTGTTGAAAACACATATAAAAGTGGGATCACCTTCATAGGCAAGATGCTCGTTTCGGTCTAATGGACTAAAGCATGAAGAATGAGGCAACGGCTAAGAAACTCCGTCGCGCTCAATTCAACCTAGCTTCATCAAGAGAGAGGACGAAGGGTACCAACTCTGATGGACAGTCCATTTATGGCTTTCTAAAAGGGCAAAAGACCTTTTTTTCCCAGTCATCGGAAGTTAGGGGGAGGGATAGGGCCTACATAAGTTAGCCTAACACTTCTGCAGAAGTTGGATGCATCCCTATCAGGCCTTGGGGACTTACTCTCTCGACCATCGGTCGTCTTCATAGGAATAAGATTCAGTCAGACAACCGAGGTATATTAAAATACTTAACATAATGAATACTCGGCTTGGACTTGACTGTTTTGACTCACGTGCCATGTATGTACCCGCATGGCCGGTTATCAAGTAATAACTAAATTGAGCATGCACACCCTTTTTAGTTTGTTGTACTTAGCTTATTCCTCCAGTCTATCTGCTTAGTTTGCTCCTTACTACCTGCTGCATAAATTATCTATGCCTAATTTAGTTCTTTCTATCTTTGTACTCTCCTGCTAGTTTTTCGCAAAACTAACCCATTTCATGGGTACAGGTGACGATTAGGTGCATCAGGCGATGGCGCGACTGCGAGATGATTTAAGGATCCACTGTTTCTGCTCGTAGTCCTTCTTCTGGACATTTTGGTTTTTGATACGGTTTGCCCTTGAGGAAACCCAAATTTTGTACAAACTTGATACTCTCTTTAAATAGAAGAAATGGTTTCCTAAGTATTATTGCAGATCGTCCATGGTAAATCTTTGTTTTCTCGCTAACGTGCCCAAGGTTGTCAAACCTGTCCTTTTTCTTTTAAAAGAAATCGTTTCCGCTGATTTTAGAAATAAACTCCCTAAAGAAAATGAATTTTCTAACTATTTCAAGGAAATTATAAGGTTCGAAATTTTGGGGCGTTACACATATAGTGCCTCTCTCATATATTGTCATTCATGTCATGCTTATTTGTAAGTAATAACTACACTTTTCTAGTGACTGATATCATTCATGATTTATCTTAGAGTCATCTTCGGGTTATCGTGTATGTGTTTGTGAATAATACCTTAAATTTACTTGGAAGACATTTTTTCTATTACAAGGTTGCCCAATAATCTACCATATATATGCTCACTTCCATGCTTCTTCACTTAAAAGAACGTTGTTTCGGACACCTTTGTGCAATGTATCTTTTATGGGGCAATTAACTATAGTTTGTAGGTTCTTTTTCGTGAATACGACAATGATTATTATGCAGCTCTTTACGAATTTTGTTTTATAGTTATTTCTGATCACACGATCTTTCAAAAACTCACAACAATGCTAAAGATCCTTGAATATTTTACCAAAAGCAATTTATTGATCATTTGAGCTCGTTGTTAGATGCTAGAAATGTTCAGAATCATTAAGTTTTTTATTATGTAACTTGTCATATAACTAAGATATTTTTGCTTCAATAATTTTCTATCGTTCTTCAATGTATAAGAATCTATTGAACAAGAACTTGTTCAACCATGTTTAATTAGTACAAATATATAAAATAATTCTACTGCCCAACAAATGTTCATATAGCTTATATAACATACCAAAGGTTCAACTTCCCAATTGTCATTTGTGCAACATTTTTAACCACCATTATTTGTCAAATATCATCAGTGTCTTGGTTTTCTCCTACCATTTTTTAGTCCATCTTAGTAGACATGGTATAGTCATCTGATTCTCTACTATTTATGTCATCGCTGCTACCGTTAATTGATTATTTCATTGCACAAACTAAATCAAAATTCATCATATCTATTAATTCATTTGTTTTCTTGCATGCAATATTCCTATATTTTCAACTTTCAAGATTAATCATAAAAATATAACACCATTCATCATACCAACATCTCATGCATAAATTATAAAGTCCAACAACTTGTATCTAGCTTACTCATCTGCTTTGGAAGGCTAGATGCCACCCACATTAATACAATCAAGATCACTAACACTAGTTTTTCCATGTGATTCAACATCCACTACACAAATCCTCTGATCATATACAACATCAATTATTCATGAAAGTTCTTCATTGTCTACACATCAAAATCTATATTACTAATTGGTTTGGGCAACTGCATGCTATTTTGTGCCTGAACTCAACATTTGGGACATCAATATCATTCACTATGTAAGATAGTTGGATTTTCTCCAAAGGACTGAGCTTGATAACTAGTGCCAGAGATTAGGGGTGTCAATGAGTTAGGTTAACCTGAACCTGACCTGAACTAAACCCTATAGGGTACGGGTATGGTGAAAAATAAAAAGACTTGATTAAGACCCGGGTCCGGACCTGAAGGTCTGATTAATACATGGATCCGAATACAGTTTATGAAATTTTATACTAGACCCAGACTTGACCCGAGTTAAGATTAATACCCATAAATTTTTAATGTAAAAATGATAAAAAATATGGTTTTACCAGGTATGATATGGGTCTGGTTCATATAGTTCTTATCAAGTTCGAGTATGGTTTTCTTATAGTGGACCTGATTAGACTCGGATCTAGACCCGATATCATACTCGAAAATCAGGTTCAAGTCTGGTTTCATCGAGGTTCAAACCAAACCCGACCCATTGACACCCCTACCTGAGATAAATGCACATCCTCCATATGATTCTTAGCATTTCATTCAATGTTTGTATCTTGTGCATTACTTACAACTGCTTGTTTAACTTCACAACCAATGACTTCTTATTTAGCTTTGTGAGTAACTAAGTAAATGTCGGCACTAAATAACATTGATTCTACACCATTATCTTTCAAAACATCCATACATATTTGTTGGTTATCTATGTTTGAAGAATAACTATAATGGTCGCTCGATAACTCTTTTGTATAACCAGTTTATAAGACATCAAAACTATAAATTTGTTACAATTACTATTTTTTGAGACCAATATAAATCTTCAATTAATATGATCAATGTTACAGTAGTGTACTTTATTCCTTTCATAGGCCATTATTAATTGTCGACACCAACTACACAACATATTAGTTACCTGATGAAAATATCACGTGAACTAGAACCCTAGCCATTTCTCTTTCTCTCTCCTTTCTTTTGCGGTGATTTCTGAGAAATCATCTTGTAGCATTTTGGAGAGGTTATAGCATTGTTTGAGTCAACTTCTTTTTTTCAGTTTCGTCGAAAAGTAAGAATATATATATAATTTTCTTGCATTCTTAAGTCTTTTCCTTTTAAATATATATATTTAATAGCCTTTATAGTATATGTGTTTGGTTATTATCACAGAAGAATTATGTATGTGATTGTGTTTTATTTAATATTTGGCACTAAAGTTTTTATTTAGGGTTTACTATTTTTAGGGGTTTTTTCATAGATATATATATTTGTTGGTGTTGTCAATGGTTTATGTTTGTTTTCTTGTCCTTCATTTAATATATAATGGTTTTGTCTTAGGATATTGGGATTAGGGTTTATTATGCACAAGCATTCAATTAATGTAATAGGGTTGAGGTTGATTGTGCACACGCATTCAATAGTGGTTAGGGTTTTTATTGGTAATCGGTTTTCGAAATTGGGTGATTGTTGTAGATAGTTTTGTTAATTAAATGTATGAAGTATATATTTATAAACTTTCTATTGCGTGCTATTTTTATTAAATTGATGATATGGTGTATGGTTAATGTAAACAATTAATGATGATTTTTAAAAGGGTTAAAGTACACTATGGTAACACTCATCACACTAATTGAAGATATATGGGGAGCCATTGAACAAGAAGGCGACTAAGCATATTATAGCAAGAATTGATAGAGAACAACACATTAGAGGAGTGATTTGAGTAAGGTGTGTTGCCTGAGTTGCTTGGTTGAATTGGGGAGAGTTTAGATATGAGCTCTATCCATTGTTGGAGAACCAAAGGAGATAGGTTTCTCCCAAGAAAAAATTTTCATCCGAATTGCGGGCTCCAAAATGATTGAACATTGCCTTGTTTGTTGTTGGCCAACCAATATAGATAAAAAAATAAATTACATTCACTATTGCGCAGGATAAAATAGTCATAAAGAAATTGAACATTTGCCAATTTGGACATGAGGCAGATTTCTAAAAAATGTGAGCATTTCAGGAAATGTGTCATTTTGCTATACATTTCAGTCCTTTTCTCTAAGCTAACCGGGTCAAGATTAATTTAAAAATAACTTTAATTTTACTACCTGTATCTGACTCCAAAATTGATTATGCCCGATTCAGCACTGCCTACATCTGATATAGAAATTAATCAACATGGTCCACTAAGTTTATCGGTTTGGATATGATTCACCCAATTAGGAGAGTGACATGGTTGTGCTGCTTTGAACTTGAACTTGGGTCCATATCGAGATACAGTAATTTATACGTGGTCCAAGAAATAAAAACACAGGTTGGTGCTGGGGGGAGCAAACTAGAAACAGCTAGCCCTAACCTACACGGGCACACAATTAATAAACTGTGACTCGATACCAGTTCGAGATATGAGTTGGCAGATTCTTTTTTTTTCAATAATATAACACAGGGAAACACACTTTTTTTATTGTTTAATGGATTAAATTCTTTGATATATTTAATATATGATTATTAAAAAAATATTACTTGAGTCTACTTAAAAATGTTAACAAATAATTAAACCATTGTCTGTATATGTCATGGGTGTGTCACGTGTCGTGTCCTTATGTGTCACTAAACATGTGGCTAAAAATGCCTTCCTAGGACATAGGGCCTAACCTTCTACTTTTTGCAAGAAGTGGCCACTCATGACTCAAACTTGTTTCCTGGATCACTGAGTTCATTGGCATACAAAACTTAAGTCGCCTTTGCACACATAATTAACTTCATGAGGCTTACTTCCAGATGAAGGCATCCATAGGTCATAAACTTGGTGATGTTTTTTTTTTTATATTTACATGAAAAAATTGTCCTTAGGATCAGAGACCAGCCATACTTAAGATTACTATCCTGGCAACGTAAAACTCTGTGAGCTTACCTCTTCCCTACAAGTAGTCGCCAATTTGGTGATGTTCACAAGTTGCCCTTACCAGATAAGTAGAGAGCCGTGGTGTGCAACAATCCTAGCAGTTAACACTGCAACAAAGTGATGGCCCTCAAAGCTGAAATGCTGCATATCTCTTTACTAAGTTGGTGGGGGTCAACGCTAAATTGATCCTTTTGGAGCCACAGACCTAATTGACAAGACCCACTTAGGTTACGGTCCAAGCTAGGTCTGGGCATTACATAGAAGAACCTAAATTTGTTATCACTGCCCGTTCTTTACATCTACATGTTAACATCAACCGGTGCATCATTGTCATCATTGTGGCATGCATGCAAAGTCTAGTTGTCCACATTAGCTTCATTATGTTTTCAAAGACAAAATTGGTTTATGCCTTTGCCACCAAATTGAGTCTTTCCATGTTGCAGCACAGTATGGGGCCCATAATTTGTGGTTTGATGATCTTTCTCTTTGGCTTTTTGATGAAAAGAAAGGCTCCAACCATAGAATATGGAGCTCAAAAAATCAAGCTATTGACAGACACCCTATGTGAGTACGTGGGTCCCATTTTAAGCACCAAAAGGAGTTGGTGACATGAACCTAAGATCCACTAGTCATACACCAATGATGAGCTACTGCGGGTCCTTGGGAATGAGCAAATATGAAGCAGGTCCACTTCGTTGGAGAATGGAGACAAAACTCTTGGTATATCCACAAAATATAATATAAGAAAAGGAAGTGTTGTGCTTTCATGGACGTTAGTAAATTTACCCATGTGGTTGCGTCAAGCTGAAAGCTCAGGATTGAATCCTTTTGGTACATGGGGCTTCTGTTGTTTTATCACGGTTGGGCTACGTAAGATTGGGTGGTCGCATCCTCAACTCTAAGTTTTACCTCGTAGGGAGATGGGCCTATTAAGTGACCGGGTTTCCAGTGACAAAAAAAAAATTTATGATATTTATTCATTGCAGTATGCTATGGTCTTTCGAGTGCATAACCTTTTTTTCATGACTAAGGAACCCTCACCGTGAACCTAGTCACTTAATGGGCTTGCCTTCCTGCAAGGTAAAACCATGGGTCGAGGACACGACCACCCAGCCTTACGTGCCCCAACCGTGTTAAAGCTACATCAGCTGCCATGCGCCAGTGCATAAATTTTATTCTCATCTTTTTTTTCTCTTTCTTTTGTTGTTAAAATAACCAGAGTTTTTTTTGTCCTGTGGCAAGAGTAGAGGGGATGTCAAGAGGCCTGGTTTACCCATACCCGACCCAAACCAAACCCTATAGGATCCGGGTATGGTGATAAATAAGAAAACCCGATTAAGACTCGAGTCCGGCCCGAAGCTCCGATTAATACATGGACCCGGATATAGTTTATAAAATTTTATATCGAACTCAGACCCAACCCGAGTTCCGATTAAGACCTGCAATTTTTCAATGTAAAACTGATAAAAAATATGATTTTATAGGGCATGGTCTGGGTTTGGCTCATGTAGTTTTTATCGAATCTGGGTATGGTTTTTTCTATATTGAACCCGATTAGACTTGAGTCTGAACCCAATACCATACCCGAAAATATCATCCAAGTCTGGTTTCACCTAGGTTCGAACCAGAACTGGCCCGTTGACCCTAGGCAAGAGGCACACATCTATGGGTTTTGAACTCATGGCATCCATTCAAATTTGTGACATTCATGACTCATCTTTACTAGATAAGCAAAGAGCTTGTGAGCACTCATGGTTTCTCTCAGTAAGGGTATAAACCTCACTAGATTTTTGAAATATGTTATTTTTTCTAAAAATCATAAAAATCTTCATTATAATAGCTTAAAATATGAAACTAAAAGATTATATAGAAAATCACAACAATATCATTGTAATAATTACAAATATTGGGAATAGTTGAGAATTTGAGAAATATCAAAATAATATTGGGGTTTCCCTAGTTCACGAGTGTCACTTTAGTTTCATGTGAAAATTTGTAGGAATTTAAAATCCACCGAAACAACTAAAAGATTGATTTACATATTCTCGCTAAACCGTTGAGATTAAAACTGAAACAAAACTTAATGCAGAAGCCTACCTGAATCCATAAGCGCTTCAGTAGATCGTTGACGAGAATCTTTCAAAACTTGTATATGTAGCCATTTTGCTTTCTCTAAACCTAATGAGAGAGATACAGAGACTGAATTCTCTTTCTGATAATAGAGGGTCTGAAGAGAGGGTCATTAAATAAGGTTTGGGCACCATAACCTAATGTGATTAGAAGTCTGCCTCCAATTCAACCCATTATAGAATTGTAGACACACATGGTGTACCATACCATATGAGATATCACAGAGCCCAACCGGATTAGATCACATAAATCGGGTATGAACCTAAGATAGTCTTACAATGTGTAATTCAACGTATGTATGCCCACACGATTTTTCCAACAATTTCCCACTTGGGCTACACAGGTAACTTTATAATCACACATTATATCCTTATGAGCTCAAAAATATTATATTATAAATTGATATCTCTACCAATCTAGTCCATTGATCATGTAAACATAGAACCAAAGTGGTCCTCATTACAAGTAACGTAATTGGACCTATTAATGATCACGTATATCGGCATAACCAAATGATATGGATCAAGTATGGATGTGAAGCATGAAAATTACATGCACATGCAATGTGATCAAACATGCCTATTTTCAGCTGGTCCTTCCTTAGACTTTAGTGAGATCACAACAAAATCAGTACAGAATGATACCAATCATGTCGGTCTACATACGTCAAACCATGCATTATAGATTGTCTTAGGTTCAACCCCAGTTTATGTGATCTAATTCGGTTGGACCATGAGATATATCATATGGTATAGTACATCATGTGGAGAAACCTATTCTGTCTACAATTCTGTAATTGACTGAATCAGAGACAGACTCCTAATTGGATACACATTAGGTTATGGTCCCCAAACCTTATATAATGACCCTCTCTTCAGATACCTCATTATTAGAAAGAGAATTCAGTCCCTCTCTTATTAGGTTTAGAGAAAGGAAAAGGACCACGTACATATGTTCTGAAAGATCATACCCATCAACAATCTACCAGAGCACTTATGGATTCAGGTACGCTTTCGCATTAAGTTTTGTTTCAGTTTTGATCTCAATGGTTTAGCGAGAACATGTAAATTGGTTATTTTAGTTTTCGATGGATTTATAAATCCCTACAATTGGTATCAGAGTGAGACATTGTTCCCGTTGAATCGTTGAAAAAATATGGTTTTATATATTTTATATTATTTCATGTTGTTCTGACGATGATCCATCATGAACGTCGGATTGTCGTCATAGGGAAAAGGGTTTACCCCCATTCAACTTGCTAGATAGGAGGGTCATTGGGCCTTTTCTTTCTCTGTCGATCAGATGGAAGGGTCGTTTGGGCCCTTCCCCAATTTTTTTTATCGTCAGTCTACCATCGGATAGTGAAGGGTTTACTCCATTCAGCATGCTGGATGGGAAGGGTCGTTGGGCCCTTCTCTTATGTTTTCCAGCTAGACAGAAAAGGTCGTTGGGCCTTTCTCTTATGTTTTACAGCTGGACGGGAAGTTGCAACAGTCCTATTAGAGGACGACGGTGGTCTAGGGCATCTGGTTCGCCCCAACCACCGTCGATGACTATCTTGGGTCTGGCGACATCTTTGTGTCCTTTCCCATCTTTTGGTCTACAAGACAGAGGACAACATGGATTTCTCTCATTCTGGTCACCGACGAGAGGGTCTTAGTCTTGTCAAATAACGATCCTTTCTTTGGACCGACTCGTTATTTACATAAGAAACCGAATAATTGTCCCATATTTATTACTGAAAGTATATATTTGGGTTCGGCTAAATAGTAATCTTCCTTTGAGCGAATCACTATTCGCATGAACCGCAAGCATATACACATCACAATATTCTAAAATAAACTAATATACATAATAGAGGTTACTTTGGCAACATATTGATTTAACTAATTCAATTCAAAATATTGGACTCGAAATAACAAATAATACCAACGTTCAAATATGTCAATGCATACATATGAAAAGAAAGTATAATATTATATATGAAAAAAAAATAACCAAAAAATGGCCCACCAAAGCGACCTATAATGCACGCCTAATAGCCTTATAAATGCTCATTTTTTTTATAATGGCTAGTGCACGGGTTAAGGGTCCCAAAACTGGTTTGACCTAGGTCGGGTAAGACCCAACCCACTACAACTAGGTGTTGATCCAACTGATATGACCAAAATTGGATAAAAAACAACAATCTATACCCAGATGCATGCATGTGCGGTGGATCGGGTCTAGACCAGACCTAATCCACACAACACTCGTACCTGACTCGGTTCAGTCCTTAAACAATGTCTGACTGAACCGGGTCAGCTAGTTCCTGTCACCTCAAATTCACCCACACACGGTCTGGTCCCTGACTGGGCACTAAACTGGCTTGGATTGCTGGTGAAGCCAGCGCCTAGAATATACTACACTGAACTGATTCAGTACATCACAACCGGACTGCCAAATAGCCGAACCAACTTACCAAAAGAAACTGAGTCGTCTGCTGAAAGGTTGAACCTACATGCTGAATGACCAAGTCGGTTTGCTGAAAGGTTGAACTAGCCTGCTGAATGACCGAGCCAGTCTACAGAAAAGGTTGAACCAGCTTGCTGAATAACTGAGTCGGTCTGTCGAAAGGCCGAACCAACCTATTGAATGACTGAGTCGGTCTACAGTAAAGGTTGAACCGACCTGCTGAATGACCAAGTCGGTCTGCTAAAAGGCTGAGTCAGTCTGCTGAATCAGTCTCGATAATCAGTTCATTGCCTTAAGGCTGAGCCCGATCAATAAATCTCGTCGGCAAATGGCTACGCAAAATGTAAATCCTCGTTGGCCCAAAACTGAACCGAACCAAAGCATGCAATGGTCCTTAAAAGGACAATGAAGATGGCTGGAAGATGGCTCTGAACCCCGGTGACTCAAATCTTTTCGGCAATGGTTGAGTTCGACCCTTGATGCCGGTGAAACAATAGTAATGGATTAGAGAGATCGCTCAACCCAGCAGCCCCTGATCTGGATGGCGATGAGTGTCGCACCATTCGATGATCTGACAGGGTGAATCCTTGACCGATGGATTGAAAGGGCGACCCTCCCGCCAATGACCAGAATAGGAGAAACCCATGTTGTCCTCTGTCTGGCTTGCCAAAGAATGGGGAAGGACTCAGAGATGTCACCAGACCCAAGATAGTCACTGACGGTGGTTGGAAAGAACCAGATGCCCCATACCACTGTCGACCTCTAATAGGCCTACCACGACCTCCCATCTAGCGGGCTGAATAGAGTAAACCCTTCACTATCGTGCGGCAAACCGGTGATAAAAAAAATCAGGGAAGGGCTCAGACGACCCTTCCATCTTATCGACAGAGAAAGAAAAGGCCTAACGACCCTCCTGGCAAGCTGAATGGGGTAAATTTTTTGGCGCATGGCGATGATCTAACATTCATGATAGATCATCGCCAAAAAAACAAGAGAGAATACAAACTATATAAAACCATATTTTTCAACGATTCAACGGGAACAATGTCTCGCTCTGATACCAATTTTAGAAATTTATAAATCCACCAAAAACTAAAATGATCGATTTACATGTTTTCGCTAAACCATTGAGATCAAAACTGAAACAGAACTTAACGAGAAAGCATACCTGAATCCATAAGTACTCTGGTAGATTGTTGACGAGTATAATCTTTCAGAACCTGTATATGTGGCCCTTTTGCTTTCTCAAAACTTAATGAGAGAGGGACTGAATTCTCTTTTTGATAATAGAGGGTCGGAAGAGAGGGCCATTAAATAATGGTTTGGGGACGATAACCTAATGTGATTAGAAGTTTGTCTCCAATTCAGCACATTACAGAATTGTAGATAGAACATGTTTCTCCACATGATGTACCATACCATATGAGATATCACAGGGCCCAATCGAATTAGATCACATAAATCAGGTCTAAACCTAAGACAGTCTTACTATGTATATTTCAACGTATGTATGTCTACACGATTTTTCCAATAATCTCTCACTTGGGCTACATACATAACCTTATAATCACACATTATATCCTTATGAGCTCAAAAATATTATCTTATCAATTGATATCTCTACCAATCTGGTTCGTTGATCATGTAAACATAGAACCAAAGTGGTCCTCATTATAAGTAATGTAATTGGACCTATCAATGATCATGTATATCGATATAGCCAAAGACAAGGATCAAGTATGGTTGTGAAGCATAAAAATTACATGTAATGTGATCAAACATGCCTATTTCCAATTGGTCCTTCCTGAAAACTTTAGTGAGATCACAACATAATAAGTACAAAATGAAACTGAAACTTTAACTTTATACTGAAGAACTTTATTATATCATAGAACATTCAAATACAAACTCCCACTAAACAAGCATATCATAAAATAACAAGACACCCATTCCAGCAGTATGCTCGTGAAAGACCTTGGTTGACAAACCTTTAGTAAGTGAATTTGCAATCATGAAGTTTGTGACAATATGTTTTATCGAAATCTGACCATTTTGCACTCACTCTTTAACAACAAGGAACTTAATGTCAATATACTATGACTTCGAGGAACTCTTGTTGCTATTCGAATATAGCACTGTTGAATTATTGTCATAAAATAACTTTAGCGGTCTTTCAATATTATCCAAAATCTGCAACCCTGTGACAAAATTATGTAGTCATATCCCATGATTTGATGCCTCAAAATAGGCTATGAATTATGTTGTCATGGTGGAAGAAGCAATGAGTGTATGCTTGGCACTCTTTGAGAAAATAGCTCCATCGACCAATAGAAAAATATAACCTGACGTGAGTATAAGATTGTCTTAATATCCCGCAAAGTTAGAATCAGAATACCCAATGATCTTCATCTGATCTGACTTCCTGAATGTGAGCATATACCTTTTTGTTCTTTGCAAATACCGCATAACCCGTTTGAGTGCTTTCCAATGATCTATACCTGGCTTACTAAGATTTATGCCCAATATTTCAACAATGTATGTGAAGTCTGGACGCGTACATACCTAAGCAAACATAAGCCTCTCCACAACAGATGCATAAGGAATCTGTTTCATAACCTTAATTTCAGACTGGAGTTTGGAGACTGAGCAAGACTAAATTTGTCTCCCTTCGCAAGAGGAGTATTACCTGGTTTGCAATCCTTTATGCCATACCTTTCCAGAATCCTTTCGATATAGTTCTTTTACGATAATCCAAGAATACCCCGAGAACATTCTCATTGTATTTGGAACCCTAATAAAAAAGCGGTGTCCCCAATGTCTTTCATTTCAAATTTCTTTGTTAGAAATCTCTTGATTTTGTACAATATGCCTATATCATTACTAGCAAGCAATATGTCATCAACATACAAAATCAAAAAAATATATTTACTGCCACCGAACTTATGGTATATGCATTCATTAATCACATTCATCTCAAAACCAAATGAGATAACAACTTAATGAAATTTATGTAGCCACTGACGGGAAGCCTGCTTAAGTCCACAAATGGGTTTATTTAATTTTCAAATCATTTTCTTGGCATCTTTAATTAGCAAATAACATAGTTAAATAGTGATGATTGAGTTTTGAAGGGATATCAAAACCAAGTGCACAAGTAAGTCCTCAAACAACTCTAACTTTAGTGCCTTGAGTTTTGAAGTAAGATGGGACATTTCCATAATGTACTTCATAATATTTCATTTACCCTTATACCACATTGAGATAAGACTCAAAAGAAGAGTACTTGTCTCAGCCTTTTCATTTTTTGCAAAACGCTTTTTAATTTCTTCAAGAAAACGTTTGGCATTCACCTCTTTAGACATAGTGTCCCTGAAGGATTCAGGAATTGCACGTTTCATGATCATAAGACTCATGCAATTAGATCGATCCCATTGTTCAGAATTCTTTTTATCCTCAGTAGAACTCTTATTCATAAGAGTAGGTAGTTGATCTTCTCGTAGTGCAAGATTTAAATCCATACATCCAAGAATAATCATGACATTTTTTTTCTAGTTTTTAAAATTAGAATCGCTCAAAACAAAATTAATGTTTGCAAATATCGTAGAAGTAGAGGTATTAACTGAGTCAAGAACAAACAAGCTCACGATTAACATACATTTTTCACATGCATTAACACAAAATAACATATTTTGGACTTGTTTTAAGACCCATAGGTGGGCCCAGCTAGATTCAATTAGCCGGACCAGTGCACTATGCCTTAAAAAATTTATTATATTAAGGATTGTATAAGGCTAATTGGCGTGCATTACGGGTCACTTTGGTGGGTCAATTTTTTGTTACTTTTTGGCCCATGCTTGTTACGTTTATGCATTCTTTTGTTTATATGCACACGTGATATATTAGAACGTTGGTATTTTTTGTATTTGGGTCCAATATGCTAAACTGGATTGATTGAATCAATATGTTGCCAAAGTAACCCCTGTTGTGTAGATTAGTTTATTTTGGAATATTGTGATGGTTGTATATTTGCAGTTCATGAGAACAGTGATCGTTACAAAGGAAGATTACTATTTGGCTGAACCCAAATATATACTTTCAGTAATAAATATGGGATAATTATACAAATTTCTATGTGAATAACGAGTCGGTCTAAAAAAAGAATAGGATTATTTGACATGACTTATTGTCTATGTTTAATTAGTGTATTGAGAGTACCACTTACAAGTTGACATTTTTGTCCAAAGACTAAATGTCAATGTTGTGTTGGGTATCTTGCGATGGGGTTCACCATTGTTTATATATATATATATATATATTATTTTGTGATGATACATGTGAAAATGTATGTTATTCATGAGTTTGTTTGATTTTTATTCAGGTAATACTTCTGCTTCTACGATATCTTCAAATATTAATTTCATCCATGTATTAAACAGTTCTAATTTTAATATCTGAAAAAAAAAATGTCATGATTGTTCTTGAATGTATGGATTTAGATCTTGCATTGCGAGAAGATCAACCACCCGCTCTTACGGATAAGAGTTCTACTGAGGATAAAAAATTTCTGAGCGGTGGGATCGATCTAATTGCATGAGTCTCATGATCATAAAATGTGTAATTCTTGAATCTTTCGGGGGCACTATGTCCGAAGAGGTGAATGCCAAACATTTTCTTGAAGAAATTGAAAAGCGTTTTGGGAAAAATTAAAAGGCTGAGACAAATACTCTTCTTTTGAGTCTTGTCTCAATGAGGTATAAAAGTAAAGAAAATATTAGGGAGTACATTATATAGATGTCCTATCTTGCTTCAAAATTCAAGGCACTAAAGTTAGATTTGTCTGAGAACTTACTCAAGCATTTGGTTTTGATATCTTTTCCTATACAATACAGTCAATTTAAGGTCTGTTATAATTGTTAAAAGAAAAAATGGACTCTTAATTAGCTCATTTCACACTGTGTGTATGAAGAAAATAGGATGGAGTAGGAGAATACTGATAGTGCTCATTTGGCAATAACCTCTAAAAATGGATTTAAGAAAAATAAAAGGTTTAAGGAAGCTGCAGTTGACCCTCAATCGCAGAAGAAACAGAAAAAATATAAGGAGTCAAAGTCTAGTTGTTTCTTTTGCAAAAGAAAGGGTCACATGAAGAATGAGTGTACCAAGTATTATGCCTGGCGTGAGAAGAAATGTATGTTCCTTACTTTGGTTTGTTCTTAAGTTAATTTGACTTATGTGCCTGAATACATTTGGTGGATGAATTCTGGTACTACCACTCACATAAGTGTGTCTATGCAGGGTTGTCTAAGTTGTTGACCGCCAATTGATGCTGAAATATTCAACTATGTGGGTGATAGCAAAACAGTTGAATTTGAGGCAATAGGAACATTTAGGTTACTTTTAAAGACTGAAAATTATCTAGATTCGAAAGAAACATTTATTGTGCCATCTTTTAGGCAGAATTTGTTTCTATTTTCATTTTGGACAAATACGGTTATTCTTGTTTATTTAGAAATAATGGATTTAAATTGTTTTTTTATTCAAATCTTATTGTGACTGGTTCTTTGTCTACGGTTGATAACCTTATTTGCTTGATACTATTGCCTCATTTAATGAAACCTTGCAATTAAGTTCTCGTGCTGCAAAAAAAAATAAAAAAATGAGAATTTTGCTCTATTATGACATAAGCACTTAGATCATATTTTTAAACAAATAATTGAAAGGCTTGTGTCGAGTGATATTCTTGATTCTCTTGATTACACTAACTTTCAGGTTTGTGTTGAGTCTATAAAAGGGAAACAGACAAACATAAGGAAATTAGGTGCAGAAAGAAGAACATACGTCTTAAAACTAATTTATATAAATATTTGTGGACCTTTTCTATAACTTCTTGGAATGGTCAATAATATTTTATTACGTTTATAGATGACTATTCTCGTTATGGGTACCTATATTTAATTTATGAAAAGTCCCAGTCCCTAGATATGTTCAAATCGTTTAAGGTCGAAGTTGAAAACCAACTTGTCAAAAAAATTAAGGTCGTCAGATCTCACCATGGTGGTGAGTACTATGGTAGATATGATAGATCAGGTGAACAACGTCTAGAGCCTTTTGTTAAATT
Organism: Nuphar pumila; assembly: GCF_984573655.1. Taxonomy (NCBI): domain Eukaryota; kingdom Viridiplantae; phylum Streptophyta; class Magnoliopsida; order Nymphaeales; family Nymphaeaceae; genus Nuphar; species Nuphar pumila. The sequence continues at coordinate 37,451,612 of NC_143254.1, forward strand.
TTTAGAGGAATCTGAGATTGTCTATCAGTATACGATGTCATGCACTCCTATCATAAATGGTGTTGCTAAGGGACAAAACATGACTCTTAACGATACGGTAAGGAGTATGATTTTTCATTCTACTTTATCAGAATTCCTTTAGGGAGAAACATTAAAGACTGCAGCCTATGTTTTGAATATGGTACCTTCTAAAATAGTAACTAAGACCCCATGTGAATTATAAACATGCAGAAAGCCTAGTATGAAACATTTTCATATTTGGAGATATCCAGTTGAGGTTAGGCCCTACAACCCATATGAAAAGAAACTAAATTTCAGAACGATTAGCTGTTATTTTATTGGGTATTCTAAAAGGTCTAGGGGCTATAAGTTTTAGGACCTTGCGAATAAGTGCTTTTTCAAAACGAAAAATGCCTATTTATTTGAGGGTGTTGAGTTTGAGGAGAGTGATAAAGTAAAAGACATTGCTTTTGAAGAAGTGGTCATTTCTCTTCCTACAGTTGTAGTTGACAATGATCATATTTTTATTCCTGACATTGTTTTCACAAATCAGGATCAAGGCAATGCTTTAAATCTCTTTATCCAAAACCAAACTTTTACTCTTGGAGTTTAAACTCAACAACCTCAAGAAACACCTCCAGAACCAGTGCCATTAAGAAAATCCATTAGAGAGAGAAGGGTAGTTTCATATGATTATATTATCTTTCTAAAAAAATATGAGGGTGATACTGGCTTAAGGGAAGATGATTCAATCAACTTTCATCAAGTCACACACAATTCTAAATCTCAAAAGTGGATTGAAATAATGCATGAGGAGATTAAATCCATGAGGAACAATGACGTGTGAGATCTTGTCCCATTACCTGAAGGTGTAAAACCCATTGGTTGTAAATGAATATTTAAAACCAAAAGAGATTCAAAGGGTAATGTGAAAAGATATAAGACCTATCTTGTTGCAAAAGGATTTACTGATCAAAGGGAAGACATTGACTACACAGAGGCTTTCTCTCTGGTTTATACGAAGGATTTTTTTTAGGATTATGATGGCACTTGTGACTCATTATGATTTAGTATTGCATCGGATGGATGCTAAGACTATATTTTTTAATGGGGACATCGATAAGACAATATACATGGTCCAAGCAGAATATTTTGTCTCAGTCGATGCCAAGAAAATGATTTGCAAATTAAATAAATCTCTTTATGGACTTAAGCAGACTTCCCGTCAGTGGTTACTTAAATTTCATCAAGTTGTCCTCTTATTTGGTTTTGAGATGAATGTGGTTGATGAATGCATATACCATAAGTTCAGTGGGAGTAAATATATTTTTCTGGTTTTGTAAGTTGGTGGTATATTGCTTGCCAATAATGATATATGCATACTACACAAAACTAAGAGATTTCTGACAAAGAAATTTAAAATGAAAGTCACCAGGATGCCTCTTTTGTATTAGGGATCCAAATACAGTGAGACCATTCTCGGGGTATTATTGTTTTATCGCAAAAGAACTATATCGAAAAGATTCTGAAAAGGTATGGCATGAAGGATTGCAAATAAGGTAATACTTCTCTTGCGAAGGGAAACAAATTTAGTCTCACTCAGTCCCCAAACACGAGTCTGAAATTAAGGTTATGAAACAAATTTTCTATGTATTTGTTGTGGGGAGTCTTATGTTTGCTTAAGTATGTATGCGTCCGGACTTCACATACATTGTTGGGATGTTGGGCACATATCTTTGTAACCCAGGTATAGATCATTGGAAAGCACCCAAACGGGTTATGCGATATTTGCAAAGAACAAAATGGTACATGCTCACATTAATGAAGTCAGATCAGTTGAAAATCATTGGGTATTCTAGTTCTGACTTTGCGGGATGCCAAGACAATCTTAGATCCACGTCGGGTTATATTTTTTTGTTGGTCGAGGGAGCTATTTTCTGGAGGAGTGCCAAGCATGCACTCATATTTTTTGATAGATAATTGTTAGAAAATCGTGTGGGCCTACATACGTTAAATCACGCATTATAGATGGTCTTAGGTTCATGCCTGATTTATGTGATTTATTCTGATTGGGCCATGTTTTATGTCATATGATATAGTACACCATGCGAAAAAACTTGTTTTGTCTACAATTCTGTAATTGACTGAATTGAAGACAAACTCCTAATTAGCTACACATTAGCTTATGGTTAACAAACCTTATATAATGGACCCCTCTTCAGACTCCTCATTACCAATATGAGATTCAGTTCATCTCATAAGGTTTAGATAAAAGGAAATGAACACATATACAAGTTTTGAAAGATCATACATGTCAACGATCTATTGAAGCACTTGTGAATTTAGGTACGCTTCTGCATTAAGTTTGTTTTAATTTTTTATTTCAATGATTTAACGAGAACATGTTTGATGGTTCTTTTAGTTTCAGTGGATTTACAAATCCAACATCACTTTCTCAATCTCATGATAATATCATTATCTTTTCAAAATTCTTAAAGTTACTTGTGAGCATGTGGTCGTGGTTGACCAATGCACTAAGCACATCTTTGTTTGATCTTGACTTGTCATCACCCAATTCAAATTGATGGCTTAGTTGACTAACCCATGCGGAATTCAAAAGGAGACCCTATCGGCTATGATGGTGCAACCTAACCATCTAGTTATCTCATTTGATCTCTTGTTTGTGATATAAAAGGATGAAGTTTTTGGTAGGTGGACCTAAGCCTAGCATTTATGACGAAATGACAAAAGGATTGAATCCTATTAAAAATGATCATGAAAATCTTGGCCCATATCTCTCTATTTCTATACCTATTCTCCCTATAGTTAGTGACACCCACTAGGCATGGGAATGTGACATGTGACACATTCATTGACACGTACACATTATTTTATTAATTTTAAGAAGGTTAAATTCAATAAATCGTTTTCTCTTTTCTTTTGAAAAAATAAGTCTAGTTTTATATATTAAAATTTTAAATATTTATAGTCAATTAATTTATTCAAAAAGTTGTCTCGTCGTGTCTTATTTTTTCAAAAAAATTGCACTCACGTAAGGTGTCCAGTCAGTGGTTCCTGTCTGTGTCTTTGTGATCAATTCCTACACCTTAAATTGAGCAGGAATACAAGGATAGCTTAAATGTCTGCCTATCCGATAAAGACCAATCGCATAAATTCTGTGTGGGGCCCATGACATGCTGCCGTCTCTATCACATAGACAGGCACTTAAGTAAACGATTTCGTTCAGTATAAATTAGGTCGTTTTTTTTTTCGAGGACACAAGTGGCATTTGATGGACGTCTAGACAAGAATTTAGTTTTGAAACTAACTTTTATTCCCATACAACTTCTCAAAACTGTCATCATCATAAAGTAGGTAATCCAGTTCAACCTAAGTATGGTCTGACATCTTTTCTTTTAATAATAAAGATCGTAGCATGGCCCACAAAAGCTCTTTTATCATTTTTTTTTACTTGGAGAAACCGCCCCCATGCGCAGGGACCTAGCCACACTGGCTCAGCCTGTCGTACTTGCGATCGCTGTCCTGTCAGCACACAACTCTGAGGGCTTACCTCTTGATCACAAGGAGTCGTCAAGCTTCGGCTTACACATGAGTGAAACCCATGAGATTTGAACAATCATGTAATTTAAAAAATAAATTAAATAAAAAACCTAAACCCTAAAAAACATGATACATTATACTAATTAAAAAATCAAATAAAACCTGTAAAATCAAAACGTTCATGCTATTAATATACACTATGATAACTGAAAAAAAATAAAACATAAAAAAATAAAACACTAATTAAACATTTATGTCATTTGAAAAATCCAAATCAATATCCTAAATCTTAAAAAATTATGCTAATTGAAAAAAACAAAACCCCTAATATTCTAATCAAAACTTGCATTCATTACATGCCTAATGCTAATTTAAAAAAATATACAAAAATCTTAAAGCCCTAATTAAACATTCATTCTATTTAAAAAATAAATAAATCAAAGACCTAAATCCTAACAACCATCATAACCTTATAATTGAAAAAAAATCAAACCCTTAAAATCAGAACCCTATTCAAGGAATAATTTAAAAAAAATGAAAAGAAGAAGAAGTGTACCGTGCTGGAGAGGCGGCCAAACATCGGATGGCCTGACATATGGCATAGGCAGTGCACTTTAAGGCATGACCCCCCATATATATATATATATATATATATATATATATATATATATATATATATATATAGAGAGAGAGAGAGAGAGAGAGAGAGAAAGAGAGAGAGAGAGAGAGAGACGAAACAGGATTTCAACATAGCCACAGAAGGGTCAACAAAGTTGAACCCAAAAAGAACAAAAACATTAAAACAAAAACAAAGCAGAGACAAACATGAGCCAAACAAACAAAAAAAATGGCTCACGTAGGAGCTGCAAAACCAATACAGTCCGGAGGGAGCGGAGCGACAACAGAAGGAAACGTTAGATCGAAAAGATGAATACACAGAATCGCGTAAACGTCCACTAGGATTTTTTGAGCAAGATGATTAATGTCGACCAGAGATTCCCGAAAAATGGCATTGTTGCACGCCAACCAAACGAACCACCAAGTGGTAAACAACCACGACCTCCAGATTAACCGCCACCGCTTACTGCGTTGACAACAAACCGAAACCAAGATGAGGTATAGCGCAAAGGACTTTTCCATAACTAGGACCCCCGGGTGCCTCCAAGTCCTACGAAAGATCTCCACAAAGGTAGGGCAAGCCTAGAAGAGGTGGAACGAAGATTCTTCAATAGCATGATAAAGCACACATCAACTCAAAAGTTGGAAGCCCCACCTCTTTAAGGTAGAGTGAGTTTGGACCTTATCGTGTAAGATTAACCAAGCCAGGACCCGAGAACAGGAGGAAGGGCCCTTCGCCCAGAGTGCAAATTTGGGCAACTAGGAACTTCCCGGTAGGAGCAAAAGCCCAATGCACCCAGTTACCAATATCGGTGGGATCATCAAAATTATCGCTAAAGAAAGCTAAAGCAGACAACCATGAATTACACGGATGGAAAAATGCTTCACGTCGCGAGCGAAGGAAAACCAAAAAGAGAGAAGGAGGCTCATACTTAGAGAGAAGAAAAGTAGCGCAAGGATTATCCGATTGATGAGCAAGCCAGCATTGCTTAGAGACTAGGGCAAAACTCTTGAGTCTAAGCGCAAGAACACCTAAACCGGTAATAGAACTCTGCAAGACCACCAAACGCCAGCCAACCAGGTGGCGCTTACCCTTGAGATGACACCCAGACCAAATGAAGTCTGCCAACAAACGCGCGCGTTGCTTCTCCACACCGATAGGCATCAGGAACATGGACATGAAGAATTCCAGAATGATCAAGAGAATGTGATTTACTAAAGTTAGGCGGACAACATACAAGAGATAAGAAGCTTGCTACAATAGTAATTTATGCTTAACTTTAAGAAGCGTCGAAGCCTAGGCCACAAAGAAAATACACCTAACTTATAATGGCAAACCCAAGTACAACATAGGCAACTCAAACATAACACAATTAAAAATCTTCATCCCAGCAGCTAACATAGAGGGCTGGACGTGGAACATAGAAAGATAACACTTTTGCTCATTGAAAGAAAGGCCAGAAAAAGAGAAAAAAAGTGAAGAATAAGCTTGAATCGAAGCATCTGTTGAACACTAGAACGACCAAAAAATGATCATATCATCAGCATAAATAAGAGCATGAGCATGGAATTCCTAAACCAGTAAGGGATCAATGAAACTGCAGGCAGCGGTCTGCTTGAGCAGCACAACAAGACCATCGACGACCACATTGAACAATTAAGGCGAAAAAGCGTAACCTTGACGCAGACCCCACTCCAGCTTGAACTGTTCCCCGAAAGTACCATTGATATTCAGTATAGCCTGGGCATTCGAGACTAGTTCCCTAACCCAACCAGAGAATCGACGATGAAACCCGAAGTTCGATAACATTTGAAATAAAAATGGTTATTGTACATAGTCAAATGCCTTGTGAAAATCTAATTTAAGAGTAAAGGAAAGCTGATCGCAAAGATGCAAAGAGTGCACAATCTCGATTGCCATGATAAAAGAATGATGAACCCTCTTATTATGGATGAAGGCAAACTAGGAGTTTGAGAACATCTGTTGAGCTATCGATTTCAGCTTGTTTGCCAAAACCTTGGCAATCATACTATAAAGAGCACTTGTCACCGAAATCGGGCATAATCAAAAGATATCTGAAGCGTCAACGTCTTTAGGAATAAGCGAAATAATAGCTAAATGAAAAGGGCAGGACAACCTGGAATTGTGATAAAATTCATTAAAGAGGCTAACCATGTCAATTTTTACATAACCCCAGAAAATCCTAAAAATGTCAACATAGAACCCATCAAAGTCGGGCACTTTCCAACTAGACAAATCATTGATAGCACGAAGGATCTCAACATCTGAAAATCTTCTTTGTAAAGCATAGGCTTGGTCATGAGAAATCGCCCGTAGCACGACAGACCCAATATTCCCCTTCGCAACTACTGAAGAGACATAAATAGACTTGAAATAGTGTGTGACAGCCTGGTTGACAAGTTGATCAAAGAAAAAGACACCTTCAATGGAGATAGAAGGGATGACCTTTCTTTGATGGCGATGGGACACATAGGAGTGAAAAAATTTAGTGTTGCCATCACCGGCTTTGAGCCAATTCATCTTGGATCGTTGTTCCAACATATTTCATCTCTGACTCTCCAGTTATTTAACAACATAGATAGCGCAATAGACTTGGCCTGGAAACTAAAAAGTGGAGGTTCGGAAAGAGAGAGAGAGGTGCATGTTGCTTAACAAGCATTGGAAGTTGTCGCCTGACAATGAGTGGCAAGAGACCTATAGGACTGATGTGGGCCAACACTAGAGTTTCAGAGAGAGAGAGAGAGAGAGAGAGAGAGAGAGAGAGAGAGAGAGAGAGAGATTGCATGTGCGAAAGAAGAATGACTGGAGGACAGATCAACAGAAGTAATGGCATTGCAGTCTCCTTTGGTCTGGTGGTGTTGTGGCGAGAGAGAGGTGGCGAGGTGGGGGCACACTGCGCTAAGCGAGAGGGTTGGGGGAGAGAGAGGTGGGTTCAGGAGGGGTGAGCCTGACACTACAAGAAAAACATCAATTAGTGACGGAAATTTGGAACAAAAATAATCCGTCACATTTTTGCGACGAAAATAATTTGTCGCAATTTTACGACAAATTAGCAAGAGAAATTAAGTTGTCCCTAAAGTTTGATTTAGTTGCAGGATTTGCAATGGAACAATTCCGTCACCAAATCCATCGCTAAGTAGCGATGAATTTGCGATGGACTTACATCCATCGCAAACTATGTCGCAACTTAGCGACGGTGTTTAGAACAAAATGCTTTTGTCTCGAATCTGTCGCTAAATAGCATCAGTGTTGTTGACAGAATTGTTCCGTTATGAATCCAACACTAATTTTCGATGTAAAACGCTCATCTAGAGCACAAAATTAACTCTGCTCTCTCTCTTTCACCTGTGTTGCTCGCTCCGGCCACCTACCTCTCTCCGACGATCGCCACAACCACCTACCGCTCTGTGGCAACCTTCCTACCCTCCAGCGATCGCTCCCGCCACCTCCTCCTCCCTGTGTTTGGCAGACACCTCAACGATTCCGAGAACCCCCCCCCCTCTTCGAGTCTCCTCTCGCTTCCCTTGTGACAACCGATGACCCGCACCGGAGCTCTGGTGAGCCACCCCCTCCCTGACACCTCTCGCTTCTACCTCATTCGTCGACATCCTCACCGTTGTCGCTCCCCTCTCTGTGTCCATTGACATCTTCCTGAGTCACTGCACTTCTCCTTTTCCCCCGTGTTCTCTTTGCTAGTCGACGATGACATCGCCAACCGTCGATTGGCGTTCACAGGTATTGACCCTCCTCCCCTTCTTTTTTTTTCCTTCCTATCGCCCGCCGGTCGGCGTTCGCAGGGGTGTTTTTTTAGATGGGGAGGGGGAGAGGCCCCTCCTTGTTGGTGTAAGATAATAGTGGTTGAGCTGGAGGGGCCGAGCCTCCTCGCAGGTGTGATTTTTTCGCCAGGTGTACATGTTGCGTTGGAGGGGCTTAAACCCTCCCCCTTTTTTTGCCAGAGAGGGGCTGAGCCCCCTCCTTGTTTTGTTTTTGCCAGGGAGGGGCCGAGCTCCTTCCCTATTTCCCTGTCTTACGAGATACGCGGGAGGGGCTCGACCCCCTCCCCTATTTTTTTTTTTCGCTAGGGAGGGGCCGAGCCCCATCCTTGTCTCCCTATCTTACGGGATGCGATGGAGTGGCTCAGCCCGCTCCTGTTTTTTTTTTTTTCGCCAGGGAGGGGCCAAGCTCCCTCCCTGTTATTTTTTTTTTGCCAGCGAGGGGTTGTGCCCCCTCCCTATCTCCCTGTCTTACAGGATGAGAGGGAGTTGTCGAGCCCCCTCCCTATCTTACGAGATGCGAGGGAGGGACTCTGACCCCTCCTTATTTTTTTTTGTCAAGGAGGGGTCAAGCCTCCTCTTTGTATTATTTTATATATTTGTGCTTTACAGATATGTTGTTGAGCTAATTGCGCGATGCTTAGTGCTAAGCATCGCATGCGGCTAAAAATGCAATGAAAAAAGAAATAAGAAAAAAATGAAAAGGCAAAAATAATTCAAATCGGATGAATACTCATAGTGAGTAAGTGATGCAAGCGCATCACATGTTATTTAATTTCTTAGATGCAACACTTTTTTATTCACACACTCACTTACTTGTGGATATATAGGACTGCTATGAAGTTTGGAGATCATGTTGAGCATGATTTTAATGTCTGCAAATAGAAGTGTTCTTATTTTTTTAGTACGGATTCCATACTAGGCATGGTAGTGGTTAACGAGATATTGGAGTGTGTTTGTTGCAGGTGGATGTTTGACATTATTTTGATATGAATGATTTGAATGTATTGTAATGTTTGATGTGTCTGTATCCATGCTTGCATGAAGTTAATTTCTATTTGATTATGCCTTTCATGTGAAATTGTATCATGAAAACATGCTTCAAATGAATATGTCATTTTATGGAATGTGATTTCATATTTCTAAATATCCTCGTAATGTGTATAAATATGATGTGATGGTGTTATACATAAATATTTTGAGTTTGTAAATGCATGCATAATAGTTCATGAAATTGTATTTTATGTTAAGCATGTTTGTGGTATAGAGAGAAAAAAATTTATGCATTAATTGAAACCAAAAAATTGCTTACAAACAATCACCAAACAAGAATTAATAGATAAATTAGATATTTTTTATTATAGAATTATTCAGATTCTCTTTTAATTGGTGATGATAATATTTTTAACATTATAGAAAAAAATGGCTGCAAACTGTGAATGAATATACCGTAGGATAGTTGATAATGAGGCGTCACATGAATATATGGATGGTATTGACAGTTTTATTGAATTCACAACGACAAGTGTCAGTATAGTGGATCCCACCGGTAGGATCAGATGCCCCTGCACGATGTGTTAGAACAATCAATTTGTAGAACCTCATGACGTTAGACATCACCTATACAAGAAGGGTTTTGTTAGTAGTTATCAGAATTAGACGCTTCATGGTGAAATTTTTTGGAATAATTTTGATGTACGAGTGGATGTAGTGCATGATAATTTATATGTGGATTTGATATTTGATGTCGTAGGACCAAAAATGGTTTCTGCTATGGGACATAGTGATGCACCAACTGGGGTAGAGGAAGAAGCAGCAAATGAAGCAACTAGTAGATTTTATGACTTACTTAGAGATGTTGATGAGCCACTATAGAATGGTTGCGAAAGTCACACTATCTTGTCTGCAGTTCTTCAACAATTGAATTTGAAGTTAGAGTATAATTTGAGTCAATCATGTTTTGATCGTCTGTGCTCTATTGTGAAGAGTACGTTGCACAAAGATGAGAAATTGCCACAAACTCTCTATCGTGCGAAGGTTATGGTCAATGCTCTAGGTATGGGGTATCAAAAGATAGATGCTTGTCTAAATCACTGCATGTTGTGTTTCAAAGATCAAGAAAATAGCAGATCATGTCCATCATGTAGACATCCTCGGTTCAAGCCAAAGATAAGGAAAAATGGTAGCACAAGGTCAAAAGAAGTGTCATATAAGTTACTCGACTACTTCCCTCTCACCCCTACATTGCAACAACTATATATGTCTTCGAGGACAGCTAAACAAATGATATGACATACAAATAAAGGTCGACATGATGAAGACAAGATCACACATCCTGTTAACGCGAAAGCTTGGAGGCATTTTGATCGTACTCATTAGAACTTTGCAATGAAAGTAAGAAATGTTAGACTAGGTTTATGTACAGATGGATTTAATCCATTTGGGGGTAGATCAACCTCATACTCGTGTTGGCAGTATTTGTCACCCCATACAACCTTTCTCCAAGTTTGTGGAAGAAGCGTCAAATCTTTTCTTATCTTTATTGATCCCTGGTTCGACTTGTCTGGGCCAACATCTTGATGTATATTTAAGGTCATTAATTGATGAATTGAAAATACTGTGGGATGATGATGTTCTCACGTACGATGCCCACAAAAAACAAAACTTCAATATGAAGGTTGTTGTTCTATAGACAATTAGTGACTTCTCTGCATATGGTATGTTATCTGGTTGGATCACACATGGGAGATTGACATGTCCATACTGCATGGAGGATACAAAATCTTTTGGATTGATGCATGGAAGAAAGCCGTGCTGGTTTGATTGTTACCGTCGATTTCTACCCAACGACCATCCGTTCTGACGATAAAGAAATATTTTTCGAGCAGACACAACTGAAATGGAAGGTCTACCCACAATGTTGTCTGGCATAAAGATTTTAAGAAGATTGCGATACTTTTCGTGTGGACTGACAGATGCCCGTAGGCCGACACTCTTCCTTGGATTTGAGAAGGATCGTAATTGGACAAAAAATCTATATTTTGGGAACTACCACATTGGCTGACCTTATTGATACGGCATAATTTAGATGTCATGCATGTGGAGCAAAATGTGTTTGATAATGTGTTCAATACGGTAGTGAATGTGAAAGGGAAAATGAAGGATAATCCGAAGGCCCGTATGAATTTAAAAGTAATATGTAAAAGACCAAAATTGAAACTCAAAGAGTACAATGGCAAAGTACTGAAACCAAAGACAAGGTACATGCTTGGACCAGATCAAGTAAAGCAGGTATGTCAACGGTTGAGACAGTTGAGATTTCCAGATGAATACGTCTCTAACATTGCTCGGGCTGTGAAGATAGATGAGAGGCAATTATATGGGTTGAAGAACTATGATTGTCATGTCATTATGTAACGATTGATACCCCTAGCATTCCATGACATATTAGACAAACCTATATGGAAGGTATTGTCTGAGTTGAGTAGATTTTTTAGAATATTGTGTGTATCGGAAATCGTAGTATCTGAGGTAAAGAATATCGAGGATTCTATCGTCAGTATTATTTGTCAGCAAGATAAGATATTTCTGCCAGTATTTTTTAATGTTATGAAACATGTGATTATACATTTGCCATATGAACTAAGGGTTGGTGGTCTTGTGCAATATCGATAAATGTACCCATTTGAAAGGTATATGTTTTTTTATATTTTTCTCTTCAATGCTATTGAGAGATTTATTGTAATCTGAGATGTATATTGTTGACAGATGCATGTTTGACCTCAAAAAAAAAGGTTCAGAATAAAGCAAGAGTAGAGGACTCTATTTATGAAATGTACACTTTAGAAGAGATTTCAAATTTCTCATCTATGTACTTTGAACCTCACATTCCAATACGTTACACATGCCCACCTCGTAATAATGATGGAGAACAATTTACTGTATCTGACCAAGTGTCGATATTTTAACCACTTGGGCATGCCTTTGGCAGTTGCCGGTCAAGACACTTGGAAGATCGAGAGCAAGATGCAACATAAATCTATATCCTTTTTAATTACTCAGCAATCAACCCATATATCGAGTAAGCATACTTAATATGTAACATTAAGTTATATACCTGCGTACATGGTTCGGTAATATAAGTATTTGTTAAGTACAGACGATTTGATCTGGAGTTGCGAAGAAAACTTCTACATCTTACTGATGCAGAAGTATAAAAAGAGCGTGAAAATAAGTTTGCGGCATTGTTGAAAGAGTTGGTAAGGACGATGACATACATTCTTTTCGTGTAAACAATAATAAGTTACTTAATTGGCCGTGATCACAGTCATTGTTTTTGCTTGTAAGTCCGCCATGGTGATATTAAAGATCAAGGAATATATGATTTACAAAGTGGTCTGACCAAAGTTGTGCAATGTTACAATGGGTATATCGTAAATTGTTATCGATTCCATACAAAAGACTACGATGTCAATAAGTCAATGATGAATAGTGGCATGTGCGTCAAGGATAGCAGCTACAGTGAAAATGAACACGACTACTATCGTGTTCTAAAAGAAATAATTGAGTTGACTTACTTAGACACAAATAATAGTGTAACTTTATTCAAGTGTCATTGACTTGATCCCACAACAACAAGAGTCAACAAAGCCTCAAGCATTGTAGAGGTGAATCATAAACCAAGTTTTGGAACATATGAACCAATCATATTAGCCTCGCAAGCTCAACAAGTTTACTATACTTCATATCTGAGTATAAGAAAGTCAAATATAAATGAATGGTGATCAGTTTGTAAGGTGAAGTCTAAACTATACCCCGAGTATGATCAGTTACAGGAAGACAAGTTAACTGAAAAGAGTGATTACTATCAATCAGATGATATGTATGACTCCACTTATGTTCACGATGTCACACATGGTCTGCATGTCACATCTTCATTATCAAATGTCACATGTATGGAAGAATGCGATCCAAATGATATACCAAGTTGATGGGTACCCAATGTAGAAGAAGACGAAGAGGAGGAAGAAGAAGAATATGAAAGTGAAACAAGTGATGAAGAAGCATACTCGATCTAGTAAAATACATGTTTGAGTGTTATGAAGGATTTGAATGTATTGTCATGTTTGATGAGGAAGTAGTTAGCGAAATATTGGAGTGTGTTTGCTGCAGGTATATGTTTGACATTGATATGCTATGAATGATTTGAATGTATTGCCACGCTTGATGTGACTGTATCCATGCTTGCATGAAGTTATTTTCGATTTGAATATGTATTCGTGAAATTACATATCATGTAACTGATCTAAATAACACTTTTATTTATTAGAATATGGTTCCTGGAGGTCACAATGGTCGAGGATCAAGTGGAGGCCGTGGGACATCATTAGGTAAATGTCTTTGTGTTATATTTAAATATATGCATTCATTATGTTTTTGCTTATATGTTGATATAAATATTATTACTTGTTAATCGTCTTTATAGGATCACAGCTCAGTGATAGGCAGACTCAACGTTCGTCTTCACGCAATACTTCAATAGGTATATCATCTAAATAATTGTATACTTGATTAGTTTAAATATGTATTGTGTGAATTTTTAACTCATTATTCTATAGGTGATGTTTCGCCTACACATGACCCACCTACACCAGCTACTCATACACATCATGAGACAACGCCGGATGCAGGGTCTTCTCAGTGTGACACACGATGACTCATTCAAATAGTATATATCGATAGTTGACCGCAAGTATTTTTTATCACTTGTCCAATATTTATCTTATAAATAATGTATATCGACGGTCCATTGTTAATGTGTATCAATTCATGTACAGTGCGCGGTTCGAGCAACAAGAAGTAATACGAGAAATTAGGAAGTCACTACTACAACATCTTTTAGGACTGGTCGCGTAATAGAAAGAGTACCCGATGGAGGTGTTGGACAGATTAATATGCTTATTCATGGTATGCAATCATTTATCATAACTAATGTGTTTCATATTTAATTTTTTGTTATACTCATGTGTGCTAACTTTCTGAAAGTATTTGTAGGCTTCTCATTGCTTCGCGACTACGAACGAGGATAAAGGCGTGAGGTTAGTTTGGCAGAAGGTGACTGCCAATCGATTTGCCGATATGCTGCACAATATAAAGACTACAACAAAAAAATAACTGGTGGGATAGATGATCCACTGCAGTGGAAGGGCCATGGGCCTTCTACTATCAGAAGAGATTATTGAGAGGGCATGTGCGATAAGTAGGCGAGCAACAAATTTTGAAACTGCTCAGCAAAGGCTGCACAAAACCGAGCGAAGATGCCAGATGCCCATCTACACACAGGTGGATCTAGGACTTTTGGGAGCCACTAGAAGAAAATGGTAACTCATCAATATATATATATAATTTGTAAGTATTTCTGCATATTTATTAATCAATTTTTTTATCATTTAACATTGCAGAAAGTAAAAAAAGGAGACATTGTGCCTTATAAAGATGTGTTTGTTGAAACACATAAACGTAAGAGCACGAGAGATTTTGTATCAGAGAAGGCGAGAGCGACATCGGTATGTATTTATTGTATTAATAAACATTGTAATATATAAGTTACTATGAATTACGTTATTATACACATTGTAATTCTTAATTATTAATTCATCTTCTAATCATTACTTTGTAGAAGTAATGCGAGCAACAAATAGTGCAACGATATGACAATGACTTCACTCAGCATCCGCCTTTTGATCCTGCAGCATGGGTGACTGCAACCGGTGAACCAAAAAAAAGTTATGTGTTTGGGTTTGAGAGTAACATGAACACCACAATAGTCGTTGTCTCCTACATCCATGGCTTTCAGAGTTCTCCCGCCAACATCAATTCCCAACATATATGAGCCTGATATTAGCATATACGAAAGTTTTTTAATGCCTTATAACACAATATGCATGATTGAATCACTATAAATTTTTTTTACTACCTTAGAACATGATACACATGATTGAATCACATATAAATTTTTTTGTTTGCCTTAGAACACATATGAGCATGATTGAATCACTATAAAAGTTTTTTGACTGCCTTATAACACACATGAGCATGATATTAACATATACGAAAGTTTTTTGACTGTCTTATAACACATATATGCATGATTGAATCAATATGAAAGTTGTTTGACAACCGTAGAACACATATATGCATGATTGAATCAATATGAAAGTTTTTTGACAACCTTAGAACATATATATGCATGATTGAATCACTATGAAAGTTTTTTGACAACCTTAGAACATATACAAGCATGCTTTCATCACTATAAAATTATTTTACTGCCTTAGAACACACATATGCATGATTGAATTACTATAAAATTTTCCTTAGAACACATTTATACATGATTGAATCATTATGAAAGTCTTTTTACTGCTTTAGAACACATATGAGCATGATTGAATCACTATGAAAGTTTTTTGAAAATATTAGAACACATATAAGCATGATTTCGTCACTATGAAAGTTTTTTGACTGCCTTGTAACACATATATGCATGATTGTGATACATAACGCATTTATTTGACAACCTTATAAACCATATATGCATGCGTGAATCACTGAGACATTCTTTGACAACCTTAGAACACATATCTGCATGATTGAATCACTATAATTTTTTTTCCAGTCTTAGAACACATATCTGAATTCTGTTAATGTCATTCAGTTTATTGCTAGTCTATGTGTCATTCAACCATTTACTTTGTTGCATTAGATTAGGTGCATTGCATATAATTTATTTTATTATATTTTGTTTACAAATACTAACATTTTTTTCTCTTATAAGATGCTAGAGATGATCAACGTAGAGGAGCTGATGGAGGCATGGAGGGAGGGGCAGATCGAGAAAATGAAGAGGATGATGTCCAGAATCTTGGCGAGGATTAGATTCATTTGTGTAATTTGTTTGACGTACTTGTAACAAATTATAACTTAGCAATGACTGTATTTTGTTGTTAAAGTTTGTTTAACTTAGAACTTGTGTTAAATTTGTTTCACCTGTACATGTATTTTTTCTGTGTACTTTATTTTTTATAAGCAGGTTATATGAATTGTATAACGAGAAATTTTTCTCATCTTTCAAAATATTTCAAATTTTTTTTTTTACATTTTTTAAAAAATTAGCGATGGATATTATCCGTCGTTACTTCGTCACAAATTTAAAGCAGTCATTGGTTTGCGATAGAATTTAAGCTGTCGCTAATGGCCGTCGCCAAATTGACGATAAACATTAGTGGCAGATACGTATCCCTCGTTAAAGAGTAACGATGGATTAAATTCTGTCGCATAACCAAATCAGTCTCTATTTAGCGATGGATTAACGACGGACATGATCCGCCACTACTTAGCGATGGATTGGTGACAGATAAATTCTGCCGCAGTTTAGCGACTAGGATTATACGATGGACGCTATCCGCCGCTACGTCGTCGCTAATCTACCGCTAAACACGTTAGCGACGGATGTTGTGATGGATTAGCGATGGATAACATCCGTCACTAATACACATTTTTCTTGTAGTGTGAGAAAATTATAACGAGGGGTGGGGTGGGGGGCACTGGACAGTGGGCACGCTCCCTGACCATTGGGTCGAGCCAAGGTGGTGCCCACCTTGACCCGATACCCCCTTAGGAGATTTTTCTGTGTCAGGGTGAGCACATGAAGGGCTTTAAAACTCAACAACCCACAATATACCAAAATTTTATAACTAAAAAAAATCATAATTTTAAATAAGAAAAACAGGATTCATTCGATCCTTAGCAAACAAACCATGTTGAACATATCTACGTGGTCAAATTGAGCCGATATAGCTCGAACCTATGATTTTTAGCTCAATAGTTTCGTACCTTTTTATATATATACAAAACGGTTCAGTTTATGCATGCCTGACCTGGATCCAATATTATGTACCCATCCAGTTACATGTCTGATCTGATAAGAACCAGCAGCTATACATGTTATAGATTCAACCCGGATTGGGGTATGAACTAACCGTGTCTAATAACACGGATATGATTCATTTAGGATACGGGTATGGAGTCTTGGGGATCCCGTAGTTTAGTTCGGAAGCAACGGCTGAGATGAAGAGGTAGCCCCCCGAGAGATAGGGGCCTCGTAGCTATCACAATTCACAAAGGAAATTGTTAGACACCGTTTGGCTTGTTGGTCAAAAGTCGCGATCGGGTGGGCTAACGCGCCCGTTCGGCCTAGCTGGAAATCCCTTAACAACCCCTCTGGTTTCTTCTCTTTTACTAAGTTGTTACCCCCCCCCCCCCCAAAAAAAAAAAAAAAAAAAAAACAAACAAACGGAAAAAAAGCCTCCAATTAATCTTGTGAATTCGAGGGTGCATATCATAATGTGAGGTGAGCATTTTAAGTGGCAAGTCCGCGAACTGACTTTTAAGTGGTAGTAGAAATATTTTATGTCCATGAGTCAAGTTCATGAACTAGTTATACTTTTAGTAAAAACTTTTGTGTTCATGAACTCAGCTGATCGAATATGATTTACCACACGAAGATTAAAAGATGGTACTCAAATTCTTTTGCTTGAACTCCCACTAATAATTGCATCATTAGTTTTGTAAAACTAAGTAAACAAAAGAGGATTAGCAAAACGGTTTAGTGCACCAAGTGCTAAAAGGGAAAATAATATTCAAGCAATAACTTGGATATTTGTATTAGAAGAACCTTTCACTCTTTCATTTCTGTGGTTAGCAAGGAATATCCTAAGATGCTCAATCATATGACATTTGTTGAAGATTTGAATGCACACTCAACGTGATGAAAAAGTTGGGCTTCTTAAAATAGCCTGAAAAATATAATCCATGTCCCTCAAATGTAAATAACGGGTGTTCTTTAATCATAATTTGATAGCAGTCCTTTTTTTTTTTTCATTTTTATTGAAACATGAAAGGCATTGCTTGAGGCAACTTCTCAATTTTATGCAATCGACCTTCGTGTTCCTTTTTTGTTGTTGCTGGATATCTTGCTAGTATGCATCTTCTGTTTATTTCTCGAATCTCTAATGAGTTACAAACATAATTCAAAAAGATCAAAATTTTAATGACCCCATCATACATAATTGAGTTGCAAAAACTTCTGAACATGTATCCTCCACCTGAACTGAATTATTTATGCTTCTAACTAGCCAAAATATCCGCAAAAAATAAACTGTTTTCTCTCTTGGCAAGAAGCAAAGCCAATCCAAAAGTTGATGGTATTCTTGTCACGTATTGTTGATATTGTCATATTACCCCTATAAAAACCTTATTGACCATCTCATGTGAACCTTTTTTTTTTTAAAGCACTTTTCAAAGAGCATTGCTACCATAAAGGAAAAAAAAACTTTAAAATATTTTCCGTGCTTTTAATTACTGAAAATTAAAAAAAAGGAACTTTGTAGTTTGTCCAACCAACAAGCAAAAGAATGACATAAAGGCAAGACTGCAATATTCTCCAAGAGTAGGGGCATTTTTGAAACAAATTTCTCCAAGCTAAGCTTTTTGAGTTTTTGGGCCAACTATCATTTGGTCTGAAAACGCTCTGATCTAAAGCCGAATTCGCCTAATTGTCATTTTCTACATTTTAGTAACGTCCTTTTCTTTTTCTTTTTCCTTTTTCCATTTTTCTTTTACTGAAAACGAGAAATTATGGTGCCGGTGAGGAACTTCAAAGTTCTGGATAAATCCTGGTGTATCTGATGCGATTTTGTTGAACGGAAGGCGTCCGTTATTTCCTTTCTGGATTTGAAATATCTTTTTTTGTTTGGTTTCCTCTCTGATACGTTTCTCATGAAAACGACGCCTTCGCATTTCCTCCCGCCTTTATCGTTCGTTAAATCCTGCGAAGAAATCCGTGTTCTCTCCTTTTTGTGCGGTCTCTCCCCTGCCATCTTCGTTATTCGCGTTGTTGGTGGTCGCTTCTCGATTCCTTCCTTCGTTTCCTATGCGTTGAGCGAATGGGTTTTGTTGGTTATGCAAAGTGGGCGATTTCTTCGTCGTTTTCATGGTGATCGTTCTGGTGTGTTTTCGGAATTCGTTCGGAAAATATCGTTGCTTTTCATTTGGTGGGCGTTTTTGGGCGATTTTGATGATCTCTGATTGGAAATTTCGATTCAGGGAGCGGATAAATCTTGTGGGTGTTCGGGTTTTGGGCGATTTCCTGTAGGAATTAGGGTTTTTTCGGTGGTTTCTTTGATGGGCAGGTGAGAAGTTGAGGCTTTGATGCAATGTCGCCGATTGGATTGGCTGTCTATTCGAGAAATTTCTGAGAGGAGTGTTTGTGGTTTCCGTTTCTGAGCAAGAGAATGCTGTCCACGATGGCTCCGTCGGCTCACCGGAGCTCGTTGGAGGAAATGCTGGACTCCATAAGGCGCCGGGACGAGCGACCGAAGGATGTCCCTCCAGCATTGCCGGTTCGGCCGACTTCGAAGGGAAGGTTGCCCTCTTTAGTTCAGGCCAGAAGATCGTTGCCAATTAATTGTAAGATTCCTAATTCGAAAGAGCGTTCCTGCGGTGGTGTTTCGAAATCAAAGCGCTCGAATCGTGGGAAAACGGAGACCTCCAGTGGCAACGACGATTCAAAATCGAAGAGCTCAAATGGTGGGAAAACGCGCCCCGGCTTGAAGAAACCCGATTGGATTGGCGAGTTGAACATTCGTGCCGTCGATAATGAGAAAAAGTTGGGTGGTCGACATAGCAGGAAAGGGTCGAATGTTAGCTTACCGGAACAGCCCGGGATTGAATCTCCCTATATCAAGCCTGTTGTGAGGGAGGACGGTGCAGAGGGATTGGATGATAGCTCTCGTGGTTTTGATGCGGGAGAAGATTCAGTATCACCGTTGCCTGTGAATGAATCTGAGTGGGATGCCGATGGTGGTTATGTTCTGAAGAAGGTATGTTTTTTCTTGCTTTTCCTTCTGGCTTCTACATTCTATAAATCATATACGTGCAATTTGCTTGTGCCTACTTGTTCTATAAAAGTTGTGGTTTGATTCAATGATTTGCTGCCATGAAGTTGGAAAAGTTAGATTATTCACAGCTTAGTTCATCTTTCGGTAGCTTTAACTAATATGTACTAAGAACATTCTGTTGATTATGTGGTTGCTTAGATGCCGAATGACACGGTTAGCCTACCATTAGAGTGATTTTCCAACTTATGATGGCACCATTGTGTTTGCCTTTTGAAAAATGAAAACAAGAAATTGCTCATGTAATTAGCGATCGGCTGTCATTTGAATAACAACAGAAGGGAATCACAGAAATTACTCATGTAATTAGTAATCAGCTGTCTGTTGAGCAGCAACGTATTAAGATGCTTTTGTGGTGTTTATAATGGAAGGGTGGCATGTTCTCATTTGTCATGGAAAAGAAGGGGAATTTTATTGCAAAGTTGACAAATCACATTTAACTTCAATGCATCTTGATGGATACCTTGCAAAAAAGATGCAGTTTTTATCCTTATGAAGCATTGCACATTATATGTGATCGTCATAAACCCATGCCTGCTATTTGCGAGTACATTTTGGTAAATGGTTTTAAGAGGCTATAGTTGAGGCTTTAGAGGCTTACACCTTTAATGCCTCACGAATTTGCCTGCCTCAAAGGCATAAGAATCTTTAGTGAGGTCTATGCCCTCTTACTTAAAAGAGGCTTGAGCCTCTACATGTGGCCTACACTTCTATGGAAAGGCTTAAGCCTCTTAAAAATGAGTTTCTCATTACATGTCATCATATAATCTAGTTACTTTCATAAATTTTCCTTTCACTTGAAAATAAAGCTCTTTGAAAAAATGAAAAATCTCATTTTAAGCACAAATATGGGAGGGACAAAAAAGAACTTTGCATATTAAACTGTAAATAATGAAAATAGATATCTATTTGAGTGGACAACTCTTGAAAACGTTCTCAACTCCCATTCTATAAGAAAATCGGTTAGAGTGAAGCAAATAAGCAAAGCATAAACCTAATAATTATCAATTTCATGCCAAGTACTATTGCAAAGAATAAAATTTCTTAGCATTTCCACCATGATTATATAAAACTGTAGCCATTTAGTTCAATGACATATATAATAAAAATAAAAAAATTCAAAATAAGATAAAAAATAAGTAGATGCAAAAGATGTAAAAACGATACATAACAAAGTGTTTGCTCCACGATTTTATACTATTAACCATGTTCTTGTAGGATTGGCTTTATAAATTTTATGAAAAATCAGTAATCACGAGTTAGAGTTCGATGTAGAAATCCTTCTCAGACTGAATAAATGGAAACAATTCAGTTTTGTACTAGTATTTGATTTTTCAAAACATTAAGGAATGAGAATCCGATATTGGTTGTGTGGCTATTCACAACTATTTTTTATTTAACTGTATTTTATGGGAAAACAATCTTTAATATTTTAAAAATTATGAATATTTTTAAACTTCATGCCTCAAAATGATTTTGAGGCTTATGCCTTGATGTATAGTTTCCGGAAGCTTCTTAGATAGGTGAGAAGCCCGCTTCCCGGAAACTCGCTTCGGAAGCACGATACTCCTTGCTTCTGAAACTTGATGAGAATCTCGATTCTCCCACGCTTCTCCTATGCTTTCCACACACTTCATCTATTCTTTTTATATATTCTCACTCTACTTTTCATGTTTTTTATGTGTTTCCTCTCATGCTTCTCACTCACTTTCATGTGCTTTCTCTAAATTGGCAGACATCATTTTTAGATTTTGTTAAAATTTTAATTCTTATACTAAAAATCATGAAATTTAAGAATAGTCACATTTATTTTAGTTTTTATTTGTGTTCCATTTTGATTCTCATTCAATTCTTATATTGCTTTTTTTATTCCTCGCTTCCTGCTTCCTATACATTTTTAAATACATCGCTTCTTGCTTCCGTTTCCCGTATCATTTCCCACTTCCGCTTCTTAGTCTGACAACCTTGCCTTGATGTGCCTAAAGGCTTATTCCTTGCTTATATTTTCCAAAAATACCTGACCCTTGAAAACCTTAAGAATATATGCTAACAAAACAAATGCTTTATACAGAAAAACTGGTGATTCTTTGAGCTTTTGACAAATCTCTCCTCCGAAGTTGTTATGAATTGGTTTGATTTTTAGTGTCATGGTTTTTGTTGTTGATACCTCAGTTACTCAGTATTGATTCTTTTTCTTTTCCTTTCAGAACTTGTGTGTCTGGTGCCGTCTTGCAGATGGCCAGTGGGAGCTAGGAAAAATACAATCTACAACAGATGGAGATGCTATAGTGCTGTTTTTAGATGACAGAGTAAGATTGTCCCCTCATACTATTTTTCCCCAATCCACATCTCCCTAGGCTGAATAGCTTAAGCTAAGAATATTCACCCTTTTGCTCTTTGTTTTCCATCATTTCAATTTTAGACAGCAAACGTGAAAAAGGAAAACCTGTTGCCTGCAAATCCAGATATCTTGGAGGGCACAAATGATCTCATACAGTTGAGCTACCTGAATGAACCTTCTGTTCTTCACAACCTTCAGCACAGATATTCTCAGGACATGATATATGTAAGTTTAAAGAAATTATATCCTGACATTTGAACTGGCAATGGATTTTATTTCCTGTTTGCTTTGCAGACTAGAGCTGGGCCTGTGTTGGTTGCAGTCAACCCCTTCAAGAAAATACCACTTTATGGAAGTGAATATGTTTCAGCTTATCGGCAGAAACTTATGGACAGTCCTCATGTATATGCGATATCAGATAATGCCTTCAATGAGATGATGCGAGGTAAAAGTGCTGATTCATATTGAAAGAAGTTGCAGCATTTTGCATGTAATGTTGGTCTATTTTGTTCAATTTCTATTGCTGTTCTGGATGCATTCTCATTGTCAAAACAATTTTTTTTTTTATTTTTTTATTTTGGCATTCTGCAGATGGAGTGAACCAGTCAATCATTATAAGGTAAGTTAAATACCAACATTTTCTTTTGAAGCTCTGTCACATGGACAATCCATTTTTAATTTAGTGCTTGTGCTAGACATATATCGCATCAGACACAACCTTGGTTAGTTGCAGAAGACGTATCAGAAAGACTCCTTACTCTACCTGTCATGCAAGCTTAATGTTCAACTAACTTTCAACATGTAATTTTCTAGTTATAGGCATGAAGGACTAAACATTGAACACTTCTAGGTTTAATGATCTAATAAAAAGCTTAGCAGATATTAATGATTTAATATGTCATGTTCAAGCTTTAGATTGTCATAGTAGCCTTCTTTTCCTGTGCCAAAAATATCAATAGTTTAGCCTATGTTTATGGGTTAAAGTTCAAACAGTTTCCTAATGGAGATGATACCGTGCAACTTGTTCTTGCTGTTTGGTTAAACTTCCAAAACATGTATATAGATTCTGCCATGTGGCTCATGCACAAATACCAGTATTTTTTAGATTTTCTCTAGATTTGGCTTTGGCAATTTCTCATGACAAGCAGACTCTAGTTTTTTATACTCTCCAAATAAGTAATTTTTTTTCTCATCAAGGAATGTGTCTTCATTCCTTTTTCAAGTATATATCTACTGTTGACATCAAGTTTTCACATGCCACTTCTATCGGATAAGGTGGCTCTATTTGAATTTGTTTCTTTCTGAACTCTCACCTGCTTTGAAAATTTCAGCTCTGTTCTTGGGTTTGAAGTATACCAGGGGTCTATTCCTGACAGTCACAAATATCGCTATCGGCTATATCTTGGCGAGGCTATTTATCGCGATATTGTAGGTTTGGTGATAAATCTCGAAAAAATCTCGGAGCTTAAAAAATATAAAAAAGAAATAAAAAATTATCATGTTTAGACAAAAAGTACAAAAATAATAATAAAATAAGTATAAAATGTAAAAGAAATAAGAAAAACATATTTAAAATGCAAAAAATAAATAAAAACAGTAAAACTAATTGATAATATCATGAGAATATTGTGATATTCTCATGATATTATGAAATTGGTAATATTTTCAAAATATCACAATATTTTACCTTTATTATCAATTGCTAAATTTACAGAGATAATATCATGATATTTTGAAAATATCGCCGATATCTATGACTATGTTTTTGCCCATAAGGAAAAATGAGAAAAAGGTTCATACTTCCTAGTATCTAAATTTTGAAGTTTCTTACTATAGCAGTTAATCATATAATCATCACAAATTTCTGTTGATTTTTTGAATTTCTGACTATAGCAGTTGATCACATAATCATGAATGTCGTCATCATGAAGCCTTATCCCAACTACCAGTTAATCATATAATGTTTATTGGAATATATTGTCATTACTATCAAAAGCTTCAAGGTACCACTTTTTCAATAGTGAATGAAAAATTTTACGAAATTAAAATCTTTCTAAGCTTGTCTTGATTTCTTATTATACCAAGTTATTCTTTGCTTTAAAATTTATTTTCCAGCTTTTAGCTTGTAGAATTTTCTATTTTTTTTTGTATTTTTCTCCATTTCTCTCCTAATATGGTCTGGCAAGATTCTGTCTCTTTAGAACTTCATTTTTTTGTAAGAGTCTATTTGGGCATTGGAATAGATTGGCTCTTCCTTATATTTGATATTGTTGGCTCACTTAACTCCTACTTTGTCTGCTTAACTCATTATCCATAGGACCATGCTTGTTAAGTAGGGTTCCTTATTTATCGGTATGTCCATCATAATGAAGTTCTCATATCGTTTACGTACTTGTATTACAGGTTATCAGTTATGGTTTTGAAATTTGAATACATTAAACCATGTTCGATTAGATGCAGAGTCATCATGTATTTTTATAACAAGTGCAATTCCATAAGCACTTTTCTTATGCTAAGGGGATATGATTTGTATAGGGGCACATTGGTGACAATATGTACATTGCATTTCTTGAAAGAAACCAAAGTTTATTCTTATCATTTATTTAGTTATGCTATTAGGGCCTCTAGACC
This sequence comes from Nuphar pumila, assembly GCF_984573655.1. Lineage (NCBI taxonomy): Eukaryota > Viridiplantae > Streptophyta > Magnoliopsida > Nymphaeales > Nymphaeaceae > Nuphar > Nuphar pumila. Next base: position 37,476,575 of record NC_143254.1, read on the forward strand.
TAGTTGTGGTTGATATTGGTTTCTTTCAGTTCTTTCTAAAATTAATCTGAACTTAACAGTAAACTTCTTTTTCTGTTATGCGTGTGTGTGTGCATGTGTGAGTGAAGCGTGTGTGCCTATGTCACATGGGTACGGGTATGGGTATGGGTATGGGTATGGGTATGGGTATGGGTGCTGGTCCGGGTAAGGGTACGGAGGGTACGACACGGCAATTTCAAAAAATGTGAGTACGGGGACACAGCTATATATATATATATTAAATATCACATAAATACAAAATAAATTCAAAATAAACTGAATATAATCTAAACATATATGCTATATCTAAAATATATATTATATACTGAAAATATAAAGTTATAAACTGAAAATATAATTATAAATTATAAATTGAATACAAACTTGTATGTACGGAAGGTAAAATGGCCTGTCCAGGTGTTGCCGCATGTCGACATGGGCACACCATGTCGACATGTGTGTGGTGGGCAAAATGGAGTGTCCCTGTGACATAGGTGTGTACATGTGTGAGTAAAAAATCATTTTTTGTCACTCCAGTGAATATTTTCCAGTAAGTGTCATGTATGTATGCATGTCTAACCACTTCTTTTTCAAACATTATCTTTGTCTTGGATTCCTGACTTAAACTTTGTCCAGAGCTCTCTCCCTCTCCTGCCTTCCCACCCTTCTCTCCCTCCTTTACCTGCACAAACATACACACATTCTCACACATAGACACACATACCTAACTACTGTGGTGACAGTTCATGGTTTTCCAAAATTTCTAGGGGCAAAGAATTGTCTATTTATAAATGTCTACTCAAGGTTATGGTATCTATAGTATATAAGTACATAGCGTATATTCATCCGTGTATCTGAGAACATCTGCATTCATGTATTCATATAGGTATGAATAGTGTTTGTTCATTACTTTGGGTTTTTCTCTCTGCCTTTTATCTTTCTTTCTTGCAAAAAATTTGCTTACTGGCATGCTTGACAGTGGTGAAAGTGGAGCTGGGAAAACAGAAACTGCAAAGATCGCAATGAAATACTTGGCTGCACTTGGAGGTGGAAGTGGGGTAGAGTATGAAGTTATGGAGACAAACCCTATATTAGAAGCCTTTGGTAATGCCAAAACTTCAAGAAATGACAACTCTAGCCGATTTGTGAGTACACTTTGCTCTAGTTTTTAGGCTCCTGAAGAAGAAAATTGTCAATTTCATTTCATAATTTTTATGAATAATAAAAATATGGTCTGACTTCTGTTTATTTGTTTTTTGTTCTATCACTCATAGGGAAAACTCATTGAAATTCATTTTAGTTCAACTGGAAAAATCTGCGGTGCCAAGATTCAGACTTGTAAGCATGCTTTGAACTCATTAGTTTGTCAAATGCAAAAGCCCATTTTCATAGATAAGTGATCAATTTCTTAAAATTCTACTGTTTATATCTGACATTTTCTTTTCTTTTCTTGGTGATCTCAAACTCATACTTGCACATGTTTGAAGTTTTGCTGGAAAAGGTAACCTTTTTATGCATCTCTTTTGTCATTGAAATTTTTCTCTCATGAATTTTAGTAACAAATTATCTTTTCCAGTCTAGAGTAGTCCAACGAGCAATGGGAGAGCGGTCATATCACATCTTTTATCAACTTTGTGCTGGATCTCCTGTCTCCCTTAAAGGTTATTCTCATGGTTTGCAACTTTCCTGTGTTTAACTGTTTCTTTGAAGCATGGTACGATCATTAGAATGAAACAGACATTTGAAGAAGGATGCCTTTTTGTGTTTTCGAGCATTCATGCTGAAGAATATATTCATGAAAGAAATATATCATGTATGTTCTGTGGAATAAAAGTAACTAATTCATGAACTTAATGTGTTTGAAGACTTTAGTTTGAACTTTGAAGAAAAATGTACCCTTAGTTGACTGAAACAGATGATTTGGCTTCCTGAAAAATGGAAATTTTGTGGGGATGGGAAATGAACCGAGTAGCTCATGGTTTGTCTCGGTTTGGCTCATCCAGGAATCCTTCACGATCGGCTTAGATGGAGTGCTGAGCCTTGAACTGCTTGTTTGACATATACATGTCGAGCACAAAAAACAGGTGTTCATCTTGGCTCGGCTCGTTTATAAGTCATAAAAAGTGGTTTTGGAAGGGTGGTCAGATGTGATGGCTTGTATTCAAGAGGTTTGGTGTATAAATCATAGTGCTGGCATGCCTTTGAAAAAGTGGCAATTTTTTTTTTTACATGAGTTAGCTCAAACTCAGTTGCCTGACTTGGGCTTGGCTAACCTAAGACCCAAGGCTGAGCCTAAGCTGGGTCCACGTAAACTAGCCAAAGCCCAAACAAGCTGTGTTTGGTTCATTCGGCTCACTTACCAGCCCTAAAATTCTGCATGTGAAAGTTCTGTTATATTCTATCATATTTTTATTTTGGGAAAATTCCATTTAGGGGCCAACGTTTTGCAATAATTCCAAATACAGGCCTCAGGTTTTTGAAATTCTAATTGTGGGCCAATGTTTTCCTGAAAACAGTCAAATAGGGACCTCAGGTCAATATCTATCATCTTGGAAAACATGATTTTTTTCGGTTTCTTGTGTTGTGTCCCTTGAGAAATGAAAAGTACTCATTCATCCACATAGAAAAGAAAATTTAACCAATTTGAACTCTTAATGATAAAGGTCATTGTTGATTTGGCTTGTGATTTTACCTGAGTAAAAGGACAAAAATAAATGCAGGCCCTAATTTGACAGTTTTTAGGAAAATAGAGGCCCATATTTGAAATTTCAGAAATTTGAGGCCATATTTGGAATTAAGGGCAAAATCTTGGCCCCTAAATGAAATTTTCCCTTTTATTTTTTGTTTTTTTTTTGAGACACTATGTGAGATATAACAAAGCAAGTTAGTGATGAATTACACAAAATACAACTAAGCATTTATATATCTATGAGCTGCATAAGACATCATCAAACATAAACTAATATAGATAATATTGCATGCATATCTCACAAGAACAATGCAAAATATTAAATATCCTGCAATTAAGAACATGCCACAAGACTCGTACTTTTATATTACATTAAAAAAATAAAATAAGTTTATAAACACTTAAGTGTTAAATAACCAAGTTTTTTGAAAATATAACCTCAATCATCATCATCATTATTTTCTTCTTCTCCTCCTTCAACATCCACTTCAAAATTTGAGGCCCATATTTGGAATTAAGGGCAAAATCTTGGCCCCTAAATGAAACTTTCCCTTTTATTTTTGGTTTTTGTTGAGAAACTATGTGAGATATAACAAAGCAAGTTAGAAAAACCTTACTCAAGTTTTTTAAAAATAAGGGTTAGTCCCAAGGTTGTAAGTAGCGTATCGTTACCCGTTTCGGTCAGGCCTAAAGTTAGATACGTATCGTAAAAAATCATAATTTTTTTTAAATATTCAAAAAAATAAAAACTAAAAAAAATTAGCAAAAAAATTAACAAAATTCTACCATATGAAAAAGTGATGAATTACACAAAATACAACTAAGCATTTATATCTCTATGAGATGCACAAGACATCATTAAACATAAACTAATATGGATAATATTACATGCATATCTTGTGAAAATGTCTACAAAGAGACAATACCCATACAAGCACAAATATCTCAGAAGAGATGTGCACAAAGGCACTCAAATAACACTTGAACAAGTACGCACAAATGCGTAAGAAAAATAATCATGCACAAGGACATGAAAATGAAATATATTGAAAAAGGAAAAAGAGTTTGAGCTCACAAGCTTGCATACAACAAGGGGAAATACCCCTATTTATAAGGAACCAAAGGAGGCCTTGGAGGGGCCTCCAACATAGTCGTTGGAGCCCCTCCAACTGTCACAAATGTGACGCCCAACGACTATATTGCCCCCCCAAGGTTTGACCAAAAAGAAAAAAAAGGAATAAAAAGAAAAAGAAAATAAAGAAAAAGAAATAAAAGAATAAAAGTACAACATATTCCTATTGGAATATGCGCAAAACAAAAAAGATGAAAATACCCTTATCAGGTTTTACAAGAATTAATATATATATATATATATATATATTTGCATATATACATGGTATATATGTAAATGTATCTCTCTCTCTATAAATATATATATTTATACAAATATGAGATTACAATTTAACACCCCCCTCAAACTTACGGTGTGATGACCGCAAGTTTGCCCAAAAGAAAATTAAATCTGGGGGAGCAAAGTGCCTTGGTGAAGAAGTCTGCTGGTTGATATTCAGATGTCACATGTGGAAGATCGATAACCTTCTTCAAATATTCTTCTCGAACATAATGGCAGGCCATCTCTATGTGCTTTGTGCGCTCATGAAAGGTATGATTCTTGGCAATGTATATCACACTCTTATTGTCCTAGCATAGCTTTGTTGGTTCTTGAATATGAACTCTCATATTTTCTAGTAGATGCCGAATCCATACTATTTCCATGGTTGTAGATGTCATGGCTCTATACTTAGCTTCGGTGGAGGACAAAGAGACCTTTTGTTGCTTCTTGCACCTCCAATAGACCAACGATTCACCTAAGAAAACACATAAACCAGTGGTGGAGTGACGGTTATTGGGGTCACCTCTCCAATCAGAATCAGTATAGGTAATTAACTTTAATTCAGAAGATGAAGACAAAAATACTCCTTTATTTGCAGTTCCCTTTAAGTATCTGACGATGTGAAGAACGACACTCATGTGAATCGTTGTAGGAGCATGTTGAAATTGACAGGCAATATGGACCGCATGTGACAAATCAGGCTGTGTGATGCTAAGATACATCAGCGAGCCTACCAATTGTCTGTAAGGAGTAGGATCGGTCAGAGGAATCTCATCATCGATCTTCATTTTTGAGCCCACTATTTCAGGAGTTTCACAAATTTTGTCATCTGAGATTCCTGACCTGTCAATAATCTCACAAGCAAGTTTAGTTTGAGATAAAAAATAACCACGTTGGGAGTAAGCAACCTCAATTCCCAAGAAATATGTCAGAAACCCTAAGTCTGACATTTCAAATTTCGGAGTCAAGACGAATTTGATATCTTTGACTCCTTTGACATCATCACCTGTTATTAATATATTATCAATATATAATAATAATATCACAATACCTGCATTGGATTTTCTGATAAATACTGCACTATCTGTATAACAGGAAGAGAATCCATTTTCTAACATAACATTATTAAATCTGTCGTACCAGGCTTTGGGTGCCTATTTCAAGCTATAGAGAGCTTTCAGAATACGAAGAACTTTATCTTTAGGAACTTTCATACCTGGTGGGGCATCCATATAAACTTCTTTATTAAGATCACCATTTAAAAAAATATTTTTAACATCCATTTGAAAAATGTTTCATTTTTTAATAGACGCAATAATGATGAGACATCTGACTGTAACCATTCGTGCTACGGGTGCAAATGTCTCTTCATAGTTAATCCCATATTCTTGACCATACCTTTCACGACTAAGCGAGCTTTATACCTCTCCAGAGATCCATCGCTCTTAGTCTTAACTTTAAACACCCAACGACAACTTATAGTTTTCTTTCCAAAAGGTAGAGTTTAAAATTCCCATGTGTTAGCTTTCCTAAGAGCTTTGAGTTCATTTTCCATAGCTTCTTGCCATTCGACACATTTTTTGGCTTCTTCAAAATTTCTTGGTTCAAAATAAGAGTGAATGACACTAAGACAAACTCTATACCCTGGTGAAAAAGAGTCAAAAAAGACAAATCTTGTTGGAGGCTTCCTATTTCTTTCAGATCGTCTGAGATCATGTGTGAGAATAGAATCACTATATTGCTCAATTGCACTTTTAAAAGTATTTCTATCTCTATGAGAATATGTTATTGGGTCATTTGTTGTTCTGTCTTCTTGAGCACTGGGTGAGTTGAAATCGTTAATGTCTACTTCATTATCATGGTTTGATGATGTTTCATCATCACTAGACATATCATCATTATTAGATAATAGGTCAAATAAGAAAGAATAGTCAACATTTTCGTGGTGAGAGTCATTTTTTTTCAAAACCACTCCCATTTTCCAAAAATGTCACATTTCTTAAAACATATGACTTATCATTTTTAAAATCGTAACAGCAAAAGCCTTTTTGAGTCTCGGAATATCCAAGAAAGACACAAGGAGTAGCTTTAGGTGAAAGTTTGTCATTTTTATCTGTAAAAACAAAGCATTTGCAACCAAAAATTCACAATATGTTATAATCAAGTTCCCTTTTATGTACTGTTTCAAAAGGAGAGATTTTACCCAAATTTCTAGATGGTAAACGATTGATAAGATAGACAGATACAAGAGCTCCTTCGGCCCAAATTTTTTTGGAATATTTTGAGCTATAAGAAGAGTTCGAGTGGTTTCAATGATATGCCTATGTTTTCTTTCGGCCAACCCATTCTCTTGAGAGGTTTTAGGACATGACCTTTGATGAACAATACCACTATCTTCAAGATACTTCTTGAATTCATTTGAGAGATACTCTTCTCCAGAATCAGTTCTAAATATCTTTAAGTCGCTATTAAACTGATTTTTAATCATCGCATGATATGATTTAAAGCATGAAAAAACTTTCTGCTTATGTCTAAGAAAATATATTCAAGAGTATCTAGAAAAATCATCTAAAAAAATCACATAATAAGCAAATCCTCTATTTGAAACAACATGTGCCATCTGAATGAACAATTTCGAAAGGTTTAGAAGTAAACATGGATCTTTGTTCAAAAGACATACTTCTCATTTTTTCAAGAATGCAATCATTACAAGAGAAATATCTTTACAAAGTTTTTTAGCAAAATACAAATAAGATAACTTGTTGATAATGGGATGACCAAGTCTTTTCTGTCAAACATTTATATCTTTATGTTGGGCAACATTACAAAAAGAATTTTTAGGAACTTGAAGAGAGTCCATATAACATAAGTCTCCCTTTCTAGAGCCTTCCCCATTCAATTTCTCGAACCGGCGATCCTGTATTAAACATTTATCATAGAAAAATTTAATATCATATCCATGGTCTGAGAGTTGAGAAACAGAGAGAAGGTTCAAGTTTAATTTTGGTATAAATCTAATTTTGGGGATGAAAAAATTTTGAGTTTCAAAATTCCCAACACCTTTAATTTCAAGAGAAGTCCCATTCGCAGTAGAAACAAAAGATGGAGAACAATTTTTTGAATATTCGGAAAGAGAAGTCCCATCCTTTTTTCACCTTGTCTACCATTTCCTCTTTGATTTTGATTTTTAAAATGAGAGGGATGATAGAATCTTAAATTGTTTTCGAGCCTAGACACCGCATTGACCCCATCATTGTCTTCTGAATTGGATGGAACCGCAAGCACATTAGACCCTTGCTTACTTAGACCCATACGAGTTTCTTTCCCACTTAATTTTGTGAGAACATCCTCAAGAGAAGAGAGAGTGAAAGATGACAAAAGAGAAGACCTTATTTGCTCAAATTCGGGCTTTAGCCCATTCAAAAAATTGAAGAACCGATCTTCTTCTAATTGTTTGTGACGAAGTTCAATTGCATCTCCACTCCATTTTGGTTCGAGCATAGAAAACTCATCCCAAATGAAAGAAAGTTCGGAAAAATATTTTCTAATGGTCATTTCGCCTTGAAGAAGAGTTAGAGCCTTCTTTTGAAGGTAATATTTATGGGACAAATCCCTAGAAGTATACATTTTCTCAAGATACTCCCATACTTGAGAAACTTTTTTGAATTTGATAATATTTGAGTTGATTTTGGTCTCAATGGAAGAAAAAATCCAAGACAATATTTTGAAATTCTTCATTTCTCATTCATCATGCTTTTTCGAATATTCCTCGAAGGCTTTGGTTCTTTCCTCCCATTCAAGAATCTTAATTTCACCTTTCTCTATCAAGGTGATTTTTGGTTCCGGTTTCAGGATTGTGCCTTGTACATAACCCCAAAGACCTTTCCCCTTTATGCGAGCCTCTATGTTTCCGGCCCAAACGTGATAGTTGGAGTCATTTAGTTTAAATCTAAGAGAGAAATGAGACTCTTTTTCACCCATTAGAGAGGAAAGATGGAAGAAAAAATACGTACCGCAATAAGATTTTTAAGTCTTATTTGTCGTAATACCCTTCTAAAATAAAGAAGAAAGAGAAGCCCCCACTCCAATCTCCAAGAAGCCAAAGGCACATTTTTTAAGGCACCCAAAAAACAAAGAATCACACGATCTTCAATCTTTAACCAAGCTCTGATACAATGTGAAAATGTCTACGAAGAGACAATACCCATACAAGCACAAATACCTCACAAGAGATGTGCACAAAGGCACTCAAATAACACTTGAACAAGTACACACAAAGGCGTAAGAAAAATAATCATGCACAAGGGCATGAAAATGAAATATATTGAAAAAGGAAAAAGTGCTTGAGCTCACAAGCTTGCATACAACAATGGGAAATACCCCTATTTATAAGGAACCAAAGGAGGCCTTGGAGGGGCCTCCAACATAGTCGTTGGAGCCCCTCCAATGTGTAATGAAATATGCGGAAAAACAAAGAGTGCATTAAGCACTTACAACATCCACTAATGAACAAACAAAAGGGCTAACACCCAAAACCACAAGAGACAACACAACATAAAAATATAAATGTCTCTTTTTGAAAAGAGAGAGAGCTCTCAAGAGTGGAGAATACAAGAGGGGTTCACCCCTATTTATACACAAAAGAAGGAGAGGAGGAGTGGCCTTATGGCCTTAAAAGAAGAGCCACCTAGGGGCTCCCATGGAGTCGTTGGGAGCCCCCAACGGTCACAAATGTGACCGTTGGGGGCCCCATCGACTCCATGGTGGGGCCTCTTTTAGGTGGGCAAAAATATAAAAAAAAAGTAAAAAGAAAAAGAATTTTTTTTTTTACAAAAAATAAAGAAAAAAAACAAGTACCCCTATCGGGTACTTGTGAAATGACTAAAATACCCCTATCGAGTATTTTATATAATACATATATATATATGTATATAAACATATACATATATATGAATTACATATATTTTAACACCCTCCCTCAAGCTTTACGGGGATATAACCGAAAGCTTGTTAAGGAGAAACAAAAAACGAGGAGCAACAAGGGCTTTAGTGAAGAAGTCCGCCAACTGGTACTCAGATGTGGCGTAAGGTAGTGCTATGGTTCCTCTCAAGTATTCATCACGTACGTAATGACAGTCCATCTCAATATGCTTATTACGCTCATGGAAGGTGTGATTGCTTGCAATATAAATTACACTTTTGTTGTCACAAGACATCTTCGAAGGAGTAGAGATGACAATGCCCATATCACTGGGGAGACATCTTAGCCATACAAGTTCCATGGTTGTAGTTGTCATAGCACGATATTCCGCTTCCGTTGGGGACAAGGATACTTTGTGCTGCTTCTTGTATCTCCAAGAAATCATAGAGTCACCTAAGAAAACACAAAATCCCGTAGTTGAGACTCGGTCATTGGGATTTCCTCCCTAATCAGCATCAGTATAAGCAATTAAATCAAGTGACGTGGAGGAGGAAAGAAAAACTCCCTTAGTTATGGTGTTTTTGATATATCTGACGATCCTTAAGACTGCACTCATGTGCACGGTTGTAGGTGCATGTTGAAACTGACTGACAGAGTGGACATCATGAGCTATGTCTGGCCGAGTAATGGATAAGTAGGTTAGAAACCCAACAAGTTGCCGGTAGGGAGTAGGATCCTCGAGACGTGTTCCATCTTCCAACCTTAACTTTGCATTGATGACTTCAGGGGGTTTTGTCTTCTTATCATCGGAGATACCAGATTTAGAACAAATGTCAGCAGTCAGTTTCATCTGAGAGAGAATGTACCCTCGAGGAGAGTGCGCCACTTCAATCCCTAAAAGTATCTTAAGAAACCAAGATCAGACATGTCAAAATGTTCTTTTAAAACTTTCTTAATATCATAAATTACCCCTATCGGGTATTTTAGATAATACAAATATATATGTATATAAATATATACATATATATGAATTACATATATTTTAACACCCTCCCTCAAGCTTTACGGGGATATAACCGATGGCTTGTTAAGGAGAAACAAAAAACGAGGAGCAGCAAGGGCCTTAGTGAAGAAGTTTGCCAACTGGTACTCAGATGTGACGTAAGGTAGTGCTATGGTTCCTCTCAGGTATTCATCACGGACGTAATGACAGTCCATCTCAATATGCTTAGTACGCTCATGGAAGGTGTGATTGTTTGCAATATAAATTGCACTTTTGTTGTCACAACACATTTTCGAAGGAGTAGAGATGACAATGCCCATATCGCTGAGGAGACTTCTTAGCCATACAAGTTCCATGGTTGTAGTGGCCATAGCACGATATTCCGCTTCCGTTGAGGACAAGGATACTTTGTGCTGCTTCTTGCACCTCCAAGAAATCATAGAGTCACCTATGAAAACACAGAAACCCGTAGTTGAGACTCAGTCATTGGGATTTCCTCCCCAATCCGCATCAATATAAGCAATTAAATCAAGTGATGAGGAAGAGGAAAGAAAAACTCCCTTAGTTATGGTGTTTTTGATATATCTGACGATCCTTAAGACTGCACTCATGTGCACGGTTGTAGGTGCATGTTGAAACTGACTGACAGAGTGGACAACATGAGCTATGTCTGGCCGAGTAATGGATAAGTAGGTTAGAGACCCAACAAGTTGCCGGTAGGGAGTAGGATCCTCGAGAGGTGTTCCATCTTCCAACCTTAACTTTGCATTGATGACTTCAGGGGTTTCTGTCTTCTTATCATCAGAGATACCAGATTTAGAACAAATGTCAGCAGCCAGTTTCATCTGAGAGAATATGTACCCTCGAGGAGAGTACGCCACTTTAATCCCTAAAAAGTATCTTAAGAAGCCAAGATCAGACATGTCAAAATGTTCTTTTAAAACTTTCTTAATATCATAAATTCCTTGCTCATCACTTCCAGTGATGATCATATCATCAACATAAAGTAGTAAAATAACTACTGAAGACCCTGCACTTTTCACAAACAAAGCAGTGTCAGTATAACATGAACGAAAATTCAAACTTGTCATTACATTACTAAATCTATCATGCCAAGCCTTTGGGGCTTGTTTTAAATCATATAATGCCTTTTTAAGTTTGAGAATTTTATTTTTACCAATACATACTCCTGGTGGGGGATCCATGTAAACTTCTTCATTTAATTCGCCATTTAAAAATGCATTCTTAACATCTAATTGATAGATAGGCCATTTTTTCACTGACGCAATGACAATAAGAGTCCTAACACTAGTCATTCTAGCAACAGGTGCGAAGGTTTCTTCATAATCTATACCATATTCTTGAGCATATCCTTTAGCTACTAACCGTGCTTTATAACGTTCTAATGAACCATCACTCTTAGTTTTAATTTTGAAGACCCATCTACATCCAATTGATTTCTTTCCAGTGGGTAACAAAGTTATTTCCCAAGTTTTTGCCTTTTCAAGAGCACTAAGCTCTAAGTTCATGACTTCAACCCATTGGGGAATATTTTTGGCCTCATTATAGTGTGAAGGTTCATGAAATGAATGCAACGCAATTAGACACGCTCTATATCTTGGAGTTAGTGACTCATAGGAAACAAACCTATTAGGAGGATTGGAGATCCGACCGAATCTCCTTAAAGAGGTTTCTTCTATGTTGGATCCTTGAGAGTATTTTTCTAAGGCGCTCATCTGAGTTTGTTGACCACGCCTAACATAGGTTTGGATTGGTCTATCACTTTCATCTATAACATTATCAAGAGGAATATCCTCTAAGTCATTCAAAGACTCATTAGAGATTTCCTCTTCTTGAGAAGTCTCATCTTCTTGAGATAGAAGATCAAATAAAAAAGCATATTCACTTTCGTCAATATCTTTAGTTTTCACAGAACCATTTTCATTTTCCAAAAAGGTTACATCTTTGGATACATAGAGTTTGATATTTTTCAAGTCAAAACATCTAAAACCCTTTTGATTTTCTCCATATCCCAAGAAAATACATTCAATAGCTTTAGGAGATAATTTGTCCCGTTTATGTGTAAGGACAAAACATTTACATCAAAAAATTCTTAATCTATTGAAATCGGGTGTTCTTTCAAATAGTTTTTCATATGGAGATGTATTTTGTAAGGATGAAGATATCATTCTATTTATTAAATAAGTTGAGGTTAAGGCCGCTTCGGCCCAAAAACTCTTTGGAATTTCTTTGGAAATAAGGAGTGTCCTAGTGGTTTCCATGATGTGTCTATGCTTTCTTTCGGCCAAGCCGTTTTGTTGGGGAGTCCTAGGACACGATCTTTGATGACAAATTCCATTTACTTCTAAATAGTTTTGAAATTCATTTGATAAATATTCTCCACCCGAATCAGATCTAAGAGTAGAGATATTACTTGAAAATTGATTTTTAACTATCATATAAAAGTTTTTGAAGAAGTCAAAGACTTCGGATTTTAAATTGAGAAAGTAGATCCATACATACCTAGTGTAGTCATTGATGAAAGTAACGTAATAGGAGTACCCTCCTTTAGACATGACCGGGGAAGGACCCCAAACATCCGAATGGACTAACTCAAAAGGTCTTTTGGACACAAAAGTTCGGTTTGGAAAATGAGTAGATTTCATTTTGCCAAAAATACAATTCTTGCAAACAAAATGTTTCTCATTACAAAATTTCTTTCCAAATGGAAAGGAGTATATTTTTGAGAAACTTGGATGTCCAAGTCTTTGATGCCAAATATCAATATTTTTATCTTGGACATGGTTACAAAAAGAGTTAGTGGGGAGTTTCAAGTTGCTCATATAATAGAGATCTCCCCTCCTATGGCCTTGCCCAATCTGCTTCCCGGACCGGAGATCCTGTATAAAGCAATCCTTAGTTGAGAAGGAGATTTCACATCCATGATCACATATTTGAGCAACAGAGAGAAGATTTAAATTAAGTTGAGGTACAACTCTCACGTTTGGCACAAAGAAATCTTTTGAAAAGTTTAAAGTTCCAAAACTTTTTACTTGTAAAGATGTACCATCGGCAGTTGAAACATATGAGTTTTTATAATTATTACATAAATCGGAAAGCTCATTTTCAAGTGGGGTCATATGAAAGGAAGCTCCAGAGTCAAGGATCCAAGACGACATACCTGGAGGAGAGGAAGAAGCTATGGCGGCACCCAAGGTTGATGGTATCTTGAGTAGAGTTTGTAGTGCTTCCGATAGTTGAGCAAGAGAAAAAGATTCCTTCCCTTTGATGACTTTCTCTTTCTTTTGAGTAGCTTCTTCAACGGAAGCAACCTTATTTTTAGGTGCTTCATTCAACTTAGGGCAATTAGGTCTTATATGACCCGACTCTTGACAATGATGGCAAATGACTTTTCTATAGTTGCCATTATAATTATTTTGCCTTCCAAAATGTGGAGGTTTGTAAGCTTTCATATGGTTGTCGGGTTTTGATACGGCCAAGACATCATCTCCTCCTTTAATCATGCCAAGACGAGTTTCTTCTTGGCATATTTCGGCTATGGCATCTTCCAAGGGAAGAGGCTTAGATCTATGTAGGAGGGAAGATCTAACTTGTTCATATTCGGGCCTAAGCCTATGTAAAAATTGAAAAAAGTGCTCTTTTTCCATTTGTTCTCTCCTTAATTCCACATCCACACTAGAAACCCATTTTGGTTCTAGTAAAGATAGTTCATCCCATAGAGGACCAAGAGTGCTAAAGTAATCCCTTACACTCATTTCTCCTTTCTTGATAGTCCGGATTTTTTCTTGAAGAAAGAATTGACGAGCAAGGTCTTTTTGAGTAAACATACCTTTCATGAAAAACCATGCTTCATTCGCCATCCGAAACTTGGCAATGTTGGCGCAAATCTTGAGCTCCACATTGTTCATGAACCAAGCAAGAATCTTGGCATGCTTACTTTCCCAATCTTCTACTTTAGATTGGTGATCTTCAATGGCCTTCATGCGGGCATTTCCTTCAAGAGCTTTTTCTTGATCACCATCCATCTTAGTTAGTTGTTGTTGTGGTTCCGGAATGGTGCCCATAACGTATCCCCAAAGTTTTTTACCTTTGAGGTTGTTCTCCATGGCGGCGGCCCACATCATGTAGTTGGAGCCATTGAGCTTGAAGGAGAGATCAATCTTTTGTTCTCCTTCCATGTTAATCACTCACAAGAGGATAAATGAAGAGAGATACAACAAGAAAAAAATATAGCTACACAACTAGCTATATTAAGAAGAAGAGCATACACAAGGCTCTGATACCATGTAATGAAATATGCGGAAAAACAAAGAGTGCATTAAGCACTTACAACATCCACTAATGAACAAACAAAAGGGCTAACACCCAAAACCACAAGAGACAACACAACATAAAAATATAAATGTCTCTTTTTGAAAAGAGAGAGAGCTCTCAAGAGTGGAGAATACAAGAGGGGTTCACCCCTATTTATACACAAAAGGAGAGGAGGAGTGGCCTTATGGCCTTAAAAGAAGAGCCACCTAGGGGCTCCCATGGAGTCGTTGGGAGCCCCCAACGGTCACAAATGTGACCGTTGGGGGCCCCATCGACTCCATGGTGGGGCCCCTTTTAGGTGGGCAAAAAACCCAAAAATAAAAAGTAAAAAAATAAAAAAGGAATTTACAAAAAGAAAGAAAAGAAACGAGTACCCCTATCGGGTACTTGTGAAATGACTAAAATACCCCTATCGGGTATTTTAGATAATACAAATATATATGTATATAAATATATACATATATATGAATTACATATATTTTAACACAATGGTCACAAATGTGACCGTTGGAGGGGCCCAACGACTATATTGCCCCCCCCCCCCCCCAAGGTTTGACCAAAAAGAATAAAAAGAAAAACAAAATAAAGAAAAAAAGAAATAAAAGAATAAAAGAATAAAAGTACAACATGTTCCTATTGGAATATGCGCAAAACAAAAAAGCTGAAAATACCCTTGTCGGGTTTTACAAGAATTATTATATATATATATATTTATATATATATATAGAGATATATTTGCATATATACATGGTATATATGTAAATGTCTCTCTCTCTCTCTCTATATATTTATACAAATATGAGATTTCATTTTAACACCCCCTCAAACTTACGGTGTGATGACCGCAAGTTTGCCCAAAAGAAAATTAAATCTGGGCGAGCAAAGCGCCTTGGTGAAGAAGTATGCTAGTTGATATTCAGATGTCACATATGAAAGATCGATAACCTTCTTCAAATATTCTTCTCGAATATAATGACAACCCATCTCTATGTGCTTTGTGCGCTCATGAAAGGTATGATTCTTGACAATGTATATCGCACTCTTATTGTCACAACATAGCTTTGTTGGTTCTTGAATATGATCTCTCATATTTTCTAGCATACGTCGAATCCATACTATTTTCATGGTTGTAGATGCCATGGCTCTATACTCAGCTTCGGTGGAGGACAAAGAGACCTTTTGTTGCTTCTTGCACCTCCAAAAAACCAATGATTCACCTAAGAAAACACAAAAACTAGTGGTTTCCAATATTCATGGGCTCTTTATCATCTACCTCCTGTGCTCCTTCCACGTTTGATCCACTAAATGTCTTCATTCAAAATGCCTGCTTCTTCTTCAACACATGCACTTGATTTTCAATCGATTTTACTCATTACTTGAGTGCCCCATTTCCATGGTGGATCATTTGATGCTATTTTTCACAAAAAAATCAATGAAAAAAAATACGAATTTGTTACCTTAACCCACTCCCGTGAGTGAAAAAATGATGAAAATGCACTTTTATGTGAGAAATCCGCAAAATCCTTCTATCTTGCGTACGAATTGGCCCCTCAAATCGCTCTCACGCCTCTTAGGGTGCGTGGGTTCTTCTCTAAAGGGCTCTACACAAAGGAGAGAATCGGCCCTAGGGAGGTCTTTAAAACCCAAAATTAAAAAAGTCGAGTTTCGGCCCATTTAAAGTGCGTCAGACATGTATTATAAATACATGATATACCCTGTATCGTACGATACACCTAGTATGGTATGATACATGGTTGTATCGTATGATACAACCAATACAGATACAATACATACTTGCATATGGATATGTGGATGAAAGTTAAAACATGAACAAAAATAGTTATTGGTAGATTCACTTACTTTGTTTGAAGAACACTACTTCACAAGAGCACAAGCATAAGAGAGAGTTAAACCTCTTCCTCAAAATCATGTAGATTGAAGTCCCTTGATGGTACCTCACACTACACACTAGAGAAGGAGATTGAAAGCTCCACAAATGCTCCAAGAAAACTCGTGGAAGGGGAAGAGAGAGCAAGGGGAGAGAGATTTTCGAAAATGGGGAGAGAATGACTTCTCTTCACCTTTTTGACCCATATTTATAGAGTTAGCCTAGGGTTTGAGGTAAATGTGTGGCCAAGATTACAAGTGTGAGATGGGGGGTTGAGATGAGGTTAAACCCTCCTTTCAAAAATGCCATTTTCCAAGTCAAAAACCACTTTTACATATTTCACAAAAATGAAAAATTGTTTCATGTTTTGAAAAAGGCGTTATCCACTTTGGGATGATCCTTGGGATCTTCTACCTAGGACCCTTGGAATTTGCATGAGAGGAAGATCATCTCATGCATTTCTCAATGCTACTCCCCTCCCCATGTGCACGAAAGGCATAGGGGAGGACTCCACATGGGAGGTCGACCCCCACCTTGGGTGTTTTCCAAGGTCTCCTTGGAGTAACCAACTAGGTTTGGTTGGTCTAGTTCCAAACCACCCCCCAAAGCCTTAATTAATGTTTTATTTATTTTTTTCTTCAGTTGCTTTATTATATTTTTTTTGAAACTCCTACACCACTTCACATTGGATCCCCAATTGGATCCAATCCAATTGGGTCCAATCCAACCTAGTAAAGTTTAAAATAATTGAGACATAAAATTTTCATGTATATATATTTTTCGTTTGATTAAATTGCATATGGTATCGTATCGAGTTTGGTCATAGTTATGATACATATCGTATTGTACAATGTGGTAGGGTACTTACAACATTGGTAAGTCCACTTAATATCTTGTATTTCTGGTGCTTACATCCCTGACTAGGTCTTATCAGAAAAATGAAGAATCTTCTTTATGGTTAACATAATGTATACTTGAAAACAAAGCATGCTTTTCAAAAGACTGTGCTTAAACTGTCAACTGCAGCATCTATACGGCTTCAACAAGTCAGATCTGGGTCATATCAGGGTCTCCACATATGATATATGGGTTGAGGTCTGGATTTAAATTAGTATATGTTCTTGACTGAATCTGAATCCAAAAACGTACATGGTCAAACTCAAATCCAGTTCTGGATAATGGTTGGGTTAAAACACAGCTTTAAAATGACCCATTAACAGCCCTATGTGTTTTCAGTGCCACATGATGGATTGTAACTCAAGAGAGCAGATTCAATAAAATTCTGGGTGACATTAGCAATGTCACCCAGCGTTCACAACCACAATCCCTGCCCCTTTCTCCTGTAGCTCAGTACAAGCGGGACCCACAGAGGGGTGGGGTTTGTGGTTGTGAACGTTGGGTGACATTGCTAATGTCACCCCGTGTTTTATTCAATCCGCTCTCATAACTCAAGCCATATAGTGCGTTTCATCTTTTTGCTCCTGTAGTTCCCTTTTGGACGAGAAGGGCCTGTGTCAATATTCTCTTCTAAAAACAGATTACTTTTCTGAGAAGGGCCTGCATCAAGATTCTCTTGTAAAACCAGATTTTTTCCCTTTTCCTGAAGCTTGGACTGTAAAAAGACTACATTTGACTGTATTCTGCATTTTCTTCTCTTTTTTCAGGTGGTTATAGTTAGTAAGTACACTTTCACATTTCATTTTTTATTATTATTTTCTTTTAGAAGTTTTCTTTGTTTATTAATTACTATTTTATGATGTAACTATTCAATGACTAGAGATAAAGTGAGTCAAAAGAAAGGCGTCTAAAATACTAAGAGCTGACATACAAGAGGATATGCCACAAGCACTTATAGTATTCACTCTAATTATAAGGACTGTACTCTGAAAGCTGGCTTTATCCATATCATATCATGCAGTCTTATTCTAGTGGTATAGGGTATGGTTTCTCCAACTATTGTGAATATTTTTTCCATCATGACGCCTTTGTGACTTTTATGAGCAAGCCAGTCAAATTCATTTACCATCTTTCACTTAGGGCTTCAGTATAAAAAGTGCTTTTATTTGAAAAGATCATTGCTTTATTGGTTTAAACTTGAATAGAAGGCCTGCTGCTTGCCAGTTTAACATTGTTGTTACCTTGTTCAGGTGGTGGGTAAGCAGCTATCATTAAATTTACGGATGTCAATTTGCATTCTTTCATCACTCGGCCTTGTTTAAAAGCACATATATTTTATATTTTTTTTGATGTCATAATCAGGCCACCTGATAGAATTGATCATATATACTACTGATATCGATTGATGGAATACCTTTCCTTTTCAGAGAGGTTGAATCTCAAAGCAGCCTGTGAGTATAATTATCTGAACCAGAGTGATTGCTTGACAATTGATGATGTTGATGATGCTAGGCGGTTTCATACGCTGCTAGTAAGTTTATGATTCATCTTAAACTTACTTGGACATAGTATCATCAAACAATGGATTTCTTCCTTGCATTCATTTGTGTTGACTCAACCTTTTTATGTGACCAGGATGCTTTAAATGTAGTCCAAATATCCAAAGATGACCAAGAGAATGCATTTGCAATGCTAGCTGCAGTGCTGTGGCTTGGGAACATATCATTTTCAGTGATTGATAATGAAAATCATGTGGAGGTTGTGGATGATGAAGGTAAATTCTATGTAAAGTTGATTTGCCTCATATTTTTGTAATTATCATAGTGCTTGATAATTCTTGTGGTCCTTCTATTAAAATTTTAAAACTTTTCTTCTGATATAGTTTACTCTTAAAAACAAAACTTTTATTTTGTCCTGTTCCCACAAGATCTGTTTCAACTTTCAACTTAACTGTTTATCATAGTGCTTGATAATTCTTATGGTTCTGTATTTAAATATTGGTAGTCTATGTAAAAATTTACTTTGTTCCTTTTCTCTCATGCACACCCAACACAAGCACACGTACATGCACACACACATGGAGATGACTTGGATATCCTGCTAAATCTTCCTAACTAATCAAAGATTCTGTGGAGTTGACAGCTGCCCAAAAAGCAAAAAAAATGCTAAGCCATCTACCTTTCTTGCACAAGACCTGGAAGAGTTGAGTTGACCAAATGCCAAAACCAGGCATAGTCAAACACAACAGTCAATATATTTGATTAGGCCATTAACTGCTTTATTGACCAATCCAAATTATGCAAAGACTTGCCAAAGTGTATGAGAGGGTTGAGCTGGTAGTTGGACTCATTCAATGTCTCTAATGGTTCATCCAAAGGTTCACCATAGCTGATTTTTGATCTAGTCCATCAATATATTAGTCAAGTCCACCATTTTCCTTTCAGAATTTTGAAATACCAGATGAAGGCCTAGATACCAATGTGTGTATAAAAAATGCATTTGAATGAATAATTGTGAGAATGTTGGTAGAACCACGGTTACCAAATAGTGAAATGGATACGGGATGCAGCATGAAGCAAAAGCAGGGAAGCAAGTGTTAAAAAGTAGTATGAAGCAGGAAGTGGGATTCATTTTGGAAGTGTGTGAGAAGAAAAAAAAGAAACGAGGGGAAAACAAGTGGAAAGTGAAGGAGAAGCGAGGAGGAAGCAAAAAAAAAAAGCATGAAAAACACAAAAACCAAGGGGGAAACAAGGGGGAAGCTAGTGGGAAGCAAAGCAAAATGAAAAAGATGTGAGTTTTCCCCATGCTTCCTCCTTTTGGGGGAAGCGTGGTGCTTCCTGCATTGAAAGTGTGCATAGAACACTTCAGTAAACAACTATGTGCATGCACACACGTTTTTTGCATGTGTTGGGCGGGCGCGGGGGGGGGGGGTGGGAGTTGGTGGGATGTTGGACTTTTATTGAAAGTAAACTTAATGGTTCAGTCTTCATCAGCTACCAGATGTGAACTTCAGAAAAAGTCACTGAAATATGTTCACTTAACATATTGCTCGACATTGGAGGCATTAATTTATGTATTGAAAACATGATGCAGACAGCTTATGATGAGCAGTGAGTAGATACCTTAGTAGATAGATCTGCTGTAATTGGCAATTCTGCTATCTTAAGTTGGCCTTTCTTTTGTTTCATTTTTTATTGCCTCAGGTGTATCAAATGCTGCAAAATTGTTAGGGTGCAAGGTTGAGGACCTCATGTTAGCACTGTCGACTCGTAAAATACGAGCTGGCAATGATAATATAGTGCAAAAGCTAACAATGTCACAGGTTAGAAAAATATGAATTTATGATCTCCTTTCTCTTTTTTGCCTGCTCTCTTCTTTTTCCTTTTATCTAAACTAAATACATGAACTCTTATCACACTTTCCTTGTTTTTGTGTTTCTACTTTCTGAATGAAGGCCACCGACACTAGGGATGCATTGGCAAAATCAATCTATGCTAGCTTATTTGAATGGCTGGTAGAACAAATTAATAAGTCACTTGAAGTGGGTAAACGGCGTACTGGGAGATCGATAAGTATATTAGATATCTACGGCTTCGAGTCATTTCATGTATGTGGTTTTCTATTATGGTTTCGAGATAATTCTAAGTTCAAAATACATGAGATTTTGTTTTAACAATTTTAATTGATATCCAGAAAAATAGCTTTGAACAATTTTGTATAAATTATGCAAATGAAAGGCTGCAGCAGCACTTCAATCGTCATCTATTCAAGCTTGAACAGGAGGTGAGTTTTCATGTTCAAGTCTTTCATATTTACTTCACCAAAGTTCATGACATTCAGGCTTAGGAGGTTTTATTTGTCTCTCAATGTTGACATGGCACAATGGTTATTAATCTAATGAGGTTTAGCCATAATAACTACAATCCTGACTGTATTGCACATATGCCATGCAAATGATGAAGTAATGTAAATTGGGCATCTTCATCTAATAAGTATGCAACTAGTTAGATTATAAAAACATACAGTGCTAAGGTTACAAATTATAACTAGATTTGTACTTTGGGATGATGGCTGTGATTACTGCATGTTAGTAGACTCAAAACCCGATGTTCAAGTGTACAACTAGAAGTTGCCAGGTATCAGTAGAAAAGGTTTAAAAGCCTAGAGATTTAATATTAATCATAATGAGGAAATTTTCAGTAAAAAACTTGATGAGTGATACCATATGAAATGTACAAGATGCCCAGTTTATTGGGCTATTTTTGCAACATGTTCACCTTTAGAGAAACATGGGAATCTGGCTTTCTGGAAAACT
This sequence comes from Nuphar pumila, assembly GCF_984573655.1. NCBI lineage: Eukaryota > Viridiplantae > Streptophyta > Magnoliopsida > Nymphaeales > Nymphaeaceae > Nuphar > Nuphar pumila. Next base: position 37,498,034 of record NC_143254.1, read on the forward strand.
CTAGTCATGTCAATAATTTCTTTTGCATGACCAAGGCTCCTGTAAGGCTATATCACAAGGATGCGGCAAAAAGTATGGGGATACAGCATTTTCGTGGAATTCTTGTTAAGAATTGTGTCAAGAAGACAGAAAGAATTGTGCATATTGAATGGGACAGTGGCTACTAAAAGGCATTCAACCTATCAAAGTACTTACTTTGATATCTATAGTTTTCTACAACAAATAAGCCTGTTACTAGGATTTGTTTGTCTGTTGTAACACACTTATTCTATTTTGCTACCTATTTTTGGGATAAAAGATTTTTTCCATTTAATCTGTTGCGTTTTCTGCCTTACTAGAATAGCAAATTTGACCTACCAGAAAATTTTGTTACAGGAATATGCCCAGGATGGAATTGATTGGACAAAAGTTGATTTTGAGGACAACCAAGAGTGCTTGAGTCTCTTTGAGAAGGTATTCTTTCTCTTTATTTCTTTCTTCTTTTCTTGTTTTCTGCTCCTTTCATGTTTGGAGCTACTATTTAGTCGATCTGCTTGTTAGGCCAATGAGACATGTTTTTGGCTCAGCAATAGTTACCAGGATGTGAAATGGATATGGGATGCAATGCATGAATCTGAAGAGGGGAAGTGACTGTTAAATGGTATGAACCGTGAAGCAGGATTCGTTTTGGAAGCAAAGCGAAAAAGGAAACATGAAGAAACAAGTTGGAAGTGAGGGGCGAGCATGGGGGAAGTGAAAAAAAACAAATAATAGCATGAAAAACACAAAAAAATACGGAGACGAGGGAGAAGTGAGTGAGAAGCGAAGGGGAAACAAGTGGGAAACAAAAAGGATGCCAGAGGGAAGTGATTTGGGAAACACACTTCCCTCAAATGGGAAGTGAGTCTCCCCCATGCGTCCCGCTTTGGAAAAGGGTGCTTCCCCCCTAGGAAGTCACTTCCGTCAACTATAGCTCATACACTTTGTTCTTCTATTTATTAGCTATCTTTTTTTGTGAAAAAGTTCAACTGCAGAGATGGTAGTATTTTCTGAAAGTTTAGCTTTTCCTGCATTGATTGCCATACAAAATTTATATATTCTTTTTCTAAAGTTTATAAAAACATCTCCTGCACTGGTGCTTCTTTGATCAAGGGTCTTATTAGTTGATTTTTTAAAACTTAAAGTATTTCACCTGGTAGCCACTTTCATTTTCTTCTACCATATGCTATGCATTTAGGCATTGTGTTGAATCGGTTAATGACATCGTGATGGTTCATATTATTGGTCACCTTTGTTTAGATGTCGTTAGATTGATTTTTTTCACTGTTTAGCTCATATTCACCCTTTCTATTTTTTGCAGAAACCACTGGGTCTATTATCTTTGTTGGATGAAGAGTCAACTTTTCCCAATGGCACTGATTTGACCTTTGCAGCTAAACTTAAACAACACTTAAATCATAACTCTTGCTTCAAAGAAGAAAGAGGTCCAGCTTTTAGTGTGTGTCATTCTACTGGAAAGGTGGGTTGTTGTAGATTTTTTTTCTCTCTTACCTCTTTGAGTTTTTGATATTGGTTTAATATGACAAATGTTAACCCTTGAGAATCCAACCAGGTTTTGTATGATACAACTGGATTCTTGGAGAAGAACAGGGACTTGCTTCATTCTGATCCTATCCAACTTCTCTCATCTTGCAACTGCTACCTGCCACAGTTGTTTGCTTCTAACATTGTTAATAATTCTGAGAAGTCTGTAAGTCCTTTTTGGCGGCAAAATGGTGTGGGCACCCAAAAGCAAAGTGTGGGGACAAAGTTCAAGGTATGATTTTTTAACATGATTTGTCTTACCAGAGAGCAAATTTGAGTCAAGAGATTGTGAGATTTGTTAATCTGAAAGCTGGTTGTGGTAAAATAAGCACCACTGAACTTTCTAGAGACATATGATTTTGTTTAGAACAGTAGCAAATTCAATCTCTATGTGACTGCTTCATATGCATCTGAGTTTTTTTGGCTTATTTCATTTTAAACTGTTGATATTGTTTTCCAAGAGCAGATCAGGTGATCTGCCAAATCACTTTAAGGAAAGTGATTTGGCATCATCACCGTCCACAAATTGCATAACGACCGTGGGATCCTTGTGGGATGAAGCAATGGACGATGATGATGTCAAATCACTTAAAGTGATTTGACGGATCACCTGATCTGCTCTCTTGTTTTCCTTGTTAAATTGCTTAGTTGCTGTCAATCATTTGGGATATTGGTAGTTTTACAATCTGGATAAAAGTGTATATTTACATGCATAAGGATATATATGTATATATGTTATTTATTTATATTGGGTAAGATTTGGTCATGGCGACTTGACCTCCGAATGAGTTGAAAACTTGAAACAAATATCCACGGGTCGTGTTGACCCAATCAGACCTCATTGATGTATTAAGAATGGTCCAAATGCTAGAGATCTGCTGTTGGATCATGCTTTTTGATGAAAAATCACAGTTTTATGAGCCAAGAAAATATTGCTCTTTGTAGGATGTTGATTTTTGGAGGCTCATAAATTCATGCCTACATGCCGTAATCAAACGATCCAAGAACCAATTCCCAAATTTTCAAGCCTTACAAATTTTTGCTTATGCATCGTAATCAGATGATCCAAGTGCTGGTCTTTATAAAACCAAACATGTAGATTGCATCTTTATGGAGAAAAAATAAATAAAAAACCCATGAAAATGTCAGTTCACACTTTGGATCTCATATTCTAGAGACCCTACACACACGCGCGCATATATATATATATATATATATATAGGGATGTGAGTAACAGTGGATGGCGTTTTCGTCCGCTGTTACTCGGACTCGCATACACTGCTGATTGCGTGTGCATTAACATAAAAAAACCCTCTTTAGCGGTGGTCGCAACCGCCGGTAAAGGTTTTTTTTTCCACCCAGCTATTTTGCGGCGGTTGAAGACCCGCCACTAAAGAGCGTTTTTGGATACAAGAGGTGCGCTGTAGCGCATCCAACATTTACTGCTTAAGAGCTGTATATATATATATCATTGTCACAAATATCGGCGATATTTTCAAAATATCGCAATATTATTGCTGTAAATTCAGCAAATGATAATATAAGTTAAATATCACGATATTTTGAAAATATCACCAATTTGATAATATCACAATATTATCAATTAGTTTTACTGTTTTTATTTATTTTTTACATTTTAAATATGTTTTTCTTCTTTATTTTACATTTTTTACTTATTTCTTTTATCATTTATATATTTTTTGTTTAAACATGATATTTTCTTATTTTTTATATTTTGTAAGCCCTGAGATTTATCACCAAACCTATAATATCACAAGAAATAGCCTTGTTGAGATATAGCCGATACCGATATTTATGACTATAGTATGTATATGAATACATATAGTATACACATATATATTTTGTATTTAATATATATATATATATGTTTATTTATTTTATAAAATGTAGTTAGGATTTATTTTTGTATTTTTTGTTTTTTCCATGGGCAGTTTGGTCTTTTTGTCCAACTAGCCGTAGGGGCCTCCCAACGGCTTGTAGGTCTCTCTCTTCTCTCTCTTTCATGTATATATATGGGACTTGTGGTCCCTATTCCCTTATGCATATTTTATGCATTTTATGAAAATAAAATAATTATTTTATATTTTGTGTGTGCCTTTGTACCTCGTGAGAGCATGGTTGTGTTGTGTTCTTGCCAATGTTGTGAAAAGAGTTGTTGAGGCATAGCGAGGCCCTCCACAAAAAACAGAGGTGAGGCGTAAAGCATAAGCCTCAATTTTGTTTTGAAAACTTAAAAAAACTATAAAAAATATCTAAAAATAGAAATAAATAAAAAAATGCTTTATTGATGAAGCAACAAGCAATAAGAAATAGAAAATCTAAAATAAATACTAAAAAAAACGAGATTAACATGTAAAAGTAACTGAGAAACTGATTGTAAAGCGTAAGCCTCAATTTTTTTGAAAACTAAATAAAAACTATAAAAATATCTAAAATTATAAATAAATAAAAAATGCTTTATTGATGAAGCAACAAGTAATAAGAAATAGAAAATCTAAAATAGAATACAAAAAAATCTAAAATAAATACTAAAAAATATGAGAGATTAACATGAAACCGATTATATAACTTAGAAAAAAAAACTAAGGATTAAACTATAAAAATATCTAAAAATACAAATAAATAAAAAATGCATTATTGAGGAAGCTACACACGCAATAAGAAATAGAAAATCTATAATAAATACTAAAAAAATGTTTTTTATGAAGCACGCCTTAGGCCAGCGCCTTGAGGCGCAGAGGGCCTCGCCTCAAGGCGAGGCATGCTTTTAACAACACTGGTTCTTGCCCTAGTAGAATTTGCTTTTTGATTCTTGGAGATCTCAATACAACTGCATCCACCATTATGCTGCTCCCTATATATATATATATATATATATATATATATATATATAGAGAGAGAGAGAGAGAGAGAGAGAGAGAGAGAGAGAGAGGTATGTTCAACACCCTTCTCAATGAAAAAGCGGGCAGCTGCTTTTACGCTGCTGATCACGCACGCAATCAGCAGGCACACAAAAAAATTCATGCTTGGAACCCTTTAGCAATGGTTGTGAGTGGCCACTAAAGGGTCTAAAAACAGATGCGTGGTGAGCGGCCGTGCACCCATTTTTGTTCATTGTTTCGCAGAGTTCGAACTTATGCCCTTCTCTATTTATTTATATTTATATTTATTTATATTTATATTTATTTATTTATTTATTAGTGAGTGTATGTGTGTGTGCACGTGCTCGTGTCTTTGTGTGCATGGGTGTTAACATTTAAGGCACTAGTTATGGTCGTTATTTCCATTTACCATATGAGCATATACAATGTGCAGAACTGATGAGTGAATAATACTACTGTTCAACTTTGGTCTCTAGCTGGTCCTTTGTTGATCACACAGTGAGTCCGTGATTATGCATCATTACATGAAAAATCATGTAAATATCTGCCAGTAGGTTGGCACAAGTTGTCCATACCATGCATAGCTACAAATATTTCCTTATTTTTGAAGTCACTTTGTTTGGATTCGATGATCACATTTTGCTAACGTACTGTTTGGTTAGATGTTATTGCTTCCACGTTTACTTTTCTTGTTACTGACAACAATGAATCATCAATCAGCAATATTCTTCTTTATGCCATCATAACAGCTTGCATTGCTATGTTGAATCCTTAAATAATCTCTTGAATGCTGGTTTAATGATAATGGAAGCATTTATGAGATGAATACATTGATACCATGTATGACCATAATCACAGATATCAGTGATGTTTTCAAAATATCGCGATATTATCGCTGTATTTTCAGCGAACGATATTATAGGTAAAATATCACGATATTTTGTAAATATTGTCAAATTGATATCTCAATATTCTCGTGATAATATCACAATGTTATCAATTATTGTTACTGTTTTTATTTATTTTCTACATCTTAAATGTGTTTTTTTCTTTATTTTGCATTTTTACTTATTTTTTTATTATATATGTATTTTATTATCTGAACATGATATTTTCTTACTTACTTTTTTGTTATATATATATATATGTATATATATTTTAAGCACCAAGATTTTTTCCGAAATTTATCACCAAACTTATAATATTGCGAGAAATAACCTCACCGAGATATAGCCGGTACCAATATTTGTGACTGTGTATGACTTATCATGTCTTCTCACTTAGAGAAAATTCATATTTGTGACTGTTACCTGTGAAAAACTTAAGTAGATATACCTTTTACAAGCTCTGAAAGCGAAAGTAGATAATTTCTTGAAGTCTTTGTCACATGGGTGCGGGTGCAGGTGCAGCGATGCGGCACTTTAAAAAAACTTTGGGTGCGGGGGTACGGGAAGGTATATATATAAAATTATATATATTATCTAGGAATTTCTAAGAAAATGCAGGAAATTAGAAAGAAGTGCAAAAAATAATTGAAATAATAAGAAATTCAATAAAACTGAAAATAATATCATATCTAACTCTCATCTTGATTCTACCCCTCATCTTTATATAGATGAAAGATTACAATCATGATGATTCAAATTTTTGATAAACACCCAAATAAAAATAGCATCCTAATTCTATGAAACTACTAAATGTAAATATGGATTTGTTACATGGATCTGATATCTATTAAATAAAACCTAAAACAATCCAAAATGTAAAATGGATCCAAAATGATCCACTAATCTAACCCAAATACCAAAAGACTAATAACACCAAATGGATGCAAATGGACCTAATAGACTCATATTGCGACCTGCTTGTGCTCTGCATCACTATTGGTGCACACTGTGAGTCTTGAATATTGGTTCCAGATCCAGAAAGACTCAGGTCGTTCGAAATGATTCATAATACAGTTGTAATTTTTTTTATGATGATGAAACCTCACTGAGACCAAGGTCACTTAGTGGGCCGGCCTCCCTGCAAGGTAAAACTCCAGGTTGAGGACACGACAGTCTTACGTGCCCCGAACATGATAAAGAACCGGCATCACCCATAAGCCAATGGGATTCGATCCTAAGCCTTCAGCTTGATACATGACCATGCTGACCACATGGGTAACCACCACGATGATATTGCAATTGTGTTTACCGGTACTCACTTTTGGCACAATTCATTGTTTTGGCCAAGACTAGAGAAATATGTTAGACCTGGTCTAGGGTAGATTTCAGATTTAGCATTGCATACCTTACATTTGAGTTTTTCTTTCTTTTTTTCAACTACACCAAAAATTGAAGACATGGTGGAACTGGTCTCAGCCGGCTGAACCTATGGTCGCTGTCTTAGTGGCGTAAAACTTTGAGAGCATTCTGCTCAACCCGGTGGCAGTTCGTAGGCATCGCCGGCGTTAGGGTCGGGAGACAGGTCGCAGACTCGCAGCGTTGGGGTCAGGAGACAGAGGAGAGGGCAAAAATGTTTTGCCCTAATCCTCAGCCTATTTCATCGGGCTTTTTTTTTTAAAGTCCAAAATCTGGACATATATGACCCTGGGTGTGTTGACTGCACCCAGGGTCGGGTTGACCGCACTGGGTGCCATACCTGCATGCGCACCCGTGTCGCGTCGACGCGGGTGCGGCACCTGGTTGGCCGAATCCCTGTGACATAGCTTGAAGTTGTTGAGTGGGATGTGACTTATGTTTAAGATGTTGACTGGGAGAAATAGCTTGTTTTTATTTTTCTTGCTTAAATTTGCAGTTTGATACTGCTGAGGTGATTGTCTTATTAGACAAGTTGACGATTATTTCAATGGCTTGCAGGGCCAACTTTTTAAATTGATGCAACGTCTTGAGAACACCACACCACACTTCATTCGCTGCATAAAGCCAAATAGCCTCCAGCTTCCAGGTTTATATGAGAAGGATCTTGTCTTGCAACAACTAAGATGTTGTGGAGTCTTGGAGGTTGTGCGGATTTCAAGGTCTGGATATCCAACCAGAATGACACATCAATATTTTGCAAGGAGGTAAAATGTTCACATCTTTGAAAAAATTCTTCGATAGAAGTTTTAATGTGACTATCATGACTTTAATGTTTCTTACTTTTCTGCTGCAAAAATACATTTAGGTATGGCTTTCTTCTTTTGGACCATGTCGCATCTCAGGACCCACTCAGTGTTTCAGTTGCACTTCTTCAACAGTTCAATATTCTGCCTGATATGTATCAAGTTGGCTATACGAAGTTGTTTTTCCGAACAGGCCAGGTAACTTTTGTTAGCTGCATTTTCTCATAGGTTGTTTCTTGATTCACGGCTGCTTTAAGAAATCTTGTTATATATAGATGATTCTTATTGAATCATTTTTTATTCTATGCGTTGGATGAGATGGTGGTTGCTTCCTTTCTTTCTTTTGTTGGTAGAATAGTTTTTAAGTTTTTTCTTGTGGAAATTAAGTGATACAGTGTCTGACAATGACCCAAACATGCACACAAACACACAAACACACACATATGCACACATATGAGAGAGGTAATCTTATACCCTTCATATTAAAATTAGCAACTTGCATTAGTTGAAATTATCAAAACTTTTTTTTGAAACATCTAGTTACATTACTTTAGGGGTAGATTATGTCTTTTATTTTGCAGGCAAACAGAAAAACTTGTCAAAATTAGCAAAGGCTGCTTTAGTCATTTTAGCTTAAAAAATGAGAGTGGCCTTTATTTTTAAAATTACACTGCTTTGTGGGTTTTTTGGTCATTTCAATTATTTCAGTGCTGCTAATGTCAATATGAAGGCTTGAGGTTATATAGACCCATATATGAATAAATATTTTGTATTAATGAAGGTACAAAACTTATTGAGGTGTAAATCATAAACGCAAGCTGTATCAACTCAATGTGACCGTATAGATGTGTTCAACATGTTTTGTTTGCTAAGAATTGGACCTTAGGTTGTGTTTTTCCAATATAAAAACATGATTTTTTGAGCCATCAAATTTTGGTACATTGTGGGCCATTGATTTTTTGAACCCTTACTAAACAAACCACATAGATCATGTTGTAGTTTTTGATCTTAAAAAGTTTGAAAAAATAGAAAATGTGTTATTTACTTACCTTTAGAGATACATGTAAACATGTATGTGTGTATGTAAGCATGCATGCATGCATAACTAACTAACTAAATAAAGTGTGTGTGTGTGTGTCCACACTTGTTGGCCTGATTATTTATTTGTTTGAGAACATCCAGATTGGTGCTTTGGAGGATACAAGAAACCGTGCTTTGCTAGGCATTGTTGGCATACAGAAGTGCTTTCGAGGTTTCCAAGTTCGTCGCCGTTTCCAGGAACTGAGGAGTGCAATAATTTCTTTGCAGTCATGTAAGTTATGTTATAATGCTAAGCATAGTAGGGAGTTGGGGAATCGAAAAGAGAAAACCCTCCAATTCCTGGAATTGGTAAATACCTGTCTTCTCGAGCAGTTATTTGCCAGGAAACACCATAACTACCTCCTTAATTCCACAAAAGCCTCCTTAACACCTTTCTCCCACCTAAGCAAAGACTTATATATTTCAAAATTTGACACTCTTGGCAACTATTAATCTACATAGTTTTGTGACACTTATTAATTAATATGCATATGCATACCTTCAATGTGCATTTGATATTAAGGTGGATATGATATCCTTCAATGTGCTTACTATTTTGATAACAATTTTTTGGATTGGTTTGTGCAGACACAAGGGGTGAAAGAGCAAGAAAGGTGTTCTGTACTCTAATAAAATGGCAGAGGGCAGCTATCACTATACAGAAACAGTTCAGACTACTTGTTGCTAGGAGGAAATACAAAGATACGATTAAAGCTGTAATGCTTGTACAATCTGGTAAAATCATGTTTATTGGCTATTTTAGATTTAGACAATGTCCACTGGTAAATCATATATAATCTATTTTCTCCTTTTTATCTTCTGTAGTTGTTCGTGGTTGGCTTGCAAGAAGGCAGTTTGCAGCAACACATGATTTAAGAAAGTCAAATGTACAGTCTCTAAAATCAGAGCGAAAATTAGACAAGAGGCACCATATAACAATGGTAAGTTTATAATAAATTGTCTTTCTTAGAAATAGAGAAATTGGTTGCATTAAATTTTAGTTTTTTTAGGTCATTACTACTGTATTGGCTTGTGACCCTACAAAATAAGGGAAATAAAATATTTGACACAAATAGTTATATTTTTTATTAGTATTAGAAACTACCAAAAAGTTGGATATGTTTATATATTTTCCTTATCTTTCCTTTAAAATAGCCTAATATAATGGGATTTCAAATGTAGTTTCAATAAAACTAAAATTTATAAGGTTACAGTTTTATTCTCTCTGCTCTTTAACATGGACACATACTGTGATGGTGTTAAAATATGTTGTATGTGTATATATATATATATATATATATATATATATATATATATATTAGAGTTTTTTTGGTCATTTCACATCATGTAATAAGGACATCCTAGTAGGGGATGCATAGACTTTTTAGGGTCTTTATTTTCTGTAATTTTATTTTTTGACTGTTGGAGCAGTCCAAATAGCTGCTGGACTGTTCCCAGCAGTCATATTTATGACAGTTGGAGGCAGTTCAACTACGAACTGGACTGTCTCCCTTTTTCTCTCCTCTTTGGCTCTATAAATAGAGCTCTCCCTTGTATTATTGTCTAAGCATTGTTGTGGTTCAATACATTTTATGTTTTTACATTGTCTTTTTTTTGTGACTTGTGTTTGGTGATTATCTCCTTTGTTGAGATTGTGGTTGGCCCATTAGTGGCCCTATTGTAATAGTGCTCTCTTGTAGCCCTTAGTGTCATTCTATTGTATATGTATTATTTCATTTCAGATGGTACACGTTCATCATGTAAGTTTGCAAATTTTGAGAAATAGGGCAAGTGGACATGGATTTTTGAATTATTTTTAATCAATAAAAATAAATTTTTGATATTTTAATATATAAAAATGTATGTATTTATTGGATATATTGTTAAATTATTAAAAATTGTTAAAAATAAAAAAATTGTCTGTATGTGTCAGGGTTGTGTCCTCATGTCATGTGTTGCCCCTAGACACAAAGCCAAAATGGCATGCCCCTGTGATGTAGCTCTCCACACTTAAGGATGAGGTCTACAAAATAAAAAATATAAGGGGATAGAAATATGCTTATTTGATTTGGTTAGGATTTAAGAAAGTGAAGATGATCAACAACAAACAACAACAAACAACAACAACTACGCCTTCATCCCAAAACAATTGGGGTCAGCGATATGAACCAAAAAAGAAATTCATTTTGGGTCTTCCACAAGAATCCTTTTCCTCCAATCATTTCTATCCAATGCCATGTCCTCGGTGAGGTTCAAAGCATTCATATCCTTTCCTATCATCTCCATCCAAGTCTTCCTAGGCCTACCCCGACCTCTTTTAACTAATATATTTTCCCATTTCTCCAACCTTCTAACTGGAGCCATCAAGATGATCAAACCATAAAAATTGCCATCAAGAGGAAGTTTTATTAAAATATGCTCTTTATTAAAGGATAACCTAGAGGATTTCAATCCAATGTGGTAAGGATTTAATAACTTAGGAAAAGTAATTATTCAAGATATTGGTTCTATTTATTTTGTAATTAATGTTAATAATGATGGTTTCGTTTTAAGAGTCCTAAGAGTTATACTTAAAGGCTTAAAAATTAATAACTAATTTTTTTAAGTTTTAAGAGTTCAACAGCCTGCTAGAGGTAGATTTTTTGACAAGTGCTATATTTTCTGTAAAGAAATGAGAATAAACTGAAAGAAAGCTAAATTAGATATTAAACAATAATAAAAATGATAATGAAAATGTATAGTTCACGAAAAGTGAATCATCTTAATATCCCTGGACTTGGTGCCAGTCATATCCATCAAGCATTGGCCACATTATTAGATCAAATGAATCTCTATTCGAAAGCCTAGTGAGCAGGCTGCCTTTGAAATCTCTTAAATGACAATGCTTAGGTAAGATTTGACAATACATGAAAGAAAGCTAATTAGATATAAAACAATACATAAAAATAACAACAAATATGTATAGTTTGTTCATGAAAAAAGAATCATCTTTAATATCCGTGGACTTGGTGCCAGTCAGGTCCATCAAGCATTGACCACATTGTAAGGTAAAATGAATCTCTATTCAAAAGCCTAGCAAGCAGGCTGCTTTTTAAATTCTTTTTAACGACAATGCTCATGTAAGATTTGATGCCAATCTACATAATGTAAGTGAGAAAAGGCAAAATATCACATGTTTCATTGTCATTGGCGTGTTGTGGGAGAAGGGAGATTAATCTAAAAAGTGGTTACATGTTTTTCTGTAGTTATTGGAAAAAATGATTCAATTATGACCTATGTCACATGGGTGCGGGTGCGGGGATGCGGCACTTCCAAAAAAACCGGGTGCGGGGGTGCGGCAGGGGCAAAAATGTAAAAAAAAATATATATAATTTTGAAGTTTTAACAGTTAACATTGTCATAATATCATTCATCATGCATGCAATATATCAACCTAAATATCAAATTATCAATCAAATAAGTAAAGCAATTACATAAATCAACCTAAATATCAATCAAATAAGTAAAGCATAAAAGAACTAAATTACATACCAAACCAAAGTATATCCTGATGAAGTAATGGATGCTAATAATTTTCTTCATCATCATCAAATGCATCATTAGAAGCAGTGTTGTGAAAAGCGTTGAGGCGTAGCGAGGCGCTCCACCAAAATCTGAGGCGAGGCGCAAAGCGTAAGCCTCAAAAATTTTTTTTATTAAAACTTAAAAAAGACTAAAAATTATCTAAAATTATAAATAAATAATAAATGCTTTATTGATGAAGCAACAACCAACAAAAAATAAAAAATCTCAAATAAATACGGAAAAAGTATGAACTGCAACATAGAATATCAGTAAGCATCCTTGTGGACAAAAAACAAACGAATTATTCTTTTCTAAAAAGAATCAAAACTGCTCTGTAACTTAACACATAGATCACTTTATGTCAATGTGCTTAATACAGAAATTCAAAACTGTCATTAGGCTTAATACATCTATATCCTGTTATGGAACTTAACATAAATAAATTTCTGTCAATATCCTTAATACAAAAATTCATCAAAACCAAAAACATGCAAAGTAGGGATTTTTACGTAATTATTCTTTTTATCAAACACACGTATCAAATTATTAAGTCTATAATTTTTTTTTTTTAATGCTGGAAAGGCATATCAGAGACTTGCAGATTATCATCAGAAGCAAAACACGCAGATGTAGGGATTTCAACTTATTATATATTTTTTCCTCAATGTCAAATCCGCATATCAAAAATTTTCCCTAGGCTGGTAATGCATATCAGGTGTATTTGCAGATTTTCATTAACAACAAAAACACGTAGATACCGCAATTTCAACATATTATATCTTTTTCACTGTCAAACACGCGTATCAAAATTTTCCCCAATGCTGGAAATGCATATCAGGTGTATTTGCAGATTTTCATTAAAAACAAAAACACGTAGATACCACGATTTCAACATATTATATCTTTTTCACTGTCAAACACGCGTATCAAAATTTTCCCCAATGCTGGAAATGCATATCAGGTGTATTTGCAGATTTCCAGCAAAAGCAAAAACACGCAGCTGTAGTGATCGTATCCATTAACATACAAAAAAATTAACCATCTAATGAAACATAAAACACAGACATTTTTTAATATAACACCAGGTTTCTGTACATAAAAGAAAACGCAGGACCCCTAGCAGAAACACGACAAAATGTATTTGGCACAATCATCCGGACAAAAATAAATAAAATCATGCCTCATAGTAAAGTGCGCAGGTTTCTAATCTTTTGTTTTTCTTTTATTTTCAGATGCATATTGAGAATGCCGAGCACATTCAGAGGTGTATTGAAAACGCAGAACACCTTTGGATGTGTATTGAAAACGCAAAACATACTCGGAAGCATCTTGAAAACGCAGAGCACATTCAGAGGAGTATTGAAAACGCAGAACACATTAACTGAAAACAAAAAGAATAAATTAGAATAGTTGAATGCATTTCTGTGCATGAACTACGGCAAAAAGAGAGACAAAATCTGTGCATCTGTGCATTTTTTTGTATCACGCGAGAGACGAGAGAAGAGATAAGAAGAAGAGGAGAACGAGAGAGCAAAAAAAATCCATACCTGTTTCGGGGCTCCACCACGCGAGAGAGAATGTTGTGAGCCTGTGAGAGCCGTGAGGGAGAGAAGGCTGTGAGAAAAAAAAATCAAAACACATAAAAGGAGTAGGTAGGGCTTTGTTTAAGCCTTATTTTTTGGTCGAATGAGGGTTTTGACCCTCATTTGACCAAATAAATCGAGGCGGGTACACCTCAGTCCGAGGCGCGCCTCGCTTCAAGGCCTATGAGGCGCACGCCTCAAGGGTATTGCGTTTCAAGCCTGCGCCTCAAGGCACAAAGGCCCTCGCCTTGAGGCGAGGCGCGTTTTTGCGCCTTGAGACACGTTTTTAACAACGCTGATTAGAAGGAATACTGGGCTTGGTTAAATCCATGTTTGTTATGTTGAAATCATGTTCTCCCTCGAAGTCACACTCTTCTGGGTTTACATCCCAAAATTTGGATGTTAAGAGAGCAAATTAGTACCTCATTGCTTCGCGAAAGTAATCGAAGATTTGAATGAACATATACTAAATCCTCTGCACGCTTGTTGGTGAGTTTGTTTCTCTTCATGTTGTGGATTTGAGAATATGTGCTCCAATTTCTTTCACAACAAGATGAACTAGCAGACTGCGATAACAATCTTAATGCAAGACGTTGCAGAAGAGGTGTTTCTGATCCAAATGTTGACCACCATGTGATAGGGTCTATATTATCTTCTTCTCTCGCGAATAATGTTGGTCTATATAATCTCGAAGATGAAAATTTTCCAAACTCTTGTGTAACTTGATGTAGAAGATGTGCTTCTGGAAAAAGTCTTGTCATACACATATTTCTATGTCTTGATAGCTCTGAGTCTAAATTTGGAGGGACATGACCAATACCACCAGCCTGTCACTTATTTGCATAATATTTTGGATTAAGAGAATGTGTCATGCAATGCAAAGGAGTGTTGCTCTTATCCCATCTTCTGACTAAAATTGAATGAATATGATTAAAAAAATTTGAATCATCCAATGCAAGATTTTTTTCTTCATGCATGAAAACTATAGCTTGTATTTTTTCAATCATATTATCCCACATTTCATAAACTCTGTGAAGCATGGGCTCATACTTATCAACTTCTCTTAACATTTCCCAAATAGGTTGCGTAAATTGAAGGAAGTATACCACTCTGTCCCAAAACTCATCATCAAGAATGAATTTCTTAATTTCTTGAGCCTTCATATCATCATCAGCACGATAGAATGTCCAATTTTCATCAGTCACTATGTTAATCAAAGCATTCTTCACTCTTTTAATCCTCTTCATTATCACAATGATGGACGAAAAACGTGTTTTAGCGACCTTTAACAATTTCAAATCAGAATGCCTATTAAATATAGCATTAGCACGATGGTGGTTAACAACAAAATTCCTAATGCTTTTGACATTTCTTTCTAAATCTTCAATCCATGAACATAAAGCATATGCTTGTGAATTTTCTTCTTCTTTGGGGTTGTGCATGCTCTTTAGGGCTAGATTTAAGTTGTGTGCTATACAGGGAGTCCAAAAAGTATGAGGGTACTCACTCTCCAAACTCAACGCTGCACTTTTACAAACTGGAGTGTTGTCTGTAACGATTTGTACCACTTTCTGATCACCCACTTCTTTTATCACTTCTATAAACAATCCCTTCAAATACTCTGCATTTTTATATTTCCCAGATGCATCAACTGCTTTCAAGAATATTGGGCCACTAAGCGAACAAGCAATGAAATTGATTAATGGACGCCTTTGAATATTTGTTCATCCATCAGTTACAATAGAAACTCCATTTTGCTCCCATGAATATTTTTTAATCTCTAGCAACCTCTCCACATTTGCCCTCTCTTCTGCAAGAAGTGTGGTTCGTATTTTTTCTAAACTTGGAGGCACATAACCACTCAAATTACAATTTGCCAAGGATGTTACTAAATCCTTCCAATAAGGATTTCTAGCAGCATTAAATGGGAGTGAACCAGAATAAAAATACCTCCCAACTTTTCTATCCAATTCTTCTCTTCCATATGTATTGAATGTTGCTTGTATCCTTCCTCTACCTCCTACATTGACTTTTCTTTTTTTTTTCAGCATCTTCTTGGTGCTTGCAAATGACACACTGACTGCAGAAGAATCGGACATTGCCCTTCTCTTCTCATTTTCTTCTTGTATTTTCTTGTATTGTCTTCGCATTGCCTCATCAACTTTTCTGCATGCTGAAATGCCATATCCTGGTATCTTCAACAAATGAGTCTTCACTCTTGTGTAAGACCCAACAAAATCTCTTTCGCAGAGCTTGCATCAAAATCTCTTGTTTCCACCACCTCCTTCTCTAGTTTTTGCAAGTTTATCTACATGTACCCATAGTGGCCCCACATCATCAATCCCACTGCAACTATCAGCAAAACTAGCTGCATAACTCACATGTTGGGATGAGGATGACGCAAGTCCTTTCCCTTTATCCGTCATTTTTATCCTGAAAATACAAAAAAAAATACATTCAAATTTTCAAATCAATTATACTCGACCCCCTCCCCCTGTCGAAAGGGGGGCTCAGCCCCTCCCCTGCCGACCCAACAAGAGAACAAGAGCGAGGGGGGCTCGGCCCCTCCCCTGTCGAAAACAGAGGGAGCGGGGGGGGGGGGGGGGCTTAGCCCCTCCCTTGTCGACCCAACAAGAGAGCGAGAGGGGGGGGGGGTCGACCCCTCCCCTGAAATCAAAGGAAGTAGGGCGAGGGGCTCGGTCCCTCCCTTGCCAAAAACAGGGAGGGGCTCAACCCCTTCCCTACCGAAAACAGAGGAGCAGGGGTGCTCAGCCCCTCCCCTGCCGAAAACAGAGGGGGCAGGTGTGTGTGTGTGTGAGTTTTCTCCAGAGCCTACAAACGAGAAACTAAGAGAAGGAAGAGAGAGAGGCTGCAATGAGTCACGATTTCTCAACAACAGAAATCGTGACCTATTTCATTAATAAATAGGCAAAAGCCCTAATACATAGCCTTCACAATAACCCTGATAAGCTGGGGTTATTTACAAGTATGCCATTATGTTGTGGACATGCTACATACAAGTAGTTTGGATCCGGATCCGGATCCAAACTGTAAATACAAAACACGTATACTACACTGTCTAATAGTCTCCCTCAAGTTGTGCATGATTTTGGATCATGGACAACTTGCTCTTTAGAAACCAAAAACGGCACTTTGTGAGTCCTTTAGTGAACAAATCAGCCACTTGGTCTTCTGTTATAATATAATGGGGCTCAATCTCTTTTTCTTCAATCTTCTGCCTGATAAAATGCTGATCAATCTCAATGTGCTTGGTCTTGCTGTGATGAATGGGATTAAGAGATATTTGAATAGCACTTTGGTTATCACAAAAGAGAGAACAACTAGCAATCGACTCTTTGAGCTCTGTTAACAAATGTCTAGTCCATGTTACTTCTGCCGTAGCAGCAGCCATCGCCCTGTAATCTGCTTCTGTGCTAGATCTAGCCACTGCCTTCTGTTTTCTACTACTTCAGGAAACAAGATTGGCACCAATGAAAATGCCATACCCTGAAACTGACTTTCGATCATCATGATCTCCTGCCCAGTCTGCATCTGAATAAGCAATTATGTCATGAGCAATATTCATGGATCTGCTTTTGGTGTACAAAAGTCCATCTCCAACAGTACTCTTCAAGTACCTCAGTATCCTCTTTACTGCATCCATGTATCCCGTCCTTGGCTCATGCATGAATTGAGAAACTTGATTGACTGAATATGTAATATCGGGCCTGGTAAAAGTAAGATATTGAAGCATTCCCACTAGACTCCGATATTTGGTGGGATCATGATACAAGTCTCCGTCTTGCACACTTAGTTTCTGGTTAAGCACACTAGGAGTAGCAAGAGGCTTGCAATCTTTCATTCCACCCTTTTCTAACAGATTCAGGGTGTATTTATGTTGGGTCAAAGTAAGTTTATTTCCTTGACTATCCACTTCTACTCCAAGAAAGTATCGAAGGTTTCCAAGGTCCTTCATTTTGAACCTTTGACTCAGAAGGTCTTTAGTTTCTTGAACATGATTCTCACTACTTCCTGTAATAATTATATCATCAACATATATTAACAAGAAGGTAGTAAACTCCTTACCTCGAAGAATAAAGAGGGAGTGATCCAATTGCGATCGATAGAAACCATGTCTTTGAATTTCTAGAGAGAAACTCTCAAACCAAGATCGAGATGCTTGTTTCAGTCCATAGAGGGCTCGATTTAATTTGCATACATATTCCTTTGAATCTACTTCTGTATAGCTTGGCGGTTGTTCCATGTATACTTCTTCCTTCAAATCCCCATGAAGAAAGACATTCTTCACATCTAGCTGACTTATTCTCCAACCATAATCGACAGCTAATGAAAGAACAATGCGAATTGTACCCATTTTCACAACTGGACTAAATGTTTCATCATAGTCTTGTCCAAACTCTTGAGTGAATCCCTTGGCTACGAGACGAGCTTTGTATCGTTCAACACTTCCATTCGGTTTGTATTTGATCTTGTAGACCCATCGTGAGCCAACAACATTTCTATCTGGAGGTCGAGGAACAACAGTCCATGTTTGACACTGGTACAAAGCTTCCATCTCTTCATTCATGACTTGAATCCATTTTTTGGAATTAATGGCTTGATGAAAATGTCTAGGCTCAGTCTCTTTCTCAATCTGTGACAAAAATAACTGAAAATCCATGGTGAAATTCTTATAACTGACCCACCTTTCAATAGGATGCTGAGCTCTTTCAGATCGTCTGATCGGAATAGCTACTGTATTAGAAATTGAAGAAGTAATGTCGTTGGATGGATCAAACATAGGATCTTCTTGTTCAATATCATCCGAAGTCAAGAGTGAGTCCCTTTCTCTTCTCCTATAAACTTGCCCAGCAAACTTGTTAATCTCTGGAGGATGTTCTATTTCAAGTTCCTGTATGCCATTGTATCTATCTTGACAGGATGTTCTTTGAGCACAGGAGGAAGAACACTCATCATTGGTTGCAGGAAAGAGCTCTGCACTGAGCCATGGATCATAAAATAGAGTATTCATATTGGTTTAGACAGAAGCATATTCTCCATCTCCAAAATCATTCTCATCAAAAACTACATTCCTAAATATCTTAATTCGTCTGTTGTCAGGATCATAACACCTGTACCCTTTGTGGTGATCTGCATATCCGACAAATCTACACTTGGATGCCTTAACCTGAAACTTGTTTCGCAGAGAAGAGTCAATATGAACATAATACGTGCAGCCAAAAATTTTTAGTTCATCATAATCAGGATGCTTATCAAATAGGACAAAAAAAGGTGATTTATCTTCTAAAAGCTTCATGGGTAGACGATTAATAATGTAAACAACAGAGTGAAAGACCTCTGTCCAGAGTCCTATGGGAGTATGATTTCCATGCATCATGCTCATAGCGCTTTCCACAATGTGACCGTGTTTCCGTTCTGCAATTCCATTCTGTTGGGGTGTATGCGGGCAAGATACTCTACGATTTATCCCATTATCTTGGAGATAATTGATAAAATCCCTGGAGGAGTATCCCCCCCCCCCCCACCATCACATTGGAAATGTAGAATATTAAAAGAAAACTGAGTTTTGACAAATGTATGAAAACAACGAAAAATAGAGAAAACTTCCGATTTATTCTTCATGAAATATATCCAAGTGAAGCGAGAGAAATTATCAATAAAACTAACATAATATTTGCTGCCAGAATTATAAGGATTAGGAGCCGGTCCCCATACATCGGAACAAACGATTTTAAAAGGCCTTGAAGCTCTCTCATTTATTGGATGAAAAGGAAGAACATGACTCTTACACATTTGACAACTTGAACACATTTTATTATCTGGTCTAGGAATCAGGCCAGACTCAAGAATAAGACCATCAAATACGAGTCGCTCAATGAAGACTCGACCACAATGACCAAGACGCAAATGCCAAAAATCAGACTTATTACATTTATTTGAAGATTGCAAATTGAACACATGAATATGCTTTGACGACATGGACTGAGGAGATGACTTCAAGGTAGGTCGAACACAAGTAGAAGGGTCCTCCTGGAAGACATACATATTTCTCCGACGTTCCCCTCTAGCGAACGTCTTCTTCGTTTGTAGATCCTTGACATAAACAAAAGATGAAGTAAATTCAACAGAAGAATTGGTATGATCAACAAGCTTAGAAACAAAAACAATATTTTTTGTAATATTTGGGGCATGAAGAACATTGGAAAGATGAAGTGGGGATTTAGGCAAGGGGATAGAAACATTTCCAATGTGGGTGATGGGGTGGTGTGACCCGTCTCCAGTGACGATGTTACTTTTTCCAAAATAAGGAGTTAAAGTAGAGAATTTACCCGCATTACCTGTGACATGAGTACCTGCCCCTGAATCAATGTACCAGACTTCTTTATCATCGCGTTTCAGATCAAGTTCAGACAATGCAGCCAAAAGAAGCTCTTTCACATCACCACCAAACTTTGAAGGGTTCTCCTTTCGTCCTGACGAGCTCTCACCCTTTTGGAACTTTCCTTTGTTCTGTGGATTGTGCCAACAGTTGGCTTTGACGTGACCTCGCTTGTTACAAAGATAACAGGTGGGCATGTTTTTCAGATTATAAGGAGAGGCATTCGGGGTGGGTAGTAACCCACGCCCCCCTGGAGTACCTCGTCCTCGTCCTCTGCCTGCACCAAAATGACTATCACCGCGTCTCTGGCCAAAGAAAACACTAGTAGCAAGAACCTGTCCACCAGTGTCATGTGACATCCCCTTTAAGGTCATCTCATATTGAAGGAGTTTCGCTTGCAAGTCTTCAAACGATGGTAAGCTGGGTAGACATAACAATGAGGTCGAATGAACATGGAATTCCGATCCTAATCCATTCAAGGCTTGCCTGACTTTATCTTTGTCTGTCACTTCATATTCGACAACAGCCAGTTGATCGCTTATGTTCTTGACCTTGTTCAAGTATTCCATGACAGACATGGAACCCTTAGTGAGGAGTTGAAATTCACGCTGAAGAAAGGAAATTCTAGCCTCTGAAATCTGAGAATATGTCTTCACTAGTCGGTCCCATAATTCTTTTGCTGAGCACTCATCTGGAATTCCCACCAATACTTCTTGAGAGATAATGGAGATAAGGAAAGCAACTGCAGCTTGATCACGCTTCATCCAATTTTCATATTGGGGATTTGGTATTCGTTGTATAGAATCAACCTCGTTTCTATCCTTAGTTTCTTGTATGATAAATTCTGGAGGGGCTGAAATTGATCCATTTAAATGTCCAGAAAGACCTTGACTTTTAATGAATGGAAGAATTTGTCTCTTCCAGATTAAGAAATTGGAATTGGTAAGTTTTTCAGAAATGAGTTGGCCAAGAAAGTTGGATGAGAGAAAAGTTTGAGAAGAAGAAGAATCCATGACTTAGAACAAGAAAAAGAATATTATTGGCGTGTGCAATCAGTATATAAATGCAACAACCTTTTTTTTTCTAAATAAATAGTAGAGAGCTGAGAATTCAGCGTGAATCTGATTATCAGAACTGATACCCGGATTATCAGGTCTAATCTGATTTGATAAAGGAAGCTAAGACTTTTCCTTTCTTTTTTTTTTGAAAAAATATATAAAAATTGCACACAGCAATAATAAAGTAGAAATAAAAGGAATATCGCTGATGTACAGATCTGTCAGCAGCCGATAAAACCCAAATATGTGAAATTGAATGGAAAGGGGAGAGACAAATCTGATGTACAGATCTGGAGCAACCGATAAAACCCCAAAAGATATCGTGAAAGCAAAGAAATCGAAAAAGCTGATTTGGTACAAATCCAAAGAAGCAAATCCAAATCGAGAGATCTACTGATTCGATGGACAAAAATATCGTGAAAATGGATTTGGCCCAAACCCAAATCAGTTTCAGCAATCAAACTGGATGTAAAGAGATGTGAAGATGGAGGAATAGATTGAAGGAAGAAGTACGAGCAGATTGAAGGAAGAAGTACGAACAAATTGAAGAAAGAAGTACCTGGGGTTGGGTCTCGTATTCCAGTAGAGAAGAAGTACGAACAGATTGAAGGAAGAAGTACCTGAGGTTGGGTCTCGTATTCCAGTAGAGAAGAAGTACCAACAAATTGAAGGAAGAAGATCTGAAGATGGCAGAAGTACCTGGGGCTCGTATTCCAGTAGAGGAAGGAAGATCTTATATGGACGTACCTGTGTAGAAGAATTCCAGCCCTTGGATCAGACATGCTCTGATACCATGTGAGTTTTCTCCAGAGCCTGCGAACGAGAAACTAAGAGAATGAAGAGAGAGAGGCTGCAATGAGTCACGATTTCTCAACAACAGAAATCGTGACCTATTTCATTAATAAATAGGCAAAAGCCCTAATACATAGCCTTCACAATAACCTTGATAAGCTGGGGTTATTTACAAGTATGCCATTATGTTGTGGACATGCTACATACAAGTAGTTTGGATCCGGATCCAAATCCAAACTGTAAATACAAAACACGTATACTACACTGTCTAATAGGGGGGGCTCAGCCCCTCCCGTGTCGACCCAACAAGAGAGCGAAAGAGGGGAGGGGCTCGGTCCCTCCCCTGCCGACCCAAAAAGAGAGCGAGAGGGGGGGGGGGGGCTCGGCCCCTCCCGTGCCAAAAACAGAGGGAGCAGGGGGGGCTCAGCCCCTCCCCTGTCGACCCAACAAGAGAGCGAGAGGGGGGAGGGGCTCGGCCCCTCCCCAGCCAACCCAAAAAGAGAGCGAGAGGGGGGGCTCGGCCCCTCCCGTGCCGAAAACAGAGGGAGCAGGGGGGGGGGGGGGCTTGGCCCCTTCCCTGTCGACCCAACAAGAGAGCGAGAAGCGAAGGGGATGCTCGGTCCCTCCCCTGCTGACCCAACAAGAGAGTGAGAGGGTGGGGGGAGGCTCGGCCCCTCACCTGTTGAAAACAGAGGGAGCGAGAGGGGGGGGGGGGGGGCTCGGCCCCTCCCCTGCCGACACAAGAAGAGAGCGAGAGAGGGTATGTACCTGCGAAAGGAGAGGAGGAGCTGGGGTGTCGGTAGGAGAGAGCTCGAGCTCAGAGGGAGAGGAGAGGAGAGATTAAGGGCAATTTTTTTTGCCCTAATCTTCCTTTTCATCGGGGATTTTTTTTAATGCCAAAAAGTGGACAAAAGTGACCCTGGGTGCGTTGACCGCACCAAGGGTTGTGTTGACCGCACTTGGTGCCGCACGCGCACCTGCGTCGCGTCGACGTGGGTGCGGCACCTGTTTTGCCGAGTCCCTGCGACTTAGATTATGACACATTCAATAGTTCTTTGGGAAGTTCACGTGGCACTCTTGGCATAGCCAATTGGAGTAGCCCTAAGTGAGATATGTAGTGGCAAGAATACAATCACAAACGAAAGCAAAAGCGAACAAAGAAACAAAGAGCACGGTGGAATGACAAATACACAAAATAACAGACTTACACACAAACACATCGAAGCCCCAGCTACATTTTCCTATGGCATGAGCAGGTTTGAGTTAGTGGCAACAAGCCTTAATTCATTATTGAATGATGCTTAGTCTGCACATTCTTTGCTGTGGTTTTCTGTATGCACATTCTCCCTATCTAGGCAAGCATGTAACATGCAAACTAATCCCTGAAGCATGCATATGTAGAGTTATATTTATACTTGGTGAGATTTCAGTTGTAGGGTTTGTATTCTACTAAATTCTTGCTCTAATGACCAACTCTATTAAAATAAGTGCAGGGGTGAATCATTTATTGAACCAAACCATCAATGCTGGAAAAAAGCTCTTTTAATCAATAAGAGGAAATTGAGAATTGAAATTTCAGAGAAAGAGAAGTTTATAAAAATCTTACAATGGCATTTTGAAAAAAGTAGTGAAATACATAATATAAAAAAATATGAATAATAAGAAACATTGAAGATGTAAATAAAAAATGAATAATAGGTCTGGTGCCCGTACTTAAATTCCACTGCAAAGAAGCCTTGAAACTTCTATAATATCTGTCAATAAAAAAGATCAAGAAAATGATTGAAGAACACAGGACTTCAACTTCAAAATAAACTTACCACCTGAAACCCTCGTAACAACCATTTGACCCAATACTTTTGATGGAAGAAACTTTAAGACAATTGTGACAAATCTTGTCTATTTAATTCCATGTCACAGACACTTATCTTAGCGCACATATCCCGTGTCGATAAGAGATGACACCCGGACACTTCACAGTCACGATATAGCACTGCATGGACATAGTCAAACCAGTTCACACTCACACACATGCATACATTTGTGAGTGTGCACTCCCGTGTTCCCATGTCCTAATTTTTAATTTTTTTGTATCGTACCAAGCGTATCCGATTGGTGTCCCCACTCCTGCATTTGTATCCATGTGGCAGATTTATTGCATGTGTTGCATAAAGTTAAACTATTTTTTGTGGATTAACATGGTTATTACGAACATTTTAATACAACCCAAATTATATTTCAACACAGGCGCCATTGTTGTCACATCAAATATGATCATAAAAGTTTGAATACTGGTGGGAATTAAGTGCTTTTAAGAAATATTAGGGAAAGGAGGAGAACAAAGGTGGAGATAGAAGTCCTAGTGTGTATTTGCGTTGTTTGAAACATGCAGTACCATTAAACTTCTCGTGTCAATGTTTTTTATTTTTTTTGGATGATGAGACCAAATAGTAGACCCTGAGTAACGTGAAAGGGCCTCATAACTTGCCACCAGCACAACGTCACGAGCACACTTCCATCTGGATTCGACCACAAGACCTTCGGGATATTGGACTCGTGTCCACCTGCTACTAGCCAGGAGAACAACACTGATGGGGGTCTGATGTGTCATGTTAACGTTACTAAATGTCAGGGACTCAGGATAGAGTGAAACAGGGAATGGAAGACTGATTTATAATATGGGAGATGTAATGGTTGAGGTGAGTTGATGGCCTATCAGGAGCTACCTGTTCATCATTTTGGGCCATCCAATACTTCATCTCGTGCTAATATTATTTCCAAAGACGGAAAACCTGCTGTGAAGTCATTTATTTCATTGCTGGTGGTTGCACTGTTGAATATGTCAACATGTTCTATTGTTCTGATCCTTCGATAAAAAGATTCATTCTCTTCATAAAAAATGAGGTAGAACCAAAAGAGTTCTTTTTCAATTCATCCTTGGAGTTGAATACCTTATTCATCATGGTCTTTTTTTTTCTTAAATCCAACCTGTAGGAATCCATAGAAAAGGCAAATCTCTTATGATACACCAGATCATGCTCAGTTATTGATAGAGTGAACATATTTGCCATTCTTGAAATCTCTCTTCTGATTCGTGTGTCTCCCTTTGTTCTGGCTTACACTTCGAAAAGAAGGCTTTCTTTTGGTTCTCGTCTTTGATTACTGAACTATAAGCTCAATGATTTATAATATTATTGATTTTGTTTCAAAAACATTTTATTAATGGTAATTGATAATTGCAATTAAGTGATTCTGATTGTGTGAATAAAATGTGAGCCTGATTCAATCTACTATAATTTAGCCCTATTGCAAGTCTTTCTGACAGGCATTTGGGTTTTTCTTGATTAGAAATTTATTATCACTTAAATCTATAAATGCTCTCTTTCAGGATCCAGAGGTAGAGAATGTGCAGGTGGGAGCTTCGGTCCTAACCGAACTCCAAAAGCGGGTTAGGAATGCTGAGGTAGCTTTGAGAGAAAAGGAAGATGAGAATGCCATATTGCAGGAACGGGTTCGACAGTATGAGAGACGCTGGACAGAATATGAGGCAAGAATGAGGTCCATGGAAGAGACATGGCAGAAACAGATGACATCGTTGCAGGTGGTAGTCTTTGTGTCCTCTTCTCTTTGTCGGTCCATCTTTTGTTTTGACCACTTCCAAATAAGAGAATCTTTTGCTTCCTATTCCTGATGCAGAATTTCTAGATGAGCTTTTAGCATGTTAGGTTTCATTATTTTACCTGAAAGTGGGATACATGATCAATTTTTTATGCTGTGTGTGCATGTGCGCGCATGTGTATATATGATTTTTATTTGAATGTGCTTAGAATCTCTGTAACTCACCTTGGTTGACCCCACAGATGAGTCTGACTGCAGCTAAGAAGAGCCTTGCAGCCGATGATATGGGTAGCCAAGCAGCCAGGTTAGACGTGGCTAATTACTATGATTCTGAAGATGCAACTTCTGGTGGATCGAGGACTTCGGACACTAATGGTACACCAGGGAAGCCTCATCCTCAACCATCAGATGTGGGATTGGTGAGAGATGTCAATACCGGTCGAAATGCTGTGGGAGTCTTAACGAGGGAGCTTGAACATCGGAAAAAGACATTCGAAGATGATGCCAATTTTCTCCTTGAGGTCAAGTCCAGCCAATCTGATTCTGCTCACAATCCAGATGACGAGCTACGCAAGCTTAAGCTGCGGTTTGCTGC
Organism: Nuphar pumila; assembly: GCF_984573655.1. Lineage (NCBI taxonomy): Eukaryota > Viridiplantae > Streptophyta > Magnoliopsida > Nymphaeales > Nymphaeaceae > Nuphar > Nuphar pumila. The sequence goes on from NC_143254.1 coordinate 37,524,296, forward strand.
ATGGAAGAAGGACTACAAGGCTCGCTTACATGAAACCAAGGTGATGTTGCAGAAGATCGGGCATTCAGAGGGAGACAAGGCTAGGAGGAAGTGGTTTTTGGGTAAAAAGAACACATGGGGCATGTAATTTATGTTAATATTATTTTCCCCTGGTTTCTGGGGTATTTATTTTTCCATCTTTGGGGTGAAGCTTGTTGTCCGACATGTTTAAAAGGTGGGAATCCAACATGTGCATGGTGCTAACAGGTGACGTGGATGCGCATTCTGATCCAGATCTTCTTTTGCTCATCGGAGCAATTAAATTATGTAGCTTTCATGATTGTTAGAGCTGCGACTGTATAGTGGTAGGAGCATGTGTATACCAGAGAGAGAGAGAGAGAGAGAGAGAGAGAGAGAGAGAGAGAGAGAGAGAGAGATTGTATATAGGGAATAGATGTCAAAATGTAAGAGGCATTTTGTCATTTGAAACATTTGAAAAAATATCAATGATAATGCAAATGAGCTATGCACGTTTCAGGCTTGCTATTTGGCAAGTTTGAAAATTTTCTTGCTCTTTAATCTTGTTCTTGTTTGGTAAGATTGATGCTTGAAAGGTAAAATCTTTTCTCTGAAATTTTGGTCTCAAGTTTTCTTGCCCCCAATGGGGGCTGGGCCTGTTTGGTAGGAGCGGCTTGTGCAAGTCACAATGTGATGGGACAGTGCACGTACGAACTTCACTGGTATGGGCGGTTGAATAATTACTTGGTTGTATAACCACCTTCCCTTCTTGTTTACTGAAAAGAAGGTGGCCAATCCCCAACTTGATCATAAAAAAAACAAAAAAGTCTAGTTTTTTTACTGAAAAATGACCGGGCTGTCTTTGCAAAATGACACATTTTTTGAAATTCTTTATAATTTGCATTATATGCTCCATGTTTACAATCGTGGATGCCTCACTTTTTTAGGTCATTTTTATCTTTTGCATTAGCAAGCTATTCATGCACTACCATACCAATATTCTTTAAGTAATTGATCTTTAAGGAGGTTTGCAAATGTGTCACACACACACAAACACACACACACATATATATATATATATATGAGTTACCGTGAAAATCTTCTTAAGTACAAATGTGTAATATAAGATTCATGCACTACCATGCAAATCTTCTTTAAATGAGTGATAGTTAAGGAAGTCCGCAAATGCATATGTATAGTACAACATTTGCAAGCCACCATGTTAATCCCCTCATGTAACTAATTGGCAATGAGGTCTGCAAATGCATGAAAACATTTACAAGCTACCATGCAAATCTCCTTTAGGCAACTGATCATCAAACTAACAACTTAAATGATTGGTGAGGGATTCGAAGATCCAAATAATGAGACAATAGATTTTTGTAGACCTCCTTGACAATTAGTTACTTAAAAAGAGATTTGCATGATAGCTCGCAATGTCATATTATATATATGCGAATGTCACCACATTTGCAGACCTCCTTGATTATCAAGTACTTAAAAGAGATTTGCATGGTAGCACACGTATCTCAGAAGATTCGCTAGCATGAAGGATAAAATGTCTTAAAATGTGAGGCAACCACGATTGTGGACATGGAGCGGATAATGCAAATTATGAGGCATTTCAAAAAATGCATCATTTGACAAGAACAGTACAATCATTTTCTATTTTCTTACACTAAACTATGCATTCAGTTTTATTGAGATGGGTTGCGACGATCACCTTAGGTTTTAAATGTCAACTTACAACATTAACTCACGACCTCACTATTAGGGGTGTGAACAGGTTGGGTTTGGTTCAGACCCAGATGAAACCTGACCTAGCCCCGATTTTTGGGTATGGTATTGGGTTTGAACCCAAGTCTAATCCAACCCACCATAAGAGAAACCATACCCGCACTCGATAATAACTACATTAGTTAGACCCGGTAAAATAATATTTTTTAGTATTTTTACATTGAAAATTGCAGGTCTTAATCGAACCTCGGATTGGGTATAAAATTTCACAAACTATCCCCAACTCCATGTATTAATCGGACCTTCAGGTCTTCTTATTTATCACCATACCCAGACCCTATAGGGTTTGGGTAAACCCCACACATTGACAACCTTACTCATTATCGGGGCAAGCTGGCGAAACACATTTGATCATTGAACAAGCCTATAAGTTGGGGACAATGGCTGTTAGCGATGCATGTTCACACAAGGGCACCAAATGGGGCATGGGGTGGCATCAGTTAGCAATGCGCACAAGGCACGGTTTGGCAAGCAATCACATGAGCAAGCACACAAGCATGGGTGCACAAAAGCAAATCATAAGCAGTGACTCTCATCACAAATAATGATGGGCTATCAACTGATTCTGTGGTCCTCAAAAAATAAGACGAGCAGATACCTGCTAAGAAATTTTCGTCTGTAAACACAAGGGCTCCCTGTAGGGTGCGGCTGGGGATTTTCCGGCGATGGCAATTGATCGGCATCCCCTGTAGCAGTGGCCCTGCATAACAAACAGAAAAGCAGAGCTTACATACCTGATGAGGCCATTACTGAAGCTGCTGTGCTTGCCGGAGAGGGACGATCTTCAACTAAGTCTGTCCGCAGCCACCACAAGCGCATGCCACTGTATGCGGACGGTAAGTCGACCTCTTCCCTCCTTGAACTTCTGTATTTTCGCATTACAAAGGGTTGCTCATGAAACCCTTTTATAAGCTCAAAATGGGAATGGTTGAGTAACCGCTCCCTCTGATTTCAATGCAGGTTTAACGGAAGGGAGCACCTCATGGGGAGTGTTACCCACATCGTGGGTAACCACCACCAACGTGGTGGTTAATCCCAACATTCTCCCACTTGCTCCGACGATAAACCCTTTAACCAGAAAACCTTATGGGAATAACTTGATGAATAGAATGGCCTTTATATTCTATTCTAAAGGTCCTTAGTTGAATCTCTAATCCTTATGAGATTAACAACAACCATAATGAGAATCAAAAGACTGAAAGTGATCACTTTATTTATATGCATATGTCAAAAAGAGTTTAACAATCCCATCCTCATTACATGTTCAAAATATAATCCCGGTGCTAGCCCTTTAGTAAGAGGATCAACGATCATCTCTTTGGTACCAATATTGACAATATGCACTAAATGATTCTCCGTCCTTTCTTTAACAACAAAATACTTTAATTCTATATGCTTGCATGACATAGTACTTTTGTTGTTGTTCGAAAAGGACACCGCAGCTTCATTATCACAGTAGACCTTCAGTGGCTTTCCAATGGAATCGACCACCATTAACTGTGATATGAAGTTCTTTAACCATATAGCCTGCGCAGTAGTCTCGTACAATGCAATGAATTTTGCCTCCATGGTGTGGGCAGCAGTGGTCGTCTGCTTTCCACTCCTCCAAGAGATCGCTCCCCCAGCAAGTAAGAAGACATACCCAGTAGTAGACTTTCTACTATCAAGGCATCCTCCTAAATCCGCATCTGAGTAGCCAATGACCTCGAGGTGATCAACTTTATGATACGTTAAATATAGTCTTTTGTCCCTTGCAAGTACCGCAAGACTTTCTTGGCAACCTTCCAATGGGGTAAACCTAGATTAGACTGAAATCTGTCAAGTACCCCTACTGCAAAAGAAATATCTGGTCGAGAACATGTCTGCGCGTACTGCAAGCTGCCAACAACTGATGCATATGGATAAGCACTCATCCGTGCTTTGTCAATATTGTTCTGTGGACAATCCTTTAGGCTCAGCTTGTCACCTTTTGATATGGGTGTAGAAGTAGGAGAACAATTCTCCATCCCATATCGCTTTAACACCTTTTCTATATAGGATCTTTGGGAGAGGCCTAGAAAACCTTTTGCTCGGTCTCGACGAATCTCAATGCCAAGAACGTAAGCAGCCTCACCCATATCTTTCATATCAAAATGTGATGCAAGAAACTGTTTTGTCTCTGAAAGTAACTTCATATCGTTGGTTGCAAGTAAGATGTCATCCACATACAACATCAATATAATGAACATACTCCCACTATCCTTAAGGTATATACATTGATCAATAATGTTTTCTGTAAACCCAAAAGTCACAATGACTTGGGAAAATTTAATATACCACTGTCGGGAGGCCTGTTTAAGTCCATATATTGATTTGTTAAGCTTACAAACCAAACGATCATTTTCAGAGAAACCAAGAGGTTGTTCCATGTATACCTCTTCATTCAGATCCCCGTTGAGGAACACTGTTTTCACATCCATCTGATGTAGCTCTAAGTCATAATGAGCTACGAGGGCCAGAATAATCCTCATTAACTCCTTAGTTGAGACAAAAGAAAATGTCTCATTATAGTCAATGCCTTCCATCTGGGTGAATCCTTTAGCAACCAATCTTGCTTTATGTCTCTTTATGTTACCTTTAGAGTCCTTCTTGGTCTTAAAGACCCATTTAGACCCTACGGGCTTTATTCTTTTAGGTAACGTGACAAGATCCCACACTTGATTTTTAGCCATAGAGTCTAACTCTTCTTTCATGGCTTCAATCCAGTGCGAAGATTGTTTGCTTTCAACAACTTCCATAAAATTCAACGGGTCATCATCCATATCTATGAAATCACCAGGCTCCTGAAGGTACACCACATAATCAGGATGTATGACAGATCTCCTAATCATTGTGGATCTCCAAACAGGTCGTTCCTCAGGCTCAGATTGAACCTGATCATCCTGTTCGTGCTCTTCCGCATTGTCCACAATAGGTTCACTTTGGATTTGTGCATTAACAATCGAATGATCAACCACACCATCATTAGGAATAACAATGTGGTATCTTTCGATGTTTTCCTTAACAGGTGATGAAACTGGATCCTGTATTTCCTCAAAACCAATGTTTTGAAGTGCACTCAATCTTACTGAACCATCTTCTAGGAATTTAGCCTTATCCGTTTCAATAATCTGTGGTGAGTGAGATGGACAATAAAACCTGTACCCTTTTGATCTTTCTGGATAACCAATGAAATATCCACTGGTTGTTCTTGGATCAAAGGCTTTAATGTGAGAGTTATACAGTTTAGCCTCTGCAGGACATCCCCATATGTGCATATAAGACAGTGATGGTTTCCTACCTGTCCACAGCTCGTAAGGAGTTTTAGGCACAGATTTCGTAGGAACCTTATTCAAAATATGCACAGCTGTCCTTAACGCTTCACCCCACAACTTTATGGGAAGTGTTGAATAATTCAACATGGCCCTGACCATTTCTTTAAGCGTATGATTTCTCCTTTTAGATACACCATTCTGATAGGCACTACCAGGCATGGTATATTGAGGCAGGAGGTCGACCCCCGCAGGGATTCGAACCCCTACCTTTCCGGCAAAGGATTAACCCCCTGCCGGAACAGGCAAAGGGTCGACCCTCTGTCTGCTCAGGCAGGGGGCGACCCCCTGCTGTTCTGGCAGGGGGTCGACTCACTGGCGGAAAGGCTGGTGGTCGACCCCCTGCCCGAACAGGGGGTCAATTAACCCCCTATGTTTCGTAAGGGGGTCGACCCCCTGCCGAAACAGCAGAGGAGTCGACCCCTTGCCGGAACAACCTTTTTTTTGTGACTTCATTTTAAAACTGCGTTTTTTGTGCAGATTTTTCAACGGAACCAGCTCGTGCTCAGCCACCTGTGGTAAGTAAGAGACAAAAACAATGCAAATTGGGTAAATACCCGTGGTGAGTAAGTGATGCAAGCGTATCACATGTTATTTAATTTATTAGATGTAACACTTTATTGTTCACACACTCACTTAGTTGTTGATATTTAGGGTTGCTTTATTGGAGTTCGGAGATCATGATGAGCATGATTTTAATGTATGAATATGGAAGTGTTCTTATTTTTGGAGCACGGAGTTCATGCTAGGCATGGTAGTAGTTAGTGAGATATTAAAGTGTGTTTGCTGCAGGTACATGTTTGCCATTTGTTTGATATGAATGATTATAATGTATTGCAATGTTTGATGTAATTGTATTTATGCTTGCATGTAGTTACTTTCAATTTGATTATGACTTCCATGTGAAATTGTATAATGAAAGCTTGCTTTAAATGATTGTATCGTGTCATTAATAGTTTGCACATGAAAATATTAAGTTATCAATGTATGCATCAAAATTCTTATTATTGTATGACATCATATATTGCATGATAAATTTGATATTTTCTTCATCGTAGCATTTTGATTGTTTTCTTTTAATTCGTTAGGCTATTATTCGTAACATCATAAGAAAATAACTGCAAACCATGAATGGATGTACCGTAGGATAGTGGGCAATGAGTTATCGCATGAATATATGGATGATGTTGACAGTTTTATTGAATTTGCAACGGCAAGTGTCAGTACAGTGGATCCCACAGGTCAGATTAGGTGTCTCTGCAAGATTTGTAAGAATAATCGATTTGTAGAACCTCATATCGTTAGACATCACCTATACAGGAAAGGTTTTGTGAGTGATTATCAGAACTGACGTTTCATGGAGAAGAATTTAGAAACGATTTTGATGCACGGGTGAATGTGGTGCACAATAATCCATATACGGATTTGATATTTGATGTCGCAGGAACAGAACTGGGTTCTGCTATGAGTTCTAGTGATGTAAAAACTGCCGTAGATGAAGAATCACCAAACGATGCAGCTAGTAGATTTTATGATTTACTTACAGATGCAGATGAGCCACTTTAGAACGGTTGCGAGAGTCACACTATCTTGTCTGCAGTTATTCAACTAATGAATTTGAAGTCCGAGTATAATTTGAGTCGATCATGTTTTGACTGTTTGTGCATGATTGTGAAGAGTATGTTGCCCAAAGATGAGAAATTGCCACAAAATTTCTATCGTGCGAAAGTTATGGTCAACGCTCTAGGTATGGGTTACAAAAAGATTGATGCTTGTCCAAATCACTGCATGTTGTATTTCAAGAAGCAGAAAAATAGCATATCATGCCTGTCATGTAAACATCCTCGGTTCAAGCCAAAGACAAGAGACAATGGTAGCACGAGATCAAATAAAGTTTCATACAAGTCGCTCTACTACTTTCCTATCACTCCTAGATTGCAGCGATTGTATATATCTTCAAAGACAGCTAAACACATGAGATGACATGTAAATAAAGTTTGACACGATGAAAACAAGATCACGCATCCTGTTGACGCTGAAGCTTGGGAGCACTTTGATAGTACTCATTAGAACTTCGCAATGGAAGTGTGAAATGTTAGACTTGGTATATGTACAGATGGATTTAATCCATTTGGGGGTAGATCAACTCCATACTCATGCTGGTCAATATTTGTAACTCCATACAACCTTCCACCAAGCTTGTGTATGAAACGTTCAAATCTTTTCTTGTCTTTGTTGATCCCTGGTTTGACCTCACCTGGCCAAAATCTTGATGTATATTTAAAGCCATTGATTGATGAACTAAAAGTACTATGGGATGACGGTGTTACCATGTATGATGCCCAAAAAAAACAAAATTTCAACATGAAGGCCGTTGTTCTATGGACAATCAGTGACTTCCCTGCATATGGTATGCTAATTGGTTGGAGCACACATGGGAGGTTGGCATGTCCGTACTGCATGGAGGATTCAAATGCTTTTAGATTGAGGCATGGAAGGAAGCCTTGCTGGTTTGAGTGCCATCATCGATTTCTACCCAGCGACCATCCGTTCCGACGATAAAAGAATACGTTTAAAACAGGCACAACTAAAATGGAAGGGCCATCCTCAAAATTGTCTGGCATAGAGATTCTAAGAAGATTGCAATACTTTCCAGATGTATTAACAGATGCCCGCAGTCCTACACCCTTCCGTGGATTTGGGAAGGATCACAATTGGACGAAGAAATCTATTTTTTGAGAACTACCATATTGGTCGACCCTATTGATACGACATAATTTGGATGTGATGCATGTGGACAAAAATGTGTTTGATACAGTAATGAATGTTAAAGGAAAAACAAAGGATAATCCGAAGGCTCATATGAATTTAAAATTAATATGTAAACGACCAGAATTGGAACTCAAAGAGTATAATGGCAAAGTACTGAAACCAAAGGCAAATATGTGCTCGGACCTGATCAAATAAAACATGTATGTCAATGGTTGAGACAATTGAGATTTCCAGATGGATATGTCTCTAACATTGCTCGGGCTGTGAAGATTGACGATGAACATTTATATGGGTTGAAGAGCCATGATTGTCATATCTTTATGCAACGATTGATACCCCTAGCATTCCATGATATGTTAGACAAACCTATATGGGGGATATTCTCTGAGTTGAGCGGATTTTTTAGAACATTGTACGCATCAGAGGTCGTAGTATCAGATGTAAAGAATCTCAAGAACTCTGTCATCACCATTGTTTGTCTGTTAGAAAAGATATTTCCGCCAGCATTTTTTGATGTTATGGAACATTTGATCATACATTTGCCATATGAACTAAGGGTTGGTAGCCCTGTGCAATATCAATGGATGTACCCATTTGAAAGGTATATGTTTTTTTATATTTGTCTCTTTAATGACAGATATTTAAAATTTGAAATATATATTTTTGCCAGATGCATATTCGACCTCAAAAAAAAGGTCTGTAATAAAGCAAGAGTAGAAGGCTCTATTTGTGAGGCGTACACTTTAGAAGAGATTTCAAATTTCTCATCTATGTACTTCGAACCTCATATTCCAACACGTTACACATGCCCGCCCCGTAACAATGATGGAGAACAAGTAATTGTAGCTGACGAGCTGTCGATATTTCAACCACTTGGGCATGCATTTGGTAGTTGTCGATCAAGGCTCTTGACAGATCAAGAGCAAGACGCAGCACACATCTATATTCTTTTTAATTGCTCAGCGATCGACTCATACATCGGGTAAGTATATGTAGACGCAACATAATTATGAATCCTTTTATGTTCTATATGTGGATACATGGCTCGGTAATATAAGTATTTGTGGTTTGCAGACGATTTGATCTGGAGTTGCAAAGACAAGTTTCACATCTCACTGATGCAGAAGTACAAAAAGAACGTGAAACTAAGTTTGTGGAGTGGTTGAAACAATTGGTAAAGAAGCTAACATAAATTTTGTACTTATAAACAACACTAAGTTACTTAATTGATCGTGATCACAATCATTGTTTATGTCTATGCGTAGGTTCGCCATGGTGATGTTAAAGATCAAAGAATATGTGATTTAGAAAATGGTCCAACCAAAATTGTGCAATGCTACAACGGGTACATCGTAAATGGTTATCGATTTCATACAAAAGATTACAGTACAAATAAATCAACGATGAATAGTGGCGTGTGTGTCAAGGGTAGCAGCTACGACGAAAATGAACATGATTACTACAGTGTTATAGAGAAAATAATGGAGTTGACTTACTTAGGCATAAATAACAGGGTAACTTTATTCAAGTGTCATTGGTTTGATCCAACTGCAACAAGACTCGACAAAGCTTCAGGCATTGTGGAGGTGAATCATAAATCCAGGTTTGGAACATATGAACCATTCATATTAGCCTCGCAAGCTCAACAAGTTTATTATACTTCATATCCGAGTATAAAAAAGTCAGATAGAAATGAATGGTGGACCCCATCTCAGTAAACCTACCATAATATTCGCTACCTCTATCAGACCTGACTATTTTAATAACCTTATCAGTTTGATTCTCTACTTCTTTCTTAAATTCTTTAAACATCTGAAAACATCAGATTTTTCAAAAATCAAGTAGAGATACATATACCGAGAATAGTCATCAATAAAGGTGACGAAATAATTTTCTTCTGTGTAACAGGGAGAAAACGGTCCACATACATCCGTATGGACTATTTCTAATATCTCACTACTGCGTTTGGCACCCTCTTTATATGTGTTTGTATGCTTAGCCTTTATGCAATCAACACATGGGTCATTGTCAGTAAAATCTAGAGATTGCAAGATCCCTTCATTTACTAGTCTCTTTATTCTCTTTTCAGAGATATGACCTAACCTTCGATGCCAAAGCATGTAAGATTTATCATCTGTCATGCTACATTTATTTCCAACCAATGCGTATTCAGAAGTCAAAGACTCTTGAGTTTGGATCTTCACATTCAATCTATATAAACCATCATAAACTGATGCAGAACCAATTTCAATTGAATTTCTGAATATGAACAATTTGGAATTTTCAAACTTAAAACAATATCCAAATTTATCCAACTTTGAAATTGAAATTAAGTTTCTACTATACGATGGAATATAAAAGACATCATGAAGATCTAAAACTACGCCCGTATCCAGAGTAATCCTGTAGGTTCCAACACCCTTCACATGTGAACACATCTTGTTTCCCGAATAGATGCTTTTCTCATGCATTGTTGGTTCCCTTCTGCTCAGAAACAACTGTAGACAGTTGAAAATATGAACAGTAGCACCAGAATCAATCCACCAGCTATTTTCAAGAATTTGTAATAAATTACATTCATGAGAAATAAATGACAAATTACCTTTCATTTCCAACCACTTCTTGTACTTTATGCAATCTGCCTTTATGTGTCCCTTCTTCTTGCAAAAGAAGCACTTTATGGGAGCAGAGTTGGATTGCTTATCTTGGGATGACTTATCCCTAGTTGACTTCTTCCTAGCATTTCTCTTAAATGCATTCTTCCTTGGTCCTACCTTGGACGTATGAGAAGCCATATGTGCACTCTGCACCTTCTCACCTTTCATCCTCTCTTATTCTTCAACACACTTGGACATGAGTTCATTAAATATCCATTCATCATTATGTGTGTTGTACGAGATTTTGAAAGGTCCGTATTCCAAGGGTAAGGATGTTAGGACTAAATGCACTAGGAAAGAATCAGAGATAGTGAGCTTCATGTCATTCAGCTGAGACACTATGTTTCTCATCTCCAAAATATGCTAACGAATGTTTCCCTCTCCATTATATTTCATAGATATCAGTTTTGACATCAGGGTACTGGCTCTGGCCTTGTTTGAACTCACAAACTATGCCTCAATGTCATTCATGAATTCCCTCACTGTTCTGCATTGTGGGATAACACTTCGAATGTTCTTAGCTACTTTAGATTGCAAAAGCAACAAGCTAAGTCTATTCGAGCGCTCCCACTTCTCAAAAGCAATCTTTTGATCAGCAGTACTCTGATCAGTGAGGGCAGTGGGTTTATCTATCCTTAGTGCCATATCTAGATCCATATACCCTAATGCAAATAAAACAATTTCTTTCCAATCACTAAAATTGGATCCATCTAGAAAAGGTATAGAGCTAGAGCCATCTAAAATCACAGAACTAGAAACTGCATGACAAAAGACACGTATCAGGAAGCATTCATACGAGACTAAAACTTTAGTGAAAAAAGCAAAATAATAAAGGCCCTTGATATGCTTCTTTCCAGGCGAGTGAAGGGGGTCATCGGAGTCCTACTTTGGTAAGAGCTCCGACACGCGAAACCACTTCGCCTACCGACCATATCCGGTAAAACTAAGGTTCTTGTGAAGATAGACCATCAACACAAGGTATCTTTGGATACACATGTGTGATGTATCTCGACACATTTACCTTATTCTACCCTACTTAAATTCCAAACACGATAAAACTACCTTTGGGTCGTCTATCGTTTCATGAATATAAGTACAATGTGCATATCCGCTTAGGAACTGTATGATAGTGTAAAATTCATTTATGACTCACGTGTATTTAGTCACTTTGGTGACATGAAAACACTGATTCATCTAACTATCCTTAATGCTAATATGCAAAATTATATATTAAAATAGTCCGTAAACCGAATGGACCAGACATATGACTCTTGAAATGGTTCTAAAACTGAATGAACCTGTCATATGTTCTACGAACCAGTCTTAAAGCACTCTGAACCAGTCTGAAACAACCCCGAACCGGTCATCCAAGGGTCCGAACCAGTTCTGAACCTTATGAACCGGGTCAAATATGAACAAAAGTTCATTAAAACCCTATAACCGTATGCCAAAATCCCTGTATTTTCTTATATTTAAGAAAACAGGATCTTAGCATCTCGGAACCGGTGAGAAACTGGAAGGAACCGGCCAAAAATGGCTCCGAACCGGTCCCGGAAAGGGGCTGAGTCAGTCCCTGATCCGGTTTAGGCCAAATAGTGCCTGGACCCTCCTGGATCCGGGTCAAACCCGACTGCAAACTGGATCCGGGTCAGACCCGGGGTTATCCGGATCCGGGTCGGACCCGGTACAGGCCGGATCCGGGTCGGACCCGGTACATGCCGGATCCGGGTCAGACCCGGTACAGGCCGGATCCGGGTCGGACCCGATACAGGTTGGATCCAGGTCGGACCCGGGATTATTTGGATCCCATAACCCAATGTAGGGTGCGGCTGGGGATTTTTCGGTGACGGCAACTGATCGGCATCCCCTGTAGCGGTGGCCCTGCATAACAAACAGAAAAGCAGAGCTTACATACCTGAGGAGGCCATTACTGAAGCTGCTGTGCTTGCCGGAGAGGGACAATCTTCAACTCAGCCTGTCCGCAGCCACCACAAGCGCATACCACTGTATGCGGACGGTAAGTCAACCTCTTCCCTCCTTGAACTTCTGTATTTTCGCATTACAAAGGGTTGCTCATGAAACCCTTTTATAAGCTCAAAATGGGAACGATTGAGTAACCGTTCCCTCTGATTTCAATGCAGGTTTAACGGAAGGGAGCACCTCATGGGGAGCGTTACCCACATCGTGGGTAACCACCACCAACGTGGTGGTTAATCCCAACACTCCCCTCATTTGGTTGGAACATCGTGAGTTCGAAGCACCTGGGTGAACGCCTCTTTCAGTGAGTCTGAAACTAGGCGTTGCTTCTTAGTGGGCAAGGGGGACATGGGGCTTTCACACCAATGAGTTGGCATGCGAGGTGATTTTCCCTGGTTATCCAAAAATAGGTGCTTTACTTAGGCATTGTTTGATTGACAAACAAGTTTAATTGACAAAAAAAAAAGAGGAAAGGGAAGAGCAACATTTTTGTGCCACTAGATTCAAGGCCTTCAATTTAGGGTTACCAAAAACTCCACTTACATGTCAGAAACTCGTTTTTGAAATAAAAACCACGTGTTTTCGGAACTTGTGAAAAACATCCAAGAAAGCATGAATAACCCATTTTCCATTGAGCGAGAAACCCGTTTCACATCACATGAGAAACCTACTTACTTTATATGGCAAACTGGTTTCATTTATTTTGGAAACATATTTTAGTACATTTTTTGCAAGTTTTTCTTAAATAAGAATTTTTTCAAACAAAAGTTGAGATATATATGTTACTAAAATTTTTAATTACATATTTTAGTTGTAATCAATGTATTCATATACTTTATGAATTCTATTATTAATCCTTACTATTTATCATAATATTAGTAAAAAAGTAAACTTTATGTAAACTTATAATATTTTTCATCCATGTTGTCAACAATTGCACTTTTGCTCCACACACACGTACACTATATATATATATATATATATATATATATATATATATATATATATATATATATATATATATATATATATATATATATAAACAAGGCAAATAGGTAAACTGGCATGAATAGAGATTTTCATAGGTTTTTTTTGTTTTTTTTCTAAAATTTCACCGTACGGATGCGATCTACATGTATGGTTTCATAAAAACTGACTCTTGGATAATCCGATTATGATGTATAAGAAAGATCTTTTAAGGCTTGAAAATCAATGGTTCAAATTTTTTATAAATATGCAAAGCATAAAAAATCACATTTCTTGATCCGATTACGATTATCCAATAGTCGATTCCAAGCAAATGGACCATGCCGAATGCACTCAAAGGGTTAGATTTGCAAAAAAAACTATGAAAATATCTGTTCATACCAGTTTACATATTTTGCTAGTTTATATAGCAGTGGTAATATACCCCCACACAACCCTACCAGATCACGGATGTGTTTTGCATGATTGATTCACTAGACATCGACTCTTGGATCAATAATTTTGGATGAAAAAAATGGTTTTTGCATCCTCAAAAATTTAAAAATGGTAGACCGTTGATCTTTGAACCTTATAAAAACCTATCCACGCATCGGAAACAAACAATCCAAGACCCGATTTCAATGAAAACAAGCACGTAAAAGACATGTAAGGTTAGAATTTCGAAAAAACACCAATTTTTTTGAAAACCCCCCATCTGGTATGGGTCATGGATGGAGTCGGGTAGTGTATATATATATATCCCGTTTCACAGGAACTTTAAAAAGTCTAGTTTCCCAACACGTTTCTCATTTTCGTTTCCCTTCCTAGAAAGAAAATTTAGTTGGATCTATGTTTTGACAACAATAACAATTGACGGATCTGGATCTTTGATAGTTTTGCATCCATCTCTTATGGTTCATGATGATGACATCTAGACAATGCATTCTTTTGTTGGGTTGCAGATGCCCATATTTAGCACGTGTCCATGTAGGACTACAAAACACCTTGTCTAACCTTAATCACCCTTACCGGGTCCATGGTGGGATCCGGTTTAGGCATATGACTAATATTTATTTAAGAGGAAAAAATAAAAAACTTATAAATATTTAAATTGACTATCTACTAACGGAAAGCACCAGTGGTCTAGTGGTAGAATAGTACCCTGCCACGGTACAGACCCGGGTTCGATTCCCGGCTGGTGCATTTATTTTGCAATTATTAAAAAGTTTAATTTTGCATGTGGTTTTTAGATACTTTAAACTCGTCCGCGTTTGTTGACTCCTTTTCCATCGTGGCTTGCCCGCCGGAGAACGCCGTCTCCTCTCACCGGAAAACAGCGTGTGCCTGCCGGTGATCCTATTTCATTTCAGATAGGAAGTATTACAATATGGAGTGACTAGATGTCACTGAGTGTAAAAACAAAGAGGACCTGCAATAATGGAACATTCAGGTTATCCCATTTGAATTTACAATGAATAAGTTCTCGAAGCGAGCTTCAGCAATGAAGATATGATCATGATAGCTTCCGTCCATGTGCAATTTATGTTTCCGCTGCAGCCATATGATATGAGGCGTACGTAGGCGTGAACTGTTGATTTTTGAAGCCTTTAAAATACCTATTTTTATATGTCTCTGCATTCTAATTCGGATTTTTTTGTCAAATTAATTCATGTGCCAAACTTGTGTTGAGTCACAGTTTCTGACAGTGTCTTTGTGACATAGGGCATGACCTGGTGGATCCCGACTAGGGTTGCAAATGGGTCGGATACAGTAAGCCAACTTTGCAAAAATTGTCTGTCCCGGATCCGAACCAATCCGACTTCGATCCGATCCATTTGCAACCCTAATCCTGGCTGGGCAAATCCCCTTGCACATTTAAACTCTACCAAAATTGGTTTCGGCCCTGCCAATGCTTGGACAGTCGATCCTAACAATCTGACACATTAGGCAGATTTGGGTCCTCTCTTTACCATGTGCCTCTGTCCTCAATCGGATTGGATAGAAGTCACAGTGGTTCTTGGCCCATCCAGAGTTGGCAATAAGCCTGTGTTCAGATGTGACCTGGGTGCGCATAGTACTGGTAAACGAGCTGAAGGAACCAAACAAAAGGCATTCAAACTCTGCTCATTTTTACCTCGAGCCCACTGAGCTCGAGTTCATGGCAAGCCCGAATTAAATGAGCTGAGTTCAAGCTGTCGTGTTTATAAAAAATAAATTTTCAAAAATGAAAATAATAAATTTTGGCCTCCAAACCTACTGAGCTATGCTCAAACTGGCTCATTTACTAAATTAAATAGATTGTTTCAATGTTGTAAACAATAAGACTTAACTTATTGTTTGCAAGCCAAACCTTCAACTACCTAAAGTCTATGATATAAAAAATTTAAAAGATATTTATTACTAGTTTATATGAGTTGAATAAAGCCGAACACTACACATTGTTCACGGTTGACTTTCTGAGCTTATTTCACAAGTTTCTACGAGCGCTTTACAAGCTGAATATAAGTAGAGCCTTAACCACTAGGGTAGGGTTGGTAAAGAAGAAGAGACCGAACACAGGGTGTTCAAGCTTGGCTTGTTCTTGTGATGAGCCAAGCTGAGTTCGAGCTCAGTGCATTTTTGAGTTAGATGGGCCAAGCTCAAGCTGGCGAGCTTATATAAAAATGTGCATTTTTCAAAACTGAAAGTAACAAAATTTGAACTTGGAACTTACCGAGCGAAGCTCAAACTGGCTCTTTTACAAAATAAATGCATTAATGTCTTAATAAAGCTGTAAACTCTAAACATATTGCTTGAACTTGGAACTTACCATCTACACTGTATGATATAAGACAGTATGTAAAACATATTTATTAATAGTTAACAAGCAACTCCGCCTGTGTATAACTCTTTAGTTATACACTGCCGGTCCCAAGCCCGGATAAAGGAGGAGGGTTGCGGTAGGTCAGTCACAGCCAACATAAAAACTTAGTCATACCCTATGAATCTGAACCAATATGAGAATTTCGTTGGGGCGTTCTCTACTGAGCGACGCGCTGTACTCTATAGGCCCGGAAGCAGTGATAAATGGGCAAGGGTTGCTAGGTCGTCGCCCAGAAGCGACGCGTCACACCGACGCCCGAGTGTGGTGTCAAATAGGCAAGGGTTCTCTCACTTTGTTGAACGAGTGGGGGTAAATAAGTTAGTCCAAGACCATAAAAGTAGGTTAGCTACTTGGAACATAAAATTAGGTTAGCCACTCGACGGTGACCTTAATGGACATGTAGGCATTAATAGGGATGAATTTGAGAGTATCCATAGAGGCTATGGTATAGGAGAAAAAAATGAAAGTGGAGAAAGGATTTTAGATTTTGGTTTGTCCTATGATATGATCTTAGCAAACACTTGGTTTAGAAAGAGGAGGTCTCACCTAGTAATATTTAAAAGTGGGGTTAACATGAGTCAGATAGATTTTTTTCTACTTAGAAAGAGAGATAGGGATTGCTGCATCGATTGTAAGGTTATACCGGGAGAAAGTGTAGCTACACAACATAGAGTCTTAATTTTAGATCTTACGATTAGACAATGCCGAAAAATGGATAGACATAAGATAGATCCTAGAATTAAGTGGTGGGCACTGAAAGGAGCTAAATAAGGAATGTTTATAGAGCAAGTAGTTAAGGACGCTGATTGGTGTCTCGAGAATGATTCTGAATCAATGTGGAATAAGATAGCGGGTGACATGAGAAAGGTGGCTAAGGAGGTATTGGGTGAGTATAAAGGCAGTGCACCGCTAGGTAAGGATACATCCTGGTGGAATGGGGATGTCAAATTAGATATCAAGGTTAAAAGAGAGTGTTATAGAAATCTAAGTAAGAGTCATGATAATGAGAATTTGGAGAAGTATATGATAACAAAGAAGGAAGCTAAAAAAGTTGTTCGAAATGCGAGGAATACGGTATATAAGGAGGTTTATGATAAGTTGAATACCAAAGAGGGCAAGAAGGATATTTATAGGCTTGCAAAGATGCGAGATAGGAAATCGAGGGATCTGGGTATGGTTAGATGTATCAAAGATGAAACACAAAGGGTTTTAGTCAAAGATGAGGAGATTAAGGAGAAATGGAAAGATTATTTTGATAAGCTATTTAATGGAAGTCATGCTCAGGATCTTGGAGACTTCTCTATTCCTTTTCATGAGCTGAATCGTGACTTCATGCACAAGATTCAAAAGAAAAAAATTGCAGAGGCTTTAAAGAAAATAAAATCAAGAAGGGCAGTTGGCCTAGATGGTATACCTATCGAGGCTTGGAAATGCTTGGGAGATAAAAGTTTAGAATGGTTGACAAATCTTTTTAACAAGATTTGGCGGACAAATAAGATGCCTAATGAGTGGAGGAAGAGTACTTTGGTGCTTCTATATAAGAATAAGGGTGATATACAAGATTACACAAACTATCGTGGTATAAAACTCATGAGTCATACTATGAAACTTTGGGAGAGGGTGATTGAGTCTAGGTTGAGAAAGGTTGCCATGATATTGGAGAATCAATTTGGTTTTATGCCTAAAAGATCAACTATGGAAGCTATACATCTTCTTAGACAACTTATTGAGAGATATAGAGAGAGTAACAAAGATTTGCATATGGTTTTTATTGATTTGGAGAAGACATACGATAGAGTACCTAGGGATGTTCTCTAGTGGACAATGACGAAGAAAGGTGTTTCTCTCAAGTACATTAGTATAATTAAAGATATGTATGAAGGAGTAGTAACCAATGTCCGCACTTATGGAGGGGTGACAACCAATTTTCCTATAACGGTTGGGTTACATCAAGGATCTGCTTTAAGCCCTTTCTTATTTGCTATAGTGATGGATGAGCTTACGAGATCAATTCAAGAAAATGTGTCGTGGTGTATGTTGTTTGCTGATGATATTGTTTTGATTGATGAGTCTAGAGCTGGGGTTAATGCTAAGTTAGAATTATGAAGACAGATATTGGAAGCAAGAGGTTTTAAGTTGAGTAAGAGTAAGACAGAATATATGGAATGTCAGTTTAGTAAGCAACAAAGTAGTGATGGGAGTGTAGTGAAGCTTGGTGAGCAAGAAATACCGGTGGATGATTGTTTCAAATATTTGGGATCTATCATTCAAAAGTATGGAGAAATTGATGGAGATGTAAATCATAGGATAAATGTTGGGTGGTTGAAATGAAAAAGTGCAACTGGAGTGTTGTGCGATCGTAGAATGCCATTGCGGTTGAAGAGAAAGTTTTATAGAACGACTATTAGGCCTGCTTTACTATATGGTACAGAATGTTGGGCTGCCAAGAGACATCATATTCAAAAAATGAGCGTAGCTGAGATGCGTATGCTTAGATGGATGTGTGGAAATACAATAAAAGATAAGATTTGGAACGAGAAGATACGTAAAAAGGTAGGCGTTGCACCCATTGAAAATAAGATGAGAGAGAATCATTTATGGTGGTTTGGACATATTCGGCGAAGGCCTAACGATGCTCCAGTTAGAAGGATGGAGAAATGTGAAAATATATTAGTTAAAAGAGGTCGGGGTAGGCCTAAGAAGACTTAGATGGAGATGATAGGAAAGGATATGAATGCTTTGAACCTCACCGAGGACATGGCATTGGATAGAAATGACTGGAGGAGAAGGATTCATGTAGAAGACCTAAAATGATTTTCTTTTTTTGGTTCATATCGTCGACCCCAATTGTTTTGGGATGAAGGCGTAGTTGTTGTTGTAGTTAACAAACCTATACCAACCTTCTTTAAAAAAAACAAGCCTATACCATTAACCGAACAATTGGCTTGTGAAGCCTTGTTCATGAATTTGAACAAGCTCCTTATGAACTGAACACCAACAACTCATGTCGTTTCCCTGCCCTACACTAGGGTCCTTAAAGTGTGCCTATGATGGTCTAGGGTGAATGGATCCCCACCTGGGTCATATTGGTTATTGGATATGCGACATAGATAGGCTTAGGCCAAGTACCCTAGATGCTTCAAATGCTTTTGTGCGTGTTATATATTCTTCACCTAAATTTGACCTGCAAGAACATGCCCATGTGAGAAGACGAGCATTGCATATTATGAGCATAACTATGAATCATGTGAGAAGATGAGCAATGCATATTATGATCATAACTATGAAACATTTCACAGGATCTTGACACACGCGAAAGCTTTTCAAAAAAAAATGAGTTCGAATAGGACTCGAGAAAATAGGTTTTTCGGGACCCATGCACTCTGTTTTGATAGAGGCGGTTCAAAGAAAATTAAGTTGTGTGTAACTGGCATGCCTTTTTAGAGAATCCAAAATCACTAGAATCAGATTAGCGGTGTCCGTTCTACGGACTCGAGTCTGGGACAAACAAACAAGGCTATGACAGACTTCTGTATCCTACAGATAGCCTGTCTGAAGAGGTTTTCGACGATAGAGTTTGTGAAAACTCTCAACTGAGAAATTAAAGGTCAGTTCTTGACCTTTCCAACGAATTAAAATTTGATTTTTTTTGAGTTTTTTATGAGGCTCTACGAATTTTTGAATTCTAAAAATGGTATAAATTATTGTTGAATGAACTAAATTTTCCACTATTCGACAACAACAACAAAGATTGATGTTTTTGAGACAATTAAACGAATATTTAGCTAAGACTCCAACCATGAAAGTTTTAGATCTAAGTTCTAGCTTTCTATAGAATCAAACAAATTAATTTTTCATGTAGGGAATCTTCAGATAATTGAAAAATACCGAACACCACTAGGATGTTCTGAAACAAATAAATGACAGTAGATTCCTGTCAGTCCAATACATTGACAGTACTTTTCAAGTACTCAAATGACCGATTCATGAAATGGTCTAGACTACAAAGTTGTAGATAAATGTCTTAGCTTTTTGGGAAGATAAAGAATGCCAAAAATTGACCAATATCGAAGTTGATACAATCATTTCTTTGGGGTCATTTATGACAACTTGAGATTCGGGAATCCGGGTTTTGACAGAAAATCTGAGTTATATAATAACCAATAGAACTAAATATTTTGTGAAAAATAGAATCACTTCTTAATGAAAATACTTCAAACATTCATTCCAATCAAACAACAAATAGTTTACTTGCAACTTTCAAAGAGTAATCTTCAAGAAAATCATAGGAAAATATCAATGTAGTATAACAAAAAAAAAAGAACCACCGATTTTATCCAGAAGATGTTAACAACGGGATGTCGTTGGGAAGCAATCAACATCAAATGAAGATTCACGAACAGTGGGGTGAACACCCTCTTTGAAGATCAGAAACTACAAACCAAAGCTTGCACAACCACGACAAGGTGGATCTTCTCAAAGAT
This sequence comes from Nuphar pumila, assembly GCF_984573655.1. Taxonomy (NCBI): domain Eukaryota; kingdom Viridiplantae; phylum Streptophyta; class Magnoliopsida; order Nymphaeales; family Nymphaeaceae; genus Nuphar; species Nuphar pumila. The sequence continues at coordinate 37,545,159 of NC_143254.1, forward strand.
CACCTTCCATGCACTAATGTAAATCGATTTCTTTCACACCAAGATAGTCTCTTTTCAAGCACCAGCCACACAACAAAAATTTCAAAAATAAAGAAGCAACCCCCTCCCCCTTGGTCGACCTCCACTTATAAAGGCTTTGGAGCATGGAGAAAAGCCACATTAAAGAGAGTAATGGCCTTCCCAAGCCATGCTCTAAAAAAAGGATTTTGACTGAACTATTTTTGGCTAAGGCTATTAAGGGACCAACAACCATATTTGACTTGGACTAGTCAAGGCAGGATTTTGAATGAGGTTCAAGATGGTCCACTCTAAAATGGTGCCAACTAGGACCCCTTTGGAAACGAATCTTGATCCAGATCCAAAACATGCAATGAAGTGGATCCTGCACAAAACACATTAGAAAAATGCAAATGCGAAAAAATAAAAACTACCCGCATTCCCCATACACCTTCTAGTACCACAAAAGAATCCTACAGAGCACCAGAACTATCCGGATCCGTAGAATCCGACTTCTAAAAAAAATAAAATAAAAATAAAAAAGATAATAAATAAAAACATATTTAACATGATTCCTCACATGCCAAAATGGAATCGAATAATAAACATATAATCTCTGAGAAAGATGCAAAATATCTTAGATATTGTATCACAATAATTAAAATGGTTCTGGGTTGGCAGAGATCCAATTGGACCCTGATAGTCCTGCACGATTGGATTACGTTGGATCACATCCTGGATTAGATCTTGAGAATTAGATTTGAATCCAATTCGTCTTCAAAGCTCGAATCTTCAGAATACTTTGCATCATTCCCTCCTTGGTCTAAAGGCTTCATCTTCAGAGCCTATTTTTACTCAAATGCCACTCCATAATCCCTGCACACATTCAAAATGTAATCAACGCCGAATCTGTTCAAGGCAAATAAAATAGAACTAAACAAGACATAAAATTCTATATAAGAATGACAAGAATATTTGATGCAATGTAATGCAATATGCTTTATAAAATGTAATTCAGATAAATTCAAAGCAGAATAATAAAATTGAATTTCAAAAGCATCTAAGACATTATATTTAATAATCTTACCTTGCATCAACACTTTTCAGATAATAACAAATTTTGGTCAACCAGAGATAAAATTTGCTTATTTATCATGTTTTTCAATATTTCAAAATTTTTACTAAAATTTTGGCAATTATAAGGCAAGTCACAAGCAAGACAATGTAGCATTAATTCAAACTTACTAGGAGGATTTATGAAGGATACATAATCAACATTATCGATTAAATCTTGATATTTCCAAAATAAATTTGGGGTATGCATGATTGTCAATTTAGCTTTACCCGAATCACATTTAGGGTTTACATGAGGCTCAAAATTTTCTAATGGTGCAGTAAGAGAATTTTCAATATCTAAGTGCTCATTAGAATTTCTAATACTTTGATTAGTCTTTTCAATTTTGAAATCATCCTCGAAAATTGATGCACTAATGAGACTTGATGGATCAATGTTGACAATCATGTCAAACACATCTCGAGGCAAAATTGTACCTTCTATGAGCTCATAAATTTTTTTAAAGACCGGATTGTCAAGACTAACATAGGATGGGTCTTCTAGTGGTGCTATTTCCCAAAATGACGAGATGTAAGGCATCTCTTCATACATCTTTTTAAAGACTGGATCAATAATGAATGCACTCATAGGAACATTCTCAAATACAGGTGAGGACTCTTTCACGATTTTCTCTTTAACTTCAATGATAGGATCACTACCGACTTTGGGAGAAGGATCCACTAGGGAATCCTATGCGATAGCATGATATTTCAATAACTGCTGAGGTTCATGCCTGACGATGAACACACTGGGTCCTTTGATTTGAGATGCAACAATCTTAAGGGACTCAAGAGGAGAAATGAGGATGACAAAAGAAGATGGAGGAACCATAACAAGAATGGTGGCTTGGACCACGGATGATAAAGTGGAAGACAAATGAAGGAAATCGTTTAAAGGAAGCAACTTGATCTTTCTACCCTCAAAAGTGAAGGAATAGACATTGGACTTACCATGATGTATGACATTTCAGTCATATTGCCAAGATCTTTCGAGAATAAGATAGCTCACATCCATAGGGAGCACATCTCACCAGACTTGATCGAAGTAGGTATTTACAATAGAAAACTTGACCAAGCATTGTCGGTCGACATGAACATCGATGCTCTTTTGGAGCCAAGACATCTGATATGGACGGAGATGCGTCTTACAACTCAAACCTAACTTGGTCATGGCTTCGACCAAAATCACGTTCTCACAACAACCAGAGTCTATGATGAACCTGCATACTTTCCCATTGATGGTATAAGCAGACTCAAATATGTGAGTTCTTAACCATCAATCATTCGTTTCTTGATGCGGGGCTAAAAAAAGCTGCCTAGAGATGAGTATTTTGCCTCTATCAAGCAATAACACTTCTTCCACATACTCTTCTTGGGGATTTTTCTCAAAATCTTCTTGTTCTTCAACATATATAGGATTAGATTCTGAATCCAATCTCAAATCATCCTCAATTTGCGATCCTTCGATGAAGAGGGCCTTGCCATGACACTCTGTGGACTTATGACAGAGTTTTTCACAAGTATAGCACTTGATGAGGGTACTTGAACTAGACGTCCTTGCTTGATTTCCTATCGAACCATTCTGGCTCATAACCCTAGGTGGGTTTGAAGCATTAGGGTGACAATAGGGTGGGTCGACCGTTCCACTTAGGACTACTGGGGTCCGCACTGGAGGTCTAGTAGTCTGACTAGATTTTACCAAGGTCTTTCACTGAGTAGACATTTTCCATTGATGCGCTTTCTGATGAGCCTCGGACACAGTCCAACACTTAATGGAGTTAAGCATATCCTTTAATTAGAAGTTTAAACTTCCAATATATTTCGATACTAACTGTTCTTCACTTTCACGAATGTCATTTCGTGCAATGAGATCATAGAAATCTTCGATGTATTGATCCACCGAACGAGTTCCTTGCTTAAGGCTTTGGTATTTCCGATAAAGTTCTCGGTGATAGTTCAAAGAAAGGAATTGAGCACAGAGGTTTTGCTCCATGTGCTCCCAACGCTTAATTAGGGCACGACCTTGATGTCTACGTGTTTGCTTGAGCTGTCGCCACCAAGCTGCAACTCGACCCTTTAATTTGAGAGAGATTAATCCCACACGTCGATCCTCAGGGATTTCCTTAAATTCAAGGATTTTGTGGACTTCGTTAATTCAATATAGAATTTTTTCAAGAGTTTCAGTTTCCTTGAATTCTGGGATATCAAAACGCAAACCCGAATCCCAATAGGATCTCCTAGGCTTTAGGTTATCTCTTCTCTCTGGACTTCATCGATGTGACTCAAAGTCTTCATCAGAATCATATGAGTATCACATATTTCTCGAAAACTGTGTGGACTCCGCTCAGCTCACCATTCATTAACTCTAGCATTTTCGGCCATTTGACAAGTTAAATCTTTAACTCGATGATTAGCCTCGTTGAGTTGTCTTTGCAAATCTCGCACCTCATATCGATGATCACGTTCATCATTTCCTCTATTAAAATTATTTTGACCTCGACCACCCATTCGACCCGCCATGGTTCCTAAATTTTTTTGGACTCCCCACAACACCGGGAATCATGTTAGATTGAAAAATCCGGCAACCCTCGCTCTCATACCAAAATGATGTGAATTCGGTGAACACTGATCCACGATCCAAATGGGTCTTGACATGTGCGGAAGCTATTTACGAAAATGAGACTGAATAGGACTCGAGGAAATAGGCTTTTCAGGACCTGTGCACTTTATTTCGATAGAGGCGGTCCAAAGGAAAGTTGTGCGCGACTGTCATGTCTTTCTAGCAAATCTAAAATAACTGGAATTAGATTAGCGGTGTCTATTCCACAAACTCAAGTCTGGGACAGACGGATAAGGCTATGACAGACTTTCGGATCCTGCATATAGTCTGTTCGAAGGGGTTTTTGACCCTACAAACAGTAGAGTTTGCAAAAACTCCCAACTAAGAAATCGAAGGTCAGTTCTAGACCTTTCCAACGAACTAATTTTTTTTTTGAGTTTTCTATGAGGCTCTACAAATTTTTGAATTCTGGAAATAATATGAGTTATTGTTGAATGAACTAAATTTTCCACTATTCGACAAAAACAACAAAGATTGATGTTTTTGAGACAGTTAAACAAATATTTAGGTAAGACTCCAAACATGAAAGTTTTATATCTAGGTTCTAGCTTTCCACAGAATTAAACAAATCAATTTTTCATGCAGGGAATCTCTAGATAATTGAAAAATACTGAACACCACTAAGAGTGTTCTGAAACAAACAAACGACAATGGATTCCTGTCAGTCTGAGACTTGGACAATACTTTTCAAGGACTCAAACGACCGATTCATGAAATGGTCTCAACTACAAAGCTGTAGATAAATGTCTTAGCTTTTCAAAAAGATAAAGAACACCAGAAACCGACCACTATCAAAGCTGATACAATCATTTCTTTGGGGTCATTTCTGACAACTCAGGATTCAGGAATCCGGGTTTTGACAGAAAGTCTGAGTTATATAATAACCGATAGAACTAGATATTTTGTGAACAATAGAATCACTTCTTAATAAAAATACTTCAAACATTCATTCGAATTAAACAACAAATGGTTTACTTGCAACTTTTAAAGAGTAATCTTCAAGAAAATCACAGGAAAATTTCAATGTAGTATAACAAAAAAAAAAGAACCAACAATTTTATCTGGAAGATATTAACGACGGGATGTCGTTGGGAAGCAATCGACATCAAATGGAGATTCACGAACAGCGGGGTGAACACCCTCTTTGAAGATCAGCAACTACGAACCAAAGCTTGCACAACCACGACAAGGTCGTTCTTCTCAAAGATCACCTTCCACGCACCACTGTAAATCGATTTCTTTCACACCAAGATAGTCTCTTCTCAAGCATCAACCACACTGCCAAAATTTCAAAAATAAAGAAGCAGCCTCTCCCCCTTGGTCGACCTCCACTCATAAAAGCTCTAGAGCATAAGGAAAGGCCACATTAAAGAGGCAAATGGCCTTTCCAAGCCATGCTCTAAAAAAAGAATTTTGACTGGACTATTTTTGGCTAAGGCTATTAAGGGACCAACTGACATATTTGACTTGGACTAGTCAATGCTGAATTTTAAATGAGGTTCAAGATGGTCCACTCCAAAATGGTGCCAACTAGGACCCACTTTGGAAATGGATCTTGATCTAGATCCAAAACATATAATGAACTGAATCTTGCACAAAACACATTAGAAAAATGCAAATGCAAAAAAATAAAAACTACCCGCGTTCTCCATACACCCTCTAGTACCACAAAAAAATCATACAGGGCACCAGAACTATCCAGATTCGTAGAATTCAACACCTAAAAAAAAAAAAATTATAAATAAAAACATATTTACCGGGATTCTTCACATGCCAAAATAGAATCGAATAATAAAAATATAATCTCTGAGAAAGATGCAAAATATCTCAGATATTGTAGCACGATAATTAAAATGGGTCTGGGTTGGCAGAGATTCAATTGGACCTTGATAGTCCTGCACAATTGGATCTGCCCTGGATCGCATCCTGGATTAGATCTTGAGAATTGGATTTGGATCCAATTCATCTTCAAAGCTCGGATCTTCAAGATGCTCTGCATCACCCAAGCCATTGGCTTAGCTAGTTGAGTTTGATATATGGGTGTAAAGATTATGGTTTTGGCATTATAAGTAAGGTTGCCGTCTGGAATTTGATTATGCCCCCCAAACCATGTTTCTCTTCAATGGGATCAAAGTGGTGACAATGAACAAACAAAGGTTTCTCTCTCTCTCTCTCTGAGTCACCACCACAACAAAACAGAGAAAGACAAGCATACACATAAAAAAGTTAAAGGTAATCTCAATTTAAACCCGCAGAAAAGAGCAGCTATAAGACAGCGGTCCAACAATTTATTCTCTAAATTTTGAATATTAAAAAAGAGGTCCAACAACTCATTCTCCAAATTTTGAATATTAAGAAAGAGGTCCATCAATTCATTCTCTAAATTTTGAATGAACAATGTTCATGTAATTTGCTTGAGCCCACGTTCCTGATCTTAAAAATCAATTTCATTTTTTATTTATTTCTTTTTAAAATCCCTTTTGTTAATTAATGGGCATGAACCTCTCATGGATATGTGTGGGTACCATTGTGAAATTTTGAGTTGATGTACGAAAATGAGCCGATTGATGGGCTTAATGAAACCGCATAAGAACCAAGCTCACCTGTCATGCACCTTCTTTTCTAAGGAGAATTTCTAGTGTCAGTTGAATTATAACAAAAGGACAATTGTTCTCATGTATAGCTTGAAACTCCCGTGACATGGATTGGCAAAAATCTGTTGCCATTCCTATTACTCTTTTGTGAGGTCATGCTACTTGAAATGAAATGTGGGTCCCACCAAAGACAGGCTGATGGAAAACAAGCCCCCTTCCTTCATGTCACAAATTGTGAGTGATTTGAGCCAAAGATTGGGGGGCCCAAAACTTAAGGCTTTGGTTCACTTAGGGGCTTGTCTAAGCTTAAACCTAAACTTAAGACTTGGCCAATTTTTTATTTTATTATTTTTAATTTTTTTTGAAGCCAAGGTTAGGGAGACTCCTATGAACGATGAATACAACATATTATATTACAATCAAATTTTATTTAATAGGCAAGCTGGGGTTAGGCAGGTCCCTATCAGTTCATTGATCAAAATATCAATTTACAATGATCTTCTTATTTGGAAGCTAATCCATAGAACATAAATAAAAAAATCTCAAGAGTTAATCCCGCAACGAAAATCTAAAAACCAAACCCAATAGTATTGTTTTACAGTCGAGATGGATTTTTATTTACAGGTCTAGATCTAAGATTAAGAGATCCAAGACTTAGTGTAGGTTTCTCATGGAGTTTTGACTTTTCTTGGATGACCCACTTTTTTAGGTGCGGAAGAAAAGAAACCTTTTTTCAACATAGAAACTTTGCTGTCTAATGATTCCTCATTTTCTCCTTTTTTGCATATTACAGTCAATTACGAAATACATCGGCTAGAAAATCATTCCAAGGTTTGTCCTTCCAAATTCTATCATTCCCTATCACTCCTAAGCTAGCTAACTTTCTAGATACATAGTTACATCTCTCAGGTAGTCCAACTTTGACTCGCTGATCTACTTGAGTCGCTTGTCTATATTACAAGGATGAAGGTCAATAACAACAAATTTTCTAGCCACTATTGCCCTATTTATCATCGCTAAATGGCTATCAATTTTTGGCCTCATTTGAGTAATAATCACAATATTTATAGGTCATCGTTAATGTGTGACCCAACACTGGTGAAGAATCTTGTCGGAACTGAGAATACCAATAGCGGTGACCCACTTATAACGATGACATTTTTGTGTTTCCTTTATAGCCTATAACGGGGAGAATTAACTTGCCGTTAACGGAGAGAATTAAATCAATTCAAATATAAACATACACTTCAAACAAAAATTTAAATATATATTTGAACTGTATGTTTATATTTAAATGTATGTTCCAGGATGTATAACCACTAGTATAAGTGTTTATAAATTCTGAAACATACATTCAAATATAAACATACACTTCTCTAACCTCCTCAAACATTCATCATCTCCAACCTCTCTCAAACATTCAACTTCAAACATACATTCAAATATAAACATATACTTTAAAAAATAAACATACTTCAAAAAACAAACATACATTCTCTCCAACGCCCTGCCCTACATCCTCTCCAAACCTGCAATAAATACACTATGTAAATCTCTGCAACTCTTAATTATTAATTGGGTTGTACAAGATCTAATTAGGGGTACATATCAGGTTATGCAAAATTTATACCATAATACGTAAATCCCTACAACTCTTAATTATTAATCATTTGCACAAAATTAACAACAACAAGATGACATTCATGTGCATATGAAATTCAACAAACATATAAACAAAAAGATTGCCAAAGAATCATGAAATTAGACCAATTCACATGATCACAAAACCTATAAAATCTGACAAAACCATCTAAAATATACTCTCAAAACCAGATAAAACTACAATGAGCAGAACAATCAAACAAGTGATTAGATCACCTACAACATCTTGCCCATCATAAACATCCCAATAAACAATTCCGTGCGTGCCATGTGCAATTATGTTCTTCACATCCGATTTCGATAAATTAATCTCCCACTCGGCCTTGGGCCACTGCGATTCCTTATCTCTTGTCCAAAACCTGCTCAAATGCTTCTCCAATTGTTAATCCAAGCTCTTTAGATCAATCTGATCAACCCTAAAAAACATCTCTCTACTTCCCCAACTCCTCAAGCGCATGTATTTCATTGCAAAACTCATCCATTCACCAACAACCTTCCCATCCTTCTCACCATTCTCAGCTTCGTTTTTTCTTCCCAACTTTAGAATCAACATCCATATTGGCAAACCATCAATTCAAAGAAATAATCAACACTCACCTCCCAAAACCCCACAAAAATCCAAAGAAAGCAAAAGAAAAGAAAAAATAAAATAACCCAATTGGTAAAAATTTCTCAAACAAGGCCAAACCCACCAAAAAACAAAAGAAACCAACAAAATCCACCATGCACCCACAAAAATCAACCACCTAAATGACCCCAATTCTCCAACAAAACCTTTGGGAACCACACCTTTCCATTACACCCTCAACCAACAACAATCAAAGAAGCAAAGATACACCTAAAACCCCTCATGCCAAGAAGCAAAGATAAAAGAAGCACCCTTTCAATACTGTATATAGACCAGAAGGAAGAAGAAGAAGAAGACAAAGAAGAAAGAAAAGAGAAGAGAATGAAGAGAAAGAAAAGAGAGAGATATAGCCTGCACTTATAGTCAAAGGAGGAGAGGATGGCTGTCCGATGGCAAGAGATTGCATAGAGCGGGAGAGAGAGAGAGAGAGGAAAAAGAAAAAGAGTCCTTCAGGCCTTTTTAAAATGCTAGGCTATAATGACGCCAAAAATATCATCGTTATAGAAAAAATAAAGGCTATAAAAGCGACTAGCATGTCACCGTTATAAAGAAAAGCTATAACGGTAGCCTTTTTTATCTCGTCGTTATATATGAATAGAGGTAATATTATATTCCCATTAAATATTGTCATAAAAGTTTTTTAATGGCAATAATTAATGATCATATAATATCGCCATTATAAACATGCCTATAACTATGATATCTAAAGTCTTTAATATAAGTTTGTTTATAATGGTGACATTTAACGACCATATAATGTCATTGTTATAAACATAACTATAATGGTGATATATGAAGGCATCATTGTAGACATGTCTTTAATGACAACATTTGTGCAGGGCCAAGGCACTCACGGGGATATCTAACGTTGCCCTTATTTTTAAGTCAATAGCGGCGACTTTTTTGTCGCGGTTAAAGAGTCATGGCTATTGAATTTGTTCCTTGCAGTTCTACATTGGTTCAATGTTGAAACAGGTAGTCTATATCAAGACTGAGAAAAAAGGTTATCGATAAGTTGGGAACAATTTATGACACATGATATTCAAATTCAATTTTGGCGGGATAGAGTATAGGAGTATCAGGGTCTAATTCAAGTCTGCTCAGTAGAGGATGACCCTACGGGGAAAGCCCTATTGTTTTAAGAAAGTACTGTAAATGTGTCCGATGGACCTAGCTTGGGCTCCAGTCCTTCCGAATCTTAGGTAAGAAGTTCTTAAACTGGGTCAAAGTCCAAAAAGGTGTCTGGATGAGAGCGAGGAAAGAAGATACTTGGGAACCAGAATGAGATAAAAAGATTAGGAGATCCTGTGCCTATGAAAAAGCTAAAAATGACAATTTCATATATCACCTCAACTCATTTTTGTTCATGGTCCAAAAATTCTGTGCTTTTTTTAGAATTTTACAAGATCTTAAGGTCCCAAGATTGATGGTCCAATCACGATACTCCCGCGCAAATCTCTTCGTATATAATGCTCATGACAAAAATTCTAAAGACACCCTTTCTTTGTGGGTAGTTGTAGGTCCGACCTTATCTAGTATAGGTTGTGTCCAGAGACTCCAGACCAACTTATTAAGATTTCTTTTATTTGGCATTTGTTTAAGTTTGTAGGCACTCATAACACATTATCAAGACTATAGTTATAAGAAAACTCAGGTGTTTAAAAAACAAAAGTGCATATAATAAATACTATTTACAAATGCCAACTTTGACTCCATAGTCTTCCGAGTACCAACAACTCTAGCCAATGTCAAACCTTTTCTTTTTAAATATCAAACTAAACACATTTTTAGAATGTTGTTAATGAGTTCGTAATTATTTGAAAGTTTTCTAGTTTATACATATGCTACATCAATGTTCTTAGATGCCAAGGAATATTGAAAACATCCTAAATGAAGTATTTTATGTAGACATTACTTTCTAACTATTCTAGTTGCTAAGGTTTTTTCTTCTTTGGACTTTGTCATTTATTTAATACTTTTACTTTTTTATATTTGATACAATCTAAGGGATAAAGGATCACTTAAGTGCCTGCCTATGTGACACATGCCAAACACATGATAGCCTTCCATGGCCCCCTAAAAGAGAGCACTCAGTAAACACAAGACATGAATTTTAACTTAGTTAGATCCAAGAAAGATCTACATCCATGACAAAACAAGTCTTCTCCCTCTATCTCTTTCTTCACAATTGAGATGAGAGGTTCCATTATACATTTATTTATAATCGGGTTACACGCCCCTAAGGAGGAGTCCCACACACCCCCTAGGGTTCTAAATTTACATTAATAAAGTTCTTCTCAAATAGTAAGAACATCTTGATTAATTACAGAACTCTGTTAAGCTTGCTTGAAGTTAATTGTTTTGCAGGGTGCTTATCTTCTCAAAGTGTAGTCTGAGTAGGACTTTCCAGGTGGTTGATGTCTTTACCATCTGAAGGTGAATCTGATTGAGTCTGATCCATTGATCCCTTAATAGCTCTACAACAACAGAATGTAGGCTCCACATAAAATGCTGTCATGTGATTGGCCCGTGTCATATAGGCAGGCACTTAAGCAGATCTCTCTCAGATATGGTGGGAAACCTCTTTCAAAAACTTCCAACAAGGGGTTTAGGGCATTTAAGACTGGTGGAATTCAAAATAACCCTAAAAGATTTTTAATATCTTGCAGTTAAATTTATTCATGCCCACCTTAATATTTCGAATCCTTCCCCTCTCTTAAGATTCTGGTACCATATGCTGCTCATTACTATGTAACAACTTCATAGAACTATATATATATATATATATATATATATATATATATATATATACGATACATGTCAGTATGGGGCAGGATTTCTTCTTATTATAAATAAGATATGCATTTAGTTCATTGTTAGGCAGTAGAATATATGACAGAATGCTATCCTTTTGGTAGGTAACAAGGTCAATCTTTGGAGAGCAAGTCTTGGTGATTGATGATTACTCAGGCGAGTGAAGATGGCCACATCACACATATGCTCCATTTTAGATCCCGTCCCCTATCCACTTATATGCTAGTTATAATGGAAACTTCCTAAAAACGGGCGCGTCCTCTTTGTATCCACAATCGTATCCATGTGACATAAGGGACATCCATAAGATTGTTGAACTTGGACTTGGAAATGTAGCCCATACATAGAGATGGACGGTAGACGATGAGTGAGGGATGACTTGGTTGGTTGGTCTGAGCCTATACCCTTTAATTGTGCACTGTTCCTTTGTGGGATGAAAGGTGGTGGTTGGAAGTTTCATGCATAATGGGTATGGAATTATATGCAGTATCTTTTGGAGATCACTGATAGTCTATGAATGGAATAACTTATGATATAATGCACAAGAGCACAGGGTCTCCCTCAATATAAAGCAAACATGGGAAGTGTCAATTACCGTGATTCTAGTGCACTCCATTAATGCCCGTGTCTTAAACCATCCCCCTCTCTCCCTCTTCCTCTCTCTCTCTCTAGAAATTCTTTAGACTATGAAATCTCATGCATGTCATGTCATTCTGACCCATTTCTGCCATTATCGCTTATTTTGAAGAAATATAAAATCGAGAGAGAGAGAAGGTTGGACAAGCTGAGTATTAAAGAGAGAGCATAGTAAGAGGAAAAGAAGAAAGGAGAGACGACCATGGAAAAAGTGCATGGGGAAGCACAAGGAAGGAAGAAGAGAGATGCAATATCAAGCAGTAAGAGTGGTGCACAAGAAGAAGAAAGAGAGTTGGGAGGAGGAGAAGAAAAGGAGAAGGATGTGGAAGAGAATAAGGGGGGGGAGGGGATGAGTAACAATAGCAGAATGGTGGAAGAAGAAAAAAGACCTTTCCGTGTTATGTCTGCAAGGCAATACACACGTTTTATGCTGCCTAGGCTTCGGTGGACTCGAGGCCTCCACCTTCAATTCCTTCATGCAATTGCAAGACTCAGTGGCCAAGAGCGTAAGAAAATGCATGTCATTTCTACTTTGTTTCTCATTAAGAAGTATTTCATAATTCCACGATTATCATTTTTTTGTGAAAGAAATAGTTCTATGATTATCATGTTTTTTACATGTGTAGGGGCCACAACAAAGTCGATTTTGAAAGTGATGAATGTCAAAGGAGTGTGTATCAGCCATGTCAAGAGTCATTTGCCGGTGAAAATTTCTTAACAATCAATAATTAAGATTATTTTATTAGAGAATTTATGTATTTTTTTATTAATATACTCTCTCTCTCTCTCCATGCAGATGCACCGAAATAAGAGAGCCAATGAAATTGAACACGGTATTTTCATGGACCTTTTTTTTTTATAACCATGAGAAACCAGATGAGAGGTGCCACATTGCATATAAATAGAACATGCCTCAGTGTTGCGTGTTCTCCCCGGAACACGCACTGTAGCTACAATGCATGTTCCGGAGGGAACATATAACCTGCCCCTAGAGAGGGTGTTGTGTGTTCTCCTCGAAACACAAATTCGCGTGTTCCGGTGTGTACGAAGAAATATCTTGGGACCCACGATAATTCATATGCCAATGTTGCCCACGCTGACTTTATAATAAAATAACATATAAAAAAGGTAGATATGCTTTTGATGGAAATGTCCTCTTGTAAGATAGATATGCGTTGGACGGAAATGTCCTCCCGCTCCCCGTATATAGATTTGCACGTTCCGCCGTTGTTTTTAGCTTGTGCTACAACACATGGCCGCCTTCTCGTTCCTGCCTTGTGTTAGATAGAAAACTTTTCTTGGTTCGTTCCTACCTTGTGGAGATAACTATAAATCGAACGACTGGTTTGATCATTGGTGGCCGTCAAAGGGGGATTTGTCAGCCATCTCTTTTTACAGTCTTCTCTTCTTCTTCATTTTCGTTAGGCAGTATGAAAAAAAGCAACGACGCACAAGCATTCCAACAAGTGTCATTAAAGCGTCGTGAGTACCTTTCCATGTCATCATGTTATTGTTGAAGAACGTATGTCATCGTGAGTGTCATTAAGGCGTTTTGTTAATGCAGGTAGATTATATGGTTTCAACGCTTGGAAACTTGAAAATATTTGTAAGGCGATGAGATCTCCTGACAAGAATGCTTGGTTACAGATGCTCCATTCACTCAGTATATGCATGTACCAAATCGCGGTTGTAGTAACATGTATATCGATTTGTGAGATATTGTTTTGTTTGTTAATAATGATTTGTAATATATTATGTTGAATTGTCATATATCGATTTGTAAGATATTATGTGTTTTCTAGTGTCGATTTGTGAGATATTGTTTTATTTGTTGATATCTATTTATAATATATTATGCTGAATTGCCGTATAACGATTTGTAAGCTATTATGTATTTTCTAATGATGATTTGTGAGATATTATTTTGTTTGTTAATATCGACTTGTAATATATTATGCTGAATTGCCATATATTGATTTGTAAGATATTATGTGTTTTCTATTATCGATTTGTGAGATATTGTTTTGTTTGTTAATATCGTTTTGTAATATATTATATTGAATTGCCGTATATCAATTTGTAAGATATTATGTATTTTCTACTGTCGATTTGTGAGATATTGTTTTGTTTGTTACTATCAATTTGTAATATATTTTGCTGAATTGCCGTATATCGATTTGTAAGATATTATCGTTTTCTATTATCGATTTGTGAGATATTTTTTGTTTGTTAATATCGATTTGTAATATATTATGTCGAATTGCCGTATATCGATTTGTAAGATATTTTGTGTTTTCTATTATCGATTTGTGAGATATTGTTTTGTTTGTTATTATCGATTTGTAATATATTTTGCTGAATTGCCGTATATCGATTTATAAGATATTATGTGTTTTCTATTGTCGATTTATGAGATATTATTTTATTTGTTAATATCGATTTGTAATATATTATGTTGAATTGTCGTATATCAATTTGTAAGATATTTTGTATTTTCTATTATCGATTTGTGAGATATTATTTTGTTTGTTACTATGATTTGTAAAATATTTTGCTGAATTGCCGTATATCGATTTGTAAGATATTATGCTGAATTGTCGTATACCGATTTGTAATATATTATGTTGAATTGCCGTATATCGATTTGTAAGATATTATGTGTTTTCTTGTGTCAATTTATGAGATATGATTTTGTGTGTTAATATCAATTTGTAATCTATTATGTTTAACTAATCCCTAGCCGTTGTTATATTCATCTTGAATAAATCATAGTAAACGTATATGCTGGCTAACACAAATTGATATTTTGCTCATGACAGTGTTAAGCATATCAACTAGCTGCAGTAAAGATGATGTATCTCGATCATCGGGAAGTCATGGAGCAAGGAACAATATTCGTACTATCGACGCACCTGAAAAATTGAATATGTGCACTAATGATGCACATGATAAGAAGGGTGCAGACATTGGATTCACTCTTGACTTGAATATTCCAGCAGACAAAATGCAATTCGATAATGAGGTAGACGATCATGACAGTGCACTTGACAAAGGTGCAGGCATCTGAAGTCTACATGATAGTACACTTGACTCTGTTCTCGTAGAGAGAATGTCGTTTAATAATGAGGAAGCTGCATACAATTTTTACAATGATTATGTCTTAAAAGTTGGCTTCAGTGTTAGAAGGTATTCTTGGGCAAAAAATGCACAGGGTGTCATGGTGAGAAAGGCATATGTTTGTTCTAAGCAAGGTTGAAAGAAGTCAAGTGGAAATCCAATAAGGAGCAAGCCAGATTCAAGATGTGACTGTCCATCGAGAATGGTGTGAAGAAGACTTCTGAATGGGAAATATGTAGTTCATGCTTTAATCAATGATCATAACCATGAATTAGCCACTTTATTTATGACTCCTATGTTAAGGTCACATCGTAAAGTAACTGCAACGCATGCTGCAATTGCTGAAATAGCTGATAGCGTCAACATTGCACCAAGAAAGACATATAATTTCTGCGCGCACATAAATGGTGGTCGCGAGAATGTACCATTCACACCTATGGATCTAAGAAACCACTTGAGAAGGAAGATGTCAGAAAACATAAAAAATGGAGGAATATGTTCTTTGGTTGATTACTTACAGAAAAAATTAAACATTGACCCTGGTTTCTTTAGTGCAATGTAACTGAATGTAGATGGGTATGCTGTGAATATGTTTTGGGCAGATTCAAAGTCAAGAGTGAATTATGAATGCTTCAATGATGTGCTTCTTTTTGATACGATAATGAAGATTAATACAGAACAGTGGCCATTTGTGCAATTTGTAAGAGTAAACCATCACTCACGGAGTTGTATATTAGGCGACACTTTTTTGTATGACCAGGCCAAGGAAACCTTTGAGTGGTTGTTCAGAGTATTTACACAGACAATGAATGAGAAGCACCCTAGAGCTGTACTTACAGATGGTGATCATGCAATTGCAGCTGCAGTGTCTCATGTATGGCAATATGCACATCATCGCCTATGTTTGTGGCATATATTTCAAAATACAACAAAGAACATATGACACATTTTTAATCAGAAGACAAGGTTTGATAAAAAGTTTAGACGGCGTATACTTGACAGCATAGACAAGGTCACCTTTATGTCTGATTGAGTGCAAATGATTTTGATGTACGACCTTGAAGACTGTGTGTGGTTACAACATTTACACAAGTTGAATTAGGGTTTGAATGAAGCATAACGAGTTTTAAGAAGTTGATCCTATCTTTTGACACAAGAAAAAAAGCAGAAAAAGACAAAAAATTATGAGAAAATTACATAAAATGATAGACACCAATACAAAGCTACTGCAGTTTACAGATCATGAATCGGATCTCGGATGACAAAAATATCACATCTGCAAGTTACACCTGAATCTCAATAGCGATTTTAAGGAACAAGAATCATGGTTTGACTTTGTATTTTTCTAACAAGGTTCCCGAAGCTAAAACCCTCTGATTCTTTTGCAGGGAGTTACTGACAAATCCGTGGGCCAACCATAAAAAAACAAATTTTTTAAACGGATATTTAAGCACGAAATAACATGATTTCTATAGACCTAGAATCAAAACACACGAATATCCAATAAAACACTAAAAAACTAATTTAAACATGGGAAATAAAAAAATGAACATCATGACAAAATTTGATTTGATGCTAGAATATATAAAATAAACACTAATATGATAGAAAAAAAAACAGAAAATTCATGGTTGAATTTGATTTGACGTTTGAAAAGATGGATTTAGCCCATTTAACGGACAAATCACATCTTTCATTGGTTAAGAACATAAAAAATGTATTTATAAATGATTCTAACAAATTAGAATCCTGAAAAATACAATAAAACAGAGTTAGATCATCTTCTTGAACCAATTTTGAGGTTCTTGGATGAAAACCAAGCTTAAATCCTATAATGGAGGGGCGATAATGTGTTAGAGTCCTAACTCAACCAAAACTCTGAAATAGAGTCCTGAATCAGCTGGAACTCTGTAAAATGGACCAATTTTGGAAAAAACAAGTGGAGAAAATAAAAATGGATGTAAAAACAAGATTCAAAATAGAGTCTTAATTGGATTAGGACTTTGAGACAGAGTCCTGATCGGACTAAAATTCTAGCTTTTTGACAATTTTGAAAAATAGATGAAGGATTTTCCTTAAAACCAGTGAAAATGGCAACAAGCAATGAAATCAGAATAGAGTTCTGATCCAACTGGGTGTCTGGAGACAAAGTCCGAATTTGATTAGGACTCTTAAAATTTTGGATTTTTGAGAAAACAAACAAGAGGATTTTAAAAAACAAGTGAAAATAAGGTAGAAATTAAAGTCAGGTTCAAAGTCCTGATCTGACTAGGACTCTAAGAAAGAGTCCTAATTTGACTAGAACTCTGAGAAATTTTGGTTTTCTAGAAAGCAGATAATGAGATTTTTGAAAGATTCCCTCAAAATTGAAATCACGGTCAGAGTCCTGATTCAACTGGGACTCTTTGAATAGAGTCTTGGTTCAACTAAAACTCTGAGATTTTGTGACATCTTTTCGAAAGATTTTGAAAGATTTGGTTAAAAATAAGTAAAATATCAATGAAAGATAGAGTTCTAATCTTACTGAAACTCTGAGGAAAAGTCCTGATCCAGCTAGAGCTCTAGACTTTTGACCAGAATGAAAGATTTTGACAAAATTTTATTGAAAATAAGTAAAAATAGAGATAAAAAGCAGAATCCTAGTATGACTGAAACTCCGTGATAGAGTCCTAATCCCACTCAAACTCTAAGATTTTGGCTCTTTTGAAAATCAGGTGAGAAGGTTTTCGAAAACAAGAGTAAAGGATAAAATCGGGATAGAGTCCTGATTCAATTAGGACTCTAAGAAAGAGTCCTAATTCGATTGAGACTCTAAGATTTTGGCCAAAACAAAAGATTTTGAATGGTTTTCTCGAAAATGGGTGAAAATAGAAGTGAAAGGTAGAGTCTTGATCCGACTGAGACTCTGAAAAAAGAGTCCTGATCCAACTAGGACTCTGGGATTTTGGCCAAAATGACAGAAATGGACAAGGGATAAAGTTATGTCTGGTTTGAAATCAAAATGGAGTTTTGAAAGGGTTTAAAAGATGAAAAGACAGAGTCCTGATTCAAGTAAGACTCTGAAATTTTTGAGAAATTTGACAAGTGAAGGAATCCAGAAGCGACACTACCTAGATGGATCTCATCTGAGGATTAAAATCAATTAAAATTGAGTTTAAAATGAATCCAGATCATTTTCTAATTTTTTTTTTGAAATATAAGATCCTGGGGGGTTGGCAAATGCGAATATGTTAATTTAATACCCAGGTATTTGAAATTGATTTTAAAATAACTGTTTTGAAATCAAATCTGGATTGAAAGATTTTGAAAACAGGAGTGCTAAATCTAAAAAATGAGATGCAATGCCATGAAATGATATGAAAGATGCTGCAAAATAATATGAAATATCATGAGATGATATGCCAAATGTATGCAGTGATATTCAATGATACATGAAATGTAAATCTTGGATAAGGGACTCGAAATCCCGAACCCGTGGCAGAGATAAAGAATTTAGAGTTTCTCATCTGAGGATGAGAGCTGGCAATTGAAATTGAGCCAAGATAAGGATTGAATCTTGATTGTTGGATGAAGTATTAATTTTTTTTTGTCAAATTTGGGCTATGAATAGCCCTGGCTCAAATTTCGACCAGCTGGTTTCCTAAAGACTGCAGAGAGTGGGTCCCAGTGGCAGAGGGTAGTTGTTTGTGAATGAGGGTAAAAATTTGGGGTGTTTACATGGCCCCACCACTATTCATCTTCCTTTTCAATGCCACAAGCAATTTTGGTATCGACTGTCCCAAGCGAGCTTGTAGGAGTACTCGACTACCATGCTGTAACTCAGTTTCACATTTGCTAAAGAGCCAAATATCGCAGACAGACAATCTCGCAACCTCGGCAACAACCTCGTCATCCTCATCGTCTCCATCCCCATCAGGTCTCTACACAACCTGTACAATCAAGATTGTGGTTTAGATATAAACTTAATTATTCATGTAAAATGATGAATGCTATAACGATTTGTACTAAGTAAGACAAAATGCTAACTGTGATTATTAGTTTAGAATGCTAAACATTACAATGATTTACGATAATAAAAGTTAGATGCAAATGCGATAACGATTTGTACTAAGGAAGACAAAATGCTGAATACGATGATTACTTGAGAATGCTAAACATTACAATGATATATGGTACTAAAAATTAGATGTAAATGTGATGATGATTTGTACCAAGGAAGACAAAATCGTAAAGCGATGATTACTTAAGAATGCTAAACATTACAATGATTTACGCTAATGAAAGTTAGATGCAAATGCGTTAACGATTTGTACTAAGGAAGACAAAATTTTAAAGCGATGATTACTTAAGAATGCTAAACATTACAACGATTTACACTAATGAAAGTTAGATGCAAATACGATAACAATTTGTAATAAGGAAGACAAAATCTTAAAGCAGTGATTACTTAAGAATGCTAAACCATATAATGATTTACGCTAATGAAAGTTAGATGCAAAGGAGATAACAATTTGTACTAAGGAAGACAAAATTCTAAAGTGATGATTACTTAAGAATGCTAAACATTACAACGATTTTAAACCATTTACGACATTTAATTGCAACCCATCTAAAATGAATTGAGCATTATCTTTCGTGACATTTATTGAAGTCCACTCACCGATCTTGGGAAAACCACAAACCGTAGAGCCACAATGAGGACGCAAAGCAACAATATGCTCCCACGTCCAGGCCTACAAAAACAATATATTAGTAAGACTACAACCTTCAACGAGCTTAGTCTACAAGCACTAAATATGTAATAAACAAATACCTGAACAAATGGCCAAAACTCCCCGACGGTTTTTGTACCCCTACTCGCATGGTAAAGTTGACTGTACAAGTGTGCGAGCATAGATGCACCCCATGCCCAGTTGTCGACTTCATCTAAGTCGTCCAGAAACTGCAACCACAAGTAACTTATTCTCGAACCAGAACAATCAGAAAATAAAGTAAGTCCAAAAAAATAAAGAAGGAAGCCACACAACTCTTGGTCAGCTGCTTCAGATGCACATGCAGCAGACCAACCTTCCTATTTATTACGGGAAAGATAAACTTTCATCATTGAGGATTTGCATCCACTAGAAATACACTCACGCCATTCCTAGAAGGGTCGTGCAATTGTCCCTTAGGTTATAGTTTTAATCCCGTGTTAGGACAACACTTTCATGGCACTTAAGAGCCGTAATCCATGCCATATCTTCTAGGGTCATGGTGATTTCAAAACCCCAAACTGAAACGTGTTCGTCTTAGGTTCCACTTATTGACCAGATGGGTCATGGTGTTCCAACAATTTTTAAAATAATGTTGGTCCAGAAGGCCGTCAAAGTGTATCTTTTGTAATCGATCATTTTGATATTCACTCAGCTTTCTGAACCACAAAAGAACTACAGGCCACTGACACTGCCCTCTCAGCTTTTCACCTGTTGCTCTGCTTCTCTTATGAGCTGCCTATAACACAAAATATCAAATCACAGTTAATCGCTATACATAGTAATCGCTATCGCAATAATCACTATACAAAATAATCGCTATCGCATTAATCACTATCACAATAATCGCTATAAAGAGTAATTGCTATACATAATAATCGCTATACATAGTAATCACTATACAGAGTAATCACTATTCATAGTAATCGCTATATATAATAATACCTACAATAGTACACCGCGACATACAATAGCGATTAATGTACCTTGGTCATACTTTTCTCCTCTCCATCCCCTTTTTTCCTCTGCTTTTGTACTTCTTCCTTCCTTCCATCCTTTGCGTCCATTGTATGCTTTTTCCTTTCTGTTTCATTCTCTTCCTCGTCCTCCTTCTCCTTCCTTTGTCTTTCCTTCTCTTTCTCATCCTCCTCCTTCCTTTGCCTTTCCTTCTCTTCCTCGTCCCCCTTCTCCTTCCTTTGTCTTCCCTTCTTTTCCTCATCCATCTTCTCCTTCCTTTGCCGTTCCTTCTCTTCCTTATCCTGGTGCTTCTTCCTTTGCCTTTCCTCTTCCATCTTCATCATTTGGCTTTCCTTCTCTTCCTCCTTCTTCTTCTTCAATTGCCTTTCTCCCTCCTCCTTATTCTTTTTATGCTTTTTCCACTCCTCCGCCTCCTTCTTCATTTTCCATATCCTCCTTTCGCTTTTCTAAATATTTCTGCTTCATTAGTTGCCTTTCCTTCTCTTCCTCCTCCTTCTTCTTCATCTTTAATTGCTTTTCTCTCTCCTCCTCCTCCTGCTTCTTCCTTTGTCTTTCCTTCTCTTCCTTGTCCTCCTACTCCTTCCTTTGCTTTCCCCTCTCCTCCTCCTTCTTTTGCCTTCGCTTCTCCTCCTTCTCTTTATTCTTCCTTTGCTTTTCCCTCTCCTCCTCTTTCTCCTTTTACCTTCGCTTCTCTTCCTCCTTCTCCTTATTATTACTTTGCTTTCCCCTATCCTCCACCTCCTCCTTCCTTTGCCTTGATTTCTTTTGCTTTTTTTCGTTATCCTCCTCCTTCCTTTCATTTTGCTTCTCTTCGTCATCCTTCTTCTTCTTTTTCATATTTACTTATTTCTCATCATTCTTCGTTAGATTATCATCTTCAATATCTGACGAATTAGGCTCCGCTCTATACTTTACTAGCAATTGCTCCCTTTCTTTATCATTCTCAATCTTCATTATTCTTTAGTACGCTTCTAATTGCTCATATAAAGCATACTATTGGATGCTTTCATCAAGAGTTTTCTCCATTGACGACGAAGCGTTTCTTCTCTTAGGAATGCAAGCCATTGGTAACCTGCATAACACAAAAACTTACCGAGATGGCAAAGGGTGCTTCGACAAAAGAAGATGAAGCATTAGAATTTTTGTGAAACATTTAGGGGGAAATATTGCGAAGAACTTTTATAGCCGAGGAGTTTAATGCTTATGGGACCCGCCAAAGATTTTTTGGCGGTTCACGTCTTATAATAAAAGATTTTATAATGAAATCGTTGTCGGCCACAAAGATTTTCCTTTGTTACAAAAATATTGTCATAGTATAATGCAATTCGATGATCAAATATCATACAAATCGATATGGAAATTACTATTGATTATAAATTGATATACAGAATTAAGATAAAAATCAATATTTAGAATCAAGTCAATATCTTAAATCCATATTAAGAATCAAAACAACATCTTAAATTGATATGAAAATTCTTATTGATATCTTAAAAATCGATATTTAGAATCAAAACAATGTCTTAAATCGATATTAGGAATCAAAACAATATCTTCAATTGATATTAAGAATCAACATAGAAATCGATATTAAGATTAAGAAAAATATCTTAAATCGATTTGAAAATTCGTATTGATATCTTAAAGATCGATATTTACAATCAAAACAATATCTTAAATCGATATTAAGAATCAAAACATCTTAAATCGATATGAAAATTCCTATTGATATCTTAAAAACCGATATTACGAATCAAAACAATATCTTAAATCGATATTAAGAATATTATGCTGAATTGCCGTATCGATGATTAATATATTATGCGATATGTATATTGATGTGTAAGATATTAGGTATTTTCTAGTATCAATTTGTAAGTTGTTATACCATGTATTGTTCTATCGCGATCTAAACAATAACGTTTATGTCGGTTACAACTGGATGAAAATTGCAATTGCTCGAGTCTCTATCAGCCTCAGCCTGAGGGAAATGGTGCAGTGACATGCGATTACTAATGAGCTCATTTTCTTAAAGAGGATGTATCTGCAACTACAAATAGAGTCGCTTTGCAGTAGTAAATGAACTCGATGATGAACGATACAGTTGTTTTGGTGATCGCTTTTGTAAAAAAGAGTCTCATAAAGATAGATATGCATTTGACGAAAATGTCCTCCCATAAATAGCTTTCCACATTCCCGCACCTGAATTGCATTAGAAGCTCATCACTAATTTGGACATGGGTTTCATACTTGTGATGATATCTGTTTTCTTTCTTGATGATGGTCATGTATTGTATCTAAGTCAAACCATTGGTCATGATGTATTGTATCTAAATTCTAATATTTTTTTGTATATGAATGTGGTTTTAAATCATGTGGATTTGTAGTTACGAAATTGCGGCGAGAGCGATATATGTTTGTAAAAGCAAATCGCAATAGCACGTAGCCTTCATACGTCATTGTGTAAATCGTGATGGTACGTGTCATTCACTTAGACAAAGCTCTTTGTCTAAAAGACAGATGTCATTGTGTAAATCACGATGGTATAACGATTTACACAATGACATCTATGTCAACCACATCTGGATAAAAATCGTGGTGCATGAGTACAAATCATGTTCGTGCAAATTGTTTTAGCCGTTTATCAAAATTTATGCAAAGCGATTCATTACTAGTAGATTGCTTTTACGTTTCATAATTCACTGTTTCAGACATTTATTAACTCAACTATGTAAATCACGACAGAAACAACTCGTAAAAGCAAATTAGTGGCATTTTCACTATACACAACGCTAAACGAATGTTTGGTTTTTATTTATGAACGCCGATCATTATAACGATTTGTTCAGTGACAACAGTTTAGTCCATTTGCCTTTGTTACAAAAATATTGTCATAGCATCATACAAATCGATATGAAAATTCTTGTTGATAGCTTATAAATCGATATACAGAATCAACATATAACTCAATATTTAGAATCATAACAATAACTTATAAATCGATATTAAGAATCAAAACAATAACTTAAATCGATATCAAGAATCAACACAAAAATCAATATTAAGATTCAGAACAATATCTTAAATCGATTTAAACAATTTGTTTTGATATCTTAAAAATCGATATTTTGAATCAAAACAATATCTTAAATTGATATTAAAAATCAAAATATTTTCTTAAATCGATATGGCAGATCCTATTGATATCATAAAAATCGTTGTAATGTTTAGTCAATTTGCCTTTGTTACGAAAATATTGTCATAATATAATGCAAATCGATGATCAAATATCATACAAATCGATATAGAAATTCCTGTTTATAGCTTATAAATCGATATAACGAATCATCTTCATAATCGAGGGTTTAGGTATAGGTTTTAGTTTATAGGTTTTAGGGTTAGGGTTTAGGGTTTAAGGTCTAGGGTTTAGTAATATATTAAGGGTTTATGGTTTAGCATTATAGTTTATTAAGATATTAAGGGTTTAAGGTTAGGGTTTAGTCAAATATTAAGGGTTTAGGTTAAGGGTTAGGGTTTAGTAAGATATTAAGGGTTTAGGTTAAGGTTAAGGGTTTAGTAATATATTAAGGGTTTATGGTTTAGCATTACAGTTTAGTAAGATATTAAGGGTTTAGGGTTTAAGGTTTAGTAATATATTAAGGGTTTATGGTTTAACATTACAGTTTAGTAATATATTAAGGGTTTAGGGTTAGGGTTTAGTAAGATATTAATGGTTTAGGGTTTAGGGTTTAAGGTTTAGGGTTTAGGGTTTAGTAAGATATTAAAGGTTTAGGGTTTAGGGTTTGGGTTTAGGTTAAGGGTTTAGGGTTAGAGTTTAGGGTTTAGTAAGATATTAAGGGTTTAGGGTTGGGGTTTAGGGTTTAGAGTTTAGGGTTTAGGTTTAGGGTATAGGATTTAGGTTTTAGGTTTTAGGCATTAAGGGTTTTAGGGTTCCTGCTTTAAACGTACAAATCAGTGTTTCAAAAGTACAAATCAATGTAAAAATCATACCCTTAATAAGTACATATAGTTGTAAAGTTTGGACTTTGACATTAAACATCGTTGTACGATTTAGCAAACTTGATTACAAATCTTGCTAACTTTATAAATCATAAATCTCTACTTTATTAAATGTATAAATTGTTGCTGCTTTAAATGTGTAAATCATGAATCATAAATCATAAATCATAAATCATAAATCATAAATCATAAATCATAAATCACAAATCACAAATCACAAATCACAAATCACAAATCACAAATCACAAATCACAAATCATAAATCATAAATCATAAATCATAAATCATAAATCATAAATCATAAATCATAAATCATAAATCATAAATCATAAATCATAAATCACCACAACGATTTGCCTTTATTATGAAAATATGTGTCATTCATTTGTAAAAGAAATGTCGTTTCACATCCCGCTCGTTGTAAAAAATCGATATGCCTTGTGAGACCTGGATTCCGGTTGTGATGTTTGGGATTTAAGCAATGACATCTATGTAAGCAACAATGATTTGCCTTTGTATAGAAAATATTGGAATAGTATAACACAAATCGTGGTTGTAGTAACATACTATCGATTTGTGAGATATTATTTTGTTTGTTAATATCGATTTGTAAGCTATTATGCTAAATTTTTGTATCGATTTGTAATATATTATGCAATATGTATATCGATTTGTAACATATTATGGGTTTGCTAGTGTCAATTTGTATGATACTTGTATTATGATATTGAAACATGTGCGTGCGACATTTACATTGTTGCACAATTGCAGTGACGATGTGCGTATTCAAATCACTGTTCATTTAGCGATTAAAATTGAAATCGCTTCGCATCGTCGTAGATATCATTAAATTGTTGTCTCTTGAATCGCTATTGTCAACACACATATACGTTAAGTCGTTTCTTTCATTGGCACGGTAAATAACAACTTGATGCAAAGTATAATGCGATACAACTGATGATCATGATAGATAACATGAAGAATGATGTGCATATAGATTTAATTTTACATGGTCGGCAGGAAGAAATCCTTTTGCCTCATAAGTGATCATAGTTTTCATTCTCCTCCTCCTTCTTCCTTTGCTTTTCCTTCTCTTCGTCATCCTTCTTCATCTTCTTCATCTTTAGTTCTTCCTCATTTTTCTTCGTTTGCTTTCCATCTTTAATATCTGATGGATCAGTCTCAGTATAATAAATATCCAATAATTTGTCCCTGTCTTTTTCATTTTCAATGTTTTTTACATAACCCTCATATATATCCGATTGGCGGATGATTTCTCCAAGAGTCATCCCCTCAAACAACGAAGGCTTTCTTGTCTTACGAATTGTAGACATTGCTAACCTGCACAACACATAAATTTAACTGCATCATTGTATGTTATTTCCCAAGTATATATTATTACAAATTATCACATTCATTACACAATCACCAACATTAGAAGCCGTGGTAATATTTGGCTTTATAAATAAACATCGTAGTATGATTTAGCAAAATTAAGTACAAATCGAGGTAACTTCATATTTACACATGGCTACTGCATCAAACATATAAATTGTTGCTGCTTTAAACGTACAAATCATTGTACAAATCACACCCTTCATAAGTACATATCATTGTAACATTTTTGCTTCCTAAGTAAACATCGTAGTACGATTTAGCAAACTTAAGTACAAATCGTGGTAACTTCATAAATCATAAATACACATGACTACTGCTTCAAACGTATAAATCGTTGGTGCATCAAGCGTACAAAGCGCTCCTTCAAATATATAAATCATTGTAGAAATTGAACCCTTCATAAGTACATATCGTTGTAAATCATAAATCGCTACTGCATTAAATGTATAAATTGTTGCAACTCTAAATGTATAAATCATGAATCATAAATCATAAATCATAAATCATAAATCATAAATCATAAATCATAAATCACTACTGATTCAAATATATAAATCGTTGCTGCATCGAACAAATTGCTACTGTATTAAATGTATAACTCTTTGTTAATTTCAAACTTACAAATTATTGTAGAAATTTAGCCTCCATAAGTACATATCGTTGCCTTTCACGACTCTTGTTTGAGTATAAAAATAGGTGTTATTTAGCATGTATAGTACAACCACTTGTAAGATTTAACATTCGGATTTACAAATCGATTTGTTTACATAACAAAAACTTACACAAAAATCACCTTTTAGGACACAAGTTTTGCTAATCTGACAGTGGAGGAAAAACACCTAGAAGGTAGATGCAGCCGATGGTGACAACGATGCTTTGACTACGCTCCGACGGCAGCAGACGACGACAAAGGGTGCTCCGACGACAGCAGACGATGACAAAGGGTGCTTCGACAATAGCAAACGACGACAAAGGCTGCATCATCAAAGGGAGCTCCTGTTACAATAGATGGTGCATCATTAAAGGGTGATCCAGAACATTTATGGTGACATATTACGAGGAGCTCTTGTTAAAGCAGATAAGTTTACTCCTTAGGGCAAAAACGATGATGGTTTTAACTCTTTCTGGTGGGAGGACATTTTTGTCCTTTAATCAAAACATCATTTTATGACACCAATATCGAGAAAGGATACTTAAGTATTTGCAAACTCTGGCGGGAGGACATTTTTGTCCTTTACTCGAAATGTTGTTTCATGGCGCTAATGGCGGGAAAGGGTACTCAAATCTTTGCAAACGCACCAAACTTCGATGCTAAGTGATGCAGACACACACGGGGAAATGAGCCCCACGTGCTTACATGCGTGGCGCTCAATCAGAGCTGAGAACACGCACCTGCGTGTTCGGGGGGGGGGGGGGGGGACATATAACCTGCTTCGCTTCCCCCGTCATTTAGTAAAGCTTGGGTGACTGACTTGGGTTCCAGTGCCTTCCCTAGCACTGCCCTAACCACTGGGCGGCCTGGAATGGCTCAATAGACAACTGACATTTGGCAATGAACTTCTACTGATGCAGTTCTCTTGGAACGACCGATGATAATTTTTTGTTTTGGGTTCCTTTGAAATACTAATATCGAAAATGAAAATGTAAAGGGATATTGGATTATCAAATGGAGCTTATGCTAAGAGAGAGACATTATCCAAGTCCCGGAACCTTGCACCCCTTGGTTGTTCGAGGAGGCAACAACAAGAATAACCTTTTCAGCCCTGCCCAATACGCCCTCCACCGTCGCTTTGCCACTGGTCCTCAACAATTCTCCTTTTGCTGCTATTTTTATCACTATCCTTTCTTTTTTCTTCTTTTTTGAACAACCAGGAAAAAACTACTTTGCTCAACGAGTTCATTAGCATAAAACCCGAGGCGTGGTTCTGTGTTCGGGGGCCAAACACTCTAGTGTTCGGCCCTTTGAATAGGAGCAGTATACTCGGGCACCACTTTTTTTATAGGGCAGCCTCTACGTGGCGCCCCCTAGTTGGGCAGAACACTTTATAAGGTGTTCTGTCCCCAACACTGGATCTGCTTCCGTAAAACCCCAAGTCTCCTTGCCCGCCAGGGAGTACACCTTGCTTGTGTCTCCCAGTAAGGGATGCACACCCGGTTGGTTGTCCTGTCAACTTGGCGACATTCATGAATCCCCCTATCAATGAACAGCCTCATGAATTTCTTTTGAGGCCATTTTTGATGCAGTGGTTGTCCGGCAAGCCACTGCATGCCCACCGTGCAAAGATGCTGCATATAACGTGAAGAGTTTTTTTCTCTGATTATGAAGAACCCATCTAAGATTGCGCCACACTGGGCCTCACCCTGGGTGGTGAACACCGTGAGTAAAATTGGTCTCATGATTGCTAGAGGGAATACACAAATCGTTAAATGCCAGCCTATGTGACACATGCCGATCACATGACAGCATTCTGAGTGGGGCTTGCATTCCAATTGCTGTGGGCCCATGAAATGCTGTCTTGTGTCACATAAGCCGGCACTTTTTTTTTTGAAGGAAACATAAGCAGGTGCTTAATCGATCCCTAAATCTCTCTCTCTCTCATCATGATTGCATTCTTGGCAAAGTCATTATCGTTCATCGTGATCAAACTAACAATATGTTATCCTTCAACACATTTTTTCAGCTTGATCAAGGCAAAGAAAGGATGATAGCATTTTGTTGTGACGATCTGGATCTTATCGTTCTTCCTTTCCAACTCTTATTCTTTGAATCAAGATAAGTTGCTTTCCCAGACATGTACTTTTAGATCGAGTTAAACATGACCTTAAGCAATATGCTAAAGTAGCAACACTCATCTTTCTTCTTAAAATATGGTCAAAATTCAATAAGGACATCAATATATATATATATATATATATATATATATATATATATATATATATATATATATATATATATTAAGGACTCACACAATGAAGAAGCAAAAATCATTTTTCATTTCCTTTTGTGGTCGACTTATAGTTATGATGCGACATACGTAGTATGACTCACATATTACGGCAAGACTATCTCACTCCAGTGAGTGTATGCATACATCATAGATTCTCTGTCGTACAGATCTATACTAGTTCAGTTCCATCCCGAGAAACTAACTTGAGTCCTTCAGGATGCACATTCCCATGCAATGTCTATCCAGGTCCTCAGATCTGGTCAACCAGGTTATCCTTGACATTTTTAGATAGCAAGGTAGGTCTCTCCATATAGTTAAATATACATGAGACCCCATCCTAACCCAGTTAGGGCGATGTATCCCATATATGTATATATGGCGAATATAATAACTCATTGTACTCCCACTCTTTTGAGTTATTATCATATGATATCTTCAAAATCCGACATGCTTATTAATTCAATAACCTTGGATTTTGTTATATCTCATCTCAGCCCGCCCACAAGCAGCGTTTGAGGCAATAAATTCGTGTGAGAAGATTTATCTCAAACCTGGTAGCATACTCATATAGGTGTGCAACATGCTATACAATAATTATAAAAAGAAATATGAATAACATTAACATATCAAATCTTACAAATACCCATAGATTTTACATGATTAACATAAGAATCCCTATTAATTGGCTTAGTAAAGGGATCTGCCACCATATCTTGGGTATTAACATATGTCAAGGCAACCTTGCCTTTAGATACAATGTTGCACATATACTTGCATATCGTGTCTATATGTTTGGTTCTACTATGAAACTTGGGATCTTTAGCAAACTCAATTGTCGCTTGATTATCACAGAATAAAGTCACTAGCAGTTTTGCATCAGAAGTGACTCCCAAATGTTTGATGAATCTCCTTAACCAAACACATTCTTGCACTGCCAACGGGCCTGCAACAAATTCAACTTCCATTGTGGACAAGGCTACATATGTCTGCTTCTTGCTACACCAAGATATAGCACCATTGTTTATCAAGAACGCATAGCCAGACGTAGACTTACGCTCATCAGGGTCCCCGCCCCAATCTGCATCCATATAGCCTACTACACACATGTTACCACCATGGTAACAAAGAACTGAATCTGATGTGCCTTTAAGATATCACATAATCCTCTTGATAACCTTCCAATGCACTTGTCCTGGATTAGTTTGATATCTACTCACCAACCCTACTGCATAACATATGTCGGGTCGGATGCACATCATTAGGTATATGTGAACACCCCAAATTTTTCAAAGTTTTGTAAAAATGTCCTTTTTGCCCCTGGCTCTATCTTTTGAGAAAATCAAAGCTAAATTTAAGTTATTCTTCAGATTTTTTGGATTGAATTCCATTCAAACTCGATTTCGGAGCCGAACCCAGTGTTTTAGGCCCAAATTTGAGCCTCGTTACTTAAATTACAAATTAGAATTATAAAATGCCAAAAACATTTTCTGAATGGCTCAAACAGCTCATTCGTATTCATTTGGATTCATTACTTGATATTTTCTCGATTCGAGGTCCGAAACTCAAATATCATCTCAAAATCCAGATCCAAACTCATTTTCTGAAGACATTTCCCAAAATAGCCTTGAATACTCAGAAAAACCCTCTTTTGTAAATATTTCTCAAAAAAATACAAAAAAATTAGTTTTAATTCTTTTTTTTAGGGTTTTATTCTAAAAATATCAAAAAATATAGAAACAAAGAAAATACAAAAAAAATAAACTCTTGAGACCACTTTTTGAAAATCATTTTTTTTAAATCTATCTTTTGAATTTTTTTTTCATAAAGGAGCCTTCTTTGGAAATTTTATAAATATTGAAGGGTTTGTTTTGGAAAAAAAGGAAAACCCTAAATCGACTTTTCATAAAAAGAAGGTTGCAGAAGCACACCCTCTACCGCCTTCTCCCTCTCTCGCCCGAACCCTCCATGGCCAACCCCCCCATGTGTGACCTCCTCTCCATCGCCCTTCAATCCTCCATGGCCTCCATCTCCCGTTCATCCCCAACAAACCTCTCTCTCAAACTCTCCTCTTCCTCTTTAAAAAAGGAAGCACGCAGGGGAAGCACCCATCGCGTTTCACCTCCCCATTTCCTCCTTCACGGATCCGATTCCACTGCCTCTTCACCCCCGCACCCCTATTCTTCGTCTGCATCGTCTCCCACCTTCGAATGAATAAAAGAAAACCTGCAATAAGGAGGAGGTCCTGCAAGAAAAAAAGGGAAATCGCGCTTCACCCTCCCATTGTCTTCCTTCTTGTTCTCGATCCCTTTCCTCCTCTAGTTCTTCCCTTCAAGAGTTGGGGGAAGAAGTTTCGACTCTCCCTCAGAACCTCTGTAAAACCACAATAGGTATTCCTTTTCCCTTCCATTTCCACCTTGATTTTTCCTATTTTCGCCCCTTTCTTCCCTTCTGAACGAAAGTTCTTCATCCACGCCTCTTTGTTAGGATTTGACACTCATTATATTTCTGTTTTGTTATATTTTCCTGTTATTGTTTCCAAGAAGCAGCATGCGTAGTATCGATTTGCCTCTAGCAAAATCGACCTAGGCATTGCGATATTGGTGGAATCTACATATTCCTACATCCGATTTTCCCTTCTTTTAATCTTCCATTTACGATCTTCTTTGTTCATAGTTTTTCATGTTTTTATTATCTTTTGATCTTAAATTTTCTGTCGATATTATTGATTTCTTATTTTCATTTGCAAATTACTTCTGATCTTCTTACTTCAAGTCCTCGTTTAGGTATTAGATACGATAATTCTTCATCATTTCATTTTATTTTGCTTTGTGCAATGCATTTTAGTCATATAATGTGTCTTGTGATCCAGTCCAGATCTATGTGCTTTTGATGCGATTCAATATTTCTCTCTTGGTCTCATCCACACCGATCTATTTGAGGTTCTATGGTTCATGACTTGCATGTTGAGTTGTTGGTGATATTCTTTATATATTAGCATTTGATCATTCCTGTGTTTAATGTCACAACATCTGCAGTGGTTAGCTCCTTTTTTTTTAATATGACATCAATTGGAAGTCCCCACGTGATGAAACTTTCATTGCTCGTAGGATCTGATCTCTGTGTGTGCTAACAGTTGAATAGATTTTTTTTTTTGGTAATTCAAGTGAATATCAAGAGATATGGTCTTGTCCAAAATCGGGGCACAAAATGCTAACTGAACGACTATATTCTCCATTTCCCTGTGTTGATAGCTTCAATACATCATACTGGGATCCTTCTGCTTTCTTGTAAATCCCTGATTTATGGCTTTGATTGATTTGTCAATATTTTCGAGTCCTATGCTGCGTTTTGGTTGATTATGTTTAGTGATTCGCCGAAATTTGAGAGATCGATCTGCTGTGCACTAAGTAGCCAGAATCGACCTATTATGTTTGATCCAAAGGTGAATTCAGTCTCTAATGGTCTGAAACCAGATAACATAGGTACATATAATCCCTCTTCTGCAATTTATCTTTGATTCATGCCCCTGCTTCCTGCATAAGTTTGGGGGTTAGCAGCCTCTCCCAGGCAATTGGTTTCTGGTAATAATTGTCCTATTAATTTGCTTTCTTTCATATATACGCATAGAAGTTGAAATTTCCAAAGATTTGTTCTACTTTCCAGAAATTTTCTGTATTTAAGTGGGTTTCGATATTGCAGTGGAATATTGGAACTGGATGCACCATTGGCAGGAGTCACCGTGACCACCTCGTTGTGCTAGGTGTTTGTAGCTCTAGGTTTGTGAGAGAAAGCTGAAACTCAGCTGTCGTGTGCTGGATGTAACTGCAGATCACCCCAGCAGTGATCTCAATTGGATCCACATATGAAATATTCTAAATCTGGAGTGTAGAAGGGTTGTAAAGAGTTGACAAATGACACCAAGATGAACAAGGTCACCAACCATCTCTTCCTCGACAGAAGAACCACACTGCTGCGACAGATTCCCAATCCCTTAGCACCTCCACCATCATAGCTGAATCATTCCAGTCCTGATTGGAAACGACGATCTGGAAAGTATAATGGCAGAGGGATCATTTAAATCATGGGGGATTAGTGAATGTTGTTGGCGATCTCAGAAATTTCTGAGCATTATTAATATTAAGATCAGTCACCTGGATCAGTGAGTCGATATCTTGCAAGTTTTCAAGAAGCATTGCGACTGTGGTCTACTGGATTTCATATCTAAAGCTTAATCTGTGAGTTTTACTGAGTTCCTTCAAATAAATGTCGTTATGTCCTTTCATTGAGTTTCATTCATCATGGCTTATGTTCTTTTAAACATTACCTTAGAGAATAACAATAGAAATGTTGCTGATCATTAGAAATATTCATTGTTAGTAGCTAATTCCCAACAGGTTGCCAACCCATTCACCTGTTTTAATTGTTAATCTGCTTAATGAATTTGCTTATTGTTAGGTCTGTTGGTAAAAATTTACTGTTAAAATCAATGTTATTGGGGCCTCATCATTTCTGATGCAGCATCATACCTACACCTTACTGTAGCTCCAATCAGTCCCCGCTACCTACTGTCATAGACCTACCCCACCAACATCGTTTGGTGTACCCCCTTTCACTACCACTGCACTGGCAGCGACACACAGTATTGTCATCATATTAGCACAACACCCTTCATCTTGTTGCATAATCAAGGCATCCACCATGTCCATTTCCACCATGTGCTACTTACAACTATTACAACAAATTCATTTTTCCCAGCAGCACCTCGCTGTATCCCTTGCTACAAATCAGCACCACTTCCCATTAGCAGGAGACAGTTCACTGCTGAACCAATCTCTGTCAAACCACCATTACCATTCATCACAATACCCACATGCGTCACCAACCTTGCCATCCACTACTGCATTGCTACTTCAGCAGCACCTACCCTCACAGCAGCCCACCATCCTCACTGCTACGGCACTGTGCCTACTTTCAGCAGATTTAGAAGTTGCTGGACTCCTCCTTTTACAAGAATGTGTGTGCTTACGTTTGAGAAAGTACAGATGATCGTAGTCATATTGGAGCGGTAGCGAGGTTCACTACAAGTTCGTGCCCTGTAGATCATCCACTGCCCAATGCAGCAGGTTGTAAGTTTAACATCCCTATTGCTGTTATAGCACAACAACAACACATCTGCTGTCCCACCATTGCACTTGCTGCAATTCCAGTAGAGGTATGCCCCTTTTCCCGTATCTTTCATATTCCCTGTTCACCACATATTATATAGCATGTTTCGTACGTTGCAGCTGTATTTTACTGTCAATGTTTATTGCATTTTTTTGT
This sequence comes from Nuphar pumila, assembly GCF_984573655.1. Lineage (NCBI taxonomy): Eukaryota > Viridiplantae > Streptophyta > Magnoliopsida > Nymphaeales > Nymphaeaceae > Nuphar > Nuphar pumila. The sequence continues at coordinate 37,579,757 of NC_143254.1, forward strand.
GATTTGTTGTTTCAAACCCATTATAACACTAAGTTGCTGCACTATTCATTCCCTGTGATATTCATCTTACCCTCTACCTGCATACTTACTGTCAATCTTTTCCCAACCATAGTGTATATACCTCACTCCCTGTAGCTGATTGACACTCTCACAATAATTGCCTTACTTGCTGTAATTCATAGCCATCTCCTCAGAACACTTAAGACTCCTTTCACTGCTGTAGCAACATATCATGTAGGCACACTTAGTCAGTATATAGCATGCCATCATCATTACTAGATACTTTGCTGTAGATTATACATTTCTATAAAGCAGTCATCATACTTACTTCCTGTATCTTCATCTTGTATATGCATTCTTTTTTTTTTTCCAAAAGAGCATTTCAGATATCATCTAGGTATAATCAAATGCGTTCCTCATTTTAGGCCATACACGGTTAGTACCTCACTTGTCCACGATAATGTTTCTTGCCATATGTATTTACCATTTTATGCTAACTCAGTAATTTGCAGAAAATACGTGAAAATGCTGCTTCCCTTCTTAGATTAGGAACTTTTTGTTTTTAATTTAATAGTCAGATATTATTTTTATCTTTCCAAAGCATAGATTAGAATATATGAGTATGCATATTTCTTTAGAAATGCTTGTTTCGTGTCATTCTTCTTTTTTTTTTTTAAATCTCACAATAGTGAAACACTAATGACACGTGCACCATTTTGTAAAAGATAATTAATCCTAAGTTCATGATTTACATGAATGGCCATAGTCAGGATGTAAACAAAACTTAGGTTTTTTATCTTTTATAGAATAACACTGGATCTACACTGGATTCTTTTCGAAATTTATCATATCTTCTTTAAATATTTCCCTCTTTTATTAGAGTTTAGTTTAAAATTGATTCAATACATATATCAATGGCCATAGTCAGGATATATTGAGAATTGATTTCATTCTAAACTCTGTAAAAGCACCAAAATATATTTTAGTCCTCACCTGAATCTAAATGTGATCATTATATAATATATTCAATGACCATAGTCAAGAGTGTATTATATCATTAATCTTATATACATTCATTTAAAGAATGAAATATGCTTTTCAAATCCAATTTCAAAAATTCATTCATCATTTAGGATAGAATTGCATCATATTTTCAAAATTCCCTTTTAAAACTCCAAGTGATTTTGAGTATTTCCTTCATTTCTCAGATCAAATCTTATTTATCTTCAAATTCAATTTTATCTCCTTTTTAAAATCCAAAATTTGATTTCAAAGTCCAAATTGACTTTGAAATTTCAAATTCATTTTGTATTCAAAACTTCAAATTCCAATTTACAATTTGAAACTTCAAAAATTCAATTTAACTTCGAAGTTTCTGATCCACCTTCTGATTTCAAATTCAAAATCAAGTTTATCTTCCTATCTTCAAAATCAAAATCAAAGTTTGAGATTGATTCTGAATCTCAAAATTTGACTCTTCTTAAAATTTAAATTCAATCTGGGTTTTCAAAACCCAGATCCATCTTCAAATGTCCCATTTGGACTTTCAAAATCCAAATCCAAAGTTAGATCCCAATCCCAACTTGGATCAAGATTTCCAATTGCAATCTCTACTTTTGGATCTCAGACTTCAGATCCAAAATCCATTCTAGGATCTAGAATCCAATTTCATCTTGGATCTCAGACTTCAGATCCAAAATTCATTCTAGGATCCAGAATCCAATTTCATCTTGGATCTCAGACTTCAGATCCAAAATCCATTTTAGGATCCAGAATCCAATTTCCATCTTGGATCTCAGACTTCAGATCCAAAACCCATTTTAGGATCCAGAATCCAATTCCCTCGTGGATCTCAGACCTCAGATCCAAATTCCATTTAGGATTCAGAATTCAAATTTCATCTTGGATCTCAGACTTCAGATCCAAATTCCATTTAAGATTTTAGATTTCGGATCCAACTCCATCTTGGATCTCAGACCTTGGATCCAATTTCATTTAAGATCCATAATTCAACTTCATGATTGGGTCTCAGATTTCAGATCCAATTCCTATTTAGAATTCTAAATCCAAAATTCAATCTCATCTTGGATCTCAATTTCTGTTTAGAATCCAAACTTTAGATTCAAATTCCATCTTGAATTTCAGATTTCAAATCAAATTCTCTTCTCAATTCCAACTTTCAAACCCAATTCCATTTCATTCCAGATTTTAAAATCCAAGTTTATCTTGATTCCCAAAATTCCAAAAACCAATTCCGTTTCTCAATTCTATTTGGATTTCTCAAATCTCATTCTGATTTCAAACTTCAAAACTAGAATTCAATCCCATTTTCAAACATTCATACAGGTTCAAAATTCTAATTCAAAGTCCATTTATGACTTTGAAACTTCCTTTCTTCTCCTTTTATCTCAACTTTAAAATCATTCCTTTCGAAATCCAAATTTATTTTCCCAAACTCTGATTATTCCAAAAACTTAGAACTTTAAATCTTAAGTTCTAAACCATTTCTTCACTTTATTCATCAGAAACACTTAAGATTTCCAAAATCATTTTTTGAAAGAGCATACATCCTTGCATTTGCACAAGCATGATTCTTTGTGCATCTAGACTTAGAATAAATTCTTAGATAATCTTTTAGTAAGACAAAAAGGCATAAATTCGACCCTTGGTTCGATTACCCCTGATAAAGGCGCCAGGAATGGTCGAACCTCGTACCGACGAGCGAATCCCGTCTCCCAATTTTCCCGTAATATTTCAAAATGGAGGCGAGTTATTTTCTTAAATGTTTTCAAAATTAAGGTCAAGTGAGACCCTGCAAAATAATTCCTCTTCTCTTCTCTCTTCTTTTTCTGTCTTTTATTTTTTCCCTTCAAAAAGGAGGAAATAAAGGTCAGAAAGGAAAAGAGAAGGAAGAGAGAGAAACACCAAGAGAGGAAATTTTTTGCGATGATCATAGTTTTGGTGATCGTGATGGGACCCGTCTTCGTCCGGTCAAATTTTTGCCTTTTGCTTTGCTTTAATATTATCTAAGTCTTTATTCTACAAATGTCAGCTTCATTCCCATGCAAATCTTAGGAGCCTAGACTCTGTCCTAAAGCTGACAATATTACATATAGGATTTAAGTATGGTTTGATAGAACCATATTGAGGAGATTATTCCATGCTCACATTAGACTTATGTCTGAAATACAACTCTCCTCAATTCTAGGGATTGAATATAAACAATGTATGCAAGTGTATGCTTCTTTTCATTTTAATATGTCTCTTCTAGGACTTGCATTAGAGCCATCTGATTTCTTGCATGTTGAGCATATTTTTGAAAACATCCCTACCTATATTGTCTCGGTCTTCACGTTGCTGGGCTGTCTCACTGAACCATAGTTCGGGAGAGAGCCTCACAACTGGACCACTTATTTGGGTTCACGTAATCCCTACCACTTACCTAAAGGCCATAGTCTGAGGTATATCAGTAGGTGCTCAAGGATGTTGGGAAGCCATTACCTTAGAACCAGAGAAATACTTCTATGCCACGTACTTCGAGCTTCGGCTTGAGTATATCGGCATGTCTTGATTGGAATCAGATGATCTAAACCTTAGAGTTAGGATTAAGGTCCTACCAGCCATTTCAAATATTGCATTTAGAGTCAGCCTTTAGGGAGTGCTGTTTGTGCATCTTTGTCTGTATATATGTGATTATGTAATATTTTATATTTTCCTTATATATTTTCCAAAACCCTGGGTATATATTATTCAAAATTTTCTCTTTGTTTTTAAAACCCAGGTGTACTTTCCTTTTCTTCTTCTGATTTCTTCAAATTCTTTTGATCCTGCCTGCAAATTCTTCAAATATTAAATCTTTGCCATCTACTTTCAAAATTCTTTTTTTCTCTGATATATTCTATTCCTTACCCTCTTTTGCAATAAAATATCTTTTGTCAGGAGATGTCCTTTTCAAAATTAATATCTGTTCATATTTTTTGTTTATCCTTTTCATAGAAAAACAATGCGGTTGTCGCAAATTTTGGTGACAACCCGATCCTTTGTAATGGGATATTTTCATTGTCAGTTTGTGATTTCTTCCTTTATTAAAATTTCTTCCAAAGATCTTTTCTAAAACCCCATTTTGCCCTACAAAGGGAGCATTGGCATCGTCAGTTGATTCAGGCAAAGATCAAAGATTGCACTGCTCTAACATCCCAGTTACAAGCAGAGAGTAAGGAATGGATTCTCAAAAGTTTGTCAGAGAGGGAGTTCAGGACAGCAAGAGTGAGATTGATCCCACTATATATCGGTTATTCAAAAAGATGATGGTTGAGATATTATCCGAGCAAGCTGAAGCCAGTTGCGGAAAAGCTCCCACCGAAGGAGAGGCACCTGTCACCTTTCCCATGAATGAACACAACGATATCAGTGCAAGAAACTCTAAAGTCAGCAGGGGCAACAACCAAGGCAACCAGGGCAACAACTTGGGAGAGTATAAAGGCCAGAATGGGAAATGTTGTGAAAGTCGTGATAGACTTCTTTAATACAGTCCTCAGTAAAAAGGCAAGAAGAAGGAAGGATCAACGCGCAAGGATTGGAGCAGGGATCAAGATTTCACTTCTTTAGATGAGCCGCTAGACAAAGTCCTTGAATACATGTTGTCTAGAGAATTAGTCAGGCTCCCAAAGGCCGCCAACCCTTCCACAATCATGGGAAAATATATAGACCAATTCTGCAGGTTCCATAGGGCAACAGGGCATGACACTGAGCATTGCTTTGTCTTCAAGAATATAGTTCAAGACTACCTTGATAAGAATCTCTTTGTCAAAATCGAAGGAGAAAAGCATCCAGATCTTCTAACCATGCAAGCCCAGTCCAGCTCCCAGACAGAAGCCAACACTCAGCAGAAGTCAAGCAAGCCGAAGAAAAGAAAGCGTGATGGTTGAGGTTATGATCGCAAGCTTACCCCTCTAGGTCATCCAATCGAAGAAGTTCTACAATATTTGCTTTCGAAAGACATGATCAAACTCCCGAGGAAAGATGATCCTTTTGTCACCAAGGGGAAATGGAAAGATCGCTTCTACAAGTTTCATCAAGCAAGGGGGCATGATACAGAACGCTGCTTCGTCCTCAAAAATATTGTGCAGGACTACATTGACAAAGAACTTTTGGTACCAGAGGAAGGAGAGGAGCAGCCTGCCGTTCCACCTGAACCATTTTCAGACCACTCAGAGAATTGAGAATGCCAAAAGTTTTTTTTCGCTTTCATCCCCTTTTTGTCAGTCACTTTATAGGGGCAAGTCAGCCCAGTATTTTGTGACTTTTGGGTCAAAATACTTGTAAATATTCAGTTTTGTTATCTACCTTTGCTTATCAATGGAATGCCAATTTTCTTTATATCTTTGATATTCAATACTTCCTTCTTTTTGCCATACTGGGGCATTAAATTCCTTTTCTTTTCAAAATGCAGGACAATCCTGACATCATTCATGAAAGAAATGATATTATCTATGAGGGTCTTTCAAAAATCATGAAATTTTAGTTTCTACAAAATCTTCATCATAATAACCAAAAAGTTCAAATATTTCTGTTCCAACCTTTTTCAAAGATCAACCCTTGTGTTGATCATCTTTTCCAAAAAATTGGTTTCGAACCATTGCATTCAAAGATCAACCCTCATGTTGATCATATTTTCCAAAAAAATTGGTTTCGAACCATTGCATTCAAAAATCAACCCTCGTGTTGATCATATTTTCCAAAAATAGATTTTCAACCATTATATTCAAAGATCAACCCTTGTGTTGATCTCATTTTCCAAAAAATTGGTTTCGAACCATTGCATTAAAAAATCAACCCTCGTGTTGATCATATTTTCCAAAAATAGGTTTTCAACCATTATATTCAAAGATCAACCCTTGTGTTGATCTCATTTTTCAAAAAATTGGTTTCGAACCATTGCATTTAAAGATCAACCCTCGTGTTGATCATATTTTCAAAAAAAAAAAAAAAAAATTGGTTTTGAACCATTGCATTAAAAAATTAACCATCGTGTTAGGTTTTCAAGTCCATGCTTTCAAAAAATTGACCCTCATGATGATCTCTCGTGATTGATTCCTTTTTTAAAGATCAACTCTCACGCTGATCATTCTTCTCATGGTTAATCCTCTTTCCAAAAATGATTTTCTCATATTCCTCTCTTACTTTAAAGATCCCACATGCAGGCAGGATCAAACAAACTCTTTTTCTCAACTTTTATCAAAATTTTTCATTTATCAAATCCTCTTTCAGTCTTATCAGTTTTATTCATCTTTATCAAATTTTGTTAAATTTTATTTGTTCATTCTTCTTGTCAATTCTTATTTCAAAAATTACCCTTTCAGGTTAAGGGATAAACCTGATGCCTCTTTCCCATGAGGTATTTCCTTTTCGTTCTTTTCTTTCCCCCCTTCAGGACAAGGGATAAACCTGAAACCTCATCCTACGAGGTCCTTCTCTCTTCAGGATAAGGGATAGTCCTGAATGTCTTTCTTCATCTTTTAAAAGCTTCATTAATCTCTGCCGAATCTTTTTCAAAATTTTATCCTTTATCAAATTTTATCAATTTTTTTTTTGATTCTTTATCAAACCTTTTATCAATTTTTGCCAAAATTTCATTCCCTTCCCATTCAGGATAAGGAATAAACCTGAAAACACTCATAGGAGCAACAATGCTACCTGTGAGAATTCTGTTACAAAGATAATTTCCATAAAATTTCCTTGATGCTTCTCTTTTGTCAAATCTTCCATCAATTTCTATCTCTTCTCGTCAATTCTTTTCAAATTTTATTTCCTCCTCAGTCAAGATAAGGGGGCAATTAGATCACAAGCAAATAATTCGGTCCTCGAGCTGGTCATTCTCAATCCTAGATCCGGTGCTCGCAATGGCAAATTTTCAAAACACACTCTTTTGATTAAAAACTTTCTGTCAAAACCCGAGTTTCGATTCGAGCTTCTCTTTTTGGATCCAATGCTCGTGTTGGAACCAATCATTTCTTCAGAAATTCGAGTTTTCAAAACTCGGGTTCCTCTTTTATCTTTTTGAAGATCCGAGTTTCGACTCGGGTTTTTTCCTCTATTATTTCGTTTGAAGTTCTGAATTCCAACTAGGACTTTCTTTTGGATCCAATGCTCACATTGGAACCAATCGTTGCGTCAAAATTTCGAATTTTTCAAAACTCAAAATTTTCTTTTATCTTTTGTTTGAAGTTCCGAGTTTCGACTAGGACTTCCTTTTGGATCCAATGCTCACATTGAAACCAATCGTTGCGTCGAAATTTCGAATTCTTTAAACTCAAAATTTTCTTTTATCTCTTATATTTCTGAGTTTCGGCTCGAGTTTTCCCCTCTATTATTTCGTTTGAAGTTCCGAGTTCCGACTAAGACTTCCTTTTGGATCCAATGCTCATGTTGGGATCAATCGTTGCGTCAAGAATTCAAGTTTTTCAAACTCAAAATTTCTCTCTTATCTTTTATCTTGAACATCTGGGTTCTGACTTGGGTTCTCCTTTTTATATATGCCATCTTCCTTTTTAAATACACGAGTTCCAAAACGAACTCTCTTCTTTCCAAAAAAACCCCAATTGCCAGGTGGGACCTTCTCCCAAAATCCAGCCTTCTGGCTAATCCATCTCAAAATTTCAAGATTCGGGTTTATTCTCTTTAAAAATCCTTCTGTACCCTTTGAGGATAAGGGATAAACCTGATGCCTCCTGCTAACGAGGTATTTCTTTCCTTCCTTCCCTTTCAGGTTAAGGGATAAACCTGATGCCTCCTTTCAAAGGGGTATTCATTTTATTATTTTTCCCCATTCAGGATAAGAGGATAAATCCTGAAAGCAGACCACATACAGTTAAAGTATGATGGTCCATTGAATTCAGAATTTTCATCAAAGATCTTTGATTCCTAAATTCTTTTTGAAAATTGAATTCATCTTTAAAACCCGGTCCTCGCACTGGTTACTTCTCGAATTCTTTAATCATATATTGAGCTCATTTTCAAAATCCGGTCCTCGCACCAGTAACTTCCTAAATTCAACCTTCTGATCCAAGTTTTCCTTCTAAAAATTCAAATTCTGACTTGAACTTCCCAAGATTTGATATTTCAAAGGTTCCAGCTTTTGCTGGTCATGTATTTCAAAGGTTTCAGCTTTTGCTGGTCATGTATTTCAAAGGATCCAGCTGTTGCTGGTCATGTATTTCAAAAGGATCCAGTTGTTGCTGATCATGTATTTCAAAAGGATCCAGCTGTTGCTGGTCATGTATTTCAAAGGATCCAGCTATTGCTGGTCATGTATTTCAAAGGATCCAACTTTTGCTGGTCATGTATTTCCAAAGGATCCAGCTTTTGCTGGTCATGTATTTCAAAAGGATCCAACTTTTGCTAGTCATGTATTTTAAAAGGATCCAGCCGTTGCTGGTCATGTATTTCAAAAGGATCCAACTTTTGCTGGTCATGTATTTCCAAAGGATCCAACTTTTGCTGGTCATGTATTTCAAAAGGATCCAGCTGTTGCTGGTCATGTATTTCAAAAGGATCCAGCTTTTTGCTGGTCATGTATTTCAAAAAGGATCCAGCTTTTTGCTGGTCATGTATTTCAAAAGATCCAACTTTTGCTGGTCATGTATTTCAAAAGGATCCAACTTTTGCTGGTCATGTATTTCCAAAGGATCCAACTTTTGCTGGTCATGTATTTCAAAAGGATCCAGCTTTTGTTGGTCATGTATTTCCAAAAGATCCAGCTGTTGCTGGTCACGTATTTCAAAAGGATCTAGCTTTTGCTGGTCATGTATTTCAAAGGATCCATCTTTTGCTGGTCATGTATTTCAAAGGATCCAGCTGTTGCAGGTCATGTATTTCAAAAGGATCCAGCTGTTGCTGGTAATGTATTTCAAAAGGATTCAGCTGTTGCTGGTCATGTATTTCAAAGGATCTAGCTTTTGCTAGTCATGTATTTCAAAGGTTCCAACTTTTGCTGGTCATGTATTTTCAAAATCGAAGATTGCAACTAAAGGTCTCATCAAAATTCATATTGAGTGATTATTTCACAAAAGAATTCTAGAACATTATGCCAATTTGCTAAAAACACTTGTTGATTCCAATATTCTTACTACACGAAAGAATTACCTCAGATTACCTCTAGTATTTCTTTCCAAAAGGGTGAAACTTTTTGCAAAAAAAGGTAAAATTCAAATCTTTTCCTGTTGATCAACCCAAAGAATGTAAGAAATGTCCTCGATATGATCAATGAAAGAAATCTTCAATGATGTTGAAAAGCCAGAAGCGAATTGATATTGCTCATGGCTATGGCGCATGTTTAAAGACGACTAGATGGCAATCAGGCAGTGGAAATATCTTGAGCTATTAAAATCCACTCAATCACTATCTTCTTATTCGTTTTAAGCTGCAATTAAATATCGGCAAAAGGGATCTCTCAACTGTCATCAAGATGAAGACGAATATGCGAGCTAGACCCCCAGGGCCAAAGAAGATTTAGATCATCTCTGAGATGAAGGAGTTTGTGAAGGATCCTTCCAGGAAAAGTTTAGATCACCGTCGAGATGAAGGCGAGTGTGATGAACCTGTCAACAAACCCTAAAAGATATTTGATTTCTGCTATCATATAAAGACCTTTTGAGCCAATACCATCAATATAATGCTTGAGACAAAAGAACGATCGGAACATCTCCAAGATGAAGGAGTTTGTGACGTGCCCTTTCCCGAAAAAGAGAGAAAAGTCAGGACATCTCCAAAATAAAGGATGATGTAAAATCCCAATGACTCAAAAAGAGTGCAAAAAGATTATCACGGGAAAACACCCAGATATCATACTGCCAAAGTTGCCAAAAAGTCATATTTTCTATGCAAAATTCTTTTATCAATATCTCTTCACTACTTGTTTTTATGAAATTAAGAATATTTCTTCTCTTCTCATGTCAAGAAAATGGATATCTTCCTTGAAGAAAATCATCAACGCTAAAATTTTGAATTTGACTCTTAAAACCGAGGAGTTAATATCATTGGAGGAAATACTCTAGGTAAAAGGAGAAAATATCTTTTGCACATACATGCACATTTTCAAGCATTTGAGTCAACTACAATTTTATCTTATTGGCAAAATTTTCTAACTATTCCAAGAATGAATTAAAAATTCAATATCCATTTTGATGCAACCTAGCGTTGTTTATATTTTCCAAAAGAGTTGCCTCCTTCAAAAGAAGTATCTCTTCCTGTCCCATCACAGTTTTCTCATTTAAGAATTTCGTATGGTTGTACCCACTCAGGATAAGGGTCAAAACCTGATTTTTTCTGCGAGAGGTCATTGATTTCAAAAGCTATTTCAGTCTGAACAATGAGACGCCCAAAATCATCCCTTTTCCCAAGCTTTAGGGAACCCCATCTTCCTCCTTTCGCAAACCCCATTTGGATTTGTTCGTCCAAACTACGAATGTCCCATCATGGTTTCTTCATTCGAGGATTCCATTTGGTCGTCCCCTTCAGGTCAAGGGTTAAGCCTGAACCTCGCTTCGCGAGGTATCTTTCTTTTTCAGGTTTGGATTAAACCTGAGTCTCATTCCAACGAGATTCCTCGTTTTGACGAGGTGTTTTCTTCCACTCCCATCATGGTTCTTCCCATCGAGGAATCCATGCTTCATATATCCATCTGAGAAAAGATCATACTCGAGTTTCATTTCATGAGGCATTTTTCAAAAATGACCCATCAAGGTTCTCATGTATTCCTTTCCTCATTTCCAATACATCTTGATATATTTTTGTCCCATCCAGGTTAAGGGCTAAAACTGAATCATTCCAGAAGCTTATCTTGTCTCACCCATGAGACTTGATCAAAATTCTCATTTTTACCATTTCAGGATTTTCACCCAAAGTCCCATCACGATTTCCTCATTTCTATTATTTAGTCATATCATTTTCTAGGATTTCATCTCCCCAAAACCATTCAGGATAAGGTTTTAAGCCTGAGAAGCCATCTTTCAAATAAATTCTTCCACACCCAGTTCAGACCTGCTGATTGGGGCATTTTCAAAATTTGGAGTGTTATCTTTGCCATTAAGCTCGGCTTTCAACCGGCTTAGTAGCAAAGAGGGGCATCATTAGGCTGCCTACTGCACTGGAGTAAGAGACTTTGGACATAGCTTTTATTTCTTTTGACTCCTTTGGACACATCTTAAGACTTAAATCATTCCCTTTTGCAACAAGAGTATCTATGGGTTTACAATCTTGCATATGAAATCGTTCTAAGACCTTTATATATGACTCTTGTATAATCGAAAGAAGTCTTTTTGAATGATCTCTTTTAATCTTTATGCCCAACATAAAGCATGCTTTACCCATGTCTTTCATTTCAAAATGAATAGACAACCATTCTTTAATGGTTTTCAGAAACTCTAAATGATTACTGGCCAATAAAATATCATCCACATATAGAGTTAAAATTACAAATTTTTGATCTTGACGCTTAAGATAAACACAATGGTCCTCATCAATCATGGCAAATTCATTGCACATGATGGTCTCATGAAACCTTAAATACCACTGTCTGGATGACTGCTTCAATCCATAAATGGATCGTTTGAGTTTGCATACTTTGCGCTCAAATCCAGCAGTAACAAACCCCTCGGGTTATTCCATATATATCTCTTCATCCAGTTTTTCATTTAGGAATGTTGTCTTAACGTCCATTTGATGTAATTCTAAATCCATATGTGACACTATGACTAACAAAAGGTTAATAGAGGTCAATTTGACCACATGAGAGAATGTTTCTTCATAGTCTATTGCTACCATCTGTGTGTATCCTTTAGCAACCAAATGAGCTTTATATTGCTCGATAGATCCATCGACTTTCCTTTTAATATTAAGAACCCATTTGCTCCCTATAGGTTTTCTTCCTTTTGGAAGATTAACAAGATCCTAGACCTCATTTGATGCCATGGATTTCATTTCCTCTTCTATTGCTTTACACCATTCATCCTTTTTTGAACAAGACAGAGCATATCTAACACTCTTAGGTATCTCATCATCTTAGGGCATGACCACAAAGGCTTCCCCTTCGATTTGAAATATCTGGGATGAATTCTTTTCCTTAAACTCTTTCGAGTTGCCAGATCTTCTTCAAAGTCGATATCCATTTAAGTGTTACTCCCACTATCCAATAGTGGTATAAACACATCCTCTTGTGTCTCTAAAACATAATGATCAATCTCTTTAGACTGATCAATATCATCCAATTCATAGAATTAAAAATTATGCTCTATCTCTCCTCTTTTAGGAAAGTCACTCTCAATAAATGTGGCATCTCTCGAATCTATCTCAGAAATACTCCCATCTGTATTCTCTCCTAAGAATACATATCCTTTTGAATGTTCACAATATCTTATAAAGATACACTTCTTTCCCTTAGGACCCAATTTTCCATATTGATGGAAAATATCATGGACATATGTAGCAGACCCCTAGGGTCTGAGATAAGTCAAATCAGGCTTTCTACCTATCCATAATTCATAGGAAGTTGAAGAAATAGATTTAGTTGGTACACGATTTAATACATGGGCTACAGTCAACAAACAATCACCCCAAAAGGAAATGGGTAAATTTGCTTACGCCATCATGGACCTGACCATCTCTAAGAGGGTCCTATTCCTCCTTTCTGCAACACTATTTTGTTGTGGAGTTTGAGGAGTAGTCAATTGTCTAGCTATCCCTTTATCATCACACAATTCCTTGAATTGTTTGGATAGATATTCACATCCATGATCTGTTCTCAAGGCCTTGATTCTACGATCAAGTTGATTCTCTACCATGTTCATAAATGATCTAAAACAATCAAATGCTTCAGATTTATGTGAAATTAAATACACATGGCTAAATTGTGTATAATCATCAATAAAAGTAATGAAATAAGAGGCCCCATGCCTCCAACCACATTCATTGGTCCACATATATCAGAATGAATTAATTGAAGAGGATAGGTTGCTCTAACTGCCTTTTCAAAATGTAATCGAGTTGCTTTTTCAGCAAGACAATGCTCACATATAGGCATTTCAATCTTCGCATAGGATCCCAAAAGACCCTCTCGTGCGAGTCTTTCCATTCTCTTTTGCCCTATATGTCCAAGTCGTGCATGCCATATAGATACATCCACATTCATATTACTAGCAGTAGAAACAAGAGAAAAACATTCAATACCCACATTCAAATTTTTAAGTTCAGTGTCCAACACTTAGAAACCATTCATCAAGAAACCAGAAGCAACTAAAGTATGTCCACAAAAGATGTCAACATTGACATCTCCAAACACAAGTTTATAGTTTAACATAGATGAAGCAGAAACTGAAATCAAATTTCGTCGAATCTCTGAAACATGCAGAACATCATGTAATAATAAGGATCGCTCTTCTCGCAAATCCAATTTGCAAGTCCCGATCCCTTTGACTTCTGCTTTAGTGTTGTTCCCCAGAAACAACCACTTCGAACCAGATGACATCTTCCTATATTCAACGAAGTTTGTGCGGTCTTTGGTCACATGGTCAGTGACTCCTGAGTCTACAATCCACATAGGATTAGATTCAATAATTAGTGCACAACTATAAACATTTGCATATAACACAGGAGTTTTAAGAGAATGTACCTTCTCCTGCTCATGACATTCACGAGCATAGTGACCCAAATTGCCACACTTAAAACATTTTGCATTCACCTTATTTTTCTTGCTGCCACGCTTCCCAGAGCGTTGATAAGGCTTCTTTTCTTTCTCTTTGTCTTGTCCCTTCTTGTCACCCTTCTTGAACTTCCTTGGTCCATAAAATTTCTTCTTAAAAGATTTTTGCTTCTTTGAACTTTCTGCCACATATGCCTGTGAACACCCCAAATTTTCCAAAAAATCCAAAAATTCCTTCTTTGCCCCTGACCTCCGCCTTTTGAATAACCGGGTAAATTTTTAACCAAAAACTCCATTCATTTCTTGGATTCGTTAGAATTCGGACCCAAAATCTTATCTCCGACCCAGTTTTGATCCGAATCGGATCCGAACCCCTCTTGGAGAAAAATTTCAAAAATAAAAACCCGAATTCTCAGAAAACTCTTTTTTTGTAAATATTTTTGCAAAAACACAAAAAATTAGTTTTAACCTTTGTTTTCTCACAAACTTTAGGATTTTATTCTAAAAATACAAAAAAAAATTGAAAAATAAAACAAAAACAAAAAAAAATGGAAAATTTCAAAGAAAAATGAATGAGTGTAAACTTTTTAAAGTCGATTTTGCTAAAAAATTCCTTCTTAAACCATTTTTTATGAAATTTTTTGTTAAGGGAGCCTCTTTTTGGAAAAAACAAAAAAAAAAAAGGTTTTCCCCAGTAAACCCTAATCGCCCCCCTCTCGTTCACGCTCGAAACCCTTATCGCCCAGCCGCCTTCTTCCACTCTCGGCTCAGCCTTCACAAACCTTCTCCAAAACCCTCCTCCTCCATGTGCGACCTCCTCGACCACCGTTGATCTTCAACGAATACCTCTTCTTCTCTCCATCGCCACCCATCTCCAGAGATCCACCGATCCTCTTCTCTCCATTTTCACCTTCCATTTCCACCGATCGCCCCCCTTTCCTCCCGTCAATCTCTAACCGACCACCTTCTCGAATCACCTCCTTCCTCCTTAAAAGGGCATGCAGGAAGCCCCATTCCAGCCATCGCCTTCACCCCTCCACCCTTCTTACATTTGCTTCTGCCCTCTTTTCTTCTTTTCCCCATTATCGATCGAGCTTTTCCCTGCAAAATCTATTATTGACATCCATCATCTGCCAAACCCAGACCTCCTTCACCACCGAGTTTTCCCCTTCTACTTCCCTTCTTCCCATCACTGGACCAAATGGGGAGAATTCTGCAACATAGTGAAGCAAGCTAATCTCTTCATTCCTGGGTCGACCAAAGGAGCTTTCATCTTCAGCCTCCAGAGGAACCACCCGATCCACGATCTACTCAATCGATCAGTTTCTTCTGGGGATCAACTTCTCTGGCATCGAGTTTTTCCATTGCCGCTCTGACTTCATCCTTCCCCTTTCCTTCCTGAATTTTCTTCTCTACAAGAAGCGGGTAAGAGCCTCTCCCTCTCATTTCTCTTTATTATTTTTGATTTTGTCTTCTTTTCTTTTTTTAGTTTTTTTTCTTTTTTTTATCATCTCATCAGAGCACCACTGTGACGTCGGTTTTGCACATAGCAAATACCGACCCACACATTTTGTGCAATATCAATGGAGTCTGAAGATCTCGACATTTCTTTTCCTCAGTTATATTTTTTTTTTTGTTTTTCTTGTTACCACGCATTTTCTTATTAATTTAGTTGCATTCCTGTCGTTATAATAATCATTTTTGATATATATATGCCCATTCTGGTTCATCTGTGTTGTTCTGGTTCCCTTTTGGTATGTTGCTTTGTATACAATCATCGTCGTTCTCTCTGTTTTATTGTCATTTTCTAGCATCACTAGTTGTCTTTGTGTCATTCGATTTGTCTTTTCTGTGTTTACTTTGTGATTCAATATTACAAGACATCCTCACTGCTTGATTTCTCGGTAGCTGCGAATATATTCCATATGTGACAGGCACAACGGAGCATCTTATTGGTTGGCAATCGGTTCTTTTGAAGCTTTCCATCTATTGTTATCTAATTTTGATTATATTAGTTGGTTTTGATTCCATCTCTGTTTTAATATCACAAGATGTATCCAACTGTTGTTTCCAGCTTCATTTCCAGTTGAATTTCCCATAGTTGTTTTCCTTTATTTTCCAGTTTTGTTTGGATTCATCTGTCTTAATCTTCTGTTGTTAACCTCTGCACTTCAAATGGGTTTTTGCGGGGTACCATATCTCCCCAATGGAATTAGAATAGGAAACCATCCCAGCCCCTTTTTCCATTACGGGCGACCAACATGAGCCCTGTTTGAATAGCACAGAGATGCTCACGATCACCCTGCTGCAATCCTCACCATGAATCGGGTACAACTTCTCTGGAAATCCTCCTGTTAAAAATCAGGTATTAAGCTCTCGGTGAGGGCTGGATAATAAGCTAAGATGATCTGCTAAGTTGAACATCAAACCAGTCTGCCAAGAACTCAAGGGATTGGGATTTAAGTTGCGATCATCCAAGATTGAACATGAATTTTATTTTTAGTTTCAGTCTTTATCTTAGTCACTAGAGAAGATTAAGCTATTCTCCTGTTTTGAGAAATCAAAGTCACGCCTATATGTATATTTGTATATTTCAATTACGATCTTGCTGCCTTGAAAATGGCTATCATTCACTCTGTTGGTTTACTTGCTTCACTACAGAGGGTCCCCATTTTTTTTGGTTTGCCTATCATAGGGAAAACGAAAGTTGCATTCCTTAACAGTGTAAGATTCACTACATGTTTCACTAGATGAAAACCAAAGTTCAGCGTGAAACAATTTTGCGATCTAATATCAAGGAAGGTTTTGGATCAATCAGAAGCAAGGCCAAATGCTGTCTCTCGTCTTACTCAACCAAAGGTTTTGTTGTTGTCAGGTTGCTTGCTCCAGTTTCTCATTCTAATTTTGATCTACCTTTGTTTGCTGCAGGACATTATAGTACACCATCATATTGACAGTGTGCGATCACCATTTTTTTTGCATCTACGGTAAGAGGCTCATCTTCAATTTGTTTCTTTCTGCATGCTTGTTTTAGTCAATTCTATGAGAATTTGAAGACCTTATATCTGAGAAATAAATCTGCTGAAAATCTTGTGTCATATGAATTGGCGAAATGATCCTTTCTCCTTCCTGTAATTATGATTTGGAGGTAACATTAAATTGGGGAAAAGGAGATTTCCCATAAAGTCAGGGGTTGCTGCCTTGCGTAAGGATTCTTACTGATAAAAAAAAAAAATATCTGTCAAATACAAGGTACTCTGTTCATTCAGAGTAGTTTCTGTATTTAGTTTTATCAGTTAGATTGAAATATTCTTTACCGGTGGGCTCACAATAGATATCTTGAAAGTTTTTTTTGAAAACCCAAGATCAACAGTCATCTTGACAGGTAAATAAAACTGTAACCTGTTATTTAAATTCCAAATGTATATCTGTAATAGTGATTCATTCTTACGGTTACATTGCTCCATGACTGTCATGACTGCCAAAATTATTTATGGTTAAGTATTAAACAGATTTAATTAAACCATTGTCCTCATGTTCTGGTGTGTTAAATAATTTCAACTAAGAGATGACATTAAATGGAAGCAATTGATGGAATGTCGGTAGTCATTTATCCGACTACTAGATTGGTCATTGAAGGATTAAGCTGGGCATGTCATCCTAGCCCAGTTTGCTGGACCTAGGAATGTAGTTTCTATTTCTTGTAGCATTCCAATCTACTGTATACATTTCACCCCCTGTTTCCCAACACTTTTTCTGCATATTTCCACTCCACTGTACATTCCCAGCAATCCAAGAGTGGCCCGTGCTCACGGCTCCATGGCCATCCCCTGTGGCCTCTGCAACATGCCTACAACAGTGATGCCAAATCAGCTTCTCACATGTTCACAGCAGTGCCGATGCACTGCTGTGTCTCATCCTTTTGAGGTTCATAGCAGTACATAGGTACTCTTGTGGTTCTGTTTAAATACCCACCAAGGTGCTGACCACCTCCAACATATTTCATTGTGTTGTCACCAGCCCCTGTACACTCACACTTTTTTTTATCACTACACTACCTACCATCTACCTGCTGCATATCGCAGCCTTCCACCTCCAGCTTACCTTCATCTATTTACAACAACTCTTGCTGCCACCCATCTCCATTATAACCTAGGTTTTTCATATGTAATTTTCAGTTAGCCTAAGCATATCATTTGGATTATCGATGGATGTCTCTCAGTTAGCCCAAGTACAATCATTCAAGCATATGCATTTCTTTTAACATATGCGTCATACTCAAGCCATAAGAATGTTAGTTCTTAGCATAAGTATTTTCCATCTACTTTCATACTAATCTTTTTTTTTTTTTTTCAGGAAGTTTGTGAAAAGTGCTACCTTCTTTACTAGGCTAGGATTTTAATTCCCATTCAATAATGTGATAACTAGAATATAATGGAAATTTTATATTCCAGCTTTAGATTAGAATGTATGAACATGCATCTTAGAAATTGCTCATTTTCATATCATTTCCCCCTTTTTTTCTCTCAAAATTCACGAATGGTGAAACACGAATGGCACGTGCATCATTTCGTAAAAGGTAAATTAATCCTAAGTTGATTTACATCAATGACCATAGTCAGGATGTAAACAAAACTTAGGATTTTTATCTTTTACGAAATAACACTGGATCCACACTGGATCCGTTTTCAAAATTCATCATATTTTCCTAAAAATATTTTCTTTTTTTATTAGAATTTAACTTAAAATTGACTCAAAATATATACCAATGGCCATAGTCGGGGTATATTGAGAGTTAATTTCATTTTGAATTCTATAAAAGCACCAAATGTATTTTATTCTTCTCTTGAATTTAAATATAGATTATTATATAATATAATACATGACCATAGTCAAGGATGTATTATATCTTCAATCTTGTTTTAATTCATTTAAAGAATGGAATAGCTTTTCAAAATCCAAAAATTCAAAAATTTAAATTCATTCATTATTTAGGTAGAATTGCATCATATTTCTAAATCCCTTTTCATAAAATCCAAGTAAATTCTTTCCTTCACTTCTCAGATCAAATCCTATTCATAAATTCAAATTCAATTCTATTTCTCAAAAGGATTCAAGAATTCAATTTCAAAGTCCCATTTGACTTTGAAACTTCAGAATCATCTTGTATTTCAAATTCCAAATTCTACCTTAAATTTAAAATCCAATTTGACTTTGAAATCCATTTGTATATTCAAGATTCAAATTCTAAAAAATTATTTTCCAAGTTTAAATTAAACTTGGAAGTTCTTGATTCATCTTCTGAATTTAACTCCAATTCCAATTCTTAGGATCCAGAATCCAACTCTACTTTGGATCTCAGATTCAGATCCAAATTCCAATTCTTAGGATCCAGAATCCAACTCTACTTTGGATCTCAGATTCAGATCCAAATTCCAATTCTTAGGATCCAGAATCCAACTCTACTTTGGATCTCAGACTTCAAATCCAAATCCATTCTAGGATCCAGAACCCAATTCACTATTGGATCTTAGACTTTAGATCCAAATCTCGGATCCCACTCTGTTTAGGAGCCGGAATCCAATTCCAATTTAGATTTCAAATTCTCGGATCTAATCTGAATCTCTTAAATCCATTTCTATTCTTAAATACCATTTGATTATCCCAGATCCATTCCGAACTTAAATCCAAATTCAATTCCATTTCAAGTATTCATTTTCCCTTCTTAAAATTCAAAAATTCAAATTCAAAAGTCCATTTTCCAACTTTGAAATTTCATTTCCTTTCATCTTCAAAAGCTTCAAGTCATTCTCAAAATCAAAAATACATTTTCTCAACTTCAAAGACTTAGAACTCCTCTGATCTATCTCAAGTTCTAAGTTAAAATCAAACATTTCTTCACTCCCTTATCAAAGTTCATCTCAAAATACTTGGAGATTTTCAAAAACATCTTTCAAAAAGAGCATACATCCTTGCATTGCACAAACATGATTCTTTGTGCATTTAGATTTAGAATAAATCCTTAGATAATATTTAGGCAAAGCAAAAGGCATAGATTCGACCCTTGGTTCGATTACCCCTGGTAAAGGCGCCAGGAACGGTCGAACCTCGTACCGACGAGCGGATCCCGTCTCCCAGTTTTCCCGCAAATATTTCAAAAACGGAGGCGAGTAATCTTTTAAAACTTTTCAAATCAAGGTCAAGTGAGACCGCGCAAAATAGTTCCTCTTCTCTTCTTCCTTTTCTCATTTCTCTTCTCTCTTTCTTTATGTCTTTTATTTTCTCCCTTCAAAAGGAGAGAATAAAGGTTAGAAAGAAAAAGAGAAGGGAGAGAGAGAATATTACGAGAGGAAAAATTTTGCGATGATCACAATGCCCTCATGCTAGATTGTTGAGTCGCTTTAAGGCGGTCATTTTCTAGCTCTACATGACAGGCAATGTCATCAAAAGTCTTAATACTCTCGTTATGAGTCATATTAATTTTCATATGCTCCCAACTGTGTGGCAGAGAGTGAATTACAGCCTGGACTTGTTGTTCATCTGTAAGGGTATGTCCTGCACTATTGAGCTCTCTTATCATATTTGCCATCTATAAACACCCCAATTTTTCCTCATCTATTCTCGAACACACCCCTTGTGCAGTGCCAACCCTGGTAGGTCAAGTGTAGGAGTCAAACCCCAAGTTTGTGTCAGAAAACTACCATTTTACCCATTGTCACTAAGAAAATTACCATTTTACCTCTAGGTCATCTCGGATCCTAGCCATTCGAGTCAACCAAGCTCATTTATAAACTCAGAACAGTTAGGATGTCAGTAATTTCTATCTCACCTGAGCTCACAATGAGAAGGTCATTTTCATTTCTGACAATTCCTGCCAAAATGAGATCATTTCTTCAAAAATGAGCTCATTTCTCACTTAAATCCAAGCCAATTGTCTTTGAGACAACCACTCACAGTCAATCCTATTCTCTAGAGTCTAGTTTGAGCTCACCAGGAGTTCAAGTGCTCTAGTTTTAGTTCAGAACCATTTCCAAGTGTCCAGGAGCCCATTTTAGCCCATTTCAGCTCATTCAACTGAAATTGAGTTGAGTCCAGTCAGTTGAGCTAGTGTCTGAGCTTCAATTTTAGTTCATCTCAGTATTACTGATATTTGTTCTAGCTCAAACCGAGCTCTGGTCTGTGATTCACTTCACTCTAGTGACCATTTCTCTAAAAATGTTAGTTTTTCTTGAAAATCTATTCGGGGAGTTCAGTTGAGTCAGTGTCTTGTCAGTCCAGTTAAGTTTTGAAACCCTAGAACTCAGCTCAATCCAGTTTATTTCAAGTTCAATCCAGCTCACACCCCAATTTTCAGTGTCACTTTGGCCCGGTAGAACCCGAAAACCATTTCTCGAACCATTTTGCAAATTTTATCAATTTTAACACTTTTAAACTGGTACAAGTGTCAATCAAAGTCCAATATCCAAAATTCTTCATTCAGGGTCTGCATTTCGCATAACATTTCATGTCATTTCTCATCATTTTATCACATTTCATAACATTTCATCACATTTCATTTCATTTCATTTCATTTTGGAGGTCCAGAACTCCAGTTTTATAAATTCCAATCCAGATTGAGTTTTAAAGGTTTTCAAAAATCAATTTCAAATCCTGGGTTTCCAAAATTGACATTTTTACCCCCATGATTTTAAATTTGGAAATATTTTTCCGAGAAAAACAATATGGATTTCTTTCAAACTCAAAATTTCAAATTTTACACTAGATTTGCTTCACAACGGGGTATTGAACTTCAAATTTTGAGCTCATTTAAAAAACTACCAAAAATAGCTCATTTCGTCCAGAAATTTTCTAAAAAGACCATTCTACCCCTATGATTCTCAAAATGAATTTCAAATTTGGAAAGTGAGCCCACTCTGAGATAGCTTATCTAACTACATTTTTTTTTAGAAAAAAAATATAAACAATTCTTTTGCCTTATTTCATTGTTTTTTTTTTATTCCTTTTTTTTGGAGGTGGGACCCACAAGAGGGGTCAACCAGCTCCCTCTCCTTTCCTCTTCTTTCCTTTTTTTTCTTCCTCTTTTTTCCTTCTCCTTTTTTTTTCTTTCTTTTCTTTCTTTCCTTTCTTCCTTCTCTTTTCTTCTTTTCTTTCTTCCTTCCTTCCCTATCTCCTTGGTCCAGCCCACTCACGTATCACCTTTCCCTTCTTCTTTTCCTCTTCCTCCTTTCTCTTCTCCTTATTCTTTCCTTTTCTTTCTTTCTTTTTTCTTTCCTCTTTTCCTTCTTTCTCTCTTTCCAAACCCCTAAGACCATATACGGCTGGAGCATTCCCTTAGCCTCTCATTCTCTTCTCAAGCCCTAACTATCTCCTTGATTAAAACCTAAGTTTTGGGTTTTAATTAAGGAGGATGTCATACAACTGAGGCAATTGAGAACACACATCTCACACTACCCTCCCTTGGAACCTCTCTAAGCCCCTAGCTATTCTTCTCTCTCTCCCTCTCTCCTCTCTAAGCTCTAACTCCAACCAAGTTGTAGCCACACCTTGGAAGTACCACCGTCAGCCTTCAGCAACCACCGATTCACCTCCTTCAGCCTTCTTTGGAGCAGCACCCTCAATCTCCAGCACCTTCACCAAGGAGATTCAACACCATCACCATCGGCTGCAACCTCCAGCCACTTCAGCCATCTTTCAAACCAGTTGTAGCCTCCATCGATGTTACCTTGCTACAGCCGCCACCAACACATCCAATCTTGTTGCAGCCCCTTCAAGTCCAGCCTCCTTACCCACCTCCGGATCAGATTCTAGCAACCACCACAAGGGAACCTCCAGCCAGCCCCTTTTGTGACAGCTACCACAACCATCTCCCTCAATCGACTCAAGTGTAAGCTCCTTCAAGGTAAAACCCTCATCTTCACCCTTGATTTCGTTAAACTCCAAGGTGATCCTGAAGCAATAAGATGTCTCGTGTGATGCTCTCATGAACATAGTTTGAAACCAGTTCAAAAATTGAGTTTTACATGGTTGAAAATTGTTATGATTAAGGCTATGTAGGTGAGATGATCCGTCTGATAGATGGATCGGATCTCTCACCTTAATGGCCAATATTAGATCTAAGTCATACCCCTGATCATTTTTATTTTTAGCTTTCATATAGGTTTTTATATTTTCAAAGCATCGCATTTAGGTTCATGTAGGTTCATTTTGTTGTTTTATTCATATAATGCAGATTTATTAGTATTTCGTTTAAGAGTTCACAAGTTTTGATTTTGTGTGCGAAGTCCATACATTATTTCATGTGAGTTTCTGCATCAATAAATTTTGTAAATATTGTGACTATTAGGTTTGTGTGTCGTAGAATTCCTGCAAAAGATTTGAGTCAGTTTGAAATTATTATCATCATAAAGAAAATAAAATACTAGTCCCTATTTTAGATTCTGTAAAAATACAAGAAGTACTAATTGCAGAATCTCAGAACTGATATCTCCCAGATGGAAGATCCAATTATAAATATAAAAATAGTATGGTGATCCTTGTTAAATCTAGTGTTTAATAGGATTTTTTGGGATTTTTCCATGGATTATCCTATTCTGTAAAAATCAGGCTTTCTGTACCTTTCTACAGGACCTATTACAAATCTAATAGAGCCCTAGACCAACTTGAGATGACTATGGAGACCAATACATAGGTCGAATGTCAAAACTTACAATATAAAAGTTGTTCCTAACCTTTCCCTTTGTCGTTTCCCGAAATTTGGGAATTTTTAAAATAACCTAAGTATTTTTCCCAGAATTAATTTTCCTATCTATCAAATTCCCATTTCTGAGAATTTCAGAGATCCAGGTCTCTGATAATCCTCTGCTCTCTCTCAAACCATAATCCAAATCCCAATACTGTAAAAAGAGGAAATTTGCCTCTGTTTGTTAGAGACATTTTCCCAGAATTTCAGCCATTTTATCATCTGTCTGCTATTTTTCCCATAAGTTTTTTCGAAACCTGTCTGTCTGCCCTAAATCCTAGAGTCTCCGAATTCCGATCCGACTTGCCGGAGCTGTCCAGCTCCGACCATAGGTCAAAACTAGAATCTGTAAAAGGAAAAAATCATTGCCTAACCATCACCCCATAAAATTTAGAAATTTTTTATGAAAGTTTAGTATCCAAAATCCAATTTAGAATTAGCATTTTAGGCAAAATCTTGATTTTTAGAGTTTTTAGTTATTTTTTCACATTAAAAAAATAACAAAAAATAGATTTTCAAGCTTCATTCTGGTTTTAGGGTTAGTCTAGGTGTCCATGCCAAATTTGGCTCAAATCCAAGTTCATTTGCTTTGTATGTTAGTTTGCTTTTAAATTCAAAAGAAAAAATGAGGCAAAAATCAAGTCAAATTTAATATTTTGTGATATTTTTGCCATTTTAGGGTTTTTATCATGTGAATAATCATATCATATCACATTAAGATTAATTTCAATGTCATTTGCATTTCATATTTCAAATTTTTGCAAAATTTATTTCAGAAAACCCTGGTTTCAAGGCCATAGTCTTGTTATCAGGGGCATTTTGGTCATTTTGACCTCAATTTCGAAATTCCAATTTCTAATTTTCCAAATTTCTATATATATTATCATATTTTATCATATTGAGTTTGATTTTATTTCATTTGATTTTTAAATTTTATAAAATTCTTTCAGAAAACCCTGATTTCAAGGTCATCAGGGGCATTTTGGTCATTTTGACCCTAATTTCGAATTTTCAAGTTTATTTTCAAATTTTATTACTTATTTATCATGTTTATATCAAAGGGGGTATGAATTTGGGTTTATATCTGAACAATATCTGATAATTTCCAATATTTTTGGATAAATCCAGATAAACCTACATTTCTGTGCTAACATGTTTTTTAGTTTTGCAAGAATATCCAGGAAGAAGATTTTTATTTTCTTTTATTTCAATTCAATGTAATATCAGACGTAATAATTTGGAATAAAAGTTACTTTTCAGCTTAGAATAGGATTGTATTACATATAGTTTGATTTCTGAAAAATTCAATATCTGATGTATGATGCATATGTATATTTTCCAAAATCACTATGGTTGACACGAATGACACGTGCACAAGCTCTTAGGGAGTTCACAAATTTGGTGGGATTCGTATTTATGGCCATAGTCAGAATATGAAGAAAACCAAGATTTGTGATCTTCGTATTAGCCACATTCAGCCTACACTCTTAGGCTAACTTCAAAAATGCACTGCATTTCTCAAAATTTCAAAAGGATTTCCCAATTCCTCAAAGAATTATCTTTCAAATTCATATTGCTTCATTCAATTTGCATCATTTTCAAAATCATGTTCCAATTCTATTTCAGAAAAATCAATTTTTCCAAGAATTTCCAAGTCTTTCTCAGGATTTGATTTTCTCAGAATTCTGGGTTTTCAAATGAGATTCCAAGTATTTTCCAAGTTCAAATCATGATTTCCCAAGATTTTCACATTCTCAATTTCATGTTCAAATCCCAAAATCGATTCTCTCAAAGATCTGATTTTCCCGGGAACCCATTTTCTATTTCAAAAATCATTTTCCAATGAACTTCCTGACTTTCTCAAGATTCTCAAATCCAATTCCTTAGAAAAGCAATCCAAATCTCAAAAACGATTTTCCCAAAGTTCAAGTTTTTCTGAAAATCCATTTTCCAATGCAAATTTTTTATTTCCAATGAATTTCAATGATTTTCCCAAGAATTCCATTTTCAAGCACTTTTCCAGTCATTTTCCAAGTACATCTTAAATTTCTAAAGCAAACATCATATTTCTCAAATGTGCATTCTTTTTAAAATTCCATAGCACATGCCTGACTCTTTGTGCATTTTAGAAAAATAGAGCATAATTTAGATAATTAAACTTAGTCAAAGCACACATTTGATCCTTGGTTCAATTACCCCTAGTAAAGGCGCCAAGAATGGTTGAACCTCGTACCGACAAGCGGATCCCATTCCACAGAATTTTCCCACAAATTTTCAAAACGGAGGCGAGTAATTTTCAAAAATCAATTTTCAAAACTTTGGTCGAGTTTGACTCGCAGAATCGTTCTCTCACTCTCGCAGAGAGAGGGGGGAAAAATTTGCGATGATAACACCATCTCCCTGAGATGCTGGCTCATAGTGTGCTGAGGATACTTCCTGTAGGAATCAAACCTGATGGTCAGCCTTCTAAGCTTTGTGACTGATGTTCTCACAAACTTATCTTTAAGGGCCATCCACATCTGTTGAGCAGTCTTATAATGCTCAAATTGACACATGATGTCATCTTGCATAAAACACAACATGGTGACACACACAACAGTATTCATGCACTTCCATTTCTCATAGGTCTCCATGTCCCTACGAGATTGTGCCCCATTACCAATTTTAGGTCATTCCACAATATGGTTGAGAGCCTCTAAGGCCTCAGCTTCCTCCAGTGTAAACTGAATCTTTCTATGCCATATATCATAGTTATCGCCGTTCATCTTCTCAATCCGTGCTAAGTCCATTATGGATTTACTTGGTGCAGCCATGTCCTTTTAAAAAAAATAAAAAATATGCACAACAATGTTATTCATGCACGTTATGTTCTAATAATTAGCACATCTATATGCAGTCATAATCACATGATTAGATAACATATAATTTTTTGTAGGGCATGGAATCGAAAGCTCACTATGTTCACAATCATCTCCCACTTTCCCTAAGATGATTATATTTACCTAAACTGTATTATGACTGTATAAATAAGATATTAACACATGGAGCAAGTACTTCCAAAGTACTTCAAACTCTTCATATAATCAACATGATTATATCATTGTCATTCACATTCATGAATAAAAAAAATAAAATAATAATAATAATAATAATAATAATAATAATAATAATAATAATAATAATAATAATAATGTTACCCGAACCCGGTCTGGGTATTCCCAGCCCAGTCAAGGCCCAACAAAAATTGGTCTGCGGCAATCGCAGGTCATGGACCTCTCAGCCCACATGAACCTTGGCCGAAAACCAGGGTCTGGCCCCCCCAAAAAATATATTTTTTTCTTTGCCGCAGTGCTCGACCCTTGGTCGGGGGCATATGCCTGGCTGAAGGGGCAGGCTTGCGGCTTGTGTCGCAGGGTCGGAAGCAAGGCCTGCGGCCTGCGCCGCAGAACTTGGGCAGGCTTGCGGCTTGTGTCGCAGGGCTGGAAGCAAGGCCTGCGGCCTGCGCCGCAGAACTTGGGCAGGCTTGCGACCTGTTCCGCAGGGCCTGGCCCAAGGTCGGGCTTGTGCCGTAGCAGCCCATATGGCTGCAGCCCAGGTCTGCGACCTAGTCGCTATGCTTGCAGCAGACCGCTTGGCTAGAGGCCAGGCATATGGCCTAGCCGCGGGACCAGCGGCTCTAGCAATCCACATGGCCTGGCCTGCCGACTAGGTCCGCGGTCTGGCTACAACAGGGCTGGCACAAAAAATTGGATCTGGCCTCGGCATTAGAGTCGGACGATCCCATGCCCACATAGTAAAAAACAATAAAAAAAATATATTTTATTCTTGTATGACGCCCGTCGCAAGCGTTCACCATGAACGCATAAAGGTCCCAACCATGGGCACAAGAGGATATATTCGCAAGCAAAAAAATGACATCTAAAACCCAATGCTTTGATACCAATAAAGGGTTTGAAAACATACCTTTTCGTTGAAGCGAAAAAATCGGATCGTTGATGCTCGCTTTTGCTCAACAGATGCATGCCCTCACTTGGAGAGAACGACGATTCCACGAGTCCAAATGGCCACTGTGTTGAACCACCACAAAGACAATTTTTACCATCTTCTTCTTCTTTCTTTTCACTGTGCAAAGATCTCTCTAATGAGATCTTTTCTCTTAAACACTCACAGTGCACATTCACCCACTGTGCACAGTTTTTCTGTTTTTGTTGAGATTTCTCTTAATCACCACCAACGTACACAACCCCTCTCTCTCTTTGTTTTACTGTGTACATCCTGCTACAGTGTTACCTTCCCTCCACTCTACGCACATTAGAAAAAATTGCCCTAGAAGTGGGAAAAATGGCCGGTTTTCAAACCGCCCCTTTCTCTAACGTGGGCCGGATTCGGATCTCGCCCATCATGGGTGGACCCGGTACCCAAACCAACAGCTATGAATGCATGCTTATGTTGGTTTTCAATTTGTTGTGTTAGAGATGCCCTCTTATTTTTTTGAAACTTTCTTGTATTTGGTTGTTCTAGAGATCGTTTGGCTTGTAGATTTGATGATGTGATGCTTAATCGTGTTTCTTTGTGGAGGGAGAAAATAGAAAGAGAATTGGCATACTAATTAAACTTTATGTTCTTAGTAAAAGCTTCATAAAACATGCAACAATCATGCATGATTTTTGGACCCCATCCCATCTTCCTCCCCTCTATCAAGTTTTTGGCTATGCCTAGGAAGAGAAAGCATGTGGGTGAGAATTGCTATAAGAAAGATGAGGCACTAAGTCACCACCCTAAAAAGGAAGTGTCATCATGGTCAAAATGTTTGCATTGTTCTGCAAAATATGGAATCCTCTGAGATTGACGAGATCATTTAAAATTTCTAGGCACTCATAAAAAATATGAACATGACATACAATACGTTGATAAAGAAGTTTTTCAGATGGGAGAACGTTAGAGAACTCATACATCGGATTGGAATTTGAGAGCTAGTGAGTGACTCCCCTAGCAACCCCCGCCCCACTCCGGAGGGCAATTAATGCCACAATGCTTCCCATAGTTCGGGAGCGACACCTCCCTGTTCATGGGCCAGTGTGGTGGAGGGAACTCTCCTAAGGCTAGTGAAGCATGGAGATCACATGTCTATGGAGATTTCTCCTGTAAGGCATGATGAAATGCTACAACCTTTTCGATGGACTTTGTTGGCTGGTTTTTTGGGCGTCAACCCCCACAAATACATGGAATACCACTTTGCTTTTCAAGAACTCAGATCCCTATGGAGTTTTGCTTCTCCAATCAAATTCTCTAGGCTCAACCATGGGTTGTTCTTGATCAGATTGAATAACATGGATGAGATGATGCAGATTATGCAATGCGAGCTTGTTGGAAGGTGGTGGGATGCACCTTGGTCTCCCACCAGTGGATTCTTGGAATGGAACTGAAGCTTCAAGCATCAAACCGAGTTTTCTTGTAGATTCGACTACCAGGGCTGTTGGCCGAATGTTGGACTAGGGATGTCTTTGAATAAATAGCTTCGTTCCTTAGGGGCTCCCTGCTTGATGTTTAACACGCACTGTAGCTTCAGTGCGTGTTCCAGAGGGGAAGAGAGGGTGGTGTGTGTTCTCCCCCGAAGACGACTATTAGCTACATCTCATGTTCGGGGGTCCCAATGAGTGCCACGTATAAGAGCTCATGGAGCTCGTATCCCTGTGTGTGTCGGCATCACTTAGCATCAGAATCTGGTGCGATTGCAAAGACTTAAGTACCCTTTCCTGCTATACTCGCCATGAAATGACGATTTGAGAAAATTACAAAAATATTCTCCATTCAAAAGAAGGGAAACGATAGTTCAAGAAAAGGACAAAAAAAGTCCTCAATCCAAAAAATATGATGTGAACTCTTCAAAGTCCAAACATTCCGTTTTCGCCCTAAGCAGTAAACTTTTGCGCCATTTGCTGCAACAGGAGCTCCCTTTGACAACGCAAACTTTGTCGTCGTCTCGAGTCAAGGTTCCCGCCTTGTTTTTTAGCCTGTTTTACAACACATTGTTGCCTTCGCGTTCCTGCCTTGTGTTACAAAACATTCCTGTGTTCGCGATCGACTGGTTCGATCATTGGTGGGCGTCATAGGCAAATTTGTCAGCAATCTCTTTTTACAGTTTTCTATTATTTTTCATTGTCATTAGGCATTATGGAAGAAAGCAACGACGCACAAACATTCCAACCAGTGTCATTAAGGCATCGTGAGTACCTTTCCATGCCATTGTGCTATCGTTGAAAAACGTATGTCATCTTGAGTGCCATTAAAGTGTTGTTTTGTTATTACAGGTGGATCTTGTCCTTTTGATACTTAGAAACTTATCGATATTTGTAAAACGTTGGGACCTGTTGACAAGAATGCTTGTTTACAAATGCGAGGAAGGGCCTCTACCCCATCCGGTATCCTCCATTCACTCAGTATATGCATTGTATCTCAAACCGCGGTTTTAGTAACATACTACCGATTTGTGAGATATTGTTTTGTTTTTTAATATTGATTTGTTTGCTATTATGCTAAATTTCCGTATCAATTTGTAATATATTTTACGATATATTTATCAATTTGTAAGATATTATGTATTTTGTATTGTCAATTTGTAAGGTATTATGCTGAATTGTTGTATCGATTTGTAATATATTATGCAATATGTATATCGATTTGTAAGATATTATGTGTTTTGTTGTATATATTTGTAAGATATTTATAGAAAGACTTTTAAAATGTGTGCGTGTAGAAATACATTTTTACGCGCTTGCGGTGGCGATTTTCGTATTCAAATAACTGCTCATTTAGCGATTTCTATTGAACTCGCTTCACAACATCGTAGATATAATTAAAGCGCTATCATCAACACACATGTATGACATGTTGTTTCTTTTATTAGCATGGTAAGCAACAACTCGATGCATAGTATAAGCAAATAACAAACCGTAGTTGCTTTTATACTGCGATTCATTAAATTATTTTTTTGACTTGCTTAACCTTATCGGTATCCGTTGTTATATGCATCCTGAATAAATCGTAGTAAACATATGCACTTGCTAATACAAATTGATATTTTGTTTATAACAGTGGTGAGCTTATCATCTGATTGTAATGAAGATGATCTATCTCAACCATTTGAAAGATATGGAGAAGTGAACATATGTATTAATGACACACCTAAAGAAGTGAACACGTTCACTAATGATGCACATGATAACAAGGGTGAAGGCATTGGATTTACTCTTGACTTGAATGCTCCAGCAGAAGAAATGCAATTCGATAATGAGGTAGACAATCCTAACAATACACTTGATAAATGTGCAGGCACTGAGAATGTACATGATAGTACACCTGACTATGTTCCCGTAGAAGGAATGCAGTTTAATACTGAGGATGCTGCATATAAATGTTACAATGATTACGCCTTAAAATTTGGCTTCAGTGTTAGAAGGTTTCCTTGGTCAAAAAATGCACAGAGTGTTGTGGTGAGAAAGACATATGTTTGTTCTAAAAAAGGTTGGAAGAAATCAATTGAAAATCCAACAAAGAGCATGCCAGAATCAAGATGTGGATGTCCAACGAGAATGGTGTTAAGAAGACTTCCGAATGGAAAATATGTAGTTTATACTTTAATTAGTGATCATAATCATGATTTATTTGCTTAATTTATGACTCCTATGTTAAGGTCACATCGTAAAGTAACTGTAGCGCATGCTGCAATGGCTGAAATAGCTGATAGCGCCGACATTGCACTAAGGAAGACATACAATTTGTTTGCGCACATAGATGGTGGTCGCGAGAATGTGCCATTCTCACCTATGGATCTAAGAAACTACTTAAAAAGGAAGAGGACAGATAACATGAAAAATAGAGAAATATGTTCTTTGGTTGATTACTTACAGAAGAAGTCAAGCATTGACCCTGGTTTCTTTAGTGCAATGCAACTGGATAAAGATGGATATGCTGTGAATATGTTTTGGGCAGATTCAAAGTCAAGAGTAGATTATGAATGCTTTAATGATGTGCTTATTTTTTATACGACAGTGAAGATTAATACTGAACAGTGGCTATTTGCACAGTTTGTCGGAGTGAACCATCACTCACAAAGTCATATATTAGGCGATGCTTTTTTGTATGACCAAATCAAGGAAAGCTTTGAATGGTTGTTCAGAGTATTTACACAAGCAACGAATGAGAAGCAACCTGAAGCTGTACTTACAGATGGTGATCACACAATTGCGACTGCAGTGTTTCATGTGTGGCCAGATGCACATCATCGCCTATGTTTATGGCATATCTTTCAAAATGCAGCAAAGAACATATGACACATATTTAATAAGAAGACAGGGTTTGACAAAAAGTTTATAAGGTGTGTACTTGAGAGCATAGAAAAAGTCACATTTATGTCAGATTAGGAGGAAATGATTCAGATATACGACCTTGAAGACTGTCTATGATTACAAAATTTATATGCAAAAAAAGAGAAGTGGGCATTGACATATGGAAGAGAATACTTTTGTGCAGGTATGATAAGCACACAAAGAGCTGAATCTATGCATGCCACACTGAAGAAAACCTTGTATTCATGTTTAACAATGTTTCGCTTCATGGAACAATATGAATTATTTGTAGATGGTTTACGACAAAATAAGCTTGAACAAGATTTGAAATGTTTCAATACACGCCCTGTAACTTTGGGCATGAAAATATTGATGCGACTTGCAGATCTGTATACACTAACTGTATTTGAATAGATTAAAAAAGATGTTATACATGTCATGAATTGCAATATAGAATGACTCATGCAAACCGAGAATATGCACAAATACCATATTTTATGGGAGGGCGAAGAGCATCAGAAAAGGCAAAAAGCACATGTCATGTACAATGTTGACAACAAAAAAGTTGAATGTATGTGCAAAATGTATGAATTCAAAGGTATTTTATGTCATCATGCATTAAAGGCACTTAATCAAGAGAAGATACAAGAAATACCTGAGTCATATTTAATGCGAAGATGAAGGAGACAAGCAAAGATTAAACTGCTGGATATGGATAATGTCAGTCAATCTGGTGTTGATGAGAAGTACCACATAGCCTCCCGTTACCAACAACTGTGTAGGTCATTTATGCATGTTGCAAATTTGGCATCGAAAAGTGAAGAAGCCTATGTATGCATGAGAAAAGTGTCAAGTGAGTTACTTAAAAATGTGCAGTTAATTCACCATCAGTCCATTGCAGTGCATGAATATCAGTCCAAGATAATGAGAGTGAACAACATAGGTGAAAATCCTGCTTTTCTTGACACTCCTGAGAAGTTGTGCTGAAGCGTAAACATCATCTTCAACAAGTTAGGAGTGAACATTGTTGATTATGATGAAAATATTCACCAAGCGAAGGGTATCAAAAGTAAATTGCCTCTGATCGCAATCGTCAGAGGGCAAAGGGTGCACTAGAATTGGTTGGCAAGAAAAGGTCTAAGAAACAACGAACCTCTAATCAAAAGCAACAAAACCCTTCACATGAATAGGTATGTAAGACATTATATTGCTTCCCATGTAAATTGCATTACGTGGAGCTTATCAATATCTAACTTGTGTAATTTCCAACATGCAGCAATACCCTACAGACATAATTTTCAACGTTGTAACCTTCGATCCTCCCGACCAGATTTTCCGAAATGATAACTTCAGTTTTACAAGTCTTTTGGTATGCAATCAATGTTGGGAGGATGTTTGCATTTCTTGTGAAACTTAATACAACATCTTATATTTTCTGTTTCATGACAGGCTCAAATCAATTCAAAAGTGAGCTATGGAAGACTGGAATCACGTGTGGACTATTTTTAAGTATTACCATCAAGTTAGTTGTCATGCCTCTTTGCATGACCCAATTTTCATATTATCAAATTTGTTAAGAGTTTAATAAAACAGCAGATCTCGTTTACTGAGAAATAAGGTACAATGGGATGCCATTACTACTAAGCTCGTTTACTTGGAGAGGATGTATCCTCATCTGCTCATAGACATAGTAACCAACTACTAATATTTTTTATATACAAATATGGTTGTAAATCATGTAATTCATGTAAATCATGTGGATTTGTAGTTACAAAGTTACAACAACAACGATATGCCTTTGTTTTTATTTCTAAACAAAATCATTTGTATTTAAGAATGTAACTCATTTTTTATCGTTGAAGCAAAACCCGATGATCGGACTTTTGTAATCGTTATTTTAAAACATATTTTTCATTGAAATACTTTAGAAAATCGCCAATCAAGTAATAAAACAGACTTTCCACTTTCGTGGTGAGTTCAGATAGATCCATAGGGAACATAGTACATTCAATTTAAAACTAAAATTTGCACTTTATTGATATCAAACTTGTTCAATTACAAGGAATAATACAACAAAAATTAAATTGAACAAGTATGAAAAGAAAAACTATGACGTGAGTCCAAAGCTTTATGAAATACGCTAATCTGCAACTTTGTATCACCTGCAAAACACAAAAACGAAGTTAGTATGGATATGAAAAACAAACAGACAAGCTAAATTTATACTAATATTAAAACTATGCATTATCCTAAAACACTAATTACGCTTAAAAATGGAAAATAGCAAGGACTAATTAGATTAATTACACGAACCTAACGCTACACTAAATCTGTATTTATAATAATATTCTGCTAAAATAATTAGAATTTTTTTTATAAAAGCTACGTAAAACAAAAAAATGACAACTATGCCCTGCACAACCCTAAACCCTGATTTTTGATAGACTTATAGAAAATGATTAGTAGACGGCTCAAACGGAGTTCGATTGGAGTGATTTTGTTCTGTTAGATTCCTGACTCGATCAGGAATCCAACACAACTTTCAGATTATGAATATCACTTTGGGAGCTTCGGATATAGGCGTCACAAATTCAATGAAAATTTAGTGACAAGCCTATCGAGAAAATTAATATTGCAAAGAGAAAAATAACAAGACTAAGTCTAAAATGCTAATATGCTACCAACACACGAAGACACTAGTTAATACCCTAATCACACTACTAAACTAGAGAAAACAACAATTTAAGCTGTGGATTCTCTTTTCAAAAATTGACAAATCTGGCTAGATACGAGGTTCTAACCGGTTTTGGCGTATGAAACTAGAATCATTGTGATGAAGCTATAAAACATAAAATAACTTTGTTCTAACTGAATTACACTATTTAGCAGATCATATACTAACTAATTGAAATTATAAACAAGCTGGAAAACACAAAAATTGGCAGTCGACTCACCTACTTACAAAACACTTCAATCAACTAGAGCAACTCTAGTCGATTTGTGGCTTTTAGGCAAATCAAACATTAAAAATAATATCAATCACTAAAAATAACTAATCTAAATTATTTAAACTAATCAACACAGTCTATGTCAACTAAATATCACCTAAAAACATGCTGTAACAGTACACTAATAGAAAATTAACGACTCATATCTACTATGCAATGCTAACATCGACGAGAATGGAAATCTAACAAAGCAACGCCAATATAGGAACTAAACTAATGCACCAGCACAATTCATCAAATAAACCAAGTATAATCTAAAGGAACTTTCTAAACAACAAATGAACTAATGAAAAAGTGCTGCTAACACAAAGATCAAAACAGAAATTAGCAATCTATACCCTCTTGGGAAAATTCTTAAATCGGTTAGAAAGATTTCTAACCGGTTTTTGGCATGAGGGTCCCAACACATAAATAGGTGAAAATCTAATCGAACCACACTAGCTACAAGAATTTAAACTGAATCTAAAGGCTGGAAACTATATTGAACTACGTAAATCAGATGCAACTAAAACCTAATATGAATTAACCACAACCGGCTAGAAGAACTCTAGTCGGTTTTGGCGCAAAACATGGAGTAGCTATACTAATTTGTAAAACAACCAAAGCAATGAAGAACACACTCTAAACTCGATCTTAGAGTGCTGGTTTAAGCACCAACTAACACACTAAGGCTGACAAAAACAAACAGCTACACAGAAAATAAAGAAACCAAACTATTCCTAATGGGTTTTAGCTAGAAAAAATGGGGAAAGAGAGTGACATATCGTGCATTGGCTGTCCGACGAGTGGAGGGATAGTTGGTGAGCGGATTAAGCCCATGAAAATGCACCCTAAGGTCTGCGAGGATGTTGTTTTTGTTGTGTTAATCTGCTGCACCTTGCTGCGTTATGCAGGGTGGAGCTGCACCGAGTGATGGAATGGAGATCGAGCTTTGCTCGGATGGAGAAAATGACCGGGGAGGTAGAGCCGGTTTACCTTGGTGGAGTAGACGGCACCCTAACCAAGATTTACGCACTCCACAACCTGCTATACCTGCAAAACACAGCAAATAGACATTAGCATTCAGTAAGGATGAAAAGAAAGGGAGGAAATGGAAGAAGGAGAGGAACAAACGTGAAGAGGGGGGGGGGGGATAAGAGGAGAAATGCAATGAAAAACCAAAAACTTAAGAAAGCAAGGAGAGGGAATGGAATGGCTGAAGAGGGAGGCATGGAGGAGTGAGATCAAAGCTCTCGGGGGTGCAAATCCCTAGGCAAAATTGATTTGCCTAGGGTTTTGTGTTGTATTTAAAGCAAAAATCTCCTTTTTGGAATTTCCAAAAAGGAGATTAAAATGTAAATAATTGTTGGGCACCTATTTTGAGGGGTTTTTTAGCAAATAAATTTCAAAATGGGTTTGGGTCTTGTTTTGGGTTGGATATTAGTGTCTTTGCATTGATCCAAGGTCCATAATGGTCGTTTGGATCGGATCTTGACCCGGTTTGCCTTGAGGTCTGAACCCGTGCACTCAAAAATGCAATAACTTTCTTGTTTTAATTCTGATTCAAGCGAAATTTGAATCGTAGCTCATTCATGTTCAAATGTATCTAAATGTGGGTTCTAAACCTAAAAATAATGCTTTAATGCATGATTATTATGTTAACTTGATGCACAATTCATGCTTCATTAAATACCGCATGCTAGAATGATTGCAAGTCCCTAGCAATTTACACTACCCCGACTATGAGAATACGAACTAGCCAAATAAAATACAATTTTTTATTAAACTAACTCACTTTTGTAGGAATCACAGTTGCATTTAGCTCATGCAATAATTCCTTTTTAAACCCCTGGGTTACCCCAGTGGACGAGCAAGGTCTCGTGAGGGTTTGCAGAGATGCTAACCACAACCATCAATGTCGTGCAGAAATTCAAATTCTTTCTAAAAAATGTTAGGCAGTTCAATAAATTAATTTTAGCAAACATTTCATGTAATTTTCATTCTCAGAACATAGTTAGAGATTGTACGCCTCCACGATAAAAACTTCCCTTTCACTTTTATAAAAATTGCATTTATTTATGATTGTTTCTCAGAAAATTGTGTAGTGTCATGTTAATGTTCATTTTTCATCACTTGTATGTCTTTCTGCATAGTCTTTCATTTTACTTCTAAGCAATGAATTTTCTTTCATTAAGCTCTCATTTTCTTTTTCATTGGATTTTCTAATTTCCAATTCTTTTCTTTTCTTTCAATTTGATGGCATGTGTGTGGTCTGCTTTTATGCCCTGCGCAATGTCAATGTCTTTTTATACTTTCTTTTTGTATGTCAAAGACATTGACTAGGCACAAAAGTGACTTCCTTCATTTACCCTTTTGACATGAGATTCAGATACTTCAACTTGTGTCTGGTCTCAGCTTTTACAGCTCACGAAGATTTTGAATCTCCTTTTCAAAGGGATTCAAATGCTTCAACTTGCATCTAAGCCCAACTACTGAAAATTATGAAATTATCCAAACAACCTAACACATGCTCTTTTACTTTTAAGCTCAAGCTTTTTCTTTCTATTTTTCATTTACCCAATAGTTTATTTCAAACTGTGCATACGTTATACTTTATGATTCAAAATTAGCTTTTCATATTCAAATACAGTCTTTTCTTTGAACTTCACATAAATACTTACTCTTTTTAGCTTCGTTCAGAAAATTTTTTCCTCATGGGGCTTTTAAAAATTTCTAACATGTCAGATTATGTCAAAAACATTCATATATGCTATTTTTTTTTTGAAATGCCTAATTTGTGATCATCGCAAAATTTTTCCTCTCGTAATATTCTCTCTCTTCCTTCTCTTTTTCCTTTTCTAACCTCTATTTTCCTCTTTTTTAAAGGGAGAAAAATAAAAGAGAGAAAAGGAGAGAGAAGAGAAAAGAAGGGAGAGAAGAGAAGAGGAATTCTTTTGCGGGTCTCACTTGACCTTAATTCTGAAAATTTTCGAAATAACTTGCCTCCGTTTTTGAAATATTTGCGGGAAAACTGGGAGACGGGATCCGCTCGTCGGTACGAGGTTCGACCGTTCCTGGCGCCTTTACCAGGGGTAATCGAACCAAGGGTCGAATGAATGCCTTTTATTTTGCTAAGAAATTATCTAAGAATTTATCCTAAGTCTAAATGCATAAAGAATCATGCTTGTGCAAATGAAAAGATGTATGCTCTTTTTGAAAATGTTTTGAAGAATTCCCAAGTGATTCTGAGATGAATTTGATAAAGTGAAGAAATGATTTCTAACTTAGAACTTAAGATAAAAGTTCTAAGTTTTTGGAAATAATCAAGAGCTTTGGGAAAATAAATCTGGATTTGGAAAAATGATTTTGAAGTTTTGAGATAAAAGAAGAAGAAAGGAATTTTCAAAGTCATAAATGGACTTTGAATCAAAAATAGAAATGAAAATGGAATTGAATCAGAAGGAAAGATGAAAATTGGGAGATCTGAATAGAATTGAAAAATGGAATTTGAAAAAGTTGGAATTTCAAGATGAAATCCGAATCCAAGTTCTGGATTCTGAATGGGGTTTCAAAAGTTGAATTCTGAATTTAGGATCTGAAATGGAAACTTGATCTGGAATGAAATGGAATTGGTTTTAAGAATTGGAATCAAGATGAAATTTGTATCTGAAATTTTGAATGGAATTGGATTCAAGATTTGGAATCCAAGATGAATTTTGGATTTGAAATCTAAGATCCGAAGTAGAATGGGATTCTAGATCCTAGAATGAAATTGGATCTGAAGTCTGAGATCCAAGGTAGAATTGGGTCCTGGATCCTAAAATGGAATTGGATCTGAAGTCTGAGATCCAAAGTAGAATGGGGATCTAGATCCTAAGTGGAATTTGGATCTGTAATCTGAGATCCAATGTAGAATGGGGATCTGGATCCTAGAATAGATTTGGATCTGAAGTCTGAGATCCAAAGTAAGATTGATTTTGAATCCTAAATGGAATTTGGATCTGTAATCTGAGATCCAAGATGAATTGGGTTCTGGATCTTAAGATGGAGTTGGATCTAAGATCTGGAATTCATGATGCAATTTGGATCTGAAGTCTAAGATCCAAAAGTAGAATTGTATTTTAGAAAATTGGATCCAAGTTGATCTAACTTTGGATTTGGGTTTTGAAAGTCCAAATGGGACTTTTGAAGATGGATCTGGGTTTTGAAAACCCAGATTGAATTTAAAATTTAAGAAGAGTCAAGATTCAAAATCAATCTCAAACTTGTGATTTTTGAATTTGAAGATAAGAAGATAAAAATTGATTTTTGAATTTGAAGATGAATCAGAAACTTCAAAGTTAAATTGAACTTTGAAATTGAATTTTGAATTGAGTTGGAATTTTGAAGTTTGAATATGAAATGATTCTGAAATTCCAAAGTCAAATTGGACTTTGAAATTGAGATAGATTTGGAATTTGAAATAGAAATTTGAAGAAAGAGGTTCAAAATCACT
Organism: Nuphar pumila; assembly: GCF_984573655.1. Lineage (NCBI taxonomy): Eukaryota > Viridiplantae > Streptophyta > Magnoliopsida > Nymphaeales > Nymphaeaceae > Nuphar > Nuphar pumila. The sequence continues at coordinate 37,619,022 of NC_143254.1, forward strand.
TGGGTTTTTGAAAAAGAATTTTGAAAAAGAATTTTGAAAAATGATGCAATTCTACCCTAAATGATGAAATGAATTTAAAGATTTTTGAATTTGGAATTTTGGAAAAAGCTATCCCATTCTTTAAATGAATTAAAATGAAGTTGAAGACATAATACATTTCTGACTATGGTCATTGATTGTATTATGTAATAACTACAATTAAATTCAAGTGAAAAATAAAATGCATTTTTGGTGCTTTTACAGAATTTAAAATGAAATTAACTCTCAATATACCGTGACTATGGCCATTGGTATATATTTTGAGTTAATTTTAAGTTAAAATCTGATAAAAGAAGAAAATATTTAAGGAAAATATGATGAATTTTGAAAATGGATCCAGTGTGGATTCAGTGTTATTTTGTAAAAGATAAAAATGTTAAGTTTTGTCCACACCCTGACTATGGCCATTGATGTGGATCATCAACTTAGTATCAATTACCTCCTACGAAATAGTGCACGTGCCATTCGTGTTGCCATTTATGAGAATTTGAGAAATAAAGGCAAAAATGCATGAAAAACAAGCAATTCATGTTTTTACGATGCTCATTCATTCTACCTAAAGCAGGAAATGTAAATTTTCATTCAAATCTAGCTATTACAACATATGAATTTAATTTTACAACTTCAAATGATGACTTTATCCACATATTTTCTGCAAAACAGGGTTAGTACTTGACAAAGATGATGAAAAAGTACAAGTGTTAATCATGTTTATGGAAGACATTTAGAAATGAGGAGGTTACAATGCACATGAACCTACTATCTAGAAATAATATAAGGTTGCATTACCAATCAAGACCCAAAACATATAATTATGACATCCCCTGCATGTGTTATGACATATCGAACTTTGGAAAATGAGATAACTGGAAATGGGCTATAATGACATTTAAGGTGAATGGTAACCATCTAGGCTGAAAGTCTAAAGGTTATGAGGTAATGCAGAGGGTAATGGTGCAGTGAGTGCTAAGAATGGAAATTATGCTGGGATGCTGCTGTGAGTAAAACATGGTGGTATAGGTAAGTTAAAAACATGAAGTGATAAAGGGTGATAAGTATGTGAATGCTGCAAATGCTATGGAACAGAGTACAGTACAGCTGAAAATGGGATGACATGATGAGTGGCTGTAGGTAAGGGACTGACTGCAGGGACATAGTCACAGGGTGGCTGTAGATAGGATGGTGGAATGTTACAACAGTCTCAAACTGCTATGGATGTCTGTGAAGAGTATAGTGGCTATAGTGGAATTGGGCCTGCTGTATTTCAGCAGGGCATACCTCTGCTACCGTAAACAGCATCACAATAGTGAGATAATAGAGTGATGCAGAAAGTTATAGTAAGTGGTTACAGTCAGCATGTTGTAGGTATTAAGGAAAACACCAATCATGTGGGGAAGATGACATACAATGGGTGCTGTGAATGTGGTGTCATCAAACCATAACAGGGCTGTATTGCTGCCTTAAGGTATCATAATGATAAAAAAAAAAATGTAGCTCATCATCCTGAACCATTTACTTAAAGGTGATAAATTACCATCTTGACTGCCTATTTATAGGGAATCAAAGCTACTACAGGAAGGGGTTTTGACCAATGAGGATCCAAGGTGCCCCTTTTGACAGTGTGAAACCTCAGTTATATTCATCTGTATGTAAAGGGATCATGCTTGCTAAATACTTTCAACAAAACGATTGAAGCAAAAAAAAAAATTACATCTTTACATAACAAATGTAAATGAAGCGGAATTAAGTGCAAGCCAACTTCTATATTTCATGTTTTCAGTCAATTTTTCTAAAATGATTAACTGATAAAAGAATATAAAGGATGCTACTGCAGGAAATGTAACCAGGATCCAGGTTCTCTTTTTTTCTTTTATCTTCTCCTTCCAGAATACATGTGAACAATTGCTAAGGAGACTTCTGCATAAACTAACGAGGCAGAAAAACTGCCGCTAACCCATCCTAATCATGTATCCCTCCTAATAGAAAACAACTGATGAAGAGATGGCATGAGTCAGTGAGATAATCCACAGGTGAATGCTACTATGATAAAAAATGCTGCTAAAATAGATGTTGGAGTGCTCATAGTGCAATGAGGTGAAAATGGCGATGAGTTACTGTATAACTTAATGAAAGCACATGATGGAAATGGGGTATGGCAGCAATGTGCATGGATGCAATGTGGCTGATGATGATGATGGCTGGATGATTCTTGATTCAGGCCTGAAAAGGCCCCCAAAAAAAAGCTTCACACTCAATATGGGTACCTCTTAACTTTGAGAAGACGTACTCCTTTGACTCAGACAGATCGTTGCTTCAGTCATACCATAGAGTACTATATGCATTAGTTATAGTAATGAAGACGTCTGAATGCATGGCAAAAAGATGAGGGTATTAGTACTGCAAACACAGGAAAACAGAGTGTAAGGGTTTGTGCTTAAGCAATTGGTGAACAGGGTCATTTGCAGGTGGAAGATGCAAATGACTGTGGTGGGTGCAAAGATATGAATGAAATGTAGGTAAATAAGTGTCATCTAATTCTTTTGTTTATCAAACTATTCAAATACTGGCTATATAAAAAAAACAAGGAAAATATATCTTCAGATCCCTTTTTTTTTTACAATTTGTTGGTCAGCCTTCCTGAATAAAATCAATAATTTGTCTCAGCAGAAATCTACAAAATATTTCAGTGATGATTTATGATGTTCAGCAGGTCCTGAATATATTGATGTTAAGCATCACATTATTTACATAGACAAGAAGATTCAAGTCTGAATAAGATACCAGGAGAACAACCTTTTTAACAAAAGTTGGACCAGTGTAGAGTCAGCCGCTACTACTTATGAGCATAACTTTAATGGCTTGGTCTCACTCGAACTGGGAAGAAACCTCAGCCCTTGCAGTAGGACAGATGGGCTTCTTGAACTGCACAATAATCATTGTCATGTTGTCACACCCTTCACCGCTAGCTGTTGGTGCCAAAAACCGATCGAGTACTCTTTCACAAACAACCGAGAGAGTGGGATCCATGTTTATATGGATGAAATCCACCAGTTGTTGGCTTGACATGCAATCCCAAATGCCATCACATGCTAACACAACAAAATCATCATCATCACAAAGCTCAACAGTGTTTATATCAGGATTGGTTGTAAAAGAAATTTTTATCGGCTGATAAAAAATTATTCTGCTTGAATTCCATATCACCAATTGCTCTTGACAAGTTCAAACTTCCATTGACGCGCCCCCATGTATGAAACCTCTTTGCTTATGCTGGAACATAATGATGAAACCTGTATAATGATCTGGGCCTTCATAAAATTGCCCAAGACATCAGCCGTGAGATGACCTTCCTGAGAGTTTGCTTACTTCAATCAGAGCAATGCAGGATCGAAAGACTCCCGAATGATGAGCGCGCAACACATAAAATCCATGAGGTGAAGGGGAAAGGGCATGGATCAACAAAAAAAAAAACGAAATACCACAAATAATCCTGATTATCCTAAAGGCATAAGGAAATAATAATAATAAAAAAAAGGGCTCCCATCAAAATGCAGACAGGGACACGAAAGGATAAATGTAATCCGATGGAAATGTAATGAAAGCACAAAGCTAAAAAAAAGGAAAAAGAGAGGGAAAAACGTATTGGGATAAAGGTATCCCTATGTTGTAGCCATAGGTGGACCGATCCTACTATATGTAGGTTGATCCTACCTTCGAGGCTTCTAAGAAAAAAAAAAGAAAATAAAACAAAGGGGAAATCAGGCTGTGAAGAAATGAGTGTGGTGAAACAATATTTCCTTGCAGAAAAATGAAGATAAAAGGGGTTGATGGCTATTTACCGTGAATTTCACAGGGATTTTGAAGGAGAGGGGAGCTCTGCTACAGACTTCCTTTCAGGCAGAATGATAATGGGGGAAGACTGACTTGCTTCTCCTTTCCACAGAGTCTTCTTCACTCGGTCGAGAGTGAGAGGAGAAAAGAGACTTCTCCAAGGGAAATCGGATGTAATGGGAGAATCCGATGGTGGAGTTCGATCCTCGGCGAATGATGGATGGTGGAGTGGAGAAGTGAAGAATGGATGTTGGGGTGAAGAAACGATTCTTCTGAAGGAAAGAGAGAGGGGGAAGGGTGGAAACGGATGGCCTTTAGGGTTTCCTTGAGTGCCCTTTTAAGGAGGATGAAGAAGGTTCTTGAAAAGGGTCGTTGGAGATCGAAGGTGGAGGATCGAGGGGGGAAATGGAGGGCGATTGAGGAAGGATTTCCGGTGGTTCTGCAAAAAGGGGAAAGAGGTGAGAGGGCGATTTTTTCGCCTTCTTCCTTTTCTTACGAAGGATTTTTAAAACCCTAAAAGACAAAATTGCAGAGGAGCCCTTTTGCTTTTTCGAGATTTTACAAAGAGGGGGGCTCCCGAGGTTTTTAGCAAAATTAATTTAAAAGTTTAAACTTATTTGCTCCTTCTAAAAAATTTTCCAATTTGTTTTGGTTTTTGGTGTATTTTTCAATTTTTTTGTATTTTTTAAAATAAAAATCCTAGATTTTTACGAGAAACCAAAAGGTCAAAACTAATTTTTGTGTTTTTATAAAAATATTTACAAAAAAAGGGATTTTTCTGAGAATTTTTAAAAGCTATTTTGAAGAAATTTCTTCAGAAATGAGTTTTGATCCGAATTTTGAGAAAATATGGATTTAAAGTACTGGATTCAGATCCAGAGTTGATTTTGAATATAGTTTTATGGAATTTAATTCAGAGAATCCAAAGAAATGACTTGATTTTCTCAGAAAACGGGGTTAGGGGCAAAAGAGTCATTTTTACAAAACTTTGAAAAATTTAGGGTGTTCACAGATGCCCCTCTTTGTTACTAAGCCGGTTGGGAGCTGAGCTTAGTGGCAAAGACAACACTCCAAATTTTGAAAATGCCCCAGTCAGCAGATCTGAACTGGGTGTGGAAGAATTATTTTGAAAATATGGTTTTTCAGGCTTTGAAACCTTATCCTGAATGGTTTTGGGGAGACGAAATCCTCGAAGATGATATGATTGAGTAGAAAATGAGGAAATCGTGATGGGACTTTAGATGGAAATTCTGAAATGGTGGGAAATGAAAATTTTGATCAGGTCTCATGGGTGAGACAAGATACTCTTTTTGGAATGATTCAGGTTTAGCCCTTAACCTGGATGGGACGAAGATATATCAAAAATGAATTTGAAAATGAGGGAAGGAATACATGAGTACCTTGATGGGACATTTTGGAAAAGGCCTTGTGAAATGAAGCTCGAGTATGATCCTTTCTTGGAGGAATATATGAAACATGGGTTCCTTGATGGGAAGAACCATGGTGGGACTGGAAGAAAACATCTCGTCAAAAATGAGGAATCTCATTGGAATGTGACTCAGGTTTAACCCAAACCTGCAAGAAAGATACCTCGCGAAGCGAGGTTCCGGGTTAACTCTTAATCTGGATAGAAAATCTACCATATGGGTTTCTCAAAAATAGAGAAAGCACGATGGGACCTTTGGAATTTGGACGAACAAATCCGAGAGGGGTTTTTGCGAAAAGAGAAAATATAGAGTCCCTAAAGCTTTGAAAAGGGGAAGAAATAAGGCGTCTCATTGCTGAGACTGAAATAGCTTTTGAAATTAATGATCTTTCGCAAATGATTCAGGTTTAACCCTTATCTTGAGTGGGGAAAATCTACCATACAGGTTTCTCAAAAATGGAGAAAACCATAATGGGACCTTCGGAATTTGGACGAACAAATCCGAGAAAGGTTTTTGCGAAAGGAGAAAATATAGTCCCTAAAGCTTTGAAAAGGGGAAAAAATAAGGCGTCTCATTGCTGAGACTGAAATAGCTTTTGAAATTAATGATCTTTCGCAAATGATTCAGGTTTAACCCTTATCCTGAGTGGGGGAAATCTACCATACAGGTTTCTCAAAAATGGAGAAAACCATAATGGCACCTTCGGAATTTGGACGAACAAATCCGAAAGGGGTTTTTGCGAAAGGAGGAAATATAGGGTTCCCTAAAGCTTTGAAAATGGAAAGAAATTGGGCGTCTCATTGCTGAGACTGAAATAGCTTTTGAAATCAAAGAATCTTTCGCAAATGGTTCAGGTTTAACCCTTATTCTGAGTGGGGGAAATCTACCATACAGGTTTCTCAAAAAAATGGAGAAATCACGATGGGACCTTCGGAATTTGGATGAACAAATTCGAGAGGGGTTTTCGCGAAAGGAGGAAATATAGAGTCCCTAAAGCTTTGAAAAGGGGAAGAAATTGGGTGTCTCATTGCTGAGACTGAAATAACTTTTGAAATCAAAGAATCTTTCGCAAATGGTTCAGGTTTAACCCTTATCCTGAGTGGGGGAAATCTACCATACAGGTTTCTCAAAAAAATGGAGAAAGCACGATGGGACCTTCGGAATTTGGACGAACAAATCCGAGAGGGGTTTTCGCGAAAGGAGGAAATATAGAGTCCGTAAAGCTTTTAAAAAGGGAGAAAAAATTGGGCATCTCATTGCTGAGACTGAAATAGCTTTTGAAATCAAATGATCTTTCGCAAATGGTTCAGGTTTGACCCTTATCCTGAGTGGGTCACCCATACGGAATTCGTTAATGAGAAAACCGTGATGGGACAGGAAGAGATACTTCTTCTGAGGCAACTCTTTTTGGGAAATAGAAACAACGCTAGGTTGCATCAAAATGAATATTGAATGTTTATTTAATTCTTGGAATAGCTAGAAAATTTTGCCAATAAGATAAAATCATAGCAGATTCAGTTGCTTCTAAATGTGCATGTATGTGCAAAGATATTCCCTCTTTTACCTAGAGTATTTCCTCTAATGAGGTTAGCTCCTCGGTTTTAAGAGTCAAATTAAAAAATTTAGCACTGATGATTTTCTTCAAGGAAGCTATCCATTTCCCTGATATGAGAATAAAAGAAAATATTCTTAATTTCATAAAAACAGGAAGTGAAAAGATATTGATAAAAGAATTTTGCATGAGAAAAGATGACTTCTGGCAACTTTGGCAGTTTGATATCTGGGTGTTTTCCCACGATGATCTCTTTGCACTCCTTTTGAGTCATTGGGCTTTCTCGGTTTTTCACATCATCCTCCATTTGGATGTCCTAACTTTTTTTTCTCTTTTTCAGGGAAGGGTACGTCACAAATTCCTTCATCTTGGAGATGCTCTGATCCTTCTTTCTCTCAAGGATTATATATGATATTGGCTCAAAAGATCTTTAGATGATAGTTGGAATCAAATATCTTTTAGGGTTTGTCGGTAGGCCCATCACATCCGCCTTCATCTCGACGGTGATCCGAACTTTCCCTGGAAGGATCCGTCACAAACTCCGTCATCTTGGAGATGTTTCAAATCTTCTTTGGCCCCGGGGGTCTACTCGCTTAATTCGCCTTCATCTTGACGACAATTAAGAGATCCCTTTTGCGGATATTTGATTGCAGCTTAGAAAATGAGAAGATATGGATTAAGTGGATTCTTTTGTAGCTCAGGATATTCCCACTACTTGATTGCCAGAAAGTCATTTTGAAACATGCGCCATAGCCAAGATCAATATCAATTTGCTTCTGGCTTTTCAACATCATTGAAGATTTCTTTCACTGCTCATATCGAGGATATTTCTCGCATCCTTTTGGTTGATCAACAGGAAAAGATTTTAAATCTTACCTCTTTTTCGCAAAGAAGCTTCACACTTTTGAAAAGAAATACTTGAGGTAATCTGAGGTGATTCTTTTGTGTAGTAAGAATATTGGAGTCAACAACTGTTTTTAGCAAATTGGCAAAATCTTCATGAATTCTTTGTGAAATAATCACTCAATATAGATTTTGATGAGATCTTGAGTTGCAATCTTTTGATTTTGGGAAATACATGACCAGCAAAAGCTGGAACCTTTGAAATACATGACCAGCAGGAGCTGGAACGTTTGAAATACATGACCAGCAAAAGCTGGAACGTTTGAAATATATGACCAGCAAAAGCTGGAACATTTGAAATACATGACCAGAAAAAGCTGGATCTTTTGGAAATACATGACCAATGAAAGTTGGATCTTTTGGAAATACATGACCAGCAAGATGCTGGATCTTTTGGGAATACATCAGATTTAAGTCTTGAATTTTGTAAAAAGGAAAGAATTTGATCAGAATACTGAATTTAGAAGGTTATCGATGCGAGGACCGGATTTCCTAAATGAGCTCAACATATGATTGAAGATTTTGAGAAATAACCAGTGCGAGGACTGGGTTGTGAAGATGAGCTAAGAAAGGTAAAACTTGATGAGAGATTCTGAATTCAATGGACCGTCACATCCTAACTGCGTGGTGGTCTGTTTTAAGGATTTATCTCCTTATCCTGAACTGGGAAGGAAGGAAAGAAATACCTTGTTAGCAGGAGGCATCAGGTTTATCCCTTAACCTGAAGGGGAAGAAGAAATGATGGATTTCCAATGCGAGGATTGGATTCAAAAGGAAGTCCTGGTCGAAACTCGGAACTTCGACTGAAAATAATAGAAGAAAAACCCGAGCTGGAACTCGAATTTCCAAAGGAATGAAGGATTTCCAATGCGAGGATTGGATTCAAAAGAAAGTCCTGGTCGGAACTCAGAACTTCGACTGGAAATAATAGAAGAAAAACCCGAGCTGAAACTCGGATTTCCAAAGGAATAAAGGAATTCCAATGCGAGGGTTGGATTCAAAAGGAAGTCCTGGTCGGAACTCAGAACTTCTACTGAAAATAATAGAAGAAAAACCCGAGCTGGAACTCGGATTTTCAAAGGAATGAAGGATTTCCAATGCGAGGATTAGATTCAAAAGGAAGTCCTGGTCGGAACTCAGAACTTCGACTGGAAATAATAGAAGAAAAACCCGAGCTGGAACTCGGATTTCCAAAGGAATGAAGGATTTCTAATGCGAGGATTGGATTCAAAAGAAAGTCCTGGTCGGAACTCAGAACTTCGACTGAAAATAATAGAAGAAAAACCCGAGCTGGAACTCGGATTTCCAAAGGAATGAAGGATTTCCAATGCGAGGGTTGGATTCAAAAGGAAGTCCTGGTCGGAACTCAGAACTTCGACTGAAAATAATAGAAGAAAAACCCGAGCTGGAACTCGGATTTCCAAAGGAATGAAGGATTTCCAATGCGAGGGTTGGATTCAAAAGGAAGTCCTGGTCGAAACTCAGAACTTCGACTGAAAATAATAGAAGAAAAAACCGAGCTGGAACTCGGATTTCCAAGGAGATGATGGATTTCCAATGCGAGGATTGGATTCAAAAGGAAGTCCTAGTCGGAACTCAGAACTTCAAACGAAAAATAGAGGAAAAACCCGAGCTGGAACTCGGTTTTCTAAAGAAATGATTGATTTCCAATGCGAGGATTGGATTCAGAAGGAAGTCCTGGTCGGAACTCAGAACTTCGAACGAAAGATAATGGAGGAAAAACCCGAGCTGGAACTCGAATTTCTAAAATGATGGATTTCCAATGCGAGGATTGGATTCAAAAGGAAGTCCTGGTCGGAACTCAGAACTTCAAACGAAAGAATAGAGGGAGAAGCCCGAGTGGAAACTCGGGTTTTCGACAGAAAGTTTTTAATAAAAAGATTGAGTTTTGAAAATTTGTCAGTGCGAGGACCGGACCTGGGATTGAGAATGACCATTTTAGAGGACTGGATTTATTTGCATGTGATCTGATTGCCCCCTTATCTCGATTGGGGAGAAAATAAAATTTAAAAAGAATTGATGAGAAGAGATAGAAATTGATGGAAGATTTGACAAAAGAGAAGAATCAAGGAAATTTTATGGAAAGAATCTTTGTAAAAGAATTCTCACAGGTAGCATTGTCGATCCTATGAGGGGTTTCAGGATTATCCCTTATCCTGAATGGGAAGAGAGAAAGAAAAGAAGAAAAAAGAAGGAAAAAGAAATACCTCATGGGAAAGAGGCATCAGGTTTATCCCTTAACCTGAAAGGGAAGTTTTTGAAATAGGAATCAAGAGGATTTAATAAAATGGATGACTAATTAATAAAAATGAATAAAATTGATAAAACTGATAAAAATAAACAAAAGGTTGATAAAAGTTGAGAAAAAGAGTTTGATCCTGCCTGCATATGGGATCTTTAAAATGAGAGAAGATGATGAGAAAATCATTTTTGGAAAGAAGGATTAACCACGAGAGCTAATCTTTGAAAGGGATCATTCATGAGAGATCATCATGAGGGTTAATTTTTTGAAGCAATGATTTGAAAACTAATTTTTAGAAAATATGACCAACACGAGGGTTGATATTTGAATGTTTTATTCGAAATCAATCTTTTTAGAAAATATGATCAACACAAGGGTTGATCTTTGAATGTAATGAAATCAATTTTTGGAAAATGAGATCAACACAAGGGATTGATCTTTGAATGATAACAGTACACTAATAGAAAATTAACAACTCTTATCTACTATGCAATGCTAACATCGACGAGAATGGAAATCTAACAAAGCAACGCCAATATAGGAACTAAACTAATGCACCAGCACAATTCATCAAATAAACCAAGTATAATCTAAAGGAACTTTCTAAACAACAAATGAACTAATGAAAAAGTGCTGCTAACACAAAGATCAAAACAGAAATTAGCAATCTATACCCTCTTGGGAAAATTCTTAAATCGGTTAGAAAGATTTCTAACCGGTTTTTGGCATGAGGGTCCCAACACATAAATAGGTGAAAATCTAATCGAACCACACTAGCTACAAGAATTTAAACTGAATCTAAAGGCTGGAAACTATATTGAACTACGTAAATCAGATGCAACTAAAACCTAATATGAATTAACCACAACCGGCTAGAAGAACTCTAGTCGGTTTTGGCGCAAAACATGGAGTAGCTATACTAATTTGTAAAACAACCAAAGCAATGAAGAACACACTCTAAACTCGATCTTAGAGTGCTGGTTTAAGCACCAACTAACACACTAAGGCTGACGAAAACAAACAGCTACACAGAAAATAAAGAAACCAAACTATTCCTAATGGGTTTTAGCTAGAAAAAATAGGGAAAGAGAGTGACATATCGTGCATTGGCTGTCCGATGAGTGGAGGGATAGTTGGTGAGCGGATTAAGCCCATGAAAATGCACCCTAAGGTCTAAGAGGATGTTGTTTTTGTTGTGCTAATCTGCTGCACCTTGCTGCGTTATGCAGGGTGGAGCTGCACTGAGTGATGGAATGGAGATCGAGCTTTGCTCGGATGGAGAAAATGATCGGGGAGGTAGAGCCGGTTTACCTTGGTGGAGTAGACGGAACCCTAACCAAGATTTATGCACTCCACAGCCTGCTATACCTGCAAAACACAGCAAATATACATTAGCATTCAATAAGGATGAAAAGAAAGGGAGGAAATGAAAGAAGGAGAGGAACAAAGGTGAAGAGGGGGGCGATAAGAGGAGAAATGCAATGAAAAACCAAAAACTTAAGAAAGCAAGGAGAGGGAATGGAATGGCTGAAGAGGGAGGCATGGAGGAGTGAGATCAGAGCTCTTGGGGGTGAAAATCCCTAGGCAAAATTGATTTGCCTAGGGTTTTGTGTTGTATTTAAAGCAAAAATCTCCTTTTTGGAATTTCCAAAAAGGAGATTAAAATGTAAATAATTGCTGGGCACCTATTTTGAGGGGTTTTTTAGCAAATAAATTTCAAAATGGGTTTGGGTCTTGTATCTTAGTGTGTTTTCATTGATCCAAAGCCCAAAATGGCTGTTTGAATCGGATCTTGACTCGGTTTGCCCTGAGGGTTGAACCCTTGCACTGAAAATACAATAAATTTCTTGTTTTAATTTCGATTTGAGCAAAATTTGAATCATAGCTCATTCATGTTCAAATGCATCTAAATGTGAGTTCTAAACCTAAAAATGATGCTTTAATGCATGATTATTGTGTTATCTTGATGCGCAATTCATGCTTCATCACCCGATATCCTTAAACCATCTTTCCCAATCGCCCATAAAAGCGATTAGGAAAAATCGATGACATAGATATTGCCCGTAATAGCAAATTGCTACACCATGTAGCCTTCATAGGTCATTGTGTAAATCATGATGGTACATATCGTTCACTTAGACAAAGCTTATTGTCTAAAAGACAGATGTCGATTTGTAAATCGTGATGATATAACGATTTACTGATTGACGTCTATGTCGATCACAACTGGATGACAATCGCTTTGTTCATGAGCAAAAATCGTGGTAAAGGTGCACTGTCATTGCTTGTGCAAATCGATTTCATCATTTATTAATATTTTTGCAATAAACAATATTGAAATTAGCAGAATATTTAATAAATAATATTGAAATTATATTATACAGTACACAACACAAATCGCATAAACGACATAAAAAAGATGAATTTTGAAGAAAATGGACACTATGTTTAGACAATATATGCCTGAATCACCATCGTTGGTCATGTAGCTATCATCGTCTTCTTTATCGATATTGATACCCCATTTATGATGAAGTAGGTTATATATTCGATTCACGAACATGAGGTCTATAAAGGAACCGTCGGTTTGTCTGTTACTCATTCATGAAGCAGTGGATAATCACACCATCCAGTACTTGTATGACGTGTCATTCATATATGAAGGAAACGTTGTTTCATAGACCACCAGTATTCAAACAAATAACGCTAGTTACCAAAAAATGAAAGCCAATAAATTGCATTGCGCAGTAATAAAGTTAATAAATGTCATTTCATCTTCCTTATACAAAACTAATCAAAGCGATAGGACGAATCAATCAAATCACGATAGCAAGTCTCGTTTGGATTTGTTTTTTATCATCTTTTGTGTCTTTTATATGTGATTGTGTAAATCGCGATAGAAAAATCGTTAACTAGACAAAGCTCATCAACACAAATTGTGATCAGACAAATCATAACAACGAAATCGATTTTTAACTATGACTTAAATCAGCATGAAATTGTAAATTATGATAGGCTATATCGTTCACATAGACAAAGATCGTGACCCTAAACCCTAAATCTAATTTCCTCCACCAAAAATCCATAAACCTAAAACACAAATCTCATAAATCGCGGTATTAAATATCGCTATCGTTAACAAAGACAAACAAAGATATATCGTTGCCTCGATAGCTTCTTAAACCCTAAACCCTAAACCCAAAACACAAAACCCTAAACCCTAAACAGTAAGCCCTAAACACTAAACACTAAACACTAAACAATAAGCACTAAACACTAAACAAAGACATGTCTTTGTTTGTCTATGTGAACGATATCGATATGTCATATAGCGATTTACTTATAACGTTTTGCAACTGTTAATTGGATTTATACTTTACCAAGACTACACATCATGTTGATGTCTGTACACGTGCCTAAAACCCTGCAAAATGTAAAACCCTAATATAGATCTATATATAAAACCCTACTCGACCCGTTGTCTAGGTCTAAAACCCTAATCTATTTAACCTCTCTTCCTCTTTCTTTTCTGCGGCAATGCAGCTTCTTCTTCGTCGTCTTTTTTCTCCTCTGCATTCATCTTCTTCTTCTCTTTCTTCTTATTCTTCCTTGTATTTTTCTTTCTTTTTTGTTCTTTTGTGTTCCTTGTACCTTTACTTGATAGATAGGGGGGGTGATGCATATGTCCATCTATTTGATCTATTCCTACTGCCAGACCCTTTCGCAAACCATACTTCACAGTTGAAAAAATATATGCCTAATCTTCGATATACTTCATGACAAATACGTAGGGTGAGCGATCTATCATGTAGCCCCTCGGCCCCTTCAAGGAAACGGTTCCTGACCTTTGAAGCTTATTGTCAAGAGCGCACCAATGCTAGAGTCTCTAAGAATTGGCCTCAGTCCGAGAAAAATGGTGCAGTGGGCTGCCATTTTCCTTGAGCTTGTTTGCTTGTAGAGGATGTATCCTCAGCATAGAAGGATGCGACGATGAATAATACAGATGTTTTGGTGCTCTCTTTTGTAAAACTTTGAGTCTCTAAAAGATAGATATGCGTTCGAAGAAATTATCCTTCCATTGATATTGTAACTAAATACTAATATTTTTTCTATATGAATGCGGCTGTAAATCATGTGGATTTGTAGTTACAAAGTTACGTCGAGAACGATATGTCTTTGTTTGTATTTGTGAACGAAATTGATTTATATTTAAGAATTTAACTCATTTTGTATCGTTGAAGTAAAACCCCAAATCCTTAAACCCTGAACCCCAATCTCCTGTAAAAGCGATTAGGAAATTGCGTTGACATAGACACTGCGCGTAAAAGCAAATCGTGATAGCACGTAGGATTCATACGCCATTGTGTAAATCACGATGGTACTTATGGTTCACTTAGACAAAGCTCATTGTCTTAAAGACATACCTCATTGCAAATCATGATCGCCATTTATGAATGTTTATACAAATCATTTAAGCCTTATATAAACGCTTGCTCGATATTAATTTAAGAAGGCCGATCATTACAACTATTTGTTAAGTGACATTTGTGTGCTACACTGATTAAAATAGGTTTATACACTTATAGAAAGTCACGTTAAAGAAAACAACTTGTTTCTACTTTACACAACGCTAATCGCTTTTATGATTTTCAATTACGAAGGCTGAACATAACAACTATTTGCTTTTACTATATAACAATCCAACTTATTTGTCGTGTTTAGTGAAATTAAAATTTTATTTATTTAAACCTAGTGATATTTACATAATTTGTATACATAGTCTACAAGAATTGTTTATACAAAATTTGGTTGTACAGTCTATAAAATCTATTGGAAGTCGATGCACATCAAATTACTCCTACGTAGGGGTCCCGTCGTTTGTTGCCTTTTAGGTATTCTTGCCGGTTGAGTTTTTTTTCTTCCACAATTAGATACTCCGTCAATTTTCTAGATAGTTCTGTGCGAAATCCAGACATATCAACCTGCAACAAAAATGTAATGTGACACCAATTTATACATGAGTTCCCAATAATAGAGGATAATATTGCTCGAAATCAGTATACAACATCGAAATCAGGTTCTCATCCATTGTATATTGCTTCAATATACTTCATTACAAATACGTCATAATTGACGCCATTATTTTGTAAAGGAGCATCTTCTGCTGAGCAAAAGATCCACTCGCCAATGTCGACACCAAAAACATCTTTGACGAATCCCACCTATGGTTCATGTAGAAGAAAGTAAATTCTTGACCTCCGTACATGATACAATATCCTTATAGATGGAAACTTACGAAATGCAAAGCGTCACGACGTACACCACTGTGTAACTCCAACGAGTTATAGCACCATAGTCATTTTTTTTTTAAATCCATAACGTATAAGACCCAAGACGCTTCAGTTTGCCAGAATGTAGGAATCAATATCTGCAAATCGATCGTACAAATGGTGTTAGGACTATTATGCCTTGACCTTGCACAAGGGGTTTATTCACTTACTTTTTTACTTGACCAAAAGTCTTCGCAATGATCATTGTTAACCCAGTATGGTAGTCCATCTTGAAATCCAATGGAGTATGGCAATCAACGTATGATACTCTGTTGACCGAAACAGTGATAATAGCAATGTTAAAACACAAAGCAACAAGAGTAAATCAAAAAACAAAATAAACATAAAATAGAACTGATATACCATGAAATAAGGGTTGATGATGCGTATAGTATTGGTTGTTGCGTTGCTTTGAATATACTTGATGAAATTGGATATAGTCTGTTTGCAACAAATATGAACTTCTTAACATACATACCATGATATACATAAATATATTACTGATAGTGTTCCCTTCTGCATATTCATTTTGCATCCATTTGATGTTATCTTGGAGCTCTTTGCTGAGTTTTCGGGCATCGCCTTTTGTGGATGTTCCACTGACATTAGCAGAATATTTAAGAAACGATATTGAAAATCTGTTATATAGTACACAACACAAATCACATAAACGCCATAAAAGAGACAAATTTTGAAGAAAATATACACAATGTTTAAACAATATACGTCTGAATTACCATCGCTGGTCATGTAGCTATCGTCTTCTCCTTCATCGATATCGATACCCCATTTGCGATGAAGCAGGTTATATATTCAATTCATGAACACGTCATTTATAAAGAAACCTTCGGTTTGTCTGTTCCTTGTTCATAAAGCAAAGTGAAGCCGCACCATCCAGAACTTGTGTGATGTGTCATTCATATATAAAGGAAACGTCGTTTCACAGACCGCCAGGTTTCAAAAAATAATGTCAGTTTTCAAAAAGCACGAATAAATAAATTGCATTGCGCATTAATTAAATTAAAAAATGTCATTTCATCTACCTTTTACAAAACTAATCAATGCGATAGGAAATAGCAGTCAAATCATGATAGCACATCTCGTGTGGATTTGTTTTTCAACCTCTTTTTGGTCTTTTATATGTCATTGTGTAAATCGTGATAGGAAAATCGTTAACTTAGATAAAGCTCGTCAAAACAAATCGTGATAGAATAAATCATTGCAGCGATATCGATGTGCAACTATGACTTAAATCGGCATGAAGTTGTAAATTGTGATAGGATATATCATTCACATAGACAAAGCTCGTCACCCTAAACAATGAACCCCAATACCTAAACCCATAACCTAAAACACAAAGCTCATCAAATTGCGATATTATATATCGCTATCATTCGCAAAGATAATGATTGATATATCGTTGTGGCGGTCGCTTCTTAAAACCTAAAACCCTATACCCTAAATACTAAACCCTGAACCCTAATCATAAACCCTAATCCCAAAAGCCTAGACACTAAACCCTATACCCTAAATCCTAAACCCTACACCCGAAACCCTAAACCCTACTATCTAAACCCTAAACACTAAACCCTAAATCCACACTATCTAAACCCAAAACCCTAAATCCTAAACCTAAACCATAAATCCTACTATCTAAACCCTAAACACTAAACCCTACTACCTAAACTTTAAACCCTAAACCCTACTATCTAAACCCTAAACCCTAAACCCTAAACCTTACACCCTAAACCCTAAACCCCAAACCCTAAACCCTACTACCTAAACCCTAAACCCCAAACCCTAAACCCTACTACCTAAACCCTAAACCACAAACCATAAACCCTAATACCTAAACCTTAAAAAATAAACCATAAACTCTGCTACCTAAACCCTAAACCCAAAACCTAAACCCTACTATCCAAACCCTAATTCCTAAAACCTAAAACCTAAACACTAAACACTAAACCATAAACACTAAACGCTAATCCCTTTTGTGATTTTCATTTATGGAGGGTCAACATTACAATGATTTCTGAACACTATACATCTCTAATTGCTTATAGGATGTTCATTTACGAAGGGCGAACATTACAAGCATTTGTTCACCGCATACACCACTAATCCCTTTTGCGATTTTCATTCACGGAGGGTGAAAATTATAACGATTTTTGAACAGTACACATCTCTAATAGCTTATAGGATTTTCATTTACTAAGAGCAAACATTACAACCATTTGTTCACCGCATACATCGCTAACCCCTTTTGTGATTTTTATTTACGGAGGATGAAAATTATGACTTCTGAACATTACATATCTCTAATCGCTTATAGGATGTTCATTTACAAAGGGCGAACATTTACGAGGGAGAACATTACAATGATTTGTTCACATAGACAAACTTCTCAAACATTACAACGATTACAACGAACATTTTGAAATTGTAAGTAGAGATACATGTACAAAGAGTAGTCGTCTATAGAGGTGACAGATACATGTTTAGTAAAATTGAAATATTATTTCAACCCAGAGAGATTTACATAATTTGTATATAGTCTTACAAAATTTGTATACAAAACTTGGTAGACGCAGTCTACAAAATCTGTTAGTAATCTCTATACATCATATTAATCCTGGAAGGGTCGCGTCGTTTGTTGCCTTGTAAGTACTCTTGCCGGCTGATTCTTTTTCTCTTTCGCATTTAGAAACTCAGTCAATTTTTGGCATAGTTCGGTGCAGAATCCTGGTATATCATCCTGCAACAAAAATGTAATGTAAAACCAATATATAAATTGAGTTCCCAATAACAGAGGATAATAAAGAGCATACAACGTCGAAACCAGGTTCTCAGCCATTGTATATTGCTTTAATATACTTTATTATGAATATGCCACAATCGATGCCATTACTTTGTAAATGAGCATGATCAGCACAGAGCACGCTCCACTAGCCAATGTCAACACCCAAAACGTCTTTTTGGAATCTCGCATGTGGTTAATGCAAAATATAGTAAAATTTGGGCCACCGTAAAAGCTACAATACACTTATAGATATAAACCTACCAAATGCTTAACGTCATGTTGTACACCAGTGTGAAAGTCCAATGAGTTGTAGCACGATAGTTGTTTTTCCCGTAAATCCATCACGTATAAGACCCAATGCTCAGCAGTTTGCCAGAGTGTAGGAATCAATATCTGTGAATCGATACAATATATTAAAAATTGATAGACAAATCGTGTTAGGAATGTTAGGCCTAAACCTTGGACAAGAGGTTTGTTCACTTACCTTTTTACTTGACCAAAAGTCTCTTCAGTGATCATTGTTACCCCCAGCATGGTAGTGCATCTTGAAATCCAATGGTGTATGGCTTTCGGCGGACGCATGTCTGTTGAACGAAAGAGTGATAATAGTTAGGTTAAAACACGAAGCAACAACAATAAATCATAAAATAAAATATACAAATAAGAGTATCGATATACCATGAAATAAGGGGTGACGATGCATCTAGTATTGCTTGTTGCATTGCTTTTAATATATATGCCAAAATCGGATATAGTCTGTTTGCAACAAATATGAACTTGTTAACATACATACCCATGGCATACGCAAATATATAACTGATAGTGGTTTCATACATACAAAATTATTGATAGTGTTCCCTTCTGCAAATTCATCTTGCATCCGATTGATGTTCTCTTAGAGATCTTTGCAGCGTTTTCCCACACCTTTTTTTATGGATGCTCCACTGACATGAGCATAATATTCAGTATTTGATATTGAAATTGCTTTCTACAGTACACAACACAAATTGAATATATGCTATATAAGATGCAAATATTGCAGAAACTAGTCACGAGGTTTAGAAAATATATGCCTGAATCTCCATCGCTGGTTGTGTAGCTGTGGTCATCTCCTTCGTCGTCATCGATGGCTGTCTAGTTGTCATTGTCTTCTTCATTGACATCGCTGGCCTTGTAGCTGTCGTCGTCTCCTTCCTCGATATCGATACCCCCTTCACGATGAAGCAGGTTATATGTTTGTTTCACGAACACGTCATTCTAAAGGAATCACCAGTTTGTCTGTTCCATAATCATGAAGCAAAGCGAATTGACACCCTCTTGAACTTATGTGACATGTTATTCATATATAAAAAAAAATGCCATTTCACCTACCACCCGTTTTAAAAAACCGTGCACAAATTAATTGCATTACATATTAATTAAATAAAAAAATATTGTTTTAGTTGCCTTTTACAAAACTAGTCATCGCGATATGACGTATCAGTCTAAACATCATGTCGATATGTTTATTGTTTTCTTTTTTGCCATTTATAAATCCATGTCATTGTGTAAATCATGATAGAACATATTGTTCACATTGACAAAGCTCGTAACAACAAATCGCGATAGGACAAATATTGTTAAATTCTGAAACTTAAAGTATTGTGGTTGTAAGTCGATTTGTATTTATTAAGTTACCTAGATTTGTGTTTATTAAGTTACCTAGATTTGTAGTCTGAACGTCTTGATTTGTGTGATGGGTTTAGGTGGGGGAGTGACCCAACCTAACCCGTTGTCCAGGTCAAAAACCCTAATCTATTTAACCTCACTTCCTCTTTTTTTTTGCGGTAGAGCAACTTCTTCTTCTTTTGTTCTCTTACGACTTCTTCTTCTTCTTCTTTTCCTTTTTCTTCTTCCTTGTATTTTTCTTTCTTCTTTGTTCTTCTGTGTTTCTTCTACCTTTGCTTGATGGATGATGTTTGATGCTGATAACCTAGTTGTTTCACGCCGTAAGAGAAGATCTGTATAATCTTTGATGATGATTATAGTGGTTATCTTCTGTGGATGCATCGATATATTCATGACACATACGATTGTATTGTATTTGTTGTGAAGTATATTGAAGCCTACACAGCATATAACGACCATAATCATCCTCAATCTTTGTCGTCATACCGAAGCAAGCACAGATATTCTGCATGATTGACATGTGGGTGCTGATGACCATCTATTTGATCTATTCCTTCTATCAGACTCTCAATCGTTTACAAACCATACTTTTCAGTTGAAAAAATATCTACCTAATCTTTAATATACTTCATGACAAATATGCTAGTTGTGCGCGCTGCATCTACTCTGCCTGTTGGGATCCATACCTTTATATGTTGCCAATATACATCGTAAAAAAAAACTTGCAAACAGATAAGGACCTCCATTGTTTGATAGATTTGCTTTCATTCATTCCCAATGACTAGCGAAGGCTATTGAGTAAACTAAAAGTGTTGATGTTGATGTTGATGATATCTGTTTCGAAGCATATCACTATTTGGATGTGGGTTGATGCTGATGATGATGTCTGTTTTCTTCGATGATGATGATGGCCATGTATTGTATCTAAGCCAAACCATTGGTCATGATATATTGTAACTAAATACTCATGTAAATGAATGTGGTTGTAATGTATCGTTCAAATTATTTATAATAACGAGTGCTAAATATCTTACGACTGTTACTAAGAATGCTAACGATTACAACGACTTACACTAATGAAAGTTAAATGCTAAAGCAATAATGATATTTACTAAGGAATACAAAATCCTGCAACGATCATTACTTATGAATGCAAACGATTACAACAATTTACAGTACTGAAAGTTAAATGCTAAAGGCATAATGATATGTACTAAGGAGTACAAAATCCTGTAAAGAACATTACTTAAGAATGCAAACAATTACTACGATTTATAGTACTGAAAGTTTAATGATTAAGTGATAACGATTTGTACTAAAGAATACAAAAAACCTGCAACGATCATTACTTATGAATGCAAACAATTACAACAATTTATAGTACTGAAAGTTAAATGCTAAAGGCTTAACGATATGTACTAAGGAATACAAAATCCTGCAAAGATCATTACTTAAGAATGCAAATGACTACTACATTTTACAGTACTGAAAGTTAAATGCGTAAGCGATAATGATTTATACTAAGGAATACAAAATCCTACAACGATCATTACTTAAGAATGAAAAGGATTACAATGATTTACAATACTGAAAGATAAATGCTAAAGCAATAACAATTTGTACGAACGAAGACAAAATCCTGCAACGATGATTACTTAAGAATACTAGACATTTCAACGATTTATATTACTGTATGATAAATGTTGAAACGATTATAAACGATTTTAAACCATTTACCTCATTTAATTGTAGATCATCTAAAATGACCTTAGCATTATCTTGCTTTACATTAATTCTAGACCACCAACCGATCTTTAGAAAACCACAAATCATAGGGCAACACTTATGCCGCAACAACATAATATGCTCCCACGCCCAGGTCTACAAAATCAATATATTAGTAAGACTATAACCTTCAACAATTTTTTCTTTACTATGTTCCCACGCCCAGAGCGATATACACAATGATGTCTGTATCAGTCAAGTTAACTTGATTTATTCTTTACTAAGTCTAAACATCATGCGATTTGTTTATTTTTTCTTTTCTGCCATTTTTGAATGTCATTGTGTAAATCGCGATGAAAGGTATCGTTCCCTAGGACAAAGCTCATGAAGGAAAATCGCAATAGGATATTCAAACAAATTTGGCTCGATTGTTTGATGGGTTTAGGTGAGATGGTTGTACAGATCGTGATAGAACACCTTCTATAATAAACAAATCGAGATCTCTTATATACAACTGATTGCAAGCCAATCGTGGTCTCTTATAAAAAACAAATGCGATCACTTTTATTTATGAAGGCCGAACATTACAATGATCTGTTTAGTGGCACTTGTGTGTTACAATTATTAAAAAAAGAATTAAATAATTAAATAATATCATGTTACAAAAAATAATTATAGAATTACAACAAATAATTATCGGGATAAAAAGAATCGCTATTGTTTATTCAGTGGCACTTGATGACTCATATGGACTATGACATACAAATTGTCTCTTTTTTTTTCTTGGTGGACTCTTTATCCTCGGTGGCCTCTTGGTTCCCTCGATCTTATTATAAACACTGGTCATCATCTCTACCAGTGGTTGCATTTGTCTCCTCAAATTGCTCACCTCCTTTCGTAAGTCCTTATTCTCCCTCTCCAATATCTAAAACCTTGTGCCGGAGACTACGTTCTCTTTTGTGAGCTCTATTTGCTCCTCATCGTGTACTGTTATTGAGGTAATCGTTGTTGTAGCCAAAGAGAGATGATGGACGAGTTTTCTATGCTGGGATACAACATGATGGGGGACAGGAGGGAGGCATGGGTTCCCAATATTCTCAATCTCCAGATTTTGATGCATGGGTTCCCAATATTTTTGGAAATAGTCAGGATCATATTATCGTTCTTTATAATCATACGCTATGGCACAAACACCTCCTTTGTTCCAGCTATCCAATTGTTCCCTATAACGTTCGTGCCAATTCACGTTCCTGACCCCATCACTATTCATCATTCTTCTCAATTCCACAGGCTTCTTTGGGATAGACTGTCCCAAGCCAGATTGTAGGAGAACTCGACTACCATGCTGCAACTCGACTTCATAATTGCTAAATAGCCAAATATCATGGTTAGACAGTCTCGCATCCTTAGTAACAAACTCTTGGTCCTCGTCCTCTCCATCTCCATACAGTCTCCACACAACCTATATATTAGAGATTATGGTTTAGGTACAGACAATTATTCATGCTAATGAATAATTGTATTAAAATTATTTCTAATAATGAGTGCTAAATATATTATAATGATTGTTACTAAGAATGTAAACAATTACTATGATTTACAATACTAAAAGATAAATGCTAAAGCGATAACGATTTGTACTAATGAAGACAAAATCCTGCAGCGATGATTACTTAAGAATGCTAAACATTTCAACAATTTATACTACTGAATGATAAATGTTAAACCGATTGTAAACGATTTTAAACCATTTACCTCATTTAGTTGCAGCCCATCTAAAATAAACTTAGTATTATCCTCCTTGACATTTAGTCTAGCCCACCGACCGATCTTTGGAAAATCACAAATCGCAGGGCCACACTGAGGACACAACACGATAATATGCTCCTACACCCAGGCTTACAAAAATAATATATTAGTAACACTACAACCTTCAACGAGCTTAGTCTATAAGTACTAAATATATAATAAACAAATACCTAAACAATGGCCAAAACCCTCCGACGGTTTTTGTACCCTTACTCAAATGGTAAAGTTGATTGTACAAGTGTGTGAGCATAGCAACACCCCATGCATAGTTGTCGACTTCGTCTAAGTCTTCCATGTACTGCAACCACATGTAACTTATTCTCGAACCAGAACAATAAAAAATAAAGTAAGACCAAAAAAATAAAGAAGAAAGTTGCACAACTCTTGGTCAGCTATTTCAGATGCACATGTAGTAGACCGGCCTTCCAATTTATTACAGAAAGAAGAAACTTTGTGGAATTGCTTCCACCAGAAATACATTGACTCTAGTCATCCATCGACATTTCTAGAAGGGTCGTGCACTTTTTCCTTGCATTATAGTTTAAATCCCGTAATAGGACAACATTGCTATGGCACTTAAAGCCAGCAATCCGCGCCATATCTTCTAGGGTCATGGCGATCTCAAAAGAATCAAACTAGAATGTGTTCGTCTGATGATTTCACTTATTTACCAGGTGGGTCATGGTGTTCTAGCACATTTCAAAATAATGTTGGTTCAGAAGGCCATCGAAGTGCATATTTCGTAATCGATTCTTCTGATATACACTCAGCTGATCATACCACGACAGAACTATAAGCCACTGACATCGCTCTCCGAGCTTTTCACCTGGTGCTGTACTTCTCTTCTGACCTCCTTATAACACAAAATAACATATTATTTGTATCAATTATAAATTAGTCCCATTTATACTTATACAACTAGCTGTAGACAGTAATTGCTATAAATAATAATCGTTGCACACACACTATCATAATAATCGCTAACACAGTAATCACTATACATAGTAATTGCTATACATAGTAATACTTATCACAGTAAATCATTCACAGTAATCGCTATACATGAATCACTATCACAATAATCGATATACATAGTAATCGCTATCATAGTAAATCGTGACAGATAAGATCGATTTATGCACCTTGATCATAATTTTCTCCTCTTCATCCCCTCCCTCCATCCTCTGCCTTTCTTGTTGCTCCGCCATATCCCACTGCCTTTCTACTTTTTTCATCCTTCGCTCCATCACCTCCCTCCTCTGCTTTTCAATTTCTTCATTCCTTTCCCTTTCCTTCTCTTTCTCCTCCTATTTTTTTCTTTCCCTTACCTTACCTTCCTCCTCCTACTTGTTCCTTTCTCTTTCCTTATCTTCCTCGTCCTCCTTCTCCTTCTTTTGCCTTTTCTTCTCTTCCTCGTCCTCCTTCTTTACTTCTTCCTTCCTTTTTCTTTCATTCTCTTCCTCCTCTTGCTTTTTCCTTTCCCTTTCCTACTCTTTCTCTTCCTGTTTTTTTTTTTCCCTTTCCTTGTCTTCCTCCTGCTTCTTCCTTTCCCTTTCCTTCTCTTCCTCGTCCTCTTTCTCCTTCCTTTGCCTTTCATTCTCTTCCTCATCCTTCTTCTTCTTTCTTTGCCTTTTTGTAATATCCCAAAAATTTCTAAGTTCTTTTCTATAGCATTGTGAAATGTCTTGAATTTCATGCCAATATAAAACCCTAATTTCTTTAAAAATTAATGTTTGAGTATATTCGTAAGGATTAAGAGGTTTAATTATATTGAATTGTAGTAAATATAAACCCTACATGGTTTGGATATCTGAGAAAATTCTAAGTGATGTCTAATTGAAAACGTCTTACTTAAAAAGAAAATGTTGATTTTTCTTTTAAGTAAAATTATTTAAATAAAGTAAATTAACAAAAGTAGATTTTAAAATTATACATATTAATATGCTTAATAAGATGGAATTAACTTATATTCAATTTCTTTACATTTTTACATGAGTTGTGGTTAAATAAAACAAAAACAGTATTTAATTGGAATTTTATGATTATTCAATAATAGTTTAATATAATAGTTTTCTTTTTTATAAATTAAAATCCATTTTTATTAGTTTAGTAGGAGCCCATAGGTGGGCCGTCCCATCCTATGTGGCACCTTACTTCAAATTCAAATTGAAAATAAAGGTATAGTCATTTTCAAGGTTATTTAAAGTTTAAAAAGTCAAAGTGGAGATCAAGGGCTCCAAATGAATTTCATTAATGAGATCAAGGGCTGGAATTAATTCCAGCACATAACCTAATTTAAGAAGGGTTATAAAACCCTCCCAAAGCCCTTGCCCGCCTCATTTGTGCGGGAAAAAAAAAGGAGAGCTTCTCTCTCTCCTAAAAACCCTCTTCTCTCGCTCCTCTCTTTCCCTTCCCTATTCTCTTCTTTTAGGGTTTCTTTTGGTTCTTGAGTGCAAGATCCAGGCCTCAAGGGGTGTGTGGAGGAGATCTAAGGTCCTCACCTTGCTGGAAGGAGGAGCTGATCGGTGGATTGAGCAAAAAGGGTCGTTCATCCATCAAGAAATACATTTTTTTCAACAAAAGGTAGGGTTTCTATGCTTTTCTTGCAAGAACGAAGTTCTTGACATGGATTTTGATGCTTTTTCATGAGTTTAGATCATAATCAAACCCTCCTAACCGTGGGTTTGACTCAGATCTAATGATCCATGGCAAAAACACGTTTTCCCCTAAAGAAAACCATTTTTGAAATCGGGTTTATTATAAAAATCGGTTTCTTAGAAATAGATTCGTAAAATATATTTGTATTTGATTTATTCCATGATTTTTATGCAAATATTAGTTTGGATTGATAGATTATAAAGTGTTTCATCTACTGTGAATATTTTAGAATTTTCGTAATTTTATTTCATGCGTATTTCCTATTTCTTTTAATTTTTCTTGGGATTCGGGTGACTCGGTTTGATTCACCCAAATGCAAATCTCGGAATTTCAGGTTTTCCACTTGACCTCCGTTCAGTAAAATGGTCGTTTCTCCCTCATCCGGAGGAGTTTTGATGAACGGATTGTTGCGTTGGAAAGCTATTGTGCATCTACTGTAGAAATTTGGGCTTTGTTCATGGACCGAGCACATCTCTGTGACAGTCAAAACAAAAACAAATAGGTCTTTAGTAAAACATGCATAACGCTGTCATACGAAAGAGTTTTTACGAACGGTTTGCGGCTATGGATAGCTGACAACAATTCTTATATACTGTAAAAATTTCAGCTCTGTTCATGGAGCCAAAAATTTTTTGTGAGCTCTGTACCAGTCAGACAGAGTTAAAAAAATTGGAAAAATTTAGGGCAAATTCATAAATCAAGTCTCAAAGGGTGCATAGTATATATGTTTTTAATCAAATTCTTTATAGAATTAGTATGCATTATGTGAATGATTATGTAGGTCTGATTGTATGCAATCTTATATGATTATGGCATGAATTGTAAATGGAAGGTTACACATTAAAGATTTAGGATCAAAAGGTCCAATGAATACAAGTTTATGTTTTAAATTCTAAAAATGTGTTGCCTACATGTATGTTCATGATATCGTGATGATATGATTGTTTCATTGATACGGATGTTCATATATATTCTCCTTGTTGCATTGGCCATGTACATGCATATGCATTATATTGTGTGAAAGTGAATAAGATGTTTATGCTACGCATGTGCTCTAGTGTCTGTTATAAGTTTAATTATATGACTTTGTCCAATGCTTTATAAGAATGCATCCATGACCATAAAATGGTTTAAGTTTGATGTTGCATAAAAAGTATGACTGTAAACAAGTAATCATGTGACATTAAACTCAATATACTTGCTTGGAGAGTAGCAGGTGATACAAATCTTCGTGGGGCAAGTTCTGTTACGGGCACGGAAGGTTGCTCCTCCCCTCCCACGATTTTAGGGGGAAAACCTCTGCATTAGACTGCAGCATAGAGGTTATAGTACTCATGAGGAAAAACTGATGCATCGGGTTGAAAGGTGTTGGGAATCTCTCGTATTAGCGTCCCTCACCCCGTCTTAGTGAATGGACCTGGCCAGGCTAAAGCCACCCCTGTATGTAAAACACGTCCTGTGTCATGGTCCTGATCTGAGAATGTCTGCCTGTGTCGTATCAGCAGGGCTAAGAAGTGATAACTTAAATGGTGTGTGCATTAATTTGACATCGCATGCATCATCTAACTAAGAAAATGTAACTAAAGATAAGAAAATATGCATGCATTGAAAGAGCTTCTGCATATGGTAAGTCATGCATTTTAATGGTTCATGCATTTTGTATTTTGAATATATGAATTTATGTCTTTCTGTTAAATATGAAACTTCTAAACATGCATGATTGTTGTATGATTTTTTTTAAGTTAAATTAAATGTTAAATCATGAAATTTCTATTGAAATCCTTGTCTTGTTATTCTGTCTTACAAGTTTAGCATAATTACTCTACTGAGACATGTTGTCTGACTATATGGTTTAAAAATTTTCAGGTAATGAGTAGGTACTTACGTGAGAAGGCGGAAGGTTGCGACGGGGACTGAGCCTACCTTTCCTCTGCTTCATGAATTCTGAACTCTGATTTTACTTTAATTCAATTCAATGACAAATGTGATAAATTTTGGATATTATGGAACTTGATTTTATTTCATGCATGGTTAATTAGTTGTTAAAGTTTAAATTTCATAAGTATATGTTTGCAAGCATTCATCTGAAGTAGCACGCCAAGTTTTATGCCCAATGTGTTTTTCCGCTGTTAACTGCTAAAAGATTTAAATGTATTTCAAAAAAAAAAAAATTTTCCACCAATTTCGGGTTATAAAAATTGGGGTGTTACAACCATGGTATCAGAGCATAAGGAAAGCATGGCTCAAAGCTCGTCCAACCGACCACCATCGCTGTAAGTATGCTTCCATTTCTATTTGTTTTGATGACTTGTTGTAAAAATTGTATGTCTGTAATTATTTCTGTTGATAAATGCGATAAGAATCAGAACGTAGATTTGATAGGATTACATGAATGAGAATTTTGTATTTATACCCAACTTATAAGTAATCTAAATCAATGTGTGTGTCTTTAGATGGCCGGAAGACAGCCCCCAGGTTGGACTGCTTAGAGGGACTTTATTTTTGAAGCCCTCGCGAATCTGACGGCCTATTGTCAGAACCATGCCGGCAACGGAGGTAATGGCAATGGTGCAGGCCATCAGCATGAGGGTCATATTGCGGCACCAGCTGTCGCAACCAATGGGGCGTCGTACAAGCGCTTCATGGAATTGAGCCCTCCTGCTTTCACTGGTAAGGAAGATCCGGATGCAGCGGAGGAATGGGTTCGCGCCATAAGCGAGATTTTCGAGATTCTCGAGGTTCCCGCTGAGAGGCAGGTTTCTTTTGCCACTTATCGGCTCCAAGAGGATGCCAAGAGCTGGTGGGAGACGACACGCGAAGTACGCTATACGCCTGATGAGCGACGCGCCCTCACATGGGAGGAGTTTACAGCGGTATTCATGGACACCTACTTTCCCCAGTACGCGCGCGATCGTAAGAAACAAGAGTTTTTAGATCTTCGACAGGGGTCCATGAAGGTGGCAGAGTACACTACACGTTTCCGACATTTAGAGTAGTATTGCCCGCATACTTATAGCACTGACGAGGCGCGAGCTAAGAAGTATGTGCAGGGTTTACGTGATGGACTGAGGACGAGAGTGCTGACCAGCCGTCCTCAAAACCTCAACCAGGCCATCGAGATGGCCACAGTACTTCAGGATGACTGGGAGTCTTCTAAGAAGACTCAGCCTAGCCGTTTCGACAAGTCGAAGGGCAATGGGAATAAGGCTCCTCGACCAGCAGCGGAGAGTAGTAAGGCGTCACCCACAAAGAAGGCCAAGGGACAACAGAGCGGCACACCAGCACCGCAGTCTTATGCAGTATGTAAGCACTGCAACAAGAGGCACCCTGGAGTCTGCTATAGAGTCTCGGGTGCATGTCTGAGATGTGGAAAACAGGGTCACTTCATCAAAGACTGCCCTATGAGGCCAGCTCAGGAGGGAGTTGCCCCTGTTCCTAGAGGACCACAGCAGCAGCGACCTCAGCAGTCCCAGCCGCAAGGTCAGAAGAAAGCTACTGGACGCGTATATGCGACTTCTGCAGAGGAGTTGCAAGAAGATGCCAACGTCATTGAAGGTACAATCCCTATTGCAAAGTTTGATGCTAAAGTTCTTTTTGACACTGGTGCTACGCATTCCTTCGTATCCATACATTTTGCGAATTTGATTGGTGTCACGCCGACTTCTTTGGGATATACTCTGGAAGTTATCACACCTTCGAGTGGTAGCTCTATCGCTCGTACCTATCTATCTAGAGTAGAGGTTATGATTGAAGGGCAGAACCTCCCTGCCAATCTTATTCTGTTGGATATGGTCGGTTATGATGTAATTCTTGGCATAGATTGGATGTATGAGCATTATGCTTGTATGCTTTGTCATGAGCGACACATTCAATTTGCTCGCCCTGATCAGCCTGTACTCGAGTACAAGGCCTGTAAAAAGGAGAACAAAGGACGACTTATCTCGGCATTAAAGGCACATTGTTGTGTAGAAAAGGGGTGTAAGGCCTTTTTGGCTAGTGATTCTTGGATAGACCCCAATACTACACCACTGGTAGACTTGGACGTAGTTCGAGATTTTTCAGACGTTTTTCCAGATGACCTGCCAGGCATACCGCCTACCAGAGAGGTGGACTTTGCGATAGAGTTGGTGCCTAGAACGACCCCAATATCTAAAGCACCCTATCGTATGGCCCCAACAGAGTTAGAGGAGCTAAAGATGCAGCTGCAAGAATTGATGGATAAAGGCTTAGTTCGGCCTAGTGTTTCACCTTGGGGAGGTCCAGTATTGTTCGTCAAAAAGAAGGATGGGTCAATGCGTATGTGCATTGACTATAGGATGCTGAATCAGGTAACAATCAAAAACAAATATCCTCTTCCCAGGATCGATGATTTGTTTGATCAACTTCGAGAGGCCAAGGTCTTCTCCAAGATTGATCTTCGTTCAGGGTACCATCAACTGAAGATCAAAGAATCCGATGTGCAAAAGACAGCATTCAGGACGCGATACGACCATTACGAGTTTTTTGTGATGCCTTTCGGGTTAACAAATGCCCCTGTGGCATTTATGGACCTGATGAATCGGATCTTTCGGCCTTACCTAGACCTTTTCGTGATCGTATTTATAGATGATATCCTAATTTACTCCGAGAGCAAGGAAGATCATAGGGAGCATCTAAGGATTGTCCTCGAAGCACTTCGACACCATCAGCTATATGCTAAGTTCTCGAAGTGAGAGTTTTGGCTGAATCAAGTTATGTTCTTGGGTCACGTAATCTCTAAAGATGGGGTGTGTCAGTCGACCCTGCCAAGGTGGAAGCAGTCATAGATTGGAGACAACCTAAGAGTGTCTCAGATATATGCAGTTTTCTCGGGCTTGCAGGCTATTATTGTCGTTTCATTCAGGATTTTTTGAAGATCGCTTCACCTATGACGAAACTACTTCGTAAAAGAATTAAGTTTGTATGGACCCAGCAATGCGAAGAAAGCTTTCAAGAGCTGAAGAAGAGGCTTACTACAGCCCCTATACTCACATTGCCTTCTGGGCAAGGAGGCTTTGTGATTTATAGTGATGCATCAGGTACTGGTTTGGGATGCGTTTTGATGCAGCACGGCAAGGTGATCGCCTACGCATCACGTCAGCTGAAGGTGCATGAGCGAAACTACCCCACTCATGACTTGGAGCTTGCTGCAGTAGTCTTTGCACTAAAGGTATGGCGACATTATTTGTACGGTGAGCAATTTGAGGTCTTCTCAGATCATAAGAGTCTCAAATATATCTTCTCACAAAAGGATTTGAACATGAGGCAGAGACGATGGTTAGAATTTCTAAAAGATTACGACTTCTTCATTTCTTATCATCCAGGCAAAGCCAATATAGTGGCTGATGCTTTGAGTAGAAAGGCAGGGAGCCTTGCGAGTTTTATCAGCAGTGAGTGGAGATTACTCGAAGACCTGATAGACTGGAAGCCTTTTGAAGCAGAACCGGGTCAGATTCAGATTGCTAGCACGGCAGTGCGGACAGAACTCATGGACCGGATCATCGCCCAACAGAAGGATAACCCTGAATTCAATAAGATGATTGCAGCATGCAAGCAAGATCAGTCAGCATTGCACTTAGAGGAGAATGGAAGCATTTGGTACGGCCAGAGGCTCTGGGTGCCCGCAGAGCCCCAGTTGAGGAAAGAGTTATTGGATGAGGCACATCGTACCGGATTCACCATACATCCCGGAAGCACCAAGATGTATAAGGATCTTCAGAGGAATTACTGGTGGCCCGGCATGAAGAGAGACATCGCTGAATACGTGTCGAGATGCTTAATCTGTCAGCAGGTCAAGATAGAGCACCAGAGACCAGGCGGTATGATGTAGTCGATTGAGATTCCGCAGTGGAAGTGGGAAGACATTACCATAGACTTTGTGGTAGGTCTACCCAAGACACGCCAGCAGTATGACACCATTTGGGTGATTGTGGATCGCCTTACAAAGTCGGCACACTTCTTACCGACCAGGGCGAATCAAACCTTGGAGAGTTTGGTGGATTTATATGTCGACGAGATTGTCAGATTACATGGGATACCTATTTCGATTATCTCAGACAGGGATCCTAGATTCACGTCAAAGTTTTGGGGACAACTTCAGAAAGCTTTGGGGACAACGCTTAAGTTTAGCACAACTTTTCACCCCCAGACGGATGGTCAGTCAGAGAGGACTATTCAAACACTCGAGGATATGTTGCGAGCGTGTGCATTGGAGTGGAAAGGTGACTGAAGTAAGCACCTAAAGTTAGCTGAGTTTGCCTACAATAACAGTTATCATTCGAGTATCGGCATGGCTCCATATGAGGCATTGTACGGGCGACCCTGTAGGTCCCCTGTTTGTTGGAGCGAGGTAGGTGATCGAACTATTGAATCGCATATAGTTTTGCAGCATTATACAGATCAAGTACAGTTGATTCGTAAGAGGCTTTTGACAGCGCAAAGCCGTCAGAAGAGTTATGCAGATCCAAAGAGGCGAGAGGTTTCTTTTGAGGTTGGTAATCATGTATTTGTCAAAGTATCGCCAACCAAGAGTGTATTTCGGTTCGGCAAGAAAGGGAAATTGAGTCCGAGGTATGTAGGACTGTTCCTCATCCTTGAGAGGATAGGAGGCACCGCGTATAGATTGACACTTCCCCTTCAGTTTTCCAACATCCATGATGTTTTCCATGTGTCAATGTTGAGGAAATATGTACCAGATCCTACTCATGTTATTCAGTATGACGAGGTCGAGGTTTAGAGAGATCTCACGTTTGGGGAACGGCCGGTAGAGATAGTAGATCGACGAGAACAAGTGTTGCGACATAAGTCAATTCCACTTGTTAAAGTACGATGGCAGCACCACGGACTTGAGGAGTGTTCTTGGGAGCCCGAGGCTGATATGAGAGCTAAATTTTCATACTTGTTCGGTACGTAATGTTAACCAAATTTTGAGGACGAAATTTTTTTTTAGGGGAATTGGATGTAATATCCCAAAAATTTCTAAGTTCTTTTCTATAGCATTGTGAAATGTCTTGAATTTCGTGCCAATATAAAACCCTAATTTCTTTAAAAATTAATGTTTGAGTATATTCGTAAGGATTAAGGGGTTTAATTATATTGAATTGTAGTAAATATAAACCCTACATGGTTTGGATATCTGAGAAAATTCTAAGTGATGTCTAATTGAAAACGTCTTACTTAAAAAGAAAATGTTGATTTTTCTTTTAAGTAAAATTATTTAAATAAAGTAAATTAACAAAAGTAGATTTTAAAAATATACATATTAATATGCTTAATAAGATGTAATTAACTTATATTCAATTCCTTTACATTTTCACATGAGTTGTGGTTAAATAAAACAAAAACGGTATTGAATTGAAATTTTATGATTATTCAATAATAGTTTAATATAATAGTTTTCTTTTTTATAAATTAAAATCCATTTTTATTAGTTTAGTAGGAGCCCATAGGTGGGCCGTCCCATCCTATGTGGCACCTTACTTCAAATTCAAATTGAAAATAAAGGTATAGTGATTTTCAAGGTTATTTAAAGTTTGAAAAGTCAAAGTGGAGATCAAGGGCTCCAAATGAATTTCATTAATGAGATCAAGGGCTGAAATTTATTCCAGCACATAACCTAATTTAAGAAGGGTTATAAAACCCTCCCAAAGCCCTTGCCCTCCTCATTTGTGCTGAAAAAAAAAAGGAGAGCTTCTCTCTCCCCCAAAAACCCTCTTCTCTCTCTCCTCTCTTTCCCGTCCCTATTCTCTTCTTTTAGGGTTTCTTTTGGTTCTTGAGTGCAAGATCCAGGCCTCAAGGGGTGTGTAGAGGAGATCTAAGGTCCTCACCTTACTGGAAAAAAGAGCTGATCGGTGGATCAAGCAAAAAGGGCCGTTCATCCATCAAGAAATACATTTTTTTCAACAAAAGGTAGGGTTTCTATGTTTTTCTTGCAAGAACGGAGTTCTTGGCATGGATTTTGATGCTTTTTCATGAGTTTAGATCATAATCAAACCCTCCTAACCGTGGGTTTCTAATGATCCATGGCAAAAACACGTTTTTCCCTAAAGAAAACCATTTTTGAAATCGGGTTTATTATAAAAATCGGTTTCTTAGAAATAGATTCGTAAAATATATTTGTATTTGATTTATTCCATGATTTTTATGCAAATATTAGTTTGGATTGATAGATTATGAAGTGTTTCATCTACTGTGAATATTTTAGAATTTTCGGAATTTTATTTCATGCGTATTTCCTATTTCTTTTAATTTTTCTTGAGATTCGGGTGACTCTGTTTGATTCACCCAAATGCAAATCTCGGAATTTCAGGTTTTCCACTTGACCTCCGTTCAGTAAAATGGTCGTTTCTCCCTCGTCCGGAGGAGTTTTGATGAACGGATTGTTGCGTTGGAAAGCTATTGTGCATCTACTGTAGAAATTTGGGCTTTGTTCATGGACCGAGCACATCTCTGTGACAGTCAAAACAAAAACAAATAGGTCTTTAGTAAAACATGCATAACGCTCTCATACGAAAGAGTTTTTACGAACGGTTTGCGGCTATGGATAGCTGACAACAATTCTTATATACTGTAAAAATTTCAGCTTTGTTCATGGAGCCAAAAATTTTTTGTGAGCTCTGTACCAGTCAGACAGAGTTAAAAAAATTGGAAAAATTTAGGGCAAATTCATAAATCAAGTCTCAAAGGGTGCATAGTATATATGTTTTTAATCAAATTCTTTATAGAATTAGTATGCATTATGTGAATGATTATGTAGGTCTGATTGTATGCAATCTTATATGATTATGGCATGAATTGTAAATGGAAGGTTACACATTAAAGATTTAGGATCAAAAGGTCCAATGAATACAAGTTTATGTTTTAAATTCTAAAAATGTGTTGCCTACATGTATGTTCATGATATCGTGATGATATGATTGTTTCATTGATACGGATGTTCATATATATTCTCCTTGTTGCATTGGCCATGTACATGCATATGCATTATATTGTGTGAAAGTGAATAAGATGTTTATGCTACGCATGTGCTCTAGTGTCTGTTATAAGTTTAATTATATGACTTTGTCCAATGCTTTATAAGAATGCATCCATGACCATAAAATGGTTTAAGTTTGATGTTGCATAAAAAGTATGACTGTAAACAAGTAATCATGTGACATTAAACTCAATATACTTGCTTGGAGAGTAGCAGGTGATACAAATCTTCGTGGGGCAAGTTCTGTTACGGGCACGGAAGGTTGCTCCTCCCCTCCCACGATTTTAGGGGGAAAACCTCTGCATTAGACTGCAGCGTAGAGGTTATAGTACTCATGAGAAAAAACTGATGCATCGGGTTGAAAGGTGTTGGGAATCTCTCTCGTATTAACGTCCCTCACCCCGTCTTAGTGAATGGACCTGGCCAGGCTAAAGCCACCCCTGTATGTAAAACACGTCTTGTGTCATGGTCCTGATCTGAGAATGTCTGCCTGTGTCGTATCAGCAGGGCTAAGAAGTCATAACTTAAATGGTGTGTGCATTAATTTGGCATCGCATGCATCATCTAACTAAGAAAATGTAACTAAAGATAAGAAAATATGCATGCATTGAAAGAGCTTCTGCATATGGTAAGTCATGCATTTTAATGGTTCATGCATTTTGTATTTTGAATATATGAATTTATGTCTTTCTGTTAAATCTGAAACTTCTAAACATGCATGATTGTTGTATGATTTTTTTTAAGTTAAATTAAATGTTAAATCATGAAATTTCTATTGAAATCCTTGTCTTGTTATTCTGTCTTACAAGTTTAGCATAATTACTCTACTGAGACATGTTGTCTGACCCTATATGGTTTAAAAATTTTCAGGTAATGAGTAGGTACTTACGTGCGAAGGCGGAAGGTTGCGACGGGGACTGAGCCTACCTTTCCTCTGCTTCATGAATTCTGAACTCTGATTTTACTTTAATTCAATTCAATGACAAATGTGATAAATTTTGGATATTATGGAACTTGATTTTATTTCATGCATAGTTAATTAGTTGTTAAAGTTTAAATTCCATAAGTATATGTTTGCAAGCATTCATCTGAAGTAGCACTCCAAGTTTTATGCCCAATGTGTTTTTCCACTGTTAACTGCTAAAAGATTTAAATGTATTTCAAAAAAAAAAAAAAAATCCACCAATTTCGGGTTATAAAAATTGGGGTGTTGCACTTTTCTTCTCTTCCTTGTCTTCCTTCTCCTTCATTTGCCTTTCCTCCTCTTCCTCATCCTAATGCTTCTTCCTTTGTCTTTCATCTTCCATCTTCATCATTTGCCTTTCCTTTTCTTCTTCCTCTTTCTTCTTCAATTGCCTTTCCCTCTCCTCCTCCTCCTCATTCTCTTTTTTTGTCTTTCCCTATCCTCCACCTCCTTCTTCATTTGCCTTATCCTCCTTTGCTTTTTAAAATATTTATGCTTCATCAGTTGTCTTTCTTTCTCTTCCTCCTCCTTCTTCAATTGCCTTTCCCTCTCCTCCTCCTTATTCTTTTTTTGCCTTTCCCTCTCCTCCTCCTCCTTCTTCTTTTTTTGCCTTTCATTCTCTTCCTCCTTCTTCTTCCTTTGCCTTTCCCTCTCCTCCGCCTTCTTCCTTTGCCTTTGCTTTTCATTCTCCTCCTCCTTCTTCCTTTGCTTTTCCTTATCTTCAGTTCTTCCTCATTCTTCTTTTGGTTTTTAGCCTCAATATCTGATGGATAATCCTCCGCATAATACAATTCCAACGCTTTCTCCCTGTCTTTATTATTCTCAATCTTCATTATATTTTGGTACCTTTCATAACACACATATAGATAGGACTAGTAGATAACTTCTCCAATATTTATTTCATAGAATGAAGGGTTATTTCTTGTCTGATGAGTTGTAGACATTGCTAACCTGCACAACACATAAATTTAACCGTATCATTATATGTTACAACCGCCTCCTTAAGTATATAATAATAAAAATTATCACATTTGTTAAACAATCACCAGCATTACAAATCGTCATAATATCTGACTTCATAAGTAAACATCGTTGTAAGATTTAGCAAACTTAAGTATAAATCGAGGTAACTTCATAAATACACATCGCTAGTGATTTAAATATATTAATAGTTACTGCTTCAAACTTACAAATCATTGTATAAATCACAACCTTTGTACATATCGTTGTAACGTTTGGCTTCATACGTATACATTGTTGTATGATTTATCAAAAATAAGTATAAATCGTGGTAGTTTCATTAAATCATTACTGCTTCAAACATATAAATCGTTCATGCTTAAAATGTACAAATTGTTATAGAAAATTAACCTTCATAAGTACATATCGTTGAAATGTTTGGCCTTCATTAGAACAAATCGTGCTAACTATTTTTCGATGCCAGAAGGTGGATAGGTACAAATCGATTTGTTTCAATATGAAAATACGTGTTATTTAGCATGAAGACAACCACCCAGTTGTAAGATTTAGCATTCAGATTTACAAATCGATTTGTTTGCATAACGAAACCTTACACGAAACTCACCGAAATGATAGAAGTTTTGGTAATCTGACAGTGGAGGAAAAACACCCAGAAGGGAGATGCAACAGATGGTGGCAACGATGCTGCCACTGCACAGACGATGGCAAATGATGCTTCGACGATAGCAGACGACGTCAAAGGGTGCTCTGGCGGCAACAGACGAAGGTAAATGTTGCTCTGATAGCAGCAGACGATGACAAAGAGTACTCCGGTGAAAGCAGACGATGGCAAAGGAGGGTCTGGTGGCAGTAGACAACGGCAAATGAGGGTCTGGTGGCAGCAGACGACGACAAAGGGTGCGTCGTCAAAAGGAGCTCCTGTTACAGCAGAAGTTGTAAAAGTTTACTGTTTCAGGCAAAAACAGAACGTTTGGACTATTTTAAGAGTTAAGATCATCCTCCCTTTTCTGGATCGAGGACAATTTGGTCCTTTTCTCGAACCGACATTTCACTTTTCTAGATGGAGGGCATTTTTATCTTTTTCTCAAACCGATGCTTCACTTTTCTAGATGAAGGACATTTTTGTCCTTTTCTCGAACCATAGTTTCATGGCGAGCATAGCAGAAAAGGGTAATTAAGTCTTTGCAACTGTACCAGATTCTGATGCTAAGTGATGCCGACACACACGGGGATATGAGCCCCACATGCTTATATACGTAGCGCTCATTCGGACCCCGAACACGAGATGTAGCTAACGACCGTCTTCGGGGGGGGGGGGGCATATCACCAGCTTCGGGAGGGGTTATCTGTTCCGCGGAGAACACGCAGCACCCTCTCATCAAACTTCGGCATTGGAGAGTTGCACGTTTGCCCGTATTTGTGTCAGTGTCATTGGATTTTGTGCCCAAAACACAAATAAAAAATGTGATCCTCAATCATCGAACGTTCACTGAGGAAATCGTTTATGAGCAGAAAATAAAGTACTGCCCTCTTTGCAGATTCATGAATCATTCAACCTCTACTTGCTCCGTTTGATGATCGTCTCCTTCAGTTCGACCTGATCCTCCACAGCAGGATGAGTGGAAGCAAATTCACTTGCATTGGCGATCCAATCCCTCTCAAGGGCCTAAACAAAAAGAAAAGCAAACTAATAGGTTTGTGGTTCTTGAACAGGAGACCACCTATACGCCGGAGTCGGTAAAAGCTTCTGACATGAATCCTTCCTCTGTCGACAAATGGCGTAACTCCTCATTGGACGTGGAAGAGGTCCCTGTTGAACACTGTGATCCTCACATGAAGAGGGATGATACCTCTATCATCAGGCTTGCAACACAAGCGACTTTTTCGTCCATCGAAAACCTAAAATCTCAGGCGATAGTTACCATTGAGAAGATATCGGAGGGCCAGCCAACACTGATGTTCACAAGAAGCACTTAGACAGGTGATAACTGCCCCGACGTGGCTCAGATGGCAACCCCCACGAGACCCTCGACTCTTCGTTGGATAACGATTGCCCAATGGGCATCGACGTCACTGATCAGGGACCCTCCAACGCCGGGGCAGCTGCTAGCTCCATGTCTCCCTTGCTCGACCATGGAGTCTCCTCTTTCGTTTTTGTGTCCAGCGAGCAGCCAAAAAAAAGAAAATGCCCCTCCTGTGGATATGGGTCAGCAACAAAATCCCATTTCTCTCAAAACAGCGAAGCAACACCATCGATACAAGGGAGGTGCGTCTGATGCCCATCGTCCCCCTCTATGTGAAGTTTCCTCTACACATTCGTTGGTTTGATCAGAACGTCTCCAGCATTGTCGCGGTCTCCCCATGTCGAAAGCATTTGTGGTGGCTACGGTGAACACGACCCACAGTGAGGTTTCTCCCTCTTTCCAACCTTGTTGTAAGTCTTTCACAAATTCCAAAAGTTGACCTATAGACTTTGAACATCTCCAACAATGAGTCTTTCCATGAGGCTTATTAGCTGGAATGTACGTGAGCTTGGTCAGGCTTGGGTGCATTGCCAAATCACCAAGATTTTATCTTGGCACCAATCTGGTATTATTTTCCTGATATCAATGAATATTTCTGAAGCTTGCTTACCTGTTGTTCATTAGTATTTCCCTAACTATGACATAGTTGAAAATTTTGAGCATGCCCCTGCTAGCTAGCCATATCCTTTGCTTGTGGTGGCCTAGCAGCGTCTAAGTGGAGATTCTTTGGTATTTGTCTCAGCTATTGACAGTTCCGGTTGATGATGGCATGGATGTCATCATCGTCTCTGGTGTTTATGGGAGGAACTGTTACTTGGATCATAGTTCTTTGTGGTGTGATTTATCCCAACATTCCATCGACTCTCCTTGGGTGATAGCAGGAGATTGGAATGCTACTCATGCTTTATCTGAATGGAGGGGTTCTACAGACCATCATTTAGGAGCAGTTGATTACAATCAATTCATACGTGGGGCTAGTCTTCTGGAATTAGATGATCCTTCTTGCTAATTCACTTGGCACAACAAGCAATTAGGATATAGATTTCGGGCAGATGCTTTGTTAATGACCAATGTTTTTTTAAGTATCATGCAACATCTGTTGTCAATCTGCCCAAAACCATATCATATCACAATGCTCTACTGTTGATGGCTAGTATATGAACTTCAACTCCATGGCCTTTTAAGTATTTCCCATCGCGGCCTTCAATTCCAAAATGTCATGAGGTTGTGAAATGAGCATGGTCTACACGGATTCAAGGCTACCCTGTGTATCATGTAGTTCATAAACTGGTTGAAGTGTGTCGATATCTTAAGGAATGGAGGAGGCATTCCATTGAGTGTCTACAAACCCATAAAGAAAGCATCCGTTTAGATATTTCCAACTTGCAGTCTCAGGTGGATTCAGGTAATCTTGCAGCCATTGCAAGTCTCTATTACAAGAGAAACTTTCAGAAATCCTACGTTTTGAGGAGGCAAATTGGTGTTAAAATCCCGGTGCAGATGGCTCAAAGAGGGAGATCGCAACTCACATTTTTTTCATTTGCTTACCAATAGGAATATTAAAAAAAACAGATTCACTGGCTTCAACACAAAGATGGATCTTGTGTGTCTGATAGAGAATTCCCAATTGCTTTGAAGGTCCCATGGAGCATGCTGTTGGCATAGAGGAAAATGAGTCTTCTATCCTCTATCACTGATGAGAAAATTTCTAAAGCATTTTTTGATATTGATAGAGATAGCGCCCTTAGTTAAGACGGATTCCCAGGTAGCTTCTATACTTTTTTTTGTACATTATTGCCAAAGATGTTTGTGCGGTTGTTAAGGACTTTTTTGTCAGGGGTAAATTACTTACTAGCATAAACAACACTCACATTATCATTATTCTCAAAGAAGAGGGTTCCTACTATCTTTCTAAATTCATGCCATTAGCTTGTGTAATATCATCTATAGCATCATTATCGTATGTTCCCTAGTCTGCAACCGATTATTTCTCCGAACCAAATGGCCTTTTTGAAGGGGCGTAATGGTAACGCCCAAAATTTAACACAAAATTTTAAACCATTTTTTTTAAAGAGTGGAAACACACAATAGATTTGGGCTCGCTACAAACAAATAACTAAGCAAACCATCTCATTTAAGATTCAAGTCCACAATTTAGGAATCAATAAATAAGTCTCAAAACTAACAAAATAGTCCCAAAACCAAATCCCTATAGCAACACACTCGTCGAGTCTTGTCCAATGTCATGTCATCAATCTGAACCTGTAAAATTTTCAACGGAGAGGTTAGCCTCTCAAAGTACGACAATAAAGATCAAAGCATATGAAAACATAGTATTAGAGAAATCTTTTGTATGTACAAAAATATGTTCAATTGCAAATTCAGTTTTTTTTTTCCATGTTGTCCCTGGTCCA
Organism: Nuphar pumila; assembly: GCF_984573655.1. Taxonomy (NCBI): domain Eukaryota; kingdom Viridiplantae; phylum Streptophyta; class Magnoliopsida; order Nymphaeales; family Nymphaeaceae; genus Nuphar; species Nuphar pumila. The sequence goes on from NC_143254.1 coordinate 37,660,402, forward strand.
TAAAAGTCAATGTTGACCGTTAGTCAAAACCCATGCCATCAATTCCAGTTGTCTCATACAGAGGACTGCGGTACCCACAACCGTTGCTCCCACTAGGGCGATACATTGATCGGGAGGTCCCATAGTGAGCCTTTCAGATTGAGCTCAGTCAGTAGGGCTAGTCACCGGGCTTTTCCGTGAAACTACCCAGGTCTCGCTATGACTACCGGGTTGGGTGGACCGATGAGACACCTTGCTCTCCAAATAACATAACAGAAATCCTGGAGCCTAGTACCACCTACCCTCTCCGTAGGCAAACAAAAAATATTGGCTTATTATACTCCCTCAGGAGGAGTTTCACTTCCCCATTTAGGGTACACAACATATGTACATCTTGGTCCAGGGTACAAGGGATGAGGTGTTTTCGCAAACATGAGAGATTTAAAATAGTGAAAACAAAATTATAGGACATTGAAAAAAATCATCTCCTATGTACATTATCCAAATACCCCTTTATAATTTGTCATTGGGGTTTTGTTTCAAATCCAATACTTTTATATCTGAACCAGAAGAAATCTCTTTCAAACATACAAAACTTTTACCAGAAATTTTGAAACAAACAATTTTGAACATTTTAACATAGACTCATCAAAAATCAAGTCAATCAGTCATAACAAAAAATTTGCACCTTTCAAAATCTTCAACAGTTCAAATATGTCCAAAATAGGGTATCTCTTGATAAACTTCTGAAAAGACTATTTTTGCTGAAAATTAGGACTCAGACCCATGCAACAATACTCAAAGACCAGTTAGTGGACATCTCGATGATTCCAGAATGCTAGGACATGCCTAAAAATTCTATCGGATCGCTAAGATTTGCATGTCATAAGTTGACCCAAGTCCTGCTTTTGTTTACACATTCCGATAGAAACCAGCATGCGGTTTTTACATAGTTTCAGAATCTTAAACTTAAGACAAAAAGAATAAATTCTTGATAAAAAAAACTAGACATCCAGCTGATTCCAGATCATATTTACATTTAATTTTTTGATTTGTGGTTTGAGATTTATACTCTAAATAAAACAGACTAGAAATTCAACCACTGCCTATGCCCTATTCAGACCAGAGTATGTTTCTAGCCACTTTCTGGATAAACCATGCATCATTTTTTAACTCCGTCAGTGACATTGTATTCTAGACATCCCAAGCTTTCCAGAATGGGGGTAGAACACGCAAATCCGACATCGTATGACTAATTTATGACCTCTCAAAGTTAACTGACAATTCAGCCCGAAATCCAAAATTTTATTCTTTACTCAGTTTTAGATTTAAGTTCTCATTAAAACCATGTATGACCTGAATTTGGTCTGTAATCATGTCATCAAAGCTCCTGTTATGCTAAGCCATCCACCATCATATGCTATTAATATAATACCATGTCATCCCCCAAAAAAGAAAATAACACGAGGTACTTGCATCTACTAATATAATAACAATATTTATATCTCTCCGTTACATAAACAATCTATATCCATCAAAGGCAAATATATAATACATATTTTTAACTATCCCCACTTGTTGAATTCGTCAATCTTTCATCTGCACAGGTTGCCCCATCTTAGTGCCATGCTAAAATACATGCATGATGTCAAACAAAATAATTTAACATACACCTAACATCCAATATAAGTCTTATGCTTACTTTTTTTTCTATGCTTAGGAATACCCGTACAAACATAGACACATGTATACAAAATCACCAAGCATACTTGAAGCACACACTAACTAACATATGGTCCCATATCCATTAACGTGTAGGGTCTAAATTTTTTTTTTCATTCTTTTGAAATCTGAAGGCTTAAAATACAAATTTAAATTTCCTCAAAAACCTTTCGTTCATACACATGCTGCACATAATCATAAGCCTCAATTTAAGCTGCTGTACTTTTTTTTCTTTGCTTAAATATTAAACTCTAAATCAAGCTTCGATCCTTCGCTTTTGCGTGCAAAAATATTATTGTTGCCAATCGCCAAAACCACTATCAATTAATCTAAACCTTCTACTACAAGTAGATAGATCATTCTAAGGTAGCTACCTTGCACTTACCGAACAGCATGCATCCTTTAGTTGCTCAAGCTCCTTTGTCGGTCTCAAGTTCTCTTTCTCCCTCTCTCTTTTTCTAAAGGCTTGCTCAAGGATGAAGTCCACGTCTCCTTCTCTCTCTCTCTCTTTTAAATTATTTTCTTTGTTTCAAAGTTATAGCCTTTCCATCACTATCTCACGCCCTCCTTTAAGGCCCACCTTCCCCTTACATTGTTAATCCTAAAAGTCAACCCAACCTTCCAGACACCTCTTTTTCTTAAGCTTGCCATATACAAAATTTTATTTTCTAAAATTCCTTGCTACAAAGAATATAAATTCTCCCTTATCCTTAACTATAATAGCTCTCTTTCTAAATGCATTTTCTAAAATGTGTGCTACTTACCTCCTTAAAATCCCATCTTCTATCTTCACTTATTTAAATTAGATTTCATTCAATCACTAACCAAATCCACATTTAATTAATTGTTTTTAATAAATCAAAACAAAGAAGGAAAGGAATTTACTATTTCAATCATGCTGGCCAGAATCATTATTATGATTATATTTTTTTATTACACTCATCAACCCTAAAGACAATTTTGCCCATCAATGGTTGATCCATATATATATATATATAAAAGAAAATTCTTAACATGTTTTATGCGAATTTTACCTCTATTGAAATTCAAACTCTGAGCCTCACCTTTGCTTGTCTCGGTTGTCCACCGAAGGGTTGTATCCTCTCTTGCTAATAAAACTTCATTATTAATTAACTTAATCAAGATATAAGCTTACCAAGTCGAGGTCTAGCTCCATGCCTTAAACTATCCTCTTGTCATCCCGTCGTAACAATTACACTTCTGCTAAACAAGAAAATACAAAAACTTAACCTTGACAATTAAATTCATAAAGAAAAAAAAAACAATAAACACTGGGAGTAATACCCAAGAGAGTATTCTTCTCGCCCATGAGTTAATTGATTTCATGGCTCATTGCAAAACTCCATCCATTTTGTTTAAAATAAATTTTGCCAAAGCCTACAATCAAGTTGATTGGAATTTTTTAGAGGAAACTCTACTCTGATTTGGGTTTGCTATACATTGTATAATGGAATGTGTATCCACCCCTAGTTAAAACTTTCACTTATGAGTTTCAACTTAGATGTGATGATAATACTGTTGTATTGTTTCTTTTATACATATCTATATCTATAGGTTAATATTTGGTACTAATGAAGGTACATAATCAGTAGAAATCATCTTTTCTTCTTTTTTTTATGTAGTCTACAAGGTTTGTTTGATAGAAAATAAGTTATGAATCACGCTATTATGACGTAGGTTTTTAAATGCTTAAAAAATCAATGGCCCATAACGTACCAAAAATTTATGTTCCTAAAATAGTATATTTTTACATCAAAAAAACCACAATTCAAGGTTTGGTTCTTAGCAAAGGAACCATGATGAATACATCTATGCAGTCAAATCAAATTGATACAATTTGAAGCTATATATTATTTCTAGCTCAATAGTTTTGTACCTTCATGATATATATATATATATATATATATATATATATATGTGTGTGTGTGTGTAACATTTGATGTATTTAACTTATTAAAATTATTAAAACATCATTAAAAGTAATTGCATTTTTTAAAATGTATAGTTATTTTTTTTAGAATTATCTTTTTTATTTGAAAGAAAATAAGTCAAAATACCTTTTTAAAAAGTAAAAAGTGTACTTTATAATTTTAAAGATAAAAAGTTAACATTATTTTTTTAACCTTAAAAAGTAATAATGTACTTTGAAAAAATACCACTACTTTTTAAGGGCATTTTGGTTATTTTAATAATTTTAATGCATCTAATGTTAAATAGAACTAGTTTAATGTTAAACTAACCCCAACCACTGTTGAAGGATTCCTCGAAAAGTTAAGGAGGCTCCACCTCGTTTCTAGAAATCAAATGAATTTGGTCTTTTATATACACGAGAAAAGTAATAAAAAAGAAAGAATTAAAGTTATTCTTTCTTTTCTCACTTAGGAGCCATGGGAGATGAAAGTCTCATTCATGGTTTTGAATGAGAGAAAGAAGTGTGGACTGCTTTGTGCTAGTCATTTTACGGGCATATCCTTTTTCAACTCTAGCTCTCTCTCCCTCTCTCTCTCTCTCTCTCTCTCTCTCTTTATATATATATATATATATATGTGTGTGTGTGTGTGTGTGTGTGTGTGAGTAATACTTATGTTCAAAACCATTTATCTCCTGGGTTGTCTCGGACCCTTTTAAAAATACTTACATGTATTTTTTATTTAATTTAAACTTGTGGATATGCTTCATTTAGTAGAAAATATATATTAGTTTAAACATTTCTCATGTTTTGATATGTTCTTAGCCCAATAAAAAATTAATGGTACATATTGCATCAAAAACTTGATTAACTAAAAATCAAGAATTCTTGTTAAAGCATGGTTTTTAGAAAATAAGGGGTGATAAATACATCTATAGGTTTGGATTAAGCAAAAAATCATGCAGTTATATTTTTTAAAAGAGTTTGTGATAGTTTGGGCGATAAATGGTCTGAAATCTACAAATTGCTCATATATATAACTTTATTTGCTATTGTCGCCATTACTTGCAAGCTTCCCTTTTTCTTTATTTTTTGGTCATTTTCATGAAACCAACATTACAAATGTGATCAATATGTTTTGTTTAGGGAGAATCTGTTTTTTAATCATCTGATTATGACACACAGTTTTTTATAAGGCTAAAAAATTCAACGGCCTACAATGTGCTACTTTGGCAGGTCATAAAATCACATTTTTCATAAAAAAATATGATCTAAAAGCATGTTACCACTATTTTGAACATGCTGAATCCATCCTTGAGGTTGGATTGGATCAAATAACTTATGCAATGAGATCCGGTGGCATTTATACGTAATGACATCATTACTAAAACATTATATATATATATATATATATATATATATATATATATATATATATATATATATATATATATATATATCCATCCATGCAAAATGGTTTTCAAGATATTTTTGTTTAAATTTTGACCATGAGGATGTAATCTAGATATTTGATTTCATAAGGTTGGCTCTTGGATCATCCATGTTCAAGATGTGGGTATGTTTTTATAGGGTTTGAAAATCAATAGTCCAAAATTTTTATAAACTTTTTAGGATAAAAAAAATCACATTTTGTTCTAAAAACTTAATCTAGGCGTCTATTTTTAGCAAATTGACCATGCCAAACATCTACTTGGAGCCGGTGTTTGTGAAAAAAGTGCCTGAAACCCCATTTTACATGTTTGTTTTGCATATTCTCTCTCTCTCTCTCTCTCTCTCTCTCTCTCTCTCTCTCTCTCTCTCTCTCTCTATATATATATATATATATATATATATATATATATATATATATATATATATATATATATATATATATAAGGAAAGGTACCTTGTCGGTAAGGAACCCCTAAGAAACTCATAGTAGGTCAGTTTGACCAAATCTGACCCATGGATATGATCAGCCCCTAGTCCAAATTGTATGAATGGATTCTTGGATCTTATTTTTTCAACATAAAATACATTGCATGACATTGATTTTTCAACCGGAATAACATGCATTTATTTCTCCTAACCCAAATATGTAGATCACATCTCCAGGGTTATCTAGACGGTTAGATCCCCTCACCCGTATGGTTTGTAGCTTTGTTTATGCATTAAATAAATTTTTTTATTCTCAAAGAAAAAAAAAAGAAAATTCTTTGTCAACCCTACTCCAAGTTATTTTGCTTAACTTGTCAGGTCCTCACCAAGCTCTGCTTGTTTAGTAGGAGCTGTTAGTTTGCAAGTTCAAAACCCAATGGTACCTTGTATAACTGGTGGGGGTCTGCCTAACCCCAGCTTGCCTATAAAAAAAAAGGAAAAACTCGTCAGGTCCTCGTTGGCACTTTTAGGCGTGTTGTTTGACAGACCTACTTGGATCCCAACCAAGTCCGACCCGTTTATAGCTAGAGCATGCTCGAGGCTATGACGGACAACAAGAGTGCAACGTCTGTCCAAGGGCTCCAGACTAAAACTGAGGCTCGCTGTTGACACTTTCTTGGCTAAATACTCGACCCGATCACCTGTTCTGCTCCCTGTTAATGCCAATTAATAAAAAAAGGAAACCTGCTTATAAAAGGTTAAGACATAATTAGAGTTAAATTTTCATAAATTATTTCATGTTTTCTTTTTTTAACAATTTGGTATTTGAGTAATGCTACAGTGCTCCGAAGGTTCCTACTCCCACATACTAGAAATCATGGTTGTAGGTTGTATCTTCTCAATCAAACCTTATGGATGTACATAATTTGATAGGAATCATGCTTTGGATCATGTTTTTTTGACATAAAAATAAGATATTTTAAGTCATGAACATTTGATACATTGGGAGTCGTTCGATTTTTAAAGGTCTTAAAAAACATAAGTATGTTATAATCACATGATCCAAAACTTGTTTTATACTAAATAATGCTTATATAGATCATATCTAAGAGGTCTGATCAACAAAAAAGAGTTCAAAAAATTTGAAAATCTAAAGCTTCTATTAAGTGGGAGTAGGTACTTTGGGAACACTCTATCATTACCATTGGTATTTGAGTTTAGACTCATAAGAAAGCGGGTTGCACTACAAGAAAAACTTTAATTAGTGACAGACGTTTGCGACGGAAATAATCCATCACTAATTTGCAACGGATTAGCTAGAGAAAACTATTCGTCGCTAACATTTGCGTAATTAGCGATGAAAAACTTTTGTCGCTACTTGACGACAGAAAAATTCTGTCTCAAGTTCCTTCGCACTTTAGCGACGGATCATTGTCAGAAATTTTCCGTCATTACTTCATCGCCAAGTAGCGACGGAGTAGAGATGAAATTGTTTCGTCGCTAATCCGTCACTAATTTACCCCGTAAAACCCTAATGCAAGCCCCTTTTCCCCTTTTTGTTTCATCTGTCGCCCACCCGCCACCCATCGACCTCCCGTCGCTCGCCCGCCACCCGACAACCTCCTCTTCCGTTCTCTCTCTCGTTGCTCCCCCTCTCCATTTTTTGGTGAGCTGACGACCCTGCCAGCGACCTCTCATCGGTACCTCCCATAGGTAACCCTCCTCTCCCGTTCTCTCTCTTGTTTTTTTCAATTGAAATAAGGGTTGTCGGCGGTCTGACAGAGGGTCGCCAACCTCTGCTGGAGCCTCCCCCTTCCCCCTATGGTTGCTGGAGGGCCAACAGAGGCCCAACAACCTCTGTAGTTGGCGGGGGCTGGAAGAGGCCCCGATCGCCTCTGCCAAGCTCTCCCCTTGCCCCAATCTCTGACAGGACAAGGGGCTTACCTCTGTCCTTTCGAATGTCGATAGGGGGCTCTGCCCCCTGTCCTCTTGACTTCTCCACCAGTGGGGCGCTGCCCCCTGTCCTCGTTATGATCAGCATGGGGAGAAGCCCCCTGCCCTTTTGTTTTTCCTAGCAGGGGGTGGCTTCGCCCCCCTTGTCCTCGATAATTTTGACAGGGGGTGATGCCCCTTGCCCCTTGTTTGTTTTCCCGATAGGGGGCAGAACCCACTGCTGGAAATTTTGCCTCGGCAGGGGACGAGACCCCCTACCTCATGATTGATTCCCGGTAGGGGGCTCAACCCCTGCCTCCTGATGCTTCCCTTCGGAGGGTCCCATCCCTTGCCTCTTGTGAATGTTTCGATAAAGGGTTTCGCTCTCTGCCTTGACCTTACTGTCGACAAGGGTAGTGCCCCTGCCTGTCTCGCTTTCAGCAAAGGGTTGCGTCTCTCTGTTCAGGCTCATTTTCGATAGGGGGCGTCACCCCCCTTGTCATCGGGTAATAAACTTTATTTTAACACAGTGTCTTCTGCAGATTCTGCAACGAATCCAGCTTGTGCCCCACGACCCGTGGTGAGTAAGTGACAAAAGCAATGCAAATTGAGTAAATACCTGTGGTGAGTAAATGATGCATGCGCATCACAGGTTATTTAATTTCTTAGATGCAACACTTTTCTGTTCACACACTCACTTAGTTGTAGATATCTAAGATTGCTTTGATGGAGTTCAGAGATCATGCTGAGCATGATTTTAATGTATGCAAATAGAAGTGTTCTTATTTTTGGAGTTCGGATTCCATGCTAGTCATGGTAGTAGTTAGCAGGATATTGAAGTGTGTTTGTTGCAGGTGCATGTTTGACATTGTTTTGATATGAATGATTTGAATGTATTACAATATTTGATGTGATTGTATTCATGCTTGCATGAAGTTACTTTCAATTTGATTATGACTTTCATGTGAAATTGTATCATGAAAATATGCTTTAAATGAATGTATCGTGTTATGAATGAGTTTGCACATGAAAATGAATGATAAGTTATCAATGCTTCAAATGAATGGTTTTGCACGTGAAAATATTAAGTTGTCAATGCATACATCATAGTTCTTGTGATTGAATGACATTATATATATATATGTGTGTGTGTGTGTGTGTGTGTGTGTGTGTGAGATATATCAAATCATTACATCTACCACAAATGCATGATAAATTTGATACTTTCTTCATCATAACATTCTTATGATTCTCTTTTAACTCGTTAGGATAATATCCGTAATATCATAGGACAAAATGACTGCAAACCGTGAATGAATGTACCATAGGATAATTGACAATGAGGTATCACTTAAATATATGGATGGTGTTGACAGTTTTATTGAATTTGCAATGACAAGTGTCAGTACAGTGGATCCCACAGGTCGAATTAGGTGCCTCTGCACGATGTGTAAGAACAATCGATTTGTAGAAGAAGATGATGAAGAGGAGGAGGAGAAAGAAGAAGAATATGAAAGTCAAACAAGTGATGGGGAAACATTCTCGAGCTAGTGAAATACATCTTGTAATACATACCTCTATTTGATGCAAATGATTTGTATGTATTGAAATGTATTGCAATGACTTGAATGATTTGAAGGTATTGTAATGTTTGAATGTATTGCATGAAGTTATTTTCGATTTGATTATGTATCTTCGATATGTATAGAGTTATGATTTGAATGTATTACAATGATTTGAATGATTTGAATGTGTTGCAATATTTGTATGTCTTGTATAAAGTTATTTTCGATTTGATTATGTATCCATGAAGATATAGAGTTGTGTAACTGATCCAATTGTATTGCAAGTTAAGGATAAGTTATCCATGATTAACAAGTGATGTCAAATCTTATGTTTTAATGTATTGTAATATTTGATGTGAATGATTTGAATATATTGAAATGTATTGCAATGATTTGAATGATTTGAAGGTATTGCAATGTTTGAATATATTGCATGAAGTTATTTTTGATTTGATTATGTATCTTTGATAGGTATAAAGTTATGATTTGAATGTATTGTAATATTTTTTAATGATTTGAATGTATTGCAATATTTGAATGTCTTGCATGAAGTTATTTTTTATTTGATTATGTATCTATGAAGATATAGAGTTGTGTAACTGATCCAATTGTATTGCAAGTTAAGGATAAGTTATCCATGATTAGCAAGTGATGTCATATCTTATGTTTTAATGTATTGCAATATTTGATGTGAATGATTTGAATGTATTGAAATGTATTACAATGATTTGAATGATTTGAAGGTATTGCAATGTTTGAATGTATTGCATGAAATTATTTTCCATTTGATTATGTATCTTTGATAGGTATAGAGTTATGATTTGAATGTATTGTAACGTGTTTGAATGATTTGAATGTATTACAATATTTGAATGTCTTGCATGAAGTTATTTTCGATTTGATTATGTATCCATGAAGATATAAAGTTGTATAACTGATCCAATTGTATTGCAAGTTAAGGATAAGTTATCCATGATTAACAAGTGATGTCATATCTTATGTTTTAATGTATTATAATATTTGATGTGAATGATTTGAATGTATTAAAATGTATTGCAATGGTTTGAATGATTTAAATGTATTTCAATGTTTGAATATATTGCATGACATTTTTTTTATTTGTTAGAATATGGTTCATGAAGGTAACAGTGGTCGAGCACCCACTGGTAGCCACTCTCAGCCTTTATCTTCACGGGCTACATCGATAGGTATATCATTTAACTAATTATATACTTGATTTGTTTAAATGCGCATTGTGTGAATTTCTAACTCATTTTTCTATAGATGATATTTTGCCTGCACATGACCCACCTACACCAGCTATTCATACACGTCTCGAGACAACGCCAGATGCAGGGTCTTCTCAGTCTGACACACGATGACTCATTCAAATAGTGTATATCGATAATCGACCGTAAGTATTTTATTTTCACTTATCCTATACTTATCTTATAAATATTATATATTGATAGTTAATGTATACCAATTCATGTGCAACGCGAGGTTCGAGCCATAAGAAGTAATACGAGAGATTAAGCAGTCACTAGTTCAACATCTACCAAGATGAGTCGCTCAATGGAAAGAATACCCGAAGGAGGTGTTGGACAGATTGTGGTCCTCATTCATGATATACAATCGTTTATCATAGTTAATGTGTTTCATATTTAATTTTTTGTTATAGTCATGTCTACTAACTTTTTGAAATTATTTATAGGCTTCGAATCGCTTCACGACTATGATGAAAGAGCAGGACGCGAGGAAGGTGTGGCAGAAGGTGGTTGCCAGTCGATTTGCAGACATGCTGCACAATATGAAGACTGCAGCAAGAAAAGCATCTGGCGAGATAGATGATCCACTGCAGTGAAAGGGCCATGACCCTCCTACTATCAGGTAAGATTTTTGGGATGCAATGTGCGACAAGTGGGCAGAGCATGAATTTCGAAATCGCTCAGTGAAGGCTGCACAAAATCGAGCGAAGATGCCCGATGCCCATCTACACACCGGTGACACAAGAAAATAGGGGATTCGTGACGGATATTAGCGACAAAAATTTTTTGTTGCTAATTATCGACAAATTAACGAGAGAAACAAATCCGTCGCTAAGAACCGTAATATTTATGAAAATATCGACGGAATAGCTTTCGTCGCACAATCTGTCGCCAATTAGCGATGGCTTAGCGACAGAATGTTCGGTCGTAATAACCACGTATTTTAGCGGCGGATTTGGCGAGGGAAAGTATGTCGTCGCTATCTCGCGATGGATTTAGCGACGAAATAGTTTCATCGCTACGTAGTTATATTAATTTACGATGGCTTTGCGACAGATTTAGGTCGTCGCAAAATTCGTCGCTAAATGTCGCGTAAATCCCTAATAAGAGCCCTCTTTCTCTTTTTTGTTCCGTTGTTCCCGTCGGTCGCCCTCTCCCTCCTGTCGCCCCATATCTCGCCCATCGGTGTCTCCCCGGGCCACACCGCCCGTCGCTCCCTGGCCTACCCATTGCCCCCGATCCGCCGCCCCTCGACCGACGTCTCCTAGGTTTTTCCGATAAAAGACATTTTTTTTCTGATAAAAGGGGCAGATGCCCCTTTTAGTTTTTCTGGCAGGGGGTTGGCCCCCCTGCCTCGTTAGTATTTTCCGACAGGGGGGCGACCCCGTGCCGCGTGTTGTGTTTTCCGGCAGGGGGTCCGATCCCCTGTCGTGTGTTGTATTTTCTGACAGGGGGGCGACCCCCCTGCCGTGTTTTTTGTTTTCCGGCAGGGGGTCGCCCCCCCTGCCTCGTTAGTATTTTCTGACAGAGGGGCCGACCCCCCTGTCGTGTGTTGTGTTTTCCGGCAGAGGGGCGACCCCCTCCCGCATGTTGTGTTTTCCGACAGGGGGGCGACCCCCCTGCCGCGTTTTTTGTTTTCCGACAGGGTGGTGCCCCCCTGCAGCATTTTTTGTTTTTCGGCAGGAGGGGCGCCCCCATGCCGAAAAAAATAACTGAGGCAGGGGGGCGACCCCCTTGCCTTGTTGTAAAAAGGGGCAGGGGGTCGCCCCCCTCCCCCTTTTTTTGCCGTTTATTTTTTTTTTCGGCAGGGGGTCGCCCCCTGCCCCTTTTTTTTGGCATGTGGGGCGACCCCCTACCTGTTTTTTTTTTTTTTTTTGGCAGGGGGTCGCCCCCTGCCTTTTTTTTTCAGCTGGGGGGCTATCCCGTGCCTCTCTTTTTTTCGGGCAGGGGGTCGCCCCCTGCCTCGTTTTTTTATCTAGGCAAGGGGTCGCCCCCGTGCCTCTTTTTTTTTGGCAGTGGGGCGACCCCTGCCTAGTTTGTTTTCTTCACCAGGAGGTCGCCCCCTGCCTCATTTTTTTATTCGGGCAGGGGGTCGCCCCTGTGATCCTTTGGTAGGAGGGAGGGGGCGACTCTGCCTCTTTTTTTTTTGCGACAGGTGGTCGCCCCTCCGACCTCTATTTTTTTTTCAGCAGGGGGCGACGGGTCGTGGTTCAGGAACCCGATGCTCGTCGGGTTCCTAAACCACGTCATCACTCTGTGCTTGCCACTTCGTGAGACGATCACTGTCTCTGGAGTGTCTTCATTTTAACACAGTATCTCTTACAAATTTCTCAACGTATCCCGCTTGTGCTCTGCCACCCATGGTAAGTAATTGACAAAAACAATGCAAATCGGGTAAATACCCGTGGTGACTAAGTGATGCAAGCGCTTCACATGTTATTTAATTTATTGGATGCAACACTTTACTGTTCACACACTCATTTAGTTGTTGATATTTAGGACTGCTTTGTTGGAGTTTGGAGATCATGCTGAGCATGATTTTAATGTATGAGAATAGAAGTGTTCTTATTTTTGGAGTACGGATTCCATGCTCGGCATGGTTGTAGTTAGCGAGATATTGAAGTGTGTTTGCTGCAAGTACATGTTTGATATTTTTTTATATGAATGATTTTCATGTATTGCAATATTTGATGTGATTATATCCATGCTTGCATGTAGTTAATTTCAATTTAATTATGACTTCTATGTGAAATTGTATAATGATAGTATGCTTCAAATTAAATAATCGTGTTATGAATAGTTCTGCACATGAAAATATTAAGTTATCAATGCATGCATCATAATTCTTGTGATTGTATGACATCATATATTGCATGATAAATTTGATATTTTCTTCATCATAGCATTCTGATGGTTCTATTTTAACTGGTTAGGATACATTTCGTAACATCATACAAGGTTTGGAACATATGAACCATTCATATTAGCCTCGCAAGCTCAACAAGTTTATTATACTTCATATCTGAGTACAAAAAAGTCAGATAGAAATGAATGGTGGGCAGTTTGCAAGGTGAAGTTCAAACTATACCCTGAGTATGATCAGTTACAAAAAGATAAGTTAACTGAAGAGAGTGATTACTATCAATCAGATGATATCTATGACTTCTCTTATGGTCACAATGTTGCGCATGATATGTATGTCATATCACCATTGGTCGATGAAACATTCATAGAAGAATGTGATCCAAATGATATACCAAGTGGATGGGCAAACAATAAAGAAGAAGATGAAGAAGAAGAAGATCATGAAGAAGAAGAAGAACATGAAAGTCAAACAAGTGATGAGGAAGAATTATCTAGCTAGTGAGCAAAATCTTGTAATACAAACCTGTATTTGAATGTATTATTGCAATACTAGATTTGAATGATTTGAATGTTGTGAATGTATTATTGCAATACATGATGTGAATGATTTGAATGTTTTGAATGTATTATTGTAATACTTGATGTGAATAATTTGAATGATTTGAATGTATTGCAATACTTGATTTGAATTATTTGAATGTATTGAAATACTTGATGTGATTGATTTGAAACAATTTGAATGTATATTTTAACATATTTTATTTGTTAGAATATGGTTCATGGAGGTTACAGTGGTCGATCACCCAGTGGTAGCCAATCTCAGCCTTTATCTTCACGGGCTCCTTTGATAGGTATATCATTTAACTAATTGGATACTTGATTAGTTGAAATGTGCATTCTGAGAATTTCTAACGTATTTTGTTACAGATGATGTTGCGCCTGTACGTGACCCACCTACATCAGTTGATCATACAAGTCAGGAGCCAACACAGGATGCAGGGTCTTCTGAGTCTGGCACAAGAAGACTCATTTGAATAGTGTATATCGATAATCGACCGTAAGTATTTCGTTTTCACTTATTGCATATCTTATAAATATTGTATATTGATATTTACTGTGTACCAATTCATGTGCAACACGAGGTTTGAGCCACAAGAAGTAGTACGCGATATTAGGAATTCACTACTTCAACATCTACCAAGATCAGTCACTCAATGAAAATAGTATCCAAAAGAGGTGATAGACAGATTGTGGTCCTCATTCATAGTATATAGTTGTTTGTTATAGTTAATGTGTTTCATATTTATTTTTTTTTTATAGTCATGTCTACTAACTTTCTGAAAATATATATAGGTTTTGAATCGCTTCGCGACTACGGTGGAAGAACATGATGCAAGGAAGGTGTGGCAGAAGGTGGCTGCCAATCGATTTGCAGACATGCTGCACAATATGAAGACTGCAGCCAAAAAAGCATTTGGCGGAATAGATGATCCATTACAGTGGAAGAGTCATGACCCTATTACTATCAGGAGAGATTATTGGGAGGGAATGTGCGACAAGTGGGCAGGGGATGCATTTCAAAACCGCTCAGCGAAGGCTGCATAAAATCGAGTGAAAATGCTCGAAGCCCATCTACACATAGGTGTATCTAGGACTTTTGGGAGCCACCAGAAGAAAATGGTAACTCATCAATATATATATATATATATATATATATATATATATATATATATATATATATATATATATATATATATATATTGTCAGTTTTATAAGTATTGTTGCAAACCTTTTAACTAAATCTTTTATCATTTCACTTTGCAGAAAACAGAAAAAGGAGGCATTGTGCCGTACAAGGGTGTGTTTGTTGAAACACATAAACGTAAGACCACGGGAGAGTTCATATCAGAGAATGCGAGAGCGACATCGGTATGTATTTATTTTATTAATAAACATTGTAATAGACAAGTTACTGTGAATTACATTCTCACAAATA
Organism: Nuphar pumila; assembly: GCF_984573655.1. NCBI lineage: Eukaryota > Viridiplantae > Streptophyta > Magnoliopsida > Nymphaeales > Nymphaeaceae > Nuphar > Nuphar pumila. Next base: position 37,675,537 of record NC_143254.1, read on the forward strand.
TTGTAATTCTTAATTATTAATTCATATTATAATCATTACATTGTAGGAGTCATACAAGCAGCAAATGGTATAACGATATGGCGATGACTCCACTCAGCATCCGCCTTTTGATCTTGCAGCATGGGTGACTGCAACCGGTGAACCCAAAAAGGGTCATGTGTTCGGGTTTGGGAGTCACATGAACACCACACCAGTCGTTGCCTCTTACAGCCCGGGCCCACAGAGTTCTCCCGTCAGCATCAACTCTCAACATCCAAATGACCCTGCTATGTCTTCGGATGGTGTCTGTCAGCGTCTTGAGGACAAAATGTAGTACTTTTTAGATGAAGTCATTATCAACATTGTCCGTAATGAGTTGTGAAACTTTTTTCAAGACAGAGGAACTTCGTTTGCATTCAACATGAGCTCCGGTGCCCGACAGGTATACAGTTTTTTTACTGCCTTAGAACACATGAGCATGATAGAATCACATATGAATTTTTTTACTACTTTATAACACATATGAGCATGATAGAATCATGTATAAAGTTATTTTACTGCCTTAAAACATATATTAGCATGATAGAATTACATATACAACTTTTTTACTGCCTTAGAGCACATATGAGCATGATAGAATCACATATAAAGTTTTTTTACTACCTTAGAGCACATATAAGCATGATAGAATCACATATACAGTTTTTTTACTGCCTTAGAGCACATATGAGCATGATAGAATCACATATAAAGTTTTTTTACTACTTTATAACACATATGAGCATGATAAAACCATGTATAAAGTTATTTTACTGCCTTAAAACACATATTAGCATGATAGAATCACATATACAAATTTTTTACTGCCTTAGAGCACATATGAGCATGATAGAATCACATATACAATTTTTTGCCTGCCTTAGAACACATATGAGCATGGTAGAATCACATATACAGTTTTTTTACTGCCTTAGAGCACATATGAGCATAGTAGAATCACATATACAGTTTTTTTACTGCCTTAGAATACATATGAGCATGATAAAATCACATATACAGTTTTTTGCCTACCTTAGAATACATATGAGCATGGTAGAATCACATATACAGTTTTTTTACTGCCTTAGAGCACATATGAGCATAGTAGAATCACATATACAGTTTTTTTACTGCGTTAGAGTACATATGAGCATGATAAAATCACATGTAAAGTTTTTTGCCTGCCTTAGAACACATATGAGCATGGTAGAATCACATATACAGTTTTTTTACTGTCTTAAAGCACATATGAGCATAGTAGAATCACATATAAAGTTTTTACTGCCTTAGAGTACACATGAGCATTATAAAATCACATATACAGTTTTTTGCTTGTCTTAGAATACATATGAGCATGGTAGAATCACATATACAGCTTTTTGATTGCCTTAGTGCACATATGAGCATGGTAGAATCACATATACAGTTTTTTTACTGCCTTAGAACACATATGAGCATGATAGAATCACATATGAAGTTTTTTTACTGCTTTATAACACATATGAGCATGATAGAATCATGTATAAAGTTTTTTTACTGCCTTAGAACACATATGCGCATGATAGAATCACATATAGAGTAGGCTATATTTCAGTATATTTTGTTTATCAATACTGACATTTCTTTTCTCGTGTAGGTTGATGGCGATAATCAGCGTAGTGGAGCTGAAGGGATAGATAGAGACACTGAACAAGAGGACGCACAAAATCTTGGCGATGATTAGATTTATGTGTTGAATTTGTTCTACCTTTTTTTTGTTTCAAAAATGTAAATGTTGAATTGTAAATAATTAGAACTTGCGAATTTTAAAGTGGATCGATTAATTGTTTTAGTTTCCTTTTATATGTATTTTGATGTGTACTTTGTTTTTTATTCACAGGAAATATAAATTGTACAGGAGATATAAATTGTATCACGAGAAATTTTTTCTCGATATTTAATTTTCAAATATTTTTTTTAAATTTTTTTATTTTTTTGCAACGGATATATCCGTCGGTAATTAGTATGGGCGTTGAATTCAACGACGGATTAGCGACGGCGATAAATCTGTCGCCAAACCGAAGCTGTCGTTTAATGAAGATGGATTAGCGACAAATTTTGTCATTCGTTATTCCGTCGCAACTTAGCGACGGAACTGACGACAGATACAGTCTGTCGCTACTTAGCGACAGAATTTGCGACAGATATATGCCGTCGCTTATTAGCGTCGAAAAAATTGCGATAAAAGATATCTGTCGCTAATCTGACGCTAATTCGTCGCTAACCTGTTTAGCGACGGATTTAGGTCATCGCTAATTCGCTGGTTTGTTGTAGTGTGAATCTAGGACTTTTAAGAGCCACCTAAAGAAAATGGTAACTCATCAATATATATTGTCAAATTTATAAGTATTGTTGCATACCTGTTAAATAAATTTTTTATCATTTAACTTCGCAGGAAGTAGAAAAAGGAGACATTATGCCATACAAGGATGTATTTGTTGAAACACATAAATGTAAGACCACGGAAGAGTTTGTATCAGAGAAGGCGAGAACGACAATGGTATGTATTTATTGTATTAATAAATATTATAATATATAAGTTATCATAAACATTGTAATTCTTAATTATTAATCTACACTGTAATAATTACTTTATAGGAGTCATACGAGCAACAGATGGTAGAGCGATATGGTGATGACTTCACTCAGCATCCGCCTTTTGATCATGTAGCATGGGTGACTGCAACAGGTGAATCCAAAAAGTGTCGTGTGTTCGGGTTTGAGAGTAATATAAACACCTCACCAGTCGTTGCCTCCTCCAGTCACGACTCTCAGAGTTTTCCCACCATCATCAGCTCCAAGCATCCGACTAACCTACCTAATTCATGGGATGGTGTCCGCCAGCTTGTTAAGGACACAATGCGTGGCTATTTACATGAAGCAATTTTCGATGTTGTCCATAATGAGTTGTGCAGTTTTTTTCGGGACAGGGGAACTTCGTCTGCAAGTGCCTGTTAGGTATGAAAGTTTCATGTCATTTGTTTCATGTCGTTAGATTTCAAGCTAGTATATGCATGATTTCATCTTAGCATGATTTCATCACTATGAAAGTTTTTGACTGCCTTACAATACATATATGCATGGTTTCATCACTATTAAAGTTTTTTTACTACATTAGAACACATATAGGCATAATTCCATCACTATGAAAGTTTTTTTCACCACGTTAGAACACATATATGCATGATTGAATCACTATGAGAGTTTTTTGACAACCTTAAAACACATATTTGCATGATTGAATCATTATGAAATTTTTAATAGTCAGCCTTATAACACATCTGAATTCTGTTAATATCCTTCACTTTATTGCTAGCTAGACTATATGTAGTTCACTCATGTTACTTTGATTGCCTTAGCTTAGGTGCATTGCATATAATTTATTTCATTATATTTTGTTTATCAATACTAACTTTTCTTTTCTCTTGTAGGATGCTAGAGATAATCAGCGTAGAGGAGCTGAATAGGCATATCAAGACAATGAAGAAGATGATGCACAAAATCTTGGCGATGATTAGATTCATGTGTTGAATTTGTTGTACCTTCTTGTTGTTTCAAAAGAAACTCTTTGTAAATGTTCACTTGTAAATACTTAGAACTTGATGAGGATTATAGTGGATCGATAAATTGTTTTAGTTGCTTTGTATATGTATTTTTTATGTGTACTTTGTTTTTTATAAACACGATATATAAATTGTATCACAAGAATTTGTTTCTCGATATTTATATTTTAAACAATTTCTTTTAAATTTTTTTAATTTTTTACGATGGATTATATCCATCGCTAATTAGTATCGGCCTCCAATTTAGCTACGGATTAAAGATGAATATTTAACCATCGCAAAACTGAATCAACTAATGTTGTGCGGCAGATTTTAATCCGTTGCAATTCCTATCGCTACAATAGCGATAAAATTAGCAACAAATTCATATCTGTCGCAAACTCAAATCTTTGCAGATTAATGATGGCCTTGCGACGAATTATAGCATTCCCTAATTCATCGTAATTTAGCGATGGAAGTAGCGACAAATATGTTCTGTCGCTAATTAGCGACTAAAAATTTGCGATAAAAGTTAGCCATCACTAAACTCTACAGCGATGGATTGATGACAGATTGCGGCCGTCGCTAATCCACAAATTTCTTGTAGTGTTGGATGCAGTCTAAATCATGATAATCTAAATCCAAATTGAAGGTACCAATCTGAATTTGAATCCAAAAAAGTCTAACTGTGTAAGCTGGAATCTAATCCCAATGTAAATTGGATTTTATAATATCCATATCTGAAAACAATATGTTTGGACACAGATTGCAGGTCCCACCCAATCGGGTCCATTTTCTCCCCTCATAACTTCTGTAAAAGATTTTGATCCGGACCAGACCCCTTTGGCCCGTACAATAGTCCGATACGGCAGAATTGTACTGGATTAGATCCAGATCCAGGTTGGCTAATGCAAGCAAGGGAGCATTTTGGCCCAGTTCAGCTGCGGCTCATAAACCAAACCGGACCTTACTGTAGAGTATAATGAAGGAACTGGTTCATAAACATCGAACCGGTTTGGATGTATCGACCCGAACCGGTTAACTTATCGGATCGGATTTTGTTTCGCGCCAAAATTTACCCGAACCGTTGTCAGTGATATAATATCGGATTTTTTTTTTAACGGCGAAGAATAAATAAATAAGTAAATAATAAACTTCGTCACTCTGACTCTGTGGTCTGCACTTCTGAATTTGCTAGCGGAAGAAGAATTTTCTAATCGTGGAGGCGGAGCAATCTGCACCGTCGGATCTGCTCGCATCCGCAGATTGTTCTTCAAGAGCTCCTCTTTACTTTCGATCTGCTGAAAGCGTCGCTCCGATCGACTTCCCAAAGCTTTCTTGGGTTTTTCTCTGAGGACGGTCGTGAGCTTCCTTTTGCCCTAATTTGGGTGCATTATGGTCGTTGTAGTTCAAGGGATGCTTTTGAATCAAAGTGTTTTGTAGATCGGAGAGATTCTTGATGATTCTGTCGAAGAATGGGGGTTTTGGCGCAAGATTCGGTGGGTTAGGGTTTTGGCGGATCGGCGGAACAAATTTGAAGCCGTATTTTCTGTAGATCGTTGGAGAATTTTAGGGATTGCTGAGATAATGCGGCGACGGTCGAATCGGCCGGCTCGCCGGAGGTTTTCGGGTGTTGTTTGCGTATTCTTAGCGCTCGTAGCGTTGATGTTCGTCGCGATCTATAGTCATAATAGGCAGCCACGTACAGAGACATCGTTCGTTCAGGTAATTGCTTTCTCCTCGTTACGAGCAGATTCTGTTCTTTAGTTCATTTTTATTGTGAATTGAAGTTCTTTATGGCTTTTACAGAAGAAAGAGTAGCTTTGGAGCTGATAGATTGCTTGTTCTTGATGACTAGTTTTAGTTACAACAACAACAACAACAACAACTACGCCTTCATCCCAAAACAATTGGGGTCAGCGATATGAACCAAAAAAGAAATTCATTTTGGGTCTTCCACATGAATCCTTTTCCTCCAATCATTTCTATCCAACGCCATGTCCTCGGTGAGGTTCAAAGCATTCATATCCTTTCCTATCATCTCCATCCAAGTCTTCCTAGGCCTACCCCGACCTCTTTTAACTAATATATTTTCCCATTTCTCCAACCTTCTAACTGGAGCATCATTAGGCCTTCGCCGAATATGTCCAAACCACCGTAAACGATTCTCTCGCATCTTATTTTCAATGGGTGCAACACCTACCTTCTTACGTATCTCTTCGTTCCGAATCTTATCTTTTATTGTATTTCCACACATCCATCTAAGCATCCGCATCTCAGCTACACTCATTTTTTGAATATGATGTCTCTTGGCAGCCCAACATTCCGTACCATATAGTAAAGCGGGTCTAATAGTCGTCCTATAAAACTTTCCCTTCAACCGCAATGGCATTCTACGATCGCACAGCACTCCAGTAGCACTTTTCCATTTCATCCACCCAACCTTTATCCTATGATTTACATCTCCATCAATTTCTCCATACTTTTGAATGATGGATCCCAAATATTTGAAATAATCATTCACCGGTATATCTTGCTCACCAAGCTTCACTACACTCCCATCACTACTTCGTTGCTTACTAAACCGACATTCCATATATTCAGTCTTACTCTTACTCAACTTAAAACCTCTAGCTTCCAATGTCTGTCTCCATAATTCTAACTTAGCATTAACCCCAGCTCTAGACTCATCAATCAAAACAATATCATCAGCAAACAACATACACCACGGTACATTTTCTTGAATTGATCTCGTAAGCTCATCCATCACTATCGCAAATAGGAAAGGGCTTAAAGCAGATCCTTGATGTAACCCAACCGTTATCGGAAAATTGGTTGACACCCCTCCACAAGTGCGGACATTGGTTACTACTCCTTCATACATATCTTTAATTATACTAATGTACTTGAGAGAAACACCTTTCTTCATCATTGTCCACCAGAGAACGTCCCTAGGTACTCTATCGTATGCCTTCTCTAAATCAATAAAAACCATATGCAAATCTTTGTTCCTCTCTCTATATCTAGTTTTAGTTAGTGAAACTTTTTTTTGCAAACCTCATTTTTATGGTTTCTATTGGCTAGAATCGTAAATCGGTTTGTTATCACTCATCAGCAAACGTTATTTTTAAAATTTTCTCTTGGAATGGTTTTCAGTCGTTTCTTTCCTTTTTATATTTGAGATGCTTTCTTAATGATGTAAGCTCCAATTCAAAGTGAGATTTGTGTTACAATTTTTGATGTGATAATTTGTGGTTGTTAATCATAGCTGGCCTTGCTGAACTAGCTAGAGATGATCCAAGGTTTATGTGAATGTGATCTGTTTCAAGGGTTGGGTTTCATTTCCCTAAATTTTGAATGAGCTATGGTTATATGAGCTCATCATTCATATAAGTCCATCCTCACTGTGCATGCATCTTTCACCCACCACCCTTCATCCCACAAGGGTTGGGTTTCATTTGGATCCGGTTGAAGGTACCCATCCAAATTTGAATTGCACAAAAGTGTAACAATGTAAGTTTCAATCTGATCCAAATCGGAATTTGCATTTATAATATCCCTATTTGAAACAAATGTGTTGGATGTGAATTGTAGATCTGACCAAATACGGTCTATTTTCACCTCTTTTCATGGCTGTAGACGACTCTAATCCGGATCAGATGCAAGTACCCGTACACTGATCCAGCATTGAGGAACTGGACTGGATCCAGATCCAGGGTTTATGTGAATATGATCTGTTTCAAGGGAATATTTTGGGGCTCCTCATTTATGTTTATGAAATAATGCATATTGATACATTGGTAGTGGGAACCTGGTCTCTTGGAGTCACCTCGATTGGTGCCTTGTGAGTTGTGGACCGACTGCTATTTGATTGTTTTTTACCACTTGACATGGTATTGGTGATGTTGAGGACCAACATTGTTGGAAAATGTTAAAAAACTCTAGAAAGGAGTGGTTTTTGGAGTGACATTGATCATCAATGTTCTTGATGAAATCAATTTTGTGGATCTGGGCAGAGCAGAGGGTATTGATGCATCCTAACTTGTAAGGAAAGAACATTGGGTGCATAAAGATTGAATAATGAATCTCTTTGGCAGTAGTAAAGCTAAAACAAAAAGGAGACATTGTTAACTTATTTGCTGATTGGATCTTTCTCAATTAAATTTGGAGAATTGAGTCCGCATTCTATTCCCAAGAACTGAAAGGAACAAGTTTGGAGGAATTGTACTGATAAAATCAGAAAAAACATGCACTTTTTTTGCTTTTATATCATCAAGGTTGTGCTATATAGACTGTACCACATGGGGATCACAAGCACATGATGCAGATGTTGTAGTACATATTGGGGGGGGGGGGGGGGGGGGGGCTGAAAGACCATTGCTAGTTGTGTTTCCTGTGTCATTTTTTCTTTTTTCATACCACAATTAACTTGACAGATCATGTTGCAACATCAAGAAACTTTTGCCACACCGTGTGAAATGAGTTCTGAAAGAAATGTGGCTAATTCTAGGGCAATTTGTGCAGACAATATTCTACATCAAAACCCAATCTTGGTTGAGATGATAACTTAGTTCATCAGAGATAGTCACTATTGTGAACTCTTTTAACAGGCTAATATATGTATTTTGCATACTTATGTTGGCTGGATTTATTATGTGCAGTGTCAAAACTTAAGGGGATGCTTCTTACCTTGAAATTCCAATATACAGAGTGTATGCATGCTAAGAGTAGCCCTTATGCAACTACAATGTTTAACCGTGTGAAGAACTTGTAAGCGTACCCATAGAGATGTCAATGGTACAGGTTGGTAAAATATCTGACCTGACTAAACCCATTTGGTTGGATATGTTAAGCCCCTTCAGCGTCTAATGGTATACATTTTCTTGTTATTTCTTGTTCTGGTTATGGGTTTTTAAAACCAAATCAATATACACTCTCTTTCATCTAAGAAATATTGATCGAATCATTGATTCAATAAAATTCGGAGTGTTTTATGTGCAAGTGGGTCAATGAATCTCGTGGATAAGGATTATCTTATCAAAATGAATATAATATATGGTTGACTTGGAAAAAGAAAATAAAGTTTGAAAAAATCCCAAACAATCCAACTTTGTTACAGATTTCAAAGCAGATTAAGACATCGTACATGAAATTTAGATTCAACAGACGAAGAGAGCTAATTGTAGTTGGATTTGGCAAGGATTTCTTGACCTTGATTTAAGCTTTGAATCTGTACTCATATATATATTGATTGTTTTTATAGTCGAATTAATTCTGGACCACTTACAGCCCTTAGCATTAGGAAGGATTTCATGAAATGGTGATTATAACTATTGCCAGCATTACTGGACTTGCTGGGGATTTGGTTGGGCCAACTCAGTTACTTGGATATATATTGCCATTACCTACAAATGAGTTTCTTTTTCATTTTTTTTCATTTTTTTATTGTTTTTCATGAAACTAACCTTAAAGATATGATCTACATGTTTAGGTTAGTGGAAATCGGCTCTTAGATCGTCCAATTATGACATGTAGTCACAATTTTATGAACTCTGAAAAATCAACGGCCTACAATGTGCAATACTTTCTCTGCTCATAAAATTGTATTTTTTCGTCAAAAACACATGATCCAAAAGCTGGTTCCTAGCATTTGGACCATGTTGAATCCATTCATGAGGTCGGATTGGATCAACACAACACGCCCATATGATTTCCAGCTCATTTGGATGGTCAGGTCGACATTAGCAAATGTTATCCCATATATATATATATATATATATATATATATATATATATATATATATATATATATATATATATATATTGTGTATTGTATACAGCTAACTCAGCCAAGGAAACCTGTCCATTGTGTTGTGTGATTTCTGTGTCATTCAATGGGTTGACGTAGTGAATGGCTGATCCAGGTTGACTACATTGTGTTTATAAGTCAACCCAGTGAGTTTTTAGACATTAAATTGTGAGAATCATGGTTAATAGAAGCTCCTTAAGGCCTAAAAATTGCATTTTTTGGTGAGCCTCTTGTTGGGGGAATTGTAGAAAACCTTCATATGTGAGTTTTTTTTTTCAAATAATGAAGTGGAAAAGAAGCACTTAAAACATTTGTTTCAATTACCATTGCTTCCCTAACACTTCCTAAGTGCTTCATGCATTGGTTTTCTTTTGACTTTGCACATTGCTTCTTGCACTCCCTTCTTTCTCTTGGAACTATTGTGAGACCCAAAGGAAAAGGACGATTCCCTGTTAAGAGTAGATGTAGTTGTATAAATGGGTACATGTTTTTTAAGTAAAAAGAATGCTTTTATTTGTTGTCTGGTGTTTGCGATTTTTTTTTACTTTGGAATCAAGTGAGATTTATCATGGATTTTTTGTTTGCGCTGGGATTGTCTAGGCACTTGTAGATTTTGCACCTTAGCAGGTGGTATATTTTTTTTTATTGTGGTATCTTTGGCTTCAACGGATTCAAAGAACTCATTGTTATTCTTTGCCACTGTATATTGGCTATAATTTTGCAAGGTGCATCTGAATCCTTTTACTCCTAGTTTGAAGCTCATATATCATTCTATCTTGTCATGGAGTTTGTAACTTGCATTTTGTACTGGATTCAGAAATCTCGTAGACGCAGTAGCCTTGCAGAAGGATATAATGTCACAGAAGAAATGGTAGGACCCTATTCAGTCTCTCGACAACTAAATGACCAAATTGCACTTGCAAAATCTTTGGTAGCCATCGCCAAAGAAAGCAATAACCTCCAATTTGCCTGGGAACTCAGTTCTCAGATCCGTGTCTCTCAGCTGCTCCTTTCAAACTCAGCAACAAACAAGGCATCTGTAGTGCCTGCAGAAGTGGAAACAGCTATTCGTGAAATGTCTTTATTGATCCACCAAGCCAAACAGCTTCGTTATGACAGTGCAACCACAATCATGAAGTTGAAAGCTCAGATCCAGGACTACAGAGAACAGGTGAGCATTCTCACTGAGAAGAATACAAAGTCTGGTCAGCAAGCAGCGGAGGCAGTTCCAAAGGGACTCTACTGCCTGGGCATCATGCTTACGATAGATTGGTTAAAAAACACAAATTTCAAGAGGATGATTGTAGAGAAGAGAAGAATTGCAGAGAAGCTCAATGACAATAAACTTTATCACTTCTGCATCTTCTCTGATAATCTATTGGGAACATCCGTGGTTGTCAATTCCACTGCAATGAATGCCAAGCACCCTGAACTTCTTGTGTTCCACCTTGTGACTGACCAAGTAAACTATGCTGCCATGAAGTCCTGGTTCTCCATTAACAATTTCAGGGGGGTAACAGTTGATGTGCAGAAACTAGAAGATTTCACATGGCTCAATGCATCTTATGTTCCTGTATTAAAGCAGCTCCAAGACTCAGAGACCCAGAAATACTACTTTTCTGGCAAGGCCAAAGTGAGGACTGAGATAAAATTCCAAAATCCAAAGTACTTATCGATGCTTAACCACCTTCGGTTCTACATCCCTGAATTCTTACCACAGTTGAAGAAAGTAGTATTTCTCGATGACGATGTGGTAGTGCAGAAAGATCTGACACCGCTGTTCTCAATTGATCTTCATGGGAACGTGAACGGGGCTGTTGAGACCTGCATGGAGACTTTCCATAGATTCCATACATATCTAAACTTTTCTCATCCACTGATCCGGGCACACTTTGATCCAGATGCATGCGGATGGGCATTTGGGATGAATGTGTTTGACTTGGTGGAGTGGAGGAAGCGAAATGTCACAGGGATCTACCACTACTGGCAGGAGCGAAATGTCGATCGCACCCTGTGGAAACTTGGTACCTTGCCACCAGGTTTGCTGTCCTTTAACGGGTTGATGGAGGTGTTGGATCCAAAGTGGCACATGCTGGGTTTAGGTTATGATGAGACCAAAGATTTAAAGGCGTTCAAAGATGGTGCGGTTGTGCATTACAATGGAAACAAGAAACCATGGATGAAGATTGCCATTGAGAAATACAAGGGTATTTGGGAAAAGTATGTAGATTATTCACATCCATTCTTGCAGCAATGTAACGTGCATTGACAGAACGAAATTAGATTACTCCGGTGCAGCGAATGTCGATGGTGCTGGTGGTTAAGAGATGCCAGCATTGCATTTGGGATTCAAGGAGAGATCCAAGTGGCGGCACTGAGGGAAGGTGATTGGCATTTTGCTGTTGGTTTTTTTGCTATAAATTTTAGATTTACTGAATTGGGAATTTACTTTAGTTCTGTTGTTACTATTCTTTCCTTTCTAGATGTGAAAATTTTGGTTGGGTTTTAGGAAATTCTTTATGATTCAACAAGTTGTGGAAACTGGGAGATAAAAGTAGAACAGTGGAGTGGTTTCCATATAAATTCAGATATTAATTCATAAACACTGAAAAGACTTGGTTTACATGCTTCTTTAATTTCGGACTACTGTTTCCTTCAAGGCTTGGAGTTAAGTTTTGCATGATTCATTCGTCTACAACCATCAAGCTTGTAACATGATCTAAACTGAAATCTTTGCATTAAAATCATGATAAGTTCATTGACTGTGTAATTCCCAATAAAACCATGACAAATCCAGGATCTGACCTATTTTTCTTTCCAGTTTTGAGGAATCGAAGCTCAACTTTGTGTTCATCTTTTTCAACCAGCCTTGATATATTGTGCTACAGCACTGTATTTATATGTGATAGAAAATGACACAAATATCCGTACTAGGGAAATCTGAGCGGGAGTAAATCTTGTGATGAATTTAAACTTTTTGTATCATGATATATTTTGGGAAAATATCGGCAATATAAAACAAATAAAATGTATAAGAATATGTAAAACAATGTCAAGGACGTAAATGCATAAAAAATATGAAATGGTGTTTTCATCATGTTGATATCATGATAAAATCGCATGGAATTAAAAATCTGTAAAAATATGCAAAAGCATAAATCAAATTTGAGAGCGTAAAATTTCTAAACGTGCCTCATCATATGGATAACATGATGAGATTACAATATTTTGAAAACAGGTAGCATTTTGAAAAATATCATGATTTTCTTGGGTTTATGTTGGATGTTGAAAATATCACGGTAAATTGAAATATCACCGGTAATTGTTACAAAGTGTGACTCTCTGGTTGCTAACATAGATGTCATAATGTAAGGAGGTTCTACTACATACATGTGAACATTTGTAAATTAGCCTTCTTGGTCAAGGACAGCGTTTGTCCTTGATGTCGCCAAACACTGGCTGTCATGTGAAGATGGGAAATTTACAAATGTTCACATGTATTGTAGTAGAACTTCTTGGTGGCAGTTTTTGTAATTCGAAAGCGTAGGAAAGCAGCCCATGATGGGTGAAAAGAACGCCCATTGTGGATGCTGTCACACCTTCACTCCTGGGAATGTGTTTTCCCACCTGATGGTAAGAGAGAGAGAGAGAGAGAGAGAGAGAGAGAGTTTAATGCAAAATAGCTGCTAATATAAGAGTAGAATCGTGTTTTTCATGGCATTTGTTGTGTTTATGTTAATTCTTCTGTATATGATGAATATTTAGGTAAGCACATCACTTTTTACTAGGAATACCTTAAAAGCCAAACACGGCAAACAAATTCTGAATCAACTACCTTAGGGCATGCTTGTTTCAGGCAATTTTAATTTATATGAAAGCGCCACTCTGGTATTGCCTTTCCGTGAAACAAACACCCAAGTAATTCCGCTGGAAAAGTAATCCCCTTGCATTTCCCACCTCCTTCCTCATTTCACATGAAAATCCCTTCACACCTTTCTTGTGTTGGCGAAACCCTGTAAAATCAACGTGGACAAGGAGCGTACCTGAATTCGCCATAGTTCGTGTAGGAAGTTCGGCGTTCTCCTCAGCCGGTCGACGCCCACAATGAGCCTAGGCCTTAGGTCGACGGTGAGCAGGACCCTATTCCGTTAAGTCTGAATGCGAAACTAAATTTGGGCAGGGAAACCGCTACCAGTATGTCATCATAGTAGTAGCCCCTAACCCCTTATTTATAATGGGAGATTAGGCAGTTACGTGAATGTGGTCTCTCCACATTCACGTAACTCCCACCCACTATCTCCATTACTTGGCCACTTACGTGACCCACTAATGGGTGTCAAACCGGGTCAGACTGTGGGTTGGACCCTTAACCCAAAATGTCCAACATTCTCCCACTTGACCCATTGACACCAAAAGTGTACTAAATCGAGGTCAATACCGTTATCTCGATTTAATTCTTTATGTGGGTTCACATGCCACCCTTTATCACAAGGATGAATTGTATGAGTCAAGGATATGAACACCCCTTTATGAAATGTCATATTTTCTTGTACTACTCTACAATTCACCTTCAGTGCTTAGGCATGTAAAGAAATTACCTTTATGAATAGGTTGATCTCTCACCTATTCTTTTGGTCCTTTAATATTGTTATTCTGCTATTCTCTCTAACCCATATGAGAGATTCTTTATGCAAAATCAACAATAACACAAAACCTTAAAGAATCAAAACATAAACACAAATGTGATCACATAATGTATTGTCATACATCAGAAGGAATAAAAAAGATTCATCCCCTTTACATGTTGGGAATACAATCCCAGTGCTAGCCCTTTAGTAAGGGGATTCGCAGTCATTTCCTTCGTCCCAATTGTATCAATACATACCAGATGATTCTCAGTCCTTTCTTTAACAACAAAATATTTTAACTCCATGTGTCGACACGATGTTGAGCTCTTGTTGTTATTTGAAAAAGACACGGCTGCTTCATTGTCACAAAAGATCTTTAGTGGTCTCTCAATAGAGTCCACTGTACCAAGACCCATAATGAAGTTTCTTATCCAAATGGCCTGAGATAAAATCTCGTATAAAATTAATAATTTCTGTCCCAATGGATTTCAAAAATTCCTTCACTGTCTTGCAGTGAGAGATAACACCTCAAATATTCTAAGCCACTCAAGATTGCAAAAGCAACAAGCTAAGATTATTCGAATACTCCCACTTCTCATAGGCATCATTTTGAGCGCTCCCACTTCTCATAGAAAACCTTCAAAACAGTTGTTCTATTCTCCGTATGAGTAGGGGATAAATCGCTCTATACGAGATTTATATTGAAAAGGTAAATATGAGACCCCTTATTATTCATTTTTTTTGAGACAAGCATAGTTGAGCCATTATCGTTCCACTTTGGTGAAAACGATAATACTCATAATTGCTCCGTCTCTTCAATTTTCAAGGAATTGACTTCAGTTGGTGAAACTAGCAGATCATGTAACCAGAGGCAATTCAGCACTGTACCTTTGGGTACGAACATGCTTCATGGGCTGGAATACACATCTACTATCACACCCTGTGTAAATTTGGAACACAACGACCTACCTTTGGATAAAATCGATGTTTCATAAATTCACACACAATCATAATTACAAATCTTAATACGGTCCAAAGAATCCTTAATTAACACGACTCAGATCACTTTGGTGATTACATGAATCGGTCAATCAAAATCTTTTACCGAAAATCCTATTCGTATTATGGAGCACGCCCATGCACACATTTTAATGCATGTATATTCATGACATAATATCAGTTCATACTTCAACAAAAAAAATGCATAAACTAATTGTCATGAATTTAGTTACAATTCATGCTTAAAATCATCATGCATAACTTAACCAACGTAAAATACATGAATTAACATGCATAAGTCATGCATTATTCAAAATAAATACTTTATAAAGCATGAAAAATAACAAAAACATGCTCATATGGGTAAAACCCAGGGTCCACAAGTAGGAACCAGTCTAAAAACACTCTGAACCGATCTGAAACCGCCCGAACCGGTCATCTAAAGGTCCGAATCGGTTCTAAACCTTATAAATCGATACTTAATATGAACAAAAGTTCATAAAACCCTATAACTGTATGCCAAAATCCCTGTATCTCTTTATATTTATGAAAACAGGGTCTCAGCATCTCGGAACCGGTGAAAAACTGGAAAGAACCGGTCAAAAATGGCTCTGAACCGTTTCCGGAAGGGGTCAGATCAGGTTCCTGATCCGATTCAGTCTTAATAGTGTTTGGATCCTGCTTTTATGGATCCAACCCAGTTTAAATGGGATCCGGGTCTGACCCGACCCATACTTAATACGGGTCGGACTCGGCCCGAACTAAAACCCGGGTTAGACCCGGTCCAAAACAGACCCGGGTCGGACCCGGTCCATAACAGAACCGGGTTAGACCCGGTCCAAAACAGACCCAGGTCGGACCCGGTCCATAACAGAACCGGGTTAGACCCGGTCCTAAATGGACCTCGGGTTCGACCCGGTCCTAAATGGACTCGGGTTCAACCTAGTCCAAACCGAACCCCGGGTACGACCCGGTCCAATCCAGAACCGGGTTAGACCCAGTCCTAAATGGACCCCGGGTTCGACCCGGTCTGAAACGGACCCCGGGTACGACCCGGTCCAAAACAGAACCGGGTTAGACCCGGTCCTAAATGGACTCGGGGTTTGACCCAGCTCTTAATGGGTCCGGATCGAACCCGTACCAAAATGGATCTGGATCGGACCCAACCCAAAAGAAGACCTGACTCTTATGGATCCGGATCAGACCCGATGCCAAATGGAGACCCGATCCTTTTCGGATCAGACCCAAACCCGGTACCATTATGGGTCCGGGTCAGATCCAAAAATTCATAGCAGACCCGATCCACCCAAAAATGGGTTTGGATCAGGTCTATTATCGGATCTTCACTTGGGACCCAATCCGGTCCCCTTATAAAAAATGAAACAAAAACCCGATGGGTTTCTGTTTAATTTTTAGGGAAACCGAAAAGGGGTTTCCACCCTTTTTGGTTCCACGGCGACCCACGTCGCCGTCACGGCGACTGAGTCCGGTGACCGGCGACCTGCGTCACCCCACGGTGACGCCGGTCCAGCGACATCCCCCCCCGTCAGAAGATGTCGCCCCACGATGATGATAGTGGCTTCGTCGTCCGATGGCTGAAGGGCACGACTAGAACAGCAGTGCCGGCAAGATCGTCGGCGACCGACGGATGATTCAGCCAGCATATCGCCCCACGGCGATTGTCCAATCCGGCGACAGCCCCGGCATCTCGGATTCTGTTGCTGTTTAAAAATGCCCAAAAAAAAAATCCTTCGGCGACCCACGTCGCCCTCCCATCGGCGAACGACATCGCCCTACGACGGTGTGCTATTGCCGGCACTGGCTGGAATCGCTTGCAGACGTCCAGGCGACGGCGATTCCACTGCGGCCTGATGGAAACGCCGGACAAAGAAAAGAGGGGTTTTCAAGCCCCAGACGTCGGCCATCCGACGTTCAACCTTGGTAACATCTCCGGCAATGAACCCGGCGACGACAAATCCTCCCTGCAGCCCAACGGCCACAGGTATAAAACGATTATTTTTTTTATGAGGTTTGCCTGAACCGGGAAATTGATGTCGCCCTTTTCGGCGACAGTAGCCGGTGAAGACTGTCGCCCCATGGCGACAATCTGCAGCTTACCGGTGGTTGTCGCCCCACGGCGACTCCACCGACGCCAAATCGCCGAAACGGCCTACACAGCCATACGCAACGGAAATGCGTGGCAGTGTGGGCCCATAACCCAATGTTGGCGAAACCCTGTAAAATCAACGTGGACAAGGAACTTACCTGAATTCGCCATAGTTCGTGTAGGAAGTTCGACGTTCTCCTCAGCCGGTCGACGCCCACAATGAGCCCAGGCCTTAGGTCGACGGTGAGCAGGACCCTATTCCGTTAAGTCTGAATGCGGAACTGAATTTGGGCAGAGAAACCGCTACTAGTCTCTCATCATCCCAGTAGCCCCTAACCCCTTATTTATAATGGGAGATTAGGCAGTTACGTGAATGTGGTCTCTCCACATTCACGTAACTCCCACCCACTATCTCCATTACTTGGCCACTTACGTGACCCACTAATGGGTGTCAAACCGGGTCAGACTGTGGGTTGGACCCTTAACCCAAAATGTCCAACATCTTCATGTTAATGGATTTTCATAGGAAACCCATGCTGGCAAGACCTTTTAAAATATTGTGCCCTTTCTCATGAAAGGATGATCTCTTCCATGGGAGCGAAATGAACTGGCCTTCAGTATGTGATCAAAACAGATAGGAAACATGAGTGACCATTAGCTTCAGCTGCACTTTGTGGAATATAGCAAAATAGTTACATGTCAACCGAATGATCCAAAAAAAATGAAAATCATGAGACTTTGTGGAACTAGAACTAGGATGGTCATTTACCGAATAGCAGCCTCATTCATGTCCATTCCAAAGGATGGAGAACCTAGTAGTATTCCTAGAGGAACTGGACTAGTTATGGGGGTTGTCAAAGTCAAACGCCGTTTGACATAGAAAACATGATTTAGAACACATATTTACTAAATGGATCTTGATTTGGGTTCGAATGATACCTCTATCTATGGGTTTGGGGTACCAACCTAAATCTGTCATTTGCCAAGCCCATATTGGATCCCACTAGACACTAGTTGGTAGGATATAGCATAGTCATAGATATCGGCGATATTATCGTTGTAAATTCAGTAAAAGATCATATAAGTAAAATATCATGATATTTTGAAGATATCATCAATTTGATAATATCATGATATTATCAATTAGTTTTACTTTTTTATTTATTTTTTATATTTTAAATATGTTTTTCTTCTTTCTTTTATAGTTTTACTTATTTCTTTTATTCCTTATGTATTTTTTGTCTAAACATGATATTGTCTTACTTATTTTTGTTATTTTTAATATTTTTTAAGCTTCGAGATTTGCCCAAGATTGATCACCAAACCTATAATATCACGAGAAATAGCTTCACTGCGATATAGTCAATAGCGATATTTGTGAGTATGGGATATAGTACAATAAGTTTAGCATCTGAATCCAATGAAACACCAAAAAGCCAAATCCAATTAGGTTGCTTGACATGCAAATCTAGATGAATAAGGGCAATGATCCAAATGGATCTGAATGCAGTTAAGGGTCTCCTACAATTCGTCAAAGTCCGTATGAATAAACATTAGATCATGATTAGGTTAGCACTGTTAAGCATAGAACTTTTACAAATCCATCCGTTTGCATCCCAGTAAAACTCCTTGTCTTATAAGTTTTACTCCGTTTCGGTAGACCCACTACCATATAAGCTCCGAACCTAACAACATCTGGAATGGCACTATGATACTGAGTCATATCTGAATCTGGATCCACTCTTTGGGCAGATGCAGCTTTGGGTCAAGCATGACCCGGCCCATAACCGACAATGTCAATCTTTTTATGTCTTTTTTGCATAAAATAAACGTGTTCGATTTCCAGTGAGGAGCTCTCAGGTGGAATTAGCTAAGAAATAGACTACTAGAATTAACATTTAAATAAAAAAGTAAATTAATATCAACGTCAGTCGTTGTAGTATAGTGGTGAGTATTCCCGCCTGTCACGCGGGTGACCCGGGTTCGATCCCCGGCAACGGCGTTATTTTTCTATTTTGGTTCTTCCTAGTTTTGTTCCTTTTTTCCCCTGTGTAGGCTTAGTTCTTCCCAGTTTTGTTCCCTTTTTCCCTGTGTAGGCTTATCAGAGACGGTATGACGTGTATCCTTTATCCGTTCCCGAGCCAGACTGAAGTTTAGGGGCGTTTGAGTCCTGACGCACCGAGCGTGGACCCCACACACGTCCATACAAACACGGGATGCACGGATGCTGATTTGGTGTGTCCTGCTAATCAGCAAATCTGAATTTAAGGCGTGAGGTATGAACCTAAGTCTGTTATGACATAATCCTAATTTTATATAGCAAGTAGTAGACTTTTTTTTTTTTTTTTAAAGGCAAGCTGGGGTTAGGCAAACCAAGGTTGTTAAAGGCATTTAGGTGAGGCAAAGGGTACACCATAGCTGAAGTGGGGCATAAGTATCAAGAAGTTGAAGCAAAAGCATTAGAACAATGAGTAGTGTAAGATAAAAAAATATGCAACATGTACGGTAAGCATGGTTTCACGTCCTTGAAGTAAGCCAACCATTTCATCATATGATGGAATTGACGACTTTAGTATAGTTGTAATAATTGCATCATGCTTGTGACCAAGCTCATTGAGAAGCCAGAATACTATGATTTTATCTTACACGGGCTTGTCAATGGCCGCAAGTTCATCACAAATTTTTTTTAACCCATTGACATATTCATTTATCGAGAAGTTTTTTTTTCAATATGACTATAACTTTTATGTCAGTAGAAATTCATGTTCCTTCGAAACATGAGCAAAGACCTTGATAAGGATATTCATACCTCACTAAATGTTTGGCGGCCAACGACGAGACCCAAAACTTTCTTGGACAAAGTGCTCGTGATCCATCCTCGCAACAGCCTGTCAAATTTTTTTCAGGCAATAAAATCTAGATTTGAGACACCATCAATGGTCTGAGCTGGAATTGGAGTTTCGCCATCAACAAATCCAATCATGTCTTGGCTCTCAATAAGGCCAAGCAACTGTGTCTTCCACAATAAAAAATTAGAATGATTAAGTTTAATTATGATAAAGTTCACCACATTCAGGTTGAAGGGGTACGAAAATTTGATAGAGCAGTTAGTGGATATTGACGTCATTGAGAAGAATTCACCAATAAGCCAGAATGCAAGAAGCCCTGATAACATAAAAGAAAAAGATTCACACACAATTTTAACGTGGTTCGATGAACTACCACCTACATCCACGATACTCCACTCAATGACTCACATGTGGAGTTTTTTCACTATTTAAGATAATTACATTGTTATCGACTTTTGTCGATTTTTTTAGATTCTTCTTTTTTATAACATTGTTACATTTGCTACCTTGATCTTTCTTCATTCTAACCGAATTATCTTTAATATCAAGATTATTGTTATCAACGATAATCTTGATATTCTTGGTATTAGCGTCACACTTGATATTGTTGGTATTCTTGGTCTTTATCATATCATAACTGTTTGAGAGAGTCCCATTGTTAATGGTCTTGATTATGTTAGCTTCACGTGGAGCCTTATCAAAACTTCTTATGAGAGTCCCGTTATTATATTCGATATTATTGGGATCTCTATCATAATTGGCTTCATATTTGGCCTTATTAGCATCTCTTGTGAGAGCCCAACTATCATGACTGAGATTGTCGTGATCTCTATCGTAACTGACTCCACATTTGACCTTATCAACATCTCTTATGAGAGTCCTACTATCATGGTTGAGAATGTCGTGATCTTGATCTCTATTATTTCCATTAGCATTGTCGTGATCTCGATCTCTATTATCGCCATTAGCATTATCGTGCCCGATATTCTCGATGCCATTAGCATTATCGTGCCTGATATGCTCAACACTAGCTCTTCTGTTAAGAATCATTTGTTCTTGCACCGCATGCAACACATCCTTCGTTACTTGTTGCAGAGATTTGGCATTTCCTTCAAAAGTTATGTCATTCATTTCCCTTCATATCATCCATATGCTATATGGTAGGCTATATCCCAACTTTCTTGGATCATCTTTTCTTTGAATTTTTGACCCGTCGATCTGATCAAGTTTGCTTTTACACTTATGATTGGTCTTCAATGTTTCCCAAACAAATTGGTGACTGATTTCCATGGAAGCATATCAGGTCATGTTGAACATGAGCGTTTTTGCTCATGCCGACATCGTGGCTATCTGATTTGCATTTTAATAAGCTCAAAAGTCAACAAAACCACACGCCATTCATCCAAAATGCAAACAGACGACCATGATGTCATCATGAGCAAAAACGCTCATGTTCAGCATGACCTGATCTGCTTCCGATTTCCATATGTGCATTGCACAGTAACATTTTAGAAAATGGTGGTTATTTGTCTCCTCTTTTTTACAAAATACACACCTAATATGCATTTGGAATCCTAGATTTTGAAGGCGGTTCTATGTAAGCAGCTTACCTCCTACTGTGAAGCTCTTGGGGGGCTTTGTTGTTCCACACCTTAGGAATAGATCTTACTGTCCTTTTTCTCTTACAATCTCCCTAGTGCTTCTCATCAAGTACCTACCCGATGATATCTATTCCCTGACTTCCATAATTGCCTCTCAATCTCTCGCATGATATTAAGGAGGAGATGCACCCTCATGTCAATCAACTTGATGTTGGGATGAGAGTTTGGGTCTATGACCTCCATCAGATGGATGTTACAAAGGGTATTGTACAATACCTATTGACAATTAAATAGAAATTGTTGTATAAGGCGTCTCTTGGGCATCCAAGGGTCAAACTAAAATTTGATAGATCTTCCTTCCTCACAACCCATCTGACATCCTCCTTCAAAGTCGCAACATCAGTTTTGACTCCCTTTCATCCATTAGATGTAGGCGCTTTCTTGACACCCACATGGACTCTTTCTATAGGTATTTATCTGTGACTAGTAAAGTCCATGGAGTGACTTGTTGTTGATAGAGCATCCATGCTAGTTTAGTGAGTGCAACTATATTGATTTCATGAATGCTCTTGATCTCAAAGTCCCCTTCTGCCTTGGGCTAACAAACATGGCTCCAATTAAGCAGGTGTAAGTGTTTGTGTGCCTCATCCTCATGCACAAAAAAATGTGAATGATTTTATCAATTTCTACAATGATAGCATTAAGAATTTGAAAACAAGTCATCCAATACAACTGAAAAGAGTGTAAGACTGACCTTATTAAAACAATCCTTGTTGCCATTGAGAAAAGCTTTCAGTTTCATATTTTCAGCTTGGACTAGAATTTTTCTCGCAGATTCTTGCACATCACCATCTTTATGGCACCTTTGAATAGAGGAAGGCCCCAGTACAGTACTGGGAGTGCTTTTGCTTGCCACCCACTCATGGTGGATTTGGTTTACCCTTATGTGAGAGAGGTTGAATGGTATGAAAATGATTTTCTCCTTACTTATCTGAAGTCTCGACACTATTTCAAATCTTCCCATTAGTGTGAGAAAATTCCTTAGTGTTCTTGTAGTCTTGTAGAAAGAATAGAGCCATCAACATAAAAGCTATGATGTCATTGGAAGCCTTTCATCTTAACTGGGTTATCCTTCCTTTGCTCTCTTCATGATACATTAATCTTGATAACCTTTCCATCACCATTAAAAAAAAAATAGGGTGATATTGGATCCCCTCGTCTTATGCCCTGCTTGAAAATTGTTTGCTTGCCTCCCTATTAATAATAACAAATTGTGGAGTTTTCACACATGACATGATGATTGCAATCCAATTTTTGTGGACCCAAAGAGATTGAAGGTGTCTTCTAGAAATTGCCACCCTACTCTATCATAAGCTTTGGCAAAATTTGTTTTGAACATAACACTTTATTTTTTTACAATTACCATCAAATCAATCATTTCATGGACAAGTAAAATATTATCTTGGATAGACCTACTTCTCAAGAAAGCGCTCTTGTTGCAACTGATAATTCTTTCCAAAACCTCACACATTCTATTACTCATTATTTTAGTTATCACCTTGTACACAAAGTTACACAAACTAATTGACCTTAAACTGATTAAACTTGTTGGCTACCTCCATTGTGTGGATCAAAATTATGTTGGTCCGGTTAACTCTCTTTAGAAGCTTTTTTGGTATGAAGAAATTCATTACTGCTTTACAAACATCATCGCCCACTATGCTCCAATATTTCTGGTATAAGATACTCGAAAATCGCCCACTATACTTTTGGGGTCAAGTTCAAAGACAACTTGTTTTATTTCCATGTCCTTGACCTCCGCTGTCAGCAAAGAGTTCTCGTTCTGGCACCTTCAGTTGTGTTAAACCCTCTCTCTTTTGTGGATAAAGCCTCTTTGTTGAAAAGACCGGTAAAATATGTTATTGCCTCTGTTTTTATGTCTTTCTTTCCCACCACTTCTTACCCATCTTCTCTAATTATGACATGTTTTTCTTCATAATATTTTTATTTACTAGAGCATAGAATAAACTCGTGTTTTGATCCCCCTTCTTCAACCACTTGCATCATTATTTTTTTACATTTTCTCTTCTATTTGATGCAATTGTTGAGAAACTATGTTTTGATGATACATGATAAATATGATATGCTTTCATGATGCATATATATGATACATGATAAATACATGATATGCTTTCATGAGATATGATAAATATGATATGCTTTTATATGTGAAACTGAATATGTTATATTATGACTAGATATGATGTGCTATGTATTTAACAAGTATTTGATGCAAGGTTATTTCACTTAAGAAGAGTAAGGACAACTTGATCAAGTGCAACTATTTGATGCAATCATGCTACTTTGAAGAAAAAACTTGATGGGCCATACATTCATAAAGATTATTCAAGAAGATCAGCTACCTCAAGATGAAGATTTTTTTCTTCTTTAGAGTCATATGTAACAGAACCTTCAGAAGCATGCATATTTCATATTAGACTATATGCTTTGAAATCATACAAGCCATTTATTTACAAAAAGTTAAGCTTTCATAAAAGTATAGGTTATGTATATTGTAGCATTTCAAAAACACCTTTTTGAAACAAATCATTGTACTTCCTACAAGCATTTATGAAAAAGGCATTTTGACAAGATATAATAGCTCATGATTTCAAAAGCATTAATTGTACGTTCTTACAAGCATTTATGAAAAAGATATTTTGACAAGATATAATAGCTCATGATTTCAAAAGCATTAATTGTACCTTCTAACATGCATTTATGAAAAAGACAACTTGAAAAGATATAAAAGCTAATGATTTCAAATATGAAAGAAAAAGACAAAATGAATTAATTCATAATACACAAACATTTACGTAAGAAATTTTGGTTCATAATACATAAGCATTTATGTAAGAAAAGACAAATTATGAAAAGATGTATTGGTTCATAATACATAAGCATTTATGAAGAAAAGACAAAATGTGAAAAGATGTATTGATTCATAATACATAAGCATTTATGTAAGAAAAGACAAAATATGAAAAGATGTATTGGTTCATAATACATAAGCATTTATGTAAGAAAAGACAAAATCCATTTGTTCATAATACACAAATATTTACGTACGAAATTTTGGTTCATAATACATAAACATTTATGTAAGAAAAGACAAATTATGAAAAGATAATACACAAACATTTATTTGAGAAATGACTATTTGTAATATAAGTATTACTTAAGCATTTAGTGTACTTCACAACCATTCATCTTGAATTGACAATTTGAGAAAACAAATATTGTTTTATATACAAGACAATTGTGTTTGAAAAAGACTTTATTTATTTTAAAATTCACATTCAAGAATGTCGACTTACTTAAAGTCATCATTCTTTCTGTAAGCATTAAAAGTCACCTCAAAAGCTTTTTAGAAATAACTATTTTAATCCCTCTCAAGAATGTCGACTTGCTTAAAGTCTTCATTCTCTCTGTAGACATTAAATAGCACATCATAAAGCAATTCTTGATATGACTATTTATAAATAAAGATCTCAAAACATTTATTGTACTTACACTCATTTAAGTAAAGAAGTGACAATTTCTAAATAAAATACTTAAGTACTACAAATCATTAATTAGAATAAAGACAAAACTACATGATGGCTTACACATCCAACGTTCAATGTACTATTATAAGAAAAAGACTTTTTACATAAAATATATCATACCTAAAATATTACAACGACTAGTGTACCCCAAATACTACTTTTATAGAAAGAAGACTTTTTCGAAAATCCATAAAGATGTTTTTTGAAATGACTTGACATCTCACATCCCAAAAAGACTATCATTTAAAAAAGGCAACGACTATTTTTCTAAGGCTATATAAACACAATCAACTTACTTATTCACACAAGGACATGTGAGCTTACAACGAGAAAAAATCCTATTCGATATTTGAAAGAGAGCCTTGAAAAAGAAAAAGAAAAGAAAGAGAAAAAGTCAAGAATAGCTCTTTGACAAAGAATATCTTCTGAGTGAAAAGAACATAACATTCTGAGAATCCTTCATTCGTGTATTCATATCATTCTGAAGGTTCTATAGGAAGTATTGTAACTTTCTGTTATTCACTGTTTTCCTTCTTTGTTGAAAGAAGTAGACCTCTGAGAAAGAGGGTGTTCCCCTTCTCTGTTGAGAGAAGAAGACCTCTGTGAAAGAGGATGTTCCTCTTCTCTGTTGAGAGAAGAAGACCTCTGAGGAAGAGGGTGTTGTACTATTTATCCGGTAACTCAGATGTTATAGTGGAAAGCTCAAGTGGTTTGCTTGGGGAGTGGATGTAGGTCAGGGTTTTGACCGAACCAGTATAAATTCTGTGTTTTATTGTGTTGTGCCTTATTTTCTTATTTTTTATTTTATCGATCTACATCGTATTTCACTATTCACCCCCCTCTAGTAGAATTTCATTTGGTATCAGAGCAGGTTCTGCTGGTTTCGACATAACAAGTCTTTCGGCACAAAAATGACATCTACCTCTTATGCTCGTGATATTGAAGGTCAACACGCATCTCGTCCTCCTTTCTTCAACGGCTCCAACTATGGATACTGGAAATGCAGAATGACTATATTTCTCATGTCCATAGATTTTGCTGTATGGAAAATTGTTGAGCATCCATACACATCTTCCTCCTTAGACTATAGCTTATGGTCTGATGAAGAAAATAAGATGGCCAATCTAAATGCAAAGGCTATGAATGCCTTATATTGTGCCATTGATCAAAATGAATTTAACATAATATCTATCTGTGAACCTGCTTATGATATTTGGCACTCTCTGGAAGTTATTCATGAAGGAACCAACAAAGTGAAAGAGGCCAAGATCTCACCTCTGGTTCGAAAATATGAGTTGTTCAAAATGAACAAAGATGAACCCATTACAGAGATGTTTACAAGATTCACAAACATCACCTACAACCTCAAGTCTTTGGAAGAAACCTATTCCCAGACTGATAAGGTGAAGAAAATCTTGAGATCTCTCACAACAGACTGGGAGAAAAAGACAACAGCTATTGAAGAAGCTCAAGATTTATCCAAGCTTACACTGGATGACTTAATAGGCAACCTTATGGCCTATGAAGTCAATATGAAGGAAAGAAGGGAAGAGAATCAACCTACAAAGAAAACTCTAGCTTTCCCAACCCTTTCTGAGAATAAGGACTCAGAAAAAGAGTCTGAAATTGCGCTATTTACTCAAAGATTCCAGCGCTTCACGAGAAAGAACAAGCTATCCAAAAAGCACAAAGATTCTAAAGAAGACACCATGTGCTATCAATGCAATAAGTCAGGTCACGTAAAACGTGACTGTCCTCTACTAAAGAGAAGATCTAAAGTCGAGGAACCAAAGAAAAGGTTATTCAAGAAAAAGGCTCTCCATGCTCAATGGGATGATTCAGAACCATCCACCAGTGAAGAGTCAAGTGATGATGAAGCCGAAACTGCAAACATGTGCTTCATGGCAAACGAAAGCTCTGTAAGTGAAATTTCTAACTTTTCTTTTGAAGAACTTCTAGATGCTTTTCAAGAACTATTTGAAGAATCTAGAAAAATGAGTCTAAAAAATAAAGTTTTAAAATCTAAAAATTTAGAGTTTTCCCAGAAAAATGAAAAACTCAGTATTGAAAATTCTGAGTTAAAAAAGAAAAATTTTATGCTTACTTCTGAAATCTCTTCTACTAGTTCCAAGCCTAAAAATCTTCAAGTAGAAATTTCAGAATTAAAAAGTAAAACTGAAAACCTTATGAAAACGGTTTTCAAGTTTACCAAGGGAAAAGAGAACTTGGACAAACTCCTATCCTCTCAAAAATTCTTTTTTTATAAGAATGATATTGATTACTCTCATTATAATAAACCTTCTTGTTCAAATCAAAAGACCACTTTTGTCAAAGGTTCTGCTGAACCTAAACAGGAGTATTATAATTGTAATTTTATGTACTTCTCTAAGATTATAGATAAATCCAAATCAAAATGGATATGGGTTCCAAAATCTAACAAAAAGGGACCCGATCGGGTACCAAAAAGAGTTTCTACTTGATCTATTGCAGGCATTGAAAAAGAAGAACAGATGGATATCAGACAGTGGATGTTCAAAACATGTGACAGGACATCCAGATCTTTTTGCTGTTCTTCATCATAAAGAAGGAGGAACCGTCACCTTTGGAGATAACAACAAAGGTTTGATAATTGGTATTGGCAATATTGGTAATATCGATAAACCTCTTATCAAAGACGTTCTTCTTGTTAAAGGTTTAAAACACAATCTCTTAAGCATCAGTCAAATGTGTGACATAGGATATAATATCAGTTTTAAACATAATGCATGCCTCATAGTGGACACAAATGAAAATATTTTTTTTAAAAGGTATAAAGAAAAATAATGTATATGAATTATACTTAGATAATATTACTAAACATTGTCTCATAAGCAAATAATGGCTCTCAAAATTTATGGCATATGAGAATGGGACATGTTAACTTTAAATATATCTCTAAAATGGCTAAAAATAACTTGGTTCGTGGGTTACCTAAAATACCATTTAAAAGAGACTATTTTTTGTGATGCTTGTCAATTAGGAAAATTGTTAAAATCATCTTTCAAATCAAAAAATATTGTTTCAAGTAAAAGACCATTAGAGCTTCTCCACCTGGATCTTTTTGGTCCTTCTAGAGTAACTAGTCTTAATCATAATAAATATGCTTTTGTCATTGTTTATGATTACTCAAGATTCACTTGGGTAATATTTTTGAAAAACAAAAGTGATACGTTTTGTGAATTTGAAATTTTATGTAAAAAAATTACAAAATAAAAAATCTCCTACAATTGTTAAAATTTGTAGTGACCATGGAGGAGAATTTGATAATGATCTTTTTGTAAATTTTTGTAACTTGCATGGTATTTCTCATAACTTTGCCTTGCCTAGAGCTGCACATCAAAATGGTGTAGTAGAAAGAAAGAATAGAACCCTTCAAGAATCTGCTAGAACTATGCTTTAACATAACAATCTAGCTAAATATTTTTGGGATGAAGTTGTTAATACTGCATGCTATATTTCAAATAGAGTACTTATTATACCTTTGTTGAATAAAGCTCCCTATGAATTATTCTATGACAGAACTCCAAGAATAGACTACTTTAAAGTCTTTGGGTGCAAATGCTTTATCCTGAACACAAAAGATAGCCTTGATAAATTTGATGATAAATCTGTTGAAGGCATATTTCTAGGATATTCAAGTCATAGTAAAACATACAGAGTTTTCAATAAGAGTACTAATACTATTGAAGAATCTATGCATGTCAATTTTAATGAATCTATTGGTCAATCTGTTCATAATAAGACTAATGATGATGATCTTGAAAGTACAGATTTTCTTTTAGATAACACAGCTGAATCTAATGAAGATGATCATCAAAGAACATTTGCTAAAATCAGAGATCATCCTCAAAAGCAGATTTTGGGAGACCTGACCAATGGGGTTCAAACAAGAGCTCAGTTGGAACATATTGCAAATATGGCCTTCATTTCTCAACTTGAACCTAAAAAGATTGATGAAGCCATCATAGACGAGTTCTGGATGCTAGAAATGACTGAAGAACTTAACCAGTTCCAAAGAAATGATGTGTGGGATCTTGTACCTAAACCAAAAGATCATCAAATCATTGGGACAAGATGGATCTTCAGAAATAAGTTGGATGAATCAGGTAATGTTGTAAGAAACAAGGCAAGGCTAGTGGCTCAAGGATACAATCAAAAGGAAGGTATTGACTTTGATAAAACATTTGCTCCTGTTGCTAGACTTGAATCTATAAGAATGTTTTTAGCATATGCAAGCTATATGGATTTTAAACTATATCAAATGAATGTTAAAAGTGCTTTTCTAAATGGTTTTATAAATGAACAAGTTTATGTAAAACAACCTCCAGGTTTTGAAAATGAACAATTTGTTGATCATGTTTTTAAACTAAAATATGCTTTATATGGATTAAAACAAGTACCTTGTGCATGGTACGAGACTTAAAACTTTTCTATTTTACACTCAAACTAAACACATTCAAATTAGACACCACTTTTTAAGAGAACAAGTTCTAAACAATATAATCAAACTGGAATTTATACCCACTAATAAACAATTAGCAGACATTTTCACTAAACCTTTAAAAAATGAAGACTTTGTAAGAATTAGAAGAGATTTTGGAATATGTAAATTAAGTAATTTACAAAATTAATTCATATGACTAATTAAAATATAGAAAAATGAGTCTACTCGAGTTCACTTTTATAAAATATTAAAATATAATCTTTACTTGACAAAATTCATCTTAAGCAAAGCTGAATGGTAAATTCACTTTATGTCAAATCTTGGTTTCATTTACAAATTATTTTTTATCATAATCGAGTGTTTGTCTTTCTTATTATTTTTATTTTGTCTTCATCCCATTCACCACCTTTTTCAAAGTTAAAAGAAAAAAAAAGGGTCCTTCATGTATTCACGTACATCACATGTTACCTTGAAAACAAAGACTTTATGTCATTTTTTTCTATCTCTCAAAAGTACAATCTACTTTTTTTCCTATCATCTTTCACACTTTTCTATAAAAAAAAAATCATAAAAAGACTCCTTCTCGACAAACTTGTCTTTCATCTTATCTTTTAATTATTAAATGTTCTTTTCATTAGTACCTTTAGTACCATCCTTCTCTCTCTCTCTCATACGAATTGAGCCTCCATTCTTTTCAATCTGTGATTTTGAATCCTTTACTAGTTTAAAACTTAACTTTATTCTCTAAAAACTATGAACTTCCTCTAATCGAGTTTCTTTAAAAATATGTTTATCAAATAAATATTAATTCATGTCAATCATAACTTTATTTTATGACTTTCATCTCATATCAATCATGATTTTTTTTCCTGTTTTTTTATTTCTATCCTACTCGAAAATCCATATATGTCATCTCACTTTTCTTTATGTCTACTCTTACTCCTTCTACGCATATCCATAAAAATACTTCTTATATAAGCAATTATTACTCTTCACTCATGAATATCTTTTGTCTCCTCATTTCATCTCTCGAATACATTTTTTTATTATATATTTTAGATTTTTGAATCTGACTCCTCCATGTCTATTCTTATTTTTTAATCTATCATTTATCAATTCTTATTTTTTTCGAATATATTTTTGACTCTTTCTCTTTTTGTCTCATCATCTCTCTTACCACTACTCAAGGTCAAAGTGTGTCCTTCTCATATTTATGTATACTCATAAAAATTACAAATATGAAAACACATTAATCATGACACATTTTTTAAGTCATTCTTTTCTTTCAAAAATATCATATCTTTCAAAGTATACATCACATGATCACCCTATGACCTATTTCCTTTCAGGTCTATCCATAAAAACTATTTATATATTAAATAAGCAATCATGACATTTCTTTATCTCTTTAATTTCATATCACTCATTAATTATTTTTGTCCTCTTCTCTATCCATGTCTTATTTGAAAATTCATGTCTGTCATCACTCTCTTCATACGCCCAACTTAAAATTTCTCATTATGACTTTTCAGACTTTATCTCTATTCATCTCTCTCACATGAATTGAGCTCACTTCCTTCTTTACTCTGTCTCAAAACAATGGATCGCCCCATGTATTTTTTGAAATCCATTTCTTGACTTGTTGTCTTCAACTCTCAACTTGCTTCAACCTAGTCTATAATATTAACTCTTCGACTCTGATCCCTCCTTTTTGTCAATGACAAAGGGGGAGAGAAAACCTACTTCTCCTATGTAGGAGAAAAACGTTTAACTCTTTATCTCATACACATGAAGTATACATAAACTTTTTTATGTTAATTCTGGTGTTTTTTATGATTACTATTTCTATGCATTTTTTATTTCTGATATCATATTTAAATCATCATAATATATATGGCTAATTGACAGGGGGAGCATATATTGTCATCATAAAAAAGGGGGAGAATGTTGAGAAACTATGTTTTGATGATACATGATAAATATGATATGCTTTCATGATGCATATATATGATACATGATAAATACATGATATGCTTTCATGAGATATGATAAATATGATATGCTTTCATATGTGAAACTGAATATGTTATATTATGACTAGATATGATGTGCTATGTATTTAACAAGTATTTGATGCAAGGTTATTTCACTTAAGAAGAGTAAAGACAACTTGATCAAGTGCAACTATTTGATGCAATCATACTACTTTGAAGAAAAAGCTTGATGAGCCATACATTCATAAAGATTATCCAAGAAGATCGGCTACCTCAAGATGAAGATTTTTTTCTTCTTTAGAGTCATATGTAACAGAACCTTCAGAAGCATGCATATTTCATATTAGACTATATGCTTTGAAATCATACAAGCCATTTATTTACAAAAAGTTAAGCTTTCATAAAAGTATAGGTTATGTATATTGTAGCATTTCAAAAACACTTTTTTGAAACAAATCATTGTACTTCCTACAAGCATTTATGAAAAAGGCATTTTGACAAGATATAATAGCTCATGATTTCAAAAGCATTAATTGTACGTTCTTACAAGCATTTATGAAAAAGATATTTTGACAAGATATAATAGCTCATGATTTCAAAAGCATTAATTGTACCTTCTAACATGCATTTATGAAAAAGACAACTTGAAAAGATATAAAAGCTAATGATTTCAAATATGAAAGAAAAAGACAAAATGAATTAATTCATAATACACAAACATTTACGTAAGAAATTTTGGTTCATAATACATAAGCATTTATGTAAGAAAAGACAAATTATGAAAAGATGTATTGGTTCATAATACATAAGCATTTATGAAGAAAAGACAAAATGTGAAAAGATGTATTGATTCATAATACATAAGCATTTATGTAAGAAAAGACAAAATATGAAAAGATGTATTGGTTCATAATACATAAGCATTTATGTAAGAAAAGACAAAATCCATTTGTTCATAATACACAAATATTTACGTACGAAATTTTGGTTCATAATACATAAACATTTATGTAAGAAAAGACAAATTATGAAAAGATAATACACAAACATTTATTTGAGAAATGACTATTTGTAATATAAGTATTACTTAAGCATTTAGTGTACTTCACAACCATTCATCTTGAATTGACAATTTGAGAAAACAAATATTGTTTTATATACAAGACAATTGTGTTTGAAAAAGACTTTATTTATTTTAAAATTCACATTCAAGAATGTCGACTTACTTAAAGTCATCATTCTTTCTGTAAGCATTAAAAGTCACCTCAAAAGCTTTTTAGAAATAACTATTTTAATCCCTCTCAAGAATGTCGACTTGCTTAAAGTCTTCATTCTCTCTGTAGACATTAAATAGCACATCATAAAGCAATTCTTGATATGACTATTTATAAATAAAGATCTCAAAACATTTATTGTACTTACACTCATTTAAGTAAAGAAGTGACAATTTCTAAATAAAATACTTAAGTACTACAAATCATTAATTAGAATAAAGACAAAACTACATGATGGCTTACACATCCAACGTTCAATGTACTATTATAAGAAAAAGACTTTTTACATAAAATATATCATACCTAAAATATTACAACGACTAGTGTACCCCAAATACTACTTTTATAGAAAGAAGACTTTTTCGAAAATCCATAAAGATGTTTTTTGAAATGACTTGACATCTCACATCCCAAAAAGACTATCATTTAAAAAAGGCAACGACTATTTTTCTAAGGCTATATAAACACAATCAACTTACTTATTCACACAAGGACATGTGAGCTTACAACGAGAAAAAATCCTATTCGATATTTGAAAGAGAGCCTTGAAAAATAAAAAGAAAAGAAAGAGAAAAAGTCAAGAATAGCTCTTTGACAAAGAGTATCTTCTGAGTGAAAAGAACATAACATTCTGAGAATCCTTCCTTCGTGCATTCATATCATTCTGAAGGTTCTATAGGAAGTATTGTAACTTTCTGTTATTCACTGTTTTCCTTCTTTGTTGAAAGAAGTAGACCTCTGAGAAAGAGGGTGTTGTCCTTCTCTGTTGAGAGAAGAAGACCTCTGTGAAAGAGGGTGTTCCCCTTTTCTGTTGAGAGAAGAAAACCTCTGTGAAAGAGGGTGTTCTCCTTCTCTGTTGAGAAAAGAAGACCTCTGAGGAAGAGGGTGTTGTACTATTTATCCGGTAACTCGGATGTTATAGTGGAAAGCTCAAGTGGTTTGGATGTAGGTCAGGGTTTTGACCGAACCAGTATAAATTCTGTATTTTATTGTGTTGTGCCTTATTGCCTTATTTTTTATTTTATCGATCTGCATCGTATTTCACTATTCACCCCCCCTCTAGTGGAATTTCAGCAATAGTTGTTCATCTCGTAGATGTAGTACTTTCATGATTTTCTCTGTATTTCTTGGTTCTCCTTCTATTTGATATTTTTTTAATTCTTCCTTAATTGCCTTGATTTTGGATGAAATATTGCCAGTATTTTCTTTGGCCCATTTCCTAAGGCCTTTTTTCATTGCCTCCAACTTTGCTATTAGTCTGTACATGGGACATCAACTCACTCACCTTTCCCAACGTGACTTCACCACTTCTTCACATCCTACTTTAGGGGTTCAGAATATGAAAAATTTAAAGGATGATGCCACTTGATGCCTTGACAAGCTGCTTAGTAGAAGTACATTATGATCCGATATAGACCGGGGCATGATTCTCACCATAATATTGAGAAATTTGTTTATCCAACTCTCATTCACCACAGCTCTATCCAAGCGACCCGTCATCTCATTAAATCGACGAGTCTGAGTCTGAGTATGGATGTCCTATGTTTGAACCTCTTCTTTTTTCTATTGCCCTGCCAAGAACCACCCAAGGCTTTGGGGTGGTGTTCTAAATGAACCACAATGACTTTCTTTGCACAACTTCATTTTATTTGTACACCTCTGTGACAATTAAAATATCCATTTTTTGCTCTATCACAATTGACATGGCTTGATATGATATTAGGACCACTTTCACTGAGATTTTCCTTGGGTTCTACATTCAAATTATCTGATTGTTTGTCGTTGCTTCGAAGTTGCCTACCATACAAAATTCTGAAAATTCCTTTTGAAAAATCTGGCAAGGCATCGAACTTTATTTTAGTTTGCAACATGAACATTACGTCAATGTTGTGGTCCTTGACAACTTCCGCTATATACTTGTGGGCCCACCTCATCCCCAAGCCTCTAACATTCCAAGCCATAATTTTCTTATATAGGAGTTTGGGGGTTTGTGCTATCTTAGGGTCGGCCATGAAGTTCTCCCCTCCCCCTCCTTGGGCTTGCTCTCTATGGGTGTCCTTCATCTTTCATGTGTGTTATGCATGTTGTGGGTGATTTGGCCTTTTTCTGTTGATAACTGTGGCCATGTTTAATGGAGAATATTCATTCTCTAATGAGAGAGAAGGGCTCACTTTTTCCTTAACGGATGAAACTGCTCTGGATCAGGGCCTTATAAAAACTGATCTCCTCATTCTGGATAAGCTCCAAGTGAAACAACGTAACAGATTGCTGAGGTAAACGGCTACCCAGAGGAAGGTAAACTCCCAACAACCCTCTTATATAAATTCAAATTAAGAGGGATTACTCACCGGGATATAGAAGCGCGAGTTAAAAACCCCTTTTAAGTAGGACATTTACGAACCAATCTCAATCTCCTTGTTGACTCGATGATATCGATCCATCGGTGGTATCAGAGCTAGCTTTGGAGGTGTGTGCAAGACCGTCTCCAAATCACTGAGCAATCGTCATTGGAAAAATAAAATAAAAAAAAGGAAGTTCAGTGCCTTTGTTTAAACATATCTTGCTCTGGCAACCACTGTTCTTGTTTTCAACTAACAAGGATCTTCTTTTCGAATCTGTCCATGATAGTACATAAAAAGGAGAGTGGGTTCTCCATTTTTTTAATGTAGCCTGTTGCATGCGATTTCATAAAAAAAAGGGCAAACCCCTTATCTTTTTCTCCCATCTGGCTTGTTTCTACCTCCCTTTGCTGAAAAAAACAAAGGGGAGGAGCAATTTTTTTTATTATTATTCTATTGACTTTTTTTGGGCCTGGCAGTCCATCTGATTAACTATTTAAACTGGATGGTTTATCGCACATTCGACACATAGTCAGGGATATCAATAAACAAAAAATAAAAAAAAGGAAGGACATCAGCATCGGGTGACCTCCCTAAATAAAATAAAAAAAGGAGGAAAAAACATTATTTTTCTTCAGAGGGTCGCCAGTTATCGACGACCTCTGTTTTCTTTTAAAAGAAGGTCGCTGGCGGTGACCTCCATAAAAAAAGGGGAAAACAAACAACAAAGAAAGGGGATTACCGTTTGCATACCTGCAGTCTCCTTTTATTTTTTTCGGCGAACAACCCTTTAGAGATCAACATCCTCTCACCATCTGAAATATCAAAAACAAAAAAATACACCAACACAGAATGAAGGCCCTTGTTCTTCTTTTTTCGGCACACATCGACGGAGATCGACTTCTTCTCAGGTGATCTATCAGTGATTTATTTTTCTTTCTCCTCTCACAGTCTATAACAAATAAAAGAAAATCTCACCGACTGAACCCCGTCCGTCGCTGCTCCTATTTTTTGGCAAACGATAGAGAGCAGACTGGCGTTTCTCGTCTGAAAAAAAAATATATAATAAATATCGAAAGCTTTATCCAGAAGCTTCTAATATTTTTTTAGAATTACCGTATTTATACCTATTTATAGGCATAAATACACTTTTGCCCCTGGTCTTTTTCAAAAAGTTTGGTTTTATCCTTGTCAGATTCAATTTACTGTTTGACCGAGTTTTTTTTCCAGTTATTCTCGGTCAAGTCTCTGACAGACTGAATTACTTTTTGACCCTGCACATTTACATTAAAGATTGTTCTGTCCTATTGTAGTTGATTTACCTTACTGTCCCTGCTTTTAATTTAATTATCGATTATATCCCTCTATTGTAAATTACAATAGGACCATTTTCTTTATTGATTATTACTTTTATGTCCCTAAATTAAATCAGCAGTCCTATTTTTTGTAGGTAATTTAAAAAAAGGACTCAATCACGTTTTTTTTTTAACTGGGTTAGTTTTTTTATTTTTTCCCCCAAAAAACCCCGTATTTCCTTTTAAGTCCTACTTTTTGGGGATTATTATTGTAGTTCTATCCTCTGACTTTTCTAAAATTATAGAAAAGTGGTTAGAGATTGCAAATTAGCTCAATTTTAGTGAAAATCAGAGAGCTTGATTGCAATATATTTTTTTGTATTTACATGAAATAGTGAGATTGATATCATGAATTTTCTTTTGATTATGAACATGCTCTTTTATGCATTCATGACTGATAATCTCCTGTCATTCTACTTGTTGATTGTTGGACTTAAACTTATCATGTTATGCCATATAAAAATAACCAACAACAAAAAAATGACAAGTAGGGTTTGCGCTACTGAATTAGCCAAAATCGATAAACTCAATAACACAAATTTTCATATTTGAAAGAGGAGGATTCTACTTGTTTTGACTCTAGAGGGCATCGAGAATGCCCTTACAACTGCGATGAGTGACCCTGGTCCTATTGCTTTTGACAACGTTAAAACCTCATATACTAAATATAAAAGAGACAACATGTTGGCCAGAACCATCATGTTAACATATATGGATGATGATCTCATTAGGGTATTTGAGGATTATCTTACAGCAAAGTTAATGTTTAAAGTCACATCTAAGAAATATGACACAACCTTAGAAACCCACATTCAGCTCCTCTTGTAACAATACAATACATGTCATATGCAAAAAAATGACAATGTTGTTGACCATGTCAACAAAATGTTATTTATGGCCAAGGACCTGACAATTGTCGGGAATGTAATTCTTGACCGGATGTAAATTGGTGATGCATGAAATACATATCAATTTTATTCATAATTTATGCATTCATATATATTTTCAAGGATAAAAACTCATGTTTATGTGGAATTAGGTGCAAGGGAGTCATAGTTCAAATATCATTCAAATCCGAGTTAAAATGAGGAAGATAGAGCATTTTTAAGTTTTTGGAGCAATTTTTAAGGCAAGGTGGATCCAGATCCGACCCAAGAACCTACTTTTGGATCATGGATCAGTTCTTAAACTAGGTTAATCCAATCCACATATGATCCAAAGTCCAAAATAGAAAAAATTGCAAGAAACCCCCTCAAAAAGTGGCACCTAGCAAATATTTTTATTTTAAACTTTTTTTTGAAATATGAAAACTTTGTAATAGGTTTAAATACTTTGAAAAAAAACCTTAGCAGAGGGTCTTATGGTTGTAGAGCTGATGCTCCTCTCTTCCCTCAATCTTCTCTCTCTATCATCTATTCTGACTCCTTTCTTTCTCCCTAATTTCTTACTCTATCCTTCACTTTGAAGCCATTTCTCATTCTCAATGCCCACCTTGTTTTTCTTTTCTCTTCTTGGCTTCATTTTCATTGTTCTTTAACATGTTTTACCTTGAAATGGTTGCTGTATTGTTTTTGTAGGTTGCAGTCGTACAAGTAGCACCTTCAACTCAGATTTGGTTCACCGTCTACCACACATAAAGATCGGTCGTGTTTGCTCTTCAACTGGTCTTTCGTCTTTGCTTCCACCACACGTCTTCCTCTTCGTACCTTGGGTCCTACTTCAAAGCAACAACCATTAGAGGTGTAGCAGCAATACCAAGGTCGTGTGAAGTGTCGTTTTTCACCAAAGACCACTCGTGTTCTCCCTCAACTCATCGGACAAGCCAAGAGGTAAGTCTTTTCACCACTTTCTTCTAGTTATCATCGAGTCAAGAGTCAGGTCGTGTGTTGGTCGTGGGTCTATCATTTTGGTTGTTTCGTCAGTCCAAAATCTATTTTTTTTACTGTTTTAAATCTTTAGGAAAGCATGTTCTTGTTTGTGTAAGAATCGATTTCAATATTTTTTTTAGTCGAGTGGATTGAATCATACCAATTTCCATCTTTCAAGAGGCAACCAACCGAAATATATGAATAATGTACATAGAATGGTTTTCTAGTTTTTTTAGTTTTGCTTTTAGTTAATTTAATTTTTGATTTTATAATTTTTAGATCTGATCATGATCTAGCTGCAGCTAGATCCGACCATTAACAAATGATTAGAATAGTGTTAGCTGGTTAGTGTTAGAGTTAGGCACTCGTTTAGTTTATGTTAGTGTCAAGTCAATAATCAATTTTAATTTATTAACTTTACTTCTGATTTTTAACAATTGTTTAACAGTGAATTAACATTAGGTTAATTAGGTGTATTTGTTGTTGTTAAATATTTAAGTTAAGTATACTAAAATAGTTAGTATATTAGGATATATTTGATAGTTTCTTATTAGTCGAGTAGTATAGCTTCTCTTATATTTTTATTTAAATGTGTTACTATTTTTTTATCAGATTCAGTTAATGTAGGTTAATTAGATTTAGGAGAGTGCATTTTAATCAAGTAATGAGTGATAAATTAGGTTGGCATATAAAGTAGAATATCATTTTTTTTAGTAAGAATTGACTTTAATTTAGGATTTTGAAAATCATGAGGTAGGTTATTTTAGGTAAGTGAATTGTCTTTTCTTTGGTCTTAATTTAGTTTCCATATTTGTTCTTATGCTAGATTCTTATTTTAAATTGATTAGTATAGGTTCCAGATTTTACTTGATTAATTTAGTAAGTAGGGTTTTGTGATTAGTCTTTTTCATAGCAATCGCCCATTGTGATAAATTAGGTAATTCATTTATTCTCTTTCCTAGTCTTAGGTAAGTTGTTGGTTTTAACTTCTTAGGATAGTTTCTATATTTTGTTTGATTTGTTTTAAAGTAGGGTAATTAATTTAGGCAATTGTTAATAAGTGTAGACATTTCTCAAATCTTGCTTTTTAATGATTTTCTTTCTTGTTTCTTAAAACCATTTTTAGTAATTTAGTTTTAGTCAATATAATTCTTTACTTTCTTTGCTCAATTAGTTAGGCAACTTTTTATTTTTGTCAAGTGTATTTAGTTCTCAGTGGGGTCCACTAAGGGGCGTAAGCAATTAAATCAAATCAATTCAAAAATCACCCCCACTACAAGAAAAATGTTATTTAGCGACAGGAATTTATGACAAAAATAATCCATCGCAACGTTGTGATGCATTAGCGAGCGAAAACTATTCGTCCCTAAAATTAGAATTAGTTGCAGAATTTACGACAGAAAAATTCTGTCGCCAATGTTGTCACTAATTTGTGACGGATTAGCGACGGAAAAATTTTGTCTCACACTCTGTCGCAACTTTGCAACACCATTTTTTGTCGCTACTTCATCGCAAATTTATGATGGCATTTACGACAGATTTTTTTTGTCGCTAATCTGTCGCTAAATTTCCCATAAAACCCTAATGTGAGCCCCTTTCTTTTCTCTTTCTGTTTCATTTTGTCGCCTGCCGGTAGTCGCTCTTTGCCAACCGCCTGTTGCCCATCATCCGCCGCCCATCGTCTGTCGCCCGTCAGCCATCGCCCGTTGCCCATCGCCCGTCGGTTGTCGCCCATCGCCCTGTCGCACTCTCCTTCACCTCCTCTTTCTCTCGTTGCCTGCCGCATTCTCCTTCACCTCCTCCTTCTCTCGCCGACCATCTCCCGTCGCATTCTCCTTCACCTCCTCCTTCTCTTGCCGCCCGTCGCATGTCGCCTGCCGCACTCTCCTTCACTTCCTCCTTCTCTCGCCGACCGTCGGCCTCCACACTCTCCTTCCTTCACTCTGTCTCTCGCCGCCATGTGCCACCCTCGATGACCCCTGAGCACCAATGCCGTTGTGTGTCGTGTGCCACCGCCGACGTCCCCCACCCGACGACCTCGAAACAACCCGATTTGTTCACAGTGCCTCATGGTCCGGACACGACTGGGCTCTCACCCTCTCTAATACCCTCTTCCAGGGGACTTGGATCCAGTCTGTCAGTGAAGACGCTTCTACAGACTACAACTCAGTAGGCGAAGCCTACCGATTCTCAAGCTAAGCTATTTTTGGTTCACTCGTCGTTACTAGGGGAATCATTTTAAGTTTCTTTTCCTTCGCTTATTGATATGCTTAAACTCAGCGGGTGGTCTCACCTGACCTAGGGTGGCTAAGCTGAGATGAGTAATTGCCTTAAGTGTTTCAGCAAACTTTTGATGCTTCATGCGAGCTGCGGCAATCCATCGCGCACAGAGTGCATGACTATGGTAATCCCCCGCTTGCCTCACCATATCGTGTAGTGAGCCTACATTTCAGCTGACGACACACCGATAAAAAAGGCACCGCAGGCCAATCCTCTGTTTGTACATTTGTGCTTTGCAGGTATATAGCTGAGCTAATTGTATGATGCTTAGTGCTAAGCATCGCATGCGGCTAAAAATGTCATCCAAAAAGAAATAAAAAAAATGCAAAGGCCAAAACATGCAAATCGGGTAAATACCCGTGGTGAGTAAGTGATGCAGGCGCATCACAGGTTATTTAATTTCTTGGATACAACACTTTTCTATTCACACACTCACTTAGTTGTGGATATCTAGGACTGCTCTGATGGAGTTTCGAGATCATGCTGAGCATGATTTGAATGTATGAAAATAAAAGTGCTCTTATTTTTGGAGTTCAGATTTAATGATAGTAGTTAGAGGGATATTGAACTGTGTTTGTTGCAGGTATATGTTTGATATTGTTTTGATATGAATAATTTTAATGTATTGTAATATTTGATGTGACTATGTCCATGCTTGCATGAAGTTATTTTCAAACCGTGAATGGATGTACCGTAGGATAGTTGACAATGAGGTATCACTTGAATATATGGATGGTGTTAACAGTTTTATTGAATTTACAACGGCAAGTGTCAATACAGTGGATCCCATTGGTCGGATCAGGTGTCTCTGCATGATATGTAAGAACAATCGATTTGTCAAACCTCATGGTGTTAGACATCACCTATACATGAAGGGTTTTATGAGTGATTGTCAGAATTGGATGCTTCATGGTGAAGAATTTTGGACCAACTTTGATGCACGAATGGATATGGTGCACGAT
Source organism: Nuphar pumila (assembly GCF_984573655.1). Classification (NCBI taxonomy): domain Eukaryota; kingdom Viridiplantae; phylum Streptophyta; class Magnoliopsida; order Nymphaeales; family Nymphaeaceae; genus Nuphar; species Nuphar pumila. The sequence goes on from NC_143254.1 coordinate 37,717,292, forward strand.
AATTCATATGTGGATTTGATATGTGATGCCGCAGGACCAGAATTGAGTTCTGCTATGGGTCCTAGTGATGTACCAACTTGGGTAGAGAAAGAAGCAGCAAACGATGCAGCTAGTAGATTTTATGACTTACTTAGAGATGTTGTTTAGCCACTTTGGAATGGTTGTGAGAGTCACACTATCTTGTCTGCAGTTCTTCAACTACTGAATTTAAAGTCCAAGTATAATTTGTGTCAATTATGTTTTGACCGTCTGTGCTCTATTGTGAAGAGTATGTTGCCCAAAGATGAAAAATTGCCATAAAATTTCTACCGTGCAAAGGTTATGTCAACGCTCTAGGTATGGGGTATCAAAAGATAGATGCTTGTCCAAATCACTGCATGTTGTATTTCAAAAATCAAGAAAATAGCAGATCATGTTCGCCATGTGGGCATCCTCGGTTCAAGCCAAAGACAAGAGGCAATGGTAGCACGAGGTCAAAAGAAGTGTCATATAAGTCACTCTGATACTTCCCTCCCACCTCTAGATTGCAACGATTGTATATGTCTTTGAGGACAACTAAACACATGAGATGGCATACAAATAAAGGTCGACATGATGAAGACAAGATCACGCATCCTATTGACGTGAAAGCTTGCAAGCACTTTGATCATACTCATCAGACCTTCGCAATGGAAGTGAGAAATGTTAGGCTCGATTTATATACAGATGGATTTAATCTATTTGAGGGTAGATCAACCCCATACTCGTGTTGGTCGGTATTTGTCACCCCATACAACCTTCCTTCAAGCTTGTGTATAAAGCGTCAAAATCTTTTCTTGTCTCTATTGATCTCTGGTCTGACTTCTCTAGGCCAAAATCTTGATGTATATTTAAGGTCATTGATTGATGAACTAAAAATATTGTGGGATGACGATATTCTCACGTACGATGCCTACAAAAAATAAAATTTCAATATGAAGGATGTTGTTCTATGGACAATCAGTGACTTTTTTGCATATGATATATTATCTGGTTGGGGCACACATGGGAGGTTGGCATGTCCGTACTGTATAAAGGATACAAAATCTTTTAGATTGATGCATGGAAGGAAGCCATGCTAGTTTGTTTGTCATCGTCGATTTCTACCTAGTGACTATCCGTTCTGATGATAAAGGAATGTGTTCCGAGCAGGCACAACTGAAATGGAAGGTCCACCTACACGATTGTCTGGCATAGAGATTTTAAGATGATTGTGATACTTTTCATATGGACTGACAGATGCCCATAGTCCGACGTCCTTCCTTGGATTTGTGAAGGATCACAATTAGACAGAAATATATATTTTGGGAACTACTATATTGGCCAACCTTATTGATATGACATAATTTGGATGTGATGCATATAGAGAAAAATGTGTTTGATAATGTGTTCAATACGGAAATGAATGTCAAAGGAAAAATGAAGGATAATCTAAATGCCCATATGGATTTAAAAGTAATATGTAAAAGAACAAAATTAGAACTCAAAGAGTACACTGGCAAAATACTGAAACCAAAGGCAAGGTACATGCTTGGACCAGATCAAGTAAAGCATGTATGTCAATGGATGAGACAATTGAGATTTTCAGATGGATACGTCTCTAACATTGCTCAGTCTGTGAAGATAGATGAGAGACAATTATATGGGTTGAAGAGCCATGATTGTCATGTCATTAAGCAACGATTGATTCCCCTAGCATTTCATGATATGTTAGACAAACCTATATGGGGGGTATTATCCGAGTTGAGTACATTTTTTAGAACATTATACGCATCGAAAGTTGTAGTAACTGAGGTAAAAAATCTTGAGGATTCTGTCATCACTACTATTTGTCAGGTAGAGAAGATATTTCTACCAGCATTTTTCGATGTTATAGAACATGTGATCATACATTTGCCATATGAACTTAGGGTTGGTGGTCCTGTGCAATATCGATGGATGTACCCATTTGAAATGTATATTTTTTTTATATTTTTCTCTTCAATGCTATTGGGAATTTATTGTATTACAAGATGTATATTGTTGACAGATGCATGTTTGACCTCAAAAAAAAGGTTTGAAATAAAGCAAGAGTGGGGGGTTCTATTTGTGAGGCGTACACTTTAGAAGAGATTTCAAATTTCTCATCTATGTACTTTGAACCTCACATTCTAACACGTTACACTTGCTCACCTTGTAATGATGATGGAGAACAATTTACTGTAGCTGACAAACTATCAATATTTCAATCACTTGGGCATGCCTTTGGCAGTTGTTGGTCAAGACTCTTAGAAGATCGAGAGTAAGACACAACATAAATCTATATTCTTTTTAATTACTCAACGATCGACCCCTACATCGAGTAAGTATACTTAATATGTAACACTAAGTTCTATACGTGCATACATGGTTCGGTAATATAAATATTTGTTAAGTGCAAACGATTTGATCTGGAGTTGTGAAGAGAACTTCCACATCTAACTGATTCAGAAGTATAGAAAGAACGTGAAAATAAGTTTGTGGCATGGGTGACTGCAACCGGTGAACCAAAAAAGGGTAATGTGTTCGGGTTTGGGAGTAATATGAACACCACACCAGCCGTTGCCGCCTCTAGCTAGGGCTCTCAGAGTTCTCCCACCAGCATAAACTCTCAGCGTCTGATTGACCTTGCTAATTCTTGGGATGGTGTTTGTCAGCTTGTTAAGGACACAATACATGACTATTTACATGAAGCCATTTTCAACGTTGTCTGTACTGAGTTGTGCAACTTTTTTTGGGACAGGGGAACTTTGTCTGCAGGTGCCTGTCAGGTATGAAATTTCATGTCGTTAGATTTCAAGCTAGTATATGCATGATTTCATTAAATATGAGCATGATTTCATCATTATGAAGGTTTTTTTTCTGTCTTATAACACATATATGCATGATTGAATCACTATGAAAGTTTTTTGACAACCTTAGAATACATTATATCATGATTTCATCATTATGAAAGTTTTTTTACTGCCTTAGAACACATATATGCATGCTTGAATTACTATGAAAGTTTTTTGACAACCTTAGAACACATATATGCATGATTTCATCATTATAAAAGTTTTTTTACAACCTTAGAACACATATATAAGCATGATTTCATCAGTATGAAATTGTTTGACTGCCTTATAACACATATATACATTATTGAATCACTATGAAAGTTTTTTTACAACCTTAGAACACATATTTGCATGATTGAATCACTATGGTTTTTTTTACTGCCTTATAACACATATATGCATGATTGTGATACATAACACATTTATTTGACAACCTTATAACACACATATGCATGCTTGAATTACTATGGCATTTTTTTGACAACCTTAGAACACATATCTGCATGATTGAATCACTATGATTTTTTTTTGTCAGCCTTAGAACACATATCTGAATTCAGTTAATGTCCTTCACTTTATTGCTAGCTAGTCTATGTGTAATTCATTCATGTTACATTAATTGCCTTAGATTGTGCATTGTATATAATTTATTTTATTATATTTTGTTTATCAATACTAATCTTTTAGTTCTCTTGTAGGATGCTGGAGATAATCAGCGTAGAGGAGCTGATAGAGGCATGGATGAAGGGACAGATCGAGACAATAAAGAGGATGATGCTCAGAATCTTAGAGGTGATTAGATTCATGTGTTGAATTTGTTGCACCTTTTTGTTGTTTCAAAAGAAACTCTTTGTATATGTTCACTTGTAAATAATTAGAACTTGACGAGGATTATAGTGGATCGATAAATTTTTTCACCTTATATCTTGTGTTAAATTTGTTTCAGCTACTTTGTATTTGTATTTTGTATGTGTATTTTATTTTTTATACACATGATATATAAATTGTATAACGAGAAAATTTTTCTCGATATTTATATTTCAAACAATTTTTTTTTTGCGATGGATTAGCGACGGATAATATCCGTCGCTAATTAGTACCGGCCTCCAATTTAGCAATGAATTAGGGATGGATATTTATCCATTGCAAAACTAAATCGGTCGATGTTTTGAGATCGATTGTAATCCATCGCAAATCCATCGCTACAATAGCGACAAAATTAGCGATGGATGTATATCTGTCACAAAACCAAATCTCTACGGATTAGCGACGGCCTCACGACGGATCATGGCATTTGCTAATCTATCATAAATTAAAGATGAAAGTAGCAACATATATGTTTCATCGCTAATTAGCGACTAGAAAATTGCGATGAAAGTTATCCATCGCTAAACTATTCAGCGATGGATTATGACCGTCGCTAATCCACATATTTCTTGTAGTGCCCCTTATGCCCTAATTAGGTTTAGTTAACATAATTTAGTGTTAAATTGTTTTAAGTAAGATAGTGTAGCTTTAAATTCTAGCTCTAAATTCAAGATTAATTTAGTATAGTATATGTTAAGTACCTTAGGTTAATTTACTTTTATTGTTTAAGATACATGAGTTATTTGCTTAGTCTAAATGTTAGTTAGTCTATGCATAGCTTAATTAGTAAGTCATGTAATTTTTATGTAATTGCTTTAGTTAATCGAGTTTCACATTTTATAGTTGTGTTTTGATTTTATGACATTTATATTCCTTTCATGCTTAGTTCATTAGGGTTTTAATTTATGATTAGTTAATGTATTTAGTTCAATTGAGTAATCTAGTTATTTAGAATTTCTTGATTAATGCTTAGAATGGTTAGTGTATTGATAGTTAGCTAGATTAATAGTTGTTGTTGCTTTATCTCTTAATTATTGTATTTAATTCTCTGTTTAGCTTAGGTTTAAATTCATGCATTTTCTATGCTTTGCAGTAGTAATTAAGTTTTAATTAATTAGTTCTTTAGTTTTAATATTTTTAATTAATCAACTAGTTAAGCAAAGCCAAAATAGAATTTCTATAAAATTCTAATTTTTGGTTAACTTCGAGTCATCATTTCATGTATGTTTTTAATGAGTTTTGACTTGAATTTTATACATTGAGTTCATTAGCCTGTATATTGTGTCTTTGCCAAAATTCATAAATTTTCATGCTAATTTGGTTAGATAATTAAATTGATTTCAAAAACTAGTTTTGTAGAAATTATTGTTTTGCTTTATTGTTGTCAAAAGGGTATTTCCATAAATTTAAAAATCATTTTCTGAAGATTTTGGAAGAAATTTCAAACTCTTTAAATTGGGTCTGATCTCTGATTGTGTCCAGAATGTGTCTATAGAAATTCATGACAATCTGACTCCGTTTATATTTTTAAAATTCTGATCTCCCAAAACCTGTCCTGAAGTGCCCTGTTTGACTATTAGTTAGGGTAGTTTAGTAAATTCCCTTAGAATTAGGTTTTAATTTTTAATTCTATTATTTTTTTATTATTTGTAGTTAGATTAGATTTTGTTGCTTTGCCAGAAGTTAGTAAATTTAATTAGATTAGCTTTGTTAATTATTTAATTGTTAGATTCATTAGTGTTTGTAGTGTAGTTATGATTTTCATTAGTATTAGAATTAGTTTAATTGCACTGCATTAATTGCATTTTTATTGTTTTAGTTAGTTGGATAATTAGTTATAAGTTATTTCGTTAAATTGTTCTTTAGCTTATTTAATTCTTATTTTAGAGTTCTTAGATTAGGTACTAATTTGTTATTTCAGTTACATAGCTTAGGTTATTTTGCAGGTTAGAGTGCATATGGAGAAGGGCGGGTAGTGAAGATCGATCTTTTAGCTTCTTCATCTGACATCAGAGTCCTAGAATTTAGATTAGGATTTTAGTATTTGTTATTTGTGTTCTTGTAAACATTGTAATTATGTTATTTTTTATATATTAATAAAGTGAATAATTCAAGTGAATTATGTATTTCCTGAATCCATTCCATGAGTTTGACTTGGTCTTACCACTAGTGTAAGCTGGTTTATTTTTATTATTTGGTGTGTAGTTTACACGAGAGTTTTATTAAAAAATATTGTTTTAAAAATTATCCTTCTAAAAAGATACACCATAGATATCCACCATTCTGCATAGTTTAACATCCTCTTTGAAGATGGTACAAACAACTCTTAGGTTGAATTCAAAAAACCTAACCTTGGAAGAATTTCCTGCTCAACTGAAAATTGAGCAACAACACATGCAACAAGAACGAAAGAGCGAATTATACTTTGCTAAAGATGAACCTTCTCGGGGCTATAACCCTTCTAGATGCCCACAATTCAAGAAGAAATACTTTAAAGAAAATGCCAAATTTGATAAGAAAAATGGTCCAATATTCTGCAAGCTACAGGCAATTGTCTCACAAGTGAAATATTTCAAGTGTGGAAAGCCTAGACACTTCAGGAGATATTGCAAGAGCCGGACAAATAATAACACTAACAGAAACAATAGAAACAATCAGCAAAATGAGATGCGAGATATTATTTGCATGATATTGGAATGCTTTTATGCGGACCATGCTCTTTCCGGTTGGTGGGTGGACTTTGGTGCAACTCGACATATCACAATGTCCAAAGAATGGATGGGGGACATGATCGACTATAAACCTGGTGAACATCGAGTGTACATGGGCAACAACACCTACTTTGATGTTGTGGATGTTGGGACTTACCGAATTGAAACCTTTAAAAATAATGTTTTGTTGTCCAATGTCCTGTTTGTACCATCCATGAGACATAATCTAGTGTCTCTCCCGGCCATGGTTACCAAGGGTTTTGAAGTTCGTTTTTTACCAGGGAAGGTCGGTATAGAAAAACATGGTCGAGTCCTGTTTGATGGGGTCTTTGATCAGAACCAGGGATTGTTCAAAATTTATGACTCAGACATAAATAAAATTACTTCAACTTCTGCTTATATTGATATTGTCTTTAATGTGGATGTAAATGTATGGCACCAAAGACTTGATCACATTAACTTAAAAAATATAAAAAAACTTGCTCAATTATAATTAATACCTAACTTTAATGAATCATCATTTCATAGATGTAAACCTTGTTTTTATGAAAAAATGACAAAAATCATTCCCACAAAATGTAACTAGAGCATCCAAATTATTAGAAATCATACACATAGACATATGTGGTCTCTTTTGGACTCCAACTCATAAAGGAATATAGTATTTTATATTATTTATTGATAATTTTTCTAAATACAATTATATGTATCTTATAACTTATAAGTATGAAGCATTAGATAAATTTAAGGAATATTGTCAATAAGTCGAAAATCAACTTGGTCGGAAGATTAAAGTTTTATTATCTAATAAAAAAGGAAAATATATCTCAAATGAATTTTTAGAATATTGCAAAATCCATGGGATAAAACCGCAAACTACTACTTTGAGCGCATCTCAACAGAATGGTGTGGCTGAAAGATTTAATAGGACTCTTCTTAATATGGTTAGATATATGTTATCTAACACTTTATTACCCAAAGTATTTTTGGGAGAAGCATTATATACGATAATATATGTTTTAAACAAGATTCCATGTAAAGCTATTCTCTCAACCCCTTATGAATCTTGGACAGGAAGAAAACCTAGTCTAAGTCATCTTCGTAGATGGAGTTCTGTAGCTCATATAAAAGTTATAGAGCGACCAAGGGATAAACTTGAAACTAGATCAATAAGGTGTATTTTTATTGAATATCCACCGATAAGGGTTTAATCGAAAGTAGAGATATAATCTTCTTGAAAGATCAAAACATGGAAGAAGTTATTCCATAAATAAATGGAAGTGATCCTCTTGATCTACATTATGATTCTAATGACATGCAAGAACCTATAAGTAACAACGAACCTTATTAAATCATTTCAGCTTCTTCTTCTCAACAGCCTCAGGTTGGACACAAAAGGTCTAAAGCTCTTCCGTCTTACTTAGATGACTATTATGTCTATCAATCGAAGGAATTGTGTTATGCTTTAGACATGAATGACATGAAAGATAACCTATCATATGGTGAGACAATAAACTCACATAAGTCAACAGACTAGGTAAAAGCCATGGACGAGAAAATTGAGTCCAATAAGAAAAATCAGGCCTGAGAATTGACTAATTTAATTAAGGAAAAGAAAGTCATTGGATGTCAATGGATTTTGAAGAAGAAATTCAAGTCTGATGGTAGCATTGATAAATTTAAAGCATGACTATTTGCTAACGGTTTTTCTCAGAAAGAAGGATTAGATTATGTTGACACATATTCGTCAATTGCAAAATTTACCTCGATAAAGATAATTCTTGCGATAGTAGCTCACTACGACCTAGATCTACATCAAATGGATGTTAAAATCACCTTTCTTAATGATGAGCTTAAGGAATCTATTTTTATGAAGCAACCTGAAGGTTATATAATAGAAGACAAAGAAGATAAAGTCTATAGGTTGAAAAAATCCCTATACGGACACAAGCAATTACACATTAGTGGTATTTAAAGTTTCATAAGGCAATTACATCATTAGAGTTTGTGGTAAAAATGTTTGACTACTGTGTTTGTGTCTGAAAAATGGGTGTAAATTTGATATTCTCTCACTATATGTGGATGACATTCTTCTGACTGAAAATGACAATGATATGATTGTACAAAGTCATGATTAAATTTATAATTTAAAATGAAAGACATGGGAGAAACATCCTATATTCTTGGAATTAAAATCACTCGAGATAGAAGTTCCAAACTTTTAAGCTTGAGTCAAGAAAGATATTTAAATCATATACTATTTTTTTTTTAATGAGTGATTGTAAACTAGTTAGAACACCTATGATTAAAGGTGTCAAATTGAGTAAAAATGATAGTCCAAGTGATGGACAAGAAAGACTAAATATCCCTTATGCTCAAGTTGTCAGAAGCTTGATGTATGTTATACTTTGTACCATGTCAGATATCAGCTTTGTTGTTGGCCTCGTTAGTTGCTACAAGAGTAATCTTGGTTGGCAACATTGGCAAGCAGTAAAAAGAATATTTCAATATTTTAAAAGGACTATAAACTTGAAACTATGTTTTCAAGCTGATTCTTTAGAATTAACAGGATATTCTGATGTTGACTTTGTTGGCAACAGAGATGATAGTAAATCCACCTCTTGATATGTTTTTCTCTTAGGAAGAGGAGTACTTCTTGGTCTTGTAAAAAATAAGAGTGCGTAGCACAACATATTCAGGAAGCTGAATATATTGCATGCAATGCAACTGCCACTTTTGCCATTTGGATAAGCTGCTTCATTAATGATTTGAAGCAGAAAATAACCAACGGGTCAGTCCAAATTTATTGTGATAATTAAGCTGTCATCTCTCTTATGAAGAGTGGAGCTAATAATTCAAAAACTAAACATATAATGGTAAAATACCATTACATTCATGATACGATTAAAAAAAAAAGATCAAAGTCAACTACTTACCTACATCTGATATAATTGTTGATCATTTAACAAAGAGCATATCAGAAAAAATATTTTCAAAACATGTATCCTGTATGGGATTAAGATATGTTTAATATAAACGTATGTCTGGATGATAAACTCAAATATATAACTCATTTCAGTATATTAATGCAAGGAAAATACTCCAATAGTGATAGGACAAATCTTGCATCTAATTTTTGTTTCACATGGCCAAGTGGGAGATGTTGATAACCATGGTCATGTTTCACGAAAAATATTCATCCGTTAATGAAGGCCCACTCTTTTTTTAACGGATGAAACTGCCCTTGATCAGGGCTTTATCTAGAATGATTTTCTCATTCTAGATAAGCTCTAAGTGAAACAACATAACAGATTTTTGGGGTAAACGACTACTCAGAGAGAGAGATAAACTCTCAACAACCCTCTTCTATAAATTGGAGGAGGGATTACTCACCGTGATATAGAAGCACGAGTTAAAACCCCCTTTAAAGTAGGTCGTTTATGAACCAATCTCAATTCCCTTGTTGACTCGGTTATATCGATCCATCATTTTCCACTTGTGTTACTTGACTCTTTCAAAACCTCTTGCCGATTTTGCATGTATTTTTTTTAATTTGGTTTAAAACTTTTGAAAAAACTCTTCTCTTTTTTTTCATTCCTGATTTTTTCTCTTATTTTTGTTGAGTGTCGATTGTATCAGACTTGGTCCCGGTTCGGATCTAGGCCCATCTCCATTCAGTTCACGATGGGAGGTGCAGTGAACCCTATGGGCACTTCTATTAGTACTGAAAGGAGCTGAAAAATTAAAGTAACTGACGTGGTTTCCTTGATTGTTGCCCGTGCTGATGTCAATTGCCGCCCCTCTAACACCTGTCCAGGCCCTATCATTTTGACCTTTCTGTAGATGGCCATGTGGCTATCTTGAGGACTGCCACCTGGTAGCCCTATTCCATCGCCTTCAAACATTCTCCCACCGAGTTGCCCCTCACTTTTTTAGATCACCATGTCCTCCACCATCGGGACACTGCCATGACTTTCTCCTTTCATGGTCGTTGCGTCACTCCTACCAGGTTGTTTTTGCCAGCGTCGACACCTAAAATCCGACTTCCCCCGTGGGTGAATGTTGTTAAGGTTCGTTCGAGTTGAGCTCTCGTTTGGGTCGCAACACCACTCGAACGGAGGAGCTCGCCTGAGTCCCTGTCCTCCTCCTCCATTCTGTCTCCTTCTCCATGACCTCTAACGGTGGGCCAAAGTGGTTCGTCAGCTTCTGTTTCAGACCATCCTTTCCTTGCCAAGTTTGTTTCTGGTCCCCTTCACCTGGTACCACCTATCATCTTCCTGCTATGGGTCCTTGTCCTTGTCGCTCGTCCCGAAGTCTGTCCCCTTCAGTGCGTGATTGCCCCACAGTAGCTGCAGTACCAGATGCTACTTTCGTATACAACCTCTTGTTGGATGAGCCGTCCATTTTCGTTTCTAATTTCAACGAAATGGGCTGGCCAGAAGTCCAGCGAAGCATTAAACTTCATCATAGTGTACTGCAACCTTTTCTTTATTCTAATATAGTAAGTCGCCCTCTATGTATTCTTTCCTCCAAGTCTCTCGCTATGCCCTTAAGGACGCCCGTTGATCACAGTTCGACAGAGAGCTCTGACAAACAGATTTATATGGGTACCGAGGTCGAGAGGGTGTTGTGTGTTTTCTCCGTCGAAGACAAATTGGTGTGTTCGAGGCAGAAATATTTTGGGACCCACCATAATTTCAATGTTACTCATGATGATTTTATAATAAAATAACATATAAAAAAGATAAAATATGTGTTTGACGAAAATGTCTTTTCGTAAGATAAATATGCGTTTGACAAAAATGTTCTTTTATAAATAGCTTTGTACATTCCCGCGAGTTGAGGTTCGCCTTGTTTTTAGCTTGTGTTACAACACATTGCCGCATTCTTGTTCCTGCCTTGTGTAACAAAATATTTTCGAGTTCATTCTTACCTCATGGAGATAACTATAAATGGATTGACTGCTTCGATCAATGATAGGCATCATAGGAGAATTTGTCGGCCATCTCTTTTTACAGTCTTCTCTTTTTCTTCATTTTCGTTAGATAGTATGAAAAAAAGCAATGACGTACAAACATTCCAATAAGTGACATTAATGCGTTGTGAGTACCTTTCTATATCATCATGCTATTGTTGAAGAACGTATATAATCGTGAGTGTCATTAAGGTGTTGTTTTGTTATTGCAGGTGGATGTTGGTTTTTTGATGGTTGAAAAATTAAAGATATTTGTAAGATGTTGGGACCTGTTGACAAGAATGCTTGGTTACATATGCGAGGAAGGGCCTCTACCCCCATATGGTTTGTTTGTTAATATCGATTTATAAGCTATTATGCTGAATTACCGTATCGATTTGTAATATATTATGTGATATGTATATCGATTTGTAAGATATTATGTGTTTTCTAGTGTCGAATTGTAAGATATTTATAGTATAATTTTAAAACGTGTGCGTGCGAAATTTACATTATTGCGCGTTTGCGTATTCAAATCGCTACTCATTTAACGATTTCTATTGAAATTGCTTCATAATGTCGTAGATATAATTAAATTGTTGTCACGTGAATCGCTATCGTCAACACACATATATGATAAATCATTTCTTTTATTGGCATGGTAAATAACAACTTGATGCATAGTATAAGCAAATAACAAATCGTTGTTGCTTTTATACTGATTCATTCAATCGTTTCTTTGACTTGCTTAAATAATCGGTATCTGTTGTTATATGCATCTTGAATAAATCGTAATAAATGTATGTGTTGGCTAACATAAATTAATATCTTACTTATGACAGTGGTGAGCTTATCATCTAGTTGCAGTAAAGATGATGTATCTCAATCATTGGAAAGTTATGGAGAAGTGAATATCCGTACTAATGATGCACCTGAAGAAGTGAACATTGTGCACTAATTATGCACATGATAAGAAGGGTGCAGGCATTGGATTCACTCTTGACTTGAATGTTCCAGTAGAAGAAATGCAATTTGATAATGAGGTAGATGATCATGACAGTATACTTGACTTTGTTCACACAGAAGAAATGCAATTTAATGATGAGAAAGTTGCATGCAAATTTTACAATGATTATGCCTTAAAACTTGGCTTTAGTGTTATATGGTATTCTTGGTCAAAAAATACACAGGGCATCATGCTGAGAAAGACATATGCTTGTTCTAAGGAAGGTTATAAGAAGTCAAGTGAAAAGCCAACAAGGAGCAAGACAGATTTAAGATGTGGTTGTCCAGCGAGAATGGTATTAAGAAGACTTCCGAATGAGAAATATGTAGTATGCACTTTAATTAGTGATCATAACCATGAATTAACAACTTCATTTATGACTTTTATGTTATGACAACGAAGCCGTATATGACATTTTCAGAACTAGATTTTGATGATGAACAAGTGAATCAACTGCATTTCAGCTAAGGCAATGAAGAAAGATGACAAGAATTGAAGAATTCGATGAAGAATCTTTGAAGATAAATATGCAAATGTAAATTTCATTAAATGTCTTAGATTCTTGTAAGAGTCTAACTTAGAGTGCATATTTCAATTGCATTTTATCTTAAAAGTCTTTAGAAAAACTTTTTCTAAAAGAACCCTTCATGAACATCGTTTTAGAAAACTCTTTACTTAATTTTTCATGCTTATTAGTCAACCAACAGACTCACCAGTCGACCAACTTTCTCGTGCCAAAATTTCAAATAAAAAACATCAAATTTATGAATTAGTCGACTAATCGACTCTTAGTCGATCAGACAAAATGTTTGATTTCTAAAAAATTTAGCAGCAGTCGACTGAAGGTTTTCTTAGTCAACCGGATAGAATGTTTATTTTCAAAAAAAATTAACAGGAGTCGACTGAAAGGTTTTTTCAATCTACTAATGATTTTCATCAGTCAACTAACTTTTCTTTAGTCGACTAAGTTTTAAACTTCAGTTTTTAAAACAGTTCTGTTAAACACAATAGTCGACTGCCGATAACTGTCAGTCTGCTAATATTTGATTTCAGTCGACAAACTACTATTCCAGTCGACTAATATAGTCATTTTTTGTAACTTTTAAAATGTGTGTCTTTTCATTTTTCAAATGAATTGACCGTTCAAAAGTGACTGTTTTGACACCCCTTCATACCCTCAACATATAAAATCTTTCAATTATAAATAAGAGTGAATTCTACACTCAAAAACATCGAATCCAATCGAATTATATTGAATTACAAAGATCAAAAACTTTGCTTTTCACTCCTATTCATTCAAGTATTCATTTTCTCACTCACTTGATATTTTCACTCAAATTCTTTTGAGAGATAGTGAATTCGTGAGTTGAGTATTTCAACAACTTTAGAAGCCAATTGCATTTCATCTGCATTTATAAGAAAGGCTCGTAGGTTGATTGTAAGGGTGCTTATTTATATTTTTTTGTAAAAGGAACAGACTCCTTGGTTTAAAGGAGTTGTTTGCTTTCAGTAGGTTTGTTACTGAAAGTGAGACCGGATTTGGTCTGTATGTTCTTGTGATTACACAAGGTTGATAGTGAAAATCTCAAGCGAGTTTTGCTTGGGGACTGGATGTAGGTCTGAAAGACCAAACTAGGATAAATTCTTGTGTTTTTTGTATGATTGCTGTGTGAATTTTAAAATCATTCAAAATTTCAAAGACATTTAAAAGTACTATTCACCCCCCCTCTAGTGCTTGTTGCCTCGATCCTACAGCACTTTCATCCTATGTTAAGGTCACATCGTAAAGTAACTGAAGCACATGCTGTAATTATTGAAATAGCTGATAGCACCGGCATTGCACCAAGGAAGACATACAATTTGTGTGCGTAAATAGATGGTGGTATTGAGAATATGTCATTCACACCTATGGATCTAAGAAACCACTTGAGAAGGAAGATGTCAGATAACATGAAGAATGAAGAAATATGTTCTTTGGTTGATTACTTACAGAAGAAATCAAGTAATGACTCTGGTTTCTTTAGTGCAATGCAACTGGATGAAGATGGATATGTTGTGAATATGTTTTGTCAGATTCAAAGTCAAGAGTAGATTATGAATGCTTTAATGATGTGCTTGTTTTTTATACGATGGTGAAGATTAATATTGAACAGTAGCCATTTGCGCAATTTGTTGGAGTGAACCATCACTCACAAAGTTGCATATTAGGCGGTATTTTTTTGTATGACCAGACCAAAGAAACCTTTGAGTGATTGTTCAGAGTATTTACACAGACAATGAATGGAAAGTACCCTGAAGTTGTACTTACAAATAGTGATCACGCAATTGCGGCTACAGTGTCTTATGTATGGCCAAATGCATATCATCGCCTATGTTTGTGACATATCTTTCAAAATATAGTTAAGAACATAGGACACATATTTAATTAGAAGAAAGGGTTTGATAAAAAGTTTAGAAGGTGTATACTTGAGAGTGTAGACGAGGTCACCTTTATGTCTGATTGAGAGAAAATGATTCAGATATATGACCTTGAAGACTGTATGTGGTTACAAAATTTATATACAGACAAAAAGAAGTGAGCATTGGCATATGGAAAACAATACTTTTGTGCAGGTATGATAAGCACATAAAGAGATAAATCTATGTATGCCACACTAAAGAAAACCTTTTATTCATGTTTAACAATGTTTCGCTTTATGGAACAATATGAATTATTTGTAGACGGTCTTAGACAAAATGAGCTTGAACAAGATATGAAATGCTTCAACACACGTCCTGTAACTTTGGGTATGAAAATATCGATATGACCTGCAGATTTGTATACACTAACTGTATTTGAATAGATTAAGAAGGATGTTATACAGGTCATGAATTGCAACATAGAAAGATGTATGCAAACCGAGAATATGCATAAATACCATATTGTATGGGGGAGCAAAGAGCATCTGAAAAGGTAAGAAGCACATGTTACGTACAATATTGACAACGAAACAGTTGAATATACATACAAAATATATGAATTCAAAGGTATTTTATGTCGTCATGCATTAAAGACACTTAATCAAAAAAAGATATAAGAAATACCTTAGTCAAAAATCGTTGTCTATTCTAGTCTTCACATGTATAAATCGTTGTACATATACTGTATTTGAATAGTTGCACAAAAAGTTTTGTAAATAAATTATATTAAAAGTAAAAATCATTGTCTTATTTAGCCTTTGTATATACAAATCATTGTACATATACTATAGTTGAATCATTGCGCAAAAAGTTGTTCTATGAATAAACTGTAATAAAAGTAAAAATTATTGTCTCATCTAGCCTTCACATATACAAATCATTATACATATATTATATTTGAATCGTTATACAATATAGTGTCTTATAGCGATTTACAAAATGACGTCTATGTCGGAGACCGATTTGTCTTTACTACAAATAACAGTCTAACTTATTAACGTGTTTAGTAAAAGCGATTTATCATGTAGCCCATCAGTGCAATTTACAACCACATCAATTTATATAGTGTCCTATATTAAAGGGTGGAAAACACAGATCATTCCATTCTAAAAGTATATATTAGCATTCCTCTTGATATCAGCATTCCTCTTGAAATTAGTATAATTTTTGAATTTTTATTTCATCCTAGAGAGATTTACATAATCTGTATACACAGTCTTACAAAATTTGTAT
Organism: Nuphar pumila; assembly: GCF_984573655.1. Lineage (NCBI taxonomy): Eukaryota > Viridiplantae > Streptophyta > Magnoliopsida > Nymphaeales > Nymphaeaceae > Nuphar > Nuphar pumila. Next base: position 37,733,399 of record NC_143254.1, read on the forward strand.
ACACAATCTACAAAATCTGTTACAAATCTTTGTACATTATATTACTCATAAGGGGCTCGCATCGTTCATTGCCTTCTAGGTATTCTTGTCTTTTGAGTTTTTTTTCTTTCGCAATTAGAAACTCCATCAATTTTTCTTATAGTTTTGTACGGAATCCAGGTATATCATACTGCAACAAAAAGGTAAATGGATCTAAAATACTTTTTACGTTAGAGGAGAACTATTTGGGTCTTAAATTGATCCAAATCTCTTATAGGTCCAGTCCAAACCCTAATCTGAGTCTAAACTCTTTCCATATCCATTTTGGTTGACCCAAATACTCTGCAAAGATCTCATAATTTTTTTAATTATACATTAAATAACTTGAATAAATGTTGAAATATTATCGATAATAAGTGCTTTGTATTAAAATGATTTACACTAATGAATGCTAAATATTACAATGATTTATAATAATGAATGTTAAATACTAAAGCGATAACACTTTATACTAATGAAGACAAAATCCTGCAAAGATCATTACTTAAGAATGCTAAACATTACAATAATTTATACTAATGAATGCTAAATGCTAATGCGATAACAATTTGTACTAACGAAGACAAAATCCTGCAGCGATGATTACTTAAGAATGCTAAACATTACAACGATTTACACTAATGAAAGTTAGATGCTAAAGCGATCACGATTTGTACTAAGGAATACAAAATCCTGCAATGATCATTACTTAAGAATGTTAAACATTAGAACGATTTATACTAATGAATGCTAAATGCTAATGCGATAATGATTTGTACTAACGAAGATAAAATCCTGCAGCGATGATTACTTAAAAATGCTAAACATTTCAACCATTTATACTAATGAATGATAAATGCTAAAATGATTATAAACGATTTTAAACCATTTACCTCATTTAATTACAGATCATCTAAAATAAACTTAGCATTATTCTCCTTGACATTTATTGTAGCCCACTGGCTGATCTTGGGAAAACCACAAATCGCAAGGCCACACTGAGGACGCATGGAGACAATATGCTCCCACGTCCAGGCCTACAAAAATAATATATTAGTAAGACTATAGCCTTCAACGATCTTAGTCTACAACTAGTAAATATGTAATAAACAATTACCTGGACAAATGGCTAAAACCCTCCGATAGTTTTTGTACCCTTACTCGCACGGTAAAGTTGACTGTACAAGTGTACGGGCATAGATCCACCCCATGCATAGTTGTCGACTTCATCTAAGTCTTTAAAGAACTGCAGTCATAGGTAACTTAACCTCAAACCAGAGAAATCCAAAAATAAAGTAAGTCCAAAAAAATAAAGAAGAAAGTCGCGCAACTCTTGGTCAGCTCTTTCAGATGCACATGTAGCGGACCGGCCTTCCCATTTATTATGAAAAGAAGAAACTTTCATCGATGTGGAATTGCTTCCACCAGAAATACATTGACCCCAGTCCTCTATCAACATTCCTAGAAGGGTTGTGCACTTATCCCTTGCGTTATAGTTTGAATCCTGTGCTAGGACAACACTTTCATGGCACTTAAAACTCATAATCCGTGCCACATCTTATAAGGTTATGGTGATATTAAAATGATCAAAATGGAATATATTCGTCTTATGATTCCATTTATTGACCAGGTGGGTCATGGTGTTCCAGCACGTTTCAAAATAATGCTGGTCTAGAAGATCGTCCAAGTGCATATTTTGTAATTGGTCATTCTGATATTCACTCAATTGTCCATACCACGAGAAAACTATAGCCCATTGATACCGCCCTTTGAGCTTTTCACCTGGTGCTCTACTTCTCTTTTGACCTCCCTGTAACACAAAATAACATATTATTCGTATCAAATCATAATTAGTCCTATTTGTACTTCTACACGTCATTGTACATAGTAATCACTATATATAATAATCATTGTACACTCGCTATCACTGTAATCGTATACATAATAATCAATATCAAAGTAATCGCTATATGTACTAAATATTATTACGATAATCGCTATACATAGGTCACAATAATTGTTATACATAGTAATCACTGTCACAGTAATTGCTAAACATAGTAATCGCTGTCACAATAATCACTATACATAATAATGCCTATCACAGTAATCACTATTACGATAATCGCTATAAATAGGTCACAATAATCACTATATATAGTAATTGTTATCACAATAATCGGTATACATAGTAATCACTATCATAGTAATCATTATACATAATAATACCTATCACAGTAAATCGTGACAGACAAGATCGATTTACATACCTTGGTCACACTTTTCTCTTCTTCATCCTCTCCCTCCTCTGCCTTTCATGTTGCTCCATCATTCACTCATCCTTATATGCCTTTCTTATTCCCTATTCATTATCTCCTCATCCTCTCCTCCTTTGCCTTTCTTGTTGCTCCTTCACGTCGTCGCCTCCCACCTATGCTTTTCTACTTTTTCCTTCATTTGCTCTTTCTTCTCCCTCTTCTCTTTTTTTTTACTGCTTCCTTCCTTTTCCTTTCTTTCTCTTCCTCCTATTTTTTCCTTTCCTTTTCCTTCTGTTTCTCCTCCTGCTTCTTCCTTTCGCTTTCTTTATCTTCTTTGTCCTCCTTCTCCTTCCTTTGCCTTTCCTTCTCTTCCTCATCCTGATGATTTTTCTTTTATCTTTCATCTTCCATCTTCATTATTTGCCTTTTTTTCTCTTCCTCCTTCTCCTTCTACTTCTTTAATTGTTTTTCCTTCTCTTCCCCCTTCTCCTTATTCTTTCTTTGCCTTTCCATGTCCTCCTTCTTCTTCTTCAATTGTCTTTCCTTCTCTTTCTCCTTCTCCTTATTCTTTTTTTGCCTTTCCCTCTCCTCTTCCCCCTTCTTCTTTATTTGCCTTTTCTTCCTTTGCTTTTCATTCTTCTTATCCTTCTTCCTTTGCTTTTCATTCTCTTCATCATCCTTCTTCTTCATCATCATCTTTAGTTCTTCCTCATCTTTATTTCATCGTGTTTCATCTTCACTATCTGATGGATCAGGCTCTGCATTATACAATTACAATGCTTTGTCCATGTCTTTATCATTCTCAATCTTCATTATATTTTGGTATGTTTCGTAACGCTCATATATATCAGACTGGTGGATCACTTCTTCAATAGTCATCCTCTCGAACGGCGGGGGATTTCTTGTCTTACAAATTTTAGTCATTGCTAACCTGCACAACACATAAATTTAACCGTATTATTATATGTTACAACCACCTCCCCAAGTATATATTATTATAAATTATCACATTTATTACACAATCACCAACATTACAAATCGCTGTAACATTTGGCTTCATAAGTAAACATTGTTGTAAGATTTAGCAAGCATAAGTATAAATCAAGGTAACTTCATAAATACACATCGCTACTGCATCAAATGTATAAATCGTTGTTGCACTACAACAAAGCAGTAGATTAGCGACGACCACATTCCGTCGCTAATCCGTCGCTAACATGGTTAGCGACGGATTAGCGACAACGAGGCGACAGTATGCTTACGTCGCAAATATTTCGACGCTAACTGGCGACGGAATTATTCCGTCGCCAGGTCCGTCGCTAATTGCGACGGAATAACGAGCGCTATATTCTGTCGCTAATCCGCCGGTACTAAACGGCGACCACGGCTTGGCGACGGATTTACTTTCGTCGCTTTGCCGTCGCTAGATTAATATGAATAGCGACGGATGGTTCCGTCGCTAATCCGTCGCAAACAGGAAAAAAAATTAAAAAAAAATTATTGAAAATTAATTACCGAGAACTGTACAATTTCTATTTCCTGTAAAATTTGTATTTCCTGTAAATAAAAAACAAACCACACAAAAAAATTCATATAACAAGTATCTACAATAATTAATCGTTCCACCTTAAAATTAAGAAGTTTAATTATTTATAATTCAACAATTACAATTAGGAAAAATAAAAAAATAGAACTTCTTCAACACAGTCCTCTAATCATCGCCAAGATTTTGTGCGTCTTCTTGTTCATTGTCTTTATCTGTCCCTTCAGCTCCACTACCCTGATTATCGCTAGCAGCCTACATAAGAAAAGAACAGTCAGTATTGATAAACAAAATATAATGAAATAAATTACACACTATATGTGATTCTATATCATGTGCTCATGTGTGATCTAAGGCAATAAAAAAACTCTATATGTGATTCTATCATGCTCATATGTGTGCTAAGGCAGTCAAAAAATTGAATATGTGATTATAGCATGTTCATATGTGTTCTAAGGCATCTAAAAAAACTCTATATGTGATTCTACCATGCTCAGATGTGCTTTAAGGCAGGCAAAAAACTATATATGTGATTCGATTATGCTCGTATATGTGCTAAGGCAGTAAAAAAATTGAATATGTGAATATAGCATGCTCATATGTGCTCTAAGGCAGGCAAAGCCAAAAATTTTATATGTGAATATAGCATGCTCATATGTGCTCTAAGGCAGGCAAAGCCAAAAATTTTATATGTGATTCTATCATAAATTATATATAACATGTTCATATGTGTTCTAAGGCAGTAAAAAAACTTTATATGTTATTATAGCATGCTCATATGTGTGCTAAGGCAGTCAAAAAACTGAATATGTGATTATAATATGCTCATATGTGTTCTTAGGCAGTCAAAAAACTGAATATTTGATTATAGCATGCTCATATGTGTTCTAATGCAGTCAAAAAAACTTTATATGTGATTCTATCATGCTCATATGTGCTCTAAGGCAGACAAAAAGTTTTATATATATATATATATGTGTGTGTGTGTGTGTGTGATTCTATCATGCTCATATGTGTGCTAAGGCAGTCAAAAAATTGAATATGTGATTATAGCATGTTCATATGTGTTCTAAGGCATCTAAAAAAACTCTATATGTGATTCTACCATGCTCAGATGTGCTTTAAGGCAGGCAAAAAACTATATATGTGATTCGATCATGCTCGTATGTGTGCTAAGGCAGTCAAAAAATTGAATATGTGAATATAGCATGCTCATATGTGCTCTAAGGCAGGCAAAGCAACTTTATATGTGATTATAGCATGCTCATATATGCTCTAAGGCAGACAAAAAAACTTTATATGTGATTATAGCATGCTCATATGTGCTCTAATGCAATAAAAAAACTCTATATGTTATTATAGCATGCTCATATGTGCTCTAAGGCAGTCAAAAAACTGAATATGTGATTATACCTGAGAGGGACCTGGAATCGAAGATCCCCTATCCTGAACAGCGGCTTTGATCTCATTTCGGAGAAAGGTGGCGACGGTGTATTGAAAGTAGTTATTCAGTGATTCATTAATGATCTGGCGTACATCATCACCGGAAAGAATAGTCGGCTGCTTGGAGCTTATGTCGGCGCAAGAAGTCGGTGAGCCGTAACTGGAAGAACCAATAACTGGTGAAGTGTTCATATTACTCTCAAACCCGAACACGCGACCTTTTTTGGGTTCACCTGCTGCAGTCACCCATGCTGTAGGATCAAATGATGGATGCTGAGTAGCGTCATCGCCATATCGCTCTACCATCTGTTGCTCATATGCCTCCTACAAAATAATGTTTAAAGTATTCATTAATAATTAATGATAACATTATGATAACTTGCATATATATTGCAATGATTATTAATAGAATTAATACATACCCTTGTCGTTCTCGCCTTCTCTGATACGAAGACTCCCGTGGTCTTCCGTTTATGTGTTTCTACAAACACATCCTTATATGGTACACTGCCTCCTTTTTCTGCTTCCTGCGAAGTTAAATGACAAAAGATTTAGTACATAAGTTTGCAACAATACTTATAAAATTAATATTATATATTGATGAGTTACCATTTCTTTAGGTGGCTCCCAAATGTCTTAGATCCACCTGTGTGTAGATGGGCTTCGGGCATCTTCGATCGATTTGTGAAGCCTTCGCAGAGCGATTTTTAAATGCATTTCCCGCCCACTTATCGCACATTTCATCCCAGTAATCTCTCCTGATAGTAATAGGACCATGGCCCTTCCACAGTAATGGATCATCTACTACGCCAGATGCTTTTTTTGCTGCAGTCTTCATAGTGTGCAGCATGTCTGCAAATCGATTGGCAGCCACCTTCTGCCACACCTTCCTTGCATCATTTTCTTCCACCGTAGTTGCGAAGCGATTCGAAGCCTACAAATATTTTCAGAAAGTTAGTAGACATTGCTTAAATAAATTAAATATGAAACACATTAACTATGAGGAACAACTATATACCATGAATGAGGACCACAATCTGTCTAACACCTCCTTTGGGTACTCTTTCCATTGAGCAACTGGTCCTGGTAAATGTTGAAGAAGTGAATTCCTAATCTCCCGTACTACTTCTTGTGGCTCAAACCTCGTGCTGCACATGAATTGTTACACAGTAAATATCAATATAAAATATTTAAAAGATATGCAATAATTGAAAACAAAATACTTACGGTCGATTATCGATATACACTATTCGAATGAGTCTTCTTGTGCTAGCCTGAGAAGACCCTGTTTCCTGTGTTGGCTGTTGACTTGTGTGATCAACTGGTGTAGGTGGGTCATGTACAGGCGCAACATCATTTGTAAAAAAATATATTAGAAATTCTCAGAATGTGCATTTGAACTAATCAAGCATCTAATTAGTTATATGATATACCTATCACAGGAGCCCGTGAAGATGAAGGTTGAGCCTGGCTACTACTGGATGAGCGACCACTATAACCTCCACGAACCATATTCTAACAAATAACATATGTCATACAATACATTCAAATAATTCACATCAAGTATTACAATGCATTCAAGTCATTCACATCAAGCATTGCAATGCATTCAAATAATTCAAATCATTGACATCAAGTATTGCACTAATTCAAATCATTCGTTAATTGCATAAATTATAATACATTCAGATAATTGAAATCATTCACATCAAGTATTACAATACATTCGAATCATTCGTATCAAGTATTACAATACATTCAAATAAAAATTTTAATCATTCACACCAAGTATTGCAATACAACTCACATCAAGTATTACAATGCATTTAAATAGAGGTTTGTAGTATAAGATTTTGCTCACTAGCTTGAGAATTCTTCCTCGTCACTAGTTTGACTTTCTTCTTCTTCTTCTTTTTCTTCTTATTCATTGTTTGCCCATCCACTTGGTACATCATTTGGATCACATTCCTCTATGAATGTTTCATCGGCCAATGGAGATATGACATGCATATCATGTGCAACATCGTGACCATAAGCGAAGTCACAGACATCATCTGATTGATAGTAATCACTGTTTTCAGCTAACTCATCTTCCTGTAACTGATCATACTCGGGGTATAGTTTGGATTTCACCTTGCAAACTGCCCACCATTCATTTCTATCTGACTTTTTTATACTCGGATATGAAGTATAATAAACTTGTTGAGCTTGCGAGGCTAATATGAATGGTTTATATGTTTCAAACCTGGATTTATGATTCACCTCCACAATGCCTGAAGCTTTGTCGAGTCTTGTTGTAGTTGGATCAAACCAATGACACTTGAATATCGTAACCCTGTTATTCATGCATAAGTAAGTCAACTCCATTATTTCCTCTATAACACCGTAGTAATCATGTTCATTTTCACCGTAGCTGCTACCCTTGACACACACGCCACTATTTATCATTGATTTGTTTATATCGTAGTCTTTTGTATGGAATCGATAACCATTTACGATATACCCGTTGTAGCATTGCACAACTTTGCTCGGACCATTTTCTAAATCACATATTCCTTGATCTTTAACATCACCATTGCGAACCTACGCACAAACATAAACAATGATTGTGATCACGATCAATTAAGTAACTTAGTGTTGTTTATAAGTACAAAATTTATGTTAGCTTCTTTACCAACTGTTTCAACCACTCCACAAACTTAGTTTCACGTTCTTTTTGTACTTCTGCATCAGTGAGATGTGAAACTTCGTTTTGCAACTCCAGATCAAATCATCTGCAAACCACAAATACTTATATTACCGAGTCATGTATCCACATATAGAACATAAAAGGATTTATAATTGAGTTGCATATACATATACTTACTCGATGTATGGGTCGATCGCTGAGCAATTAAAAAGAATATAGATGTGTGCTGCATCTTGCTCTCGATCTGTCAATAGCCTTGATCGGCAACTACCAAATGCATGCCCAAGTGGTTGAAATATCGACAGCTTGTCAGCTACAGTTACTTGTTCTCCATCATCGTTACGGGGCGGGCATGTGTAACGTGTTGGAATATGAGGTTCGAAGTACATAGATGAGAAATTTGAAATCTCTTCTAAAGTGTACGCCTCACAAATAGAGCCTTCTACTCTTGATTTATTACGAACCTTTTTTTTTAGGTCGAACATGCATCTGACAAGAATATACATTTCAAATTTTAAATATCTGTCATTAAAGAGACAAATATAAAAAAACATATATCTTTCAAATGGGTACATCCATCGATATTGCACAGGGCCACCAACCCTTAGTTCATATGACAGATGTATGATCAAATGTTCCATAACATCGAAAAATGCTGGCGGAAATATCTTTTCTAACAGACAAACAGTGGTGATGACAGAGTCCTCGAGATTCTTTATATCTGATACAACGACCTCCGATACACACAATGTTCTGAAAAATCCGCTCAACTCAGACAATACCCCCCATATAGGTTTGTCTAACATATCATGGAATGCTAGGGGTATCAATCGTTGCATAAAGATATGACAATCATGGCTCTTCAACCCATATAACTGTCCATCGTCAATCTTCACAGCCCGAGCAATGTTAGAGACATATTCATCTGGAAATCTCAGTTGTCTCAACCATTGACATACATGTTTTATTTGATCAGGTCCGAGCACGTACTTCGCCTTTGGTTTCAGTACTTTGCCATTATACTCTTTGAGTTCCAATTCTGGTCTTTTACATATTAATTTTAAATCCATACGGGCCTTCAGATTATCTTTTGTTTTTCCTTTAATATTCATTACTGTATTGAACACATTATCAAACACATTTTTCTCTACATGCATCACATCCAAATTATGTCGTATCAATAGGGTCGGCCAATACGGTAGTTCCCAAAAAATAGATTTTTTCGTCCAATTGTGATCCTTCCCAAATCCACGGAAGGGTGTAGGACTGCGGGCATCTGTTAATACATCTGGAAAGTATCGCAATCTTCTTAGAATCTCTATGCCAGACAATCTTGAGGATGAACCTTCTGTTTCAGTTGTGCCTGCTTTAAATGCATTCTTTTGACGTCGGAACGGATGATCGCTGGGTAGAAATCGACGATGGCAATCAAACCAGCAAGGCTTCCTTCCATGCCTCAATCTAAAAGCTTTGGAATCCTCCATACAGTACGGACAAGCCAACCTCCCATGTGTGCTCCAACCAGATAACATACCATATGCAGGGAAGTCACTGATTGTCCATAGAACAACGGCCTTCATGTTGAAATTTTGTTTTTTGTGGGCATCATACGTGGTAACACCGTCATCCCACAATACTTTTAATTCATCAATCAATGGCCTTAGATATACATCAAGATTTTGGCCAGGTGAGGTCGGACCAGGGATCAACAGAGACAAGAAAAGATTTGGACGTTTCATACACAAGCTTGGTGGAAGGTTGTATGGAGTTACAAATACTGGCCAGCATGAGTATGGAGTTGATCTACCCCCAAATGGATTAAATCCATCTGTACATAGACCGAGTCTAACATTTCGCACTTCCATTGCGAAGTTCTGATGAGTACGATCAAAGTGCTTCCAAGCTTCAGCGTCAACAGGATGCGTGATCTTGTTTTCATCGTGTCGAACTTTATTTGCATGTCATCTTATGTGTTTAGCTGTCCTTGAAGACATATACAATCGCTGCAATCTAGGAGTGATAGGAAAGTAGCGGAGCGACTTGTATGAAACTTCCTTTGATCTCGTGCTACCATTGCCTCTTGTCTTTGGCTTGAACCGAGGATGCCCACATGACGGGCATGATATGTCGTTTTCCTGCTCCTTGAAATACAACATGCAGTGATTTGGACAAGCATCAATCTTTTTGTAACCCATACCTAGAGCGTTGACCATAACTTTCGCACGATAGAAATTTTGTGGCAATTTCTCATCTTTAGGCAACATACTCTTCACAATCATGCAGAAATGGTCAAAACATGATTGACTCAAATTATACTCGGACTTCAAATTCATTAGTTGAAGAACTGCAGACAAGATAGTGTGACTCTCACAACCGTTCCAAAGTGGCTCATCAGCATCTCTAAGTAAATCATAAAATCTACTAGCTGCATCGTTTGGTGATTCTTCATCTACGGCAGTTCTTACATCACTAGAACTCATAGCAGAACCCAGTTCTGTTCCTGCAGCATCAAATATCAAATTCGTATATGGATTATCGTGCACCACATTCACCCGTGCATCAAAATCGTTTCTAAATTCTTCTCCATGAAACATCCAATTCTGATAATCACTCACAAAACCCTTCCTGTATAGGTGATGTCTAACGCCATGAGGTTCTACAAATCGATTATTCTTACAAATCTTGCAGGGACACCTAATCCGACCTGTGGGATCTACCGTACTGACACTTGCCGTTGCAAATTCAATAAAACTGTCGACACCATCCATATATTCATGCGATAACTCATTGTCCACTATCCTGCGGTACATTCATTCACGGTTTGCAGTCATTCTGTCGTATGATGTTACGAATAGTATCCTAACCAGTTAAAAGAGAACCATCAGAATGCTATGATGAAGAAAATATCAAATTTATCATGCAATATATGATGTCATACAATCACAAGAATTATGATGCATGCATTGATAACTTAATATTTTCATGTGCAAACTATTCATGACACGATACATTCATTTGAAGCATGCTTTCAGTATACAATTTCACATGGAAGACATAATCAAATTGAAAGTAACTACATGTAAGCATGGATACAATCACATCAAACATTGCAATACATCGAAATAATTCATATCAAACAAATGTCAAACATGTACCTGCAGCAAACACACTTCAATATCCCACTAACTACTACCATGCATAGCATGGACTCCGTACTCAAAAAATAAGAACACTTTCATATTCATACATTAAAATCATGCTCAGCATGATCTCCGAACTCCAACAAAGCAGTCCTAGATATCAACAACTAAGTGAGTGTATGAACAATAAAGTGTTACATTCAATAAATTAAATAACATGTGATGCGCTTGCATCACTTACTCACCACGGGTATTTACCCGATTTGCATTGTTTTTGTCACTTACTTACCATGGGTGGCGGGGCACAAGCGAGTTCCGTTAAGAAATCTGCAAAAAACACTGTGTTAAAATGAATATTGAAGCTAATTAGGGAAACACAAACACTTATACAATGCAAAAAACAACTAAACTGATGATGATATATCTAATGATGAAATGCGATGAAATAAAGTGTGCAAGTAATGTACTGCAATGAATATTGAAGCTAATTAGGGAAACACAAACACTTATGCAAAGGAAGTAAAAAGACTAAACAAAGAAAAATAGAACAAAGAAAAAATAGGAAAAAGAACTCGTTATTGGAACCAAAGAACAAAGAATTTTACAGTATGCAGACCCTGTTCACAATGACCGCTTTGACTGGGCCAAGGTATCAGAACCAAAGGTTTTATATCAATAATTCCAAAGAGTCAGAGATCAATACAATGAATGCAGAATTTCACGACAGAGGAGATCCTTCAATAGCTATACAGGCCACAAACGGGAAAAAGGACATCACATTAGCATTCCCCTGGATGCCACAACACTCAGGAGGGCACCATCTCAAGTAGAGAAAAAAGAAGCCGTGACAATAAGTCATAAAAGCCATCCAACCTCGTATACTTGTAACCACTAGATAACAAAAATTACCCAGAAAAGAAGGAGCAAGCAATGTAATACATTTCACGCTCTCAAGCAAAACTCCCAATTTCCGGCAGGAAAATCTCTTGTTGAGAAACCCTAGATCCAGATCCCTTCCAGATAAACTAAATCCTAACTATTCACGAAGATCATCACAACATCAATATCAACAAGAAAAGCATTAAGAAACCAAAAACATTAAAAACCCAAAAAATCTCAATCTCGCATTCCCATCAGTAGAAACCTCAAATCCATTTGCAGGCAACTCATAAACAAGAAATCTACAGAATGCATAACAAACGAAACGCATCCATGAACGAGACAGTAGATCTAACCCCAAAACCTTGCTTTTGATCAAAATATTGGGGCTAAAAACCTTATAAAGAAAAACACTACCAAATCTTAGGGTAACTTTCATCAATCTTTAGCGGGAAAAAGTTTATAGATACAGACAACGAAAAAGGAGATCGATAATAGCGATGACGTGCAACGGATCAGAGAGAGAGGGAGAGAGATATACCTCTGGTTTGCTGTAGGTCAGAGTAAAGAGGAGAGAGGGAAGAAAGAGATCCTCCTCTCACAGACGAGGAAGAAGAAGAAGAAGAGGGATTGAGTGGGGGTAATTACAGGGGTGAAAATGATATTTATATCATAACTGGTGGGGGAGAAAGGCGATAAAAAAGATGGCGGAAACTGAAAAAGTGGCACCGAGCGGTGGACGGGGAGCGGCGGCTGGCGAGCGGCGGCGGCCGGGCGGTGGCGAGAGCCGACGGGTGGCGGGAGGGAGAGGGCGGCGGGCGGGAGCAAGACAGCAAAACAGAAAAAAGAGAAAGAGGGATGGGATTAGGGATTTACGCGACATTTAGCGACGGCTTAGCGACGGAATAATTCTGTCGCTAAGCCATCGTAAATCAAAATACCAAAAAAGCGACGGAATATATTTTGTCGCTACGCCGTCGCTAATTAGCGACAGATTAGCGACGACAGAGTTCCCTCTCTAGATCCATCGCTAAAATGGTGTTCTTGTAATAAGAATTAGCGACAAAAAATTGCAGTCGCTAATCCGTCGCTAAGTAGCGACAGATTAGCGATAAAAGTTGTTTCCTCGCTAATCCGTCGCGAATTAGCGACAGATTGTATCTCTAGCTAATCTGTCGCTAATTAGCGACGGAAAAAATCCGTCGCAAATTTCCGTCGCTAATTAACAATTTTCTTGTAGTGTTGCTTTAAATATACAAATCACTACTAATTTAAATGTATAATTCGTTCATGCTTCAATCGTATAAATCATTATAGAAATCACACCCTTCATAAGTACATATCGTTGTAACATTTGGGCTTCATAAGTAAACATCATTGTACAATTTAGCAAACTTAAGTACAAATCGTGGTAACTTCATAAATCATAAATACAATTCGCTACTACTTCAAACATATAAATTGTTGTTGCATCGAACGTACAAATCGCTACCGCATTAAATGAATAAATCATTGTTGCATACAAACATACAAATCGTTGCAGAAATTTAGCCTTCATAAGTACATATCGTTGTAATGTTTGGTCTTCATAAGAACAAATTGTGCTAACTATTTTTCGATGCCGAGAAGGTGGATAGGTATAAATCGATTTATTTTAGTATGAAAATAGGTGTTATTTAGCATGAATAGTATACCCAGTTGTAAGATTTAGCATTCAGTTTTACAAATCGATTTGTTTACATAACGAAACCTTACACAAAACTCACCGAAACGATAGAAGTTTTGGTAATCCGACAATGGAGGAGAAACACCCAAAAGGTAGATGCAGTCGATGGTGTCAACGATGCTCCCACTGCATAGACAACGGCAAAAGGTGCTTTAGCGACAGTAAACAACGACAAAGGTTGCTCCGGCGACAGCAGACAACTGCAAAGGGTGCTCCGGCGACAGCAAACAATGACAAAGGGTGGGTCGTCAAAAGGAGCTTCTATTACAGCAGATGGTGCATCGTCAAAGGTGGCAGCACAGGAGTTTACTGCTTAGGGTGAAAACATAATGTTTGAACTTGGAAGAGTTAAGATCATCCTCTCTTTTCTGAATGGTGGATATTTTTGTCCTTTTCTCGAACCGTTATTTCATGACGAAAATGACAGAAAAGGTTACTTAAGTCTTTGCAACTGCACCGAACTCCGATGCTAAGTGATGCCGACACACACGGGGATTCGAGCCCCACGTGCTTATATATGTGGTGCTCATTCGAACCCCCAAACATGCACCTGCATCGAAGTTGTTCCTGGTTGCTCATCGTCACGAGGAAGAGACCATCCTTGAGGGTCGAGAAAGTTATCCCTCTCATTTGCACCCTTCAGCTTTTAAGCGACTCGATCATGTACCGATACTCCACTCGTTTATCGGTAAAGCTGTAAGAGAAGCCAGCAACGACTGTTAAACTCATGGGTTCCAATAGCTGAAAATACCGTCTTGTCGAAATTCGGATCCTTGGTCGGGCATTGTTTTGGCTTGCTTGAGCAACCTCCAGGGTCGGCGTATTCTGCTGCGTGTTTCCTCTGGACACTACGTAGGCCCATGAACGGACCCTAGTTCATGGATTTTGTTCCTTGAAAAAGAAATTAGGTTAGATTTTGGCCGGTGAATGGATCCTAGTTCGACCTATATGCTTGGCATGACGATCATAGTTGATATCTTATCAAAGTAGGTTCTACTTCCACTTAACCAGATCCAGAAGTCAAGGATCCCAGTCCAGAAATTAAAGTCATCTCGGATCTTTGATCTTGAGTTTAACCAGGATCACATATTTTTACAAGTTTGACTCATGGTGATGGTATCTGACCTTCGTCCAATGAATCGGATGCAGGCCAAGACCCAGATCGATCAAACACGAATCAGGATTTTACTAGGACCTTTCTTAAGCTGGATCCATTTGCGGACTACCAGGCAGAGTGCAAACGGGAGGGATTTGGTTGGACCCTAGAATCCAATCATTAGTTTTGCTCGTACACTCTGAAGATTTTTTTTTTCTTTTTTTAGAATGGATTTAGATTTCTATGGACTTGAATCTGGATTTTGATTTTTTTTTTATCCATATTGTTATCCGAATCACATCTGATCCATCGTCATGTTTTTACAGCACCAAAATCCATACGCGTTCAGGTTCGGATGCACAGTTTGACATTCAGATTTGCTGCATGTCAAACTGTGCAAAGACTGATTGACCCAAAAGATTCATTTCCATTTTTTTTAAACTTCAAAAAAGAAAAAAAAATGACTTGTCCACGCACACTACCGACCCCACCGACTTGATTCGACGTGGCATTTCCATTCGCCACGTGGCACCCGAGTCAATCGCCATACTCCAACGGCTAGTTTCACCGAAGACCTCTCCGCCTTTCATTTGGACGCGTGGACCGAATCACCAACGAGTAGGCATATGATTAGCTGGCAAAGTTTGGGCGGGAAACCGGAAACACAACTGGGGCCCACCGTGGGGAGACCCCACTCCAGGGATTTCCAGGAAGTTCCCGAAAACCCTATTCTTTGAGTTACTGTATATCCTTTTTCCTTGAAAAGTCCTTGAAAGTTTATTGAATTTGAAAATTAAGCCGGAAATGTACATACTCTGCCTGTAAACTACCAATTTATTTTCCCCAAAACGTCCTTTTATTTTACCATTTTGTTTAATATGTCCATTGGATTGTGCAACTGGCTGCGTAAATTTGCTCGCCTTGATCTTTTAAGTCATTTATTGAATTTCCTCTTTTAATGCGTAAGCGTTTCGGTTAGTTTTACACTCGCTATATAAGAAGGGCGAGGAGGTTGGCAGCGGTTTTAAAGGAGGAGGAGGAGAGGAAGGAGAAGAAGAAGAAGACGGGTTTTTTATTGTGGCTTCGAAGAGGGTGAAGAATATAGAGAAATTGAATCTCTTTGATCTTGAGTTGGAGTTCTTCTTTGTGTAGTTTTTGGTAAGTGTTCTTCTTCTGTTTTGGAGTAAATCTTGAAAATGTTGGAGATTTTGTGTTTTTTTATTGGAAAAATCTCCTTTTTTTTGTTGTGGTTGTCTCATAACTTCGTAGTTTTTTTCTAAGAACTTTTTCCTTTCTTTCTTTTCTCCGTTTAGTTATTTTCTTTTATTTCTTTTGCATTTTGGTGTACGAGTTCCTGAATTTTTTTTGGTGATTATCTCATTTTGGACATTTTGTAATTGAAATACCATAAAAACACAAGCTTTTTTCCTCTTTTACTCTGGAGCGTTAATGTTTTTTTTTCTCTTCCCATTATGAAGGCATTTTGGTATTTTTCTTTTCCCCATTTTGCATTTTCCATTTTGCAGACGACGTGAACTCTTCTATTCGTCTGAATTCACCAGAGAATTTGTGTTTTGGGTTTTCTTAGTTCAATTGAATCCTCATTAAGCCGTGCTCTGTTTTCTCAGGATTTTGAAGGGTTTTGTCAAAAAAAAAGAAGAAGAGAGGGTGAGGGTCTTTTCTTAGTGGAATAAGATGGCGTTGGGAAGGAGTTGGAGTTTTGCAGAGTATGGACAGAACTACTTGAAACCTTCCTCATATTTACCAGAAATCAGTAGCCAGGATGATGGATTAGAGCTGACTAGATGTATGCGAACGATTGGGAGGAAGAGAATTTTGTTTCCAAATCGAGCAGACATGTTGCCCATTGGATGTCCTTGTGAAATTCGTCCGCTCAAGCGCCTTAATTCGAAGGACTGCGGGGTTTCGGTATACAGTGAGAAAAACTTGCATCTTGAAGCTCTGCCTACGGATATTTTGGTGAGTTTGGTGTCTCCTTCACTTCTTGCTTGCTTGATTGAGCCTCCTGGGTGTCATGCTTACTGATAGGCAATTTGGTTATGTTTGCCTCTTTTAGGTGCGGATTCTGTGCGGGGTGGAACATGATGATTTGAAGCAGCTATATCTTGTCTCCAAGACAATCAGAGAAGCAGTAAGTGCTTTCACTAACGATGCATTTCTTATCAAATTTTCAAATTCCTTGCTGTTTAGGATTTTTTTTTGTTTGAAGATCTCGGTTCTTATTGGAATTCATCTGCAGGCCATGATTGCTAAGGATCGTCATTTTGCATTTAGCACTCCCAAATCAAAACGGCGTCGGGCGCTATTGTTTCTGTCGGATTCTTCAGACTTTCTTGGGTGTGTAATTTGATCCCTGCTCTGTTGATTGTAAAGATGGTTTATGTTGGTTTTGAAGTTTTGCTTTTGATTTATTATGTGTAACTGGGCTAAGCATAGCATAGAGCTAACTTTTTTTTTTCTGTTTCAGCAGCAATTCTGCCGAATTAGGTGACCTTGAAACTCCAAATGCTCCCCTTCGACGTGGGTATGGAAAAGCTAGATCAGGCAAGAAATTTGCTGAAATTTCAGTGAATTTGTTCCAGTCGGCTCCCGATGATTGATGAAGAAATGCTGTTATTGGTTTCGAAGCATCCTTCATCCTATTTATTTCAATTTTTGTGGTGATATGTAAAAAGTAAGTAACACGGACACAATGCTGTTGTGTAGTGTGTACATCTGTTTCCTTCAATTCTTTGGTCATAAGTAAAGTTGTCCCTCAATCTTCTCTGTTGAGGAGGGGATGATAAGCATCATATAATGTAAAATGTAGCTGGAGTAACAGCCTGTAGAAGCTGTTTTCTGTATTCATTAGGGAATAATACATTAAAGGTGCATGTATTTCTGTGTATAATCTGTTTTGTACATCTATCCTGTTACTGGGCAGTTGTGTAATGTTAAGACTTGTCCTGTAACTCGTTTATCATCCCCACTTCCTGTTCCGGTTTATGTAGGAACCTCCCTCCATGATGGATGGGGAAACCATCATTGGGATCAGAGACCTAATCCCAGAAGTGAAACTAACAAGTTTATCCCACACTTTGGGGATCGTAATGAGAAACTTGCATCTTAAGCTTCTATTAAGTAGGGATGTAAATGGGTTGAATTTAAACCGGATGCAGTGTTGTCAGTATCGGTGCGTATTGGCCTGAATCGGCTGATATGTATAGTATCGCCAGAAAATCGATACCTGAATCAGCTATTTTTTAATAAATATAAAAAATAGCTTAAATTTTATTTTTTAATATTATTTTAATGGCTTTTAACATGTGTCACGATCTGATTGGCATGTAATATTTTTTAATTATTTTTGGCAGATTCATAACGATTCACTTGAGAATCGGTATTGGCCGATTAGCTCTGAATAATTGGCCAAATGATACAAGTCTGATTCCGATACTAACAACATTGTAGGTATTACCAAATCCATCTGACTAATTGGATATGTTTCAATCAGGATTTAAACTCAAATATAAAAAAAAAAAAACGGACTCTGAGTCTAATGTTAAATTAATCGAATCCGAATTAAAAGCCAGTTGTGTACAGGATTTGGTTCAAATCCGTTGCAGGTTATAGATAAAAACGTTCTGCGTAGTTATCACAAATGTACAGCTTAGGGGTGTCAATGGGCCGAATCTGGTTTAGGACCCAGCTGAGACTGAACCTGGATCTGATTCGAGGTGCTGGTACCGGGTCTGAACTTGTGTCAAATCGAATCCACTATAACAGAAACTGGGTCTTATAAGGATATATGAACTAGAACCAGACTAGACTTGATAAAATAATATTTTTAAAATTTTTTTACATTGAAAAATTGTGTATCTTAATCAAAACTCGGGACAGGCCCTGGTCTGATATAAAATTTTACAAACCATACTTGATTGTCAGATTGCAGAAGAGGGTGAACCTGAATCGAAGAGATTATGCAGTTACACAGGAAATCACCACAGACAGATGATTTGATCATAGCCTCTAGCCTTTCATTTTCGTTTCTGTATTCCAAAAAACTATAATTCTATACATTTTCATTATATGTAGAACCGCCCCGCCCCTATGACCCTTGTAATCCATAAAAGGGGCTGAATTAAGATGTGTCCAATGGAGAAGTGTTTCCTTCAGCATCCCTTATGTAACCAACACCTCTCACTCAGAAGGGGTAAATAGTGTCACAAAGTTTTTCTTTTATTCATGGGTTTATCTTTGTACACTAATGTTACCTGTATCTCATTCTAATATTACTCGTATCCTAGTCACAGATTCTATGGTTTTTTCATATGTTCTTAATAAGACTTTTATTTATAAATATTGAAGTATTCGCTGACTCACATGCCTTAAAAGTCATTTGCTTATAATCTTTCTTAATTAACTTTTATGTTACATAGAGGAAAATAATCCACTGCTATCTATTTTTTATTTTCATATCACGTACAAAACAAAAGACTAATTATCTAATTGTGGGTCATAACTCATATGCCACGAAATTATTTATAATATTAGTTGTTACATTAATCATCATCAATATACTTCTCATGGACAAGTGAAATTTTATATTTATCTCAAACATGTCATTTTATGTATAAAACAAATTTTTCATAATATCTTGAGAGTAGCTATATTCAAAATATATGAGTTTTCATGTTACCATGCATATTAATGATTGAGACTTATTCACATACATTAGATTTTTTATGACATCACGAAGTCTTTTGCTAGCATATCACTATTATGATCTAAGTCATGTCTATCTCACATAATATATGAAATTTTGAATCATCATTTTATCATAATCCTTAATGCAAATAATGTATCAAACATATATATTCAAAAATTTAATATAGCAAACAGGCATATACTCTTATTTATAGTACCACCATAGTGAATTTCATTATGTTTTTCCTCATACATCACATATTGATAATGTTGTCTTATCTTATATAATCAATTTTTCGTGAAACTCATATGTATAAATCGATCAATTGGGGTCTTTTGTGACTATTCCACGACCATAAGACATCTTATGTCAATATTACACATAGTCTATACTAAGTTAATATAACATATCTTGACTTACAAATAACAATTATATACACATTAGTAGAAAGCATTCATCACTTGCATGGTAAACCAAATTCTCACTATCCATGTGCATCATTCAAAATATCAAAAAATTAATAATAATATTTTATGTATTTTTTAAATATATAATTTTTATTTATCGCATATTTACAAAATATGTTCTAATCAAGCCTATCACTTCTTAATCATTTTGGATTGACACATCAAAATTTAAATCATCACGAATTAGACTATCTAATCTCTGTTGCACACCATATATTAGTCTTATGATATTCAATTAGCTTTTCATACAACAAACCATTTAAGGAACTTAATTCATAATGATTATTTATCATCATTTTCAAAAAAATATTCTTATGAAATAGCAAAACTAAATTGCGCTCTCATTCTTTCATACATATCAATTTATAAATGCAAAGTAAAGCATTACATGTCGAACACATGTATTATTTTTTAGAATAAATTACAAGTCTTTTAATCAAAATTAATTTGATATGAATTAAGTCCAAACTCGCTGAAAGATTTTTTTCTATCTCATCACACTGATTATGTCAAATATTATAAATCCATTTTTAAAGTTCTTGACATATCAAAAATCAAATGAACACATGAATCTTTAGATCCATATATAGATCTAAGAGTAAGTTCAATGAATTCAATTCATATCAAAATCCGACTTGAGATATTCTCATCAAGCCAAAAAGATATTCATCAAGTTTATTTCAAAATACAACCATGTATCATACAAAATTTGACTATTGCTTAAATTCATATGATTATCATCTAAGTCGAATGGATATAATATTATATTCAAATATAAAACATATACACTTGTTTATGCATTCAATCATGGGTCATGTACCATTTTGACTAGTCCAAATTCATGTTTTTAGCACACATATTTCAATGGATTCATGTGGGTTATAAATTCATTTAAGATGTTATCAAGTTAAAATTGGATCTTCATGCAAGACTAGATAGCTCAAGCAAAAACATAGGTTATATAGGATTTGATTATAATCCAAATCCATTATATATATAGATCTAAATTATTCAAACCCATCATATAATTCTGTAGCAAATCAAAGATTATTCATAAAGCATAACCCTTGATATATTTTTTAATCACCTTATGCTATTTTGGATTTTACATATCCACATTAACTTGAGATATTACTATGAAGACATTCAAAATGAGCTTCATACAAGCATAAAGTTATGCAATTCTATAGATTCAAACTAATTATATATCAAATTCATTAATATGCTTAACAATCACTATGATTTGATTATAGTCATAATTTTTACATAATTGGGTTAAAAAAAATTTAATTTTACCTTATCCAGATCTCTCATAAAATCTGGATTAAACTAGATTCATGTATCAATAAGATCTAAGCATGGATCACCAATACATCTTATCAAACAAAACATGTAGTATCATAAAGCAATCATGGATCTCATACTGTCAATATAGATCCAAAACTAACATAAAATTTTGACCATGGCTATCCAAAGTGCACAGGTAAGTAAAAACATTTCATAATTCCATTATGCTTATTTGGATCCATCTTTAAACTTACCTGTGTGGGTAAGTACCTTGACTAAATCATAATATATATTACATGAGTTTGAGACAAAATTTCAGTTTCTAATTCATGTAAACAAATACATGAGATCAAACTCATTCAGTCAAGATTAGTTATCATTGGCTTGAGCCAACCAATATAATCAAGATTAATTATCATTGATTTGAACCAACCATTTGTATGGTTAAGAAGGATTGACCTATACTTTAGTCTAACTAGTTCAAGCAAAGAAGATTTAATCCTCAATTACTAGATTCTATCTATTCCAACTTGACCAAACTGATTCAACTTGGTCAAACTGCCTTAATTGAGTCTATTCAACTCCGATATGATTTGACTGAATTTGATCCAGTTCATACAATTTTGAGTAATCCATTAAGGCTCATCCATATTGAATCATCATAACTGCTCAAAGTAAATTTGTCCTAATTTTGATTCAATCGCAATAAGCTTAATAAGGCCTCATTCAAACTGATTCTACATACAATCCATCATGTTTAAACCAATATGCTTAATTCAAACTGATTCAGTATGAGTTTGATCAGATCTTCTAACTTCAATCATATCCTCATAGATCCAATTTAGTATAAATAGATCCAAATAAGGTTCATTAGATATGATATGATCTAACCTTGTACTAACTCAACCAAAATTGTATTTGTCATGTCCAAAATGGAGTCATCAATACTCCTAGTTTTGCACAACCGTATCTATATGAATCTAATGCAATTCATTAATTAAGACAGATCGTTTTATTTTGGATATCTGACCAACCTTAATCCGCTTGGTCAGGTTTGGTATGAGATTCTACATCCAAATGCAAATTTGGGTCGAACTCGGTATAGGATGACCAGATCTAGTTTCAGATTCGGTTATGTAAAAAATAAATCAGATAGTCCGCTTATAGGTAAATATCATGATGGTTATAAGTTCAAAATACAATGGCTGCTAACATTTAAGATGCATACTTTATTGGATTTAACAAAATTTTATCAGATTTAATTTCCATCGGAATTGGATTGTTTTTAGTTGGATGCGGATTCAGTTGGAATATTTTTGCATCTGACACCGAATTCGGTTTTGAATCCAATTATAAAAGATCTGATTAGTAGGATTTTGTTTAACTTACATCCGAACCGAATCCAACCCGTTTACAACCTTAGCTTGGAATACCGACTCGGTTTGAGCCAGATGGGATAGGAACCCGAGTGGTTATATGCAATCCCCACCCTACATCTCACCTGGTAATTCTGCACCTCATTTGAAATATGTGAAGGTGAGGCCCTCATATTTCAAAGGAGATCTGTGTTGGTGATGTGATATCATATACAGTATGACAGCCGTGGTGATCCGGATGCTTTCTTTCTGGATTTTTTTTTTTGAAAGGCAAGCTAGGTCAAGCAGACCCCCGCCAGTTATTATTCAACGTGCAACTGGGTTTTGAACCTTTAACGTCCCACCACAAGGAGACGTACACATACAGCTCCTACCAACCACACGGAGCCCCCATTGCTTTCTTGTTATTTGGTTATATATAATATGACAGTAACTGCACTCGTTCCCAATCCAACTAGCTTAAACTCCATATTTTGGATTTAGGGTCCGTTAGCATGTCACGGAAAAGAGGAGTTCTCCGTGGAAATGCATGGAAGCCCATGCCATTTGCATGTGTTCCACAATGCAATACAAACGTGGGAGTTGCTTTCCTCGTGGAAAGCAGCCCCCATTTTACATGTTGGACCTCCCTTTCCACGGATTCTGTTTTCATTAGGGGCGGTTTGATTCATGTTCCGTAGAAGAAGGTGCCATGGCACTCTCTTCCGTGACAAGCAAATGTGATCTTAGTGGGGCTTCAAATTCAGATTGCAAATCAGATGAAATCCTTGATGAGGGGTCTAAATTTTGTTATTAAGTGGATCCAACTTTTGTTTTGTAATCTGACCAAGCAGATTAGAACTCAGTCAAATATCCATCCTGAGTCCAGACCATTTATAAATCTGTATTTTGGACTCCGACCTTGTTGTCCCTGGTACCATAATTTAAAACCTGCATCATATCAATTCAGTTTCAGATCTAATTTTAAAGTGTTGAGGTTGCGTAGCAGAAGGTCCTCGATTGTGGCGGCAACAGAGACGTTGAGGAGCGGCAGCAGAGAGAGAGTGAAGAAAGAAAGAAGAGAAGGTGTATATTATTATTTTTTGTTTGGAGGTTTGCTTCGAAGGCTTCACGGTGTGTTGTATCGCATATATTCATAGGGGTCGAGACCCATGTTTATATAGCCTTTGGATTCCCTCTCTCGGCTCAATAGATGGTTAAGAGAATATCGGTGAGTCCGATGTTTTTGATAAACTTAGAGTTTAAATTTTAAATGAAAAGAGTTATTTGTAAAACGGACTTAGCTTATCCATGAGCAGGCCTACTCATGGATAAGCACAACGTGCAATGCATGGCCACACGCACCAACATCTCCCACTTGGACATGAGACTGCTCAGTTTGCTCCCACTATTGTAGGCTTCCTTGAATTGATTACGGATTTTCCGTTAAGGATTTCCTTCGTAATCATATATATCTTAATCTCATTCGGGCAACATGCTTGATAAACAAGTCTTCTGCAATACCCTTAGTTAAGGGATCCGCTACCATATCCAATGTAGGAAGGTAGTCTACAGTTATTTCATTGTTTTCAATCATATCATGTATGTAGTGGTATTTCACCATTATATGCTTGTTCTTGGAGCTATCAGTTCCACTTTTTATTAGTGCAATAGCAGCTTGATTATCACAGTATATCTGTATAGGCTCACATAATATTTTTATCTTTAAATCTTTAATGAACCTGTTGATTCATACTACAAATATTGTGGTTGCATTATACGCGATATACTCAGCCTCTTGAGTATGCTGAGTCACACAACCCTGTTTCTTACAGAACCACGCAACAGCTTCTCCTCTAAAGAGGAAGATGTAGCCAAAAGTAGATTTGTTGTCATCTTTGCACCCTGCAAAGTCAGCATCGGAGTATCCAATCAAATCAAGATTGTTAGCTTGAAAGCTCAGTTGCAATACTTTAGAACCTTTCAGGTATCAAAAAATTCTCTTTACGGCTTGCTAGTGAGGCCATCCTGGATTATTTTGATATCTGCTAACAAGACCTACAGCGAAGCTTATGTCAAGTCTTGTACATAACATCACATACATTAGGCTTCCAACGGCCTGAGCATAAGAAATTTCAAGATTTGGTTGGCCTTCACCAGGACAATCGCTTTTGCTTAAATTTACTCCTTTTGCAACATGAGTTCCAATAGGTTTAGAGTCATGCATTCTGTATCTTTTAAGAATATAGTCAATATACCTTTCTTGGCTTAAATAGAAAGTCCTTGAATCTCTGTTTCGGGTGATTTTAATTCCCAGAATATAGGAAGCTTCACCCATATCTTTCATTTCAAAGTTGGTATATAACCATTTCTTTGTATTGACTATCTTTTCATTATCATTCACAATCACTAAAATGTCATCAACATATAGTGATAGGATACAAAAAAGACTCCCACTTTTTCAAACATATACGCAGTTGTCTAACTGATTTGGTTTGTATCCAATCTTTGTTATGGCTTTGTGAAAAGCCAAATACCATTGTCTTGGCGATTGCTTCAATTCGTACAAGGATTTTTTCAACTTGTACACTTTATCATCATTTATCACATAGCCTTCTGGCTGAAACATATATATATCTTCTTTTAAGTCTCCATTTAGGAAGACAGTCTTTACATCCATCTGCCATATATCCAGGTCATAATGAGCAGCTATAGATAATATTATCCTGATGGATGTAAATTTAGCAATTGACGAATAGGTTTCCGTATAATCGATTCTCTCATTTTGGGAAAAACCTTTCGCTACTAGTCTTGCTTTAAGTTTATCGATAGATCAATCTGCTTTATATTTTTTCTTAAGAACCCATTTACAACTAACTGGTTTTCTTCCTTCAGGAAGATCAGTTAAGTCCCAGACTTGGTTCTTTTCAATGGATTCAATTTCTTCATCCATAGCTCTTTTTCATTCTGATGCCTCTTTTGAATTAATTGCATCAGTATATGAGAGATTATCGATCAATTCATCAAGATCTAATGGATAGCAGAGTTCCTCACACAAATACACATAGTAGTCATCCAAGTAGGATGGAGGTGCTCTAGATCTTTTACAACCACTTAGTCCTTGAGAGATAGAGGGTTCAGAATCAATTGGTTTATTGCCTGACTGTTTCACAATTGGTTTATTATCTAACTGTTCTACAGTTGGTTCATTACCTAATTGTTCATTTTGATCATCATGATCATCTAGCAAATCAAAGGGATCCTCAGTTGGATCACCGAATTTATTGTTGAGATTTTTCAGAAACTCATCTCTACCTTCTATCAGTCCAAGTCTCTGGTGATACAATTTCTAGCCTTTTAATCCTTTTGGATAACCAATAAAGATACATCTAGTTGACCTGTTATCCAATTTATCTATAGTTGGATCTAAGATTTTTATATGAGCTACAGATCCCCATCTCCTTAGATGATTTAAGTCTGGTTTCATATCAGTCCATCTTTCATATGGAGTCTTCGGGATAGCCTTACAAGGTACTCTATTTAATGTATACATAGCTGTATTTACAGCTTCACCCCAAAAAACTTTGGGTACTTGAGCACCTATTAACATGGATCTTACCATGTTTAGGAGAGTTCTGTTACACCTTTCAGCAACATCATTTTGTTGTGGTGTCCTTGGTACGGTTCTTTGTTTGTTAATACCAAGATCTTTGCAATAATTGTTGAACTCATTTGAGGTGTATTCACCACCTCTATCAGATCTCATAATTTTAATGTTTCTACCAAGTTGTCTTTCAACTTTATTTTTGTATTTTTTGAATTTTTCAAGTGCTTCTGATTTATTTCTGAAGAGATACAAGTATTTATATCTCGAGAAATCATCAATAAATGTTATAAAATATAACATGCCACTATGAGTTTGGACTCTAAAAGGTCCACAAATGTCTGTATGGATTATTTCTAATAGCTCAGTGGCTCGAATAACATTATATGGAAATGTTTTTCTTGCCATTTTTCCAAAAATGCAAGATTCACATTTTTCAAAGTGAGATTCATTGAAGTTAGGCATTAATCCTTGTTGTGCCAGATTTTTCATTTTCTTTAGGCTTATATGCCCAAGTCTTTTATGTCATACATTCACATCAATAACTAAGGCACAATCAATATATGAGAAATGTTTTTCTTTATTTTTAGATAATTTAAACATCTCATCTTCTTTGTCAAATTTACCCTCAAACAGGATTCTACCATGTTTTTCCATAGTGACCTTCCCAGGGACAAACCGGACCTCAAAACCTTTCCTAGTCAAAGCTGGTACAGACATCAGGTTCCTCCTCATTGAAGGGACATAAAGTACATCTTTTAGTAACACACTAGTCCCTCCCACATTGAGTCTGCAGGACCCAACTCCTAGAATATCACTATAGGAGTGGTTGCCCATATAGACCTTGTGCTGGCCTGGTCCTAGTTCTTTGAGATCCACAGTTCCATTGGTGGATTTGGCTATATGTCGAGTAGCTCCAGAGTCCACCCATCACCCTTAGAGTTTTTCATTCATAAAGTGACATTCAGATACAACATAGATGACTTCTTTTTCGTCATGTTTTTTGCTTGAATTGTTGTTGTATCTCCCACCATTCCAGTTGCTCTTGTTATTAGGAAATTTTATCTTGTAGTTTTTCTAGATGTGTCCCATCTTGCCGCACTTGAAACACTTGACTTGTGAGCCTTTGTGGCCTTGAGGTTTGAAACCTGCACTTTGTCCTTTATGGAACTTGCCATTACTCTTCTTTTTAAAGTTATTTTGCTTAATAGGTACTTGGCTATAAGATGTGTGTCTTGAACCATCATCAACTCAGACTTCTTCTCCTTAGCCATGTGTTCTTATTCTATGGCTAATTGCAGGGGCAACTCGGTGAAGATTAAATTTTTTGAATTTAATCTTAACGCAGTGGTCACCATTTTGCATGAATGTGAGAGGCTATTCAGTATAGTGGACACCTGCATTCTATCTGGAATTATATTTTCAGCAAGGGCTAGGTCTTTAGCCATGACCAACATCCTATTTATGTGATCTACCACACTATCATTTTCTTTCATCCTATATGAGTTGTATTATTCAAGTAACAATTGAATATGAACCTCGGATGTGGTATCATACTTGGTGGCGATGGACTCCATCATTTCTTTAACAATTTTATAATCTTCAAAGACTCTGATTAGATCATCATCCATGTAGGTGAGCATGATGGTTCTTGCCATGAGATCGTCTTTTTGAAAAATTCTGAATTTGATTACTTCTTCTTGAGATGATTCGTCATTGTTTTTCTATAGACGTACTAAGGACATAATCCAGTCCTTCCAAAGTTAAAGCTAAGGGGATCTACCTTTTCTAAACAAGAAAGTTGGTCCCATTTAGCTTGTCTATTTTCGCTAATTCAGAGGCACGTGCACTACTAACCATTTTGTACTAACTAATTTTAATTTAATTAATTTATGGCAAGTCAGCAGAAAGAAAATAATCAAAAGAAAATTCTTGGTAGACTAAACAATTTTATTATTATTATTATTTTTATTTAAATTAAATTTAAATGAGTATTTTTAAATTTAATAGGAGCAAGGGTTTTTTTTGAAAATTAAAAATTTATTTCAGGTATTAAATGGGAAATATAACTTTTTCAGTTATTTTTCAAAATTTTCAAACTCGCAAACCCTTTTTAGCAAATAAGTTTTAAAAAGTATGCAGGTTATAAAATACTTTATTTTAACCCTTTTTTTAAAATATGTAAAATATCTAGGGTCAAAGGGGTCTTTTTACCCCTCAGCCTATTTAAGGCCCGAACAAGGTGCAACCGACTCAGATGCGTCGGGTTTTTCTCTCTCTTCTTTGTCGGAGCTCCAGACCGATCGAAGACTGCAGCGGCGATGTCAGCGGTTTCTGGCCGATTTTTGGCGGTGATGACTTGATTCTGCGGTTGGGTTTAACCCTCTCGATGTAGGCTCCCTTTGTCAGGAAACTCACCGTCGCTCTTTTGTCGGGGCTACCAGAAAATAAAAAAAAATGATTTTTCGGTCGGCCTTCGACGATGATGACCTGACTGCCTCGTTGGGTTTGGTCTCCTTGTTGTTGGCTCCCTCTGACAAAGGACTCTCGGTCTTTCTACTGCCGGAGCACTCATAAATCAAAAGAAAAGGGTTTTTTGATCGTTCACCGATGGCGATGGGCCGTCTTCCTATTTGGGTTTATTTTTTATGATGCAGGTTCTCCCTGCACTCAGAGCTGAGGTCAAAACGGTTTTTTCTGGTGGTTTGGAGTTTTTCTCTTTCTCTGTTTTCTGTTGTTTTGTTTTCCGATTCTTTGTTTTTGATTTTCTGTTCAGTCATGGAGCAACAATAAAAAAATAGGCCGGAGGCCTTTTATTTCTAATTGATCGGTGCTGCCAGAAAAATGGCAGGGGACCGATAACTTTCCTGCGATAGAAAATATATATTCTTATATATGTTTTCCTTTTGTTTTCTTTTCGTTGTTTCTTTATTTCGTTGTTTCTTTGTTTCCCTCTTTTGTTTTGATGTATAGAGTCGAACAGGTACGACTCAGTTTTTCTAGTTTTGAATTTCAGAGATAAATAAAACAGGTTGATCTCTGTTTTCCTGGTTGGGGTTTTCAGAGGCAGGCACAGAAGTAAGGTCTCTGATCGAGAGACCAAACAGGAAGGCTAAAAACAAACGGGGAGCAGTAGCTCTTACCTTTTTCGCCCCTTTTTTTTTGTGATTGCTTCTTCCTTGTAGGTTGAAGGTCGCAGGTATTGGAGAGTATCCCGAACCTCTACTCTGATACCACTGTTGAGGTTACACAACGGAAGGTTCTCGGTTGTGGTGGCAGCAGAGACGTTGAGGAGCGGCAACAGAGAGAGAGAGTGAAGAAAGAAAGAAGAGAAGGTGCAAATTATTATTTTCTGCTTGGAGGTTTGCTTCGAAAGCTTCATGGTGTGCTGTAACACATATATTCATAGGGGTCGAGTCTCGTGTTTATATAGCTTTTGGATTCCCTCTCTCGGCTCAGCAGATGGTTGAGAGAATATCAGTGACTCCGATGTTTTTGATAAACTTAGAGTTTCAATTTTAAATGAAAAGGGTTATTTGTAAAACGGACTTAGCTTATCCATGAGCAGGCCTACTCATCGATAAGCACAACGTGCAGCGCATGGCCACACGCACCAACATAAAGTTGATGCAGAAATTGGGTTTAATTAAAGCCCAACCCATTAAATATGATCCAGCATATGAATCAAAAAAATTTATACCAAAATCATACGAAAATTGAGCCCTAAACTCAACTTACATCGGGTAAGCTTCAACATAGTTTTAAGAACCTACTCAGATATCGGTCTGATGACCCGAATCAACCCAGTTACACCATCAGTGGGGTCGGAGGAGCAAGATATTTTTTTATGAGAGAGAGAGAGAGATTGGTGTGTTTGTAACCTGTTATATGCATGGCCCGAACCTAAATCTATCGAAACTAAACTCAACCAATTATTGACCTAAAGTTACCCGATCTCATTCTATATTTTGGTTTATACTGCACATTGACTTTTATATGCTACTCAATTTACAGGTAGATTTTTCAGCATATTGTCCAATCATTGTGTAAAATGTATTATTTCTTCATGTTGTTGATACTTTACCTTTATTGAAAGAGTGGTTTTTTTAGTTGTTCTAACTTAGTTGCAATGAAAAATATAATTCGTTTATATCGTTGCTAAAATGCTCTTTCATTATATTCATATAATTCATGCAAACCTTTTATTTTATTATTTAGCTTTACTGCAAAAGTATTTTTTTTATTTTATTTACATTATTGTTTGTATTATAACCAAAATTCTCAATTCATTAATGCAATTATTTAAGTACTTTTTTAATATGTGGTGTAGATAATTTTTTGTTATAAATTTTAAACTTTAATGTAATGTTATTTAAATTTTACTTTAATTCTAAAAAATTTATATCCCATTGTCATTATTGCTAAATTATTTTCTTATAATATAATTAATGTAACCATTTAATATAATTAACTTATTAAAATGAAAGTGTTATTTTCAAAGTTATTTTTTAAATTACATACTTAGATCATTGTTAAATTTCTTTTCATAATTTGATTCATGTAATGTTTTATAGTTATATTGTTAAACTACTCTTTAAATTTTATATTATGTGGTTTGTATAACCTTTTGTTACTTTTTTAAATTTCATTATAAATTATTTTTAAATTACTTCTTCAATTATTAAAAAAATTTGACTAATTGTCATTATTGTTAAATCATTTTTCATAACCTGGTCTATTGCAATCTTTTGTTACTTATTTACAATTATTGAAAAACAAATTTTTAAATATATTTTTTAATTATTATTAAAATTTTCAACAAATTAACATTATTGTTAACATGTTCATTCATTATTTTGTTCTTCAAAACCTTTTGTTTTTTCAATACTTGCAAAACTAGTATTTTTAATCCATTACTTTAATTATAATAAAACCTTTTAATTCATATATATATATATATATATATATATATATATATATATATATATATATATATATATATATATATATATATACTAAGTGGATCTTGATTTGGGTTTGAATCTACGTCTATACGAGGGAAGCAGATCGGGTCATCCTGAACATGAGCGTTTTTGCTCACGCTGACATCATGGCCATCTGTTTGCATTTTGGATGAATGCCACGTGGTTATGTTGACTTTCTAGCTTTTTAAAATGCAAATCGGATGGCCACGATGTCGGCATGAGCAAAAACGCTCATGTTCAGCATGACCTGATCTGCTTGCTGTTAATTCCCAAGCCCATATTGGATCCTACTACATACTTGGTAGGATACGGTACTAGAATGTTAGCAACTAAATGCAATAACCCACAAGGGCTCTGCTCATCTGGTAGGGGCGACTTGTGAATGTCACAAAGTTGGAGGGACGTCAGAAGTTCGAAATCCACAGGTGCCATTCCTTACCGCAAGGTTGAAGCTGAGTGTACTCCCCAGTGGGCAGAGGGACCTCAACGGTTTTACTAACCGGAGGTCAGTCAATTGGATTATCCAAAACAAAAAAAAATCTAAATGCAATAAATGGTTGAGAATATAAAATCTGAAGCCATATCTAGATGAACATAGGCAATAAGCAAGACATTTAATTGAATGCAGTGAGGGTTCTCCCACCACTGGTCGAAATCCATTCCAGGTTGATGCAATAAAAGTTGGATCATGAATAGGTCTGTTTGGTTAATCATGGATCTGAATCAAATCGTAGCGATAATAAAATATTTATACATACCAATTAAATATGAGTCGTTGTAGTATAGTGGTAAGTATTCCCGCCTGTCACGCGGGTGACCCGGGTTCGATCCCCGGCAACGGCGTCATTTTCACTTTTTTTCTTTTTTATAGTGTTTTGACTCTCTCACGGTTTTGTTTCAACAGTTTCATGCTTTACGAAGGTTCCATATGTATTTTGACTCTCACGGTTTTGTTCCAACAGTTTCATACTTTACGAAGATCCCAATGAAGATTCAAAGCAATGTTGTCAGTTTCGTATCGCCCCTTCAATCGTTGGGCCAACGATTCAGGTGAATCGGGGCGATATCGAATTCCGGCCTGAATCATTTTGAATCGGCCAACTTTTAATCACAGCATGACATGTGTCACAAAATTATTAAAATAACATTAAAATATATTTAAAAAGTGTGGCTATTTTTTTCGTTTATTTGGAAAATAACCGGTTCAGGTCATTTGTGTCTCGACTTTCCACCGATACTTATCGGGTTATTCAGACCAATTCAGGTGGGTGCTGATAAGGCAGAGTTTGGGAAGACGGTACTGGGTGGGCATCGAAGACAGTTATCCTGCGTGGCAATGTGGATGAAGATTTGATTTTTGTTTGGGATAAGGAGTTGGAGGGAGACGATAATTATGGCTGGGAATCAGCCAACTCCAACTCCATTTTAACTCCTCTTAAAAAGATGAGGTATTTACGAATCCTTGATTTACGAAGATTCCGGTGAGTCGCTAAAAATACAATTGGCATTTACCACAGTAAATGCCTTATTTATCACGTTCAACGGTTACCACAATAAATTTTTTACAGCATTTACTACAATAAATGCCTTATTCCACCGAGGTGGTATCTCATGTGGTAAGCGGGGTCTTGTGTCAAGCTGAAGACCTAGGATCGAATCCCTCTGCCACATGGGGGCAGTTGTTGTTCTGGTAGGGGTCCGCCTAACCCCAGCTTGCCTTTCAGAAAAAAAAAATGCCTTATTCCACTGAGTCCTTAAAAATCTGAGAGTATATATTGACTCTCCTCCATGCTGCATACGTTGTCTCTTCTACATTTACCACAGTAAATTTTTTTACAGCAATTTTTTCTAAAACAAATAACAGCATTTATCATAGTAAATGCACTATCCCAATGAGTCCCTGAAAATCTGAGAGTTTATATAATTTGATTGTCCTTCATGATGCATACAAATTGTCCACGAAGGTTTCTCTTCCAAACATAAAGTTAATTTTCTCATGTTATGCTCCCTCCCATTGCTTATAATGTGTGCCAGTGTGTGCCAATTTTGTTTGCGAGAAACTAGCACAAATTTCCAAACCAGTTTTAAAATACACCTGCTACAAGTGAAATAATACAAAATAGGAAGAATTTTTCATATGAGAAAAAGATAATACCATTGCCTACAGAGTCACAGGCTGCTAATCATAGAAATAGAGGTGGGCAACAAGCTGTTTAGGCCCAAGTCCAGTCCAGGTTTTACCAACCGACCAAGGGACTAAACATGGGTCTGGGCCTGAACCAACCTTTTTTTTTTGTTGGGGGGATTGCCATCTCATTTGCAGAACATGGCATGGCTATACTGAGGCTCAAAAATGGTTACAAACTCATTTTGAATGGGCTGGGCTACCTGTGGCCTGCCAGCACTTAGGACTTTTACCAAATCATCACCCTTGTCATTGATTTTTTATGCAGTAGACGCTTTGGTTGTCTTCATGCTTCAATATCATAAACCAATGATAATTTCTTTGTCAAGTTTTTCACTAACTTTTGATTCAGAAATGTCACTTGTTTGTAAAAAAAAATAAAAGTTGTCAATGATGCAATTAAATCTGATATAACTTGTTGTAAACACCCCAAAATTTTCACCCTCATCTAGTGTTTACATTTTATATATCATCGCAATATCATTTCATTCATTCAGCATACCATTTCATCGCATTACATGTCATTACATCTCATTTTCGAGATCCAGCACTCCTGTTTTCAAAATATTTAATCCAGATTCGGGTTTTAAAACTTTTCTTTCAAAATCAATTGTTAAAACCTGGGTTTTTAATCAGCATTCTGTCATTTGCCAACCCCCAGGACCTTATATTTTGAAATGTTTTCTCAAAAAACAATCTGGATTCATTTCAAACTCAATTTCAATTGATTTCAATTCTCAGATGAGACCCGTTTAGGTGGTGTCGCTTCTGGATTCCTTTACTTGTCAAAAATCTCCAAAAATTTCAGAGTCCTAGTTGGATCATGACTCTTTTTCCAGAGTCCAGTTGGATCAGAACTCTACTTTTTACTACCTTTTTACCTGTTTTTGGAGAAAACCTTTTAAAACCTTCTGTTTTGCCAAAATTTTAGAGTCCTAGTTGGATCAGGATTCTTATTCAAGAGTCCAGTCGGATCAGGACTCTTCTTCAGAGTTTCAATTGGATTGGGACTCTAATCTTTTACCGCTATTTTTATTCATTTTTAATTAAATCTTTCAAAATCTTTCAAAATGAGTCAGAAACTCAGAGTTTCAGTCAAAACAGGACTCTGTTCAGAGAGTCCTAGTTGAATCAGGACTCTGATCCTGATTTCAATTTTGAAAGAATCTTTTCATCTATCAAAATTGTTACACTTTTATCAAAAAAATTCAAAATTCTGAGGTTTTATCCCAGAGTCCTGATCAAATCAGGGCTCTACCCCAGAGTCCTGATCGAATCAGGACTCTATCCAAAATTGATTTTTATACTTCATTTTCACTAGTTTTCAAAAGCTTTGCTTATATTTCATCATTTACTTATCAGAAAACAAAAAATTTTTAGAGTTCTGATCGAATCAAAACTCTTTCTCAGAGTCCTAATCAGAACAGGACTCTGAACCAAAGCTTCAATTTCATTTTGTTTTTAACTGTTTTCCAAAATTCTCTCATTTGTTTTCTCAGAAAATCCAAAAATCTGAGAGTCCTAGTTCAATCAGGACTCTGTCCTCAGAGTCTCAGTTGGATCAAAACTCTGTCTTATTTCAATATTTGTTATTGTTTTCACTGCTTTCACAAGTTTTTTCATCCGTTTTTTTTAGAAAAATACCAAAAAAATCTAGAGTTTCAGTCCGATCAGGACTCTGTCCCGGAGTCCTAGTCCAGTCAGGAGTCTGTTTTAAAGTCTGTTTTTATTCCATTTTCATTTATTTTCATTTGTTTTCAAAAATTAGGTCATTTTGTAGAGTCCAGTTAATTCAGAACTCTATTTCAGAGTTCTGATCGAGTTAGGAATCTAACCCTGAATGTATTTTCTGACTTATTTCACCATTTTCGAGGAAATCTTTTCAAAAACTCCTTCATTTGGCTTTTAAAACCCAAAATTTCAGAGTCCTAAAAATCTAGGACTCTAACCCGGAGTTCCAGTTCACTTGAGACTCTACTTTCAAAACTTTGAATTTCAACTATTGATTTTAACCCCTTTTCAAAGCCATTTTCAGTATTTCTTTCAAATTTTCAAAACTCTGATGTGGGGTCCACTCAGTTGGAGCCATATCCAGAGGAGTTCTGACCCAGTTGGAACTCTATGCCATTTCAAAACTTTTGATTTCAAGTCTACTTTGAATCTCTTTTCAAAAACCTCTGATTTTCAAGTTTTAAAATCATTTTTTGAAAATTCAAGTGGAGCCCACTCGGGGTGGCGCCACATTTGAAGAAGTCAAGGTTAGACTAGGGTTAGTCATTGTTTTAGTTAGGTTAGGGGTTTAGAGGAATCAAAATCAATTTTAAAAATCCATTTTATTTAAGTTTTAAACCATTGGTTTTTAAAGGTTTTAAATTCAAGTTTTAAAAACCAAATGTGGGTCCATACTAGGTGGTGCCACATTTGGACTTTCTAGGGTTTAATTAGGTGTTAATTAGGGATTAATTAGAGTCCCACCTAGGCTATAATTCTCCAAAAAATCGTTTCCCCCTTTATTGGATTTATTAGAAAGAGTTCTAAAAAAATAAAACTCCTTAATTGACCCTAATTAAGGAGGTTTTGAAAACCTATAAAAGGGGGACTTCAAGAGGTCAAAAGGAGCTCTTTTCTCTCTCAAATTTTTGTGGCTTCTCTCTCCTCTCCAGCACCTCCACCTTACTCTATTGCAGCTGCAGCCCTAAGGTGAGTTTATTTAATATTTTTTTTTATTATTTTATTAGTTTTTTATGATTTTTCAATAGATTTCACCATGGAAACTCTTGTGTTCATGGATTTAACCATAGATTTCATCCAAGAACCCCAAAATCGACCCAAGAAGATGATCTAACTCAGTTTGAGGGTGATTTCAAGGATTCTAATCCATTAGAATCGATGAGAGGTACGTTTTTCATGTTCTTAACCAACGAAACATGAGATTTACCCGTTAAATGGGTTAAATCCATGATTTCAAAGGTGAAAGCAAATTCCAGCCATGGATTCCCTGTATTTTATTTATTTCTTTGCTTATTCATGGTTATTACACGTTCTCAAGCATAGAAATTAATTTTATTTTACTGTTTTGGTATTTTCTTTATTGTTTTCATTGATTAATGCATGCTTTATTAGGTTTTATCAAATTTCTGTGTGTTTTAAGCTTAGATCAGAAAAGAGCTTGTTATTTCGGATTGAAATATTCACTGTTAATTTCTGATTTTTTTATATGTGATACATGCATATGTAATTGAACTACTGTAAAAAAATCAGAGGTTTTGGGATTCGAAAACTATGTCAGAAAAATCGGACATTAAATCGAGATTTTAAAGCTTTAAAATCGTTATTAAAATCAAAAGGGTAACTTGTTGTTATGATATTTTTCTCATCCTATATCCGATTTAAGATCTGTAAACTGCCATCAATTTATATTGATTAGATCTATCTACTATGAAATTATTAGATTATTTGATATCTGTTTATTATTTTTCCTCTGACAAAAAGTGTGATTTTAAATTTAAAACTCGTTAGGGTTTACCAAAACCCTAATCAGACTTGTGTTGTTCATAGATCCCAAATCACAGATTCGATTCATAATCTGTAAAAAGTGAGTATTGTTATTTTTCTGTCTACTGTTCACTGCTAAAATTTCAGAATTTTTTTATTAAGTTTGCTATTTATGTTTGTATTTTCAATCTGAAGTAGCTGTTTTAACCCCTGTTAGGTTTGTTAGATTTTAGTTCAGATTGCCGGAAGGGTTTCTCCTTAACCAGAGATGCTTTTTCTAATATGTAAATTGGAAAATCTCTGTTTTTCTTCCTAGTTTATCTATGTAAAAATTCAGAAGTTTTCATGGAGGATTGACCCCTGATTCGGGTCTAACTTTGAAACTGGTATGTGACCTAGGTTGAAAATAACTTATTTTAGGTTGTTAATGCAATTTTCGGATTAAAATAATATCAAAAAAATATTTTTACAATTTCAATCTGATTTTAGGGTGATAATAAGTGTCTGTGACAATTTTTATAAAATTTAGAATTCACTTGATGTCTGAATTAATAAAATTGCAAAACAGGATACTTGAAAGATCCAAAAACACTGATAAAATCACAATTTTGGTGATATTTCTTGATTTTCGTGTGTAATTTCATGTTTTTGGGGTTTGTTCATGTTTAGAATCATATTAGGATGTTTCATGTGTGATTTTATGCTTACTTCAATCATAAATCTCAAATTTTTATCAAAATTTATTTCAGAAAACCCTGATTTCAAGGCCATAGTCTTGCTATCAGGAGTAATTTGGTCATTTGACCTCAATTTCGAAATTCAAAACCCTAGTTTTCTCATTTTTAATTATGTCATATCATATTTAAGTTAGTTTATCATTATTTGTATTTCAAAACTTGCATTTTACAAAATATCTTTCTGAAAACCCTGGTTTCAAGGCCATAGTCTTGCTATCAGAGGTATTTTTGTCATTTTGACCCCAATTTTGAATTTTTAAATCTCATCTTTATTATTTGTTTGGTTTTATTTCATATTTTATTAAGTTTATGTCAGGGAATCATGGAAAAAGGCTTATATCTAGCAAAATCCAGCAATTTCCAGATATTGCTGGATAAATCTAGAAAAGCCAACATATTTTCACTAACCAATTTTCTAGTTTTGTAGGAACATTGAAGACTTTATTTTCCTTTATTTCCTGTATTTAAATTTGATTAGTGATGTAAATTAAATGTAAATTTGGAATAAGAATTTTAATTTCTGCATAGAATAGGATGCATTGCATATAGTTTAATTTTGCAAATTTTAATATCTGATGAATGCATTATTCATGCACATATTTCAAATTCACTATGGTCTACACGAATGACACGTGCACTAGCTCTTATGGAGTTGACAAACTTGGTGGAATTTGTATTTATGGCCATAGTCAGAATATGAATGATACCCAGATTTGTAATCTTCGTATTAGCCACATTCAGCCTACACTCTTAGGCTAACTTCAAAATGCACTGCATTTTTCAAAAATACAAAAAGGATTTTCTCAATTCCTCAAAATCAAGTCTTTCAAATCCATATTCATTCAATTCATTCATTTGCAAATTTCAATTTCAATTCAGAGAAATCAATTTTCTCAAAATTTCTAAGTCTTATTCTAAAATCGATTTTCTCAAAACTCTAAGTTTTCAAATGATATTTCAAGTATTTTTCAAAGTTCAAAATTCGAGTTTTCAAGTTATAGCTTCAATTTCCAAGTTCTAATTCAAAGAAATCAAGTTTTTCCAAGTTATTTAAAATTCCTCAGAAATCGATTTTCATAAAACCTCTGGATTCTTCAGAAATCGATTTTCATTTTCCTCAGAAATATTCTCTCACTAAGTTCATGATTTTCCAAGTGTTATCTTTTCCAAGAATTCTCCAAGTATTTCAAATCTCAAAGCAGACATCATGTTTTCAAACATGCATTTTCAGAAATTCATATCACATGCTTGATTCTTTGTGCCTTTAGGAATTAGAATATGGCTTAGACAAGTTGAACAGAGCAAAGCACACTTTTGATCCTTGGTTCAATTACCCCTGGTAAAGGCGTTAGGAACGGTTGAACCTCGTACCAATAGGCGAGTCCCATTCTTCGGAATTATCCCGCATTTTAAAACGGAGGCGAGTTATTTTCAAAAACTTTTTCAAAGGTCAGTTTGACTTGCAAAAGTAAAAATTTTGCGATGATAACAGGTTTGGCGACCGTGATGGGACCTGTCTTCGCCTGATCAATTGTGTGCTTGACTTAGTTCAAATTTTTAAAATTGTGTTCCATGGAATGTCAGCTTTTACTTTCTGTTATCATGTGAACCTAGGAGCCTAGACATGAACCCAGCTGACATGAATTGCATATAGACTAAGTATGGTTTGGTAGGACCATATTGAGGAGGAAATTTTCATGCTCACATAGACTTAGGTCTAATACAACCCTCCTCAATCTAGGTTTGATTAAAAACAAAGTTTGCTTCTTCAAAATTTTTAAAATCTCTACTTCTTTAGGTTTTAGAGCCTTCTGATTTGCTTGCATGTGCTCATATTTTCAAAAACCACCCCACATACTTTTACCCGGTCTTTACGTTGCTAGGCTTTCTTCCAGAACCATAGTTTGGGACAAAGCCTCACAACTGGGCCACCTATTTGGGTGAAAACCCCCCTGCCACGTACCAAGGGCCATAGTCCAACGTATATCGGCAGGTGCTCAAGGATGTTGGGAAACTTGAACCTAGAACCGGAGAAATTGATTTTATGCCACGTACATTGAGCCTTGGTTTGAGTATATCGGCATAGCATGATTGGACACAGTTGATTTGAACATTAGAGTTAGGATTAAGGTCCTACAGCTATTTCAAAATTTATGCATCTAGAGTCAGCTTTTAGAGAATGCTGTATGTGCATACTTGTTTGTGCAGGATGTAATTGAATAGTCATTTCCTTTTTATTTTCCATATTTTCCCAATTTTCTAAAATACTGGACGATTTTTCAAAAATCCTCAATCCATTTCCATATATTGTCCATGTTTTAAACCTTGGACAATTTTCAAATACTCCATTTTATGAAGTATTTCTTTATATTGCATTAAACCCTGGACGATTTTTCCAAATTCTCCTAATTTTCTTCAAAACTCCAAGTGATTTCCATTCTTTCGTTCTTCTGGATCTCGAATTTCCTACTTCATTTTATCCTGCCTGCATTTTTTCAAAATCCTCTTATTTCCCCAAGTCTTATTCCAATTTTTTATGTCTTCCAGTCTGATGGCATCCAGTCAGCTTGATTTAGTCTTCCCTGAGGGTCACATCTCCTACGAGGTGCGACAAAGTCTTCCCGAGCATCGAGTCCTCAGCACCAGATCCTTCTTTCCCCGGTGGTACTATTCATGGTTCAAGAGCTTCTCTCGTATGTTTCCGGACCACTTGGACGATTGTGGGTTAGAACTGACGTCCGCAGTGGGAAAGCAGACAATCAACGGCAATTTGATCCATGCACTAGCAGAATGGTGGAATCTGAGCACTTCTACTTTCTGGTTCCCATGGGGAGAAATGACAGTGCTGATAGATGAATTTTCAGAAATCATGGGATTGCTCGAGCCAGCCGGTCAGCCTAGAGATCCATTGGAGAAATAGTTTTTGATTAATGTCAAGGGTCTGGATCCCAGAGACGCTTTAGCTCGCATGACAGGATGCAAGTCTTGGCCGCTGATCGAAGAAGATGGAAACAAATATGTGGATCTGCTCGAAATCTACAAACAGTATGGGGCATTTGTGGAAGTCAACTCGTTGTCCAGAACAGCTCGAGAGAGAATCCAGCATGTGATGGTCTTATGCACTGTGGGACTCACTCTCTTTCCAGATGGACGAAATTACATAGATATCAGGATAGTCCAACTCCTGCGAAGGTGGGAAAGTCGACAGACCAGCCGCCTCTCCATTGCCATGGCCGCACTCGCCTTTCTGTACCGGGGGTTGACCCGCTTCACACTCGGAGAATCAATTCTAGTCGAAGGGTGCACTTACGCATTGCAATCTTGGTTCCTTCGGCATGTGTCAGCCCGAGCCAGCTCATTCAGATACAATGGTGAAAAGCTTCTTCCAGTTGCTCGATACCGATTCTTGATCGATAACTTTCAGAAAAAAGAAGTCGTATGAGACTACTTTGATCGTCAGGAATCACCTCCCAGATATACTTATGCATACGGCAAGTAGTTCAGGCTACTTGGCCCATTCTTCTGTGCATACTACCATCCAGAGCGGTGTGTCAGACAGTTCTCTCAGAGACAGAAGCGCATAGATATTCGCCCACTATCAGAGGTCTTGCCAGAGTTCGATCTCACATCAGATCAGTGGTTCGGAGCATACCATTCTGCCAGACATGGCTGGGATTCCTTTATTACTCTTCATATTTTTCCTGGTCCTCGAGTGTCCTCTGATTATCAGAAGTGGTGGAAAATTTTCAGCCCCCTCCCCTTTGTCAAGTTTATTATTAATAAAATCATGTTTTTTTCCTTCAATAAAATTCCTTTAATTTTCATCCTATTTCGGTGTGACGACCTCGCCTAGGTAACAAGGCATATATTCAGTTGTTTATTTTTGTAAAGGAATGACAACGCAATCCCAGCGACGACTCAATCCCTAGTAATGGGATACTCTTTCAATTGTCTACCAAAATTCTCAATAAATATTTTCCCCAATCAGAATTTTTTTCAGAAGCCTAACCATCAATTCTGCCCTGCAGAGAGCGTTAGTGACATTCCAGAGAGCATCTACATCCTTACATGGTTCAGAAAAGGTCCGGCAGAAAAATTACACCCGTTCAACGTATCAGTTACTCACCAGCCTCAGAACAGGAAATGGCCTCTTCAAGATCTGTCAGAAACAAAAATCAGCAGAGCAATGATGATGTTGACCCCCAGATGTATGTCATGTTTCAAAAGATGATGAGTAAGATGATGGTCGAGCAAGTAGAGGTCAATTCTGGTAAGATATC
Source organism: Nuphar pumila (assembly GCF_984573655.1). Classification (NCBI taxonomy): domain Eukaryota; kingdom Viridiplantae; phylum Streptophyta; class Magnoliopsida; order Nymphaeales; family Nymphaeaceae; genus Nuphar; species Nuphar pumila. The sequence goes on from NC_143254.1 coordinate 37,775,294, forward strand.
TAGCAAGAAGAAGACTAAGGGCCAAACACTGAAGAAGCAGTCGATGATATCCAAGAAACATATCCAACATGAGGATACATTTGATGAATCAGAATCGGTAGGTGACACTGATGAAGAGTATGAAGTCCAGCAAGCATTTCAAAGATTCCCTCATAGACAAGGGACATCCTATAAATTGAAAAATCAAGCAATGGATGATCCAGTCCGAATACAGTTGAAGGAAATGGCCAGGATGATTAAAGATTTGCAAGCTCATGACAAGGGAAAGAAAATCTTCAGGAGTAAAAATTTCCATGATGGCATCACCTCCATCAAGAATAATCAAGATTCAGAAAAGAAGACAAAACTCACCTTCTTCGTTGATGCCAATCGCAGTGATTGCAAAAATAACAAGAGCAACCATACAGGCCTAAAAGAAAAGTCTTTGAAGCAGAGTGAAAAATTGAGTCAACAGAAAGAGAAGAAAAAGCATGAGGTTGGGGTTACGATCGCGAATTCACTCCTCTAGATCAGCCCCTCGAAGAGGTTCTTGAATACATGCTGAGCAAAAGAATGGTTAAGCTTCCAAGAATTGTTAATCCTCTGGTCGCCCTAGGGAAATGGAAATACCGCTTCTGCAAATTCCACCAAACAACGGGGCACGATATTGAATATTGTTTCGTCTTTAAGAATATCGTCCAAGACTATATCGAAAAGAACTTCTTTGTTAAGGGTGAGAAAGAATACCAGTCGACTATCTTTGCCAAGTCCCAGCAGAAATCAAGCACTCGGCAAGAGGTACAACATGATGATCGAAATCAGGACCGCAAGATGGCCCCATTGGATCAAATATTCGAGACTTTTCTGGAATACATGCTGGCAAAAGACACAGTCGGATCTCTGAAGGCTCACTCCACAGTTTTCACCAATCCCACCAGAAATAGCAATGGACAAAGCAAAAGAGGAGGTAGAAAAAATCATACTGGAGGCTCAGGAAACCCAAACCCAAAGAGAAATGACCTCGCAAGTCGAAAGGATAAAATGGACAAGCAAAATGACAACTCTTCCTCAAGTGTCCAATTAGAATTAAAACTCCAAGGAAGACCAAAGCATGATGGTTGAGGATACGATCACAATTTTACTCCCTTAGAACAGCCACTGGAGCAAGTTCTAGAATACATGATAGCCAATGGGACGGTTAGATTCCCCAAGATAGCGGATCCTCCTGTGACCATGGGAAGGTTTAAAGATCAGTTCTGCAAATTTCATCAGACAATGGGTCACGACACCGAACATTGCTTTGTCTTTAAAAATATTGTTCAAGACGACATTGACAAGAATCTCCTCGTTGGAGATGAAAAGGAGGATCGATCATCCTGATCACGCTTTTCCTCGATCATTCAAAAAATTTATAACACTAGTGCTTTTCCAATTTCTTGTCTTGTTTTTATGGGATGATACAATCCCGTTTGTCTTTCCTTGAGTTCTCACTTTCCTTCAATATATCAATAAAGTTGTCTATTTTTCCCGCAATCTCGGTGCCACTTTTATTCTCCTTCTCTGCAAAATGTTTTTTTAGGAGGAATGATCCTCTTTAGAGTCTCTGAATAAATCAAAAGTCAGAAAGCATTCTTCAAATATCAATTACTTATCCTTTCATCCAACCTCTCACTCCCCAGTTATACTGGGGCATTATTTTGAAAATTTGCTTCAAAACTTTCTGTATGCAGGCAGGATCAAACAAATCTCTCATTTTGCACACATGTGCACCCATTTGCATTCATTCATTCGCATTCATATGCATCAAATTCATAAGTTTCCCATTCAGGATAAGGGATAAATCCTGAGACCCGTGGCATTGGTCCAAGTCATTGTGAGGGTGAAGATTGAAAATCCCCTATCAACCGACAATCTTTCAAAACCCAGTGCTCGTACTGGCAAACCTTTTAAAATCCAGTGCTCGTACTGGTATTCCTCCCAAATCTGGTGCTCGTGCTAGTACTTTTCTAAATCTTGTTGAAACTCTTTTGGTTTTCTTCCTAGTCAACGTTTTCAAACACAAAATATTTTGGTCTAGTTTTCTTTCCTTCGAATGGCTTGAATTGGTCTAGAAAATCTGAGTTCCGACTCGAATTTTTTTTCAAATCCAATTCAGAATTGGTCTAGAAAATTAGAGTTCCGACTCGAGTTTTCTTCCAAATCCAATTCATTTAGTTTTCTTTCCTTCAAATGTCTTGAATTGGTCTAGAAGATCCGAGTTCCGACTCGAATTTTCTTCCAAATCCAATTCAGAATTGGTCTAGAAAATTAGAGTTCCGACTCGAGTTTTCTTCCAAATCCAATTCATCTAGTTTTCTTTCCTTTAAATGTCTTGAATTGGTCTAGAAGATCCGAGTTCCGACTCGAATTTTCTTCCAAATCCAATTCAGAATTGGTCTAAAAAATTAGAGTTCTGACTCGAGTTTTCTTCCAAATCCAATTCATCTAATTTTTTTTCCTTCAAATGTCTTGAATTGGTCTAGAAGATCCGAGTTCCGACTCGAATTTTCTTCCAAATCCAATTCAGAATTGGTCTAGAAAATTAGAGTTCCGACTCGAGTTTTATTCCAAATCCAATTCATCTAGTTTTCTTTCCTTCAAATGTCTTGAATTGGTTTAGAAGATCCGAGTTCCGACTCGAATTTTCTTCCAAATCCAATTCAGAATCGGTCTAGAAAATTAGAGTTCCGACTCGAATTTTCTTCCAAATCCAATTCAGAATTGGTCTAGAAAATCAGAGTTCCGACTCGAATTTTCTTTCAAATCCAATTCGCTTAGCTTTCCTTTAAAAGTTCGAACTTCTACTCAAACTTTCGTGCGAATTTGGCAATTGGTCTAGAAGATCCGAGTTCTGACCCGAACCCTCTTTCAAAATCCAATTCATCTAGTTTTTCCTTAGAGACTTGAATTCTGATTTGAATCTTCCCTCAAAAACCCAGTTTAGCACCTGGTCCATTCAAAACCCATAAGTTGAACTCTTCCTTCTTAAACTGTGATCTTTAGGTTAAATCCCTAGGGAATTGATAGTTCGTAGGCTGAATCCCTATTGAACCCATGTCGTTCCCAGCGAACCAATGTCGTTCTTAGGCTGAATCCCTATGGAACCCATGTCGTTCCCAATGAACCAATGTCGTTCTCAATTGAACCAATGTTGTTCTTAGGCTGAATCCCTATTGAACCCATGTTGTTCCCAGTGAACCAATGTCGTTCTTAGGCTGAATCCCTATTGAACCCATGTCGTTCCCAGTGAACCAATGTCGTTCTCAATTAAACCAATCTCGTTCTTAGGCTGAATCCCTATTGAACCCATGTCGTTCCCAGTGAACCAATGTCATTCTCAATTGAACCAATGTCGTTCTTAGGCTGAATCCCTATTGAACCCATGTCGTTCCCAGTGAACCAATGACGTTCTCAATTGAACCAATGTCGTTTTTAGGCTAAATCCCTATTGAACCCATGTCGTTCCCAGTGAACCAATGTCGTTCTCAATTGAACCAATGTCGTTCTTAGGCTAAATCCCTATTGAACCCATGTTGTTCTCAGTGAACCAATGACGTTCTCAATTGAACCAATGTCGTTCTTAGGCTAAATCCCTATTGAACCCATGTCATTCCCAGTAAACCAATTCACAATTTTGACCTCCAGGTCATCCAATTTCCAATTTCAAATGTCAACCTTTTGAGTCAATCAATTTCCAATTTTTAAATTCTCAATTACCAAATTTCAAATTTCCAAATTTCCAATTTCTAATTTCCAATTTCTAATTTCCAATTTCAAACTTCAAATTTCAAATTTCAAACTTCAAACTTTCAAATTTCCAATTTCCAGATCTCTAACTTTCAATTTCAAATACCAAATTTCAGAATCCAAAAATCAAATTTCCAATTTCCAAATTCGACCCTTTTGGGTCACCCAATATCCAATTTCAATCATTTTCTCTTGCGAGAGACCCTTTTTATAGAGAGAGTTCGAGGGAGCTCGTTCTTTTCGCATGCTATCCAATTTGTTCACTTAGCCTCTTTTCAGGGAGAGTTTGAAGGGACTCGTGTATTTGTGAACCGTTTGCAAAACAAAATTCTAATTTCATACAAGGAACCCTTAGTTCACGGAGAGCTTCGACGAAAGTTCGCTTTCCTTGTAACCATAATTTCAGACTAGGCCATTTCATCATGAAGGACCTTCTTTTCGAGGAGAGTATAATAGACTCGTTCCTTCATGACCAATTCACTGACCTCACCAATATCGGCCCCCTTTCCATAAGAGAAGCCTAATGTTAGGAAGTTTTGACGAAAGCTTAATTTCTCTTCGAAAGTTCATTTTGCAAACACCTCCTCTTCAAGGAAGAGAGGAGTAATTTCTAATTCCAATTTCTGAATTGTCTCCTTTGGGGAAAGGAAAAGAGAATTTTTGTCATGGATGTGTTGTGTTGCGCTTCAAATGCTCGCTTTCACAAAGGATTTCAAGAAAATTTTGCCAATTTGTCATCGAATATTTGTTGATTTCAAAAATCTTTATTGCACAAAATTATTACCTCAGAATACTCTCAGTATTACTTCTGAATAGACAAAGCTTTCGCGAAGAAGGATTCAAAATTCAAAATCTTTCTATTGGCCAATCAAAAGGATGAAGAATAAATCCGCAATATGGCCAACAAAGAATATTCAATGTTGCAAAGCCATGAGTGATTAATATTGATCGCAGTCAATGGCACACTCTTAAAGATCATTCTTGAAAAATGAAGCAGTCGACATATCCTGGGTAATACAGAAAAATTCACTCAATCTCCATATCTCCTCAAACACCTAAGCTGCAATTAAATATCTGCAAAAGGGATCTCTCAATTGTCGTCAAGATGAAGGCGAATTAAGCGAGTCGACCCCTGGGGCCAAAGAAGATTTGAATCATCTCCAAGGTGACGGAGTTTGTGACGGATCCTTCCAGGGAAAGTTCAGATCACCGTCGAGATGAAGGCGAGTGTGATGAGCCTACCGACAAACCCTAAAGGATATTTAATTACCGCTATCATTAAGAGACTTCCAACCAAAGAGCCAATAACTATCAAGATAATCTCTGAAAGAAAAGAAGGATCGGAACATCTCTGAGATGAAGGAGTTTGTGACGTACCCTTCTCAAAAAGAGAGAAAAGTCAGAACATCTCCAAAATGAAGGATGATGTAAATCCCAAAAAAAAAAAAACCCAAGAGAGCTCTAATTCTGCCAATAAAAAGAAAAGAAAAAGTGGGCAGAAAGATCATCATGAGAAAAGAATCCCAGGATATCACACTGCCGAATCTACCAAGAATCTTCTTTAATTTTGTGAAATTCTATTATCAATATTCTTTCACCAATGGTTTTCGCAATATCAAGAATACTTTCTTTTCTATTCATATCAAGGAAATTGATAGCTTCCTTGAAAGAAAGTCAATCGCAAGCAACCTGAATTCGAATCTTGATTCTACGGAGTTAAGCCCAGTTGAAGGTAATACTTCAGGTAGAAAAGAGGTAATATTTTCAAAATAATGTGCATCATTTTTCAATTATTTCTAATCAATAATAATTTTCAATATTTTGACAATATTTTCTAGCTATCCCGACGTGAAGCGAGAGCTTGAAGTTCATCTTTGGCGCATCCTGACATCAGTTGTTATCCCTTTTAGGACTTGATAACGAGTGTTTTCAAGATTCCTTCCCTTCTTTGGTATAATCTGAGCGTCTGGGCTCTCAGATTTGCACACTTCCCTGTGTCCCCACTGTCCCACCATAAACAGTCCAATTTCGGTTTGAGGCTAAGCCACTAATTCCAGCAAAAGGCAATTTCAAAAGTTATTTAGTCTCAGCAATGAGGCGCCCAAAATCAAACCCCTTTTCAAAACTTTAGGGACCCCAATTCCATCCTTTTGCAAAACCCCTATTGGATTTATTGTGCAAAATTCGAAGGTTCCATCACGGTCTCTTCTTTAGAGGATTCCGTTCACTTCTGCCCAATTAGGTTAAGGGTACAAACCTGAGCCTCATTTGATGAGATATTTCATTTCTGCTCGATCAGGTTAAGGATACAAACCCGAGCCTCATTTGATGAGGTATTTCATTTCTGCCCAATCAAGATAAGGGTACAAACCTGAGCCTCCTTTGATGAGGTATTCCATTTTCAACCCGATCAGGTTAAGGGTTAAGCCTGAGCATCGTTCCATACGAGGCATCTCCCGTCCCATCCAGGTCAAGGGCAAAACCTGAATCTCACTTCTTTTGAAGCAAAATTTTCTCCTTATTCTCCATTTCATATCTACCATCATCACTTGGATTAATTCCTTCATACCCAGTCAGATTCATATAACTGGGGCATTTTTATAGTCTGAATTTGGTGTGTTTTCTTTGCCACTAAGCTCGGCCCTATACCGGCTTAGTAGCAAAGAGGGGCATCTGTTAACACCCCAAAATTTTCACCCTCATCTAGTGTTTACATTTTATATATCATCGCAATATCATTTCATCCATTCAGCATACCATTTCATCGCATTGCATGGCATTACATGTCATTACATTTCATTTTCGAGATCCAGCACTCTTGTTTTCAAAATATTTAATCCAGATTCGGGTTTTAAAACTTTTCTTTCAAAATCAATTGTTAAAACTTGGGTTTTTAATCCACATTCTGTCATTTGCCAACCCCCAGAACCTTATATTTTGAAATGTTTTCTCAAAAAACAATCTTGATTCATTTCAAACTCAATTTCAATTGATTTCAATTCTCAGATGAGACCCGTTTAGGTGGTGTCGCTTCTGGATTTCTTTACTTGTCAAAAATCTCCAAAAATTTCAGAGTCCTAGTTGGATCAGGACTCTTTTTCCAGAGTCCAGTCGGATCAGAACTCTACTTTTTACTACCTTTTTACCTGTTTTCGAAGAAAACCTTTTAAAATCTTCTGTTTTGGCCAAAATTTTAGAGTCCTAGTTGGATCAGGATTCTTATTCAAGAGTCCAGTTGGATCAGGACTCTTCTTCAGAGTTTTAATTGGATTGGGACTCTAATCTTTTACCGCTATTTTTATCCATTTTCAATCAAATCTTTCAAAATCTTTCAAAATGAGTCAGAAACTCAGAGTTTCAGTCAAAACAGGACTCTGTTCAGAGAGTCCTAGTTGGATCAGGACTCTGATCTTGATTTCAATTTTGAAAGAATCTTTCAAAAATCTTTCCATCTATCAAAACTGTTACACTTTTATCAAAAAAATTCAAAATTCTGAGGTTTTATCCCAGAGTCCTGATCAAATTAGGGCTCTACCCTAGAGTCCTGATCGAATCAGAACTCTATCCAAAATTGATTTTTATACTTCATTTTCACTAGTTTTCAAAAGCTTTGCTTATATTTCATCATTTACTTATCAGAAAACCAAATTTTTTTAGAGTTTTGATCGAATCAGGACTCTTTCTCAGAGTCCTAATCAGAACAGGACTCTGAACCAAAACTTCAATTTTATCCTGTTTTTAACTGTTTTCCAAAATTCTCTTATTTGTTTTCTCAGAAAATCCAAAAATCTTCTTCTTTTAAATGGAAGAAAGTATCATCTTTTTCAGCTCGAGCCTTTAGCTCCGAGTACTGGGGGTCCTCGAACTGTTCGGCTACAATTCGATTGAGGAGCTCAATGTGGATCGTCAAACATGACATTTGGATTCTGCCAGAATCAGCCAAAAATGGCTTCCAGTTGACGAAATTCTCCATCAACTTCCATTGTTCAGTTAGGCTGGCCAGAGTGCCAACAGTCTTGCGACTAAGGGCATCTGCTACAACATTCGCCTTTCCAGGGTGATAGAAAAGCGTGAATTCATAGTCTTTGAGGAATTCCAGCCATCGCCGTTGCCGCATATTGAGTTCTTTTTGAGAAAAGAGGTATTTTAGGCTTTTATGGTCCGACATGACCTCAAATTTCTCTCCATACAGGTAGTGTCGCCAGATTTTAAGTGTGAACACTACCGCAGCAAGCTCCAAATCATGGGTTGGATAGTTTTTCTCATGGACTCTCAACTGTCGTGATGCATAGGTGATTACTTTGTCGTGTTGCATCAATACGCAACCCGGACCTGTTCCCGAGACATCGGTATAAGCCACGAAGCCTCCCTGACCAGAAGGTAAGGTAAGAACAGGGGCAGTGGTAAGCCTCTGTTTGAGAACCTCAAAGCACTTCTTACACTGGTCAGTCCATTCAAACTTGACTCCATTTTTCAGTAATTTCGTCATGGGTACGACGATTCGGGAGAAGTCTTGTATGAACTTCCGATAATATCCGGCAAGTCCAAGGAAGCTATGGACCTCAGTGATATTTTCTGGCTGCTTCCAGTCCATCACAGCTTCCACCTTCGCAGGATCCACTGCGATTCCATCTTTCGAGATCACATGGCCAAGGAACATCACTTTGTCTAGCCAGAATTCACATTTTGAAAACTTGACATAAAGTTGGTTATCTTGAAGGGTTTTCAAGACGATTCTCAAGTGCTCCACGTGTTGTTCCTTGTTCTCCGAATATACGAGAATGTCATCGATGAAGACAATGACAAAGCTATCCAAATATGGTCTGAATATCCGGTTCATTAGATCCATAAAGGCAGCAGGCGCATTAGTGAGTCCGAAGGGCATTACTACGAACTCGTAATGGCCATATCTCAATCTGAAGGCAGTCTTGGGTATATCCTCTTCCTTTACTCTGGGCTGATGGTACCCAGACCTGAGCTCGATCTTGGAGAACACCCTTGTTGTTCTGAGCTGATCGAACAAGTCCTCAATTCGAGGCAACGGGTACTTATTTTTAACGGTTGACTGGTTAAGCATCTGATAATCGATGCATAACCGAAGGGATCCATCCTTCTTTTTTACAAACAGCACCGAGGCTCCCCACGGTGATACACTCAGACGGATGAACCCTTGTTCCATCAGTTCTTCCAACTGACACTTTAACTCACTGAGTTCAGCAGGCGCCATTCGATACGGGGCTTTGGATATCGGCGCTGTTCTAGGTAAGAATTGAATTCCAAATTCAACCTCACGAAGTGGCGGAAGTCCTGGCAATTCCTCAGGAAACACATCGGGAAACTCCCGCACCACTTCCAAACTCTCAAGGGGTTGGTCGTTAGATCTTTCCACCGAGAGACTCAACAGGAAGGCCACACATCCCTTCCTAAGGTATTTTTGTACCTTAAGTGCTGATATGAGCCTTTTCTGTGGAACTGGTTTGGATAACCGGTATTCCATCTTAGGCAATCCGGGTCGAGATAGAATTACTCTGCCCTCGCGACACATAATCTTGGCATTATTCTGAGCCAACCAATTCATTTCCAGAATGACATCGTACTGTATCATATCGATCAGGATGGCGTCAGTAGGCAAGTGTTGCCCTGCTATCTCAATATTCAAATTTTTCATACACCGCATACATTTAGTGCGTGAACCCAACGGGTTATACACTTCGATCATTTTATCAATCGGTTCCACCGAGGCGTGGAGTTGTTCGGTGAAATTGTCGGAGATAAACGTATGAGTAGCATTACAATCAAACAAGACGTAAGTTGCATGTCCATTAACAGGTACGGTGCCTTCAATCAGGTCACCATTTTCGACTTGTTCAGTCATTACAACATATACACGACCTGCTGCAGACCTTTGTTCTACTCTAGGTGGAGGTCATTGAAACTGAGAACGTTGTGGTGCTGGTCGAGAGGGTCCGGCAGATCTGGCATTACTTCTCTGCTCATCTGCAGCATTCTTGGTGCAATCCCTTATAAAGTGGCCCATCTTGCCATAATACAAGCAACCACCAATGTCACGAGAACATGGCTTTCTGGGGTGGTTCACACGACACCTTGGGCAGCTGAAGTTGGACTGCTGACTATTCGGAGTTGTGTTCTGTCTTGGCCTCACGACTTGTTGCGTGTTGTTCCCTCCTTAGAACTTCTTCTTTTGAAAGGGTTGTCGTGAACCCTGGCCACTTGGGAACGTCCTTTTACGATTCCCACCATTCACTATGGGCTTCTTTGCTACTGTCACTTTAGATCGCGCCTAATCCTCTTGGATTTTTGAAGTTGCTGCTACTGTAGTCTGAAAAGTCGAAGACATGCTTGTTACCACCCTCGATCTCAGCCCTTCGCGCAGACCATTCACATATTTGTCAGCCCTTTCTTGGTCTGTTTCGAACAATCAAGAGCAGTAGCGCTCTAGATTCTGAAATTTGGTGGTATAGTCCATCAGACTCGTACCGCCCTGTTCCAACTCCAGAAACTCCATCTTTTTCTTGTTTCTAGAATGCAACGGGAAGTAGTTATCCATGAAAGTCCTCCGAAAGTCAGTCCAAGGAATGACTTCGACTTGTGAGAACTGGATAAGTTTAGTGGTATCCCACCACTTCCGTGCATTATCTTTCAATCGATACGTGCCAAAGTTGGTCTTTTTCTCTTCTGGTACCCCTAGTACCGAGAAGGCACGTTCTGTCTCTTCGATCCAACTCTCCGCGAGTTCCGGATCGGCTCTGCCAATGAAAACTGGCGAGTCAAGCTTGAGGAACTTCTCATAAGTCATTCCTTCCAGGTGCTTGTTTCGTGGTGCGACTGGTTCTGGCCTCGTTTCACGGATGACTGTAACCAGGTGGTTGAGTGTCTCCAGCAGGAATCCTTGCGTATGAGACTCCTCGCTTGGCATGGTTCTCCTCGTCGTAGGAGCCATTTATCTATGCACACACAAGCACTTTTTTTTAGTTTCTCGATGTATATAAGGAAGTAAAAAGCTTTATTTACTTAATATACATCACATTTACAGAAGCATCGCCTTAAACAAAACGTCATGTCATACTGACAGACTTTAGGCGTTGAGAAACTATATATATGAGTCTACTGACTCCAAGACATCACCAGTCTCTTTAAGACCTGGATTTCTTTGATGAAGACGAACTCAAAAAGGTCCATCTATTGCCACATGGCCTTGGTGCAGACACTACTAGCTTTGGCTTGGGCGGCACTTCCGCACTCTCAAGCGAATATTGGGGATACATGAGGGAATCCAGTCCACTCTCCCAGTCGGCAAGATCAAGACTCTGGGAGTCTGAAATAATGATCGGCGAACAGAAGGAATCCCCTCTTTCGTTCTTGCCATTTAAGCTCGGCGTATGTGATGCCGGATGGTAGCTTGGCGAGTGATAGACCTCCGCAGGGAAGTTCAAATCAAAATCCCTCAGCCTTGGTAATTCATCAAAAAATGTTGGGGTATGGTTGCTCCCAACACTAGAGTGATGCGGTCCACTGACACGCGAAGTCTCATCCCTAAGACCCTTTGATGCCCGCCGACCCATATCAGCGGTATATTTCCTTTGACACTCATTGGCGGAATGCCCATCTTTGCCACAGTATTGGCAGTCTTGAACTTCATACGGGCATATCCGCTCATCGTGTATGACCTTGCAACGATAGCAGTATCCTCGGGAGTCATGAGTTGCCATCTATACAAAGATGCACCCAGATCAGAATAAAAAGTATAAAATATACTTACAGTGCGATATCGTGACATGACGGATCTTGAACCAGGTTTCTCAGACACATGCTCTGATACCAATTCTGTAACGCCCCGAATTTCCAAAACAAAGCTAAATTAAAATTTTCATGAATTTCTTTTTTTTTTCTTTGCAGCGGAACTTTAGAAAGCCTTTAGCAGCGGAATCAGACAATAATGAGTCGTCAGTTTTAGAAAACCCCGAGCACGTTGCAGGTATGTGGCCAAGCAACTCATTGACCACCAAAGGGTTCCATTTTATCGAAAACCACATGTTTATTACAACATCACTGCTTGGAAAAGCAATATAGGTTCAATAAAAGGAAGTAGTACAACTCTGTCTAGAGAAACCCTTGAACTTGATGCCTCCTTGCTCCACATATCGCCACGCAGGTCCAACACCTGAAATTCCCATTAAACGGGGTCAGAACCACTGATGGTCTGGTAAGCAAGCAAACATGCGTCCATTCAACTCAAGCACATACGATGACCACTCAGGGTCGCAGTTCGTAATAACGACGCTCAAGCCTCCAAGACTTAGCGTATATCGCAAGAGCCTCCTCAGGGCTATGAGTTGAACATTCGTTCAAGTCTTCACGACTTAGCCTTGACCTTTTTCGGGTCTCAAAGTGATGTCTAGCTCAAGTCTTCATACTTGGCACATCTGTATCCCACGCATCTAAGGACAGCTTCTCGAGCTTCGCTTAGTCGTGCGGATACAACACGGGTCTTTGCTTAGTCGGTCCAGTAGTATACCGAACATGACACATTCACAAAGGTTATGCAGGACTGACTCAACAACGGCCATCCACGCATACATTCAAGCATCGCTGAACCTAAGCTAATGCATTGTTTCGATATTTAACCTCTTCCACCCATGGTACGCGGGTGAAGCATTGTTCGGGCATCAACGCGACTATCTGGAGGTTTATTATTCTATGTATTTTAGATACCCCAGAGGCCTGTTGACCCTATTCATAGTAGGACGGTGTGTTTCAACTGGGAGAACCCTACTAGGCCCATATTCGGATGCATCATCTACTTGCAGTAGTTGGGTTCAATCCTTAGATCTTAAGGATAACCACGACCCCAAAACCCATGAGTGATTGAGGTCATCGTGGACTCTATCAGGTCCAAAGTAAAATACGTGTCACTCAAGGCTGTACCATCACTGTCATTCCATAGTGAGCATAATTCCTGAAGGGGTCTGTCAGTCTTACAATTACTTGGACAGAATCTGCATGTCATTTAGGCAGCCCGTGCCTTAGCACTACGGGAGTATGTACCCGACCCCATTCAGTCTGCCCCAACACAGTCATTACTGAGGGGGTACCCCTAACACGATTTTCAACCGCAGGGCATGTGCGACCTTAAGTCTTATTCATATGCATGCAAAACACCGCTCTTGGCACTTCGGCCCCCACGAACATCACACCTCTTTAGGTGGAAACAACACACTCTGGCTCTTCGGCCCTTACGAGTCTGGTTGCGTAACTGTTCTCAATGAGCATGCATATGACTCGATCTGAATAGATCGGCTACTCGGCGTATTTTTACGCAACGAGTCCAAACCTATTCAAGGCGCAACCTCTACTCCGGCTCAGCGGCCCTTACGAGCAAGGTGCCCTTGTAGGCACAAGGATACGAGCCGATCTGGCATCGTTCCATCAATGGACATCATTATGCCGTTCCATTGGTTCTGGCAGCTCTTCTGCCAACCATTTCGTCAGCACCTCCCCTGCTCTATTGGCAGCGGTGCAACGAACCCTTTTACGTTGTAGAAGGCAAACCATGAACTGGGTAGCACTCTGCTATATGTCAGAGTATTCTGCTACATTCTTTCTGAGTTATTCTTAGCTTCTTCAGAAATTTCAGCAGCACTTTCTCTCTTTTACAGAAAAAGCGTGCGTTTCTTTTATCCATTTCAGCGGCATCTCCCCTTTTTGGCGGGAAATCGCTACGCTTAATTCAGGAAATGGATGTGCATCGTTGTGCGTACTTTGCATCCATCAAGGTTGCAGGAACCTTGGGCCATAGCCAGGCCGTACGTAATTGACTTAGTCTTTACATAAATAGCATTTTGCCAAAAAGCGAAGCCTTTCCAATACGGGCTTCATTCGTCAAGCAGAATCTTGAATGAGGAGCTGCAAGGGAATCACATTGGCGATTTGGAGTTTGGTCTCCATTTGAACGCTCATTTACGCGTCATATATGTAGTATAAGAAGAAGCTTGTGCTTTATACAGCGGCGGCGTAAAGGAAATGCATATACTATTGTTCAGGGTGTGTAACTGAACGAAATATTCTACATATATATCAAAACAGGAGCCTTGGTGTCATTCAACACGACGGCGTAAGTAAATACATTACACAAAGTAGGAGCCTTGGCATCGTTCAACGCGACAGCATAAGTAAATGCATAATCGGAAGTGCAGTAATCGGAAGTACAGAAAACAGGGAGCCTTGGCATCATACGACGCAACGGCAAAGGTAAATTACATAGCATGTGCGATATAGGACGCATCGGCAGAATCAACAGATATACACCTAGATTCGCATCCAACGATAGTTACGAGGCAAGCGGGTGAACACCGAAGTGTTCTGAAGGGCTCAACCAAGAACTAAAGCGAGATACCATTTTTAAAATGCATATACTGCGTATTTGAACATAGATATATCCGACGATAGTTACGAGATGAGCGGATGAACACTGAAGTGTCCAAAAATGGCTCAATCAAGAACTAAAGCAAGATACTACTTCCGAAAGTATATGCTATATACAAACAATCAAATACTTGAGAGAGATGGATCAACAAAGCGAACTTACTTCAAATCGTGGAAGAAACGGCTCCGGGTTGCTTCTTTGGCTTCGAGCCTTCCTTCGAGAGGTCAGACTAAGTCAGATGAAGCTGACTTAGTTGAGAAAGAGGTAGAGTAGGTCAAGCTACTCAACCTAAGTGGTTTGAACCAAACAGGGTTCGGTCCAAGTCAACTGGGTTCAGCAGGTTCGAACTCAGCTCAAGTAGGCTAAGCCTGGGTTCAGAAATTCAAACCGAAATCTGGACCAAAAAGGACTTTGACTTTAAACCCAACTAGGTTCAAGTCAAGTCAACTAGGTTTGGACCAGGTCAGGTGGGTTAGGACCAGGTTAGGCAGGCTCAGCCTAAGTCAGGCAGGCTCAGACCAGGTCAGGCAGGCTCAGGCTAAGTCAGGCAGGCTCAGACCAGGTCAGGTGGGCTAGGCTAGGTAGGGGAGGTTTTGGAGAGAGAGAGAAGGCAAGAGAGAGAGGGGGGGGGGTCGAAATTATGAGAAGAGAGAGAGTGGGGAGGGCTATTTATAGCCCAAGCCCACCTCCTCTTGGGAATTTTTATCCCCCTTTTGCCCCTGAGCTTTATTTTAATTCCTGGAGGTTCCTTTTGAGGTGAGGCTGTTATCATCGCAAAATTTTTACTTTTTGCGAGTCAAACTGACCTTTGAAAAAGTTTTTGAAAATAACTCGCCTCCGTTTTAAAATGCGGGATAATTTCGAAGAATGGGACTCGCCTGTCGGTACGAGGTTCAACCGTTCCTGGCGCCTTTACCAGGGGTAATTGAACCAAGGATCAATCTACTGCTTTGCTCTGTTCAACTTGTCTAAACCATATTCTAATTCCTAAATGCACTAAGAATCAGGCATGTGTTATGAATTTCTGAAAATGCATATTTGAAAAAAATGATGTTTGCTTTGAATATTGGAATACTTGGAAATTTTTGGAAAATAAACTCTTTGAAAATCGTGCATCATGATTGAGATACTGTATTTGAGAAAGTGAAAATCGATTTCTGAAGAAATATAAGGATTTTGTGAAAATCGATTTTGAGAAATGTGAAATAGCTTTGGAAAACTTGATTTCTTTGAATTCAAACTTTGAAATTGAAAATATAACTTAGAAAAATCGAATTTGGAACTTGGGAAATACTTGAAATATCATTGGCAAATCCATATTTTGAGAAAATTGATTTTTGAAATAGACTTAGGAGATTTTGAAGAAATTGATTTCTCTGATTGAAATTGAAATTTGCAAATACATGAATTGAATGAATATGGATTTGAAATACTTGATTTTGAGGAATTGAGAAAATCCTTTTTGTATTTTTGAGAAATACAGTGCATTTTGAAGTTAGCCTAAGAGTGTAGGCTGAATGTGGCTAATACGAAGATTACAAATCTGGGTATCATTCGTATTCTGACTATGGCCATAAATACAAATTCCACCAAGTTTGATAACTCCATAAGAGCTAGTGCACGTGCCATTCGTGTAGACCATAGTGAATTTATAAAATGTGCATGAATGATACATTCATCAGACATTTAATATTTGCAGAATTAAACTATATGCAATGCAATCATAGTCTAAGCTGAAATTTAAATTCTTATTCCAAATTTAATTTAATTTACATCACTATTGAAATTTAAATACATGAAAAAGAAAATCTTCAATGTACCTGCAAAAGTAGAAAGCTTGGTTAGTGAATATATGTTGGCTTTTCTAGATTTATCCAGTAATATCTGGAAATTGCTGAATTTTGCTAGTTATAAGCCTTTTTGCCATGATTCCCTTAAATCAAAATTGATGAAATATGAAATAAAATTGAATAAATAAGAAAGAGAAGATATGAAATTTCGAAATTGGGGTCAAATGACCAAAATACCCCCAATAACAAGACTATGGCCTTGAAATTATGGTTTTCAGAAAGATATTTGGTAAAATGCAAGTTTTAAAATTTAAATGAGAAGAAATCAAACTAAATATGATGTGACATGATTAAAAATATGAAAATTAGGGTTAAGGATTTCGAAATTGAGGTCAAATGACCAAAATGCCTCTGATAGCAAGACTATGGCCTTGAAATCAGGGTTTTCTAAAATAGATTTTGGTAAAAATTTAGGTTTTAAGGACTAAATGAAACCAAATAAGCATCAAATTAAACCTAAAGTGTCCTAATATGATTATGAACATGATTAAACCCTAAAAATATATGTTTATGCACAAAAATCCAAGAATATCACAAAATTGTAATTTTGACAATATTTCAGGATTCTTCGGGTACCCTGTTTTGCAATTTGCTTAATTCAGTCATCAATCGGATTCCAAAATTCATAAAATTTGGTACCTGCACTTATTATAACCCTAATATCGGATTGAAATTATAAAAATAATTTTTTATAATTTTTGAAAACCCTAATTTCAAGGCCATAGTCTTGTTATTGGGGGTTAAAATCAATAGTTGAAATTCAAAGTTTTGAAAGTAGAGTCTCAAGTGAACTGGAACTCCGGGTTAGAGTCCTGGATTTTTAGGACTCTGAAATTTTGGGTTTTAAAAGCCAAATGAAGGAGTTTTTGAAAAGATTTCCTCGAAAATGGTGAAATAAGTCAAAAAATACATTCAGGGTTAGACTCCTAACTCGACCAGAACTCTGAAATAGAGTCCTGAATTAACTGGACTCTACAAAATGACCTAATTTTTGAAAACAAATGGAAATAAATGAAAATAGAATAAAAACAGACTTTAAAACAGACTCCTGACTGGACTAGGACTCCGGGACAGAGTCCTGATCGGACTGAAACTCTAGATTTTTTTGGTATTTTTCTAAAAAAAAACGGATGAAAGAACTTGTGAAAGCAGTGAAAACAATAACAAATATTGAAATAAGACAGAGTTCTGATCCAACTGAGACTCTGAGGACAGAGTCCTGATTGAACTAGGACACTCAGATTTTTGGATTTTCTGAGAAAACAAATAAGAGAATTTTGGAAAACAGTTAAAAACAGGATAAAATTGAAGTTTTGGTTCAGAGTCCTGTTCTGATTAGGACTCTGAGAAAGAGTCCTGATTCGATCAGAACTCTAAAAAAATTTTGTTTTCTGATAAGTAAATGATGAAATATAAGCAAAGCTTTTGAAAACTAGTGAAAATGAAGTATAAAAAATAATTTTGGATAGAGTTCTGATTCGATCAGGACTCTGGGGTAGACTCTACTTTCAAAACTTTGAATTTCAACTATTGATTTTAACCCCTTTTCAAAGCCATTTTCAGTATTTCTTTCAAATTTTCAAAACTCTGATGTGGGGTCCACTCAGTTGGAGCCATATCCAGAGGAGTTCTGACCCAGTTGGAACTCTATGTCATTTCAAAACTTTTGATTTCAAGTCTACTTTTGAATCTCTTTTCAAAAACCTCTCATTTTCAAGTTTTAAAATCATTTTTTGAAAATTCAAGTGGAGCCCACTCGGGGTGGCGCCACATTTGAAGAAGTCAAGGTTAGACTAGGGTTAGTCATTGTCCTAGTTAGGTTAGGGGTTTAGAGGAGTCAAAATCAATTTTAAAAATCTATTTTATTTAAGTTTTAAACCATTGGTTTTTAAAGGTTTTAAATTCAAGTTTTAAAAACCAAATGTGGGTCCATACTAGGTGGTGCCACATTTGGACTTTCTAGGCTTTAATTAGAGTCCCACCTAGGCTATAATTCTCCAAAAAATCGTTGCCCCCATTATTGGATTTATTAGAAAGAGTTCTAAAAAAATAAAACTCCTTAATTAACCCTAATTAAGGAGGTTTTGAAAACCTATAAAAGGGGGACTTCAAGAGGTCAAAAGAAGCTCTTTTCTCTCTCAAATTTTCGTGGCTTCTTTCTCCTCTCCAGCACCTCCACCTTCCTCTATTTCAGTTGCAGCCCTAAGGTGAGTTTATTTAATATTATTTTATTATTATTTTATTAGTTTTTTATGATTTTTCAATAGATTTCACCATGGAAACTCTTGTGTTCGTGGATTTAACAATGGATTTCATCCAAGAACCCCAAAATTGACCCAAGAAGATGATCTAACTCAGTTTGAGGGTGATTTCAAGGATTCTAATCCATTAGAATCGATGAGAGAAACATTTTTCATGTTCTTAACCCACGAAACATGAGATTTACCCGTTAAATGGGTTAAATCCATGATTTCAAAGGTGAAAGAAAATTCCAGCCATGGATTCCCTGTATTTTATTTATTTCTTTGCTTATTCATGTTTATTACACGTTCTCCAGCATAGAAATTAATTTTATTTTACTGTTTTGGTATTTTCTTTGTTGTTTTCATTGATTAATGCATGCTTTATTAGGTTTTATCAAATTTCTGTGTTTTAAGCTTAGATCAGAAAAGAGCTTGTTATTTTGGATTGAAATATTCATTGTTAATTCCTGATTTTTTTATATGTGATACATGCATATGTAATTGAACTACTGTAAAAAAATCAGAGGTTTTGGGATTCAGAAACTCTGTCAGAAAAATCAGACATTAAATCGAGATTTTAAAGCTTTAAAATCGTTGTTAAAATCAAAAGGGTAACTTGCTGTTATGATATTTTTCTCATCCTATATCCGGTTTAAGATCTGTAAACTGCCATCAATTCATATTGATTAGATCTATCTACTGTGAAATTTTTAGATTTTTTGATATCTGTTTAGTATTTTTTCTCTGACAGAAAGTGTGATTTTAAATTTAAAACTCGTTAGGGTTTACCAAAACCCTAATCAGACTTGTGTTGTTCATAGATCCCAAACCACAGATTTGATTCATAATCTGTAAAAAATGGGTATTGTTATTTTTTTGTCTACTGTTCACTGCTAAAATTTCAGAATTTTTTTATTAAGTTTTCTATTTATGTCTGTATTTTCAATCTGAAGTAGCTGTTTTAACCCCTGTTAGGTTTGTTAGATTTTAGTTCAGATTGCCGGAAGGGTTTCTCCCTAACCAGAGATGCTTTTTCTGATCTGTAAATTGGGAAATCTTTGTTTTTCTTTTTAGTTTATCTTTGTAAAAATTCAGAAGTTTTCATGGAGGATTGACCCCTGATTCGGGTCTAACTTTGAAACTGGTATGTGACCTAGGTTGAAAATAACTTATTTTAGGTTGTTAATGCAATTTTCAGATTAAAATAATATCAAAAAAATATTTTTACAATTTCAATATGATTTTAGGGTGATAATAAGTGTCTGTGCCAATTTTCATAAAATTTAGAATTCACTTGATGTCTGAATTAATAAAATTGCAAAACAGGATACCTGAAAGATCCAAAAACACTGATAAAATCACAATTTTGGTGATATTTCTTGATTTTTGTGTGTAATTTCATGTTTTTGGGGTTTGTTCATGTTTAGAATCATATTAGGATGTTTCATGTGTGATTTTATGCTTACTTCAATCATAAATCTCAAATTTTTATCAAAATTTATTTCAGAAAACCCTGATTTCAAGGCCATAGTCTTGCTATCAGGAGTAATTTGGTCATTTGACCTCAATTTCGAAATTCAAAACCCTAGTTTTCTCATTTTTAATTATTTCATATCATATTTAAGTTAGTTTATCATTATTTGTATTTCAAAACTTGCATTTTACAAAATATCTTTCTGAAAACCCTGGTTTCAAGGCCATAGTCTTGCTATCAGAGGTATTTTTGTCATTTTGACCCCAATTTTGAATTTTTAAATCTCATCTTTATTATTTGTTTGGTTTTATTTCATATTTTATTAAGTTTATGTCAGGGAATCATGGAAAAAGGCTTATATCTAGCAAAATCCAGCAATTTCCAGATATTGCTGGATAAATCTAGAAAAGCCAACATATTTTCACTAACCAATTTTCTAGTTTTGCAGGAACATTGAAGACTTTATTTTCCTTTATTTCCTGTATTTAAATTTGATTAGTGATGTAAATTAAATGTAAATTTGGAATAAGAATTTCAATTCCTGCATAGAATAGGATGCATTGCATATAGTTTAATTTTGCAAATTTTAATATCTGATGAATGCATTATTCATGCACATATTTCAAATTCACTATGGTATACACGAATGACACGTGCACTAGCTCTTATGGAGTTGACAAACTTGGTGGAATTTGTATTTATGGCCATAGTCAGAATACAAATGATACCCAGATTTGTAATCTTCGTATTAGCCACATTCAGCCTACACTCTTAGGCTAACTTCAAAATGCACTGCATTTCTCAAAAATACAAAAAAGATTTTCTCAATTCTTCAAAATCAAGTCTTTCAAATCCATATTCATTCAATTCATTCATTTGCAAATTCCAATTTCAATTCAGAGAAATCAATTTTCTCAAAAATTTTAAGTCTTATTCTAAAATCGATTTTTTCAAAACTCTAAGTTTTTAAACGATATTTCAAGTTTTTTTCAAAGTTCAAAATTCGATTTTTCAAGTTATAGCTTCAATTTCCAAGTTCTAATTCAAAGAAATCAAGTTTTTCCAAGTAATTTAAAATTCCTCAGAAATCGATTTTCATAAAACCTCTGGATTCTTCAAAAATCGATTTTCATTTTCCTCAGAAATATTCTCTCACTAAGTTCATGATTTTCCAAGTGTTATCTTTTCCAAGAATTCTCCAAGTATTTCAAATCTCAAAGCAAACATCATGTTTTCAAACATGCATTTTCAGAAATTCATAGCACATGCTTGATTCTTTGTGCATTTAGAAATTAGAATATGGTTTAGACAAGTTGAACAGAGCAAAACATACTTTTGATCCTTGGTTCAATTACCTCTGGTAAAGGCACCAGGAACGGTTGAACCTCGTACCGACAGGCGAGTCCCATTCTTCGGAATTATCCCGCATTTTAAAACGGAGGCGAGTTATTTTCAAAAACTTTTTCAAAGGTCAGTTTGACTTGCAAAAGTAAAAATTTTGCGATGATAACACTTGTCTCTATATATTCTTTATTATTCAAATACCATGTTAGTACGTTACATATTTCGAACATAATCAGGAATCAAGAGTATTTGAAAGCCTGAATACCTGAAGGAGTTATTGATGCTTCCAAACAATAGAGTCAGCTTTTTTGAAATCCATTTCCCTTCAAGTTCTACAAATTCCTCCAGCACGGATTTCCAAGCAGAGCGTAACATTGATTCAAACTATCAACAATTTCGAACACATCACTGGGCGGTGTAACAAGGTCAGGTAGGTTTAAAAGTTAGACCCAAATACAACCCGATACAATTCGGACTCGGGTTTGGGTTCAGGTTGGACTAAAAATTGTATACCCATATAAGTTACTGGGTTCAGATATGCATTGGGTCGGGTTTTCTCTGGGACTCTTTTTTGGATCTAAGAATTAAACCCAGACCCGATCCATTTTGATTCTGGTATGGATCATGTGAGTTAATTTGAGTATGCCTGAAAAATGTAAACCCATATGATTTAGCAGCTTTCAGCTAGAGAAGATATTAACCAAATACAAATAAATCTTATCAAAGCTGCATCCTTTTTTGGTTTAGTTACACAAAGAAACCTAGAGCATGGTAGCAGGTAGATTATAGTGACAAAAAATATATCATGTGAACAAACTTTGGTGCATTTACAACTGCCGACATCAGATTTCCTGCAAAATCAAGCAAAATCAGAGGCCTATTGTTGTCATGCCTGATCGAGCAGCAATGCCAAATAAACTATAAAGTGGTTTTCGACGCTCCCCAATTCATTTTTAGTTCCTACAAGGGTGGGCAATGGTCACTTCCTACAAATAAAGAATGACAACTTACTTCCTTGGCTCTACTTGAAACCCTTCAGATAAAATAAAGTCCTGTTTGGAATCTAGTAGTCCATGGTAGCTGTGGAAGTATGGAATCCACAAACTCTGTAGATTTGACACTTCCCATCTACTTGTTTGGGAGCACTATCAGAATTCCATCCAAGAATTTTTTCAAATCCATGTTAAATTCATTTGGGATCTTCAACTAGAACTATGGATTTTGTAGTTCCATATTCCCAAGTACTAGTTCCCAAACAACGTATCATAATTTACAATTTTACGTTGATGGTTGTGGCTAAATGCTTAATCATTGATAGTTTACATCATTTTTTTACAACAGTAAAAATATATATTTTTGATGGAATTAATTAAGCTTCAAATACGTAATGCAGCATGCAAAAACAAAGGGATATGCAGTTCATGAGCATAGTCGTTCTTGCCTTGCATGGAATGTAACTATCAATAAGATGAATAAGTGCAGTCACCAATAAGACAAACAAATGCAGCAAAAACTTTTTATGAGATTATGACATGAAATATATATGCACACGAAATAGCGGGCGAGTTTTAGAAATTTATCAAGCAACAAGTATTAAAATAGAAATATGACCACAAATATGACATAAATTTGAAAAAATTATCAAGCAGCTAGGTATGCTATGATCTTGTTCTATTCAACATTTTATCAGATAGTGTGTGTGCAGTCAACAATTAGATAAATAGGTGCAGCAAAAGAGGAAAAAAAAACTACTCAAAAACATAACTACATTTTTTGTTGGAAACTTCCCTTGCTTTTTTTTTATTAGTTTTATCATAACCAGCTATATTGCAACACGGTTAACCCCGACTCAACAAGCTGTTTTAAACATAGAAGATTATGGTGTTGCCTATGGGACCAACTACGAACGTGTCTCAAGATTTTAGCTTAGCAACTCTTTGGTCAGTCAACATGAAAGAAAAATCCAATCCTAATTCTATTAAAAAAATAAATAAATACATGATAATCCAAAAGATCAAAATAGTCTTTGATATGGCAAGACTTCAATCAACTACAAAAGAAATTGAAGGGAAACTAGATGCAGAAGCAAACCTTTGGTGCTAAGGTTTCTGCACGCAAGAGAGGGGCTTGTGAAAATGAATGAAAAAAGGGATCAGGCTGGGGTGGTTGTGTGGCGTTTGGAATGTAGCAGGGAATTAACAAGGCAAGTGGAGGAAACGTCGGAAGAAATGAAATATTGAATGCAACCATTGGAAGAGGAATCGACGTGAAAGTTGCAGACTACCACCTCCCGATGGTGTAAGAAAGCGGTGCTGGCAAATACCATGCCTGTAATACCTGTGTTTTTTCAGAAATTAATAAATGTTAAAAATTCAGGTTTTATATTTAAATTAAGTAAAAATTTAGATATTTGATGTAGGTTAGTTTGAGATTCAATTTACATGTTAATTAAAAACATAATTGAATTAGATCCGAAAGTGAATTCAATTTTTTAGAGCTTAAGTAGAATTAATTTAGATTTATAATTTATATTAATTCAAATTCGATTAGAGGTGAATTTGGATTTTTATTTGGATCTGGACTTTTGTTAAATTATTAAGAATATGGATGAGGTTTGGATTTACCTAAACTAGATTGGATCTCAATTGGATTTAAAAATCCAAGACGAAAATCTATAGAAAATCTAAATAGAAATTTTACGGAATGGAAATTTTAAATAAACTAAACCCTAAATTGCTTTTGAGTCCAATGGGCAGGATGCCACTATGTGGGCTCATTCTAATGGACATCCTACAAAAAAAGAGAATAAAGTAATAACCTAAAAAAAATCCTAATAAAATCTCTCCAAATTCAAGTCATAAGGAAATCTAAATATTTCCTAAATTAAATAAAATGTTTAAATGTAGCAAAGAGCAAACTTTTTCCTTGCTTTGGTAATAGAAGACGCTCTAGGAGGGGACATCCCATCCTAGTGGGCCCTCATATTTTGGCTGGAACCTATTTCAAAAAAAATAAAGAAACAAGTAAATAAAAAAAGTCAAAACTTTCTATATAATTAAAAAATAAAAGTAAGGCTTTAAAATATGAACTTCTAAAAACATTTTTTAGGAAAGTTTTGAACAAGAGGGGCTCCCTTTCTTGGTGGGCCCTCTTTTTCTTGGCTGCACTTTTTTTTACGAGATAAGCTACCATATGTAGATGTATTTATATATTATATAGCTACATTATGTAATTTACATAATATTGGTTTTAAAACTTAGAAAATAGATATATACATATCTAGTAGAATATGATATAAGCAAGAGAATTATTTTTGTGAAATTTGGCTTAACGTTTTTAGAAAACTATGGGTTGGGATTGAGTAGAGATTTTTTGAAGGTTGGTAGGTTGAGAAAGTTAAAAAACAGAAATAGCCAAGAGAGGAGCTCATGCCCCCCACCCCCCCTTATTTCTCTCTTTTCTATCTCTTACTCTCCCTCACTCTCTATCTTTTTTCCCTTGCTCATCTTCTTTCCTTGCACATTTTAGAGGTTTGAGATCCCTTTGCCTAAGTGGCTGGACAAGGAGGAACAACCATAAATTGGAGTTGTGCGGTTCATGACTATGGTGTTCACGGTTACTAGCCCAAGGTAAGAGGTTCTATATGATACTCATAGATCAAGACTCGTATGCACAAGCATACTTTAAGGGTGAATGTGTTTAAACCCATACATAGATATTATGAATGTGAATGTCGATGTCGGTTCAGACTCATTGAGCATTGTATCAGACGCAAAATCATTGACCAAATGCATGAACTGATCCATACTTGGACCAGTCATGCACATGAGCAAACAACCAAACTCGAATCAGTCCCTGGTTGAGTCGGGACTGATCAATGTTTTCAGTTCAAAAAAAAAAGTTGAGACCATCGTTGCAAGCTGGACCCTTATGGGTGTGGGCTCAGTCGAGTATGGGACATCACTGACCCACTAGTGGATCAGTGCTGGTCAGAATCCTAGAGACTTCGATCAATCCCTGCTAAGGTTGGGACCAATCTATCTCAGTAGCTTTGTTTTGAAAAAAAATATACAGGTATAATATAATAGCTCCAAAAACGATTTTGGAGAAAAATGTTTTTTGAGGATTCACATGCTTACTTAATATGAATGATTATGCATGTCTGTTATTATCTTTATTTTATGTTGAGGCTAAGGGAAAATATATGAAATCAGCCATAGATCATAGTCATGTTTAAGATGGGAGTGAAAATGAGAAAGGTATTCTAAAAATGGTTTTGGAGAAAAATATTTTTGTACCTATGTATCTTGTGAATTTTAATCCATGTGCATACTTTTATTCATCCTTGTTATTTACTGATGTTGGGTCTGAGATATGTATGAAAACACATGCATTCAATTGGTCATGACTGATCAATCACGCTTTGTAGAGAAATATAACAATAAATAATATTATACTGATATATATAGTCATTTTGTTTGGAAACTAATAGCAATTAATCTCATAAATTCTTATAGGATGACATTTTGGGTATGGTTTGAGGAACTAACCCACTTAGAGATAGGTTCAAAACCACCTTGGAATGGGTCAGGTCAATCCTTCAAATGGACTGGGCCTGCTCTGTTTCAATAATATTAAGAAAAACCGATCTATAATTATTTGGATAATCATACTTATGAAGTGTGTGTGTATGCACACACTTAAGTGTGGCGAATGATGCATATATGCAAGCTATTCTTTATGTCTGTTTAGAAGAGCCTCTTATGATGCAGGTTATATTGGTGCATGTATTTTATGTTACGTAGCAAGAGCATGTTGAAATTTATTTAGTCTTTTCTATCAACTAGCGCATTTTCTCTCGTAACGATTGATGAAATAGTTCTATGTGATGTGGGCATACTCTTGGTTCGTTAGAACCTGCATGATGTATTGGTTACAAAGAAACAAAATCTAATATATATGCATATATATATATATATATATATATATATATATATATATATATATATATATATATGAGAATATATATGATATATATAGAAAAAATGGTTGGAGTTTTGCCAAACGCCCAATCGGTTGCTCTTATGCAGTGTGAACCACCCTTGTCCTGACCAACACAACACTCGGTGTTGCTGTGCTAGTCAGGGTGCAGGCCCAGCTGCAGTGGTTACGTTGTAACAAACTGGGGTCAACCTGACCCCAGCTCATAGGCTAACTCGGGTGACTAGCATGGTGCAACCTTGCTGGCACACCTTGGCAAGATTGTAGTATAGTCGAACTACCATGTGTGTGCTACAATTCAATTACAGTTTCGACAAAAACAAAATTTAATTATAAGATACAGATGTTGCTTGATATTTTTAAATTGTTTAGGGGTCTACAAAAGAAAAGAAAATACATATATTGCATGTATAAGATAAATTTTATACGTTTTGTTATTCCTGGCTATGTATATCGAATCAAACCTTTATCTAATAAAATGTTTGTGTCTCTCTCGTCTGGAGGAGTTTTTACGAAAGGTTTGCGGTGTATGAAAGCTAACAAAATTGTGCATATTTTATAGAAGTTTGGGCTATATTCTCAGTTTGTGCACAGAGAAGTGTCTGTTGTAACAGCAAAGCAGGTGTTGGACTAAACGGGTCTCGAATCAGATATGGACCAGTTAAGCCATGCAATGAATGAATTCCTTATATGAATACATGATTTTAAATGTTAAGTTAGAATATAATTATGACCTGTAATGTTGTGTAAATGCATGTCTTAAGTTTCTAACGAGCATAACATCAAAAAAATTTATTATTGCATGTTTATGTTTGAATACACACCTATTATCGAATTTTTTATGTTGTGCATTATATTATTTCATGTGATTATTTATTGATGCATATAGTTAATCATGTTCAATGCTTATAAATAAATGCATAAATGAATTTGATACATGACAAATTGCATATGTGGCATGATAGTATCCTTGTTATTGAATCATGCATCCATGTGCCCAAACTGGAGGCCCGAATCTTAGATTAGATTCATTTTGTATGTATATGAATAAATAATAGAATTAATGCATTAAAAGAACAATCATGCGAACATTAATTTTATTGGATTTACAATGAGAGTGTAAGTGGTTTCTCTAAACTTTGTGAAATAAATTTTGAGCACAGAAGACTGCTCTTTCCCAACCACGAAGATAGGGGAAAGCTTTCACATTAGCTGCAGGTAGTAGATCATGAAATTTATGATTTAAATTTGATGCATGAGGATGGTAGTGGTAGGAGCTCTCTCTCGATTTGGTCGTCCCTTAACGAATACTGGAGAAAGGTGCTCAATCAGGGTTAAGCCATAAATTATTTGAAATTACCCTCATGAGTCATGGTCCTGATCCAGGTTAAGTATGTGTAGTACCCACAGGACTAAGAAGTGAAAACCGTAATTGTTTTTGTATTTAGTTAAGCATGACATGAATCATTTAAAAAGAAAAGTAAACAACGACAATTACAAATCAATCATGCATGAAAAAGAGTTATTCGTTCAACATCAATAAGTGTATACATTATTTATCTGTTCATGCATAAGATTATAATTGTTTATGAATGAACTTCTTGTTAGGCACTATGATGTTATGCATACTTGAAATGGATAATTCCCTGAAAAATTGTGTGAATTTACCGAGATATGTTTATATATATTGGTTTTGATTTATCTATGTTGAATTGTATCTCTTACTAGGGACTTGATGAATCTAACCCCAATATATATCATACAAGTACTAAGTAGAGAACCCTTGCGATGGTGAGACATTGCGGCAGAACCAGAGCCAAGTCTTTTCTTTTCTGCAAAATTTTATATTTGGACATTTATTAATATTTGAATATTTATGACTCTGATATTTTTTTCAAACTATGAGACTGAATTAAATTAATTATGTGATTGTTGAATTTGATTTAATACAGTGAATGGTTTGATAGATCTGTAACCCACCCAATCTCTTTATCCGATTTTGTTCATAAATGATTTTTGATGTGATTTAAAAAAATATATATCATAATTTTTGGGTTAAAATTTTTTTGGTGTTACAATGTCAGTTCCTATTTTTCCTGCTTTTCCCTCAGTACCAAACAGTTTTGGGCATTGGGGATTTCATATTTCCACTCCGGCACCTTCAGACGGTGTGTCTCCAAACACACCTTCGATGGTTCTACAAAATAAGAAAAATACTATATCGCTTTCTTATATAACTCATACGATATGGTAGTTTTGCGTAAATTATTCCAAAAATTATTCAAGTGAAATTATTAAATTAAATAAGAAAGACTTTTGAAATCTCTCTCTCTCTCTCTCTCTCTCTCTCTCTCTCTCTCTCTCTCTGAGTACAGTACGAACATTTGGATTTCACACTGCCAACAACTAGGGGTGTCAACTGGTCAGATTTAGTTTGGACCCATGTAGAACCAGACTTGGACCAAATTTTTTAGTATGGTATCGGGTCTGAACCCAGGTCTAATTGGGTCTACTATAAGATAAACCATACCCGAACCCAATAAGAACTACATGAACCAGTCTCCAACCATACCTGGCAAAATAATATTTTTTATTATTTTTACATTGAAAAATTGCGGGTCTTAATTGGAACTCGTTTCGAGCCAAGCTCTCATATAAAATTTCACAAACTATACTCGGATCCATGTATTAATCAAACCTTCGGGTCTGGACTTAATCGGGTGTTCTTATTTGTCACCATACCCCAACCCTATAGTGTTTGGTCCGAGTCAAGTTCAAGTAAACCCGACCGGTTGACACCCCTACCAACGACTAGGGGTGTCAACAGGTTTGGTTTGGATTCAAGTGGGATAAGACCCAGACTTGATTTGAGATGCTGGTACCAGGTCCAATCAGACCCACCGTAAGAGAAACCAACCCGAAACTTATAAGGATTGCATGAACCAGACCGAGGCCATACCCAGTAAATTTATATTTTTTTATCTTTTTTACATTAAAATTTTTTGAATCTTAGTCGAAACCCGTTGGGCCTCAGGTCTGGTATAAAAGTTCATAAACCATTCACGGCTCCATATATTAATCAGACCCTCCAGGTCCGACCCAGATTCTGTTTGAGCCTGTTTTTTTATCACCAAACCCTAACGCTATAAGGTCCGGGTCAAACCTGACCTTTTGGCAACCCCTGGTCCCCTACCAACAACTCTCATTGATAGATATTTAACCAAATATTCAAGCCTGGTGTCCCAGAGAGAGAGTACCAACAACTCTTTGATAGTTCCTACCAATGTAGCCTTGAACGTTTGTTATTTACCAACCCGAGCTGATTCATTCAAGAATCGGGTAGCTCAAGTCAAGACCTAGTGGGGCTGTGACTAGGGTGTGTCAATGAGTCGAATTTGACCCGGACCTGACCCAAACCAAACTCCATAGGGTTAGGGCTTGGTGATAAAAAAAAAAGGTCTGAATAGAAACCAGCTCGGTCCTAAAGGGTCTGGTTAGTATATGGAACCGAGTATGGTTTGTGAAATTTCATACCAGACCCTGGTCTGACCTTAAAAAAGATTAAAAATATATTGTTTTACCGGGTATAGATCGGGTCAGGTTTTCTTTATAGTAGACCTGATAGAATTCACATCCAGACCCAGTACCAGAATCTCAAAGACAGATCCAGATTTGGATTCACCTGGGTCTGAACCAGATCCAACCAGTTGACACCCCCTAGCTGTGACTCATCCTGAGAATCAGGATCCACTTGCTTGCTGCACTTTAGGATCCTCGTCTGGATGTAGGTCTATTTAAACTAGGGTTGCAAACGGCTCAGATATGCAGCAAGTATATTGGTCGGGTTATGCTGGACCAGACTCTGGATTCGGTATTTGAAGAGTTGATCAGAACCTAGATCCATTACCAATCATATCTGACGGTAATGTTTTAGATCCAGTAGAGATTTGAACCTCCGGTCTACTGAATTCACTGAAAACAAGTAAAATTTGCTGATTTTCAAGTGATAACATAAAGTGGGTAGGATTAGACTTTAATTCAACTTGGAACCAACTTTATTTGCTTATATATCTGGTTTAGAACCGGATCCAAATAATATCAATAATATTTATCACATTTTTCAACCAAACATCACTTGGGGCGTAATTGAAATCATCCAATAGGTTGTTCATGATTATATCTTGGGGTGCAAATGTGTCAGATACAAGATGATCGTTTTGCAATTTTTTACTGTTCCGGATCCAAATTTTGATCCGAATCGCCATGTATTTAGCTGTTCCCGATCCAAACAATTTGCATCCCTAGTTATATCTCGCATGGGACCCATGCCAGATTCAACGTTCACACAATTGAAGGGTCTCACATCAAGCCATAGATACAAAGCATGTTTAATCTACTAATTTATTGCCCAAAAAAAGAAAAAACCCACCAGAGAAGTCGACCCATCAATTCGACTGGTTAGTTCATAGTAAATAGGGTTGCACATGAGCCCAGCCTAGGCTGTTCAAGCTCAGTTCATTTAGAAAAAAACAGATCTTTGATCTCGACTGGAGCTCGAACCAAGCTTCAGCAGCCTTGTTCAAGCTCGGCTCAATTCTAACTTGAGCCAGCTCAAGTCAGGCTTCGTTGTGCTTGAGCTAAGTGAATTCATTAAAAGAACCTTTGAAATGCATATGACTAATTAAGGGTGTCAACGAGTCAGGTTTACCCAGACTCGACCCGAACCAAACCCTATAGGGTCTGGGTATATATGGTGATAAATAAAAGGACCCGATTATGACCCGGGTCCGGACTTGAAGGTCCGTTAATACATGGACCTGGGTATAGTTTGTGAAATTTTATACCAGTCCCGGGCCCAACCCGAGTTCCCGTTAACACCCTCAATTCTTCAATGTAAAAATGATAGAAAATATTGTTCTACCCGGTATGACCTGGATCTGGTTTATGTAGTTCTTATCGGGTCCAGATATGGTTTCCCTTATGGTGGGTCTGATTAGACTCAAGTCCGGACCCGATACCATACCCAAAAATTGGGGCCAGGTTTGGTTCCACCTGGGTCCGAACCAAACCCAACCCGTTGACACCCTTATCATTATTATGCTTTTCAAATTTTTTAGTAAATTCTGTAAGCTTGAGATGAGATGAGCCGAACCCATCGTAGCTGGAGCCTGACCCAAGCTTGAACGGTGCTTAAACATTTAATTTTTTTCAACAAGCCGAGTTCAAACATCTCGGCTCTCGGCTCGTGCCTGGCTCATGCACGACCGTACTTACAATGTGGACCAACAATTTGAATCAATGTGGTCTTGTTTAGATGTCCATGGAACGAAACTCCACTAGTACTAGTTTCTCACCGGCTTTGACCTTGCAGACAGTCACTTTGGGTATCGAACTCGCAGCTTCATTAAACTTGAGTACCTTAAAACAACCTCACCTAACCAGGTAAGAAACCGAATAAAGATAATTTTTTTCTAACTTTGATAAATGATAAGCATACAATTTTCGAATTTAATAAATAATAAGTCCACTAAAGCTATATTTTACATGGTACACATATTTATGTCGTTAATCTCTAGGGAATTTGCAAAAAAAAAAAATTGAAACGGCAAAGTAATGCCAGCCAAATACTCATTAAAATTTTGAAATTTCTTTTTCAAATTTTTTTTATCCGCAAAATATTAGACAAATGGATAAACTAAGTTGATTACGAACAAAAAAAATGTAAAAATAACAAATACAATACGGCTGATATAAACGTGTTCTTTTGTTTTTAACGATAATATCATGCTCTTTTTTGCCGTTTTAAAACCGAATGAAAAAAGCCGCTGCTTTTCACGACATTTCGGAAAATCACCGATAGAAAACTGGAAAAATATGGTTGAAAGTAAAATGCGGTGAGCGTGGATCGAACACGCGACCTTCAGATCTTCAGTCTGACGCTCTCCCAACTGAGCTATCCCCGCACTGCTGTTTGATAGGCCTTAGATATTTTATTCATATCATAATATAAGACCCACGCATTAAAACGGGCAGGAAGAAAAGGCAGATTCTATTCTTATCATTCTCGGCAAAAAGCCTTACTTTCTAGCAAAAGGAAGCGTGACCTTTGCACAAAAAGAGATATGGGCTTGCTTTTCTCTTGATCTTGAGGATCTTTGTGGTCCATGAAACCATGTGGCCACCACAAACACTTGAGAATCCCTTCTCTTTTGCAGACTTGCATGTGAGTCGCTCATCCCTTTCATGCACTTTGAATAATTTGATTCCTTTGCAAATTGATAGAGGAAGTGAATAAAATAATGCACAAATCAATCCATGAGGTGCCAGTAAGACATCATAAGGAAAATCTAACAATGGTCTCATTCACCTACTATTGATTAGGTTAACTTTCTCCCCCTTTTTCTTCTCATGTTCTATCATTGCATTCTTTTTGGGGTACAATCGTAAAGTTCATTAGACACATAATTATTTAATATTGTACTCTTTTATTTGTGTGAAATTGTTCAAGCACTCAACTACCCCTTGGTTTGAAACGTGTTGAAAATAAAAAGAGTAAAGATAAGCAAAGCAAAAATTTATCTGATGATATCTCATTGGAACGTACTGATGAATTATTGGCAAAATAGACAGTAAAGATTGACAAAACAAGCTTAGACTAATTTGTTAGTCACATATACTGGGATTGCAGGCATGGATTTGGTTGTGACTTGATCGGGACCCTTTTTTGTGTGTGCTTTTTGACATAGAAATCTGGGGTTAGCGACCCCCTACCTGTATTTGCAGAAGAACACAGACATTACATAGTTACAGGTAGGGGTGGCAAACGGGTCGGGTTGGCGGGTTGGCGTGTCAGCATACCTCAACCCGAACCCGACCCATTTATTAAACGGGTCGGCTGTGGCAAACACGAACCCGACCCGTTTAATAAACGGGTAACCTGACATGACCCGCCAACCCATTTAATAAATGGGTTGGGTCGGGTAAACGGGTTTTCAGGTTCGCGGGTCAGGTTGGCGGGTCGACGGATCGGGTTGGCAGGTTGGCGGGTTGGGTTGACGGGTCGGGTTGGCAGACGAGTTGGCGGGTCGGCGGGTCGACCCACCCGCCTAACCTGTTTATTAAACGGGTCAGGCGGGTTGGCATACCCCTAACACGAAACCGACCCGTTTAATAAACGGGTTAGGCGGGTCGACCCGTTTATTAAACGGGTTCATTTTTTTCAAACCCGAACCCGCCTAAGAGGCGGGTTGGCAGGTCGGGTTGGCGGGTCGTGTCAGGTTTTGCCACCCCTAGTTACAGGGGGGGAATATTCATGTTAGACCATTGTCTATCTTCTACAGTGGTTGCCAAGTTCGCGAGGGGTCTCGATCTAACCATTTGTCTGTACGTGAAATATTAAAGAGGGGGTTGGCATAGAGGGATGGGGCTTAGACAGTTCCACGGGCGGTTTAGGTTCAAATCTCATGGGCATCACCCTCTGTGTAAGCCGAAGCTTGACAACTCCCTCAGGTTTTTAGTCACATTGAATAAAATGTTTATACTTAGTTGTATTATACATCTATTTTGTCTATTAGTTTTTAGCTTTTCCTTAATATTTAAGGATGCTAGAAAGTGACAGTTGAGGGGGTTTAATTAATTTTTTATTTCATTCTTAATTCCATTTAGCAGGTTTTTTAGCAATTTATTTTTATTAAAGGTGAATATACCAGTTTAGAGGAAAAACCAAGTAGATTTGATATGAATTAGATTAGATCCAGGCATGACAGTGGATTGGAGAGAAACGGGGCCCACCCCGCCTCACCCCGTTTGGACTGGAGATGGAGGACATGAAACAGGGATGGAGGCAAGGATGAAGGTTAATATCAAAACCCGTGCAGGGATGGAGGTGGGGATGAACTTACGCTTTCCGCCGCCCCCGTCCTCGATCGTCCCGATCCCCACCTCGCCCTCTTTCGCCCGAAGATAAAGGACATGAAACGGAGATGAAGGTCCCCCGTCCTCATCCCGATCTCTGCCTTGCCCCACCCCGTCCCCAATCCTTCTAAGGATGGCAATGGATCAAGGAGGAACGGGGCCCCACCCAGCCTCACCCCGTTTGGACCAGGGATGGAGGACATGAAAGAGGAATGGAGGCGGGGATGAAGGTTAAAATTCAAACCAATGTGGGGATGGAGGTTCGGATTTTGAGATGGGGTGGGAGCGGAGTCCTTGTCCCCCGCCCCCACCCCGGTCCACTTCTTTCCCTAATCAGATCCAACTATGTTCTTGAGAGCTCATGCTGTACTAAATTATTCCCCATACACGTTACGGATTATAGAGGAGTTGAATGCCTGAACCTTGAGGGATATGATGGTGCTTCCAAACAATGGAGAAGAACTCTCTTTAAAACCACTTCCTTTGAAATCTAGTCATTAAACTTTCTCCCAACTCCTTTGAAATAGCCGGGTTTTTTAATTTAAACTACCTAAATTATCATCTATCTTTCTAATTTTTCTTCAAGTACGTGGGTGTAGTGTTTCCTACCAAAATTTAATCTCATAGGACTTTCTTTGTTCTTATATAGGAGGGTGGTGCCTTAGAGGGCATGACGGTAAGGGCATTAGATTTTGAGGTTGAACAAACCTTGAATCTTGGATCATAAACAATATATATTTAGTTTTGAGTTTGGGTTTGAATTTTAAACCCGATTTGTTTTGGTCTAGCTTTGACCTTTTTGACACTTAAACAATTTTGATCTCAAGTCCATATATGTTCGTTGACCAAGCCATAATACTAAGCATTTATCTTACTAAACTGATTTACATGGCCTTTAAGAACCAAAACTTTCATGATCCATTGACCGACTAGTCTAAGGACAGTTAAAGGTCCGAAAGGTAGGGTCAATTTGGACCCAACATATAATCCTTTTATCCAAGTTTTTTTTGTTTCACCGTTTAGTCCAATTTATAGCCTGGAGCCTATATAAACCAGCTCTGCCTCTTCATTTCTCATCCCTAACTTCTCTCTCCTCTCTATCTCAAGCTCTGCTTTCCTCTCTTTCTTTTTAATTTTGGTGATCCTCTCTTTCATAGGTTAGACATAAAATTCAGATAAAGATCCAGATCTAGTTTAGGCCAAATTCAGCTTTGATTCAGATCCAAATTTACATCTAATTTGTTAGGAAAGTTTTAAAATTGATAATTTCTTTCCACCAAAAGTGTTTTAAAAAGTTTAGTCCCATATTTAAGAGAAATCAGTTTTTCTAGTGATTTAAATACAGACTTTGTTCTCTATTCTTTACTTTGGTAAGCCTTGTGTCCATGGGTGGCTTGCGGACGTTGATGCGCATCGTGCAACAATAGACGCACCGTTCGCGCGTGTGTGTGCGCAAGGACGCTTGAGGCGCAATGTGGCGTTTTGATGGCACACTTTGCACTTCGCAGCGGTGCGAGGTGCATATGAGGCGCAAATATCCGTTTTGATTTTTCGGTTTTGAGATATCTG
This sequence comes from Nuphar pumila, assembly GCF_984573655.1. Taxonomy (NCBI): domain Eukaryota; kingdom Viridiplantae; phylum Streptophyta; class Magnoliopsida; order Nymphaeales; family Nymphaeaceae; genus Nuphar; species Nuphar pumila. Next base: position 37,810,898 of record NC_143254.1, read on the forward strand.
GCCGTTTGAAAAGTTTTAATATCATTTATATTGAGTTTAAGGCGCTTTGTGAGTATTGGACGGTTTTGAAGGCCTTTGATTAACAGTCAAAGGTGGGTGACCGTTCAAGTACCTTTTCGTCCTATTTTCAAACTGTCAGATTTATGGCCATTAATCTCATTTATCGCAAAACTTTTGGCCTCTCTAAAAGTCTATAAATTCTTCTATTTTCGTCTTTTGAAGATCATCAGAATCTCTGACTCTCCAGTTATTTCTTTTTTTTTCTCGGTTTGGCTTGCAGAGTTCATGTGTGGGAGAGGTCATCTGTTCTTGCGAAGCAGTGACTCTCTTGAGGTTCAAGCCTAGTTGTATCCTAGGAACTCAGTCGTAACAAAACCCTTTTTCGCATCTTCGGAATTTCCGGAGTAGGGCGATTGAAGTTCTAAAGATAGTGATCTTAAGAACGTGCCTTTAGGCTTGAAATCTCTTTTCTGAAATCCAATTTTCACCAGGTTGGTATAACATAATTATAGTTTGGATCTAGACCTGCAGGTTTCAGATCTAATACTAAGATTCAAATTCATTATAATTTGAATTCCTATCCAAGACCGATATTCAATTACTGATCAGACCTATATCTAGTTTTAGTTTGAATCCTAATTCAGTTGTTGTTTGAATCCAGATCCAAACCTAAGATCTATACTCAATTCAACTCTAGTCAAAAGGTTATTCAAGGTGGTCTGTATCAAGGTTGTTGAGCCCACCTAGTAAAGAAAGTGTTTCAATCATTCACGAGAAGGTGACATCTCAATTTATCCTGTGAGCGTAGTTGCACGAATATCTATTGTACTGAGTACTTCATCTTAAGTGGAGCAATTATCGCTTGAAAGACAACTCGTTTACGCATGTTTCTGGGTTCACTGGTTCAATCTCAATTACCTGACCCAATAAATAAGGTAAAATTTTCAACAACACATGCAAATGCCTCCTCTCAAACACGTATATACGAGAACAAAAAAAATAAAAAACATTATCTCAAAAAAAGAAATGAAAGTAAGAAAAAAAATTGTCTACACTTATAATTGCCACCAACCCAAACATGTAAAACGAACAGACCCACTGGCATTCTAGGTTCAAATTTCATGGCTGACACCCCCGGGTAAGCAACTCTATGGGGTGAAGGGGTAAGCTCTTGGAGTTTTACGCTGACATAGATAGAGACCGTAAGTATGGCAGGCTGAGCCAGCAGGGCTAGGTTTCTATGCCTAGAGTAATTTCTTCGAGTAAAAATCAATATATATATATATATATATATATATATAGAGAGAGAGAGAGAGAGAGAGAGAGAACCCCCAAAATCACCATTTTCATCTTCAAGAGGAATTCGAAAGGGAGCCCCAAAAATTGTCCCAACTTCATAGATTTTCGTAGGGAACAGGAAGAACAAAAATGGGCGACTGAACAAACACCCAAGATCTGAAATGCAAGGTCTATCACGACTGGATATCTTTAGAGACACAGAGAGGGGGGATGATAAGGGAAGGGGAAGGTTTGCTTTCCTGTTCTGAAAAGGGCACCATCCTTAGAGGACATTAAAGCCACCTCCTTTTCCCAAATGACAAAGAAAACTCAGTATCTTGTTTGTCATTTGTTAAATTGTTGCGTGACGGGGGTATTAAAAAGAAGCCCTAACAATTTTAAAAATGACACTGAAGCCATGCCATGATCTTTGTCGTTTTTAAAATGTTAAAGATACAAAAAGTCAAAAAAAAAATTGGATCACTCATGCCCCTCTTCCGCCTTTTATGAGTAACAGTAGAAGTTTCCCAGGGCTGGACAAGGACACTTTTTTATTTTTTTCAAAAATGTCCAAAGTGTCCTGTCCTCCCCTGATCTAGGGGAGAGGCTTAACTCTTCCCAACACGTCTGATTTTTCAAATGTTTCTCGACCATCCACGCCTCCTGTACATTTGCATGGATGCACGTAGGGCTGCATAACGAGCTCGGACTCGCTAGTTTAAGTTCGGCTCGGACACGTCTGAGTAAGTAAACAAACGGAGATTGAACAAAAGCTTAGTCTCGTTAAAAATAAACGAGCCAAGTTTGATCAAGCATTAAAACGGGATTAAACTCAAGTAATGATGTTATATAATTATTAGGTTTGAATTTTATAATTTTTGTTGTCAAAGTACTATAAAGGGTACTTTCAGCCTGGTGGGTAGTTCATTGTGTGAGGCGCTGGAATCAAATCCCACTCTCTACACACCTTCTTCAGAGAACTTTTTTTAAAGAAAACAACTGGAGCCCAGCCGAGCCAAACTCAAGCTCAACCCAAACCGATTTTGTACTCGATCCGAGCTTGAACATGGAGCTTTTTGAGCCTACTCTCAGCTCGAGCCCGGCTCTTATGCACCCGCAGATGCACGGACGGCAACATGACCATCGGTGCAATCAAACACACCCTTATAATGGTACTCAACTTCCAATATATTTTGTGTTGCTGAAGTTGTGCAAGATTTCCAAGTACAATTAAATGGCCGCATTCCCCACACGCAGTACAACACATTCAATCAACCAGTCACTTTTACTCTTGCTTTGTCAAGATCAATGTTGTTAGTATCGGTATCGTCCCTTCAGGTGAATGGCCGCATACCGATTCTCAAGTAAATCGTTTCTGAATCGGCTAAAAATAATTTAAAAATATGACCGTGATACATGTTAAAACTATTAAAATAATATTAAAATTTAAGTTTACGCATTTATTAAAAAATAGCCTATTCAAGTTAGTATCGTATCGATTTTCTGGCCGATACTGACAACACGTTACGATATGATGATGTAATAAGATGGGTAGTATAGTTGTACAACTCTACTATCATAAATAACCATAAATCTAGAAGCTTGTTAAATCCAAGCCGTTGTCACAACTGTGGTTCTCCAGTTTTCCTTGCGCGGGAAAGGCCTGCAACATCTTTTTTTTTTATAATTATAAAGAAAATGGTAATTTATACATAAGCGGCTAAAGTATAGAAATTTACATCTAACCACTATATTTTTAAATATTTAATATGAACGTCTGCTGATTCTAATATATGACTTTTTTGCTCATTTAAAATTACTTATTTGGCCTTACCTACAGCTAGAGCTTTAAGAATGTCGGCTAATCAGGATGTCCATGCCACTAGCTATCTATGTTGCACGCAAAGTGCTCATTTTCAGCATTTTTATTTTAAATTTGACGACGTAGATGTATTTCACATGGTCCATTTACTAGAAGTAGTGTTTCTAAGGAAATATGATTGATGTTTTAATATTTATAAAAAAAATTAAATCATGGACTGTGAAGACCTATAATACTTATTCATAAATCAAAGTTGGATGATTCAAGAGCTGATTCTTATAAAATCAAACATGTTAAATACATTTATACAGTCATATTTGCAAAAAAAGAATGAAAAACCCATCTTAAGACCTTGTTGCACGGGAGAAGGTAGGATTGCATTAGCCTAAAATTTGGTACATAATATAAAAAAATAAGGCTAAAAGTGTCATTTAAAAGAGTTAACCAGAGATAGGTGACAAGAAAATTAGCTTTGGCAGCCATTTTACCAATTGTTGAAAAGGTGGGCGTTTAACTTAAATATTAACAGAAATGAGCCGTTATATGTAAATTTGCTATAGGTTAGGCGCTTACGTCGAAATAATCTTGAAAGGAAACTTCGGTGCATGTGTCCTATGGAGGGACAGTGAGATCCGTATAGTTTGGCTTGTCACAGAATATAACGTTATTTATAAATGTCAACGTATATTTTTCTATTTGCCACAGTTCCAGATGTTGTTGGGTACTACAGAGTCTTCTGAGCAAACTTAATATTGGTATTTGCGGTGATTCTTACCAAATGAAATTGGTGGCTATATTACGCTTGGAGCTTTGAATTTACTTCATATTCTTTTGTTCCATCTCTGAAATATTCCATTTCAATTTTTATAACTGAGATGCCCATCTTTGGCATCCAATTTGCTCTCCCATTATTCTGAGGGCAGATCAAGTGCAATTACATTGCAGACTTTGAACTGCCCTGCGTTGGGTACAGCCCTTGGGGGGTGCCAGAAGTCCAAATTAGGACCACTGTTATGTGTATGATAGAGAGAGGTGTGAGAGGGTTTAGGGGGGAAACAATGTTGGATTTATTAATTCATCGAAAACAAAAAAATGATCGAATCCATGTTCTCGTTAAACCATTGAGATCAAATCTTAAATAAAACTTAATGCATAAGCATTACCTGAATTCATAGAGCTCCGATCGATCGTTGACCACTACAAGAAAATACGTTGTTAGCGACGAACTTTAGCGACAGAATACTTTCGTCGCCAGTTAGCGACAAATTAACGAGCGAAAAAAAACCGTCGCTATAATGAATGAAGTTTACGAAAATAGCGACGGAATATATTTCGTCGCAACATCCGTCGCTAATTAGCGACGGATTTTGCGATATATTGTTTTGTTGTAACGGCCACAACATTTTGTGACGACGTTTGCGACAAAAGATTTTTTGTCGCTAATTAGCGACGAAATTGGCGACAGACTATATTTCGTCGCTAGTTTTGTAAATTTGATTTATGTTGGCTTAGCGACGAAATTAATCCATCGCTAAGCCGTCGCTAATTTTCGAATAACCTTAATCCCAGACAGCTTTTCCTTTTCTTCTTTCGCTGCTCTCGCTCCGGTCGTTCGCCCGTTCCGGTCGTTCGCCCACTCCCGCTGTTCGCCCGCTCCTGCCGTTCGCCGGTCCCACCGTCCGCAGGCTCCGCCGTTCGCCACCGCCCGGAGACAGGTAAATGAGGGGGTCGACCCCCCCACGTTTTCCGGCAGGGGGTCGACCCCCTGCCTTTCTGGCAGGGGCTTAACCCCCTGCCGGAACAGCAGGGGGTTAACTCCCTGCCTGTTCCAGCAGAGGGTGACCCCGACAGGGGGTCGACCCCGGCAGGGGCTTAACCCTTGACGGAACAGGCAGGGGGTCGACCCTGACAGGGGGTCAACTCACTGCCGGAAAGGCTGGGGGTCGACCCCCTGCTGGAATAGGCAGGGGGTCGACACCTTGCCAGAACAGGGGGTCAGTTAACCCCCTATGTTCCGTAAGGGGGTCGACCCCCTGCCGAAACAGCAGGGGAGTCGACCCCCTGCCAGAACAAGCTCTTTTTTTGTGGTGACTTCATTTTAAAATAACATTTTTTTGTGCAGATTTTTCAACAGAACCAACTTGTGCTCAGCCACCTGTGGTAAGTAAGTGACAAAAACAATGCAAATCGGGTAAATACCCGTGGTGAATAAGTGATGCAAGTGTATCACATGTTATTTAATTAACACTTTATTGTTCACACACTCACTTAGTTGTTGATATTTAGAGTTGCTTTGTTGGAGTTCGGAGATCATGCTGAGCATAATTTTAATGTATGAATATGGAAGTGTTTTTATTTTTGGAGTACGGAGTTCATGGTAGTAGTTAGTAAAATATTGAAGTGTGTTTGCTGCAGGTACATGTTTGTCATTTGTTTGATATGAATGATTACTATGTATTGCAATGTTTGATGTAATTGTATCCATGCTTGCATGTAGTCACTTTCAATTTGATTATGACTTCCATGTGAAATTGTATAATGAAAGCATGCTTCAAATGATTGTATCGTGTCACTAATAGTTTGCACATGAAAATATTAAGTTATCAATGCATGCATCAAAATTCTTGTTATTGTATGACATCATATATTGCATGATAAATTTGATATTTTCTTCATCGTAGCATTTTGATTGTTCTCTTTTAATTCATTAGGTTATTATTCGTAACATCATAAGAAAATGACTGCAAACCGTAAATGGATGTACCGTAAGATAGTGGACAATGAGTTATTGCATGAATATATGGATGGTGTTGAAAGTTTTATTGAATTTGCAACGGCAAGTGTCAGTACAGTGGATCCCACATGTCAGATTAGGTGTCCCTGCAAGATTTGTAAGAATAATCGATTTGTAGAACCTCATAGCGTTAAACATCACCTATACAGGAAGGGTTTTGTGAGTGATTATCAGAACTGGATGTTTCATGGAGAAGAATTTAGAAATGATTTTGATGCACGGGTGAATGTGGTGCACAATAATCCATATACGGATTTGATATTTGATGTTGCAGAAACAGATTTGGGTTCTACTATGAGTTCTAGTGATGTAAGAACTGCCGTAGATGAAGAATCACCAAACGATGCAGCTAGTAGATTTTATGATTTACTTAGAGATGCTGATGAGCCACTTTGGAACGGTTGCGAGAGTCACACTATCTTGTCTGCAGTTCTTCAACTAATGAATTTGAAGTCCGAGTATAATTTGAGTCAATCATGTTTTGACCGTTTGTGCATGATTGTGAAAAGTATGTTTCCCAAAGATGAGAAATTGCCCCAAAATTTCTATCGTGCGAAAGTTATGATCAACACTCTAGGTATGAGTTACAAAAAGATTAATGCTTATCGAAATCACTGCATGTTGTATTTCAAGGTGCAGGAAAACAACATATCATGCCCGTCATGTGGGCATCCTCGGTTCAAGCCAAAGACAAGAGGCAATGGTAGCACGAGATCAAAGAAAGTTTCATACAAGTCGCTCCGCTACTTTCCTATCACTCCTAGATTGCAGCGATTGTATATGTCTTCAAGGACAGCTAAACACATGAGATGGCATGCAAATAAAGTTTGACACGATGAAAACAAGATCACGCATCCTGTTGATGCTGAAACTTGAAAGCACTTTGATTGTACTCATCAGAACTTCGCAATGGAAGTGCGAAATGTTAGACTCGGTCTATGTACAGATGGATTTAATCCATTTGGGGGTAGAACTTCGCAAGAACATGAAACTAAGTTTGTGGAGTAGTTGAAACAGTTGGTAAAGAAGCTAACATAAATTTTGTACTTGTAAACAACACTAAGTTACTTAATTGGTTGTGATCACAATCATTGTTTTTGTCTGTGCGTAGGTCCGCCATGGTGATGTTAAAGATCAAGGAATATGTGATTTAGAAAATGGTCCGACCAAAGTTGTGCAATGCTACAACGGGTACATCATAAATGGCTATCGATTTCATACAAAAGATTACGGTATAAACAAATCAACAATGAATAGTGACATGTGTGTCCAGGGTAGCAGCTACGGTGAAAATGAACATGATTACTACGGTGTTATAGAGGAAATAATGGAGTTGATTTACTTAGGCATAAATAACAGGGTAATTTTATTCAAGTGTCATTAGTTTGATCCAACTGCAACAAGACTCGACAACGCTTCAGGCATTGTGGAGGTGAATCATAAATCCAGGTTTGGAACATATGAACCATTCATATTAGCCTCGCAAGCTCAACAAGTTTATTATACTTCATATCCGAGTATAAAAAAGTCAGATAGAAATGAATGGTGGACAGTTTGCAAGGTGAAGTCCAAACTATACCCTCAGTATGATCAGTTACAGGAAGATAAGTTAGCTAAAGACAGCGATTACTATCAATCAGATGATATCTATGACTTCGCTTATGGTCACATTGTTGCGCATGATATGCATATCATATCTCCATTGGCCGGTGAAACATTCATAAAGGAATGTGATCCAAATAATGTACCAAGTGGATGGGTAAACAATGAAGAAGAAGAACAAGAAAAAGAAGAAGAAAGTCAAACAAGTGACGAGGAAGAATTCTCAAGCTAGTGAGCAAAATCTTGTAATACAAACCACTATTTAAATGCATTGCAATACTTGATGTGAATGATTTGAATTATTTGAATGTATTATAATACTTGATGCGAATGAATGAGTTGTATTGCAATACTTGATGTGAATGATTAAAAATTTTATTTGAATGTATTGTAATACTTGATACAAATTATTCGAATGCATTATAATACTTGATGTGAATGATTTAAATTATTTGAATGTATTGTAATACTTGATGCGAATGAATGAGTTGTATTGCAATACTTGATGTAAATGATTTGAATTATTTGAATGTATTGTAATACTTGATACAAATGATTCGAATGCATTGCAATACTTGATGTGAATGATTTGAATTATTTGAATGTATTGTAATACTTGATATGAATGATTTGAATTATTACAATACTTGATGTGAATGATTTGAATTATTTTAATGCATTGTAATACTTGATGCGAATGATTTGAATGTATTGCAATGCTTGATGTGAATGACTTGAATGCATTGCAGTACCTGATATGAATGATTTGAATGTATTGTAATACTTGTTGCAAATCATTTGAATGTATTACAATACTTGATGCGAATGATTTGAATTATTGTAATACTTGATGCAAATGACTTGAATGTATTGTAATACTTGATGTGAATTATTTGAATGTATTGTATGACATATGTTATTTGTTAGAATATGGTTCGTGGAGGTTACAATGGTCGCTCATCCAGTAGTAGTCAGGCTCAGCCTTCATCTTCACGGGCTCCTGTGATAGGTATATCATTTAACTAATTAGATGCTTGATTAGTTCAAATGTGCATTCTGAGAATTTCTAACGTATTTTTTTATACATGATGTTTCGCCTATACACGACCCACCTACACCAGTTGATCACACAAGTCAAGAGTCAACATAGGAAGCAGGGTCTTCTCAGTCTGGCACAAGAAGACTCATTCGAATAGTGTATATCGATAATCGACCGTAAGTATTTTGTTTTCAATTATTGCATATCTTATAAATATTTTATATTGATATTTATTGTGTACCAATTCATGTGCAACACGAGGTTTGAGCCACAAGAAGTAGTACGGGAGATTAGGAATTCACTTCTTCAACATCTACCAGGACCGGTTGCTCAATGGAAAGAGTACCTAAAGGAGGTGTTAGACATATTGTGGTCCTCATTCACGGTATACAGTTGTTTCTCATAGTTAATGTGTTTCATATTTAATTTTTTTAAGTCATGTCTACTAACTTTCTGAAAATATTTGTAGGCTTCGAATCGCTTCGCAACTACGGTGGAATAAAATGATGCAAGGAAGGTGTGGCAGAAGGTGGCTGCCAATCGATTTACAGACATGCTGCACAATATGAAAACTGCAGCAAAAAAAGCATCTGGCGTAATAGATGATCCACTACAGTGGAAGGGCCATGGCCCTATTACTATCAGGAGAGATTATTGGGATGAAATGTGCGATAGTGGGCGGGAGATGCATTTTGAAATCCCTCTGCGAAGGCTGCATAAAATAGAGCGAAAATGCCCGAAGCCCATCTACACACAGGTGGATCTAAGACATTTGGGAGCCACCTGAAGAAAATGGTAACTCATCAATATATAATATTAATTTTATAAGTATTGTTGCAAACTTGTGAACTAAATCTTTTGTACTTTAACTTCGCAAGAAGCAGAAAAAGGAGACATTGTACCATATAAGGATGTGTTTGTTGAAACACATAAACGGAAGACCACGGGAGTCTTTGTATCAGAGAAGGCGAGAACGACAACAGTATGTATTTATTCTATTAATAATCAGTGCAATATGCAAGTTATCATACTGTTATCATTAATTATTAATGCATACTTGAAACATTATTTTGTAGGAGGCATATGAGCAACAGATGGTAGAGCGATATGGCGATGACGCTACTCAGTATCCATCATTTGATCATGCAACATGGGTGACTGCAGCAGGTGAACCCAAAAAAGGTCGCGTGTTCGGGTTTGAGAGTAATATGAACACTTCACCAGTTATTACTTCTTCCAGTTACGGATCACAGACTTCTTCCGCCGACATAAGCTCTAAGCAGCAGCCTATTCTTTCTGGTGATGATGTATGCCAGATCATTAAGGACACACTGAATGACTATTTCCATGACACCGTAGCCCTCTTTCTCCGAGATGAGTTCAACAGTTTTGTGCTGAACAAAGGATTTTCGATTGTAGGTCCCTCTCAAGTATAATCACATATTCAGTTTTTTGTCTGCCTTAGAACACATATGAGCATAATCGAATCACATATATAACTTTTTGCCTGCCTTAGAGCACATATGAGCATGATAAAATCACATATAGAGTTTTTTGCCTGCCTTAGAGCACATATGAGCATGTTATAATCACATATAAAGTTTTTTGCCTGCCTTAGAGCACATATGACATGATAGAATTACATATAAAGTTTTTTTGACTGCCTTAAAACACATATAAGCATGCTATAATCACATATTTAGTTTTTTTACTGTCTTAGAACACATATGAGCATGTTATAATCACATATTCAGTTTTTTAACTACCTTAAAACACATATGAGCATGCTAAAATCACATATAGAGTTTTTTTGCTGCCTTAGAACATATATCATTCATGATAGAATCCCATATAAAGTTTTTTGCTTTGCCTGCCTTAGAACACATATGAGCATGATAGAATCACATATAGAGTTTTTCTGTTTGCCTTAGAACACATATAAGCATGCTATAATCACATATTCAATTTTTTGACTGCCTTAACACACATATGAGCATGATCAAATCACATATATAGTTTTTTGTCTGCCTTAGAGCACATATGAGCATGGTAGAATCACATATAGAGTTTTTTTAGCTGCCTTAGAACTCATCTGAGCATGATATAATCGCATATAAAAAAATTATAATGCCTTAAAACACATATAATTCATGATAGAATCACATATAGAGTTTTTTGTCTGTCTTAAAGCACATATGAGCATGATAGAATCACATATAAAGTTTTTTTTTGCCTTAGAACACATATGAGTACATGATAGAATCACATATAGTGTGTAATTTATTTCATTATATTTTGTTTATGAATACTGACTGTTCTTTTCTTGTGTAGACTGCTAGCGATAATCAGTGTAGCGGAGCTGAACAGACAAATAAAGGTAATGAACAAGAAGACACACAAAATCTTGACGATGATTAGAGAATTGTGTTGAAGAAGTTCTATTTTTTTTGTTTCCAAATTGTAATTGTTGAATTGTAAATAATTAAACTTGTTAATTTTAAGGTAGAACGATTAATTGTTGTAGATTCCTTTTATATGAAATTTTATGTGTAGTTTGTTTTTTATTTATAGGAAATATAAATTGTATAAGAAATATAAATTATACCATTCTAGGTATTTAATTTTCAAATAATTTTTTTATTTTTTTTTCGTGTTTGCGATGGATTAACGATGGATGTTTCCGTCGCTATGCATATAAATCTAGCGATGGATGTAAATCCATCACCAACCGAGGTCGCCGTTTAGTACCGGCGGATTGGCGACGGAATACGTCGCTCGTTATTCTGTCGCAATTAGCGACGGACCGGGCGACGAATTTATTTCGTCGCCAGTTAGCGTCGAAAAATTTGTGACGTAAACATATTGTCGCCTCGTTGTCGCTAATCCGTCGCTAAGCCTATTAGTGACAGATTAGCGACGGAATAGCGACAGAATGTGGTCGTCGCTAATCCACTGCTTTGTTGTGGTGGACCGGCATGATTTTTCAGTACATGCATATTTGGCTCTTTTTTTTTCTCTAAACCTAATGAGATGGACTGAATCTCTTTCTGACTTATAGGGAGCTTAGAGAGAGGGTCATTATATAAAGTTTGGGGACCATAACCTGATGTATTTAAGAATCTGTCTCCAGTTCAGTCCATTATAGAATTATAGACATGACAAGTCTCTCTACATAATGTATCATACCATATGATATATCAAAGAGCCTTTCTGGATTAGATCAAATAAATTGGGCCTGAACCTGAGACAATTTTACAATGTATGGTTCAACGTATGTAGGCCCACACGGTTTTCTAACAATCTCACACTTGGGCCACATACATAACCTTATAATCACACATTATAACCTTATGAGCTCAAAAATATTATTTTATTAAATGATATTTTCACCAATCTGGTTCATTGACCATGTCAACATAGAACCAAAGTGATCTTCATTACAAATAACATAATTAAACTCATCAATGATGACGTATACCGACATATTCAAATGACATGGATCAATTATGGATGTGAATCATGAAAATTACATGCAATGTGATCAAACATGCCTATTTTTAACTCATCCTTCCTGAAACTTTAGTGAGATCACAAGATAATGAGTATATAATAAAACTTTAACTTTATACCAAAGTGGCAAAAAGAACTTTATTATATCATAGAACATCCAAATACAAACTCTCACTAAACCAGCATATCATAAAATAATAAAACACCTATGCGAGCAGTATGCTCGCAAAAGACCTTAGGTGGCAAACCTTTAGTAAGTAGATCTGCAATTATGAAGTTTGTGCCAATATGTTCTATTGATATCTGATCATTCTGTACTCTTTTTTTAACATCAAGGAATTTAATGTCAATATGCTTTGACTTCGATGAGCTTCTGTTGTTATTGAAATACAGCACTACTGAATTATTGTCACAAAATATTTTTAACAGTCTCTAAAATTCTCCAAAATCCACAGCCCTGTGACAAAATTATGTAGTTATATTTCATGGTTGGATGCCTCATAATAAGACACAAATTTTGCTGCCATGGTGAAAGAAGCAATGAGTATCTGCTTGGCACTCTTCAAGGAAATAGCTCCCCCGGCCAACAAAAAAATATAGTTTGACGTGAATCTGTGACGGTCTTGGCATCCCGCAAAATCATAATCAGAATATTCAATGATCTCCTACTGATCTGACTTCCAATATGTTAGCATGTAACCTTTTGTTCTTTGCAAATACTGCATAACATGTTTAGTTGCTCTCCAATGATCTATACCTGGGTTACTAAGATATCTGCCTAACATCCCTACAATGTACACTAAATTCGAACGCGTACATACTTGAGCATACATAAGACTCCCCACAACAGATGCATAGGAAATCTGTTTCATAGCCTTAATTTCATATTGGTGTTTGGGGCACTGAGCGGGACTAAACTTGTATCCTTTAACAACAAAAGTATTTCGTGGTTTGTAATCCTTCATGCCATACCTTTTCAGAATCCCACTACAAGAAAAACATTATTTGGCGACGAAAGTTTATGACAGAAATAATACGTCACAAAGTTGTGACGGATTAGCAAGAGAAAACTATCCATCCATAAAATTAGAATTAGTTGTGAAATTTATGATAGAAAAATTTTGTCGTAAACACCGTCACAAATTAGTGACAGAAGAATTTTGTCTCATACTTCGTCACTACTTTGCAACAGATGAGCGACACCATTTTTTCCGTCATTACTCCATCGCAAATTTACGATGGTGTTTGCGATGGAATTTTGTCGTTGCTAAATTTCCCATAAAACCCTAATGTGATCCCCCGTTTCTTTTCTCTTTCTGTTTCATTCATCCCTTTCTCTCGCCCTGTTGCTCACCCTCCCTTCTCCCCGTTTTGGTGACCGCCTCCCTCTCTGTTGACCTCCTCCCTTCCCTTCTTCTTTCCCCTCATCTTTCTATCAGCAACGCTCCTCTCCTCTTCTTGCTCACTCTTTTCGCACCGACTCCCCCTTCTCGCAACCCACAAAGCGCACCGACGTTGATCCCCTCTCAGGTATGCGCTTTCCCCTCTTCTCTTATTCTTCTTTTGTTGTCGGAAGGCCGACAGGATGCCGTCGGCCCCCTGCCACGCCTCTCCCTTCTCCTCCACTCCCCCGTCTTCTGGTTCTTCTCCCCCTCTTCTCTCTCTTTGTTGTCTCGATGGGAGGTTGGCAGGAGGCCGATCACTACAAGAAAATAGGTGCTTAGTGACGGCATTTAGCGACATAATAATTTTGTCGCTAGTTAGCAACAGATTAACGACACAAACACATCCGTCGCTATAAACAATGAAATTTATGAAAATAGCGACGGAATATATCACGTTGCCACTTTCGTCGCTAATTAGCGACGGATTTTGCGGCAAAATATTTTGTCGTAATAGGTGCACTATTTAGCGACGGACAATTTTCACTCGCTATTTAGCGACAAAATATATTTAGTCACTATGTTCATAAATTCGATTCACAGCGGCTTAGCGACGGAATTAATCCGTCGCTAATCGTCGATATACCTAATCCCAGCCTTCTTTTCCTTTTCTTATTTCGCTGCTCTCGCTCCCGCCGTTCACTCGCTCCCGTCGTTCGCCGTCCTGCCGCTCCCGTCGTTCAGGTATTATGGGGATCGCGAGCACCGGCAGGGGGTTAACCCCCTGTTTCCGGCACAAGGGTTAACCCTCTGCCGGAACAGGCAGAGGGTTAACCCTCTGCCTTTCCGACTTGAAGGTTAACCCCCTGCCTGTTCCGGCAGGGGGTTAACTCCCTTGCCAAAACGGGGGTCGACTCCATGCCTTTCCGGCAGGGGGTTAACCCCCTGCCGGAACGGGGGTCAACCCCATGCCTTTCCAGCAGAGGGTCGACCCCCTGCTTGTTCCGGCAGGGGGGTCGACCCCCTGCCTGTTCTGGCACGGGGTTAACCCCCTGCCTGTGTTAACCCCCTGCCAGAACAGGCAGGGAGTCGACCCCCGTTCCGGCAAGGGGTTGGAAAGGCAGGGTGTTAACCCCTTGCCGGAAAGGCAGGGGGTCGACCCCCGTTCCGGCAAGGGATTGGAAAGGCAGGGTGTTAACCCCTTGCCGGAAAGGCAGGGGGTTAACCACCTTGTCGGAACAGGCAGGGGATCAACCCCGACCCATCGCCGGAAAGGCAGGCGGTTAACCTCCTATGTTTCGGAAGGGGGTCGACCCCCTATCGGAACAGCAGGGGGTCGACCCCCTACTGTTCCGGTGGGGGGTCGACTCCCCTGCCGAAACGCAGGGGGTCAACCCCCTGCGGATTTTGTCAGGGGTCGACCCCCTGTGTTTCTGTAGGGGGTCGATCCTCTGCGGTTTCGGTTGGTCATTGGGTACTGGGCTTCTCAAGGCCTATGCAAAATGTTTTATTTTGCCTCATTTTTTTTTGTGACTTCATTTTAAAACACTGTTTTTTGCAGATTTCTCAACAGAACCTGCTTGTGCTCAGCCACCCATGGTAAGTAAGTGAAAAAATAATGCAAATTGGGTAAGTATCCGTCGTGAGTAAGTGATGCAAGTGTATCACATGTTATTTAATTTATTAAATGTAACACTTTATTTTTCACACACTCACTTAGTTGTTGATATTTAGGGTTGCTTTGTTGGAGTTCGGAGATCATGTTGAGCATGATTTTAATGTATGAATATGGAAGTGTTCTTATTTTTGGAGTACGGAGTCCATGCTAGGCATGACAGTAGTTAGTGGAATATTGAAGTGTGTTTGCTGCAGGTACATGTTTGCCATTTGTTTGATATGAATAATTACAATGTATTGCAATGTTTGATGTAATTGTATTCATGCTTGCAAGTAGTTACTTTCAATTTGATTATGGCTTCCATGTGAAATTGTATAATAAAAGCATGCTTCAAATGATTGTATCGTGTAATTAATAGTTTGCACATGAAAATATTAAGTTATCAATGCATGCATCATAATTCTTGTTATTGTATAACATCATATATTGCATGATAAATTTGATATTTTCTTCATTATAGCATTTTGATGGTTCTCTTTTAATTGGTTAGGTTATTATTCGTAACATCATAAGAAAATGACTGCAAACCGTGAATGGATGTATCGTAGAATAGTGGACAATGAGTTATCGCATGAATATATGGATGGTGTTGAAAGTTTTATTGAATTTGCAACGGCAAGTGTCAGTACAGTGGATCCCACAGGTCAGATTAGGTGTCTCTGCAAGATTTGTAAGAATAATCGATTTGTAGAACCTCATGGCATTAGACATCACCTATACCGAAAGGGTTTTGTGAGTGATTATCAAAACTGGATGTTTCATAGAGAAGAATTTAGAAACAATTTTGATGCACGAGTGAATGTGGTACACGATAATCCATATGTGGATTAGGTGTCCCTGCAATATCTGAATTATTTGAATGTATTGTAATACTTTATACGAATGATTTGAATGCATTGTAATACTTGATGTGAATGATTTGAATTATTTGAATGTATTGTAATACTTGATTCGAATGAATTAGTTGTATTGCAATACTTGATGTGAATGATTTGAATTATTTGAATGTATTGTAATACTTGATACGAATGATTTCAATGCATTGCAATGAATGATGTGAATGATTTGAATTATTTGAATGTATTATAATACTTGATGCGAATGAATGAGTTCTATTACAATACTTGATGTGAATGATTTGAATGTATTTGAATGCTTGATACAAATGATTCGAATGCATTGCAATACTTGATGTGAATGATTTGAATTATTTGAATGTATTGTAATACTTGATACGAATAATTTGAATGCATTGTAATACTTGATGTGAATTATTTGAATGCATTGTAATACTTGATGCGAATGAATGAGTTGTATTGAAATACTTGATGTGAATGATTTGAATTATTTGAATGTATTGTAATACTTGATACGAATGATTTGAATGCATTGCAATACTTAATGTGAATGATTTGAATTATTTTAATGCACTGCAATACTTGATGTGAATGATTTGAATTATTTGAATGCATTGTAATACTTGATGCAAATGATTTGAATGCATTGCAATGCTTGATGTGAATGATTTGAATGCATTGTAGTACCTGCTATGAATAATTTGAATGTATTATAATACTTGTTGTGAATCATTTGAATGTTTTGCAATACTTGATGCGAATGATTTGAATTGTTGTAATACTTGATGTGAAATATTTGAATATATTGTATGACATGTGTTATTTGTTAGAATATGGTTCGTGGAGGTTACAGTGGTCGCTCATCCATAAGTAGCCAGGCCCAACCTTCATCTTCACGGGTTCCTGTGATATGTATATCATTTAACCAATTTGATGCTTGATTAGTTCAAATGCGCATTCCGAGAATTTCTAACGTATTTTTTTACAGATCATATTTCGCCTGTACATGACCCACCTACACCAGTTGATCACACAAGTCAGGAGCCAACACAGGAAGCATGGTTTTTTTAGTCTGGCACAAGAAGACTCATTCGAATAGTGTATATCGATAATCGACCGTAAGTATTTCGTTTTCAATTATTGCATATCTTATAAATATTTTATATTGATATTTATTGTATACCAATTCATGTGCAGCATGAAGTTTGAGCCACAAGAAGTAGTATGCGAGATTAGAAATTCACTTCTTCAACATCTACCAGGACCGATTGCTCAATGGAAAGAGTATCCAAAGGAGGTGTTAGACAGATTGTGGTCCTCATTCACGGTATACAGTTGTTTCTCATAGTTAATGTGTTTAATATTTAATTTTTTTTAGTCATGTCTACTAACTTTCTGAAAATATTTATAAGCTTTGAATCGCTTCGCAACTACGGTGGAAGAAAATGATGCAAAAAAGGTGTGATAAAAGGTGGCTGTCAATCGATTTGCAGACATGCTACACAATATGAAGACTGCAGCAAAAAAAGCATCTGGCGAAATAGATTATCAACTACAGTGGAAGGGCCATAGCCCTATTACTATCAGGAGAGATTATTGGGATGGAATGTGCGATAAGTAGGCGGGAGATGCATTTCGAAATCGCTCTGCGAAGGCTGCACAAAATCGAGTGAAAATGCCCGAAGCTCATCTACACACAGGTGGATCTAAGACATTTGGGAACCACCTGAAGAAAATGGTAACTCATCAATATATAATATTAATTTTATAAGTATTGTTGCAAACTTGTTAACTAAATCTTTTATCATTTAACTTCGCAGGAAGCAGAAAAATGAGGTATTGTACCATATAAGGATCTGTTTGTTGAAACACATAAACGGAAGACCACAGACAACTTCGTATCAGAGAAGGCGAGAACGACAACGGTATGTATTTATTCTATTAATAATCATTGCAATATGCAAGTTATCATAATGTTATCATTAATTATTAATGCATACTTTAAACATTATTTTGTAGGAGGCATATGCGCAACATATGGTAGAGCGATATGGCAATGACGCTACTCAGCATCCATCATTTGATCCTGCAGCATGGGTGACTGCAACAGGTGAACCCAAAAAAGGTCGTGTGTTCGGGTTTGAGAGTAATATGAACACTTCACCAGTTATTGATTCTTCTAGTTACGGCTCACAGACTTCTTCTGCCGACATAAGCTCCAAGCAGCAGCCTATTCTTTCCAGTGATGATGTATGCCAGATCATCAAGGACACACTGAATGACTACTTCCATGACACTGTCACCCCCTTTCTTCGAGATGAGTTCAACAGTTTTGTGCTGAACAGGGGATCTTCGATTGGAGGTCCCTCTCAAGTATAATCACATATTCAGTTTTTTGTCTGCCTTAGAACACATATGAGCATAATCGAATCACATATATAATGTTTTGCCTGCCTTAGAGCACATATGAGCATGATAGAATCACATATAGAGTTTTTTGCCTGTCTTAGAGCACATATGAGCATGCTATAATCACATATAAAGTTTTTTGCCTGCCTTAGAGCACATATGAGCATGATAGAATCACATATAAAGTTTCTTTGACTGCCTTAAAATACATATGAGCATGCTATAATCACATATTCAGTTTTTTACTGTCTTAGAACACATATGAGCATGTTATAATCACATATTTAGTTTTTTGACTACCTTAAAACACATATTAGCATGCCAAAATCACATATAGAGTTTTTTTACTACCTTAGAACATATATCATTCATGATAATATCACATATAAAGTTTTTTGCTTTGCCTGCCTTAGAGCACATATGAGCATGATAGAATCACATATAGAGTTTTTTTGACTGCCTTAGAACACATATGAGCATGCTATAATCACATATTCAATTTTTTGACTGCCTTAGGACACATATGAGCATGATCGAATCACATATATAGCTTTTTGCTTGCCTTAGAGAACATATGAGCATGGTAAAATCACATATAGAGTTTTTCTAGCTGCCTTAGAACCCATGTGAGCATGATATAAACACATACAAAGTTTTTTTACTGCCTTAGAACACATATCATTCATGATAGAATCACATATGAGTTGTATTGCAATACTTGATGTAAATGATTCGAATTATTTGAATGTATTGTAATACTTGATATGAATGATTCGAATACATTGCAATACTTGATGTGAATGATTTGAATTATTTGAATGTATTGTAATACTTGATACGAATGATTTGAATTATTATAATACTTGATGTGAATGATTTGAATTATTTTAATGCATTGTAATACTTGATGCGAATGATTTGAATGCATTGCAATGCTTGATGTGAATGACTTGAATGCATTGCAGTACCTGATATGAATGATTTGAATGTATTGTAATACTTGTTGCAAATCATTTGAATGTATTGCAATACTTGATGCGAATGATTTGAATTATTGTAATACTTGATGCAAATGACTTGAATGTATTGTAATACTTGATGTGAATTATTTGAATGTATTGTATGACATATGTTATTTGTTAGAATATGGTTCGTGGAGGTTACAATGGTCGCTTATCCAGTAGTAGCCAGGCTCAGACTTCATCTTCACGGGCTCCTATGATAGGTATATCATTTAACTAATTGGATGCTTGATTAGTTCAAATCTGCATTCTGAGAATTTCTAACGTATTTTTTTTACAGATGATGTTTAGCCTATACACGACCCACCTACACCAGTTGATCACACAAGTCAAGAGTCAACACAGGAAGCATGATCTTCTCAGTCTGGCACAAGAAGACTCATTCGAATAGTGTATATCGATAATCGACCGTAAGTATTTCATTTTCAATTATTGCATATCGTATAAATATTTTATATTGATATTTATTGTGTACCAATTCATGTGCAACACGAGGTTTGAGCCACAAGAAGTAGTACGGGAGATCAGAAATTCACTTCTTCAACATCTACCAGGACCGGTTGCTCAATGGAAAGAGTACCTAAAGGAGGTGTTATACAGATTGTGGTCCTCATTCACGGTATACAGTTGTTTCTCATAGTTAATGTGTTTCATATTTAATTTTTTTAAGTCATGTCTACTAACTTTCTGAAAATATTTGTAGGCTTCGAATCGCTTCGCAACTACGGTGGAATAAAATGATGCAAGGAAGGTGTGGCAGAAGGTGACTGCCAATCGATTTACAGACATGCTGCACAATATGAAAACTGCAGCAAAAAAAGCATCCGGCGTAATAGATGATTCACTACAGTGGAAGGGCCATGGCCCTATTACTATCAGGAGAGATTATTGGGATGAAATGTGCGATAGTGGGCGGGAGATGCATTTTGAAATCCCTCTGCGAAGGCTGCATAAAATCGAGCGAAAATGCCCAAAGCCCATCTACACACAGGTGGATCTAAGACATTTGGGAGCCACCTGAAGAAAATGGTAACTCATCAATATATAATATTAATTTTATAAGTATTATTGCAAACTTGTGAACTAAATCTTTTGTACTTTAACTTCGCAGGAAGCAGAAAAAGGAGACATTGTACCATATAAGGATGTGTTTGTTGAAACACATAAAAGGAAGACCACGGGAGTCTTCGTATCAGAGAAGGCGAGAACGACAACAGTATGTATTTATTCTATTAATAATCAGTGCAATATGCAAGTTATCATATTGTTATCATTAATTATTAATGCATACTTGAAACATTATTTTGTGGGAGGCATATGAGCAACAGATGGTAGAGCGATATGGCGATGACGCTACTCAGTATCCATCATTTGATCATGCAACATGGGTGACTGCAGCAGGTGAACCCAAAAAAGGTCGCGTGTTCGGGTTTGAGAGTAATATGAACACTTTACCAGTTATTGCTTCTTCCAGTTACGGATCACAGACTTCTTCCGCCGACATAAGCTCTAAGCAGCAGCCTATTCTTTCCGGTGATGATGTATGCCAGATCATTAAGGACACACTGAATGACTACTTCCATGACACCGTCGCCCTCTTTCTCCGAGATGACTTCAACAGTTTTGTGCTGAACAGGGGATGTTCGATTGCAGGTCCCTCTCAAGTATAATCACATATTCAGTTTTTTGTCTGCCTTAGAACACATATGAGCATAATCGAATCACATATATAACTTTTTGCCTGCCTTAGAGCATATATGAGCAAGATAGAATCACATATAGAGTTTTTTGCCTGCCTTAGAGCACATATGAGCATGCTATAATCACATATAAAGTTTTTTGCCTGCCTTAGAGCACATATGACATGATAGAATCACATATAAATTTTTTTTGACTGCCTTAAAACACATATAAGCATGCTATAATCACATATTTAGTTTTTTGACTGTCTTAGAACACATATGAGCATGTTATAATCACATATTCAGTTTTTTAACTACCTTAAAACACATATGAGCATGCCAAAATCACATATAGAGTTTTTTTACTGTCTTAGAACATATATCATTCATGATAGAATCACATATAAAGTTTTTTGCTTTGCCTGCCTTAGAGCACATATGAGCATGATAGAATCACATATAGAGTTTTTCTGTCTGCCTTAGAACACATATGAGCATGCTATAATCACATATTCATTTTTTTGACTGTCTTAGCACACATATGAGCATGATCGAATCACATATATAGCTTTTTGCCTGCCTTAGAGCACATATGAGCATGGTAGAATCACATATAGAGTTTTTCTAGCTGCCTTAGAACACATATGAGCATGATATAATCGCATATAAAAAAAATTTAATGCCTTAAAACACATATAATTCATGATAGAATCACATATAAAGTTTTTTTACTGCCTTAGACACATATGAGCACATGATAGAATCACATGTAGTGTATAATTTATTTCAATATATTTTTTTTATCAATATTGACTCTTCTTTTCTTGTGTAGGTTGCTAGCGATAATCAGCGTAGCGGAGCTGAAGGAACAGATCAAGGCAATGAACAAGAAGACGCACAAAATCTTGGCAATGATTAGATTAATGTGTTGAACAAGTTCTGTTTTTTTGTTTCAAAATTGTAATTATTGAATTATAAATAATTAAGCTTGTTAATTTTAAAGTAGAACGATTAATTGTTGCAAATTCCTTTTATATGAAATTTTATGTGTACTTTGTTTTTTATTTACATGAAATATAAATTGTAGCGTTCTCGATATTTAATTTTCAAATTATTTTTCTTATTTTTTTTTTCGTGTTTGCGACGGATTAGCGATGGATGTTTCCGTCGCTATGCATATAAATCTAGCGTTGGATGTAAATCCATCGCCAACCGAGGTCATCGTTTAGTACCGGCGGATTGGCGACGGAATACGCTGTTCGTTATTTCGTCGCAATTAGCGACAGACTGGGCGACGAATTTATTCCGTCGCCAGTTAGCGTCGAAAAATTTGCGACGTAAACATATTGTCGCCTCGTCGTTGTTAATCCGTCGCTAAGCCTATTAGTGACAGATTAGCGACGGAATAGCGACAGAATGTGGTCGTCGCTAATCCACTGCTTTGTTGTGGTGGACGGGCATGATTTTTCAGAACATGCATATTTGGCTCTTTTTTTTTCTCTAAACCTAATGAGATGGACTGAATCTCTTTCTGACTTATGGGGAGCTTAGAGAGAGGGTCATTATATAAAGTTTGGGGACCATAACCTGATGTATTTAAGAATCTATCTCCAGTTCAGTTCATTATAGAATTATAGACAAGACAAGTCTCTCTACATAATGTATCATACCATATGATATATCAAAGAGCCTTTCTGGATTAGATCAAATAAATTGGGCCTGAACCTGAGACAACAGTATGTATTTATTCTATTAATAATTAGTGCAATATGCAAGTTATCATAATGTTATCATTAATTATAAATGCATACTTTAAACATTATTTTGTAGGAGGCATATGAGCAACAGATGGTAGAGCGATATGGCGATGACGCTACTCAGTATCCATCATTTGATCATGCAGCATGGGTGACTGCAGCAGGTGAACCCCAAAAAGGTCGCGTGTTCGGGTTTGAGAGTAATATGAACACTTCACCAGTTATTGCTTCTTCCAGTTACGGATAACAGACTTCTTCCGCCGACATAAGCTCTAAGCAGCAGCCTATTCTTTCCGGTGATGATGTATGCCAGATCATTAAGGACACACTGAATGACTATTTCCATGACATCGTCGCCCTCTTTCTCCGAGATGAGTTCAACAATTTTGTGCTGAACAGGGGATCTTCGATTGCAGGTCCCTCTCAAGTATAATCACATATTCAATTTTTTGTCTGCCTTAGAACACATATGAGCATAATCGAATCACATATATAACTTTTTGCCTGCCTTAGAACACATATGATTATGATAAAATCACATATAGAGTTTTTTGTCTGCCTTAGAGCACATATGAGCATGCTATAATCACATATAAAGTTTTTTGCCTGCCTTAGAGCACATATGACATGATAGAATCACATATAAAGTTTTTTTGACTGCCTTAAAACACATATAAGCATGCTATAATCACATATTTAGTTTTTTGACTGTCTTAGAACACATATGAGCATGTTATAATCACATATTCAGTTTTTTAACTACCTTAAAACACATATGAGCATGCCAAAATCACATATAGAGTTTTTTTACTGCCTTAGAACATATATCATTCATGATAGAATCACATATAAAGTTTTTTGCTTTGCCTGCCTTAGAGCACATATGAGCATGATAGAATCACATATAGAGTTTTTCTGTCTGCCTTAGAACACATATGAGCATGCTATAATCACATATTCAATTTTTTGACTGCCTTAGCACACATATGAGCATGATCGAATCACATATATAGCTTTTTGCCTGCCTTAGAGCACATATGAGCATGGTAGAATCACATATAGAGTTTTTCTAGCTGCCTTAGAACTCATCTGAGCATGATATAATCGCATATAAAAAAAAATTAATGCCTTAAAACACATATAATTCATGATAGAATCACATATAGAGTTTTTTGCATGTCTTAGAGCACATATGAGCATGATAGAATCACATATAAAGTTTTTTTATTGCCTTAGAACACATATGAGCACATGATAGAATCACATATAGTGTGTAATTTATTTCATTATTTTTGTTTATCAATATTAACTGTTCTTTTCTTGTGTAGACTGCTAGCGATAATCAGTGTAGCGGAGCTGAAGGGACAAATAAAGGTAATGAACAAGAAGACACACAAAATCTTGGCGATGATTAGAGAATTGTGTTGAAGAAGTTTTATTTTTTTTTTCCAAATTGTAATTGTTGAATTGTAAATAATTAAACTTGTTAATTTTAAGGTGGAACGATTAATTGTTGTGGATTCCTTTTATATGAAATTTTATGTGTAGTTTGTTTTTTATTTACAGGAAATATAAATTGTACCATTCTAGGTATTTAATTTTCAAATAATTTTTTTTATTTTTTTTCGTGTTTGCGATGGATTAGCGACGGATTTTTCTGTCGCTATACATATAAATCTAGCGACGACTTAGCAACGAACGTAAATCCGTCGCCAAGCCGAGGTCGTCGTTTAGTACCGACAGATTTGTGACGGAATCCGTCGTTCGTTATTTCATCGCAATTAGCGACGGAACGGGCGACGAATTTATTCCGTCGCTAGTTAGCGTCAAAAAATTTACAACGTAAGTTGTCCGTCGCCTCTTCGTCGCTAACCCGATTAGCGACGAAATAGCGACGGAATGAGGTCGTTGCTAATCCAGTGCTTTGTTGTGGTGGATGGCCCCTCTCCTTTGGGCCCTCTCTCTCTCTCTCTATTCTGATAGGGTCGGGCTCGACCAGGTAGTCGAGCCCACCTCCCTCTCGGTCGAGGTTGGGGCTGGGCTCAGCCTGGCAACTGACCAACGCCGGTGACCTTGTCGTCCTCTTGTTCTGGTAGCATCACTCCACAGCTGACCCACAATCGTATATAAAGGTGCTTTGCAGGTGCATAGCTAAGCTAATTGTGCGATGCTTAGTGCTAAGTATCGCATGCGGCTAAAAATGCAATGCAAAAAGGAATAAAAAAAATGCAAAGGCAATAACATCTAAATCGGGTAAATACATGTGGTGAGTAAGTGATGCAAGTGCATCACAGGTTATTTATTTTCTTGGATGCAATATTTTTCTGTTCACACCCTCACTTAGTTGTGGATATCTAGGACTGCTTTGATGGAGTTCGAAGATCATGCTGAGCATGATTTGAATGTATGAAAATAGAAGTGCTCTTATTTTTTGAGTTCGGATTTCATGCTAGTCATGGTAGTAGTTAGCGGGATATTGGAGTGTGTTTCCTGCAGGTACATGTTTGACATCGTTTTGATATAAATGATGTGAATGTATTGCAATGTTTGATGTGACTGTATCTATGCTTGCATGGAGTTATTTTTAATTTGATTATGCCTTCCATGTGAAATTGTATCATGAAAATATGTTTCAAATGAATGTATCGTGTTATGAATGGGTTTGCACATGAAAATGAATGATAAGTTATCAATGTTTCAAATGAATGGTTTTGCACATGAAAATATTAAGTTATCAATGTATGCATCGTAGTTTTTGTTATTGAATGACATCATATATATATATATATATATATATATATATATATATATATATATATATATATATATATATATATATGTGTGTGTGTGTGTGTAATATATATATCAAATCATTACATCCACCATGAATGCATCATAAATTAGATATTTTCTTGATCATAGCATTCTTATGATTCTCTTTTAACTAGTTAGGATAGTATTTGTAACATTATAGGATAAAATGGTTACAAACCATGAATGAATGTACTGTAGGATAGTTGATAATGAGGTATCGCTTAAACATATGGATGGTGTTGACAGTTTTATTGAATTTGCAATGGCAAGTGTCAGTACAGTGGATTTCACAGGTCGAATCGGGTGCCCTTGCACGATGTGTAAGAACAATCAATTTGTAGAACCTCATAGCGTTAGACATCACCTATACAGGAAGGGTTTTGTGAGTGATTATCATAATTGAATGCTTCATGGTGAAGAATTTTAGAATAATTTTGACGCACAAGTAGATGTGGTGCACGATAATGCATATGTGGATTTGATATTTGATGTCGTAGGACCAGAACTGGGTTCTGCTATGGATCCTAGTGATGTACCAACTGGGGTAGAGGAAGAAGCAGCAAATGATGCAGCTAGTAGATTTTATGATTTACTTAGAGATGTTGATGAGCCACTTTGGAATGGTTGTGAGAGTCACATTATCTTGTCTACAGTTCTTCAACTAATGAATTTGAAGTCTGAGTATAATTTGAGTCAATTATGTTTTGATCGTCTGTGCTCTATTGTGAAGAGTATGTTGCCCAAAGATGAGAAATTGCCACAAAATTTCTATCGTGTGAAGGTTATGGTCAATGCTTTAGGTATGGGGTATCAAAAGATAGATGCTTGTCCTAATCACTGCATGTTGTATTTCAAAGATCAAGAAAATAACAGATCATATTCGTCATGTGAGCATCATTGGTTCAAGCCAAAGACAAGAGGCAATGATAGCATAAAGTTAAAAGAAGTGTCATACAAGTCGCTCTGCTACTTTTCTCTCACCCCTAGATTGCAACGATTGTATATGTTTTCGAGGACAGCTAAACACATGCGATGGCATGCAAATAAAGTTCGACATGATGAAGACAAGATCATGCATCTTGTTGACGCAGAAGCTTGGAAGCACTTTGATCGCACTCATCAGACCTTCGCAATAGAAGTGAAAAATGTTAGGCTAGGTTTATGTACAGATGAATTTAATCCATTTGGGGGTAGATCAACTTCATACTCATGTTGTCCAGTATTTGTCCCCCCATACAACCTTCTTCCAAGCTTGTGTATGAAGCGTCAAAATCTTTTCTTGTCTCTATTGATCCTCAGTCCGACCTCTCTAAGTCAAAATCTTGATGTATATTTAAGGTCATTGATTGATGAAATGAAAATATTGTGGGATGATGGTGTTTTCACATACGATGCCCACTGGTTGTACTTTTAGCAATGGTATTTTTAAAACATTATTTTGTCGTTGAAAGCGTTCAAAAAATCACCAACCAAATAATAATACAGATTTTCCACGTAAGTGGTGAGTCAAATCGATCCACAGGGAACAAAATATACTCAAATTAAAACTAAAATTTGCATTTCATTGATATGGAACTTGTTCAATTACAAAGAATTTTACACTGAAAAGTAAATTGAACAAGAACAAAAAGAAGTCACGCAATGACTTAATCCTGCAAATGCAAGGGCATTTTTGTTATTTCACTTGATACGACAATCAATCACTGAGACGAGATGCTCTTAGTGCAACTTAATATCACCTGCATGACACAAAAACGAAGTTAGTAAAACTATTTACAGAAATGAAAATGACTACTTCTAAATTAATTCTGAAATTAATCGCTAAACTAATTCTTACGTAAAACGAAAAATTACCAGAGCTAACTCCCAAAACTATTTATTCTAACACTGCAATTAACTCTGGACTAATATTAGAAACTTAATAAAACACTAAAAATTGAAATTAGAAAAACTTCATAAAATGTAAAATGACTATTTTGCCCCCGCACTATGCGAAACCCTAATCTCTGATAGACGATTAGAAAATGAACAGTAGATGGCTCAAACAAAGTCTGATTGAAGTGATTTTTGTTGCATTGAATTTCTAACAGAATCAGGATTTCAGCAAAGCTTTCAGATCCCAAATATCACTTTAAGAACTCCAAATATAGGCATCACAAAATCAGTGAGAACTACACGATAAGCCTATCTCGAAACTTAAACGATGCGACGGGCAAAACTATGAGAAAAGAAATCCTAAAACACTAATTATTCAACTAAAAGGTATACTTACTAATTCGAGACCTAAGTACAATGTTATTCTACAGAAATTATAAATTTCAGCAATGAATCCTATGCTCGTAAGCCGACAAACTCGGCTAGACACGCGGTTCTAGCCAGTTTTGACGTATGAGCCGAGATACATTGGGACGAAGTCCTAGAATGCAAATAAAACCTAATCTAACATAACTATGCTATTTTGCAGCCTAACTACTAACTAATTAAAATTAAAAACATGCGAAAACTATGTTAGGGTTTTTAAAAAGTACCCTCAATCGACTAGAGTGATTCTAGTCGATTTGAGGGGTTTGAACCAAATAACTTCTAAAAACACTAATATTCCCTAATCTAAGCTATCTAACTTAATTAACCTAATGTATACTAACTAAATAAAACCTAAACACATACTAGAAATATGAAACTTAATCAGGACATTGATGAAACTACTACACAAGGCTAAAATCAATTATTGTAAAAGTAATTCTAGTTAGGGTTAATACATTTGCTAAACTAATTGGTGGACCTAATTTACTCAGCTAAACATAATCAAACACTAGTACAACCACAATTTAACAGGTAAACTAACACTACTTGATGCTAAACAATAAATCAACCGAGTATTATAATTGAGAACAATGCCTACTCGACTAACATGGAGACACGACTAATTAAATCTAAAGCACCCCAAACTAAATACATGAATCAAAATTATCAAGACAAACCTAATAACCTTTAAATTACCTTACAAATATATATGAACTGAACATCAAAACATAGCTGCAACAAGAATTCAAAACGTAAACAAAATTTTTTGAAGCACTTAATTTATGAGTTTTAGCTACTGAAACAGGATAAAATAGTGTGTATCTACTGACCCCCCCCCCCCCCCCCCCCGCATGCTTGAATAACACTGTCCCTAGTGGCATGCAGAGATGTAAAAATGCAATGTAGATGTACACTAAAGAACTTGAAATCTAGATAGGAGAAAGGATAGATACAACCTGATATGGGGAGCCTCTTAAGCTAATTCTGGACTTGATCATGCTCCGCCACTAAGCATACTCGATGCTTAGTTTTTAGCTGACCTTGCTAATTGTCTGCTCTAAAATCCATGTCCTGAATTCAGCAACCTGTACTCATACACTGAATGATCATATAAGCTTTCACGAATCCAAGCAAATGTAAGCTTATATGAAATTAAACAACTAAACAAAAATAAATGCTAAAACTGAAAATCCTAATTCTACTATGTACATATAATACAATGTCTTTGCTCAGTTGATGTCCTATTCTTCAGTGGAATTCTGGTATGTGCAGCTCGGAAGCCATAACTTCTTTTCCCTTAGGATTCATCACTGGTTGGCTTGGCAGATTACCCTCGGTCCTCCTCGTCAAAGCGTCTGCCAACTGACCCATCTGCGTTTCAAGCTTGTCTATCAAATGGATATGGGAGTTGAGCAACTGGTCATACTTCTCCAAAGCGGTTTTGTCTGGAGGTTTTCACCTCCTGCAGCGCTTGAAGAATCTTCTCCTCAAAGGACAACTGTGAAGTTGTCTTCTGAGGAGCAACCATGGGAAAGGTAGGAGGGGGCTGAGGATAATTCGGCCTCTGATATGACTGAGTGAACGTATTAGGCCTAACCTGGTGAGATGGAGTGGTATGGACTGGGCTTGTTGATTTTTCCACAAAAAATTTGGATGATTTCGCCAACCCGGATTATATGTAGATGAAAATGGGTCATGCAAGGGATTGGCGAATCCCTGAGCAGCCTGAACTTGTTCGTAAACAAATTCAGGATTCTAAGCTGCCGAAGGGGCACTCGGTGACAGAATATGTCGGACTGGCACAGAGAGCAAAAACCTGATGGATGGGGGGCGGGCCCATGAGATGTTGATCCAGCTTCTGCGAAAGCATATCCACTTTGCTTTGCAGTGCAATAGTCGAATCAATTTAAAAAACATCACCTTTCTTGGAAATGCTGGGTCTGACTGTGGCTCTCTCAGAGCGAGAGGTAGAGGTATGGTGCAATGAGTTCTCGACAAGAGTATCAAATAAATGTCAAGCCTCATCCTTGCTATTCAACATGAATGTACCCCCAGATGAAGTGTCGATCATCTGACGATTCTTATCACACAATCCATCGTAGAAGCACTGCGTCAGCTGCCATCTCGGCACCTGGTGGTGAGGGCATTTTCTAAGCAGGTTCTTCATCTTTTCCCACGTTTCATGAAATTGCTCGTCATCCAGTTATGAGAAACTGGTGATGGCTCGCCTGAATTGATTTGTCCTAACAATGGGAGAGTACTTCTTCAGGAATTCCTGCTGAAGCTGATCCCATGACCCTTTCACTATTGTGTCTAAGGATTTCAGCCAATATTTGGCTTTGTCCTTTAATGAAAAAGGGAAGATGGTCAATTTCATAGCATCGTCTCTGAAATTTTGAATCTTCACTGTAGAACAAATTTCAAGGAACTCGTCAAGGTGCCTATAGGGATCCTCGTGACTAAGGCCATGGAAAGATGAGAGCATCTGACTCACGTTGACCTTAATCTCGTAGTGAGGCGCCCCTACATCGAGTCTCCGAATGCAGGACATCTGGATGTACTCTGTGTGTAGGAAGTACTCCCTCAGAGGGCGTGTAGGAGCTTCGGGTTCTAAGTCCCCCATTTCGGATCGGTTCCGAGAAGAACGTATAATTCTCTCTGGATCCTCAACGAATGGTTGAAGTGGGACACTCAAATTCTTGTGCCCTTGCACACACTGAAACTAAGTCCAGATGTGTGCAACGTAACCTAACTATCTAGTGTCCTAACTACGTAAATAAAAAGGAAAACAGAAATAGTAAACAATGAACAAAAACAAGAATTAAAACTAAATGCAATTAAACTATGCTAAACATGCTTAAAGAAAATTCAAATACAAAATGAAATCTACACTAAGTATGCTTAAGTACAGAGATAGGAATTCTCGCTAAGTTATCTAGAACTCACTTGTCTAATCGCTCCAGAAGGATGAAAATTGTGAATCCTAAAGAAATCAAACATGAATCCTATATGTACTTACTAGGTTAATCCTATATTTACTTACTAATCCTATTAACTAGAAAATAAAATGCAATTAACTAACTAAGCAAATATCAACAAATTACAAAATTAGAATTAACATAGTATAATCGTCGTTCCCCGGCAACGATGCCAAAAACTTGGTGGTACTTTTAGCAATGGTATTTTTAAAACATTATTTTGTCGTTGAAAGCATTTAGAAAATCGCCAACCAAGTAATAATACCGATTTTTCACGTAAGTGGTGAGTCAGATCGATCCACAAGAAACGGGATATACTCAAATTAAAACTAAAATTTGTATTTCATTGATATGGAACTTGTTCAATTACAAAGAATTTTACACTGAAAAGTAAATTGAACAAGAACAAAAAGAAGCCACGCAGTGACTTAAGCACGAAAATGCAAGGGTATTTTCATCATTTCACTTGATGCAACAATCAATCACTGAGACGAGATGCTCTTATTGCAACTTAATATCACCTGCACGACACAAAAATGAACTTAGTAAAACTATTTACAGAAATGAAAACGACTACTTCTAAATTAATTCTAAAATTAATCGCTAACCTAATTCTTACGTAAAACGAGAAATTACCAGAGCTAACTCCCTAAACTATTTATCCTAACACTGCAATTAACTCTGGACTAATATTAGAAACTTAATAAAATACTAAAAATCAAAATTAGAAAAACTGCGTAAAATGTAAAATAACTATTTTGCCCACGCCCTATGCGAAACCCTAATTTCTGATAGGCGATTAGAAAATGAATAGTAGATGGCACAAACGGAGTCCGATTGGAGTGATTTTAGTTGCATTGAATTCTTGACAGAATCAGGATTTCATAGAAGCTTTTGAATCCCAAATATCAATTCGGAAACTCCAGATATAGGCATCACAAAATCAATGAGAACTACACGATAAGCCTATCTCGAAACTTAAACGATGCGACGAACAAAACTATGAGAAAAGAAATCCTAAAACACTAATTAATGAACTAAAACATATACTTACTAATTTGAGACCTAAGTACACTATTATTTTACAGAAATTATAAATTTTAGCAATGAATCCTATGCTCGTAAGCCGACAAACTCGACTAGACATGCGGTTCTAGCTGGTTTTGACGTATGAGCCGAGATACG
Organism: Nuphar pumila; assembly: GCF_984573655.1. Classification (NCBI taxonomy): domain Eukaryota; kingdom Viridiplantae; phylum Streptophyta; class Magnoliopsida; order Nymphaeales; family Nymphaeaceae; genus Nuphar; species Nuphar pumila. The sequence continues at coordinate 37,843,011 of NC_143254.1, forward strand.
TTGCGACAAAGTCCTAGAATGCAAATAAAACCTAATCTAACTTAACTATGCTATTTAGCAGCCTAAATACTAACTAATTAAAATTAAAAACATGCAAAAACTATGTTAGGGTTTTTAAAAAGTACCCTCAATCGACTAGAGTGATTCTAGTCGATTTGAGGGGTTTGAACCAAATAACTTCTAAAAACACTAATATTCTCTAATCTAAGCTATCTAACTTAATTAACCTAATGTATACTAACTAAATAAAACCTAAACACATACTAGAAATATGAAACTTAATCAGGACATTAATGAAACTACTACACAAGGCTAAAATCAACTATTGTAAAAGTAATTCTAGTTAGGGTTAATACATTTGCTAAACTAATTGGTGGACCTAATTTACTCAGCTAAACCTAATCAAACACTAGTACAGCCACAATTTAACAGGTAAACTAACACTACTTGATTCTAAACAATAAATCAACCGAGTATTATAATTGAGAACAATGCCTACTCGGCTAACATGGAGACACGACTAATTAAATCTAAAGCACCCCAAACTAAATACGTGAATCAAAATTATCAAGACAAACCTAATAACCTTTAAATTACCTTACAAATATATATGAACTGAACATCAAAACATAGCTGCAACAAGAATTCAAAACGTAAAGCATACATGAGTCATTCATTGCACAATGCCCCAATCGGGTAGGGTAAACTCGAACCGAACTTGAGCATTCAAGTTAGCACACACTTCAAGTCTAAATTCCCAACTTCGTATAGTTATTCTACAAAACTTAAAGTGTCTAAATTCGCTACTAACAGCAACTAAACTATCTATGAAAACTTAGTTTGCACAAGACGCAAAATACAAAAATCGAGTAGGCTTACTCTACCTGATTTTGATCTTCATATGCACTCAAAACGAAACAAGAACTAAATAGAATGTCAAATCTGTACCGAAGGAAAAGACTGCCTAGCTATGCACAGGAAACACCACTAAGCTACACTATTTTGTTGAACTAACATTTAAAATGAAACAGAAAATTAAGCAAGCTATCACAAGACGCATAAATCGAAATCTATCTACACTATATCAACACCTCATCAAAACTAATCATCTAATTAACGACATACTAATATACCCTATTCAAATTCATTAATCAACAACTGCATGTATGAAAAAGAGACTGCTAACACAACAAATAAACAGAGGACATCTATTTATGCAAGAAATACTTGAATCGGGTAGACAAACTCTACTCAATTTTTCGCTTAACATGCATCTGAAAATTAAACAGCCAGTTATACGTTTATCATGCTAAATCAACTCAAATTTGTACAGAAAACACGATTAATCTACACATTTATATTTCTTAGCGCACACAGAATATGCTGAACTAAAACATAACATCCAACTGCGTCAGCCGGCTAGAGTCAATCTAGCCGGTTGACACTAGAGAAGAGCTTGATTCAATTAATGTAACCCAAAAACCAAAAACACTATGAAGCAATGCAACTATACTCACCTAATGTGTTGGTTTAAGCACACGCACACCTAGCTACGACTAAAAAAAATGAAAACACAGGCATTAAAATAAAATAGGACAACACACAATTTGGGTTTTATGCTAAAAGAGGTGGGATGAGAAAAAAACTTACCGGTGGCCTATTCCGGCAGTCCGATGATTGAAGGGGTTGAAGAAGAGGTGGAATCTGCCTTGGATATGCGCCTAAAGCCCTCGGTGGTTCTACAAACTTATCCACTTTGCTTCAGCTTGTTGAAGCACATAGGTAGGAGGAAAATCGAGCAAAGGAAAGGGGAAGACGACCGACTAGAGAAGGCGGTTGATCCTAGAGGAGCATACGGTGTTCCAGCTAGAAGCATCTCCATCCACAGCCTGTTGTACCTGCAAGACAAGAAACATGGGTCATTAGAGCCGCAAGGGGCAAAGAAAGGTAGATGTGCAAGAAGAAAATGGAAGAAGAAGGGCGGCGACTCCAATGGAGGTGGCGATTTTCAACAACTCCCAAGGATGAGGAAGAAAATGGATGTAGGGGTGGCTGAGAGGAGAGAGGAAAGTGTAAGATTCGGGCTATGTCTCCATCTTCTCCGAGGCAAAGACGTGAGATTAGGGTTAGAGTGTGGTTTTTAAAGCCCAAAACCATATTTTGGTTAATTTCAAAATAAGGATTAAAACCAAAAGAATGGCTAGGCACCATTTCTGAGGAGGTTTTCTATAATTATTTTCAAAAACCGGATTTGGGGCTGAATGTGGGTTGGATCTTGGAGTTTTTGCTCGATCCACAACCCAGAATGGCCGTTTAGATCCAAATTGACCCATTTCGTCCTAAGGTCTGACCCGCTACGCTATAAATGTGATATCTCTCTCGTTTTAAGTCTGATTCGAACAAAATTTAAACCATAGCTCAATGACATCTAAATGCATACAAGTGAGGGTTTTAAACTTATAAATGATATATTTGTGCAATAATAATATTATATTTATGAGTAATTAATGCATCATCACCCACAAAAAATAAAACTTCAATATGAAGGTTGTTGTTCTATGGACAATCAGTGACTTCCCTGCGTATGATATGTTATCTGGTTGGAGCACACATGGGAGGTTGGCATGTTCGTACTGCATAGAGGATATAAAATCTTTTAGATTAACGCATGGAAGAAAGTCGTACTGGTTTGATTGTCACCGTCAATTTCTACCCAACGACCATCCGTTCCGACGACAAAAAAATGTGTTTCGAGCAGGCACAACTAAAATTGAAGGTCCACCTACATGGTTGTTTGGCATAGAGATTTTAAGACGATTGCAATACTTTCCATATGGACTGACAGATGCCCGTAGTCTGACGCCCTTCTCTGGATTTGGGAAGGATCACAATTGGACAAAGAAATCTATATTTTGGGAACTACCATATTGACTGACCTTATTGATAGGACATAATTTAGATGTGATACATGTTGAGAAAAATGTGTTTGATAATGTGTTCAATACGGTAATGAATGTCAAAGGAAAAATAAAGGATAATCTGAAGGCCCGTATGTATTTAAAAGTAATATGTAAAAGATCAGAATTGAAACTCAAAGAGTACAATGACAAAGTACTGAAACCAAAGGCAAGGTACGTGTTTGGACTAGATCAAGTAAAACAAGTATATTAATGGTTGAGACATTTGAGATTTTCAAATGGATACATCTCTAACATTGTTCAGACTGTGAAGATAGGCGAGAGACAATTATATGGGTTGAAAAGCCATGATTGTCATGTCATTATGCAACGGTTGATTTTCTTAGCATTCCATGATATGTTAGACAAACCTATATGGGGGGGGGGGGTATTATCTGAGTTGAGTAGATTTTTTAGAACATTGTGCGCATCAGAAGTTATAGTAACTAAGGTAAAGAATCTTAAGGATTCTGTCATCACTACTATTTGTCAGTTAGATAAGATATTTCTGCCAGCATTTTTCAATGTTATGGAACATGTGATTATACATTTGCCATATGAACTTAGGGTTGGTGGTCCTGTGCAATATCGGTGGATGTACCCATTTAGAAGGTGTATTTTTTTTATATTTTTCTCTTTAATGCTATTGGGAATTTATTGTATTACGAGATGTATATTGTTGACATATGCATGTTTGATCTAAAAAAAAAGGTTCAAAATAAAGTAAGGGTGAAGGGTTCTATTTGTGAGGCGCACACTTTAGAAGAGAATTTAAATTTCTCATTTATGTACTTTGAACCTCATATTTCAACACGTTATACTTGCCCACCTCGTAATGATGATAGACAATAATTTACTGTAACTGACAAACTGTCGATATTTCAATCACTTGGGCATGCCTTTGGTAGTTGTCGATCAAGACTCTTGGAAGATCGAGAGCAAGACATAACACAAATCTATATCATTTTTAATTGCTCAGTGATCGACACCTACATTGAGTAAGTATACTTAATATGTAGCACTAAGTTCTATACATGCATACATGGTTCGATAATATAAATCTTTGTTAAGTGCAGACGATTTGATCTGGAGTTGCAAAGAGAACTTTCATATCTCACTAATTCAGAAGTACAGAAAGAATGTGAAAATAAATTTGTGGCATGGTTGAAAGAGTTGTTAAGGATGATGATATACATTCTTTCAGTGTAAAACAACAATAAGTTACTTCGTTGGTCATGATCACAGTCATTGTTTATGCTTGTAGGTCCGTCATGGTGATGTTAATGACCAAGGAATATGTGATTTACAAAATGGTCCGCCCAAAGTTGTGCAATGTTACAATAGGTACATCGTAAATGATTATCGATTCTACACAAAAGACTATGGTATAAACAAGTCAACGATGAATAGTGATGTGTCTCAAGGATAACAACTACGGTGAAAATGAACATGACTACTACGGTATTATAGAAGAAATAATAAAGTTGATTTACTTAGGCATAAATAATAGGGTAACTTTATTCAGGTGTCATTGGTTTGATCTCACAGCAATAAGAGTCGACAAATCCTCAAGCATTGTAGAGGTAAATCATAAATCAAGGTTTGAAACATATGAACCATTCATATTAGCCTCGCAAGCTCAACAAGTTTACTATACTTTATATCCGAATACAAGGAAGTCAAATAAAAATGAATGGTGGGTAGTTTGCAAGGTGAAGTCTAAACTATACCCCAAGTATAATCAGTTACAGGAAGACAAGATTGTTGAAGAGGGTGATTACTATCAATCAAATGATATGTATGACTTCTCTTATGGTCACAATGTCGCACATGGTATACATGTCATATCTCTATTGTCTGATGGCACACGTATAGAAGAATGTGATCCAAATGATATACCAAGTGGATGGGCGCCCAATGAAGAAGAAGAAAAAGACGAAGATGAGGAGGAGGAAAAGGAAGAAGAAGAATATGAAAGTCAAAAAAGTGATGAGGAAGCATACTCAAGCTAGTGAAATACATCTTATAATACATACCTTATGTTTGAATGTATTGCAATGTTTAATGTGAATGATTTGAATGTATTGCAATGATTTGAATGTATTGCATGAAGTTATTTTCGATTTGATTATGTATCCATGAAGATATAGAGTTGTGTAACTGATCCAAATAAAATTTCTATTTGTTAGAATATGGTTCATGGAGGTCACAGTGGTCGAGCACCCAGTGGTAGCCAGTCTCAGCGTTCATCTTCACAGGCTGCTTTGATAGGTATATCATTTAACTAATTATATACTTTATTAGTTTAAATATGCATTGTGTGAATTTCTAACACATTTTTTATAGATGATGTTTCGCATGCACATGACCCACCTACACCAACTATTCATACACGTCATGAGACAATGTCGGATGCAGGATCTTCTGAGTCTGAGACACGATGACTCATTCAAATAGTGTATATCGATAATCGACCATAAGTATTTCATTCTCACTTATCCAATACTTATCTTATAAATAGTATATATCGATAGTCAATGTGTACCAATTCATGTACAGTGCGAGGTTTGAACCATAAAAAGTAATACAAGAAATTAGGCAGTCACTAGTACAACATCTTTCAGGATCAATCACTCAATGGAAAGAGTACCCGAAGGAGGTGTTGGACAGACTGTGATCATCATTCATGGTATATAATCGTTTATTATAGATAATGTGTTTCATATTTAATTTTTTGTTATAGTCATGTCTAATAACTTTCTGAAATTATTTGTAGGCTTCGAATCTCTTTGCGACTGCGATGGAGGAGAAGGACGTGAGGTGGGTGTGGCAGAAGGTGGCTGCTAGTCGATTTGCAGACATGTTGCACAATATGAAGACTGCATCAATAAAAGCATCTAGTGGGATAGATGATCCACTGCAGAGGAAGAGCTATGACCCTCCCACTATCAGGTCAGATTTTTGGGATGCAATGTGCGACAAGTGGACGGGGCATGAATTTTGAAATCGCTCAGCAAAGGCTGTACAAAACCGAGCAAAAATGCCTGATGCCCATCTATACACAGGTGGATCTTGGACTTTTGGGAGCCACCTGAAGAAAATGGCAATGCATCAATATATATATTGTCAAATTTATAAGTATTGTTGCATACTTTTTAAATGATTTTTTTATCATTTAACAACGCATGAAGCAGAAAAAAGGCATTGTGCCTTACAAGGATGTGTTTGTTGAAACACATAAACGTAAGAGCATGAAAGAGTTCGTATCAGAGAAGGCAAGGGCGATAACGGTATGTATTTATTGTATTCATAAACATTGCAATATATAAGTTACCATGAATATTATAATTCTTAATTATTAATCTATATTATAATCATTACTTTGTAGGAGTCATACGAGCAACAAATGGTAGAGCGATATGGCGATGACTCCACTCAGAATCCACCTTTTGATCCTGAAGAATGGGTGACTGCAACTGGTGAACCCAAAAAGGGTCGTGTGTTCTGGTTTAGGGGTAATATGAACACCACACCAGTCATTGACTCCTCCAAGCAGAGCTCTTAGAGTTCTCCCGCCAGCATCAACTCCAAGCGTCCGATTGACCCGGCTAACTTGGGATGGTGTCTGCCAGCTTGTTAAGGACACAATGAGTGACTATTTACATGAAGCAATTTTTAACATTGTCCGTAATGAGTTGTGCAGCTTTTTCAGGACAGGAGAACTTCGTCTGCAGGTGTCTGTCAGGTATGAAAGTTTCATGTCGTTAGATTTTAAGCTAGTATATGCATGGTTTCATTACATATGAGCATGATTTTATTACTATGAAAGTTTTAGACTGCCTTATAATATATATATGCATGATTGAATCATTATGAAAGTTTTTTTACAACATTAGAACACATATATGCTTGATTGAAGCACTATGAGAGTTTTTTTACAACAATAGAACATATATAAGCATGATTTCATCACTATGAAAGTTTTTGACTACCTTATAACACATATATGCATGATTGAATCACTATGAAAGTTTTTTGACAACATTAGAACACATATAAGCATGATTTCATCACTATGAAAGTTTTTTCACTGCCTTATAACACATATATGCATGATTGAATCACTATAAAAGTTTTTTACAACCTTTGAACACATATATGCATGATTGAATCACTATGAGAGTTTTTTGACAACATTAGAACACATATAAGCATGATTTTATCACTATAAAAAATTTTGACAACCTTAGAACACAAATATGCATGCTTGAAGCACTATGAGAGTTTTTTGACAACATTAGAACACATATAAGCATGATTTCATCACTATGAAAGTTTTTTATTGCCTTATAACACATATATGCATGATTGAATCACTATGAATGTTTTTTGACAACATTAGAACACATATAAGCATGATTCCATCACTATGAAAGTTGTTTGACTGCCTTATAACACATATATGCATGATTGAATCACTATGAAAGTTTTTTGACAATCTTAGAACATATATATGCATGATTGAATCACTATAAAAGTTTTTTGACAACCTTAGAACAAATATATAAGCATGATTTCATCACTATGAATTTGTTTGACTGTCATAGAACACATATATGCATGCTTGAATCACTATGAAAGTTTTTTGACAACCTTAGAACACATATAAGCATGATTTCATCACTATGAAAGTTTTTGACTGCCTTATAACACATATATGCATGATTGAATCACTATGAAAGTTTTTTTTTACAACATTAAAACACATATAAGCATGATTCTATCACTATAAAAGTTTTTTTACCGCCTTATAACACATATATGCACGATTGAATCACTATGAAAGTTTTTGACAACCTTAGAACATATATATATATATATATATATATATATATATATATATATATATATATATATATATATATATATGCATGCTTGAATCACTATGAAAGTTTTTCGACAACCTTAATACAGAAGACATTTATTTCACAACCTTATAATACATACATGCATGCTTGAATCATTATGATATTTTTTTGACAACCTTAGAATATATATCTGTATGATTGAATCACTATGAATTTTTTTTGCAAGCCTTAGAACACATCTGAATTTTGTTAATGTCCTTCACTTTATTGCTAGCTAGTCTATATGTAATTCATTCATGTTACTTTGATTGCCTTAGATTAAGTACATTGCATATAATTTATTTCATTATATTTTGTTTATCAATACTAACCTTTCTTTTCTCTTGCAGGATGCTGGAGATAATTAGCGTAAAGGAGCTTATGGAGGCATGGATGAAGGGGTAGACCGAGACAATGAAGAAGATGATGCTTAAAATCTTGGCGATGATTAGATTCTTTTATTGAATTTACTGTACCTTCTTGTTGTTTCAAAAGAAACTATTTGTGAATGTTCACTTGTAAATAATTGGAACTTGACGAGGATTATAGTGGATCGCTAAATTGTTTTAGTTGCTTTCTATATGTATTTTTTGTGTACTTTTTTTTATACACAAGATATATAAATTGTATAACAAGAAAATTTTTGTCAATATTTATATTTCAAACAAATTTTTTTTATTTTTTTTTTGTGACAAATTAACGACGGATATTATCTGTCGCTAATTAGTATCGGCCTCCAATTTAGCAATGGATTAGGGACAAATATTTATCCATTGAAAAACTGAATCGACTGATGTTTTATGATAGATTATAATTCGTCGCAATTTTGTCACTACATTAGTGATGGATATGTATCTATCGCAAAACCAAATCTCTACAGATTAACGACGGCCTTGCAATGAATTATCATAACATTCGCTAATTTTTCAAAAAATAGTGACAAAAGTAGCAACAAATATTTTTTGTCGCTAATTAGTGACTAGGAATTTGTGATGAAAGTTATTTGTTGCTAATTCATCACTAAATTGTTTAGCGATGGATTACGACCATCGTTAATCCACAGATTTCTTGTAGTGTTCTTTCGATATAGCTCTTTTGTAATAATTCAAGAATACCCCAAGAACGGTCTTGATGTATCTGGATACCTAATACAAAATAGGCATCCCCAAGATCTTTTATTTCAAATTTCTTTGTCAGAAATCTCTTGGTTTCATACAGTATGCCTATATCATTACTGCCTAGCAATATGTCATCCACATACAAAACTAGGAAAATGAATTTAATTTCACTGAACTTATTATATATGCATTCATCAACCACATTCATCTCAAAACCAAATGAGAGAACAACTTTATGAAATTTATGATACCACTAACGGGAAGCTTGCTTAAGTCCATAGATGGATTTCTTTAGTTTGCAAATCATTTTCTTGGCATCGTCTGGGACAAAATATTCTGGTTGGACCATGTATATTGTCTCATCGATGTTTTCATTAAGGAATGCAGTCATAACATCCATTTAATGTAGCTCCAAGTCATAATGAGCCATAAGTATACCATGCCTGGTAGTGCTTACCAAAATGGTGTAGCTTCTCTTTGAGTAAACCCTTTTGCAACAAGACGGGCCTTATATCTTTCCACATTACCCTTTGAATATATTTTGGTCTTAAATATATATTTGCAACCAATGAGTTTCACACCTTTAGGTAATGAGACAAGATCCCACACATCATTGTCACTCATGAATTTAATCTCCTCATGCATTGCTTCAATCCACTTTTGAGAGTTATAATTTTGTGTGGCTTGGTGGGGGTTGATTGGATTATCTTTCATTAGGCTAGTATCACCCTCATGTTCTTGTAGAAAGATAATATAATCATCTGAAATTGACATTCTTCTCTCTCTAGTGGATTTTCTTAGTGGTACTGGTTCTTTAGATGTTTCTTGAGGTTATTGAGTTTGAACTCCAAGAGTAAAAGTTTGATTTTGGATAAGGAGATCTAAAGCATTACCTTGATCTGAATTTATGAGAATAATGTCAAGAATAGAAATCTCATCATTGTCATTTACAACTGTAGAAAGATAAAGAGACTCTTCTTCAAAAGTAATGTCTTTTACTTTATCACTCCCCCCAAACTCAACACCCTAAAAAAAACAAGTGTTTTCCCATTTCGAAAAATAACTTATTCACAGAGTCATAGAACTTGTAGCCCCTAAACCTTTCAGAATACCCCAAAAAATAGCAGTTAACCGTTCTGAAATCCAGTTTCTTTTCATATAGCCTGTAGGGCCTAGCCTCGGCTAGACATCCCTAAATATAAAAAATGTTTCATACTAGGCTTTCAGCCTATCCACAATTCATATGGGGCCTTGGTTACTGCTTTAGAGGGTACCCTATTCAAAACATAAACCGCAGTCTTTAATGCTTCTCTCTAGAGAGACTCAAGTAAGGTAGAATGAAGAATCATACTTTTTACCATATCCTTAAGGGTCTTGTTTCATCTTTCAGCAACACCATTCATGCTAGGGGTGCCTGACATGGTATACTGAGGGACCATCCCTTATTCTTTTAAGAATTTAGCAAAAGACCCTGAACGTTGTTCTCCTAATCCATCATATCTACCATAGTACTCATGACCACGGCCGGATCTGACAGCCTTAATTCTTTTGCCAAGTTGGTTTTCAACTTTGGCCTTATACAATTTGAACGTATCTAGGGACTGCGACTTTTTATAAATCAAATATAGGTACTCATAACAAGAATAGTCGTCTATGAACATAATAAAATATTATTGATCATTCCAAGAAGTCGTAGAAAAGAATCCACAAATATCAGTGTGGATCAGTTTTAAGATGTATGTTCTCCTTTCGGCACCTAATGTCCTTATGTTTATTCGTTTTCTTTTTATACACTCAACACAAACCTGAAAGTCAGTGAAATCAAGAAAATCAAGAATCTCATTGACACAAGCCTTTAATTCTTTGTTTAAAAATATGACCTAAGTGCTTATGCCATAATAAAGCTGAATTCTCATTTGTTAATTTTCATTTTGTCCCACGAGAACTTAATTGCAAGCTTTCACTAAATGTGACAATAGTATTAAGCAAAAAAAGGTTATCAATTATAGATAAAGAATCAGTCTCAATAAGATTTGAATCACGAAACAATTTAAATTCATTATTTCTAAATAAACAAGAATAATCATATTTATCCAAAATAAAAATGAAAATCAAATTCTGCCTAAAAGATGACACAATAAATGTAGTGCCTCGGATTTTCAAAACAAAGCTAATTTAAAATTTTCATGATTTTTTTTTTGCAGCGAAACTTTGAAACGCTTTTAACAGCGAAATCAGATGATAATGAGTCGTCAGTTTTAGAAAACTCTAGGCAAGTCACAGGTATGTGGACAAGCACTTCTTGACCACCAAGGTGTTTCATTTATAAAAACCACTTGTTTATTATAAACATTACTGCTTAGAAAAGAAGTATTCAGTTTTATAAGGGAAATAGTACAACACTGTCTAGAGAAACTCTGGAACTCGATGTCGTCTTGCTCTGCATATCGCAATGCAGCTTCAACACCTGAAATTCCTATTAAACGGGGTCAGAACCACTGATGGTTTGGTAAGCAAGCATTCATCCACACATTCATTCAACTCAAGTAGCATGCATTGACCACTCAGGGTCACAATTCACAATAATGACGCTCAAGCCTCCACGACTTAGCGTATATCGTGAGAGCCTTCTTAGGGCTTTGAGTTGAACAATTTGCTCAAGTCTTCATGACTTAACGTGAGCCTCTTCAGTGCTGTGATTTAAACATCTCGCTCAAGTCTCTATGACTTAGCATATACCTTCTAAAGGTCTCATCTCGGATGTCAAGCCCAAGTCTCTATACTTGGCACATCTGTATCCCACAAACCTAAATGCAAGCTCCTTGAGTTTTGCTTAATCGTGTAAATACAACACAGGTCTTTGCTCTATCGGTCCAGTAGTATACCGATCATGACACCTTCATTAAGGTTATGCAGGACTTGACACACCAACGTCCATTCACTCATATATTCATACATCGCTGAACCTAGAGCTAATGCATTGTTTCAATATTAATGGTACACCCCCTAGTACACGGAAGAAGTTTTGTCCAGGCATCAATGCGACGTTCTGGGGGTTGATTGTTTCATATATTTTAGATACTCCAAAATCCCTCCGACCCCATCCATGATAGGGCAGTAGTTTTCATACCGAGATAACCCTAACAGGCCAGTTCGGATACATCCTCTACTATAATAGTTGGGTTCAATCTTTAGATATTTAACGATAACCACGACCTCAAAACCCCTGAGTGACTGGAGGTCCCATTGAACTTTATAAGGCTCATAATCAAATACATTGTCACTCGTGATTGTACCATCACTGTATGTCATGGTGAGTAATAGTCCTGAAGGGGTCTACCGGTCTTACGATTACTTTTCGGATATGTGCATGTTATTCGAGCAAGCTAGTGCCTCTCGCACTGAGGACATATGTACCCGACCCCATTTAGTAATCTCCCCTAACATGGTCATCAACCACGGGGTTCATGATACTTTAAGTCTTATTCATATGCATGTTTGACTCTGCTTTCGGCATCTACGACCATCACAAGCATCTCACCTCTTTCGGGTGGACAACGTACTCCGGCATGATGGCCCTTACGAGTCTAGTTATGCAATAGCATCTCAATGAGCATGCATATGACACGGTCTCAACAGATCGACTGCTCTGCATGTGTCACTGCAACGAGCAGTTGGCCTAGTCAAGGTGCAACAACTACTCTGGCTCTGCGGCCCTTACGAGTAAAGTGCCCTTCCAGGCGAACATAGAAATGAGCCATTCTGGCAGTGTTTCGACAACAGAGCATCTCTGTGCCATTCAATTGGTTCAGGCAATTCCTTTATCAACATTTTTTACAGCACTTCATCTGCTTCAACTACAGGAGTGAGTCGATCATTTCTACTTTGTAGAAAGTACCATTCAGCTGTATAACAGAGTAACATGCTACATCTTTTCTAAGTTTGTTGAGCTTCTTCAAAAATTTCAGCAGTACTTCCTCTTTTTGACTAAGGAAGTGTGCATTTCTTTTAAGCTCGGTGAACATCCTTTCAGAATTTTGGTAGCACTTCCCCTCTTTTGATGGAGAAATCACTACGCTTAACTCAGAGAAGGATGCACACCGTTGTGCATATTTTGCAGCCATCGAGGTTTGATAGAACCTTGGGCCATACGCAAGTGACATAGGTTTTTACAAAAAAATGGTTTTGCGCAAAGGTGAAGCCTTTCTAATAGGGGCTTCACTCATCAAGCAGGATCTTGATCGAAGAGCGGTAATGGAATCGCATTGGTGATTTGGAGTTGATCTCCATTTGAATGCTCATTTATGTGCATTATATGTAATATAAGCAAAAGCCTGTGCTTTATAAGGTGGCGGCATAAATGAGTGCATATTTATTGTTCAATGGATGAAACAGAACGAAATATCTTACATATATAATTATAGAAAGCGAGAATCTTGGCATCGTTCGATGTGACGACAATATTAAATGCATAATTTAAATTGCAGAAAGCAAGCGTCTTGGCATCATTTGATGCGACAGTAATATAAAATGTATATTTTAAATTATAGAAAGCAGTAGGCTTGGCATTGTTCGACGCGATAATGAATCTTTAAATACGTATATACACAGGAATCAATATCCAATGATAGTCGCAAGGCGTGCGCATGAATACCAAAGTGTCTTAGAGGGCATAAACTAAGGACTAAAGCTAGATACTATTTTTAAGAGCGCATATACTACGTATTCAACATGCATATCCGACGATAATCGCAAGGCGTGTGTATAAACACCAAAGTGTTTTAGAAAGCATCAACCAAGGACTAGGGTAAGATACTATTTCAGAACATATACAATATATACCACACCACAATAGATGCAAATACATGAGAGAGAAATCGATGAAGCAAACTTACTTCCACTCGGTGAAGAACGGTTCTGGAATGCTTCGACTGCTTCGAACTAGGTTCGAACATTCCTTTGGTAGGTTAGACTAGGTCAGATGAATTCAACCTAGTTGAGAAAGAGGAAAAGCAGGTCAAGCTGCTAAACCTAAGTGGTTTGAACCAAACTGGGTTCGGTCCAAGTCAATTGGGTCAGGCAGGTTCAGACTTAGCCCAACTAGGTTGGGTCTGGGTCAAGTGAATCAAGCTTGGGTTTGGGACCAAAAGGGACTTTGACTTTGACTAAACCCAACTAGATTCAAGCCAAGTCAAGTGGGTTTGGACAAGGTCAGATAGGTTCAGACCAGGTTAGGCAGACTGAGACCAGGTCAGGCAGGCTGAGACCAGGTCAGGCAGGCTGAGACCAGGTCATGCAAGCTTAGACCCACTCAGGCTAGGTAGGAGAGGTTTAGGAGGAGAAGAGGGGAGAGGGGGGTCAATTTTTATGAAAGGAGAGAGAGGTGAGGAGGGCTATTTATAGCCCAAACCCACCTCCTCTTGGGAATTTTCTAGAAAAACCTAAAAAAGTCCCTTTCCTTTTTACCCTTAGCTTATTTTAATTCCAAGAGGTTCCTTTATATGCGGCTCACATAGAATATTTCATGGAATATTTTATGGGTCTCACAAGATATTTTCTAAGGAATATTTTTGTGGGCCCCACCAATATTTTCGTGGGTCCCATAAAAATTTTGAGTTTTCGATAATTTTTTTTAGAAAAATTCTGAATACGTCATTCTCTTCGTACTGACATAACTAAGAAAGTTGGCTCATACAAATCTCTTAATTTTACTCAGGGAGGAAGCAATGACTCCTTGACGGTTTGAGCATATATTCGAGAAGATATGAATATCCTAAGTATAACTAGTTCGTAGAAATCGATTTGTTTTGCATTTCGAGTTGAAATGTTATTTTTACCTAGAAATGCCTCATGAATTTATTCAGAAAGTTGCTGAAAAATTGTAGGTCTTACAATAAATATTTTTTTCAAATCTAAATTATTTTAGTCTATAATAACAACTTAAATGTCCCTATTGCCTCGACTTTAACTATTTTGCCATCACTTACATAGATGAATCTTTTAGCATCAATTGATGGTCAACAACTTAGGCAACCCTGCATAGACACACTTATATGAGTGGTAACACCAGAATCCATTCATCAAGTGTGTTTGGGCACAGAATTCAAATTAACTTGAGAACAAACCAAAGTAAGGAACGCACATTTCTTCTCACGCCAGACATGATACTTGGTACAGTCCTTCATGTGACCATCTCATTTGCAAAAGAAACAACTAGACTTTGGGTCCTGATGTATTTTTTGTTTCTTCTGTAATTTATGGTCAATTGCAGCTTTCTTAGTCCTTTTCTCTTTTTTAAACCTATCCTTAGAGGTTACTATCGAATGAGCACTCTCGGTCTTCTCTTACTTCATCCTATCATCTTCTTGCACACAGTGAGAAATGAGCTCATTAAGAGTTTATTTTTCCTTCTATTTGTTATAACTGACCTTAAACTGGTTATACGGAGCAAGAAGGGATATTAAAAGCAAGTGTACGAGTAAGTCCTGAGACAACTCTAACCTTAGTGTCTTGAGTTTTGAAGCAAGATGAGACATCTTCATGATGTACTGTCAAATATTCTTATACCTCATTGAGACAAGACTTGAAAAAAGAGTATTTGTCTCAGCCTTTTCATTTTTTGTAAAACATTTTTCAATTTTTTTAAGAAAACATTTGGCATTTGCCTCTTCGAACATGATATCCCTGAAGGATTCAGGAATTGCACATTTCATGATCATGAGACTCATGCGATTAGATTGGTTCCATCGCTCGAAGTTCTTTTTATCCTTACTAGAACTCCTATCTGTAAGAGCAGGTAGTTGATCTTCTCGTAGTGCAAGATTCAGATCCATACATCCAAGCATAATCATAACATTTTTTTTGTAGTTCCTGAAATTGGAACCATTCAAAACAAGAATGGAATCAATGTTTGCAGATATCATAGAAGCAGAGGTATTAACTGAATAAAGAAGAAACAAACTCATGATTAGCATACATTTCTTACATGCAATAACATAAAATAACATATTTAAACAGTGGTGAACCCCATTACAAGATACCCAACACAACATTGAGACTTAGTCTTTAGATATAAGTGTCAACTTGTAAGTGGTAGTCCCAATACAATAATCAAAACATGGGCAGGCAGGCGTATCAAACAATGAACCTTTCTTTGGATCGACTCGTTATTCAAATAGAAAACTGAATGATCATCCCATATTTATTACTAAAAGTATACATTTGAGCTCGGTCAAATAATAATCTTCTTTTGGGCCGATCACTATTCACATGAACTGCAAATATATAAACATCATAATATTTCAAAATAAACTAACATATGCAACACAGGCTACTTTTGCAACATATTGATTCAATTAATTCATTTTAAAATATTAGATTCAGAATAAAAAATAATACCAACGTTCAAATATATCAATAGATGCACATGAACAATAAGGCAAGCATAATAACAAACATGGGCTGAAAAATAACCCAATATCAACCCACCAAAGTGACCCATCATGCACACCAAATAGCCCTATAAAAAACCTCATTTTTTTTATTATAAGGCTTGTGCATGGTTCAAAAATGGGTCTGACCCGATACGGGTCAGACCAAACTGGTTATACCCGAGTTCAGCCACTGCCTCATTGGGTCGGGTCTTAACAAGCCCAGCCTACATATGACTCGGTTCAATCCTTGCACCAAAACGGGGACCGAACTAGGTCAGTTGTGACCCAATCCAAACAAAATAGTTGGTTCAGGCTCTGCTGAATGCCGAACTAACCCTGAACCGGTCGACTAAAATCCAAGTTGGCTCTGAGTTGGTCGGCCAAATATCAAACCGATCAAGGGCACCTGAGCAGGCTACCTGGAACCGGATAGTCAATCTGGTTTTGTGCATAGAGTTTTGCTCTGGTAAAGCACAGGATTGAACTGGCCTACCCAAAACATCTGGTCGGAAAAAAAAATGTCAAACCTACTTGCATCTGATGCCTTACCCGAACGATTCGTCGGACATCAAAAAAAAATTGGTGAAGTGCGGAAAACCGAACTACGATTGTCTTCGGTCGCTAGTGATGGATCATTCCAGCCTAGGATGCCGACAAACTAATTGCCTCCACCGATGGCCCAAAATGAAGAGGCCCTGGATGTCGATGAACCGATTACCTCTGACAATGGCCCAAAATAAAGAGGCCCTAGATGCTGATGAACCGATTACCTCTGACGATGGCCCAAAACGAAGAGGCCTTGGATGTCGATGAACCGATTACCTCCGTTGATGGCCCAAAATGAAGAGGCCCCGGATGTCGATGAACTGATTATCTCCAGTGATGACCCAAAATGAAAAGGCCCTGGATGTCGACGAACTGATTACCTCTCGTGATGGCCCAAAATGAAGAGGCCCTGGATGTCGGCGAAGCGATTGGGTATACCAGTGGATGGTCTATAGTCCTGAACCACCTGATGACGGTGGCTAGGGTGAACCTAAAACCCCACCCATCATCGTCAGGCGCCATCCAACGTCCGACATGGGTGAACAGCCAACACAATGATGTCCCTGGACAAATGACTGAACTGGCCAGGGATGACACAATGGCAGGTATGAGAATCGGTCGAGGGTTACCAGTCGAAAGACTCACCTGAAGACTCGGCCCAACATAAAATCCTGTCAATGAACGACGAATCTAGATGCTGATGTCCACCGGCCCGAAAGACAGAATCACGCTGCATAAGTCGTCGGCCGGTGAAGGTCATCGACACTGGTCCAAAATCGGCACTGATATATCAGTGAATCTAAGATTCTATGGATTGATCAGTTGCTTTCCAATGTCGTTCAAAAATCTTAACAGGTAAGTTTCATCTGACAATCTGAATAGGCTGGTGTCATCCGATGATCTGAACAAACAAGAGCATAGTTCAGTGATCTGAATGGACAGGCGTCGTCCGACGATTTGAATGGACAGGCATCGTCTGGTCTGGATGACAATAAATTGAGGAAGGGCCGAACGGCCCTTCTGCTCAATTTATCAGCAACGGAGAAGGGCCTAATAATGCTTCATGTTCTCCTGATTGCAATAATAAGAAGGGCCCGATGGCCCTTCCCGATCCGGTGGTCAGAAAAGAGAATGGCCCAAAAACTCTTTTGGTTTGTGTTGTCTAGTACGCCAAAGGGGAAAGGGTCGAGCAACCCTTTTTACTCAACTGGCTGACACAGAATAGCCCCGCCACCAATCACATAGGATCGACACCGTCAAAAAAAAATCTATCGCAAAAAATTGTATTTTCAACAATTCAACTGAAATATGTGCTCTGATACCAATTGTTGGATTTATTAATTCATCAAAAACTAAAAGATGATTGAATCTATGTTCACGTTAAGCTGTTGAAATCAAATTTTAAATAAAACTTAATGTGGAAGCGTTACTTGAATATATAGCGCTTCGGTCGATCATTGACGGGTATGATCTTGCAAAACCTGTATATCTGGCCATTTTTCTCTCTAAATCTAATGAGAGGGACTGAATCTCTTTTCGACTTATGGGAAGCCTGAAAAGAGGGCTATTATATAAGGTTTGTGGACCATAACCTAATGTGTTTAGGAGTCTGTTTTCAATTCAGTTCATTACATAATTGTAGATAGGGCATGTTTCTCTACATAGTTTACCATACCATATGAGATACCACAGGACTCGTTCAAATTAGATCTCATAAACCGAGCCTGAACCTGAGATAATTTTATAATGTGTGGTTCAACATACGTAGGCTCACACGATTTTCTAACACGCAACACTCACCTAAACCCCCTTATTAGAGATTTCTGAATCAACCCTAGACCATACTTAGCTCCGTGCAGCGGCGGCGGCACACTGAAATGTGCAATGTGATTGCACCTAATCTTGTCCATTGCTGTTGCTTTCTACACAAATTAAGTGCGCTCTACATTCTTGGTCACCCCATGGTAAGTGTATTTGGTCGTACAGTGACAAATATTCTCTCTTTCTCTAAAAGACAATTACATCATCTCACTTTTGTTATGCATAAAAAAGCGAAAAAGATTCCATTTTGGCTCTCTCTCTCTCTCAATGCTTAAGATAGATATAACCAAACAGGCAACAATTACGATTCTTTCTCTCTGTACAGAAAGAACCACTTCATGGTTAGTTTATTACATGCATGGCCACATCACTGTTTCTCTCTCCCTAGAGAAAAACACCAACCCCCTCAATTCGTCTGCCTCTTTTTATATATATATATATATATATATATATATATATATATATATATATATATATATTTGTGAACGGTAGGTTAGTCATAAAAACTCTTGGGGCGTTCTGGTCCTCAACTTTCTCTCTCTGAAAGAACATCCCTATGAGTAGTAGCTCATTCTAGCTCATTGTCATTTGGTAGTTGACCAATGCGTTCACAAAGATGGGTTCCACGCTCTCATCCCTGAACTCCAACACCCTACTCTCCGTTATCGTCTCCTTCTACGTGCTGGTACTGCTCTACGCCCCTCGCCTCTTTTTCTGGCTTCTCTTCTCGCCGGTTCTCATCTCCACTGGCGCCCTCCTTGCCGGAATCCTTCACCTTGGATCGACCAAGAAGCAGAAACAACCCGAAAGCCCGAAACGAGCCATCAAAATTGAACATGGGGAGCGCGAGAAAGCGGAGGAACGAGAAAGGGAGGAGGTTTTCCGGCGAGAACGGTGGTTTTCCGATGTATTCGTGGAGTGGAACCGGAGTGCCCCGCTAGAGGTGATATATGAGGACTACGAAGGAGAGAAAGAGGAGGAAGAGAAGGTAGTAGCCGGAGATGCGCAGAGAAATTCCCCTCCGGCGAGGGGGTGGGAGGAGACGTGCTCTCTGGGGCTGTGCTACCCGGATTCCGACTCGGAGAGCTCGTCGGACGGTGGTTTTCCGGATATGGAAGAGTGGGAGAGGCCGAGAAAACGGTGCCTCCGGTGGGAGGAGGAGAAGGACGACGGGTTGATCGAGATACCCATCTTCTTGGGGAAGGACACATGCCGGTCTGAGAGCGGCGGGTTGGGGTTTTTCCCGGTGGAGGAGGACAATCTCATCGAGATCGATCTGTTTGATCAGACGGTTATCAAGGACCAAAGGTTTCCGGCAAAGATTCAGGCGGCCACTCAGTGTTAGCTCAGGTTTGTAACGGAGATTTCATTAATTACAAAAAGGATCCCACCCAACCCTAGCCGTCCAGATGCATTGTCTGGACGGTTAGATCATTCCATATTCAGGTGAAAATGTGGACCAATCCTAACCATTGATTGGACTATTAAGTTTGAATGTATGATCGAACTCATTCTATATCAAAGGATGAGATCTGTATTAGAGCAATATTTTTTTTTCAAGTTAGGGTTAGGCAGACCCTACCAGTAACACAACGATACCATTGGGATTTGAACTTGCAACGTCCCAACACAAGGTGACGTGAGAGCCCCAGTTGGTATCAAACTTGAGATGTAGTTTAACTGGAATGCCTTGAAGCCGATTCACCAAGTCAGGTGTGCGGGGCCCTTGTGAGCTTAGTTAAAGCAATTTTTTCATATTAGAAGATCCCTATAGAGATTTTAAAATTTATATATCATGTTTCTGTAAGTTCTTTGCTTGCGTTATTGTATTTGTTTTCACCTTGTGGTGTTAGTTCTGCTTTTTTTCAATGCAGATAATTCTTTTTCTATTAAAATCAGAGTTTGATGTGAAAAAAGATGCGACTTTTTAAGTTTTAAACATATCCATAATTTGGTTGTTTTTTTTTCTTTCTTTTTTAGGTGGGGGAGGGGGGTGGCGTTTGTGTGTATAGTAGTGAAGCTGGGTTAGGGTAAATCAGACCCGTTGACACCCCTAATGGTAGAGGCATTTGTTTCATCCATTGGGAAAAGATCCACCCATTTTTCATAAGAAAATGAATCATGTTTCTACGAAATAAATGAGCCTAACCATGGAAAGAAATGGAGGGTTGATAACAAAATTAACTTAGCGAGTAATTAACAGAGCATTATGTCAAAATTCAAATCGATTGCGTGACTAAGCGAGCTTGACAGCCTGCGAGTCGAAGCTAGCATTTTCAATGTTTCTGGAGAAGTAGGTTTTTTTGTTCCTATGGACTCCAATGTTCATCATATTGTCAACTGGTCGGTTTTGGTTCGAACCCAGATAGAACCAGACCCAAATCTGATTTGAGATGATGGCACTGGGTCCAAACCCTAATCGAACCCATCATAAGAGAAATTTCATACCCGGATCCTATAAAGATTACATGAACCAGACCTGGGGCCATACCTGGTAAAATAATATTTTTTTATTATTTTTACATTGAAAATTTGTGGATCTTAATAGGAACTTGGATCAGGCCCGGATCTGGTTTGAAATTTCACAAACCATACCGGGCCCCATATATTAATAGGACCCTTCAAGTCTGACCCGGATTTTAATTGGGCCATCTTATTTATCACCAAACCCTGATCCTATAGGGTTTACGGGTCTGGTTCGAGTCAAACCGGACCCATTGACACCCCTAATCCTATGTGAGAGAAAGCAAAGCAAGGGAGTGAAGGTATATATTTCATATTTGAAACTAGAAAGCTAGGAATTAGCATTGCTCCTTCTCTCCTGTTAGAAAAAAGCAAATGTCATTGCTTTTTTCCCATCTTTCCAAACACAAGGCTGAATGGAGATCTCTATAAACTTGCCCGAAAAAAACTGAGAGGCCCACTCTTTTTCCTTGTTCCACCAACGGGGGCTTCAACTGGTTGGTAGGAGCTGTCAGTGCACGTCTCCTTGTAGTGGAACGTTGAAGGTTCAAATCCCAGTGGTAGGTGGGGGTCTGCCTAACCCCAGCTTGCCTTTCAAAAAAAAATACAGGAAATTTTTATGCTACAAAAAATTAGTCGGTCTTGTAGTGCTTTTTTTTCAACACATTTTTTCTGCACAATTTTCAAAGTGACTCGTCCTCTTTCGAATCACAATGGCGTCACGAAAAATTATTTATGTTTTTCTCCTCTTCAAAAGATAAAGATTTTCTCGGATAAAACATTACTGGATAAATTTGTCTTGAAGACAATTTTTTCATGGACAAAATGTCTTGAGCAATTAAACGGCCACTGAGAGAGAAAAATATAATAATAGTAATAATAAGCAACAAATATTTCTTCTAATGGAGTCTACGCTTGCTGGTATTCAAGAATCGAACTGCATTGGATCATCTCGATAAGTAGGACAGGTCCAAATGTGATAGCTACACCATCTTGGCCAGGGTTGTCTCATATTCAAATGCCAATGGGTGCTAATTAGAGGTGGGCATCGGGCTGGCCCAGCCCGTCTCAGGCCTATTTAGAGATCGTCTGATCAGGTTTAAGGTGCTGCCCGGCCTGCCCCGGAGATGGTTCGGCCCATTTATTAATGTGCCAGGTTATGGTCCAGTTCTTAACTAGCTTGGTTTTGAAGGGCATCCTATGACCCGGCCCAATGTGCCAATTATGTTCAACGGGTCAGTCCAGCCTCGCCCAAACCCATTTGTAGGTTATTTTCGAATGAAATTCATAAATAATTTTTTATAAAACCAAAAACACTGAATTAAATGAAAGATTAATGCACCAAACTAATTATCTTTTTATTTGTCATATAATCAATGCAACTAATTAGGTAAATAGTAATAGTTACCACGTAACTATGCAACCAGCTACTAAAAAATTAATTAGGTAGCTTAGGTCCATCGAGTCGGTAGTCCGTGGGCTGACCTAGGCCCGGCTCATGTATACAATGAGCCAGGTTTCCACCCGATAGCTAACGGGTCATGGCCTAAAACCTTGACGCAAACCCGGCCCATGGTGGGATGCTCGGCCCGTTGCCCACCCCTAGGTACTATACAACAGTCATACCAAGAGAAAAATAAAAAGAGATAATGGAAAATGTTTTTTGATGAACTATAATATACAATTTGAATAGAAGAGGATATCAGTTAGTCGTTTCTATAACGTTTTACTAAAACTCTTTATACACACTTTTTTTATTGCACAATTCTGTATTTACTGATAAGAATATGCAAACTGGGTTATTTCTTTTCTTTTTTTTAATAATTCTAACTATACATTTGGGATCTTGATGCAGGAGTGGGAGCGAGACACTACTGGGTCTATAAGGTTCATTAGGATTCATTTTCATTATTTAGTTTTTTTGTAATTATTTAGTTTTGATCTTAGTTTGGAATCTTGTTTTGGATTTTAATTAATATCGAATCTATCTCATATCCATATTGGATCTTGAGTCATGTTTGGATTAGATCTATCTTAGATCCATAATAAATTTGAGGTTTTTAAGGCTTTTTTTTATTATTATAAATATTCATTATAGAGATAGAAATATAGATTAATAAATTATTGGTGATTTTTCATTATTTTCCTTCAATTTTGTGTTATTTTTTTTTAGTTTTATAGTTTCATACCTACGCTAAGGTATCGATTCCTGTAAGGTTCAGGAGCTATCCTCCTATCCACGACATCAAATTGGCTTCAGAGCTTTGGTAGTTCTTCTTGATCATCGGTGTTCTTCTCGATCATAGGTTTATTGCTAAGTTCAAAGAAAGATCTTGTTAGAGAAAAAGGACCAGTTCTTCTCAATTCTTTCAATAAAAAGATTTGAATGAACAATCCCATCGAATTCGGTATTCACCGGGTACTCAAATTGAATAGCTACACAATTGATCATGGCTTACGGCTACCCGAATAAATGAACCACCAAGCATTCACTCATTGTGCCACCATGGATTACCGTAGGCCCTTCATCTGCTGAAAACGTGAAGAGAAGCCCAACACAGGTTTTGTCGAATCTACAGTCGGTGTTCCCGTTGACAGCCTACCTCCTCTATTCACCATCTCTTTCCTCGTCCCCACCATCACTGTCTTTGCCTTCACATGAACCTCCGAACAAAATCCCAGACCACTGAATGCCCTGGCCCCCAGTCAGCATCCCTGCTGGAACCCCTCTTATCTTGCCTCTTCCACCCTCCAACACCTATCATACTTTTGGAATTGTCGACCAGCCACCAAGAAGCGACCCGCTCGTCTTCCTTTCTTCACCATCGCCACCCTCACTTTTCTTTCCTCCACCAACACCATCTAATTGACGACACTCCTGGTTGCCGATTGGGAGGCCACCCGGTTCCCCCTTCTACACCCCTCTTCCTCCTACTCTCTCACCTGATAAACGTCAGTGAGGTGCAGGCTGACGGTCAGAGGATCTCATCAGCTGGTGCATGCTAGCCACCCACGACCAGCAACACCTCAGTTCACTAGTGGTCGACCTTACCGGTGGCCCGCCATGAACGGTGAGAGAGGAAGTGTTTCTAAACCCTAGCCTCACCACCCCTTTTCCCCACTCACCATCGTGAGATGGGATCTTTGGAGTGAACCAACTCAGTTCCATTACCAAAACCTCTACTCCTTGTAACTTGCCTTCAGGGACTCCAAACTGATTCCAAGCCCTTTCAAGCTTCCCAAACTTTATCTTGAACCCAAGCCTGACAAAAAATCCACCATATTCCGATCTGTTTGGCTCGAACTCTTACCCACAACCCATTTTAGTCAACCCTAACCTTGTTTTGGACCTGAATCAACTCCTAACCCCACTTAAATCAAAACAGTGTGTTCTAAGTGCACATTGTAACCCAAATACCCCTTAATCCAATTGGATCCATACCACACCTATTATCTAAATCATTTAGTCTCGGACCAAACCCCAAACCTGAAGCTAAGCCAAACTTAAACTCCTTCCAACCACCCAAAATAGGTTTCAGGATCCACCTCTACCGAAATCCAACATCAGCAGACTAACACCTACGAATTCAAAGTTGAGTTTTTAGAACTTCATGTCCTATTTGGATGCGAATATATTCTTTGATTGAATCTATTCTACCTCGAGTTCCATTATATTTCGAAGCATCGCAGGGTTCCATTGGTAGTGACACGACTTTGAGGTTCATCCCAAGTTTGGTGGAATGAGTTACAGAAGAATCGAGAAAACCAACATTTGGAACCAATTTAAACACAACAGGATATGTAGAGTTTGATGCTGACCAGGTTCATGCTTTAAAATCATGCTCCAAAAGTCTTAAAGTAGTATATCTAAGAAATCTTACCTCTTCCTAAAACTATCCTCCAAACCCAAGTAGTTGAAACCCTTTTAGAATCCAATCCAAATAAATATCCACTAGAACCTACTCAAGAACTTCATTAAGATCAGATTAGTACGGGTTTTTACAGATAGCTATGGATGAGGTTTCTTCAGAGTGAATCCAAATTTTGCCTCAATCATTTGTTCCAAATTTGTTTGACCTGCTTTACTTTGGAGGCCTCTCACATGATTTTGGCTGGTTTGAAAAGAAGGTTCCTCGTTTTAGTATGCATGTTGTGATAGAACCTGTTTGGTTTGTTCAATTTATAAAGCAACACCGAGACCATGTCACGTGGTAGAGCAAAATTGAAAAAAACACAAGTGTGATCCAGACTTGAGAGCAAGTCTTCTCCAACCTGAGGAGAATGATGCAAGAGTGGGAGCAAGACAATATTGGGTCAATAGAGTCTATTCATATTCATTTTTATTATTTAGTTTTTTTTGTAATTATTTAGTTCAAATCTTAGTTTAGGATCTTGCTTTAGATTTTATTTAATATCGGATCTATCTTAGATCCATATTGGTTCTTGAGTCATACTTAGATCATAGTTTCTAATTGGATCCATCTTAGATCTGTAGTAAAATTATGGTTTCTAAATTTTTTCTCTTTTCATTATAAATATTTATTGTAGAGAGACGGAAAGACAAAGATTAACTAATTATTGGTGATTTTTACTTATTTGAGGCTATGCTATGTGAAAAGATCATGTGCCATATGATGGCACAAAAATTTGTGCCTTATGCACCTAATCACCCTCCATCTTGGGGATAGGGCCTGTCAGTTGTGGGGTCCAAGACCTGATGGAGGGCGATCAGGTGCCTAAGGCACAAATTTTGTGCCATGTGATAGCACCTGATCCGGACTCTTATGCTATATAGTGCTGTAAATGAACCAAAACTACCCAAAATCAGTAATGTCTGGTCCGTGTGCCAAACTTTTATAATACAAAATAAATTAAAGGAACATGTTTAGAACCTGCAAATGAAATGATAAACCTACCCACCATATGCAATATCAGGTTCGTGTCAGACATCTAACCTTGTTAGAGAAAGGGAGGAGAGAGGGAAAAGGAAATATAATGTGGAACCTGCAAATGAAATCAGGTTTTCGTCCATCAAATCTGACCTGACCCGATTTGGATCCACCTCAATTTCAGCCTTCCAGGACTCAAGATAAAAAAAAATGATGTAAATACGGCTTATAGTTTATGCGTTTTCAGCCAACCTATTTGGGTCCAAACTCTGATACATATAGTAATTTTAGTCACTCCCATATCCTGTTGACAGATTATTATGATTAGGGCCTGGGTTCCGATCCACCTGCATCCTACCCAGATCCAACTTGTTGACAGACCCTCAACTTATGCCACAAATTTTAATTTTCTTTTTCTTTAAGTAAGCAATGGGGACCTGCATCTCAATCTAACTCGTCTTAACTTCATTACTTAAGATGCATTTTTAAGGATCCCGAAAATCCAAAATTTCTTTTGATTTTTTCTACTACAACCAGCAGCAATAAGCATGAATCCAAAACTGATTTGTAATTTTAAAATGTTCTCAGCTAAAATCCAAATCTCATGGGCATTGAGTGGCCTTCCTTACCAATAGAACTACTAAATCTAGGAAATTCTGGATTTAGGTGGGGGAACCCAATAATGCAACCAACATTTAATGAAACAGGAAAAGACTGTCATATTTAAAGCAGTTAGAAAATTGATTTATGAAACATGACCTCTTGAGAGCAAAAGATGACTTTACAAATGCAAGGACCCACTTACAATCAATTTCTGGTCAGAATGGCCACATAAATATTGAAAACTGATCTGCATAAAGCCCCACAAAGACACATGGTTTCCTGCATATATAAGCTATCTAAAGCATGTCTTCTTCTGTCACAATTTAAAGCCAAAATAAAAGTATCGTTGTTGATAATATTATAATAATTAAAGCAACTTCCTTTTTAAAGTTTTGTATATGTCCTTTTCATTTCCAAAGTCAAGTAGGGAGCAAGACTTGTTGACTAAGATGCTCATTGAAGAAATGGAAAACCAAGAAATACATTATGTTCAAAATTACACACATGTGCCTAGTTTGTTTGTTTGTTTTTAGAATAACATGTGCTTAGTTGTTATAAGGTCCAAAATGCAGAACAAGAATCATGATCCTGGACACCATTAACCTTTGAGATGTAAAAAAAACTAAATTGTTGAAAAATTGCTTTGAAAAAGGTCATCATATTTGTGACATTCTAAACAGATTAGCAAGTATGGTTGTCGTCGATTCTTCATCTTGAAAACTTTTGAAAGGTTGTTCTGATCTTTCCAAGTGTTTACATTCTTAGTGACATTTTCTGAATATAAGTGACTAGCATATGACATTAAATTGCATGCATCAATGCCATATTTTCATCTTATTAGCTGCCGAACATAAAAGGCAGGTATTTTGCGGTTAGGGCCTGATCTACATCCACAAAATGGGCATTGCAGATCATGTGATCCGTGGACTATAAAAAAGCAAGTGGAAAGCATCAGTTATTTGAAATAGGAATTGGGTATCTATGGTCCATAAGTCTACAAGCTCCAAAAATCTCGCATTTAGGGGCACTGCGTCAATATCAAACAAATATACAAAGCAGAACTGGTGTTATTCATGACAAAACCGTCTTTATAATCTTTTACTTTCAAAACTTAAACATTTGAAAGAATTCTATATTTGCTGCATTTTGAAAGAATTTTAAATTTGTTTGCCCTTGTCATTATTTAAAAAAAACTGTTCTACGCGCACCCTTGCTCAATGATGTCTAAATTATCTTTATGACATTTTTGCTTTAAGATCTTTTAATATTTTAAAAGACGCATCCCTTCTTAATTAACCGAGACATGGCCTATTTCCCTTTCAAACTCTTCGTGACAATCGATGGCACACCTAAGTTTTCAAAATTGTCACACACACCCAAACTTTGTTAATTAAAAGAACTTAAGTTTACTTCTAACACCCACAAGGGCTCTGCTTATTTGGTAGGGGTGATTTGTGAATGCCACCAAGTTGACGGAACATCACAAGTTCAAAACCCACAAGTTACATCCCTTACTGCAAGATCGAAGTTGGGTGTACTCGCCGGTGGACAGGAGGGACCTCAGGGGTTTTACCAACTAGAGGCCAGCCAATGTGCTGTTAGTGATGGGTTTTTTTTCCCTTGGATTGTCCCCCTAAAAAATAAATTGCTCCTAAATGTGTTCTACAATTACCTTTTTGCCACAATTTACCATTTTGCCTTCAAAAAAGTGTTTTAAATAAACACCAAACAAAGAAAGCTTGAGGGTAAAACGATAACTTTATTCTCAAAATACAGTTTAGGCTTGTGGAAACCCAAGTGAAATGACAAAAATATAGTTTGAATAATGGAGAAAAGTTCAGTTGTATTTTTAACAATTAAAAAAAATTTAAGTGCATCTTTTATTATCGCCTATAGTATAAACATGTTTTTGAAAATTTTCCTTCTTGTTTTTTGCTAAAGTTACTTGACATCTTGGTAGAAGTTGAATGACCCTACAGTAGTAAACTAATACTAACCCAAGCCATTGAAAACCCTAATTGATTTACGTCCAAACCTAACTCAACCACATGTGAAGGAATCGAACCATATCCACCCAAACTGATTATATACAAAACGAATATGTGGTATTAAAAAATATATATAGAATACCCGAACTGGTTCATATCAGTATGGTTTTGGATTTTAGTTTTTGAATTCAATTCAACATCGGATCTGATGAAACCCAACCCACTTATACTTCAATGTCTTTGCGGGGAGACGTGAATCCGTACCAATAAGCAATTATTCATACAAATGGCCCTGATATGAATCTAACCAATAACGAATGGGATATGATTATTCTGAGCATTAGTCAAATCCAACACATCCACCACGCTTTTTTACATCACCGTAAGAGCTGCCTCTAAATTCTAATACCGTTCATCAACACGACAAACGGCCTCCAAAACAATATGAATATCTAATTTTTTACCTCAGATCCTACAAGTTTTTTCAGAAACAAGCATGCTCTAGATGAAAAGCATCTAGAGCATACAAAATGAAGGACTGAAACTAAACCCAGAACCATGTGCTTGACAGACCGTTCAACCTATGGATGAACGGTATCAGAAGCTACGCTCTCAATTATTTTGAGTAAGATTAGCAGTGTAAGTAAATCGTATCAGATATATACCTATCGAGTTGGGCATGCAACTGGATATAGGCCAAGGGGTGTCAACAGGTCGGGTTTGGTTCGGACCCAGGTGGAACCAGACTTGTACCCAGTTTTTGGGTATGGTATCGAGTCCAGACCTGGGTTTAATCAGATCCACTATAAGAAAAACCAAAACCGGACCCCATAAGACCCAGAGCAAAACCGTTAAAACCATATTTTTTGTCATTTTTACATTAAAAAATTGCAAGTCTTAATCAGAAATCAGGTCGGGTCTGGTATAAAATTTCACAAACTATACCCAGGCCCATGTATTAATCCGACTCAGGTCTTATTATTTATCACCATACCTGGACCTTATAGGATTTGGTTCGGCTGGGGTCAGGTCCAGGTAAATCCGTCCCGTTGACACACCTAGGCCAAGCTAGAGGGATCAACTTATAACAAAATGGGCAGCCTCCCCATCCACCTCATCTCAGATGGATATTGATTTGTATCAATATAGGCTGTCCGGTCTGGTAAGATAACACCACATGAACACCACTTGAGAGGATATGACACGTCTCTCTCTCTCTCTCTCTCTCTCTCTCTCTCTCTCTCTCTCTCTC
Source organism: Nuphar pumila (assembly GCF_984573655.1). NCBI lineage: Eukaryota > Viridiplantae > Streptophyta > Magnoliopsida > Nymphaeales > Nymphaeaceae > Nuphar > Nuphar pumila. Next base: position 37,872,988 of record NC_143254.1, read on the forward strand.
TCTCTCTCTCTCTCTTTTGAGTGTTTTTTGAGGGTAAATCTGCCCCTGTAAATGTGATCTGCATGGTCCGCTTCACGGGAATCAGCATTTTACTAAATTTACTCGAGGAACACGCAATCATAAAGAGAATCAGGGATTACAATTCATGAAAAGCAGGAGCTGGAGAAACAGAAAAACAGCTCCCTTCCACTGTTGACTATGGCTTAACTTGAAGGCCATAGTCACTAACCCATACCTCTATTGCTCCTCAGTGCACCCCAATTTCGCGTGATCTGTGAATGGGTAATCAGGGTCAGTACGAAAATGTTGCATGTCAAACAAAATAATGCAAAATATAAGGATTAGATCAAAGGGTGATGGAAAATGAAAATTGACAGTAATTAATTTTCCTTTTCAGGATGGGAGACGAGCTTCACTATAAAAGCTTAATTACTCCAAAACCACACTTATCATGAATTGAAAAAGCAATACAAATCAAGGCAACTTAACAGACTTAGAAGAGAACCGTCCTTTTCACATGTTCAGTAACTGCAAATTAATGGTTCCTACATAATCCAAACACAGATTCCAGCATATTGGAGTAAACAACAGCATTCAACAATAAAGCAATTTCAGGACACATTTCATAGTGGAATTTTGGGAACTACCATGTAGGTCATAACTGTAACATGAGCGGAAAAACTCATGAATTTGAAGAAAAAACAAAAAGTGAGATTGATATCAAATATGTAAATGAAAAGAGAATCATCACCCGTGGAGCAGGCTTTTTCAGTCTGTTTGATGAATCATCATCATCGTCATCGTCATCATCATCATTGTTCATGAGCATTTTCTGGACAGTAGGCTCATCAGATTTCTTTCCCCTCTTTGGTGTAGCCGTTGAACCTCTTCCCCTGCCTCTGGGAGCAGCCCTCTTGCGCCCTTTACTTGATTGGAGGCTTTCATCGTGATCCTAGATAAAAGTCATGTGAATAATAATGCAAAATAAAGAAAATAGCTACATGCAAGTCCATACCTAATATAGGGTTCAAGCCTTGCAAGTTAATTCTGTTAAATTATGTACATAATCATATAATGTAATATATATATTTTATATATATATGGTAATACATATATTAATATATATGTATATGTATCTACTCAAATATATATATAAAATATATATTTCTATTTGTTTAGTCATAAGGGTAGTTTAGTCTTTTCCTCTATTTTTGCGCACATTCACTTTATGGATGTGATTGTAATTATTTTTATTTTCTTTCTTTTTTGTTTTTTTATTTCTTTTGTAAGTGTACCAAAAGGTACCTTGGGGGGCCCACCAACATAGACGTTAGGCCCTCTCCAACGGTCACATTTGTGACCGTTGGAGGGGCTCCAACGTCTATGGGTGGAGCCCCTCCAAGGCCCCTCTTGTGATGTTATAAATAGGGGTTCTCCCCTTTGTATTTTCTTATGGCTTTGAGTCAAAGCCCAAGTTCTCAATAAATTGATTCCATTGTTTTTATGCCTTTGTGCATTTGTGAGTTATTTGTGGGTTGTGCTCTTTGTGCACAAGTGTTCTAAAGTGTTCTTATTGTGCTTTCGTGGTGGGTTCAATATCAAGAATATTAAGGTCTTGATATTAGTATCTTGTTGGAGATACTTTCACATGGTATCAGAGCCTCGTTGGATGAAAGAAGATCGTGTATCTCGGCTCTTGTGAAGCACCTCGAAAATCGTGCCCTCAAGCTAGTGAAGATTTTGAGTAAAGCATTTGCTCCGGGCAATATTTTAGAAGCAACTTTTGTCAAGAAAAGGTTGAAAATCCGTTAAGGTACGCTTTATTTTCCATCTTCTCCTCTCCATAATGGGTGAAAAAGACTCCCACTTCTCCCTTGGTTTTAAACTTAGTGGTTCGAACTACCATGTTTGGGCCGGCAACATGGAAGCCCATATCAAAGGGAAAGGTCTTTGGGGTTATGTTCAAGGTTCCATATCGGAACCCGAACCCAAGCTTTCTATTATAGAGAAAGGGGAGATTAAAATTCTTGAAGGAGAAGATAGACAAAAGGCCTTAGAAGAATATTCCAAAAAGCATGATGAGTGGGAAATGAAGAACTTCAAGATATTGTCTTGGATTTTTTCGTCCGTAGAAACCAAGATCAATGCAAACATCATCAAGTTTAAAAGGGCCTCCGAAGCTTGGTTATACCTTGAAAAAATGTATACGTCAAGGGACTTGTCTCACAAATACTACCTCCAAAAGAAAGCCTTGACTCTTCAACAAAATGATTTATCTATTCGGGAATATTTTGCCGAATTATCATCTATTTGGGACGAGCATGCCATGCTCGAACCAAAATGGAGCGGAGAAGCTATTGAATTAAGGCACAAACAACTAGAGGAAGATCGTTTCTTCAACTTCCTAAATGGTCTTAGACCCGAATTTGAGCAAATTCGGTCCTCCCTTCTATCGGCTTTTACCTCCCCATCTATTGAAGATGTCATCACCAAGCTAAGTGGTGAGGAAACACGTATGGGGATTAGTAAAAATAACCCAAGCATTCTTGCTACACCTTCTCAAAATGACTATGAAGTGGTCAATGCCGTGTCAAGACCCGGTAATAATTTGAAGACCTACAAACCGCCCCATTTCAAAAATCAAGGGCAAAATGATCGATATGGCAAGAGAGATTATAGCAAATTAACTTGCCATTTTTGTAAAAAACCGGGACATATCAAACCCAATTGTCCCAAATGGAAGAAATTCCTTGCCGCGGCTTTAGCATCCCAATCGGAGGAACGGCCTTCAACATCAAATGAACCTCTTTCGCTTCATCAAATTATGGATGCTCTTCAACCTCTTCTCAAAGGAGGCACTTCTGGAGCCGCTATGTCATCTTCTTCCGCTCTTGGTAAGACATCTTGGCTACTTGATTCTGGTGCTTCATTTCATATGACTCCAAGTCATTGTTTTCTTTCTAATTATTCTGAAAACCGCCTTCCATCTTTTGTCTCAACCGCGGATGGAACCCCTCTTGAAATTAAAGGAATGGGCAATTTTGAAAAACAAGACTTCTTTATCCCAAAAATTCGTCTTATTCCAAAACTAAACTTAAATTTACTTTCCGTTTCTCAACTCTCGGACTATGGTTGCGATATAAAATTCTCTTCTAATAAATGTTGGATACAGGATCGCCAGTCCGGGAAATTGATTGGGGAAGGCTCTAGGAGAGGAGACCTCTACTATGTTGATTTTCTTAAAATTCCCAAGAATCAATTTTGTAATGTTGCTCAAAACAAAGATATTCATGTATGGCATAAGAGATTGGGTCATCCCAACATTGTTAAAATCTCTTATTTGCCTTTTATTAAGCATCTTTGTAATGAAAATTTTGTTTGTAATGAATGTATTCTTGGAAAAATGAGAAGTCTTCCTTTTCCTCAAAGATCCATGTTTACAACAAAACCTTTTGAAATCATTCACTCCGATGTATGGGGTCCAGCCCCGGTGATATCCAAGGGAGGCTTTTCTTACTATGTTATCTTTGTGGATGATTTCACTAGGTTTAGTTGGATATATTTTCTTAAACATAAATATGAAGTTTTTTCAACTTTTAAAACATTTCATATGATGATTTTAAATCAATTCAATGGAAATTTTAAAATTTTTAGAACTGATTCGGGTGGCGAATACCTTTCCAATGAATTTAAAAGCTATCTTGAAAACTACGGAATTCTCCATCAAAAGTCTTGTCCCAAAACCCCCCAACAAAATGGGTTGGCTGAACGGAAACATAGGCATATTATTGAAACCACACGAACTTTGCTCATTTCTCATAATATACCGAAAAAACTTTGAGCGGAGGCCGCTCTTACTTCTGTATATCTCATAAATAGACTTCCATCTAAAAACTTGAACAAGATTTCCCCGTTTGAAAAGTTATACGAAAAAGAACCTGATTATAGCAGGTTAAGAGTTTTTGGATGTAAATGTTTTGTCCTTACTGATAAAAATGACAAACTCTCCCCTAAGGCCATTCCTTGTGCCTTTCTTGGTTACTCTGAAACTCATAAAGGTTTTCGCTGTTATGATGTTAAGAGTGATAAACTTTATGTTTCCAGAAATGTAAGCTTCTTGGAAAATGTTGGTGGTTTCGAAAAACTTGAAACTGATGACGAGAATATAGACTATTCTTTTCTGTTTGATTTATTAACTGAAAATGATGATACTAGCGATGATGAAACAAATCAAAATGATGAAACTCATTCTGATCAACCCATTAATGGAGAACCACATAGAGATCCTATAACCTACTCTCATAGAGATAGGAGTTCTTTTAGAAGTGCCCTCGAAAGATATGATAGTGAGTCTACCCCTTCAAGTGAAGGAAATCTTCGTAGAACCGGAAGATCAAGAAAACCACCTTCTAGGTTCATCTCATATGAGTCTTTTTCACCAAAATATAGAGCCTGTCTAAACGTCATTCACTCGTACATAGAACCTAGGGATTTCGAGGAAGCACAAAAATGCCCGGAATGGATAGTTGCTATGAACAATGAACTTGAAGCCCTAAAGAAAGCAAAAACCTGGGAGTTTCAAGACCTTCCTAAAGATAAGAAAGCAATAGGGTGTAGATGGGTTTTTAAAGTCAAAACTAAGAGTGATGGGTCTCTTGAGAGATATAAGGCCCGCTTAGTTGCAAAAGGATATGGTCAAAAATATGGGATTGATTATGAGGAGACTTTTGCCCCCGTTGCTCGGATGGTCACCGTCCGATGTCTTATAACCGTTGCTTCAATAAATAAATGGAACATCTATCAGATGGATGTTAAGAATGCGTTTTTAAACGGTGATTTAAACGAAGAAGTATATATGGATGCTCCTCCTGGAATGGAGTACCCTAAAGGGAAAGTGCTTCGTCTTCAGAAAGCACTTTATGGTTTAAAACAAGCTCCCAAAGCTTGGTATGATATGTTTAACTCCGTGATGTTAGACAATGGTTTTTCATCATGCTTTACTGATACTGCCTTGTTTGTTAGAAAATCTAATGCAGGGATTGTTATTCTGTTGCTATATGTGGATGACATGCTTATTACTGGGAGTGATTCTAAAGGGATTACAAGCATAAAATCTATTTTAAAGGATAAGTTTGAAATGTCTGACTTGGGTTTCTTAACTTATTTTTTGGGTATTGAGGTTGCATACTCTCATAGAGGGTATTTTTTGTCTCAAACTAAGCTTGCATATGAGATTATTGACAGGTCAGGTATTACAGATGATAAAATTTGTGAAACTCCTGCTATAGGAGCAAAAATGAAGATTAATGATGGTGTTCCTCTCTCCGATCCTACTCCCTACCGGCAACTAGTAGGCTCGTTGATGTATCTAAGTATCACCAGACCAGATATCTCACATGCGGTGCATACGGCAAGTCAATTTCAGCATGCACCAACTTCTGTTCACATGGGTGCTATCTTGCGTGTCTTGAGATACCTAAAGCACACTATTAATAAGGGAGTTTTTCTGTCTTCCTCTTCTGAGTTAAAATTAATTGCTTATACTGACTCTGATTGGGGAGGTGACCCAAATAACCGTCACTCCACCACTGGTTTTTGTATATTCTTAGGAGACTCATTGATCTCATGGAGATGCAAGAAGCAGCAAAAGGTATCTCTATCATCAATTGAAGCTGAATATCGTGCAATGGTGTCTACTACCATGGAAATTGTTTGGATTCATCAGTTGCTGGAAGATATGGGAATCAAAATTGAAGGGCCTACCAAGCTTTGCTGTGACAACAAAAGTGCGATTTATATTGCTAAAAATCACACTTTTCATGAACGGACCAAACATATTGAGATGGACTGTCACTATGTTCGGGAAGCGTATCTCCACGGAATCATTGACCTTCCATATGTCACGTCCGAGTATCAGTTGGCAGAATTCTTCACTAAAGCCTTGTGTGCTCCGCGCTTTAACTTCCTTCTTAGCAAACTCTCGGTCATCCTGCTCTAAGTTTGAGGGGGGGTGTTAAATTATGTACATAATCATATAATGTAATATATATATTTTATATATATATGGTAATACATATACATATATTAATATATATGTATATGTATCTACTCAAATATATATATAAAATATATATTTCTATTTGTTTAGTCATAAGGGTAGTTTAGTCTTTTCCTCTATTTTTGCGCACATTCACTTTATGGATGTGATTGTAATTATTTTTATTTTCTTTCTTTTTTGTTTTTTTATTTCTTTTGTAAGTGTACCAAAAGGTACCTTGGGGGGCCCACCAACATAGACGTTGGGCGCTCTCCAACGGTCACATTTGTGACCGTTGGAGGGGCTCCAACGTCTATGGGTGGAGCCCCTCCAAGGCCCCTCTTGTGATGTTATAAATAGGGGTTCTCCCCTTTGTATTTTCTTATGGCTTTGAGTCAAAGCCCAAGTTCTCAATAAATTGATTCCATTGTTTTTATGCCTTTGTGCATTTGTGAGTTATTTGTGGGTTGTGCTCTTTGTGCACAAGTGTTCTAAAGTGTTCTTATTGTGCTTTCGTGGTGGGTTCAATATCAAGAATATTAAGGTATTGATATTAGTATCTTGTTGGAGATACTTTCACAAATTCAGCATCATGGGTATATGCATTTGGGCAAACATCAAAACTAGGAGAACTAGCAGAGATATGGATCCAAACGAAGTTACTGGGTTGTCTACTTTAGGCTGAACTGTGACCAATCACCCAGCTTTCTAAGCAGAATGGGTCCATTTCAAATCAAACAATCCACCCGTTACACCATGAGGGCATTACAGGCAGTGTGACCTGTTGACCCTGGTGATTATGGATCCAGCCACTGTTGTGCATATCTATTGACATGTAAAATGGTGGTTATCAAATTATAGGCATCATCACTTCTTCCAACCTTTTCTGGTTCGCCACTTGAAACAGAGTCTACATCATCTTCATCATCTGCAATGCTACGAACTGATGCTGAAGCAGATCTGGAATACAAGTCTAGCTTATGAGAATTCTAGGAAGGAAAATAGCTAAAGATAGATGATCCAATTTAGATATTTGTCAAATAAAAAACGTTGACAAGACAAGCAATATTCAAAATAAAAAAATTTGCAGATGCGCTAATGTGAGCCCAATCTGTGCATGTTACAGAAGGAACACTTTCAGGACTTGGGAAGAAACTCTGGGATTGCATTAGTAGCATGACTATCAAGCAAAATGTAGCACATCAAATCTGGACTAAGTTCATTGTGTTAAAACAAGAAACCTTATACCAATTCCACAAGAAGACCAATATCCAAAACATAAAATTAGATGTGCTTTTCATAGATGAATCTGTGCATGCAATGAAGGAACAATTTCAAGATTTGATTGGGGAGAGTTTCTGAGATTGCATAAGTTGCATGCTTCGAGTAAAAAGTGAATCAGAAACAAGGAAAAACTTGCAGTCTCACCTGATTAGCTTGAACCAGCCAGATCACCCATTTCAAAGTAAGAGCTATATTAAAGCCAAAACTTCCCCATGAAATACCACAGAAAATTGGTCCCTAATCATTTATCAAAGTGTTTTGACAAATTTCAAATCTTGCACATTCAGTAATAATAATGTGGGCACTGATGAAAGAGTAAACGGTAACAATGCCTTCCCAACATTATAAATGTCTATACATATGTAGATGCAAGTATGTGCATCTTGGCTTACAACAGATTAATATTATGATAATTGTGATAATTCATCAGTAGACACATACCACCTTACTTTAATGAAACCAGCAAATAAACAAAACCAAAAGGCAATTAATATAAACAACAAATTACTCCAAACATCCATCCATTTTGTTGTCTAACACTCACATGCACATAAACAATGAAAAGCAATCCATCACCCATGCTCTCATTCTTGAAATATGGAAACTATTCAGAAGTACCAAAATGATTATATACATATATATAGAAAATCTGGATATTATAAAAATATTGCAAACAGGTTTTCTAATCAGTCATTAAAAAATCAATATTTATGCCTTTCATAAATATTGAATACAACAACAACAACAACTACGCCTTCATCCCAAAACAATTGGGGTCGGCGATATGAACCAAAAAAGAAAATCATTATGGGTCTTCCACATGAATCCTTCTCCTCCAATCATTTCTATCCAATGCCATGTCCTCGGTGAGGTTCAAAGCATTCATATCCTTTCCTATCATCTCCATCCAAGTCTTCCTAGGCCTACCCCGACCTCTTTTAACTAATATATTTTCTCATTTCTCCATCCTTCTAACTGGAGCATCATTAGGCCTTCGCCGAATATGTCCAAACCACCATAAACGATTATCTCTCATCTTATTTTCAATGGATGCAATGCCTATCTTATTACGTATCTCCTTGTTTCGAATCTTATCTTTTATTGTATTTCCACACATTCATCTAAGCATACGCATCTCAGCTACACTCATTTTTTGAATATGATGTCTCTTGGCAGCCCAGCATTCCGTACCATATAGTAAAGTGGGCCTAATTGTCATCCTATAAAACTTTTCCTTCAACCGCAATGGCATTCTACGATCGCACAATACTTCAGTTGTACTTTTCCATTTCATCCACCCAACCTTTATCCTATGATTTACATCTCCATCAATTTCTCCATACTTTTGAATGATAGATCCCAAATATTTGAAACAATCATCCACCGGTATTTCTTGTTCACCAAGCTTCACTACACTCCCACCACTACTTCGTTGCTTACTAAACCGACATTCCATATATTCTGTCTTACTCTTACTCAACTTAAAACTTCTTGCTTCCAATGTCTATCTCCATAATTCTAACTTAGCATTAACCCCAACTCTAGACTCATCAATCAAAACAATATCATCAGCAAACAACATACACCATGACACCTTTTCTTGAATTGATCTCGTAAGCTCATCCATCACTATAGCAAATAGGAAAGGGCTTAAAGCAGATCCTTGATGTAACCCAACCGTTATAGGAAAATTGGTTGTCACCCCTCCACAAGTGCGGACATTGGTTACTACTCCTTCGTACACATCTTTAATTATACTAATGTACTTGAGAGAAACACCTTTCTTCATCATTGTCCACCAGAGAACATCCTTAGGTACTCTATCATATGCCTTCTCCAAATCAATAAAAACCATATGCAAATCTTTGTTCCCCTCTCTATATCTCTCAATAAGTTGTCTAAGAAGATGTATAGCTTCCATAGTTGATCTTCTAGGCATAAAACAAAATTGATTCTCCGATATCATGACAACCTTCCTCAACCTATACTCAATCACCCTCTCCCAAAGTTTCATAGTATGACTCATGAGTTTTATACCACGATAGTTTGTGCAATCTTGTATATCACCCTTATTCTTATATAGAGGCACCAAAGTACTCTTCCTCCACTCATCAGGCATCTTATTTGTCTGCCAAATGTTGTTAAAAAAAATTTTCAACCATTCTAAAACTTTCTCACCAAAGCATTTCCAAGCCTCGATAGGTATACCATCTGGGCCAACTGCCCTTCTTGATTTCATTTTCTTCAAAGCCTCTGCAATTTCTTTCTTTTGAATTTTGCGTATGAAGTCACGATTCATCTCATGAAAAGAAATGGAGAAGTCTCTAAGATCCTGAGCATGACTTCCATTAAATAGCTTATCAAAATAATATTTCGATCTCTCCTTAATCTCCTCATCTTTGACTAAAACCCTTTGTGTTTCATCTTTGATACATCTAACCATACTCAGATCCCTCAATTTCCTATCTCTCATCTTTGCAAGCCTATAAATATCCTTCTCGCCCTCTTTGGTATCCAACTTGTCATAAACCTCCTTATATACCTTATCCCTCGCGTGTCGAACTACTTTTTTAGCTTCCTTCTTTGCTATCATATACTTCTCCAAATTCTCATTATCACGACAATTACTTAGATTTTTATAACACTCTCTTTTAACCATAATAGCTAATTTGACATCCTCGTTCCACCATGATGTATCCTTACCTAGCGGTGCACCGCCTTTAGACTCACCCAATACCACCTTAGCCACCTTTCTCATGCCACCCGTTATCTTATTCCACATTTATTCTGAATCCTCCTCGAGACACCAATCAGCTTCCTTAACTACCTGCTCTACAAACATTCATTGTTTAGCTCATTTAAATGCCCACCACTTAATTCTAGGATCTATCCTATGTCTATCCCTTTGCCACATTTTCTAATTCTAAGATCTAAAATTAAGACTCTATGTTGTGTAGCTACACTTTCTCCCGGTATAACCTTACAATCGATGCAACAACCCCTATATCTCTTTCTAAGTAGGAAAAAATCTATCTGACTCATATTAACCCCACTTTCATAAATATTGAATCATTTTCAGAAATATGAGCCACTGAAAATATCATGTTAAAATCGCAATATTTTCAAATATTGGCCATAATTGTGGCAGAGATCCATACTTGTTGCTTTTTGCTTATTAGCTTTACATTATTTAGGATGTAGTAGTTTTCATCTCCAGGTGTTCCAATTAGTTCTATAATGCATGTCATATTGAATTTTAGGCCAGATCAACTTGGCCAATAAACTCTTCAATGATTAAAGCCAATCTTATCAGTATTATATCATACTGTACAACCTATGTCACAGGGATTCGGCTAACCAAGTGCCACGCCACGTCGACGCGATTGTGGTCAACCTGACCCTGGGTGCGGTCAACGCACCCAAGGTCATAAATGTCCAAATTTTGAACTTAAAAAAAAAGAGCCCAATGAAATGGGCTGAGAGGAGGATTAGGGCAAAAAAAAATTGCCCTCTCCTCCTGACCCCGACGCCTGCGACGACTACGAGCTACCACCGTCCGGTGATGCCTCCTCTCCATCTCCAACCCAGGTACGCATTCTCTCTCTCTCTCTCATTCTCTCCTTCAATCTCTCTCTCCCCTCGTCTATCAATCTGTCTCCTGAAAACACTAAAAACTCAACCTTAATCATAACCCAAGACTTTGATCCGTTTATAGGTTTAAGAACCATAATCACAAATCTCTCCTTGTAATGTTTTCAAAAATCTGTTTTCTTGGATAAATATCATAAAAGTTATGGTATTTAAAAAAATTGGGTTTTCCCAAAAAAGTGAAGGAAATGTTTTGGAGTGTATATATATATAGTAATACGCTGGTTCTGCCCACTTTCTTGTTCTGTGCCATTCTGCTCAGCTCAAAATCATAGTTTTTTGGTGTTTTTTCTCACATTCAACACCATAGATGTGATATATAGGTTTTGTTTAGTGGGAACCGGCTTTTGGATCACCAGAATATGACCTGTATACAGGTTTTTCCGGTGATTCAAAATCAATGGCTATGAAGGTATTGAAAAGAGCCGAGAAACTAATCTTGATACTTCAAACACTCACAAGTATATGCTAACACAAAGTAGCATTCAAGTATCCACACCACAAACCTGAGAAAAGTGCTTCAAATGCACTATTTCATTAATGAATATAAAGGAGTAAAAACCCTTTATTGAATTACATTTACAATGGGCTGAAGCCCTTATTTATAGAGGTAACACTAAAGAGAGGGAGTCATTGGGCTGTACCCAACGGCTCAAATTAGAGCCGTTGGGTACAGTCCAACGTCTCTTACATTTTGGCAGACTGTGTTAGCTGTACACAGTCTGTTATTAGCAGACTGTGTCAGCTGCACACAGTCTGTGATTTATTGACAGAAAAACCATCGTCTCTTACATTTTGGCAGACTGTGTTAGCTGTACAGTCTGTTATTAGCAGACTGTGTCAGCTGCACATAGTCTGTCATTTATTGACAGAAAAAAGTAAGTAAAAAGAAACAGAATATATATATATATATATATATATATATATATATATATATATATATATATATATATATTCAAGTATATATATATATATATGTACTATTTTCTAAGAGTCTCCCTCAAACTTATGGTGAAATCACTGAAAGTTTGTAAAAAGTTGAATCTTGGTGAGCACAGTGCCTTGGTGAAAAAGTTCGCAAGTTGATATTCTGATGTTACATAAGAAAGATCAATAGTCTTCTTTAAATATTCTTCACGAAAAAAATGGCAATCCATCTCTATATGCTTAGTTCTTTCATGGAATTCTCATATTTGAAATTAGTTGTTTGAGCCACACGATTTCCATGGTAGTAGTTGTCATTGCTCTATATTCTGCTTATGGAGATGATAGTGACACATTTTGTTGTTTCTTGCAGCTCCATGAAATCAATGATTCACCTAGAAACACACAAAAACCAGTTGTTGAGCGCCTATTATTTGGATCGCTTTCCCAATCAGCATCAGAGTATGCAATAAGATCTAAGAAGGAAGAAGAAGATAGAAATACTCCCTTATTTATTGTGCTTCTAACATATTTAATGATTCTCATGATTGCACTCATATGAGCTTATGTTGGAGGATGTTGAAATTGGCTGGCTATATATACAGCATGAGCTATATCAGGTCTTGTAATACTTAGATACATAAGAGATCCCACGAGCTGTCTGAAGGGGGTTGGGTTGTCCAAGGGAACTCCATCATCGGCTCGTATTTTCATTCCAACAGTCTCTGGGATGTCAACAACTTTATCATTTGATAGTCCTGACCAGAGTTACCGGAAGCGCCTAAGCAAAAGGGGAAGTGCGCTTCGGAAGCGCAAAACGCCGCTCTTCCGAAGCGTGAGGGGAAGCGTCCCCCTTTTTGGGAAGCGTGTTTCCCTTTTATGGGAAGTGTGCTTCCCATTTCGTCCCCCTTTTTGGGAAGTGCACTTCCTTTTTATGGGAAGCGTGTTTCCCTTTTATGGGAAACGCGCTTCCCATTTATGAGAAGCGTGCTTCCCCCTCGCTTCCCCATTTTTTCCATTTTTTCGCTTCCTACTCGCTTCTGGTTCGCTTCTGGTTCGCTTCCTAGGTCGCTTCCGAGACGGTTCGGAATTTTCTTCTAAGTGGTCCTACGCTTCCCCGCTTCCTAAATTTTTGAAAGTGCCTCGCTTCCCGCTCCCGCTTCCCGTATCGCTTCCCGCTCCCACTTCCTCGACTGGTAACTCTGGTCCTGGCCTGTCAATAATATCTGAAGCAAACTTTGTTTGTGACAATATGTATACTCTGTTACAGTAGGATACTTCTATACCAAGAAAGTATGTTAGGAACCCAAGATTTGTCATTTCAAAAGAATTTTTCAAAAATTGTTTTACTTTCTTTATTCCATCTTTGTCACTACCTGTAATCAACATATCATCAACATACAAAAGTAAAATTATAATACCTGCAGAAGAATTCTTGATAAATAAGGTTGTATCAGTATATCATGGTTTAAAACCATATCTTGTAATAACATTGTTAAAAGTATCAAACCAAGCTTTAGGTGCCTGTTTGAGACCATACAATGCATTTTTTAATTTAAGCACTTTACTTGAAGGGATTATCAATCCCGGTGGAGCATCCATATATACTTCCTGATATTTTCATTCAAAAAAACATTTTTAACATCCATTTGAATTTTGAAATATATTTCAATTTTTAATAGCTGAAATAGCTACAAGCATTTGAACTGTGGTCATCCTGGCAACAGGAGCAAAAGTTTCTTCGTAATCAACTTCGTATTCTTGAGAATATCCTTTGGCAACTAGCCTGACTTTATATATTTTCAAGGATCCATCACTTTTGGTTTTTACATTGAAAACTCATCTACAACCTATGATCTTTCCAATGGGTAAATTTAGGATTTTCCAAGTATTAGCTTCTTTAAGAGCATCTAATTTTATATGCATAGCTTTTATCTACTCGGGTAAATTTTTTGCTTCATTGTAACATGAGGGTTCATAGTAAGAATGAATAGCTATAAGACAAGCTCTATATTTAGGGGAGAATGAGTTGTAAGACATAAATTTATTTGGGATCCTTGAGGTTCGTTCAGATCTACGAATAGTCGTTTGTTCTGACGGTATTTCTAATGCTTCATGATTACTTTGATTTCCATCTTCATTGATTGCATTTTGATTCCTTCTAGTGCATACTATTGGTTCAACTCTTGTTATATTCTCAATAGAAGGTTCTACACAAAAATTTTCATCATTAGACAGCAGTTTAAACAAAAATGAGTAATCGGAATTTAAGTCTTGCAACATTTTTCTTCAAATCCACTTTCATTTTCAACAAAATTAACATTCCTTGAGACGAGAAGTTTATCATTTTTTATAGCATAACATTTAAATTCTTTTTGTGTTTCAGAATAACCAATGAACGCACAGGGAATAGCCTTAGAGGACAATTTGTCTCCTTTATCATTTAAAACATAACATTTGCAACCAAAGATTCTCAGTCTTTCATAGTCAGGTTCATATTTAAATAATTTTTTAAAGATAATTTCATTGGACAATGTTTTTGAAGGCATCCTATTTATAAGATATATTGATGTTAACGCAGCTTCGGCCCAAAGATTTTTTGGAACATTTTTAGCAATAAAGAGTCTTTGTAGTTTTCATAATGTGTCTGTATTTTCTTTCTGAAATTCTATTTTGTTGTGGAGTTTTAGGACACAATCTTTGATGTAGAATTCCTTCATTTTCTAAAAAATTGTTTAAATTCATTTGACAAATATTCTCTTCTAGAGTCAGTTCGGAGGATTTTGAGTTTACTTTCAAATTGATTTTTAATCATGTTATGGAATGTTTTGAAGATTGCGAATACATCAGATTTAAATTTAAGAAAGTAAATCCAACAATATCTAGTGAAATCATCGATAAACACAACATAGTAGGAGAATCCTCATTTACATGCTACGGGTGCAGGACTCCATATATCTGAATGAACTAATTCAGAAGGCATTGTAGAATAAAAAGTTTTTTGACCATAAGGCAAGGCTGACATTTTACCAAGTAAACATTCTTTACATTCAAAATTTTCTTTACAAATATTCTTGGTAACAGGTACAAAATTTAATTTCTTTATATTTAAATGCCCAAGTCTATGATGCCAAGTCCGTATATCTTTTGTTTGGGCAATGTTACAAAAGTATTCCTTTGGAATACAAAGAAAATCCATATAATAGAGATCTCCTTGCCTAGAACCTTCCCCAATCAATTTTCCGAACCGGCGATCTTGCACCCAACATTTTTTGATGAGAAAATGACAACACATCCATGATCCGAGATTTGCGAAACTGAAAGTAGGTTAAGATGAAGTTTAGGTATAAATCTTATTTTTGAAATATAAAATTTGTTATGTTTTGACAACTCATTTTTAAAAGTTTCAATACCTTCTATTTCTAAGGCAGTACCATCAGCAGTGGAAACAAAAGATGTTTTTGAATTAGATTGACATTCAGATAATATAGTCTTATGTGGAGTCATGTGAAAAGAAGCTCCTGAATCAAGGAGCCAAGAGCACATATCAGGAGTGGATGACCATGCAATGGTTGCTCATGAGGTGGATCCTTTAAGCAATGGTTGCAAAGCCTCCGTCAGTTGAGATAAGGATTTTGTGAAGTCCTTCAAATTCAAAGTCTCCTCATTTTATTTTGATGGTGTAGCGGCAACACGTTTTCTTGAGGCTTATATTTGTATTTAGGACATTGAGGCCTAATGTGATCGGGCTCATTATAGTTTTAACAAATGAATTTTTATTCTCTTCTATTCCTTATTAAAGTGAGGTGGTTTATATGGCTTAATGTAATGTCCTGGTTTTAATGCGGTAAGAGCACATTCCTCTTCTTGACCATTGCTAGAAGTAGCAAGAACACTAACATTTTTACTCATGTTTAGCCTAGTTTCTTCTCCACTAAGTTTAGTGAGAATCTCATGAATAGGAAGAGGTGACGAAGATGATAGCAAGGAGGCCCTTGTTTATTCAAATTTGGGTCTCAAACCATAGAGGAAGGCGAATAGTCTATTTTCTTCAACTTGAATTCTTCGCATTTCTATACACTTACCTTCTCATTTGGGTTCAAATTGGGCAAATTGGGTTCAAATGAAAGATAATTCCATAAAGTAATCTCTTACATTTTTATTTTCTTGTTTGATATTTCTAACCTTTTCTTGGAGATAATATTTGTGCGCCATATCTTTTTTGGTAAACATACCTTTAAGATATTCTCACGCTTCATTTGCCTTTTTGTAGCATAATAGATTTGAGGCAATTTTTGTCTCAACTCCACTTAGCATCCATGAAAGAATTTTTGTGTTTCTCATTTCTCATTCATCCAATTTCTTATAGTATTCTTCCATGGCTTTATTTTGTTCTTCAAGACTAATCTCAACCTCATTTTCACCTAATGAAATTTTGAGAGTGGGTTCAAGAATAGTACCTCTTACGAATCCCCACAAACCTTCACCTTTGGTGAATGTCTCCAAGTGTCCCGCCCAAATGTTATAGTTGCTCCCTTCAAGTTTGAATGGCGGAATAAAGTTGGAATTGCTTGTATTGTGTGGAAAAGATTCACCCATAGTGAATTAGAGGAGAAACAAAAAAAAAAGGAATTACCACCACGAAGTAGAGTAACCACGAAGTAGAGTAAGCATGCTTTACGAGGTAGCCCACCAATGTACCGTCGATCATACACCAAGCTATGATACCATGAAAAGAGCCTAGAAACTAATCTTGATACTTCAAACACTCACAAGTATATGTTAGCACAAAGTAGCATTCAAGTATCCACACCACAGACGTGAGAAAAGTGCTTCGAATGCACTATTTCATTAATGAATATAAAGGAGTAAAAACCCTTTATTGAATTACATTTACAATGGGCTGAAGCCCTTATTTATAGAGGTAACACTAAAGAGGGAGTCATTGGGCTGTACCCAACAGCCGTTGGGTACAGCCCAACGTCTCTTACATTTTGGCAGACTGTGTTAACTGTACACAGTCTGTTATTAGCAGACTGTGTCAGCTGCACATAGTCTGTCATTTATTGACAGAAAAAAGTAAGTAAAAAGAAACAGAATATATATATATATATATATATATATATATATATATATTCAAGTATATACATATATGTATTATTTTCTAACAGGTATCAGTTTTTTTCGCTCATAAAAACATATTTTTTCATCAAAAAACCTGATCCAAGAGTCGATTCTCACTAAATCGAGCATGCTAAACACATCTAACGGTTCAGATCTATCATAAGACACTTCAAAACTATGGGGAAGAATCGAGCATGAATTGATTTGATGATATTATGATAATTGTTTTTTATTTCATTAGTGTTGCTGTTGTTAACTGTTAAAACTTAAAAATTATATATATATAATTTTATATATATACCTTCCCGCACCCCTGCACTCAAGTTTTTTTAAAGTGCCGCATCGCCGTACCTGCACCCGCAGCCATGTGACATAGTGTACAACATGATACGTCATATTACATTATCAACCCTTTAGGCAATATGATACTGCACATAATATCGGAAGGTTATAATTATTGGGCTGTATCATGAGATATGGTGGTGTATCGTACGATACACCCTGTACAATAAAAAAAATGTGAACATTTTGTTTTGTTAGTTGTTACATATTGCTTTGTAGATTTTAGCAGTTCATATCAATGTTTAATCGTAATAATGCTTAAATTTTATTTCTTTTTTTATTGCAGTTCATGATTTTTCCTGAATTCCTAATTTTTTCTGATTTTTTACTTTTTTTATTTTTGTAATTCTTAAAAGTTTTCTTTTGTATCTTACAATACGTTATGATACACACATATATCTGCCCCTTCCAATATGGGTTCTGCTATGCTTTATATACCATTGATGAAAGCTGATTCATAAATCTACACAGCATACTGACATGAAAATAAATATCAGATATTGATCATGTTATCCAACCAGAACACCAAATTACCAGATGCCTACCTCTCTGAATGACGAAATCCGATACTGGCATCAAGAGTGGTTTGCTTGAGACTGCTAGAACCTCGGCCTCTGCCTCTCTTTTCAACTCCTTTAGTAGGTTCAGATGCACCATGAGACAACTTAGAAGTTCTAGACGGCCTTGTTCCTCTACCACGGCCTGTGGACTTTGAATTTGAGAGCATCTGGCCATCATCTTCTTCATCACTGAAGGTATTTGAGCTTCCAAGGTCTGCCTTACCTTTACCTTTGTTATCCTAAAACATAAAATATCAAATATCAGACAACATAATAGGATTTGATAACTGCAACGCAATATACAGAAACATCCACTGGATATGGATGGAAAGAAACTAACTACTACTGAAACAAAAATTACCAGCAAGGCTTGGGAACTGGATCTAAATGGCAGCTCTTCATTTGGATGCACAGACCTTTCTTTAACACGTTCCTGCAGGTGCAACTCTTTAATGAAATTATTTACATCTCACTGCAATACTGCATATCTACATGTTAAGTAGTGCTACCAGTGTTCATATCTGAAAGACTTGCCTGCATGCACTGACCCACTTTCACAATCAAATCTTCCTCCCGGTCAGTTTTAAGAGTATCCGCCTCCAAGGCAAGCTTCTTCTGTACATTGATAATCAAAGCATTTCTTAGAACATTTGGCTTTGTGAAACTTCCAGGGAATTCCATTGTTTTGAAGAATTCTAATTAAACACTTACACGTGTCTCTTCAAGATTGTATTGCACACAGGAATAGAAAGCTGTTTTATCATCTTTGTTAACAAATTCATGTAATGCAACATCCAAATCATTCACTGGAAGAATCTCCATTTTCTGCAAGCATTTAAGGAATAAAATTACAATTGATGCTAAGAAATTAAGCTCTTCTCTTTGATAAATGCAATGATAATGCGTCAACTATGAAAATAGTTCCTTTTAGATGTTTTTTTGGACCAATTTGCTAAACATATGTTACAGTTTGAGTCTGTAGGTGCTGACAAAAGAAATATTAACAGAGGTACTAGGCATCCATATTCCAATAGATGGTTATATGTAGATGAAAGTTCACATGGTAAGCACAAACGCAACTGCAAGCACATGGACAAAGAACTGCATAGATTGCCCAAAACATTCTCCAATTCATCATACTTCTTAATCACCCAAGCAACACCTTTCAAATATTCAACTGAATATGGCTGAGGAGACCAACTTTTGCCTGCAGACTTTCCCAAAGAAAATTCAGGTGCAGAAATAATGGTTGATTTTGGTTTTATAAGAACACTTAATTCAAAATATTAGAATGAAACACAGTTTATTTGTCAATTTTTGGTTTTAAAACAAAAACTACCGATCATTGAGTTTTAGTCAGTCAATCTATGGCACAAAAAAGTTATAAAGCAGAACAGTTTGTTCAAAATATAAAGTTATTTAATTAGCACATATTTGCAACATGTTCAGTACTCGGTAGTTTATACATCACCTTTCCCCTTTTACATTTGATATTAGACTAGACATTACATCAATTATTTTAATTAGCACAAACAACATAGCAACCAGATACTGTCGTTGATTTCAATTATTTTATTTTGTTTTGGAATGCAATAACCTCCATATTGAACATAAAAGGAATCACCTGCTTCAGTTATATATTTAAAATTTTCCACTCTTCCACTTGGACAAGTTCTGATAGAGAATTTACTCTAATGAATGAGCATCCACTGATCATACATCAGATTCTTTGCCTACCATGCCTGACACCCAAATGTTACTGATGTCTCAAAGTAGGGTATCATCTTGCAAGCTATGTCACAGGGACTCAGCCAACTGGGTGCCACACCAGCGTCGATGCGACCCGATGCGGGTGCGGGTGCGCGTGCGGGTGCGGGTGCGGGTGCGCGTGCAGGTGCGGCACCCAGTGTGGTCAACCTGACCCTGGGTGCAGTCAATACACCCAGGGTCATTTATGTCCACCTTTTGGACTTTATATATATATTTTTTCTGCACCCCCGCACCCATGTGACATAGCTTGCAAGATACTTGAAACAAAGAAAATATATAATAACATCACAAAATATTGAAACCCTCATGTTATTTATTTTCCTTTTTCCAATATCTAAAAAAATCCATTTCTTGAATATTTTGACACTGCTGAGCTTCTCGGTTGTTATAGCCCAAAAACCTTTTTCTGTTGAAATTTCCATTTTCTAAAATATTTTGCTTTTATTTATAAATTATAACCCTAAGAAGTTCTTGACGCAATTATTGTTGACTATAAGTCTATAAGTAATACAGTAAAATGTGCAGTCACTGATTGTCAACAGAAAATCAGATCATAGTTTACAAGTACAAAGGCATAACGGCTGTTGAAGGCTGATACCCAAGTAAGACAATCGCATAAGGCATACTAAAGAAAGAATAGATATTTTAATATATTATTAGAAAATGACAGAGGATGTAGTCTTTGTCACTATGCAGAAGCACGATAACCTCAACGGCACAAAAAAGAACTTTGCAAAAGTCAATAAATGTAGAGTATGCTACCAAGTTACTTTCAGCAACTAGAGCCTCTATATTTTGTTGATTTAGTTCTTCTGGGCGTAACCGCTCTGAATCTTCGATTTTTTCTGCAACCATCAGAAGCCAGATAAGTGTACTAAAGGATAATAATGTCAACAATAGCATAACTTGAGAGAGAGAGAAGGGGTCATACAATGATGTTGAAAGGGGGAGGTTATATATTTTTACATTGTATGTTTGTTTTAAGGCTACCATAAATCATCAATTAAGCACTCAAACACTGCATGTCAAGAAATCCATTGAACAGGTTGAGGAAATGAATCTTACAAAGCAGATATCTGTAGTGCTATACAAACCTAAAAATGTATTCATTTGAACCCATGGGTGTGAATCAAGCTAACTGACAACTGACAAGGGATGTGGTTGCCGGATTCACATTATTAAACCAAGTGACACAAGGTGTCTTTCTAACAAAAGTTCTGAATTTCAAAAAAGTTTATTAGAGTTTGTGGTCTTGGAGACTTCATATTGATGTGTTTCTGAGTTCCAAGTGGGTGACTAGGAAAGGAAATAGGGATAAATTCTGAATCTACAAGCAGATCTGCTGTTGATATTTCTCTTGTCTTGCATTAAAGGTGTTGAGGCTAAGACAAGGCAAGAACTGGACAGAAAAATTAACCAATCCCACAGTTCAATCTAACCCCTTAGCTGTCCATGCTTGAATCTTGATTTGACTTTATGGAATGACCAAGCCACTATCCATCTCAATGGAGAATGACTAACTTATAATGGGTTAGCTTACAATATATAAAGGAAGTCTGAAGTCTGAACTCCTTACAACTAGCAAATCCACCAGTGTGGTTCCAACTTCCAAGGAGTTAATGGTTGATCATCTAACCTCTAACCAAAGGCTATTGATGATGGACAAATTGCAATAGATAGCAGATCAGATGAAATGGTTTGTCTGATGTAAATTAAAGTTAGTGCGTGAAATAACCTCTACTGGATGGTTCATACAAAATATTTTGAAGAAAAAGCCACACTGTTGTTCAACCTATACAGAACCTATACAGAGATTCATGGAAAGTGTGGTATCAAAAATATGTCACTTTGTCAAGCATGTGATGCTGGGACAAATGCACAGATGAAGTGAAAAGACCAAAGTCGGGGGAAAAGATCCAGGTTCAAAAAAGGACACCCACTTTATACCATCTTTATATAGTTTTTCTCACCAGTATTGTTAGCTATGTAACATGAGTGCTTTTGTACCACTGAAGCACCCACGACGACACTGCTGGGTGAGGGTGTGGGTGCGTCACTCGACATGGCTGGGTGCGGATCAACAAGTATCAAGTGCGATCAACCCCATACCCAGTCATTTTCATCTAATTTTTTATTTGGTCAACTTTGAGCAAGTCCAAAATTGTCCAAATTTGAAAAACAAACTTAGAAACCTAAAGAAACTTATAGTTGTGTGTATGTATATATAGAATATGAATTTGCTACAACCGTTTGTACATGCAATATAATAGAAAACACCATTTTTTCCTTTTATGTACATTTAACCTTACAAATGTGATCTATATAATTTCTTCCTAGAAAACAGATTTTAAATCATTCTTTTGCAAAACATAAGTTGGTTTTTCATCAAGGGCTTTAAAAATCAATGGCCCAAGATATACCAAAATTTCATGATTCATAAAATCTTATCTTTACATAAAAAAAATGGTGTAATACCAACCAAACAAACCATGTTAAACACACCTATGAGATCGGATTGAGTGAATATAACTTGCACCTATGCTTTTCCAACTAGATTGTACACATAGTAGTAATATATATATATATATATATATATATATTAGGTGGTAGCTGCTTATCGCCAGTGGATGCACACGCAATGGACGATGCCCCGTGTCTCGTGCTATAATACAAACAATAGAGGTGGACAAAACAGCCGTGTATACCATCTGTATATAGTTTTTTCTCACCTGTATTGTTACTGTTGCTTCATCCTACCCTTTCCTAGTCTGCCATGGCTCTACAGGGTGATTCTTACTTATTGCAGGTTTAACTAGAACCAAAACTATCCATAAAACTGACAACAACAAGAAGCGCATCTAAAACAAACATATATCTGGATGCTAGACGCAAACTTTGTTTTACTTGGATAACAACCGATACCTTCATGAGATTGGCGTTTCTTTGCAGCCTTCGAAAAAATTAGAATATCCTGTGGATTTGCCACCTACAGAAGCAGAGCATGGTTTGGTTGGTCAACAGAAATATTCAATATGCATATAAATGACATGGACAAAAAACCCTTTACTTTTGACATACTGAACTTCCAGGACAACTAATATAAGTACGTCAATACTGGCAGTTTGGGATACCTTTCCCACATACTTTTGACCAAATCTTTGAGGATTAATTGTCATAAATCCTGTATAGTCCACCTGCCAAAAGATTTGAATAAGCAAAAAAGATAAGAAGAAGAAAAGGCACCATATAATTGGTGATTGGAGCTTGATATAAAAGATTAAAAATCTACTGACTCACTATTAGTTACTGTTAATACTAAATATTAAACAACTGAGAGCTTTTCAACCAGTATTCAACTTCATAAAACAGAACATTAATAAATTATGCTCTCTGGGTAGTCAATTGCAAAATTTTATCTTAACTTCCATAGAATCAATTCTTAAGGTTTTCTTGGGTAATATGAGAAGTAGGATACAGATTGCACAAGATGTCTATAAAGTACCTTTGCCTATGTAACAGGGATTCGGCTAGCAGAGTGCCGCACCCGCATCGACGTGACTCGACGCGGGTGCGATTGCGGCACCGGGTGCGGTCAACCCGACCCTGGGTGCATTGACCGCACCCAGGGTCATTTCGGTCCATTTTTTGGATTTTTTTTTAAATTGCCCTATGAAATGGGCTGCAGAATTTTTTTTAAAAAACCTTGGGGGGGGGGGGGCTGCCCCCCTATAACCCCCCCCCCCCCGCCAGGGGCGGACCCCCGCCCGCTGACCGCGCAGCGGGACCCGCGCTGGGGGAACCCCCCTTCTATATATATTTTACATTTTTGCCCCTGCCGCACCCCCACACCCAAGGTTTTTGAAAGTGCCGCACCCCTGCACCCGCACCAATGTGACATAGACCTTTGCATAATGGCCCGCCAAATAATAGAGTCTTAATCTGAATTATTCAGGAAACTTGAACTGATATGGCTTAACTTGTGATCATTTCAGTTTAAAGCTTTTTTTTTATGAGGAAACAACAAATGCAGAACGAAGCAGGCTAAGAATCACAATTAGCATTTTTCATTTTTATCAAGAGTTCTAAAAGAATAAAACCTTTATCCGAACTAATGGAAGCTTCTGCACCGACAGACTGCCATGGCCTTTACCAGCCTTTTCAATCAACTTCCTGACCTGGAAACAGTTGACTGACACTCATTACTAATATAAAATGGCTCAGAAATATTCTTAAGGAGAAAGAAATTTAACCACTGTTTAAATGAGAACAATGACTTACAACTTCATCAAGATGCTCAAGCACTGACAATTGATCATTCGGATCAATATCTGGTTCATCTTTCAAAACTACCTATCATTATGTAATTCAGTATAACACGTGCTCAACAAAGAGTAGGACATAATCAAATGAGAATATATCAAACTTACCTCAGTATATTCAAAAGGACGCACCGACCACAAAGGTATTTTAGTGGCACGGTACTGAGTTTCCTGAAATTTAGAAATGACATAGGAAGGATATCAGAGAGAGAAAGAATGTGTATAAGTGAACGTGTAAGATTGAAATTGAAAATGATACACCAAAATAGCTGAAAAGAAAACCAGTTTTATCATGAGTAAAGATGGGCCTCTTTTTTTTTTGGCAACCTTGATCTCCAAAAGAAGCACATGTTTAGGTTTTGCTTCTCCATCAATAAGAGATGTTGCAACAGAAGAGCCTGGTTGAGTAATATGAAAACCCATGCCTGGAACTTCCTGCAAACCAAAAACTACATCATTCTGCCACTTTAACTGAAGAAAAAAGAGGAAAAATCCATTCAAACCTGTGGATCAATCAGGCACTCATGCTCATGTCCCCATATAATGAAGTCCAAGAATCTTGGTAAGAAATGCTCATTAATAGCATTTTTGGGATTTGTTTTGATCCTAGATGTACAAGAAACAAAAATTACCATAATAATACGTGCTCAGACAGATGTTCTCAATTAGCAAACAGGAGTATTAAAGCAAAGATCAATGAACAAGTAAACTTTCAGAGGGCTTCACAAGAACATTTATGATGACAAAACAATAACAGACTCCTTCCAAAGTCCATGAGAAGCAAAGATCACCTATTTTGGTGAAGGACCAAAATGTTGAACCAGGCTGAAACAGGGCATTCTTCTTGGCCTTCAGGTCGCATCCATTGAATGGCATGTGGTGTCTGTTGCATCCAAAATTTTGTCCAAGAAAGAGATCGTCCATTAGCGCGCGCACACGCACACACAACTACCACTACTTTTGAAAAATACCTGGAACATTCTGTTAAGCCGCTCATCACGAATGTTACCAAGCCCATACAATGCAACTGATGTAGAACCCTGGGCAGATATTATGTCAAGAACTATTCTTTCAATAATTAACAGCTAATGGGCATGGCCTCAGTATCACTTTACAAACCTTCTTAATAAGTATTGGATAAAGAGTGATCTGACCAACACCAGAGCCTCCAAGAAGCATTTTGCCAAAATAGTTTACAAGATTGCATGCAGAAAGGATATCAATTGCAGAGAGATTGTCCTGACACGACAGAAAATAAAACACACAGGTATTTATATGTCTACATGAAACAAATAGCAACTGAACTATATATCATGTTAAACTAAATCACAAACCCACATTGCAAGAGTATAACTAGAATGCAGTGACCAGCTGAACAACGAACAGCATCTGGGATCATGTGAATAGAGAGAGCACCATGTAACACTACCCTTTTTTTTGGTAGGGGGAGGGGAATATACATGTCTCAGCTATATCTCGGTAAGGCAATTTTTCGTGACATGATAGGATACGTTGATAAATATCGGAAAAATCTCTAGGCTTAAACAATTTTAAAATATAAAAAGAACAAAAATAAATTAGAAAATAACATATTTAGGCAATAACATACACATATAATAAAAGAAATAAGTAAAAATTGTAAAAGAAAGAAGAAAAACAATATTTAAGACGTAGTAAAAAAATAAAGTAAAAATAATAGATAATATTGCAATATTATCACAAGAATGCAGAATATAATTAAATTGGCAATATTTCAAAATACCATGATATTTTACCTTTAATGTTGCTTGCTGAACCTACAACAATAATATCATGATATTTTGAAAATATTGCTGATCTGTGACTACGATATATGTGTGTGTGTGTGTACATATATACGCATATAATGGGAGAGAGAGAGAGAGAGAGTCAATTGTATAAACTTGTAACCATACCACTCCTGCTGGATCATCATGGTTGCCATGAATGCTAAACACAGGTAAGCCAACATTAAAGTGAGGATCCTCATAATTGACATGTCCAAATCTGGAGAAAGAAACATGCACACCATAAGTTGCAAGCACATTTTCATAAGTAAAATAATCGTGCACTAAAAATGCCAACAAAGCATTCATAGATGGAAATAGTAAGACACTGTTTTGCTAATATAACACAAATAACAGTTTCACCAAACTCCCAAGTTACAAAGTAGCAATTTGCTAAAGCTTCATTTAGAAATGAAATTCATGCAGTGAAAATTCAGGGCCATAGCCCCAGTATTAGTTTATACAGTTAAGACTTATGGAAATATATAAGTCAAACACTTCCATCAATTTTAGTTTCAGCTATGTTACCACAATACATATGCATAAAAGTAGGGATTCACAACAATTTGGATTCAAGTAAGATATCCAACCAGATCCAAATCTGTTTAGTCAGATCTGATAGAACAAGCAATAACCAATTAATAATCGAGTTCAGGCTCAATACAGAATATCACACCTGAACCAAATCCGACGTATATCCTTATCCAAATACATGTAAAACTTGTATCAAATTAGGTATTTAAGCTGGTTGGATCTGGATTAGGCATTAGCTTTTCCCATCCGAATCCAACTAGACAATATCCAATTAGGTTGATTTCTCTAATGCCTACATCTGAAACGAATCTAACCTATTTACATCCCTACATAAAGTTCAAGCACCCAAAAGAAAATGGTGTACTATATATTACAATAAGGATTAATATTTAGTTGGTGATCTCATACTTGAAATCATGGTCAAAAATACCAGTATCGACTATATCTTGGTGAGATTATATTAGAGGGAGGTTGATAAATCTCGGGAAAAACTCAGCTTAAAATTAAAAGAATATAAAAATACCAAAAATGAGTAAGAAATATCATGTTTCGACAATAAAATACATATATAATAAAAGAAATAAGTAAAAATAAAAAAGAAAGAAGAAACAAATATTTAAGATTGTATAAAAGAAATTAAAACAGCAAAAATAATTGATAACATCGTGATACTCTCATGATAATATCACAATACAATTAATTTGGCGATGTTTTCAAAATATTAAGATATTTAACCTTTGATATCCTTCTTCGGAAATACAGCGATAATATAGTGATATTTTTAGATTATCACTGATATCAGTGCCCATGCTTGAAATAACATGATCCATATCAATGAAACATATGAAGCAATAAGGCAGCTAATGGAATGTACACCTACAAGTTCATTTCTATACAACCAAAACATGCAACCGTGAATGCATGCTTTGCTACCAGTCCAATAATATGTTACCACAATATAATGGTGGACTTGTCTTACACTTATACACAACTACCAATGTGACCTTATTTAAAATGAATCAGTTACACCATACACAATTGGACTTTACTTGCAACGTATGCATTCTGTCACCTCCCTTTACATTGAAATGTCCCTTTCATAATCTAAAAAACTAGTGACCTGGACTGATGACTGGTCCAAGTCAGAGCCGATCAGCATCCCTAATAGGTCAAAACAGTCTGTTCACCCAGTCCACATATATCTTCATGATTCTTACATTTAGGTTTTAGTTATACAAATGACACTAAGAACTATGATGAAACATAAGGTGTTTTGTTTGTACTACTTGTGTGAGTTGACCAGGTGACTCATCTAGGTCAGCCCAAATCAGTGTCCTTGTTAGGTTAACACAGTTTGTTCACCCACTTCACATATATCTTCCTTCATGATGGTTACTTTTCGGTTTTAGTCACACAAATGACATCATGTATAAAAACTATTGTGATATATACAGAATTTTCTTTTTCTACTTGTGTATGGATACATTCTCATTTTAACCTTTATTAACACAAACCATTTTAACATTTTGCCATGATTAGTTTTTCTAGATTTTTAATGCTCTTTTACATGAAGATATCGATGACATGATTAGTTTTCACAAGTTCAGAATTCAGATCTTACTTCATGATAGTTGGTCTCAAAAGTGAATAGGGTATGCACAGTACATATTTATAGATTGTGAATGCTTGATATACTAGTTTAGTAACTTATGGATATTTATTATGAATCCACATTTTATTATTCATGTTATTTCATACTATATACTAGTTATATCAAGCTTTGCAATTCTTAATTGAATGGTATTTTTTATGTGATAGACATTTCTGCCATTAAAGACTGATTGCTTTTATTTTTATGGTACCTACTATAAAATAAAAAACCAGGCATTTGGCCCACTTACAGTGGAAGCTTGACTTTTCGAGAGGATAATAACTCCTGAGGATTGTTTACAACAACAACAACAACAACAACAACAACAACTACACCTTCATCCCAAAACAATTAGGGTCAGCGATATGAACCAAAAAGGAAATCATTTTGGGTCTTCCACATGAATCCTTCTCCTCCAATCATTTTTATCCAATGTCATGTCCTCGGTGAGGTTCAAAGCATTCATATCCTTTCCTATCATCTCCATCCAAGTCTTCTTAGGCATACCACGACCTCTTTTAACTAATATATTTTCCCATTTCTCCATCCTTCTAACGGGAGCATCATTAGGCCTTCGCCGAATATGTCCAAACCACCCTAAACGATTCTCTCTCATCTTATTTTCAATGGATGCAACGCCTACCTTCTTACGTATCTCCTCGTTTCGAATCTTATCTTTTATTGTATTTCCACACATCCATCTAAGCATACGCATCTCAACTACACTCATTTTTTTAATATGATGCCTCTTGGTAGCCCAACATTCTATACCATATAGTAAAGCGGGCCTAATTGTCGTCCTATAAAACTTTCCCTCCAACCGCAATGGCATTCTACGATCGCACAACACTCCAATTGCACTTTTCCATTTCATCTACCCAACCTTTATCCTATGATTTACATCTCCATCAATTTCTTTATACTTTTGAATGATAGATCCCAAATATGTGAAACAGTCATCCACCGATATTTCTTGCTCACTAAGCTTCACTAGACTCCCATCACTACTTCGTTGCTTACTAAACCGACATTCCATATATTTTGTCTTACTCTTACTCAACTTAAAACATCTTGCTTCTAATGTATGTCTCCATAATTCTAACTTAGCATTAACCCCAGCTCTAGACTCATCAATCAAAACAATATCATCAGCAAACAACATACACCACGGCACATTTTCTTGAATTGATCTCGTAAGCTCATCCATCACTATAGTAAATAGGAAAGGGCTTAAAGCAGATCCTTGATGTAACCCAACCGTTATAGGAAAATTGATTGTCACCCCTCCACAAGTGCGGACATTGGTTACTACTCCTTCGTACATATCTTTAATTATACTAATGTACTTGAGAGAAACACCTTTCTTCATCATTGTCCACCAGAGAACATCCCTAGGTACTCTATCGTATGCCTTCTCCAAATCAATAAAAACCATATGCAAATCTTTGTTCCTCTCTCTATATCTCTCAATAAGTTGTCTAAAAAGATGTATAGCTTCCATAGTTGATCTTTCAGGCATAAAACCAAATTGATTCTCTGATATCATGACAACCTTCCTCAACCTATACTCAATCACCCTCTCCCAAAGTTTCATAGTATGACTAATGAGTTTTATACCACGATAGTTTGTGCAATCTTATATATCACCCTTATTCTTATATAGAGGCACCAAAGAAATCTTCCTCCACTCATTAGGCATCTTATTTGTCCACCAAATCTTGTTAAAAAGATTTGTCAGCCATTCTAAACCTTTCTCACCCAAGCATTTTCAAGCCTCGAAAGCTATGTCACATGGGTGCGGGTGCGGGTGCGGGTGCGGGAGCGGGAGTGGGAGCGGGAGCGGGTGCGGGTGTGGGGATTCGACACTTCCAAAAAACCCGGGTGCAGGGGTGCGACAGGGGCAAAAATGTAAATATATATATAGAAGGGGGTCGGGGGTTCCCCTGGCGTGGGTCGGGATTCAATTTTTTTTGCTAGTGTGTTTGTTTGAAGACTTGTTACCCACGTTCTGCTTGTTGTGTACTTTAGCTCAACGGGACAAAATTGATGAACTGATCGACCCAGCTGCGTTCTGCTGATTGTCATGATTCAATCATGTCTGAAACTCCCTGGTCTTCACGAAAAAAATATAAGCGAAAGGTTTGATATGGTTTGTTGGAGAGAGAGTCTTCACGAGGCCTACGGCACCACTACCACGCCACTGCCTAGGGTTCTTCAAATTTCATTTTATATACAGTTGCACACAGATGACAGCTAAAAGAAATTTATTGGATTTGACATGTGGAAAAGAGAGGTCTACACAAGGCTACGACTAGAGCACCCATCTCGTCAGGAGAAAAGTGAATTTTAATAGTCACCAAGGCTCTACCACCACCATTATCATTTATTGTGGGGAGAGAAAATCCTTGACGAAAAAGGATCTGGTTGGTTGAATCATAAAGACTTCAAAAGGCTCTTGAATTTTGGTTTTAATTTTTGAGAAAGATGGATCATCATTTCCAAGTTAATAGTATGTTTTCCAACGCTGTGAATTAATTGTTTAGAGGCAGGAATAGCATGGGATGCCAACAAAGCTCGTCAGATGTTGTGGACACAAGTGCCTCTTTATAAAACAAGAGCAGCAGCAACAAGCAGTTGTCCAGAATTTTTTTTTAAATTCTGCAGCCTATTTCGTAGGGCAATTTTTTTTTTTTAAATCCAAACAAAATGGACCAAAATGACCCTGGGTGTGGTCAACGGACTCAAGATCGGGTTGACCGCACCCGTGTCGAGTCGCATCGACGCGGGTGCGGCACCCTGCTAGCCGAATCCCTGTGACATAGCTCGATAGGTATACCATCTGGGCCAATTGTCCTTGATTTTATTTTCTTTAAAGCCTCTGCAATTTCTTTCTTTTGAATCTTGCGCATGAAGTCACGATTCATCTCATGAAAAGGAATGGAGAAGTCTCCAAGATCCTGAGCATGACTTCCATTAAATAGCTTATCAAAATAATATTTTCATCACTCCTTAATTTCCTCATCTTTGACTAAAACCCTTTGTGTTTCATCTTTGATACATCTAACCATACTCAGATCCCTCGATTTCCTATCTCTCATCTTTGCAAGCTTATAAATATCCTTCTCGCCCTCTTTGGTATCCAATTTGTCATAAACCTCCTTATATACCTTATCCCTCGCGTTTCGAACTATTTTTTTAGCTTTCTTCTTTGCTATCATATACTTCTCCAAATTTTCATTATCACGACTCTTACTTAGATTTCTATAACACTCTCTTTTAATCTTAATAGCTAACTTGACATCCTCGTTCTACCATGATGTATCCTTACCTAGAGGTGCACCGCCTTTAGACTCACCCAATACCTCCTTAGCCACCTTTCTCATGCCACCCGCTATCTTACTCCACATTGATTCTGAATCCTCCTTGAGACACCAATCAGCTTCCTTAACTACCTGCTCTACAAACATTCCTTGTTTAGCTCCTTTCAGTGCCCACCACTTAATTCTAGGATCTATCATATGTCTATCCTGAGGATTGTTTGAAGAAAAATAATTGTTGAAATGATGGTAGAGGAGGAACTGGATTTTCATAGCTATATGATTCCTTATCATCCAAATGGTCATGAAGATTAGGAATTAACAAAACCGCAAGGACTATACCAAATTTCAGAACAACTTCCTGAATGGGAAGCATTTGAGAACCGTCTTCCACTACCTAAAGACATTGATAAATTGTGAGAACCTGGAATATATATATATATATATATATATCAAAAGGAGCTTTCCTTTTAGAAATGTATCAGGGTTAGGAGATTCTATGCCTGGATTTTGTTTGTGCCCTTAACAGATGGACATAAGGCTCTAAATCAAGTGTGATATCAGAAACACATTCAGACATTTCAAATGGAAACATGAGAGTAAACAACAGTTGATTGCATGAATAAGCTGGACTGAATTTCAAAAGTGTTATGCAATCTCAAAGCAAGTAAACAGACGGAAAATTGGCCATGATCTCATATCACTTATCCAAAAGCTATGGATGCATGAGAAGTTTACATGTTCACGAAATTCACGGTCTGATCACTGACAACTTGGAACTGGACAGGTCGTTCATTGAGGCAGTAACGACGGAGAATTTCAATGGTTTTTACTAGGGTTGTCCTTGAAGGCTTATTTTCATGAAACAGATCACCACCAAGCAGCAAGAAATCCACCTGCAATCCAGAACAGAGATTAAGACAGACTTGATTTAATATTATTAAATATATCCAAAAAATCTCAAGTTTTGAACCATTGAAAATAATTGGATATATTTTTATTCTTACACATAAACAATAGCATGCTACTAGTAAACAAAAAAACCCATATCATCATTGAACCCGGCTGAACATGTCAAGTAAATTTGAGATATTTTTCAAAAGAAACATTACTACAGCATGGATGGGGAATTGGGGATAAATGTGGACATGATGAACTTCTTGTCAACATTTTCAAAGTTTTTTTTCTTTAGTGGCTAGTATTTGTGTGGGGCTTACACAATATCATACTTATCTAATATTTAGTGAAGGTTTTTTATTTCGGCTTCAAAAGTGAAAAAAGATTCAAAGTGTGAAATACGTGTGTATTCAAGGTGTGAATTATGTGTGACTAATCCGATCATATTTCAGCACACATTTGAATCAGATGGCATCTAACCAAACCAGGTTGAGAGCATACACTGATGATATCAGATGTAGTTTTTTTTATAGTGCGTCAGAAAGTCCTGGAATGAATCAAATGATAATCTCCCTCACCTGTTTCTGCTCCGCTATCGAGCATATCTCTTCAAAGGACTGAAACGAATCAAGGCGACGTATTTCATCCTTCTCCATGTAGCCAAGATGGCAATCCGTCGCAACAAGTATCCGAAGCGTGTTCTCAGCACTTTCCCTGGAAACTTGATGTCTAATTAGTAGCAGAGGAAAGAAATTAAGCACACTGAGTGTAAGACGCAGCGTTTCTATATACTCCGCTTTGCTAAAAACCAAAATATCAGGCGATTCACGATCGAACAGAAAATACAAAGAATCACCAACAAGAGTTATTCAACTAGCAATCAAACAACTAGAAGGGGATTAAGTGCGATTAACTGAATCGAACACGCGAAAAATGCCTAGATGGAATTCGATATAACTAATCGGTTCATGATTGAAAAAAAAAAGACCGATAGAAAGAGAGAGGTTTTACCTCGAAGATTCCTCCATTCTAGATGCAAGTGCGCCTTCTGCTAGGCTTCGAAGAACAAGTCCGTTCCAAAAGGGGCTTCCACTATTACGCTTAAGAAGTACCTGGTTTTGATTCCGCGCTCAGCACGACTGAGCAAGAATCAGTAACCAAAGCCAGAAATCGTAACAAGGACGACGATCCATCTAACAACCAAACGGGACCTAGTGCGACGAAAACCCTGACAGAGCACGAACGCGCGAAATCTGAATCCCTAAAAGGAGAGACGACGGTAAACGCTAAACGAAGCGACAGTAGGAAGGAACGAGGGTTAGGGTTGCGGGAGAGAAGGGGAAGAGGCTTCCGGAGGAAGGAAGGAATCGGAAAATTTTTCAAGTCTCGGACGTGGCGCCAAAGTTTGGGGTTTTAGTTAGTCGCGATCTGGATTTCGCGGTGGTACTTGTACGTAAGCTTCCGTACCGGATCGTTTCGCTAAGTTACAAAACGTTTCGGTTCAAGAGACGTAAACCCGCCCTTGTTTGGAGGACTCTGTGAGAACCCTATATAGGCTCCTAAACGTATCTATCCGGATTTGATACTCTAGGGCCAGGATTTGGGGAAGAATAATGATGTCCAATTAAAAATTTAATCGGATCCAAAGGATCCTATTAGTATATGGAGTTGAATATGGTTTGTGAAATTTCATACCAAACTCGAATTCGGCCAAGAGCATATCATGTCATCTGTCAAAACACTTTTAGTAAAGTGATTTAGCATCATCACCGTCTACAATATGCACAAAGACCATGAGGTCCTCGTGCATATGAATCCATGGATGGTGAAGGTGTTTCCTTAAAGTGATTTCTGATCTACTCTCGGTATGGCCCGAGTTCCGATTAAGACCGTGATTTTTCAATGTAAAGAATATAAAAAGTATTATTTTACCACGTATGGATCGAATCTGGTTCATCTAATCTTTATAGGATGTGAGTATGGTTTTTCTTATGAGGGATCCAATCAGTCCCATATATGAATTTGGTACCTGCATCCCAAATATAAATTTGAGTTCAAACTTGCCCTATTATGATCCAAATCCAACCAGTTGACATCCTTACTTGTGACTCATGAGAACAATCACAAATATCGCTAGTGGCAATTTTTTGGTAGGAAAACATCTAGAGAAATTTTGAAAAATGTTATTTTATAAAAAAATTATTGTTAAATTAAATATATATAAAATAACAAAATATAGAAAAAAGGACAAACTTATATAATAAAAATATAAACAATAGAAAAATTGAAAGAGAAACAAAAATGCTACCAAAGTGTTTTTCTCCCATTAACAATATAATAATAGCGCAATACTTTCAAAGTAAAGGACATTTAAAAGATAATGCATTTTTTTGGTATCATATTAGCTTTTGAAAATATTGCAACAAAATCAAATTAATTTTAAAATATCGGCAATACGAGACATAGGCCTCTCGTCATGTACCTTGAAATCGGCAAGTCTCGATCAAATTCAAAATAGAGTTCCAAGTCTTTATATAGTCGAGTCGGCCAGTGTGCAAGGGAGGCTTCCCAAACAAGCATGTGTGGTATGCTTCAGTTTCACACACCCATTCAACATGTACTCTCTCTCACACACACAGGGGTGTCATTCAAAGGATCCGATTAATTTATAGAGCTGAATATATTTTATGAAAATTCATACCAGACCCGGGCCTAACCTAAGTTCTCATCAACTTTTCAATGCAAAAAAATAAAATAAATTATTATTTTATTGGGTATAGTTCATGTAATTCTTATAGTCTGAGTATGGTTTATCTTATGGTAAGTTCAATTGGACTCGAGTTCATACCCGATACTAAGTTCAATTCGACTCGAGTTCGAACCCGGCACTAGCATATTAAGTCAAATATGTGTTTGGTCGCACTTGAGTCCAAACCAGACCCGTTGACACCCCTACTCTCTCTCTCTCTCTCTCTCTCACACACACAATTTCAATATAAAACAAAGAAAAAAAAGTAAGTTCTTGAAGGAGAAAAGGATAATGGAGGGCTCGCGCGCGCGCGTGCGCACACACACAAAAGTATGGGGGACAAGAGCGATATATGTTTTTAGATATAACAATAATGGGCATTTCTGATCCGGATCCGAATCCTATTGTAAGGCATGTCCGGTGTCCCAAATACTGATCCGGAAGAGAACCCGACTCGCTCTAAACAAATTAACAGGTACTGTCTCGGGCCAAGCTAGATCCGACCCATATCTGATGGTCCATGGTTAAGGGTTTTACGGACCGCTCTCTCTATAAATACGCCTCTCTCCGGCTTAAAGAGGGTTTTAGTGCCTAGGGTTAGGTTTGCTGGTGGTTTCGTGTGAATCCTTCTCCAGGAAACCCTAATTCTAAATCAAGGCTATGCCATTGGTATTTTCAAGAGTTATGTTTTTCTATCTGGTGGAGTAAGAGAACGTGATGCTGCCGATCGTGCGTTCTTGTTCTTTTACTATTCTCTCATTCTCTTCTCGTCCATTTTCCCTCTTATTTTCTTTCTCTTGTACTTCTTTTTTTATTATTTGGTATGATCGACGACAATTTCATCGAATCGACGGTAAAATGTGCCGATTACAGGGGGACGATGAGTGGTCCCTTGAAATCGATTAATTCTTGCTTGAATACTCGAGATCGATCTAAAATTTGACTGATTCCTCCTTGAACTAATCGGTCTTTTACCCTAAAAATGTAAGTGAGAAACGGCTGGTCGGTGATTTCAATACTTTGAAGTTTGAACATTGTTTTGATTTCTTTTTTTCCTTTCGTCGGGATTGAAAGCGCGATCTGGTGACTGCATTCTTCATTATTTTTCTTATTGTTTTTTCATGACCATTGCTTGGATATTATATATTTGTTTTAAATTTTGTAAGTATCGAATTCGAGTAATTTTGGAAATGATTACTTTGTGACCAATTTTAATGGTATCGTTTCCTTCTTGTCTTCCTCTTCCTCATATTTCTCCTTTTCATTATTCCTTTCGCTCTTTGCATATGTAGATCATCCTTCTACAATTGAATCTAGCGTGATGTAGTGAGGTTCCATAAGAAGGTATCGAAAATCTCAATAATGAAATTATTTCGAAAATTTGCTCACTTGGTTCAAGAACACGGAAAATCAAGGAAATAGTCTTGAAATTGAGTTTTCTAGTGGTAGAAAATGTAGTAATGGTTGATTTATTTGCTTGGTTGATGTTTGTTGGGGTAATGGCTATGTATGTAACCATGAATGTGTTTCTGAATATACGCTGACAGGTGTTGTAAATTTCATTTTCTTTGTCTTTTGGGAGAGTTTGTAGCTGGTTTTAATGTCTAATTTAAAGGGAGAGACTGACCATCTTTGTGTGTGTGGTTTTGTTTTGTATTGGACAATGATGAAAGTATGAAAGGTCTCGTTCATCATAATGGCAATCACGCCTTGATGACCATTCTGATATATCACCACCCATATTCTGAGTCCTATGTGATGCATGCACAATGTGTGCATATTTTGTGTATGTCTGTGCTTATGTATGTGATTTGAGGGCTAATGATGTGCATCTAAAATGACAAGCATATGTCTGAGTGCACTCATGAGGATCACATCTGAACTTGTGAGGGCTAAAAAATTAGGTTTTTCCTCTCATGTTTTCATTCTTTTTTCTTGATTATAAGACATGACTATGAGCTTGATAGTTTCGTTATTTCAGAAGAAAAGCAACAAAAGACAAGTTTTCATGATTCTAAATGTTGTTAATGAGCCTGAAGTTTGATTATTGATATAATCTTTCTGCCTTCTTTTTGAGATTTTTTCTTTTCCTTTTCAGGGGATGTTTGGATGATGCCAAAATCTTTGGTTGAAACCAGATTTTGATTTTTTTTTTTGGATAACCAATGTTTGGCTTTTGATTTTTTTTTCCTTTTCTGTTGCTTTATAAAAAATGTATCAATTATTTTTTGTTTCTTTGTTGCTTTGGGGGGTCTTATGCGTTGAGAATATGATTTTATTTAGTCATGTGATGAACAAGTAGCATAGTTCAAATGATAACCTCCTTAAGGTTGTGATTACACTTCACACCTTTCGCTCCTATCTGATGACTAAACAGTTCTCTTTTAATATGTCCCTATTTGCTCTCCCTTTTTAGTTGCTTTTACTTTCTTGAAATTTTATCTATTCTAAATTATAATTTCAACTGTAATTGTTATTTGCTTCTAAAGAAGCTTCATACACTTGTGCTGTTTAAATGCTATGTTTGTTTGTTCGGCTTGAATGTAATATCCTTTTCATTATAGTGGTTATAAGGGTTCATCATGTCCTAGTATCCAGCCGTTTGTAAGGAAGCGAGAGCAGCATTTTTTGTTTTGTTCATTTACATGTTGGTTGTAGTGGTTGCAATTCTTGGACTTGTTGGGAAGATCAATTTCCTTGAAATTTTTGGCACTGTGAAGCTTACCTCAATTTCTAGCACTAATGTGTACATTCATACTAGTCTCTTCAGTAGAAGAAAGAGATGCTTGGAATCAGTTTACATTGGACATGGGAAAAGTAATGCAACATTTTTCCTAACATCACGATAATACTTTATTTTGAAGGCAATGTTTTCTTATATATATATGGGTTTGGACGATGAAGAAATGATGAAAGGCCTCGTTCATCATAATGGTGTTCATGCCTTGATGACCATTCTGATACGTCACCACCTATATTCTCAGTCCTGTGTGTGTGTGTCTTGGATAGATTTGTTGGCCAATGATGAACATCTGAAATGACAAGCATATGTCTGAATTCACACATGTGGATTACGCCTAATCTTCTCTCTGAGGCCTCAAATATTAAGCTTTTTCCCCTCACATTTTTATTAATATTCTGGTATACATGGCTTTACCACGGGCTTGGTTACTTCTCCAATTTGGAAGAAGAAAAGTAAAAGAAGATAAATTTGTACAATTTTACTATGAATGAAAGGGATGATGTTAATGAACCTGAAATTTGATGATTGATGTAATCTTGTACTCTGTGACAATCTTTCTTTTTCCTTTTTAGGGGACGTTTGAATGTTGCTGAAAACTTGGTTTAAAACCAGGTCTTTCCCTTTTTTTTTCTTTTCTCATTTTCTTGTTCTTTCTTTTTCCTTTCTGTTTTCCTTTTTGTCTTCTTATCTTTTTCCTTCTCCTTTGGCTCCTCCACCTTCGCTTTTTCCTCCTTTGTCTTTTTCTTCCTTTTTTCCCTTTATCTTTTTCCTTTTTACCTTGTTTTTTCTCTTTTGAAATTTTCTTCTTTTCTTTTCTTCTTTTTCCTCTCTCTCTACTCTTCTTTTTGTCTTCCTTTTTCCCTTTTTTTTTTTTGCTTTTGTTTTATTTTTGTTCTTTACATGTATGCCAATGTTTTTCACACACACACACACACACATATATATATATATATATATATATATATATATGTATATGAATTCCTAAAATTGCATGTGTGTGCGTGTGTTGGGAGGGTTTTGTGTATCTTTTATACATATAAATAGATAGATAGATAGATACATTATACAATGTAGATATGCTTTATGTGTAATGCTATGCAATTTTACTTTATTTTACACTGAATTATACATGTATGCTTAATTCATAATTACAATCATATATTTGTTGCTAAAATGATCTATTTATTGTAATGTTTATGTGTTTTTTGATATTTTGTTTTTCTGGTCCTGCCTAGGCCCTGACTGGTCCTTTTTCTGTTCGTCCACCTAAGCGCCGACTAATGCTTTTGACAACTAA
The DNA here is from genome assembly GCF_984573655.1 of Nuphar pumila. NCBI lineage: Eukaryota > Viridiplantae > Streptophyta > Magnoliopsida > Nymphaeales > Nymphaeaceae > Nuphar > Nuphar pumila. The sequence goes on from NC_143254.1 coordinate 37,911,989, forward strand.
ATCCCTGAACCAGCTCCTCCAAAATGACCTAGCTACTGCATTAATTATGCATTATCTTTTGAGAATGTGTTCTAGAAGACCATACTTTTCTGATGCCATACCTTAAGGGCATACAAAATGACAACTTTTCCAACCATTCCAGATGAGAAATTTTTTGAAAGGAAAGCTTTCCTAAAAGGTGTGATTTTTGATAAAAAAATTCCAACACCTAGGTGGGGGTTTGAGGAATTTTTTCTATCATAAATTCTTTTTTCTTAGGGAAACCATTAACCCACAACATATCTCATCCCATGCGCTGCCATCAGAAGAGCTTCCTACATCTTTATCTTTCTCCAACCACCACCATTTCCAGGTTTCTCTGACTTGCTGTTTGACCCTTTCCCTTCTCATTTTTCGCACATTATTCATTTTGTTTTTCTCATGCTACACAAACAAGTGAAAATTTCTCATTTAGAAAAGTTGTCATATCAGAGCTTCTCATAAGGCATGGTTGGAAGCAAGAAAAAATCTCACAGGAAAAGAAAAATTTGCCTTTGATAAGTTTTGGTATGATAACTTTCCTAAATAAATTTTTTTTACTTGTTTGTGTAGCATGAGAAAAACAGATTGGAAAAAATGAGAAAAATGAGAGGGGAGGGGGTGGTTGATCAGCCCCATCTCAGAGAAAGAGAGAGAGAGAGAGAGAGAGAGAGAGAGAGAGAGAGAGAGAGATGAAAATGGTGGTGGGTGAGAGAAAGATGAAGATGGAGGAAGCCCTTCTTGTGGCAGTCCATGGGATGAGATATGTGTTGTGGGTAAATGGTTGCCCTAATAAAAAAGAGTCTATTGTATCAAAAGTCACTTTTTAGAAAAACTCTGAGATTTTTTCTTGCTTCCTAATGTCCTTGTAAAATCTTACTTTGGGTTGTGTAATCTGTATTGGTCGACTTGATGATTGATCCAGTGTAGAGGCCCAGTGGTTCCAAGTCCTTGATTCCAATGGGATCCTGCTTGGAGTAGCCACCGACCCCTATGGTCATATTTGGATCCATATTGAAGTCATTTCCTAGATATCTTCAGTTCATCCCAATGGGTTTCTTTCTTAAGTTGCTTCAGTTTTTTATTTTTGTGTTCTATTCCTCATATTTCATTTGTTCTGTTAAATGACTATCGTGTATTTGCTCTAGCTTCTTCATGTATTTCTTTTGAAGTTGTAGTGATACCTTTTTATCACCTATCTCGTGCCAACACTGTGTTTAATTGTTATGATATTTGAAAGGGACCGAAGGCATTGGACTCAGACTGGGACAAGGTGTTGGCCACAGTGATATTGTAAGAAACTTAAATTTTGATGGGAAACATATAGCTGTTGTCTCTTCCTTGTTGAAATAATTCTGTATTTTCTTCAATTTATATGAAGTTATTTTCTTTTCCGATATTTCAGTCGTTATCCACATTCTTTTTAAGTGGCCTATGATGAAAAGCCATATTTTGAGCTGCTGTGGCTCCAAGTCCTTGATATCAAGGTGAACCTTCTTGGAGTTGCCACTGTAGTCCTGTGATATCTTGGATTGTGATTGAGGCCGATCTTTCATCATCTGTTTGTATGATCTTTCTTTTGGGGTTGCATTATTAAGAGGACTGGTTGATATTCTTATACTATTTTGGAATGAACGGAAATAAAAAAATTTCCATGAATTAGTGACATTTTGAGTGCTTCATATTTCACACACATCCATAATATTGAGTTCAACTTTCCTCTCTGTCCCATAAACCTGGACTCCGAGGCTGAACAACTCATAGATTTTGTGTTGTCATCAGCTTCTTCTCACCATCCTTGAGAATGGAGTTAAATAACAGCACAAAATTCAAAACTTAGTTGGCAAAATGTCTTTTAATTGTGGTACCTGTTTGTATGGCGACTTTATTAATATCCCAGTAGATTGTGTTTTCTGATTTGATGTGGGTCTACTGGATGGAAGACAATTTGCTTCACAGCTTGAAAATGTAAGACTTCCTAACTTACTCCAGCTTTGCTTGTTAGGTGAGATAATGACGTTACATTAACCCTGTTTGTCGCAGGTTAACCACCACGTTTCAAATTTCTAATTTAAAGGGAGTGACAATGATGAAATTGTGTTTTGTGGTTTTGTTTGGTATTGGACAATGATGAAATTGAGAAAGGCCTCGATCATCATAATGGCAATCGTACCTTGATGACCATTCTGATATATCGCCACCCATATTCTGAGTCCTATGTGATGCATGCACAATGTGTGCATATTTTGTGTATGTCTGTGCTTGTGTATGTGATTTGACGGCTAATGATGTGCATCTAAAATGACAAGCATATGTCTGAGTGCATTCATGAGGATCACATCTGAACTCGTGAGGGCTAAAAAAAAGTTATAGGTTTTTCCTCCCATGTTCACTCTTTTTTCTTGTTTATAAGACATGACAGCTTGATAGTTTCTTTATTTCAGAAGAAAAGCAAAAAAAAAAAAGTTTTCATGATTCTAAGTAATGTTAATGAGCCTGAAGTTTGATGATTGATATAATCTTTCTGCCTTCTTTTTATAATTTTTTTCTTCCCCTTTTTGGGGGATGTTTCGATGATGCCAAAATCTTTGGTTGAAACCAGATTTTCAATTTTTTTTTTGTTGGATAAGCAGTGTTTGGCTTTTGATTTTTTTTCCTTTTCTGTTGCTTTATAAAAAATGTATCAATTATTTTTGGTTTCTTTGTTCTTTGGGGGGGGGTCTTATGCATCACGATTATGATTTTGTTTAGTCATGTGATGAACAAGTAGCATAGTTCAAATGATAACCTCCTTAAGGTTGTGATTAGACTTCATCTTCTATCTTATGACTAAACAGTTCTCTTTTAATCTGTCCCTGTTTGCTCTCCTTTTTGAGTTGCTTTTACTTTCTTGAAAATTTATCTATTCTAAATTATAATTTCAACTGTAATTGGTATTTATCCTACACTTGTGTTTATTAAATCCCATGTTTGTTTGTTCTGCTTGAATGTGATATCCTTTCTTTATAGTGGTTATAGGGGTTCATCATGTTCTAGTATCCAGCTGCTTGTAAGGAAGGTCAGCATTTTCTGTGTCATTCATGTACATGTTGGTTGTAGTGGGGTTGCAATTCTTGTAATTATGGGGAATATCAATTTCCTTCAAAAATTTTGCACTGGGAAGTTTACCTCAAATTATAGATCTAATGTATGCATTCATCCTAGTCTCTTCACTATAAGAAATAGGTGCTTGGAATCAGTTTAGATTGTACGTGGGGAAAGTAATGCAGGATTTTCCCTACCATCGTGAGAATATTTTTTTTTACAGGCATTGTTTTGTTATATATATTTAGAGAGAGAGAGAACTGAACATATTTGGCCCTCTTTTCTTGTTCTGCCCCGTTAGGCCCCATAGTTTGAAGTGTTTTATGATAGATCTGAATCCTTATGTGTTTATTGTGCTTGATTTAATGAGAATCAACTTTTGGATAATGTTTTGTTGGTGAAAAAATGTATTTTTATATGTCAAAAAATTTTATTGCCTTCATGGCCATTGATTCTGATTCACCGGAAAACTTAATTCATGCACTCTTTTGGGTATAGCCTTGACATGGATGATTTCAATTTCTCAAATTCTTCAAATGCCTTCTCTCAAATTCCTAATGGGAAAGAAAGAGAGAAGGCATTTGAAGAATATAATAAAAAGCATGAAGAGTGGAAAATGAAGAATTATAAAATCCTTTCATGAATTTTTTTCATGGTGAAAACAAGGATAAATGCCAATATTTTAAAATTTAAAAAGGCATTTCAAGTTTGGGATTATCTTGAGAGGGTGTATACCTCAAGAGATTTATCCCATAAATACTATCTTCAAAAAAAGGCATTGACCTTCAATAAGGAAAAATGCTCATTAGATAGTACTTTGTCGAATTATCATCCATTTGGAATGAACTTGCACTCCTTGAACTTAAATGGAGTGGAGAAGCTATTGAATTAAGGCATAAGCAATTTGAAGAGGATCACTTTTTTAATTTTTTGAAAGGGCTTAGACCCGAATTTGAGCAAACTAAATCCTCGCTCTCATCTTCTTTTGCATCTTCACCTCTAGAAGATGTTCTTACTAAATTAAGTGAAGAAGAAACTAGATTGAGAATGAACAAAACCAATCAAAGTATGTTGAAGATGAAAATGAAGGAGCCTATGCCTTCTCTAAAATGAAGGAGCCTATGCCATCTCGATACCAAAGAATAATATGAAAACATACAAACCCCCTCATTTCAATAAATTCCAAAATCAAAATCAAGGAATAAAAGAAAATGGTTTTTAAAATGGATACCAAGAGACTATAGCAAGATTATGTCATTTTTGCAAAGAACCGAGACATATCAAATCGTTGTGTCCTAAACGAAAGAAGATGGCATTTCAACCACATAAGGAGGGTTCATCTACCTTCAACAATGAAATGTTGTCTTTAAGGCAAATTATGGAAGCTCTTTAACCTCTTCTCAAGGGATCTGTTTCCGGGGTTGTCATGTCAACCTTTTTTTCTCTCGGTAAAACTCTTTGGCTTTTAGATTCCGGTGCCTCTTTTCATACGACTTCAAATATTTTTGATCTTTTTGAATATACAAAAAATATATCTCTTTCTTTTGTCTTAATTGCGGATGGTGCTTCTCTTGAAATTAAAGGGATTGAAAATTTTGAAAAAAAGGTTTTTTTATCCCTAAAGTTAGATTTATTCCTAAGTTAGATTTAAATTTTCTTTTGGTCTCTCAACTGTCGGACCATGAGTGTGATATCAAATTCTCATCAAGTAAATATTGGATACATGATCACCAGTTCGAGAAATTGATTGGGGAAGACTGTAGGAAAGAAGATCTATATTACATAGAATTTCTTCAAATTTTGAAACACTTTTTTTTAACATTGCCCAACATAAATATATAAATGTTTGGCATAAGCATCTTGGGCATCCCAATATTGTCAAGCTTTCTTATTTGTATTTTGCTAAAGATCTATGTAAAGACAACTTCATTTATAATGATTGCATTCTTGAAAAAATGAGAAGCTTACCTTTTGGATAAAGAACTATGTTTACAACCAAACCTTTTAAAATTGTGCATTCAGATATATGGAGACCGACACCCATTGTATCTAAAGGAGAATTTTCTTACTCTGTTATTTTTTATGATGATTATTCTAGATTTTGTTCATAAAGGGCTGCAAACAATTGACAATATGAACAGTAGTACCAGAATCAATCCATTAGCTATTTTCAGGAATATATAATAAATTACATTTATGAGAAACAAATGATAAATTACTTTTTTTTCTAACCATTTCTTGTACTTTATGCAATTTGCCTTCCTGTGTCCCTTTTTCTTGCAAAAGAAGCATTTTATGGGAGCAGAATCAGGTTGCTTGCTTTGACATGTCTTATCTCCTACTGACTTTTTCCTAGCATTTTTCTTGAATACATTTTTCTTTGGTCCTACCTTGGATCCATGAGAAGCCATATGTGCATTTTGCACCTCTTCTTTCAATCTCTATTCTTCCTCAATACACTTGGACATAAGTTCATTGAATGCCCATTTATCATTATGTATGTTATAGGAGATCTTAAAAGGTCTATACTCCAAAGGTAAGGATGCTAGAATCAAATGCACTATGAATGATTCAGAAATGGTCAGCTTCATGTCATTCAGCTGGGGCGCCATGTTTCTCATTTCTAAAATGTACTGGCGAATATTACCCCCTCCAGAATATTTCATAGTTATAAGTTTTGACATTAGGGTATTGGCCCTGACCTTATTTGAACTGACAAATTGTGCTTCAATAGCACTCAGGAATTCTTTCACTGTCTTGCATTGCGGGATAACACTTCGGATAGTCTTAGCTACCTTAGATTGTAAAAGAATAAGCTAAGTCTATTCGAGCACTCTCATTTCTCAAATCACTCTTTTGTTCAATAATGCTTTGATCTGTCAGGGCAGCAAGTTCATCCTTTTTTAAGGCCAGATCTAATTCCATATACCCTAATGTGAAAATGACAGTTTCTTTCCAATCACTAAAATTAGATCTGTCAAGAAAAAGAATAGAACTTAAGCCATCTAGAATCACATGACTAGAAATTGCATGGAAAAAGACATGTATAAAAGGAAGCATATACGAGAAAAACTTGATGGAAAAAACAATAAATGAAAAGACCCTTGATATGCTTATTTTTGGGCGAGTGTAGGGAGTCATTGAAGTCTTGCTTTGGTAAAAACTCTAACATGCATAACCACTATGCCTACCGACCACAGTTGGTAAAATTAAGGCTCATGTGAAACTAGACCATATACACATGTTACCTTTGGATACACATGCATGATGTATCTCAACACACTTGCCTTATTCTACCTTACTTAGATTTCGAGCATGATCACCTATCCCCAACGACGCACCTCCGGCGAGGCCTGCCACCCTGATACAGCCCCACGACTGAAAGGAATAGAGCAGAAGGATAGTGCCCCGGATGTCGCACATCGCCAGATGGCCCTTGACACAAGTGAATCGGCCGTCGAAGGCCACCTGTTCCTGGCAATGCAACCACGACATCCACAGGATCTAACGATGAGGGCAACCCCCACTGCCCGACGACAGAAGAAAAAAATAGCAAAATGGGGGTTTTCCCGGTTCCTGGCATAACGGGGAAGGGACTTGCCATACGTCGTCAGAAATCCGGCAGTTTGGCAACCCCCCACCTCGGCGACGATCCGTGGCTGACTCGGTGCTGGCAAAAGCTTCTGCAGCCCGGCAGTCGAAGGTAACCCTTAAGTCGACTGTGTTTTTTTTTGTTTGATGCCGATGATGGTCAGCCGGAAAATGATTAGCCATGTTGCCTCATGGTGACAGGCTGCCGGAAAGAAAAATATTGTCGCCCCACGAGACAGTTACCATCAAATGACGACCAACAAAAAAAATGGCAAAATAATGGATCGGGTCTATCGGGAAACATTGTCGCCCCATGGCGACAGTCGTCGGAGTCCAGACGACTGTTGGTTGAATACAATCGAGCCACATCACCCCACAGCGACAGACGTAGCCTGTTACAGTCACCCAACGATGATAGATACAGAAAAAAAAACAGAAGGCCAGCGCAGCGGAAATGCACTGTGTGGGCCCATAACCAAATGTTGGGGCCTGTGCAAGAGAAAATGTGATGGCATACTTAGAGCGACCATGTGGGTTTGCAGATGACCGTTAAGCGAACCTCAATTGGCAACTCTGAGATATTTGACTCCTTAGTTGGTTGCAACCCTTGATGAGCGCAAGCCGTTCAACGATGGTGAGTAGGATCCAATCCTAGCAATGGAAATCACGTATGATTTCCTTTTAGTTTTCTGCACAGGAGTCTCTCGTCAACACCCCCCTTTATAACATTAATCTTTATTAGGAAACAATTAGGTAACCGTTCCCTTCCAAAATCATGAGGCTTATCCCATAGGGACACCTTTATGGGAGTCCTTAATGTAGGTAACACCCACATTACTTGGGTGACTCCAACAGCTCATCGTTGGGTTGCAGGTCATTGTTCACGGCCACTGCCACGATGACCTCTTCCTCGGCTCTGTCATCCCCTTATCCCTCTTCTACTTCCTGTAACTCTACCTCCACCGGCACCGCTCGCCTCCTCCTCCGTCGCCATCTCCTCTGCCTCACGATGCGTCAAAAACCACCTCGCTGCCTCCAGTGAAGCTTTTGTCATTAAGCTCCTCCGCCCCGGCCTACATCTTGTATCAGGCCCTTTCCATCAACAAATCCGGGGAGTCACCTTACTACGCCGGCCTTTAGAGGGATTGAGACAACCCCATTGACCCGAAGATGAATCCTGACGGTGTTATTCAACTCGGCTTGGCGGATAACATGGTATGGAGTGTTCTAGGGTTTTGGATTTCATACTTTTGGTTCATATTTTGTTAAATAAGCCATTAATTTTGTTTTATTTGTTGTTTACAGGTTTATTGTTTGCGCAGTTGTCTCAGGATCTGGTGCGAGATTGGATTGCTGCTAATGTAGGGTCGTTGATCGGCGCAGATGAAGGGGTACTCTGTGATTTTTTTGCTTCTTATCACAATTTCTCTATAATGAATCGCTGTTTTAATTAATTTATGCACAGAATGATAGTTGAAGCTTCAATCATTTCCAGGGACCTTTCAGAACTTACCTGCTGTTAAGTGTGTTTTTTAGAGAATGCATTTCCTTTTTTCCGTGACAGTAATTATGTCCCTTTTCTAGTCTGGATTCCCTGTAATGATGTTTCCATCAAATTATACAGTTTTAGCTTCAATGTGTTTTGAAGTTCTGTGTAAAGCTGTTTTTCACTTCTGTAGTTTTATGATCTAATTGCATTTTTAAAAAATGGTCAGATTGCACAACCAATTCAAGTCATAATATTCTTTAATCAATCTAAACATATAGTGAACCCAACTACACCTGTTGCAGAATTTTTTCCAGGTACGTAGTTATTCAGTTTTTCTGCTTTGAGTATCACTTATATACATTATTATTTATTATCTAATGATATGGCTTGCTTTTTCAATCAGCTGATGATTCTGCCAAGCGAGTGGTATTGAATGTTAATCTTGACATTCTATGTTATGCTACCAGAAGTTTGACGGCTCAGTATGGGTGTTGAGCTCCAAGTGTTTGAACACAGTTATGAGAGAATAGTGAGCTCCTGGAATACGCTTATTGCAGGTTATATAGCAAATTGGGGGAGATTGAGTCTGCACGTAGATTGTTCGATGAAATGCCTCAGAGCGATGTGATTTTTCGTGGAATGCCATTATCGATTTGTATCTAAAAGCAGGGTGAAGTTGGAATTGCATGCCAAATGTTTGATCAAATATCTGTATTAATTAAAAATCATTGTTTAATTAAAATCATTGCTAGTATACAAGGTTTGATACTCAAATTCTAATCTATATTTAGGGCAAAAATTCATGATTTTAGACATAATTTCATAATTGAATTCATATCCGATCAAAAAAACATAATAAACTTGTTAAAACATGTAAAATGGTAAATGTATCGGGTCATATGATCCAAAATGAAGTAATTTGACCCATGATTCATGACTGTCAAGTTGTTTGTACACCATCATCAAACAACGAACATTTGAAAAATAGCTTCAAAGTACTGTCCAAACAAATGTTGGACATTAAACAATTGTTATGAAAAGAACAAAACCAATGTTTTGTTTCATCTTTTTTGTGCATTTTGTCCAACCCTAGACAAGCTATCAAACATACCCTGCTAGCTAGCTATATGTGTTTGAACACTTTTATCTTAAGAACATGAAATTTTACTTTATGTAATATTGTGTATATTCACACTTAGTTATTTTGTTGTTTTTTGAAAATTTGGTTGAGTATCAAAAAAATTTGGTAAAATCTCAATTTTAGGCCAATTCGAGCCACTTAAAATGTGAGGAAAAGTTTTATTTATAACCTTTAAATTCAAGTGAAATTTGAGTTATTTTTGGGCAAATTTTGGAAGTGAAGTTCAAGTTATATATTGTTGGATATGTCTCAAAATTCTGAGCATAACGATATTTTATTTTTCTGAATTCGGGCTACGATTGATTTGAAAATCATGTTTTTTAAAAAAAGAAGCAGTTTGGCGGTTCATATTTAGATTTGGATCGGACTGGATCTGATGGAAGTGAACTTTATTCAAGACCTATATTAATCTGAATCTGATTCAGCTCGACACTCATTTGGATTTTTGGAGATGGATTTGGATCTTAAAATTCGGATCCAAATTTAAATCTAAATCTAAATCCATGCCCATCGAATTCCCAACTTCAAATTCGTTAGATAACTTTAAATTGGAGTTATTTAGTGTTAAGAAATTTTCTATGTTATTAAAATAACCTTTGGAAGTTTCTATATACTTATTAATCAATTAACACAAATTAATTAATTAATGATCCAAATCCTTGCCCATCGAATTTCCAACTTTAAATTCATAAGATAGCTTTAAATTGAAGTTATTTAGTGTTAAGAAGTCTTCTATGTTATTAAAATAACTTTTGTAAGCTTTTGAGTATTTATTAATTGATTAATATTTAATTAATTAATTATATTTAATTCTGAAATTTTAAGTTAGCTTTGGTTTAGGACTCTTAAAAGAGTCCTTAAAGACACCTAGAAGAATTTAAGAAGGTTTTAGAAAGTCTACTTAAAATAAAACTTTGAAAAGCTAACACTTTGGAATTTAAAAATTTTTGAAACTCTCATGAGAGAAACCAGCCTATATAGGGTTGTACTCTCTTCTCCAGCCCATCTAGAAGGGGCTGGGGGTCACCCCCTTTTTCCGATTTAGTCATCAAAAAAAAAGGGAAGAAAAGAAAAAGAGAAAGGAAAAAAGAAAGAGATGAAGGAGGAGGAGATCGATTTCTCTAAACCATCCACGTTTTCCATCATTATTTTTTTGTTCTTTTTCGATCTATGATCAAGGTACAAGTCTTTCTCTTGTTTTGAATGAGAAAAAGAGCATGAATTTGTATTTCATGCAAATTTTTAGTGAAGATCCATGAGAAAAGAGTAAATCTAGATATTTACTCCATTATGCATGGAATGGTATTAACAAATTTTCCTTTTCGAGGTTTGTTTAAAAAAAAATACATAATATATATATATATATATATATATATATATATATATATATATATATATATATATATATATATATAATGTGTTGCAGATTCATGGAGCTGGACCGATCTGTCATGTATTTAACATGCGCAGATCTAGTCCGGATCTAGTGTTCTAATGTTTGAACAAGGAAAGTGTAATGTGATCTACCTGTAGTTAGATTTTTTTTTTGTGTATGTTTATTGTTTGATAAAACAAAAATTTTGTTCTTGATTAATGCTCATGTTTGAACAACATATATTGTTGCATGTTACATGTTACGTCTGTTCTTTGCTTTCCTTCAATAAATAAAAATAAACTATGTGAGTTTCAATTGTATTTTGTCTCTTCTTTAGTGTTTAGTCCATATTGGCTTACTCACTGTGCATGATTTATTGGGGTGTAACCTCATCAACCAACTCAATGATGCATCAACAGTTATTCTGAGTCCTATTTCTAACAAATTCAGTTGTTTTTGCATATCAGATGAACTCACTGTTGCTGTTGTAGCTTCAATAAGTGATCAAATTTTAGGTTTAGGTGCTCCATATTTAGAGCATCTTCTTTTATAAGAAACTCTGAGTGGACATGTAAACATCATTGCAAAAATTGCGATTATAAGAAATTTTGAGTGGACGCGTGAACATTTCCAAATTTGAATTTACTTGTTGTAGGACCTACTAAGCACAACTTTTTTTTTTGACTAAGTATCTAAAGTTATCCTTCCAATTTGCTCCATGAGCAAAGCCCTCAAGTCAAAATAGTTACTTCTGTGTATGAGCAAAGCCTCTTGTTTTGTGAGTCATTTATTTGTGGGAAAATTGGTCATGGTAGGAGCTAGTGAACCCTATTTACTTTGATGAGGAAGCTAATGTTATCCTTGCAATGAAGGTGCTACTCCACGCTACAAATTGGATGAACTGCATAAAAAAATGCTAAATTTCACATCTATGATCTACCCTCTGTAGCTTACATTATGTTATGGGCTCTTAACCATAGGCATAAGAACTCTGCAATCATGTTCACTTTTAAAAATCATTTAGTATACTGGGTACTGGGTTGTCTTTTGCTATTCACTTTTCTATTCTTTGAGTTAGGCATTTATGGGGTATATTCATAATGGTGGTCTCATACATGTTTTGCATTGCTTTTTATGTGATTTCTTTGTGCTTTCTACGTTATTTGTTATATTGAGTAAATCTCACAAGGTAATAGAGGATCTACATGCGTGATTCATTCATGTGCTGCTATGCACTTTGCAAGCTTATATTCAGGGTTGGAGCCTAACCCCAGTCGATTGGGATGGCTGGGTGTAGAGGATCTTTAACAAAAAAAGAGAGACATTTTAAAAGAAAGTTATTTTTCTTTGTTTTATCATGTTATGCACTTAGGGCCCAAGCCGACCCACTGTTGGTTGAGTTAGCCCCAGCCGACTGAGTCGGCTGGGTGGGTTTATCAATACACCAGACCCAATCGACTAGGTCGGCTGGGCCATGTGCCTGCAGACTTTACAAAAAAAAGTATAATAATAAGCATTTTTTTTAGCAGTTGGCTGGGCTGCCATGTGTTGAGAGAGCCCAATCAACTGGGTTTGGTTGAGTCGGGTTCGGGCTCCAGCCGACTGGCTCGGCTGGCCTTGATTTGGATAAATTTGAAAAAAAGGACTATTTACACACACACACACACACACACACACACACACACATATATATATATATATATATATATATACATGATAAAAGCCCAGATTTACTCATGTCAAGTGTTTGAATTTATACATGCCACCTATGCTGATTTTAACATGCTAAATATCCATATTTTTACTTGTTGCATGTTTAGATTTTTGACATGACAAATACGCAGATTTATGCACGTTAAATGTGCAACTTTATGCATGTTGAAAATTCAGATTTGTGTGTCACCCAAGTCTAGATTATGTATGCTTAAATGTGAGTGGACTAGCATGTATACTTTCATGTGACTAATATGCATGTTTCATGTAAACTATAGGCATGCATCTATGTAACAATGAGACAAAATATTATGTATGCTGCCATAATTGGATTGAACATGTATGTGTTTTTATTGCTATCACATGAGCTATTTTTCATACTAATAAGTATGTTTCTGATCATGATTATTCATGGGCTATGTTGGCCAGGTCAGTCCCAGTCGACTGTGTCGATTGGGTAGTGGGCTTGAGTTGGTTGGGTCGGGTTGATCGCATACTAGACCCAACCGATTGGGTTGGCTGAGTCAATTGTCTGGAAATAAATTTGGTTAAAGAATTCAAGGTGAAAGCTATTCTTAACTTTCATTGCATGTCTAGATTTTGACAAGGTGTAAGTAGGTTTGATACATGATGAATACTCTTAGTCTATGCATACTGCTTATGCCTATTTGAGCTTGAATGGAAACACAGATTTTGCATGTTAATTTTCAGAGTTACTAATTGTATTACACATAGCCGCATGCATGCAAAAAAGTGATAATTTTCACATGCGTAGACTTGTTATGTTATGCATGATCCAAGTAATTATTGCAAAGTCGTTTAATGTATATGTGCATACATGAAATTAATATATTTTTGCATGTAAATGATTGTATGAATGTTCACATGTCTAAGTGAAGTGATTCATAAATGAAAGCATGCATTTGATATGAACGTGAATGAAATGAAAGCATGCAATTAACATGATTACGTGAACTCATGTGCATGCATATGAATATTATTGTTTCATGCACATCTATAAAATTTGCATATATGAATGTATATTGAGAAGCATTTGAAAGTAATATATAGTGGCATGTTGTTATGATTTTTGCATATGAATGCATCGATGATCAAAATGGATTATTGTGGGTCATGTGAGCCTTGGGCATGTGTTGCTCTTTGTTTTAGTTGTTCTATGCATTGCAAAAATCAAATGTGATATTGTTGTTCTAATTGCACTATTTTATATTACCAGAGGCTGTGGTCCCATGAAGAGCTTCACATATTGATTTGCGAGCTTGTGTTATTAATTATGTATGTTGAATTGCAAATTAAAGAAGATGAATTAATAACAAAATAAAAGAAATTTAAAAAATAGTATAATTTATGCTTCCTTGATGTTCTTTCTATAGTATGAGAATTTTGGATATTATGGTTTTGGAGAACCGTGAGAATACTAAAACTCTGTATGTGTTGTTGTTATCCCTGAACCCGATATTGAGGTTCTTCTCCTAACTACAGTTTTAGAAAGAATCTGTCACTTTACCGGGGGGTGGTGTGTAGACAAAACTGTTGTTTTGGTATACCAAGAAAGTGACACTTGTAGATGTGGAGGTTTCTGGTGTCTTGACATTAGATATGAAGGTCTAATATTTTGAAGGTTGTTTCGATCGAGGGTTAATTTTGGAACCCAGTAATAAAATACAACTTGTGTGTTAAGTTACCTTAGGAACCTAACTTGATCTCAAGAATTTTTTACATGTTTGGAGTATCCGCGGACAACGATAATGAAAAGAGGAACTTAAATTGTGTGTATTTAATAAGGACACACATATGATAAGAAAACTCTGATAAAAATTAATAATTTATTCATGCATGTACATTGAAATCATGCATATTCTTGTTATGCATTAGATCATGCATATTTACTTGTTTCTTTACTTGTAATATATGAGTGATTGCATGATAATTGCTTTCTATTGCATGATAATTGCTTTTTATTGCATGATATATGTCTTTAATGCTTAATTGATGTTCTCTATTATGTAAATGATTATTTGAATTATGAATTTGTCATAACTACATTCCTTTAAAATATTGTATGAATCTTATTTATGTTCTTTTTTCTTATTTGTTTCATTAGAGAGATTCATATACATAATTCATTGGATTCAAACACCCCTACTTTTATGTTTTTCGCAGCCTCAAAGACCTAGTGAGATGATTTTCTTTGTGAAGAGCTATGAGAGTTATGTGACTAATTGGTAGAGTTTTATTGGGACAACATGACTCTTCTTTCTGCTTTATTTATATTTTATTTGCTTATATCTCACACTGTATGCACTTTAATTAAACAAAGTTTAGTTTGGTTGGAAAGATGAGTATAAGATCTCTTGTGGTTGTATAGTAACTGTAAAGACCTCAGGTTTCTGAGAATGTTTTCGCACTTAAAAAAATTTGTCACTTTTTCATGGATACGAGTTGGGGTCGTTACTCTCTCTCTCTCTCTCCCTCTCTCTCTCTCTCTATATATATATATATATATATACATATATATATATATAATGTAAAAGGACCATTAGTAGCAATTAAAGACCTTTTTGTAAAAAAAAGAGTGTATCATTGATCATGCATGGGGGCATCCGACTAATCGGTCAAATTTGGAAGAGGGCCAAGTTACCCTTATTTTATTCAAAAAATGACTACTATATGACAAAAATGCTGCATTTTAAAAAATGTCCTACAATTTATCAAATTCATCAAATAAACAATTTTGAAAGTTTTCAAAATTTTTTGGATGCTTTTACCCCTGGCAAGTGCAAATTTTTTATTTTCGCACGTCATGATGCTAATAATACACCCACTAAAGTCATCAACAAAATCACATATGAGGTTGCAATATTCCAAAAAAGATTATGAAAGTCTAAAATACTTGCAAAAATCCTTTAAATGTTGTAGAAGTCCTTTGCAAAATTCTGAAAGAGTATCGCATGAAGTATTGTGAAATTATGAAAACCTTGCAAAAGTCTCATATTGCAAAATTTTTTATTCTCATCGTCTGTGTTGCGAAATTCCTTTTTCTTGTGAAATTTTTTTTGCATGTATATTATTCGATTTACTATTGTTATCATAGAAATTAAGTTTTTTATTATAAGATGACAACAAATAAGAGAAAAAATGCACAAAAAATCTTTCATCACAAAGAAAAAAATAAAAAGGTAGAATGATCCGGTTGGGCTTCAAGAATTTGACTGTTACGTGGTGTTTCATGAGACCTGTCTTGACATGTACAATATGCTTGCCACTCCGATAGAGAGGGATCCTGCTCCAACACAAAAACTTGGCTGTCACACATTGCCCACCAAAAATACAGCCTCAACAATCTATAACATAGAAATCTGCACTCATCCAAGCAGTTTTATGCACTTACAACAGATCAACTGCTAAAATTTTCAAACAGATCCATAGGTCCTACTAAT
This sequence comes from Nuphar pumila, assembly GCF_984573655.1. Lineage (NCBI taxonomy): Eukaryota > Viridiplantae > Streptophyta > Magnoliopsida > Nymphaeales > Nymphaeaceae > Nuphar > Nuphar pumila. Next base: position 37,927,861 of record NC_143254.1, read on the forward strand.
TCTGCAAAACAAGGATGATATTGTGGTCAAATATTTGTCTCTCATCCTGAAAGCATTGAAAGAGGGAAAGGAAGACTAATTGGTAAAGCAATTTAAGTCATTAGATGAGGGTGAAGTTGTTACCAACCTCGATAGAGACAAGACCACTTGTAGTGGTAGTAGCGAGATGGAGGTCACTTGTAGTTGTAGTGGCGAATTGAAAGAGAGTAGTCTCACAGATGTGAAGGAGAGTAAGGCTTGGGTTGGGGAAATTGTGGAGGGTCCTCAAGTAGAAGATGTGATTATGGGCTCGGTAGAGGTAGAGGAGAGCAATTTTGGGTTACATTGTGCAGAGGGGCTTCCTCCCTCCCTCATTCGATAAGATTGCATGATTCAAGTAGGAGGTTGCAACAACAAACAATGTTTGGTGCCAATGGACAAATACTTTTCTATATTTATTTTTTATATAATTGTCACTTGATATTAGATCATCTATTAAAAAAATATTTTTTTTTGATATTATATATATGTAAATAAAGAGTATATCACCACAAGTTATAGTTGTTTAGTACTACAATAAACACACCCACATATATGCATCATGCATGCTATACATAACTATGTGTTTATTTGTGTGTTTGTGTACTTCCATTTTAATCAATAAAAATGTTATAAGTATTGAATATGTACATGTGAGTGCAATTGTCACATTAGCCTCCACCCTGCGTGCACCAATTCTTTTGGCACAAAGCACACTCATGGTTTTTAGCACTAACAAAAATCCACAAGGATTTGTTGGATTAACTGCATTTTTGAAAATTCTTAGAGATCATCCCATGGAACATCGGCCATAGTCTCATAGATTCTATTGTGCATTTTTAGAGTTTGTCTTTAAATACATTCATCTTCAGAGACATTGAGATGACCATTACATTGGAGGACTTTGCATAAATCACTAGATTGAAGTACCATAGAAAGCTAGTGACTGGATGTCACTGGAGGGAATTCAATGATTTATGTCGTGTCCTTATAGATGCAGATAATGAGGCATGAGATGGTGCATGGTCAAGTTATCATGGTTGAGGAACCACTACGACCCCACATTGAGTTATGGTGGGAAGTTGGCGCTGACTTTTGGAGGGAAGGGCAAAAAGAATCTGTAGAACGACATCAAAGCATTCTTGTTCTACTTTTTTGGTACATGCTTATTTATCGACTCTGGTGAGAATATTATCCAAGAACCGTACTTGAAATTATTGCAACCATTGACTTCCATCGATGAATATGCATGAAGAGATATCGTTTTTGCACACATGTATGCAGGTTTGTCTGAGTACAAGACTGGCAGAAGTGTTTTTGTTTTATTAGAGGTATTCATTCTTTCATGTTTCTTATTTGATATTTTCTTTGCATTTATTATTTATAAATTGTTGACGTAATATTAATCATTGTATTGATCCGTACAGGTTTGGATATTAGGGCACATATCCATTATAAGACCCTTGAGATGTAACCCTTTCCTTGAATTTTCATGTGCGGCAATGTGGAGACAAACACATGATAATGGGGATAAAAATTATCGAAGAGGGTTGGGTCGTAATATCAATATGGTGTCTTGCACAACACAATTACAGAACATAACTGAAGCACATGTAAGCTTATTCATTCTTTTGTTGGAGGTGTTCATTCTTTTAGTGGAGGTATTAATGATATTTATTAGATTTTAGGTAACGTAGTACCCCTACGTAGATATGGTAGATGATGACCGTAAGGATGTAGTTGTTCATGTGAGAGACCTATCAAGGAGTGCTATTTTATTGCACAATATGAACGAAGTTGAGCGCCAACTAGCCAGTCGAGTGGTCCGACAGTTGGTCTTTGTTCAACGATAACTCCATCACCCTGTACTAGTAAGTAAAATAATTCATGACATAATGAAGGATAAGAAAATGAATCACTCTGCTTTGTTTGAATATGAATTGGAAGACTGATACAAGGATAAAGAAGACATCAACAGGGAATTCATGGCAGATATATACAAAGATGGAGAAGGAGATAACACTCACATCGAGGAGAAAGTTGGAGATATAACAAGTAATATCGGGGCAGATTTATAAATAGCCCATTTAAGGAAAGAAGTTGCCAAGCTGAGGGAGATGCTTAACTCTCGAGGTGCTCTTATCGCTAATTTATAAAATTATATCAAGGAGTTACTAAAGCGATGAATTTTGTGGAGTACATCATTAAACTTTATATATCATTGAAATTTGTTGTGTACATTAATTGAACTTTGTATATTATTGAATTTTGTTATGTATTTTAATTGAGTTGTGTATATGTGAGGTGATGAAGTTGTTTATGAATGAATTGTGTATATAACAGGGAATATAGTTATCTGATTCATGTTTTTGGTTGATATGTATTGTTTATGTAACAAATGATTTATTTTTTCAGTCACTTCAATTGTGTATATAATAAGGAATGGACATGTGTTTGTAACTGGTGCTTTTTTGCATCAGGAAGGAATTTTGCAAGGTACATATGAATTTCTATTCATTATTTTTAAATCAAAAAATAATCTGAATGGAAATTATCACATACCTTGCGAAATTCCTTTATGATTTAAAAAAAATGAACGAAAATTCGCACATATCTTGCAATTTTTTTTCTCATTTAAAAAGAATGAAAGAAAATTCACACATACCTTATTGGAGGTGTTCATTCTTTTCTTAAAAATTTGCACGTACTTTATGATATCCAACCATCATTGGGTTAGAATGTCGTTCATTGCATGGATGAATGGCATGAAATCCAACCATGATTGGGTTAGAATATCGTTTATTGCATGGATGAAAGACATCAAAGTGACCTAAAGTTAATCCATCAGTAGTACCCTTGATTTGAACTTGCACATGGCTGGCAGGATAATAAAAGCAAATTGAAAATACCTTAACTCACTACAAAAACGAAAAAAAAATGACTATTGGCTTGTTGCTTCATTATATACACAATTTATTCTCACAAACAAATCAATACATAATACCATGTCCACATTCATAGTCTAAAATCTTCAAAATCATCCACAAGGTCGTTATTATATACACAACCATCAATAAACAATACCCATGATTTACTAATGCTCCTGTAATCTCTTATTGCCATCCAACATTGCTTTATAGTCTTACAAAAAAGTATTGGGTCACGTAAATGGTCTTCGACAGATCACGTGCTTCTACCATTTTATGGCTGTGAAAACTACTAAGTCTAAGTATAAATCTTTTTAGGTGCTCCATCAAATAGGTAAATACACTCATGATATTTTTAAAAGAATCCACACATGATCATAAAAAATAAACACACCTAAAAAAACTTGTAATATACTTCACTGACAAAAAAGTTTCTTCAAAAAATATTAGTACTTCAATATATTTTGGTCTCATTGGATCCTTTTTAGTCTCAGCCACCACAATTATATCAGGTGACTAGTCGTTGACTCATTTGCTTACACCGTATTTAGACATCATGAGCTACCTATTATTTAAATAGCAAATATTATACTTTGCAGATAATAGAAAAATGAAGCATTTAATTAAAAAAATATCAAGATCATTTTTTTCTCTTTAGAAATGATGCATCGATTAAAAAAAAGATCATAGAATCATGCAATATTTTATTTATAGGAATGTTTTATGATCAAATGGCAGTAAAGATTATTCAGATGAGTAATTCACATGCCAATATCTTCACTCCACATCTTTTCATCTAGCAACATGCTACTTAAAGGAAACTGAATCATGCAGTATTTCTATATGCTATTGTTGACAAAACCATCGAATATTGACAAGCAACATAAAAAACAAGTAAATTTATGCAAAAAACCCTAAAAATTATAAACCCTTAACGATAAATCCGATGATAAATATTACATGTTTACATAGGGTAATATCCACAACAACGAAACATACATAATAAGTTCACAACAACAACCAAACAAAAAGAAGAAGAAATTACATTTAAAAAAAGAAAAAATAACAAAATAATAGATATATTTTATGAAACTTACCTTAATAGTTAATCAGAGAAGTGGAGAAAAAATATTGTAAACTTACATGAGGTGGAGCGAACAACTTTCACGAGAATCGCCGGAAGGGTTGGGGTTCTAGAGGGAGGAGGAGTAGGATTGGGGTTACCTCTCTTTCCAGATACAAATGAGAAAAAGAAAAGAAAAAACTAAATGCACATTTATATGTGACAAAATTTTGCAAGAAAAAAGATTTTGCAATACAAGTGCGGTGCGAATAAGAAATTTAGCCATATTGGACTTTCATAATTTTTTAGAAATTTGCAATACTCCTTTGCAATTTTGTAATTATCGAACTTTTGCATATTTTATGATTTTTGCAGGTGATCACGCAAAACTTGTTCAAAATTTTGCAAATTGTTTGGAATTTTGCAAATTTTTTTAGAAAATCGCAACCTCAGATGTGATTTTGTTGACGACTTTCATGGGTATTTTTTATTTTAGCATCATGACGTGCAAAAATAAAAAATTCACACTTGCGAGGGGTAAAAGCATCCAGAAAATTTTGAGAACCTGCAAAATTATCCATTTAGCGGATTTGATAAATTGAAAGGCATTTTTGAAAACATGTCATTTTTGTCATACAGTATGATCATTTTTCGTATTTTATTTTGGTAAGAAGTTGATTGCATATGAATTAGATGTTTCAGGCTGGTCCAGATCAACTTTGATAGCATTGTTATGAATGTGACTTACCAGTGTTTATCACGTCAACAAAAGAGTGAGTTGGGCATCATTGACTTTATATAGTGTTAATATTAGGTGCTATTGAAGGCATAAAACTATATAAAACTATTGAGGTGGAAATCATAGGTTTAAGCTTTATCTGCCCAATTTGACCACATATATGTACTCATGATGGTTTGTCTAAAGATCAAACCTTGGATCATGTAATTTCGATCCAAAAATATGATTTTTTGAGCCATAAAATTTTAGTACATTGTAAAGTATTAATTTTTGAAGGCCTGAAAATCTTATTTATGTGTGGCAATCATATGCTTCATAATTTATTTTTGACTAAATGAAACCTGTAGATCATATCCATAGGATTTAATTAACAAAATAAATCTAAAACGTATGTAAGTTATAGGTGTTGAGCATGATCATTTTGCTAGAAAATGATACTTAGAATCATGTTTTTTAGATAAAAAGTGTGATTTTTTAAGCCTTGAATACATGCAAATCTTAGATCATTGATTTTTAAGTATTATGAAAACCTATCTGCATATTAGAATCAGACAATCCAAGAGTAGATTCCTATAAAGTTGTGTTTGGATTCAGAACTCAAATTTAAGAATTCAATTCTTGGAATACAATTTCCAAGGATTCCAATTACTTCGTTTGGTTCACTTCATTAAATTGGGAACATATTCCCATTCCTTTGTTTGATTTTCCTATAGAAGTGATTCATTTCCAACCTCAGAATTTATATTTCACTCAAATCCAACACTATTGTAACTCTCTCTCAATAACAAAAAAACATCATGATGTACAGTTGAAACAGAAAATTGAAAATTTGGTTTATACAATAAGAAAAACACATTACAACATTGTTAAACAGTTTACGATTCAATCCTCTGGGGTTACATTATCGAAGATAATCCGCCGATTTTACACCGGGCAGGAAAAAACTGCCAGAACTTCAAATAGGGAGATCAAATCCTTAGATGTAACTAAAAAAAGACCTGAACAGGTGCTGCTGCTATAAAAAAACCATCCATCTCGCCATCTAGAACATGACCATCTTGGGGCCTGCAAATTTGAAGTTCTAGTTTGAAAAATTCACCAAAATTGAGGATAAATAACCCAAATAAGGAATCCACCCAATTTCTGAATAACCCCATGATTCCAGCAAAAAATTTGCTGAAATTTCATCTTAAAATTCCATCAAGAGCAGCAATCCTTTTGTGCTGCGTCTGTTTTAAATTTTCTTTTATTTCTGTCTTCCTTTGCTTAACGGGTGTGGTATCTCATCACTCTCATATTCCTGTTTGTGCATTTGTGAATTCAATATATATATATATATATATATATATATATATATATATATATATATATATATATATATATATATATATATATATATATATATATATATATATATATATATATCTTTTCTCTAAAAAAAAAGACAACGATTTGATGGTTTTGCATTCGGGCCCATCTTATCTTTTTCTTTTTTGAAAACTATTGGCTTATTGGATTGATTTTAACAACATTGATCCCAAGGCATGCAATAACTTATACCATTAAAAACATTGATGTAATTTCGAGTACGTTTGATTGTGTTTTTGAAAAGTGAAAATACTGTTCAAAAGACATTGATTTCAAATCTCATGAGACCTCAAGCACTTTCTAAATCTCATTTTGGGGGTTATTTACCAACTCATTTTTTACTAATTTGCTTTTGTTTTTTTTATGTTTTGTTGCTTTTGGGGTACTGTTTAAATGAGATTCACTGGTAAGTTTTTGGCCTTTATTTTTCTCATATCTTTGATATTCATAATTGTCAATAAGGGAAGCACAAGCTATATAAAATAGAAAATGTGATATTGGAAAAATCTCAAGAAAATTTTGGCATATATAAATATAAAAACCAAAGAAAAGATAAAACTTAAAAGGTGTGAATATCATCAAAATGTCATTTATGTATACGAGTCGATCGAGTACGAACAGTAGAAGCTCGTCTCATATAGGCTCGTTTTATATATTATATATTTCATACATATTCTATATATATGATACATACTATATAGGTCTTATACATGTATACACAATGCACATATTATGCATATATTATATATTATTTATATCATCAAATTTTAAGAACATTTAAAAAAACAACTTAAAAAAACAAACAAACTCGTGATCAGCTTGTAAAGCTCAGCTCGGCCCATGATGAGGCGAGCTGAGCCCGAGCAGGGTACGTTTTACCTGGGAGCCCGAACTGGCTTTGTTTAGTTTGTTAGGCTCGTTTACCAGCCCCTGTATACAACACTATGGTTATTTCTTGGACGCTTTTCAAAATACAAAATCATTCATTTTATTACTGTTTATTTTATTTAAAATACAAAGGTTTTTTTTTTTAAGTTTGAAACTACTACTATAGGCATTCTTAAAAAGTAGGGCTATTTTGTATACATGGAAACTGATGGAAGCAATTTGGCAGCATTGGACAGTGATGGGACAAGGAGAAAGGAGCTTGGTTGAACATGGGGAGTCCCCTTGAACAGGAGACAAAAGGAAGATGAATAGCAAGCAAAGCATACTCGACAGGCGTTTAGTCCATTCACTAAACAAAGTTATCTGCTTCCTTGAAACTGCAAAACTCAGCTTCTTGCTTCTGATTTCATGATAAGTCTTTACAAATCATTCATCTGTGCATGTGGGGCATTCACTAGCAATTATCTTCTCTATCTTGACAGCACTGTTTCTATAAGTTGTGGATCGATCAAGTGGGCCTAATTCCAAAGCCATCTATATCCTTACAAATCAGAGAGAGAGAGAGAGAGAGAGAGACAGACAGTGCTGGCTTGTTTTAAGGGGGGTCCTTTTGCGTGTTATACACCCTAAGATTCCTGTCTACTCTTTTATCAGATCTGTTACCAAAGTAGATTTTTGTAAGCAGTATCAGTAGCCACCTCACTTGCTAGAGCTTTTGTATAACTGAAACTCACTTCTAGCTGTCGTGTTCATAGTTAGTTGTGACATTTTATCTGTTAAGCCAGCTCACTGGTCTCTGGACTCATCAAACAAATACAAACAGATGCCATGATGCAGCAACTCTCAGGGCAGTTGACTAAATAAATGATCATATCTGTAACGTGATTGAAAAAAAAATACTATTTTTTTTTTTGAAAGATCAAAGCTTCTACTAGGTGAGAGTAGGTGCTCCCATACAAACTAGGATCTTTGGGGCCTTTTGCTTGCTTTTTCCTTTCAATGTAACCAAATAGATGAGTGTGGATCATGATGATTTTATAGGAATAAGCCCATGGATCATGGTAGATTTTTATTGGGTTTAAAAACTAATGGGTCAAAATTTTATGTAAATATTCAAGCTTAAAAAAATTCAAGTTTTTTTTGTTAAAAATTAAACACAATTCAAATGTTGATTCTTAGCAAATGAACTGTGCAGAACACGGTCAGATTTGCAAGAAAGTGGAAACTGCCTAGTTTACAAGCACCACGAATGTTTACAATCTCTCTCTCCTTATCCTACACGCCTGTTTTATGTTTTTCTCCCACTATTGCACAATGATCATCTGGTCCATGGCATTGAACCTTTCCTATAGAAACAAGAGGTTGGCTTTTAGCCCTTGTGCCAATACCATGTGCATCCAATATGGGCACAGGACGTGCACACATAGACAAAGGAAGCAACTTTTGCAGCCATTGATGGCCGGCCCCCACAGTCCTTTCTGTTTGTTTATTCAATAACAAATTAATTGTCAGGAAAATAATTCATCTTCCTTGTGGTCTTTTGTGTTGGCCATCAGTGATCCAGTCAATCACTCAAAAAGGCATCTTGGCAGAAGCAACAAACCTGTCCATTTTTCTCTCACCGTTATCTTCAATGGTAAAGCCAGTTATTTGTATGGGCTCTGATTTTATGTGGCCCAATATGATTAAGAAGGGGCCAGGACTCACTTGAAAATTCAATGTGCCATCTCTTTGCTTCTCTGCATTTTGGAGTTCATGTAAATATATTCCTTTCTTGTTTCTATCATCAGAAAGAAGCAGAAAAGGTGTATGGTTTGCAGTAACGTGTCTCTGAAAACCTCAAAGGACTGATCCATACCTCCATTGGAGAGGTTTGGGAGAGGGTTTTTATTGGAGAGGTTTTCAAATTATATATATATATATATAGATAGATAGATAGAGAGAGATAGAGAGAGAGTAATGGGTATATGCCAAATGAAACGTGCTAAATGGGTTTTTCTGCTCTTCCTGTATTTTTTTGCAGTTTTGAGCGCATAAATGTGTTGGGCATGATCAATTTACAAAGAATCCACACCTCGATCATGTGTTTTCTATAAAAAATGATATTTTGAGCTTCAAAAATACAAAAATTTTGGACCACTGATTCTTTGGACGTTATAAAATCTCACCCACGTGTAAGAATCAAACACTTCAAGAGCTGATCTTTATAAAATTAAGTACATGAATCACATCTGTACAGTCAAAATTTAAAAATAAAACAAAAAAAAGCTGAAAAACTCATTTATTATGTACCCATTACTATATTTATATATTATATATGATAAGTCTTTTGTGCGGACGTGCATATGGTATCAATGAGTTGAAACTGATAGGTGAAAGGTTTTTTGACTCAATCTAACCTTGCATATATGTTCAACATAGTTAATTTGTTCCATATTGACCGTTGGATTATGTTTTTATGACAAAAACTTATTTTTATGACAAAGACTTTGAAAATCAACAGCTCACAATGTACAATATTTTTTCAGCTTATACTGTTTTTTATTGAAAAAACACAATTCAAAATCCGATCTCTAACATTTGATATATACTGAATATATCTGTAAGGTCCGATTGGGTCTTGCACTCATTGGGTCCGTCATGTTGCTATAACCAAATAATATACATATGTCATTTGAATGTATTAACTGAAAATATGTGAACTAGAGTGTGAACTACGTATTTCCACTACAAGAAAAATGTTAATTAGCGACGGAAATTTGCGACGGATTTTTTCCGTCGCAAATTAGCGACAGATTAGTTAGAGAAAACTTTCTTAATGAATCCGTCGCTAACTAGCGATGAATTAACGACAACAATTATTTCGTCGCTAATTCTCAATACAAGAAAAACATTTTAGCGAGGGATTTAGCGACGGAAAAATTCCGTCGCTAATCCGTCGCTAATTTTCGATTTAAACCGAGCGCGAAATTTTCCCTCTCTCCCTGTTTGAAATTTAAATCGACCGCGCTCGATTTAAACCGAGCGACGTCGGAGAGCTTATTGGAGAGCATGTACATGAGAGTGGAGGACGGTGACGCCGGAGGACAGTCGGCGATCGCTGGAGGACGTCGGCGCCGGTTCACGGAGGACGACAATGCCGATTCACGGAGGACGGCGACGCCGGAGGACGGTCGGCAATCGCTGGATGATGTCGGCGCCGGTTCACGGAGGACAACAACGTCGGTTCACGGAGGACGGTGACGGCGGAGGACGGTGGGCGATCGCTGGAGGACGTCGACGCCGGTTCACGGAGGACGATGACGCCGGTCCACGGAGGATGACGGCGACGCCGATTCACGGAAGATGACGGTGCCAGTTCATGGATGACGGCGACGCCGGAGAGCACCGGTTCATGGAGGACGGCGACGCCGGTTCACGATGAGGCAGAGCGATCGTTATGTGCATGCAATGCCTGTCGGGTGCGGTATAAGTCCGGCTTAGTGCTGCCGGAATACCGCACGACAAGGATCAAATTTTTTTATTTTTTTTTAAAAATTTAGCGACAGATTAGCGACGGATAATGTCCGTCGCTAATCTGTCGCAAATTAGCGACGGAATTAACGACAGATAATTTTTTCCGCTAATTAGCGAGCAAAAATTCGCGATGGCCTCTATCCATCGCTAATCCGTCGCTAAACAGTTTAGCGATGGCTTAGTGATGGATTAGCGATGGATAGAGGTAGTCGCTAATCCACGGTTTTCTTGTAGTGTTCTAACATTTTTTTTGTGAATCCAACCTTGTAGATGCATTCGGCATGGTCCGTTTACTAGGAATCGACTCTTGGATAATGTATTTTTGATGAAAAATATGATTTTTGGATGCTTGAATATTTACAAAAAATCTAAGGCATTGATTTTTAAGTCTTAATCGGATAATCTAAGAGTTTGTTTCTATAAAAATGAAACACTAAATCACATCTAATCACATCTATACGGTGAAATTTAAGAAAAATATGTTAACTAGAAATGTGTGAACTAGAGTGTGAACCAAGATTTTTATTTGTTTTTTTTATTTTATTCTTAAATATCACCCCATGGATGAATTGACTCTTTGATCAACCAGGTTATGATAGATAATATGAATATTTTAAGGCTTGAAAATCAATAGACTTAGAATTTTTATAAATACTTAATCATCCAAAAATCATATTTTTTCAACAATCATTTTCTAACAAATAGACTGTGTCTAATATACGTGCGGGTTAGATTTGCAAAAAACAAAAATAAAAAAATACCTATTTTACACTCCAATTCACATAACATATTCTAGTATATATATATATTTGACAGGAATAAAGCCATGCTGTCATGTCATGTGAAAGTAAATTAAACTAAGCTTGCTTAATGTTTTTTTATTTTTTGATAGGCTTACTTAATGGTTTGTTTTTACTTCACTTAAAGAGAAAGCTGACATGCCACGTAAACCCACGTGCTATAACAGTGGGATGCAGGTTTGGTGGGCCCACTTTTGTACTAACTAAAATGATATTAGCCATGATGGCCATATTTAATCCTTGTCACGTTTTCTCAATCAACCAATTTCCAGATTATCTTTCCTAATCTTCTCTACTCTCCCACTTTATTAAATTATTGCAAGAGAATATTCGGGGAAAGTTGGCCCTTGAGTCAAGGGTTTGTCATCATCTCAACCAGTGGCAATAAATGAAGGGCATGCATCACATGGTGTTGGTCTCTCAGATAATGGTGGTGAGCAGTGGGCTCTTTGCTGCCAGTGAACCAGTTTGGTCATATCTTAAGTACGGACACAAAAAGGGGTCGGGTTTGATCCCGAGTAGTACCAAATCCTATAAGGCCAGGATTTGGTGATAAATAAGAAGGTCCGATTAGAATTCAGGTCAAGTATGAAGAGTCCGATTAATATATGGAGCTGGGTATAGTCTGTGAAATTTTATACCAGACCCGAGTCTGGCCTGACTTTTGTGTAATATCTGTAAATTTTCAATGTTAAAAATAATTTTTTATTTTATTTTATCAGCTAAGGTCGGGTTTGGTTCATGTAATCCTTATAGGATCCACGTATCCTTTCTCTTGTGGTGGGTCCGATTGGACCCGAGTGATCTGGACCCGGTACCATCATCACAAATCAGGCCTGGGTCGGGTTCCACCTAGGTCTGAACCAAACCCGACGTGTTGAAACCCCTAGTCGGATGCGGGTTGGAAGTGATGCAAATGGGTTGGATGTAGCATTGAGATTTTGTGATTTTTGGCTTGTTCTGTCCCGATCTTGATTTGCAACTCTCATGTATTTAGCTGATCTGAAGTCTTTCTTTTTTTTTATATATTTACACGGAGAAACCACTCCCAGGATCAGAGACCTAGCCATGCTGGCTTTGCCTGCCGTACTTAGCCCCAAAAACTCTAATATGCTCTACAAACGACAGTCATATAGGCTTAAGCCACATTGTGTAGGACTTGAATTTAATTATACCAAAAGTTTAGAAGATCTCATTTTATCCATTAGCTAATGGAGACTTCTCATTATGATTCTCTTCTTTCCTCCTTTTTTATTTGGTGTTTGAACAAGGATACTAACAATCAAATTGTATGCGTATTGGAGAATATTAATTAATGTCATATTGGATACAAATTTTGTGCATTATATTTATGGGTCCAAACTATATATATATATATATATATATATATATATATATATATATATATATATATATATATATATATATATATATATATATATGATGTTTGATATGGTAAAAGAACATAGAAATCAATGCTTTTACTTGTAAATTGTGCCAAATTGATCGGATTAGATCTGATTCAATTAAAACATAGATCTGATGAAGAAAAAAACACTGATTCAAATGCAAAAATGATCTGAATTTGTAGATCCGAAATCAACCCATATACCCTTTCATATGTGATACGTGTCAAGAAAAAAAAATGTCAGATTCAGATTTTGGAATCCTGATGGAATCCAATCCATTTGCACCCCTAGTCCTATGTAACAAAGATTTTGTGATCAGCTTATCAAGTTTTTATTGAGATATTAGTGCTTATAAAAATAAGTTTAATCTTTTAATATTTTTATTTATAGAATTAAATATTTTTATTTTTATGTGAATATTTTTCAAGATTATACACTTCAATTAATATTTCAGTACGTGTTTAGCATCATCATGAAATGTGACCAAGCTTGCGAACTCCAGCCTCCCAAATTAAGTTCACGAAATTGATTGCAGTTTATGCAATGCTATTAAGAACATTTCATAAAATTGGTCACATTTTAAACATTGGTATAACTTTTAGCTTTACAAAGTTCAAACTTTACCTTTCAAAAGTGCTAAAATTTGGACGATCTTGCACTCAAGTCAACTCCAAAGAAGGTTAAGGGAGTTGAAAAGTGGAAGCAAACAACTGATAGTTGGCTGGTGCCCCCTTGATTTATTGGAATTGAATCTCTCCAATGGGCTCAAGGATTCCCAATCCCTTCATCATGGTACATGGCCCACCACTGAAAATTTTTCCTTGTGGGACCCACCTCATCAAATTGCATCCTCATCTTCAGTCATTCATGGTAGTGATGCACACGGATGACATCCCAACATGAAAATCTTTGATATGTTGACATTTTGAAGGAAGCAGATCAGGTCATGCTGAACATGAGCGTTTTTGCTCATGCCAACATCATGGCCATCCGATTTGCATTTTAAAAAGTTCAAAAGTCAACAAAACCATGTGGCATTCATCCAAAATGCAAACAGACGGCCATGATGTCGGCATGTGAAAAAATGCTCATGTTCAGCATGACCTGCTTTTCATTTTGAATGGCTACAAGCCTCTACTTCAATTTATTGGGTCCAGTCATATCCATCATTAATGATATGGGGAAGTGGAATCGCCATCTACTGCTTCTCATTAATGCAAGAGAAGTTAAAGAGCCAAAACCCCTTCGGTTTCTGGAATGAGTTTAGAAGACTCACATCTAGAAGACTTTATGTCATCTATAAGTAGGAGGGCATAGTGGTAGTATGAAGAGAGAAAAGAAGTAAGAGAGAGAGAGTAGAGAGAAGAAGAAGAGAGAATAAGGTTCGTCACAACGCATTGATCCTCAAAGAGAAGTGTTGGTTGTGGTGTGAGTTTTGACTCGGGTTGTGCACCCGGGAGATAATCTTGTATTCAGTTTTTCTTGTGATTCATTTGTTGTTATTCTCTTTAGCTTTGGGCAAACTATTAGACGTTGTACTCTCTATTTTTATTATAGTGGATTATTCTCTCTGTGCCCCGTGGATGTAGGTCGTGTTGATCGAACCACGTAAACCCTTGTATTGTGATTTGATTGTGCCTTTATTAGATCCTATATTGCTTTCACGCGAATATTTTTGTTATCTTTATTACTCAACACAATTATGGAAGATTTTTTTACCCTTGAATAGTTAAAAAGTAATGGTTTTGCACCATTTGTTTAGCCAAACAGTGAATTTCCAACTTCGAACAGATTCATTGTATATTTTGTTTTCTATATAAATTAACCTGAGGAATCCAGGTTGAGATTGCACCCGCGCACCCTGTTGCGATCTTGAGCTTGTTACTATGTGTTTGTGTTATTTTTTTTAGACTCGTCAAGCTGACCTGGTCGGGATCACCAGGTGCCGCATGGTGCACTACAATAAAGCAGTGGATTAGCGGCGACCTCATTCTGTCGCTATTCCATCGCTAATCCGTCGCTAACCGGCTTAGCGACGGATTAACGATAAAGTAGCGACGGATAGCTTACGTCACAAATTTTTCGACGCTAACTGGCGACGAAATAAATCTGTCGCCAGTTCCGTCGCTAATTGTGACAGAATAACGAACGACGGATTTCATCGCAAATCCACTGGTACTAAACGACGACCTCGGCTTGGCGACGGATTTACAGCCGTCGCTAAATTATATGTATAGCGACGGATATATCCGTCGCTAATCCATCACAAACAAGAAAAAAAAATAAAAAAATTTATTTGAAAATTAAATATCGAGAACGCTACAATTTATATTTCCTGTATAATTTATATTTCCTGCAAATAAAAAACAAAGTACACATAAATTTTTATATAAAGGGAATCTAAAACAATTAATCGTTCCACTTTAAAATTAACAAATTTAATTATTTACAATTCAACAATTACATTTTCGAAAAAAAAAAACAGAACAAATTCAACACATTAATCTAATCATCGCCAAGATTTTGTGTATCTTCTTGTTCATTGCCTTGATCTGTCCCTTCAGCTCCGCTACACTGATTATCACTAGCAACCTACACAAGAAAAGAACACTCAGTATTGATAAACAAAATATATTGAAATAAATTATACACTATATGTGATTCTATGATGTGCTCATATGTATTCTAAGGCAGTAAAAAAACTCTATATGTGATTCTATCATGCTCATATGTGCTCTAAGGCAGGCAAAAAACTCTATATGTGATTCTATCATGAATGATATGTGTTCTATGACAGTAAAAAAACTCTATATTGATTATATCATGCTCATATGTGTTCTAAGGTAGCTAGAAAAACTCTATATGTGATTCTAGCATACTCATATGTGCTCTAAGGCAGGCAAAAAACTATATATGTGATTCGATCATGCTCATATGTGTTCTAAGGCAGTCAAAAAATTGAATATGTGATTATAGCATGCTCATATGTGTTCTAAGGCAGTCAGAAAAACTCTATATGTGATTCTATCATGCTCATATGTGCTCTAAGGCAGGCAAAACAAAAAACTTTATATGTGATTCTATCATAAATGATATATGTTCTAAGGCAGTAAAAAAACTCTATATGTGATTCTAGCATGCTCATATGTGTTTTAAGGCAGTCAAAAAACTGAATATGTGATTATATCATGCTCATATGTGTTCTAAGGCAGTTAAAAAACTAAATATGTGATTATAGCAAGCTCATATGTGTTCTAAGGCAGTCAAAAAAACTTTATATGTAATTTTATCATGCTCATATGTGCTCTAAGGCAGGCAAAAAACTTTATATGTGATTATAGCATGCTCATATGTGCTCTAAGGCAGACAAAAAACTCTATATGTGATTCTACTATGCTCATATGTGCTTTAAGGCAGTCAAAAAGTTATATATGTGATTCGATCATGCTCATATGTGTTCTAAGGCAGTCAAAAACTGAATATGTGATTATAGCATGCTCATATGTGTTCTAAGGCAGTCAAAAAACTGAATATGTGATTATAGCATGCTCATATGTGTTCTAAGGCAGTCAGAAAAACTCTATATTTGATTCTACCATGCTCATATGTGCTCTAAGGCAGTTAAAAAGTTGTATATGTGATTCTAGCATGTTCATATGTGTTCTACGCTATGAGGTTCTACAAATCGATTATTCTTACAAATCTTGCAAGGACACCTAATCTGACCTGTGGGATTCACTGTACTGACATTTGTCGTTGCTAATTAATAAAAGTTTCAACACCATCCATATATTCATGCGATAACTCATTGTCCACTATCCTACGGTACATCCATTCACGGTTTGCAGTCATTTTCTTATGATGTTACGAATAATAACCTAACCAGTTAAAAGAGAACCATCAGAATGCTATGATGAAAAAGATATCAAATTTATCATGCAATATATGATGTCATACAATAACAAGAATTATGGTGCATGCATTGATAACTTAATATTTTCATGTGCAAACTATTAATGACACGATAGAATTATTTGAAGCATGCTTTCATTATATAATTTCACATGGAAGCCATAATCAAATTGAAAGTAACTACATGCAAACATGAATACAATTACGTCAAACATTGTAATACATCGTAATCATTCATATCAAACAAATGACAAACATGTACCTGCAATAAACACATTTCAGTATTCCACTAACTACTACCATGCCTAGCATGAAATTCATACTAAAAAAAAAAGAACACTTTTATATTCATACATTAAAATCATGCTCAGCATGATCTCCGAACTCCAACAAAGCAACCATAGATATCAACAACTAAGTGAGTGTGTGAATAATAAAGTGTTATATCTAATAAATTAAATAACATGTGATGCGCTTGCATCACTTACTCACCACGGGTATTTACCCGATTTGCATTATTTTTGTCACTTACTTACCACGAGTGGCTGAGCACAAGCGGGTTCTGTTGAGAAATCTGCAAAAAACACTATTTTAAAATAAAGTCACCAAAAAAAATCGAGGCAAATAAAAACATCTTGCATAGGCCTTGAGAAGCCCAGTACCCAATGACCTATCCAAACCGGAGGGGGTCGACCTCCTGCAGGAACGCAGGGGGTCAACCCCCTCAGGAATGCAGGGGGTTGACCCCCTGCCAGAACAACAGTGGGTTGACCCCCTCAGGAACACATGGGGTTGACCCCCTGCCGGAACAACAGAGGGTCGATCCCCTGCCGGAAACCGCAAGGGGTCGACCCCCTGCCGGAACATTGGGGGTTGACCCCCTGCGTTTCGGCAGGGGAGTCGACCCCTTGCTGTTCCGGCAGGGGGTCGACCCCCTGTCGAAAACGCTGGGGGTTAACCCCCTGCAGAAACAGGCAGGGAGTTAACCCCCTATGTTCTGGCAGGGAGTTAACCCCCTGCCGGAACAACATGGGGTTGACCCCCTGCCGAAAAACGTAGGGGAGCCGACCCCCTTAAGGTATTTTAGAAATTACCTATCTCCGGGCGGTGACAAACAACGAACGGTGGGGCCGACGAATGGCGAACGACGGAAGGCTGGTGGGAGCGGGAGCAGCGAAAGAAGAAAATAAAAAGAGGGTTGGGATTAGGGTTATGCGACAATTCACGATGGATTAATTCCGTCGTTAAGCCGCCGTAAATCAAAACACGTAAATGGCGACAGAATATATTCCATCGCCAATTAGCGATGGAAGATTTTTCGTCGCAACCACCGCCGCTAAATGTTGCATCCGTTACGACAAAATATTCCGTCGCAAAATCCGCCGCTAGTTAGCGACGGGATATATTTCGTCGCTATTTTCGTAAATTTCATTGATTATAGCGACAGATGTGTTTCACTTGTTAATACATCGCTAACTAGCGACAAAATAATTTCGTCGCTAATAACCTATTTTCTTGTAGTGGTGCTCCCAATAAGCCCAACGTAGTCGCCATCCTCGCATGCGAAAACGCTAGGGCTGAGTACCCTCACCTCCAGAACCTATGCTTACTTCAGCTTATTGCAAGGAGGTGGTGCCCGTGGGAATCAAACCCCAACTGCCTGTATGCATAGTGACCAATATCGCGAGATTTATGAAAATCTCGAGATAATATCATGAGAAATTGCTTGAAAGTTTAAAACGACAATTTCTTGTGAGATTTTCAAAATATCGCGAGATGTATGAAAAAAATATAAATACCGTGATTTTCAATTTCTCACGAGTTCTTGAAAAATGAGAAATTACCGTTTTAAACGTTTGTCACTATATGCCCGTATGACAGTTGAGACCCGAACCAAAATAGTGTAAGAGCCAAGAAGGCGAGTCACCTCATTTGACAGAAATGGAAGGTTCAAAGCAGCTCATTCTAAGAACTGTCGATTCGGTATATATAACAGAATTTTTACTTGGCTTTTTTCAAGATACACATTTGGATATGAAATAACCATTGTGACTACTAACTTTTTTGTTTTAGAAATTTCTTCTCATATTGGAGTTTTATAATCACCTCAATAGTATTATTTTGTAATTCATTCATACAATGTTCAATATCGGTACGCATCGGCCTGTATCGACCTATACACATCATATCAGGCTTGAATCATCTACCTTTTAATAAATATAAAAAATTACCCAAAAAATAATTTTCAATATTATTTTAATGGTTTTAATACGTATCACGTTATGATTAAGAAGTAATATTTTTTACTATTTTTTAGCCCGATACAGAACGATTCAGTTGAGTATCGGTATCGGCCAATCCAGCTGAATCGGTGGCCAAACGTTTGTGAAACGTTTGATTGCTGAAAGAATCTTGCAGTTGGACCTTATTAGATGCATGAAAATAACACACCACATACACGAGAGGGTGGTGTATGTTCCCCCCCGATGATTCACTGAATCCCACATCTGTGTTCGGGGCTTTGAATGAGCACCACGTATACAAGCACATGGGGCTCGTATTCCCGTGTATGTTGACATAACTTTGCATCGGACTCTGGTGTTGTTGCAAAGACTTAAGTACCCTTTCTTGCTATACTTCTCATAAAGTGATGGTTTGAGAAAATGACAAAAATGCCCTTCATTCAAAAAAGAAAAAACAAACAGTTCAAAAAAAGGACAAACATGTCCTCCATCCAGAAAGTCGAGGATGATGTTGACTCTTCAAAGTCTTCTTCTTCTTTCTCCGTTCAAAAAAAGGACAAACATGTCCTCCATCCAGAAAGTCGAGGATGATGTTGACTCTTCAAAGTCTTCTTCTTCTTTCTCCGTTTAAAAAAAGGACAAACATGTCCTCCATCTAGAAAGTCGAGGATGATGTTGACTCTTCAAAGTCTTCTTCTTCTTTCTCCGTAAAACACTGTAAAACCCTCTCTCTCTCTCTCTAGAGAAGAAATCAAGGGAGGCAAAGAGTTCTCCCTGGAGAAGGCCATGAACATCAACCCTCTCACTCTCTCTCCCTTCTCTCTCTACTTTTGTGCACATCCAACAAACGATCCTACATTGCTCCATCAAACACCGACTGACCTGCACACTGACTGTAGCACCGTTCAACATGAAGAGTTGTGGAGTCTGATTCAGAGTTTTTGCCCTTACAGAAGAAGGGTTTGGGGGCTCCTCCTAGCGTGGGTAGCATCGCTCAACTTGATTCGTTGTGGAGCTTGATTTAGAGTTTTTGCCCTTACAGGAGGGGGGTCCGGGGGCTCCCCCCCGATGCGGATCCCACTGCGCGGTCAGCGGGCGGGGGTCCAAGGGGCCGCCCCTGGCGGAGGGCTCGGGGGGCAGCGCCCTCCGGACCAAATTTTTTTGGGGCCTTCCAACAACGATTTGTAGTGTTATCGGGCTTTTCTACAACGATTTGTAGTATTTTCGGGTCTCCAACGAGCCCCACAACGATTTATAGTGTTATCCGGCTTTTCAACAGTGATTTGTAGTGTCTTCCGCAAATCGCTATAGCGATTTATAGTGTTTTTGGATCTCACTATAGCGATTTGTAGTGTCTTTCGCAAATTGCTATAGCGATTTATAGCGTTTTTGAATCTCACTATAGCAATTTGTAGTGTCTTCCGCAAATCGCTATAGCGATTTATAGTGTTTTTGAATCTCACTACAGTGATTTGTAGTGTCTTCCGCAAATCGCTATAGCGATTTATAGTGTTTTTGAATCTCACTATAGCGATTTGTAGTGTCTTCCGTAAATCACTACAGCGATTTATAGTATTATTCAGTAAGCAAATCACTGTAAATCGCTACCCGAATTAGGACCAACTTGTCAGGGCCATATCTCCCTAACCTGAGGTCATATTTCAAATCCGTAAAAAATGGTGTCTTCGTTATTAAGTCTAGTTTATTCCTGTAAAATTTAAGCAATTTCTATTGTCATTTCATTCTCCATTTTCACTAAAAACCAGACCCTTATTATTTTGTGTTATTTGAGTTGCACAACACCATTTGCGCTTGACATCTACATCTTGATTCTGGCATGCTCCCTGTTGGATTTTCCATTGATTTCTCCCAACCTTGCTTGAAACAAACATATGTCTTTCTCACCACAACACCCTGTGCATTTTTTGACCACGACACCCGGGACCCGTGCCGGGGGGAACCCCCGGACCCCCCTCCTGTAAGGGCAAAAACTCTAAATCAGGCTTCACAACGAATCAAGTTGAACGATGCTACCCACGCTGGGAGGAGCCCCGAAACCCTTCTCCTGTAAGGGCAAAAGCTCCGAATTAGGCTCCACAACGAATCAAGTTGAACGATGCTATCCACGTTGGGAGGAGCCCCCGAACCCTCCTTCTATAAGGGTAAAAACTTTGAATCAGACTCCACAACTCATCAAGTTGAATGATGCTACCCACGCTGGGAGAAGCCCTCAGACCCCCCTTCTTTAAGGGTAAAAACTCTGAATCAGACTCCATAACTCTTCTAGTTGAATGATGCTACCCACGCTGGGAGGAGCCCTCAGACCCCCCATTTCTGTAAGGGTAAAAACTTTGAATCAGACTCCACAACTCTTCAAGTTGAATGATGCTACCCACGTTAGAAGGAGCCCCCAGACCCCTCTCCTGTAAGGGTAAAAACTCTGAATCAGGATCTACAATTCATTTAGTTGAATGATGCTACCCACACTGGGATAACCCTCAAACCCTCCTCCTGTAAGGGTAAAAACTCTGAATCAGGCTCCACAATAGTCAATGTGCAGGTCAGCCGGTGCTTGATGGAGCAATGTAAGATCTTCTGTTGGATGTGCATAGAAGCAGAAATATAAAGGAGAGAGAGAGTGAGAGGGTTGATGTTCATGGCCTCCTCCAAGGGAGATTTCTTTCTCAGATAATCCTGCAGTGCAGAGACTGAGTCTTAAATAATCATCTTCGGGGCACTTAAGTCTTTACAACCACTCCTTTTCAAGAATCGTCATTTTTTTTGGCACCAATGGAGGAAAGGGTACTTAAGTCTTTGCAATCGCATCAAACTCCAACACTAATTAATGCTGACAAACATGGGGATACGAGACGCACATGCTTACATACGTGGTGCTCTTTGGGACCCCCGAACATGAGATGTAGCTAACTGTCCTGTTCGGGGGGGGGGGCATATAACCTGCTTTCCACATACACACATGTATCCAATTGTTTGGCGAATAAGAAATTCTTATTAAATGGAAGTCCTAGAGTCCACAAAGGAAGTACAATCAGTGTGAGAAGTTCATCATTGAATCCGAAATATTGTGCTTGGTGTAGTTGCATTTGTAACATGTACTCTTCCTTCCTCTACGACACGTTAGTCTACCAAAAAAGCACTAACAAAATAATATAACTCACATATAAATACCAATCACATACCTCAAATCTTACTGGTTTAATAAGGCAAATGAGATAATCAAGTTATTTTTCTAATAGGTCATTTTTTATGCAGCGGCGCTTGCATGCAGCCCCATTACTGCTGCATCTCAGTTATCTTGACACCCATCTTGAGAAAGGCTAAGATGAATGGTTGTGAGTTAAGTCGCTGTATGCTCACCATGCAACAACACTGCATTTAATGTGAAGTTTATTTTCTTTCAATGTCTTAATTTGAAATAGCTATCTTTTGTAGGACGTCAATTCTTTAAGAACCACAAGGTGGAAAATATGAGACACATGTCAACTAGGGATGGCAGTGGGGCAGGGCGGGGGACAAGGTCTCCACCCCCGCCCCGCCTCAAGATTTTATCCTCCACCCACGCCCTGCCTCCCTGGCGGGGATGAATTTTATCCTCCACCCCCGCCTTCATCCCCGTTTCATGTCCTCCATCCCCGGTTCAAACGGGGATGAGGCGGGGCGGGGCGGGGATATTGCGGGGAAAAGTGGTCGGGGCAGGGTTGGGGCGGGGATGCGGCGGAGATCGTGGCGGGGAAAAGTGCACGTCCATCCCCGCCTCCACCCCCGGACGGGGATGGATTTTAACCTTCATCCCCGCCTCCATCCCCGTTTCATACCCTTCATCCCCGGTCCAAACGGGGCGAGGGCCCCTCTTTCCCCCGGTCCACTGCCATCCCTAATTGTCAACATAACAACCATGCAAAAGAACATTTCTAGTATTGTGGTTATAAGTATTAAGAGAGAGAACACACACAAATCACATGCACAGGGAGGCCATCACACGATTTAGCTGGTTCAGCTACACTCTAGCCTACGTCCACGATAAGTCAGGTTTCTCTCTCTCTCTCTCTCACGTTACCTATTGAGAGAGAGAGAGATATTTATTATATAACTTTCCAAAATACAAGAGAATATACATAAGTTACCAAATACAAAAATAAGCCAATTACAACAAGTTTATAGTAAATTAAATTCTCCAATAAAATGTATCGTTTTTTCCAATTTGATAATCTTTCTACTTGACCTTCAAGTCTTTTGTTATTGAAAACCTCGAGTTCTTACTGAATTTTTGGTTTTTTCTAGAGATCACGTCACAATAAAAAACTTGAGATGAATCCATACTTGGATTTGAGCTCACTGTTTGTATGCTAGCATCCTCAACACGCCCCCTCAAGCTTATCTCCAAAATCAATGAAATTAAGCTTGTCTTTCAACTTGCAATATCTAGGGCCAGACAAAGTCTTTGTAAAAATCTCCAACACATCATCTGTACTTCCAACATGCTATACTTGAATTTCTCCTTGAGCTTCATTCTCTCTTACAAAGTGAAAGTCAATTTCTATGTGTTTTTATCATCACATGAAATACATGATTGGCTCAAAAATTATTTCATCATAAGATATATAGAAGGATGATCATGAGAAACTCTCAGCTCTTTTAATAAGGATTTCAACCACACAAGCTCACACACTGTTCCTCAAGGGCCTTATACTTACCTTCAGTACTAAAATGACTCAATGTCCAACATGAACTTTGTTTTTCCCTTAATAACTCAAGAACTTTGTGTCCCGAACGATGATGCCAAAAACTACTTGTCTCTACCTTATTGTGAGAGAGATCATAATTATATAGCTTTCTAAAATATAAGAGGATATTCATAAATTACCAAATAAAAATAAAACAATCACAACAAGTTTTCAATAGTAAATTAATTTTCCCACCAAGATGTATATTCTAACTTTCCAATTTGATAATCTTTCTTGACCTTTTCAAGTCTTCTATTATTAGAAACCTTGAGCTCTTACTGAATTCTTGGTTTCTTTTAGAGATTACATCACAATAGAAAACTTAAGATAACTCTAGACTTGGCTTTGGGCCCACGGTATGTGTGTTAGCATCCTCAACACTAAGCAGAAGAAAATTTGGCCACAAAAAAAAAAAATTATTCTCTTTAAAGGGCCTTACTTTATTACAAATATTATATCACTAAAATATAAATCAATTTATTGGCTTTTATCAAAAACTTAAATTAAGGCTATTCACTTAATAATTACACATGTAGCTTCAAGTTGAAAGCATGAGAGAAACATAACTCATAAAGCCTACCCCATGTAGTTGAGATAATGATTAATGTCGATTATGACAAAGACATATATAATTGTAAAAGTAGATCTTGACAAGGTTATATACAAAAGGCTTAGTTACATTTATTGGATCAGATCTTAAACACCCGATCAACCCCGTTTACCTCTACTTGGATTTGGAAAATCCTCTTTCATTGGTCGGGTCTGGTTCGGGGACATCATTTCTAAATATCAAATGATCCACACAACCCCTTTATAATTTAGAATATGAAACATAAAATCAAAGGCTAAATTTAAATATTAGTCGCATGCACATGATAAAATGGCATGGGTCATGCCACTTTTATATAAATTTCCTTTAATAATAATACATAAAAGGACATCACATGGGGGTTAAGTTATAGTATCCCTGTAACTACGGGTTTCAAAGGGTCGGACCTGGTTTGGACTTAGGCGGGTCTGAAACTAGTCCAATTGGGTCCACTATATAAAAAATTATACCCGAGCCTTATATGGGTTACACGAACCTGACTGGATCCATACTTGGAAAAATAATAATTTTTTAATCTTTTTAATTGAAAATTCAGGAATCTTAATTAGAACTCATGAGGTCGGACCCATGTCTGGTAAAATTTCACAAACCATACCTGACTTTGGGTCGAATCACACCTCCATCTTCACAACAAAAACAAAACCAGACACTATAGGGTTTGGTATAGGTGGGGTTCAGGTCCAACCCGATGACAACCCCACGGCCCCACCTGCGAGATAGACTTAAACCCTATAAAAGCTGAGAAAACATCTGATTATTTGTAAATGACATATTTGGTTTAACTATTCAAGGCAATGGAGTTTGAACTCACTAGAAGTCCAGATCCAACTCCAAATCCAATTATATCTTAACCAAATCCGACCTGCTTTTAAATATGAATCATATACATCATTTCCCAGGGTTTCTTTTACCCGGTTGAGTTCTTATATCTTGGATCAGACCGTCTGTAAAGCGTCCATTAGGAAGATCAGACGGTTCACTGGAAAGGCGTCTGTAAAAGTACATAAGTGTAGAGCGCATGTAATCGATCGATGCCCAGAATTGGACTGAGATAAAAAATCCAATGATTATCTCAGATTTGTTCAGTGTAAAATCCTGGAATAAGAAAAAGGGAGATCTGACCAAAAACTTTTACCCTTCTGTAAGAACCGAGATAATTTAACTGAAGAATTTACCGTATCATGTTTTTCATTTTTATTGCCTTGATATTTTTTTATGAAAAAAAAATTTAATAAATAAAAGAAATTTCAAGTAAGAACAAAGTTTCCTAGTAACAAATTACAAAATGCCCATGTATGCTCCCACTCGAACACTATATGCTATAAAATCAACCAAAAATAAAATACTATCATTTGGGTATGTGAATCTATATCACAGCGATACGCCATTTAGGGGCTGATGTTTTAAGGGACATGACACACTATGGCATGTATGGAAATTATTTTATAAAATTTTATCAGTTTCTAATAGTTTCAATACTTTTTTAATAATAACTATGCATTTTATATAATTAAATATAAAAAAATCAACTGAATAATAAAAGATCTGTCCAAGTTATAAAAGTTCGTGTCTTGTATCGAGTCCCCTACTCTGATTGTGTCCTTGTGACATAAGGAACCGGAACAAATTTCCCTGGGTGTTAAATTCGGGTTTGGTTCAGATATCTGACCCACTGATTTTGGTATTTATATAGATTTAATAATCTGCTTTGTCAAGAATGTATAAACTATAAGATTCAAATTATCTCTGCTAACTAACTCACTCGCTTTGTCAAGCTCTTGTACAAAAGTGATTATTATTCATCAGTTCATTTTTATACTATTAGCTCATTGTCTACTCATAGAGGTGAACTTAACTTTTGAATGATAAACATAGGGATGGCAGTGGACTGGGGGATAACGGGGCTCTACCCTGCCCCGTTTGGACCCGGGATGAAGGGCATGAAACAAGGATGGAGGTGAAGGTTAAAATCTATCCCCGTGTGGGGATGGAGGCGGGGATGGACTTACACACTTTTCCCCGCCCCGCCCCATCTTCGTCCCAATCCCCGCCTAGCCCTGGCCGGCCCCGTCCCCAATCCTTTAAAGGATGACTATAGACTAAGGGAAAACAGGGCTCCGCCCCGCCTCGCCGCCGTTTGGACCAGGGATGGAGAGGACATGAAATGGGGATGGAGGTTAAAATCCATCCCCGTGTGGGGATGGAGGTTCGGATTTTGAAACAGGGCGGGGGTGGAGACCTTGTCCCCGGCCTCCCCCCCGGTACACTGCCATCCCTAGATATACACGTGCCAAACACTCATGGACTGCGATCAAAGATAGAACTAAGCCACAACCTAATAACTGAAGGGAAGCTGACATTTGTAATTAGGGGTGTCAACGGTCCTGGTTTACCCAGACCCAACCCAAACCAAACCCTATAGAGTCTGGGTATTGTGATAAATAAAAAGACCCGATTAAGACCCAGGTCTGTACTCAAAGGTCCCATTAATACATGGACCCGGATATAGTTTGTCAAATTTTATACCAAACCCTGACCCGACCCGAGTTTCAATTAAGACATGTAATTTTTCAATGTAAAAATGATAAAGAATATGGTTTTATACCGGGTATGGTCTGGGTTCGATTCATGTAGTTCTTATCGGGTTTGGATATGGTTTTTTATAGTAGACCCGATTATACTCAAGTATACACCCGATATCATACCAGAAAATCTGGTCCAACTCGAGGTCTGAATTAAACCTGACCCGTTGACACCCCTACTCGTAATTGGGACAAGCAACGTTATAAGTATCCGGTGCTTATGGGTGGCTGATATGCATGGTGTCGGTAGGGCCGATTAGCCTAATTTTTAATAAATATAAAAAATATTTTTAATATTGTTTTAATGGTTTAATACGTAATAACTTTTTATTATTTTGGGGCCGATACAGAACGATTCAAATGAGTATCGGTATCGTCCCGATACATCTGAATCGGCAGCCCAAACGATTCATGGACGATACCGATACTGACAACATCCCGTTCAAGACAATAATGCTTTGGCCGCAAGGGTTTTAAATCATATGATTGATGTAACTCGTGAACATTGCTAAGTTTGACAGGACATCACAAGCTCGAAACCAATGGATGAGCGCCTCTTGTTGCAAGGTCGGATCTAGCCCAACTCTCTGTTGGGCAATTTGGGCATGGGGGTTTCATATAAATAAACTTTGCAACGAAGTTGGTTTTTCTCAGGTTATCTAACAAGAATGGCTATTGTGTGATTTCTGTGGCAAATATGGTACTTTATGGTAATTTCTCACTGTAAACTAAACAGCGCTAAAGCAGGAAAGGTGTCAGTATCTCTCTCAAAGGGTTTTGTTTCGCTCATTTTTTTCATTGGGATTTTTTTTCGTGACTTTTGGATGATTGGTGAGGTGAATCTGATCCTCCTTCAGATCCATGGTGGTGGTTTTCGCCTCTGATACAGGAGGAGAATTCCTTCCAGGTTTCTCGAAAACTCCGTTTGGAGGGTTAGAGTTTGTAGTTTCGGCATCTCAGTCGTGATTTTGAACTCGGAAAGCTCTTCCCGTTTCTGAAATCGGGACCTTTTCTGGAATTTCTGAAGTTCCCGTCCTGTGTTACGGTTAGGGCTTGGGAGGAACCGAGGAGTACGGTTCTTTTCCGGGAAAATAGTGGAATTTGTGTTTGGAATCGATCTAGAGTTAGGGTTTGGAGCTGCCCGCCATTGAAAGATCTTGCTTTTCATCTGTGAAACGCTAGTTGTTTCCGACCTCGGGCTATCGTGCGATTCACGAGAATGTCGGCGAGGAGGAAGAAGGACGTCGCAGACGGGGAGGAGGGCGCTAGGGTTTCCGCCTTCCCCGACGAGGTTCTGGAGCACGTCCTCGTGTTCGTGAGATCCCGCAAGGATCGGAGCGCGGTTTCGCTCGTCTGCAAGGACTGGTACACCGCGGAGAGGTGGAGCCGCACCCATGTGTTCATCGGCAATTGCTACTCGGTATCGCCGGAGATCCTAGTCCGGCGGTTCCCCAAAATCCGGAGCATCACGCTCAAGGGGAAGCCCCGGTTCTCCGACTTCAACCTCGTCCCCGCCAATTGGGGAGCCGATATCAGCTTGTGGCTGGTCGTCCTGGCCAAGGCGTACCCGTTCCTGGAGGAGTTGAGGCTCAAGAGGATGGCCGTTACCGATGAGAGCCTCGATTACCTCGCCCGCTCGTTCCCGAATTTCCGGGTGCTTTCTCTTGTTAGCTGCGACGGATTCAGCACCGATGGCCTCGCGTCGATTGCTACACATTGCAAGTGGGTTTTCTTCCCATTTCTCCTTGTTTACTTATGCTCACTTGTTTGGTTTGGATTTGATGCATTATTGAATTGGGTGTGGCTGGATATGGTTGTGGATTGCACCCTCTTAATGTATGGTTTGGTTTTGGACTTCTCTTCTTTCTTTTTCTGGGTGTCAGATATATTTCGGTCTATGCATTTCTGATCTTGAATTTGATAGTTTATTGAATTGGGTGCCTAGATTTGTTTGTGAAACGCACCCTCTTAATATATGTTCTTGTTGTTTAGTTATGGAATATTTTTGTACGTTTTTCTTCCAAGCAATTCTGTTTAAGATTTGCCTGTGTCTATTTATGAGTAAGCAATCCATCTCATACATCGGTTTGTGATCTAATGTTTCTCTATCTGTTGGGAGCTGGAGTTGAGATGGGAGATGGTATTTAATGAGGATTTAATAAATACCACCTACCCCCACAGGTGCTTGGAAACCCTAATTTGGGAGAAGAATGGTGTTGGGAGTGGAGTTGCGCCATTTTCAACTACATCCTCACAAGGATGTTGTTGACAACTCCAGCCTCATCTCCCATTTTCTTCTCCGCTCCCATCACCCCTCTCATCTCCTCCCCATCACCGGCTCCCAAACAGAGTGTTGAATAACATCGGTGGTTTCTGAATATCACAGCTACAGCTTCCATCAAATTTTGGTTCTCAAACTGTACCCATCTGTTTGGTTTGGGTGATACCCGTGGCCTCTGCCATTTCATTTAACCCGTTGCTGCTTTCTTAATGGGTGAACTTTAATTTGACCATCTGTTTTCGGAATATTGAGCTGATTGATCATTCTTTGGAATCTTTTTCTTGCCCCTGAGGTCATCAACTCATTTCTCTGTGTTGTCCTTTCTTTTTCAGATGGAGTATTTTTATTTGTATGGGACTTTCTATTGTTGTTTGTGAGGTTTTGGTAGCATTTACTAGCCTGTGGGAAGATAGTTTTTTAGGCGTCAATGCCTCTTGGGTATGACTCTCTCAGATCCCAACTGATAATAAACAATCCTCTGCCCTTATTTTGCGAGGGGCTCTGAGCCAAATAAATTGTGAATGTTCATGGTTGTGATATAACCTTGTTAGTTCTAAAATTGACCGGAGCTTAAAGATGCAAATTGAAATATTGCCAAGGGTCCTTTCTTTTTAGTAAATTAAAATCCAGTATTAGATTTGCTCACAGCAAACATATATACAACTGTGGCTGACTTCTCTATTTAATATTTTTTTGCTTGATGCTGGTGGTTGAATATTCTGTGCTGAGGTTGTTGGCTTGTTCTTTCAGTAAGTTCGGTTATCGTTGCCCTTTTAGGTAATCTGGTAATGCTTTGTTTCTTCCATGCTGATGTAAACTCAGAATATTCTCTGATGCTTGTGCTGATATCTTGTATGGTTAGGGAATAGAAATGGAGACATCATCATGGCCTTTGCGTAATATTGTTTACCTTATTTTCCTTTCTCAGATTATCTAGATATACTTTATTCTTCCTCATTGATTTGAAATCAAAGGAACTTCTTCAATTACATTAAAAGTTGATTAAATAAATGAAGAAATATATATATATATATATATATATATATATTGGTAGCTGTCCTGTTTGGGTGATTTTGAGCTAAATTTTCTTGTCAAGAGCATTTTCTTAACTTCTGATGGGCAGTCCCTATGTTGGCGGGATTCATGCCTGTCTATGTGTATATATAGTTGTCAATCATAATATTCTAATGGTTCTCTGCAGGTTGTTGGTTGTCAAAACTCTGTTTCTTGATGTTCAGTAGATGACATCAGCAATATCTTGCAAATGTTTAATGTTATGCCTCATGTTTGGTTGAAATCTCTTTTTGCTAATTGGGTCATTTCATCCTCATGTCTAAGTACCTTATTATATTTTCAGGAACTTAACAGAGCTGGACATACAAGAAAATGATGTACTTGATCTTGGAGGGGATTGGCTAAGTTGCTTCCCAGAAAGTTTTACATCACTTGAGGCCCTAAACTTCGCGAGTCTTAACAGTGAAGTCAACTTTGATGCTTTAGAAAGGCTTGTGTCTAGATGCAAGTCTCTGAAGGTCCTCAAAGTAAACAAATGTGTCACACCAGAGCAGTTGCAGAGGCTTCTTGTAAAAGTTCCGCATCTGACAGAGCTTGGGACGGGGTCCTTTTTACAAGATCTCTCTCTGAGGCAGATTGTGGAGCTCAGCAACACATTCAGCAACTGTAAAAAATTGCATACTTTATCTGGTTTATGGGAAGTAACATCATTATACATTCCAGCGCTATCTGTAGCTTGCACAAACCTTACTTTTTTGAATTTGAGTTATGCGGTCCTTCAAAGCATGGAGTTGGCTCAGCTGCTTGCTGGCTGCCCTCAGCTACGGCGCCTATGGGTATGTAACATAGCCTTTTTCATGAATATATATGGGTTAATATATGGTGCTATTGAAGGCACAAAACTATTGAGTATAAGTCACCTTCTTTTCCATTTCTTTTATACTTTTTTCGTATATTAGACCTTATGGATGTGATCTACAAGGTTTTTTTTAGTAGAAAACGAGTTTTGAATCATGTGATTGTGACATGGAAGCAGGTCTTTTAAGGGCTTCAAAAATCAACAGGCCACAATGTGCTAAAATTTCACAAATCAAAAATCAAAAATCAAATTTTTAGATCAAACTGACTCAATCCCATGTTTGATTCTTAGCAAACAAACTGTTCTGAACACATCTATGTGGTCAGATTGAGTTGATAAGTCTTGGACCTATGATTTCCTCCTCAATAGTTCCATACCTTCAATAGCACCAAATATTAGCCCTATATATATTTATATTTATTTGTTCTTTACAACTTCTACACACTTCAAGATGATTTGTGCTTGCTGGGTTTCAACTTTCAAGACTATTAGGAGCATGATTTGCACTCATAACTTGGTTTGCATGTATTAAAAAGCCTTTGCTACTTGGAAGTTTCTCTTAGTTTGGCTTTGGAATTGGCCTGATCAACTGACTCCTGACCATTCAGTATGTTATTTAATGAATCAACGAGGAGACCAGGTTGCAATCTTGTCCTATTTGCCATAACTTGATTTATGTGTGTTAAAGGACCTTTGCTACATGGAAATGTGTCTTGCTTTGGTTTTGGAATTGGCCTGATAAACTGACACTGATAATTTGGTATCTGATTTAAGGAATTAGTGAGTATAGCAGGTTATGATCTCATCCTATTTGCCACTTTGCCTAATTGCTTGTCTTCAAAACCATGCTTGTATTAGGCATTAGTGCCCAACACTAGAGACTTTCGAACCATGTAAGTAAGCAGGTTATGACTTATGATCTTGTCCAATTTGTAATTCAGAATCTAACCAATCTTTCTCTACTCCGACTGCATCTCAATGGTGATTGTTTGTTTGGGTCATGCTGCTTGAATATGGATCGCCTCATATTGCACATAAAGTTCAGTTCTGACTTTTTCCTTTTCATTTGACATCCTTCAGGTCTTGGACACTGTTGAGGATAAAGGGTTACATGCTGTGGCATCCTCATGTCCAGGCTTGGAAGAACTCCGTGTCTTTCCTGCTGCTCCCTTCGAACCAGATCTTGGTGGTGTTACTGAGACTGGATTTGTTGCTGTCTCTCATGGTTGCCCAAACTTGCGCTATGTACTTTATTTCTGCAGAAGGATGACAAATGCTGCGGTCGAGAAGGTTGCCCTAAACTGTCCGAACTTCACCCACTTTCGCCTCTGTATCATGAATCCTTGGGAACCAGACTATCTGACGAAAGAACCCATGGATGAAGGCTTTGGCGCTGTGGTCAAGCATTGCAGAAAGATACAGAGGCTTGCTGTTTCTGGGCTTCTCACAGACCGTACATTTCAGTACATTGGCATGTATTCTAAAAACTTGGAGACACTTTCAGTTGCATTTGCAGGCAGCAGTGACCGGGGAATGCAGCATGTGTTGCAGGGATGCCCAAAATTGCGGAAACTAGAGATCAGGGATTGTCCATTCGGAAATGCAGCCTTGCTGTCGGGGCTAGAGCGCTATGAATCCATGCGGTCATTGTGGATGTCTGCATGCAAGGTGACGATGAGTGCTTGCAGGATACTGGCACGGGAGATGCCTAGGCTCAATGTAGAGGTAATTAAGGAAGGTGAGAGTGATGAGATGCAGGCAGAGAAAGTGTATGTTTACAGGTCGGTGGCTGGCCCTAGAACTGATGCACCACCTTTTGTTCTTACTCTCTGAACAGCATACTTCGGGTGAGCTTCTCTTTGTTGCAACTATTTACAAATTGGATATGTAGAATGTTCATCATAGTTTTCATCAAGTCTATGTAAATGGGTTTTATTTTATTGCCTTGTCACTTCCAATGTTTTGTTACTGTTCCAGAATTAGAAAACCGATTCTTGAGGGCATTAACGTTATTAAGTGCTATTTCTGTTGGGAAGAAAAATTATTGTATATACCCCAATATCTTGTTTGTAGTTATCTGTAAAACATATTTAATTTTTTTTTATGGTGTCTTTTCTCTTTTCCCCTTTATATCTTTTCTTATTGTGCATCAGTAGCAAACTTTGGGCATATGGTCCTGGATGGACCTTCCAGGACCTTAACCACATTTTCTGGCTCCTTTCTAGTCAAATTGAGCAACTAAAATCAATGGAGGAATTGAATCTCTGCCTTTTCTTACTGGAGTTACTTGGTTTTGTTTCTGCTATTGTACGTTTGCCTGGCCAGAACCTATTGCACCTAAATTTTCAAAACAATGTGTCTAGGTCAGGGAAATCTAGTCTGTAAAGGAGAGAGAGATTGCTGATGTTTTTGGAAAACTGGTTAGAATAAATTATTCCTCCTTTGAACTTCTTTTTTGTTTTCTTGTTATTGTTTCATTCAGCTAGTAAACTGGTCTTAGTTGAAACCCTTGGATCTGGTGAGCTTTGTTTGTCGAAGTAAAAGTAATTTCGTGTGCTGCTTAGGTCCATTGACTTTGAGTTTATTTATTTGATGCCTCTTTATTTCCTTAAGAGTTAGATACTGAGAGCCTTCTATTCTCTTAGATAAGTAAAAAAATGAAGAACCATGGGATTGTTTTTTCAAAGAATGGTTATGCGTGAAACAATTTTTGTCTCTTCTTTGGATGCAAAAATGCATGTTTAAAAGTATGTGCAATGTGCATGCAATATTGAATTATGTATATGTAAAATCTGTATTTCAGATATTGGTTTGTATGTTTATTAAGAAAATGTTATTCATATGTTTTCATTTATATGTAGGTAGTATGATTTGTAGATTGCACTCTATGTCATGGGGACTCGGCCAACTGGGTGCGGTCAACGCACCCAGGGTCATTTATGTCTAACTTTTGGACTATATATATATTTGCCGCACCCCCACCCCCGCACCTGCACCCGCACCCACCCACCCACCCACCCGCACCCATGTGACATAGATTGCACTGCATTCACAATTGCATGCATGTAATGTGTGCCTCCTGAGTCTGGCAGGAGACTGTGGTGCACAAAAGGGAGTTCTCATTCTTTTCACTTGTACATCTAGGAATTAGCCATTCCTCGGAATGGATGGGTAGATATCAAAATAGATTCAGCTTTTGTAGGGTAGTTTCCTGGGCGTGCAATCCAAGGTGGAGTTTGGTTTTGAACATGAAATATCAGCTTTTTATTGTCTTAGACAGCTGCATGAATTCCATGCAGCCATATTCTTACAGAACCATGTATCTCATCCGTCTGATAATAGAAAACAGTTATGGTGCAAACATGTTATGTAGGCTATTGCTTTGGAGCATATGCTGGTTCCACGTTTCATAGTTGAAGGAAATCAATAGACTAGTGAACGTCTATTCCTGATGGCAAAGCCATCATAGACTTGCATCCAAGCATTTCCTTCGTGTGAAGTTTTATACGTTTATGCTACTGTTGCTGCTGCTACTCTGAATGACCGTACAAGGTTTCTGTGACTGCAGTCTCTCCATGGAGGCTAATCTACTGCTGCTTGTATCTGGCCCAGTGGCTCCTTTGGAAAGCAGGATGGCAACGCAGAAGTAAATGTAGCAGGTGCAGAAATGGGTGATAAAAATCCAAATTCTGTTCCAACCACACATTGTCTCCGAAGCCATACTTCCTATCAAACTCTTGCAAGGCACACTCCCT
The DNA here is from genome assembly GCF_984573655.1 of Nuphar pumila. NCBI lineage: Eukaryota > Viridiplantae > Streptophyta > Magnoliopsida > Nymphaeales > Nymphaeaceae > Nuphar > Nuphar pumila. Next base: position 37,962,590 of record NC_143254.1, read on the forward strand.
TTTTAGATCTGTCTTTGTATGAGATCAACTCTGTTACTACAGAAAACATTAGTGGCATAGTTAGTGGTAGCAGCATTGCCTTCTTGATGCAGCAGAACCTCTCTCTGTGGAATCGGTTAGGTTGTAGAAACCAAGTGCCTTTGTAGCAAGCTTGATGGCCTGGTGCATTTGTTCTCTCCTGTCACTGCTTTGCCTTCTAACATAGTTTCACCCCTAACGAATTTTCTTCGGAGTCTCTCAATCATGGTCACTCTTGGCTGCTATGGTGCTGGAATTTAAGTAGCTTGCGTGGAGAATCCATGGTGAGTTTCTGTGGTCACTTTCATGTCACTGGCATCTAAGCTCTTGTGTGGTTAGCTTCAAGATTGCCATGTGTAGGTTGGAAAGAGACGAGCATGGTGCTCAGAACGGAATGACTGACATGGCAGACAACTGGCGTTCTGCTTGTGGTGTTTCAGCAAGGAAGGTGGTGGGAGATGAGGGGTGGTTCGTCCAACTTTGGGAGCCAAGTGTTGCAACCGTCCCGGACATCTACCATGTACGATGGTGGTCTGCGTTTTGGTGCAGGAGATTTCATTGCGTTTTCTTGTTTTGCTTGTTGTAAAAGAGGATAGAAGAGGAGGAGACGACCACGTTGCCGGTGGGGGTATTTGTTTGTTCCTTTAGAACGTGATTGTTGGAACTTTGGAGCAATTATTTGTTTAATTTAAATTTATTCAATCTCTTGGACTCCATATGGAAAAGAATAGTCATTTGTGCCTGGTGCTCCAATTGGAACTTGACAGTGACTGAGTTGCTTTTCTTTTGATTAGAATTTTCTTTGAGAGAGAGAAAGACAGCGAGTTATAATGGAGAGAAGCCACCTCAATGGTTTGGACGTCCATTTCTGGGCTACATTGACTGTGGTCTTGTGTTGGTGTGGGCACTCTGGCAGGCCTTACTGCAGCCACTCCTTTGGTGGAAGCAGAAGTCCACAGGTTGTACATGTTTGCTACACATGAAATTGACCTAAACTGGAAGTTAGTGGCTGCCCATCTTGGGCCAATACGTGAAAAAACGAAGGGCCGTATTTTCTTCTTCGGACATTTTTGTCATCTCTCATAGCATGCTACTATTTTTTTTTCTCCCTTTGGAGGCGTTTGTGTGCCACAGAAATACCACCTGTTTCTGTTGTGAGCCCCACATGCCACATTCAAACACGGGAACCGCTTTCCGACGATGAGTTGGTACCCTTACGCTTGGATCCACCCACTCATCCAGAAACTTTTTTGGGGGCATGGGAATATGGTCCAAGTGTGGTTCATCATAGTTTTCTGGAGAAATGGGTGCCTGTAGGGCTTAGAAATGGTGATGCTGGTGGCAATATCGATATCCGATCCGATTTCTCAATGTGTTTTGGGATCTGAGATCTGATCCGTTTGCAACCCTATGCAACTTGGTGAGAACAGGGCATTGGATCGGAGTCTCATCTTTAGGAGACTGGTTACAATTCGTGCCCTATATTTTCTAGTTGATGGCACATGAAGCATTTTAAAAAGTAGTGTAATTTATTTAGATGCGATGTTATAATTGATTACTATAACTAAAGTGACCTCAAGGTTTTTTATTTTGATATTTACACGGAGAAACCACCCTCAAGATCAGAGACCTAGCCTCACTGGCTTGGCCTGCCGTAATTACGGTCACTGTCCTGGCAGCTTAAAATTCTGTGGGCTTACCCCTTGCTCAGGCATGCTTTGGTTTGGGCAAGGAATGACGCCCATGAGATTTGAACCTAGAGCACCTGCCTAACGGCTTCGGTCCCATCCCACTACCCCGAACAAGTTTAAAACGGCAATTTATCACAAAAAATCATGTATTTTTATTAATATTTTCTTATAAAAAATAATTTTTATATTTATTTATTTATTTATTTATTGCCAAGATTTTGCCAAAAAAAAAACGTGAGATTTATGAAAATTTTTCAATTTCTCGTGAGTTTTTGAAAAACGAGAAATTGACGATAAAAACGTTTGTGACTATGCCCTGAGCCCCTTTTGGGCTAAAGAGACCTCAAGGGGTTGCTCACACTTGATAGGGAGGTCTATCCCTACCCTGAGTTCGAAACCATGTGGAGGCAACCTCTTCCGCAAGGTGAAACAAGGGGCTCCCTGGGGGTCTAGGATGGCACTTACAGAGTTTTGCATTGCGAGACGGCAACCATAGGTAACAGCAGGCTAAGACCAGTACAGCCAGGTCTCCAGTGCAGTTTGTCTATGTAATAAATCAAAGAAAAAAGAAAAAGCCACTGAAGAACACCCACTTGTACCCACATGTGCAGACGTGGTCTTTTGTGGGGTGGGTAGATATGAATAAGTATTGTCTCTTTTACCATTTAATGTTTGCTTAACCCTATCTGCACATGGTTTTACTTGCATTACCTGTCACAGAACGAATTTTTTTAAGACGATTCAAGAAAAAAATGCTGTGGCATATTCGACAAAACATGTGCATGTCCAAACCGCCAGTAAAAGTTTTCAACAAAATTGGGATATTCTGGATGTGTTGCGGTGCCAAACATAAACTCAAATATTGTATCTAAACATATTTTTTTGTAATGCTTCGCATTGCAACATTTTGAAGCTTGCGTGATGAAATCCTAGCTCAGGATGTATCTATTTAGAGTGAAGACTGTGATTCAAAAAATGAATTGAAGCAGCATTAAGACCAGTGACAACACATATAAAAGCATGCTTAGAAGTCAAATGAAACAAGTTAATTAGCTCGAGTGTTTTGATTCCTACCCGGTTGTGGAATCCATACTAATCCTCCTCTGGAATGGAACCTGCAAAAATTCCAACCTAAGCATAGAATTAGTAAGTTCTTCCTTCAAGTGGTTTCAGGCGGCCAAGGAGATTGTGTAAATGACATAGACATAGTTTTTGAAGCTTTTAGATTCAATACCATAGCACAAACTAAACTAAAGAAGGAACCATGAATTAACTGAAAATCTAGGATCCGTTTGGGAGCCGGTGTTGGAGCAGATACGAGAGAGACGATGGCAGTGGAGATGAAAATGGATGATAGGAGTTAAGTTGTCAATTACATCCTCATGAGAATACAGTTGAAATGGAAAATGAAAACCATTTTTACTCTCAGCTCCCAAACAGCAGCGAGGATAGGAGATTCAGTGAACTCCCATCTCCCTCTAAAATCCGGCTCTCAAACAGAGCCTAAATGAAGCTGAAAAATCAACAACAAAGCTAAAAATAGTAATAAGATCTAATGATTCAAAGAATTCAAGGACTCCCACCCAACAAATTCCTAACGCTTGTAGCTACTTATATAGCCATAAATTTTAGGCGAATTATTTTTTTTTTTTATGACAAGGAACCCTTGGTGGGGCCCATGATCATCCTGCATTACGTGGCCCACCTCTAAAAGCTACGGACACACCTATGTGCCAGTGGGGTTTGATCCGGTGTCTTCATCTCAGCACCCTCAGAATCACCTGGCTGGCTAAGTGGGCGACCCCGCGGTGGTTAATTCTAGGACAATTCTAATTCCTATCAAACATTGATATCCATGATGGACAGAACTATATCCAATGAAAACATGACATTTAGACTTAAAGTCCAGTTTGTGGGTACGATAAGGTCAAAGGCATGGGTAGCATGCATAATAAAAAACTCAAAGAAAATTATACTCATGTTTTTGTTTATACAAGATTTTAAAGGGGGTTTTACTTTTATTTACCGGTGTTGGGAGTTGATTGATGAGGTAAGTGGCAGTGTTAAAGGCAAAGGTCCAATATTTGGTAGAAACTCCTGACTGGCTCAAAAGATAAAGTCCTGTATCAACAATGTGCAAATGCTTTCATTCTATGACACCATTTTATTCATGTGTGTGAGGGTACACAACTCTATATCCAATCCCACAAGCTTAGAGATATGGGTCTAAAGCCTGATATTCTCTTTCATTTGTTTGCAAATATTTGATTTTTCTTTTAAAGACATTTTCAACATAAGATGTAAATGCACAAAAAACCTTTGTATATCCATGTGTATTTTGAAAAAACATCCACAAAGTGCACATAGTAGCAATATCTATCCAAACTTATTACGGGTGCAAGACCCCAAACATTAGAGTATATGAGATCCAAAGGTCCATAAATTTTGTGCATAGATGGAAAAAAAGGCAAAGCATGGCTTTTGCCTTGTTAACAGGCTTCACAAATTTTATTTTTCAAACTATTAAAGAAAGATAAAGCAAACTCATGCAAAATTTGCTGCAGTATATGAAGGGCAGAATGCCCAAGATGCTGATGCCAATGATTAAAAGAAGCCCCTTTTCCAATCAAGGCTTCTTTATTGCAAACACCAAATTTCTTCTAATTCACTAGAGTAAGGAGCTGAAGATGATAGAGCCCATGTTCACTGGTCCCGTGAATTACCTCTTTCCTTGTGACCTGATCTTTCACATAAGCCAGATAAAATTCAATAAAGATTTTATTATCGTTAGTAAATTTATTGACCAAAAGTAAATTACAGATAATAGATGGTACATGCAGAATATCTTTAAGAAGTTTAAACCCAACAATATTAAACTGAGATGATCCAATGCTATGAATTTTCAGACCTATCCCATCACTGATTCTAACAGAATCCTTGTCTTCATATAGAGTGTGTAAAGATAAAGCATTCAAATCATTGAAAATGTGATAAGATGCACTAGAGTCCGGATACCAATTTCCATAGTCAATGGCATGTGGTGGTGCTGTGTGATAAGCTTTTGGTTGGAAAGTATTTCCTACATTGGCATTGCTTTCATGACCAGGTCAAGTAATTTGGTAATGATTCTTGGCTGTGTGACCAGGTTTGCCACATAATTGAAAAACAACCTTTCTTGCTTGATCAGATTCACCATATTGTCTCCCACAAGATCTGCCCCTATTTTTGTATTGACCAAAATTTTTAACACCTCGATCTCGATTATTATATGCCTCGTTTTGATTATTAGTATTCTGATGTTGGACATAATTTGCAGTTGGACTATTAGTACTTGTTAGAACATCATCTTCATAAGCAGGTTGGGACTCATGGATCAATAGGAACACATGAAGTTGATCCGGAGTCATAAGGTCAGACCAAGTAGATATAGAAGTCTTAAACCCATTGTACTTTGCCGGCAACCCCCTTAGAGTGTGAAGCACGAGGTCCTTATCATCAATCGGATTGGATGCCATGGCCACGTGATGGGCAATCATACAGGCCTTCAGAAAATATTCCTTAACTGTTTTGGTCCCTTTCTTATGGGTTTGCAACTCTTCTTTAAGCTGCATGACTCAAGAACGTGAGTGTGCAACACAGGTTTGTTTCAAGGAATTTCAATTTTCATATGATTTCAACCCTACTACTTGGGCATGAACAAATTCTGCATGGCATGATATGCTCTAGCTTAGTAAAAATTGATCATGACCTAAACATATCAGATATTCAAGATTCGAGACATAGCTTAGATCCATCTATGTACCCATATAAGTCATATGACAGAAGCATATAAGTCATATGAATTGAGATTGAGACTCACATAATAGAAAATTATCAACTGAAAGTTTTGTGGCAAGAAAGTATTGTAAGCTAGTGGGTGCGGGCAACAAAGGTAAAGAAGATGATGTACATATTTGTGTGGATGACTGAGATCCATCAGTGGATGCCATAAAGGATGATCATAGGAACTCACGAGAGAAATATCACACTAAGGCAACAGATCTACACAATACTTGTGTAGAATCACTTAAGGTGGCAACAGGGTGCAGGGACAAGGATTAGGTCACAGCCAGCAGGTTGAACACCACCACGACACGGTAAGCAGGTCTAACAGGTTGAAGTGTGCTAGTAGTTTCAACACCACCATGGCACACAAAAACAATATGAGCAACAAAACAATCACCAAAACAACCAAGCGACAATATGCAAAAAAAAACACAGACTGCAGTCACCAAAACAATGACTGCAATAAGGCAACCAAGAGATAGTCTGCAGAAAAATGCAGATTGCAGTCACTAAAACAATGATTGCAACAAGTGTGGATCCTGTCTACAGTTCTGCACCACCCAACAATGCAGTGTGGATCTATAGAGACCACCAGGGATCACGATTGCAGAGAGTGGATCACATCTGTAGAGTCACTACAAGAAAAATGCTAATTAACGACGAAAATTTGTGACAGAAAAACTCCGTCACAAATTTGCGACGGATTAGCGAACAAATATATTCATCGCTAAAATATCGCTTATTTGCAAAATTAGCGACGGAAAATATTCTATCGGTAATCCGTCGCTAATTAACGACTGATTAGCGATAAAATTTATGTTACAAGAAAACTGTGGCTTAGCGACAGACGCCAATTGTCGCTAAGCCATCGCTAAAGACGTTAACAACGGATTTTGCGATGGATAGCATCATCACATAACCCTAATCACTAAACTACGGTAGAATTTATCTGTCACCATTCTGTCGCTAAGTAGCGATGGATTAGCGGTGGATCATGTTCGTCGTTAATCCATCGTTAAATAGAGACATATTTGGTTTTGCGACAAAATTTAATCCGTCACTAATATTTAACGAGGGATACATATCCGTTGCCAACTTGGCGATGCCCATTAATGATAGATTAAATTCCGTTGCAAACCGACGACTGCTTCAAATTGGCGATAGAGCAGCGACGGATAATATCCGTCGCTAATTTAAAAAAAAAGTGTAATTTTTTGTTTGAAATTTTCTGAAACTTGAGGAAAATTTCTCGTTATACAATTCATATAACTTGCTTATAAAAAACAAAATATACATATACAGGTGAAACAAATTTAACACAAGTTTTAAGTTAAGCAAACTTTAACAACCAAATACAGTCCTTGCCAAGTTATAATTAGTTACAAGTACGTCAAACAAATTAAACAAATGAATCTAATCCTCACCAAGATTTTGGGCATCATCCTCTTCATTTTGTTAATCTGCCTCTCCCTCCATACCTCCATCAGCTCCTCTACGCTGATCATCTCCAGCATCCTACAAGAGAACAAAAATGCAAGTATTTATAAACAAAATATAATAAAATAAATTATATGCAATGCACCTAATCTAATGCAACAAAGTAAATGGCTGAATGATACAGAGAATAGCAATAAACTGAAGGACATTAATAGAATTCAAATATGTGTTCTAAGACTGAAAAAAAATGTATAATGACTCAATCATGCAAATATGTGTTCTAAGTTTGTCAAAGAATTTCACAGTGATTCACGCATGCATATATAGTTTATAAGGATGTTCAATAAATGTATTATGTATCACAATCATGCATATATGTGTTACAAGACAGTAAAAAAACTTTCATAGTGATGAAATCATGCTTATATGTGTTTTAATGTTTTCAACAAACTTTCATAGTGATTCAATCATGCTCATATATGTTCTACAACAGTAAAAAAACTTTCATTTCGATTCAATCATGGATAAATGTGTTCTAAGGAAAATTTTATAGTAATTTAATCATGCATATGTGTGTTCTATGGAAGTAAAATAATTTCATAGTGATGAAAGCATGCTTGTATGTGTTCTAAGGATGTCAGAAAACCTTCATAGTGATTCAATCATGCATATATGTGTTCTAAGGATGTCAGAAAACTTTCATAGTGATTCAATCATGCATATATGTGTTCTAAGGTTGTCAAACAACTTTCATAGTGATTCAATCATGCATATATGTGTTCTAAGGTTGTCAAACAACTTTCATATCGATTCAATCATGCATATATGTGTTCTAAGGTTGTCAATAAACTTTCATATATGCTAATATCATGCTCATATGTGTTATAAGGCAGTCAAAAAACTTTCATAGTGATTCAATTATGCTCATAATTGTTCTAAGGTAGTCCAAAAACTTTATATGTGATTTATTCATGTGTATCATGTTCTAAGACAGTAAAAAAACCTTATAGTCATTCAATCATGCTCATATGTGTTCTAAGGCAGTCAAAAAACTCTATATGTGATTCAATCATGCGTATCATGTTCTAAAGCTGTCAAAAAAATTTATAGTGATTCAATCATGCATATATGTGTTATGAGGCATTAAAAAACTACCATATATGCTAATATCAGGGTCATATGTGTTTTAAGGTTGTCATAGTGATGAAAGCATGCTTGTATGTGTTCTAAGGTTGTCAAAAAACTTTTATAGTAATTAAATCATGCATATATGTGTTATAAGGGACTAAGAAAATTTTATAGTGATGAATTCATGCATATATGTGTTGGTAAGGTTGTAAAAAAACTTTTATAGTGATTCAATCATGCGTATATGTGTTATAAGGGTGTCATAAAAATTATATAGTGAATCAATCATGCATATATGTGTTATAAGGTGTCAAAAAAATTCATAGTGAGGCAATCATGCATATATGTATTCAATCATGCATATACTAGCTTGAAATCTAACAACATGAAACAAATGACAGGGATCTTTATACCTGATGGGCACCAAAGCTCATGTTGAATGCAGACGAAGTTCCCTTGTCTTGAAAAAAGTTGCACAACTCATTACAGACAATGTTGGGAATGACTTCATTTAAAAAGTACTGTATTTTGTCCTCAAGACGCTGACTTACACCATCCCAAGACATAGTAGGGTCAATCAGACGTTGGGAGTTGATGCTGGCGGGAAAACTCTGAGAGTCGTGGCTGCAAAAGGCAACGACTGGTGAGGTGTTCATGTTACTCCCAAACTCCAATACATGACCCTTTTTGGGTTCACCAGTTGTAGTCACCCATGCTGCAGGATCAAAAGGCGGATGCTGAGTGGAGTCATCATCATATCACTATACCATTTGCTGCTCGTATGATACCTACAAAGTAATGAATAGAATATGAATTAATAATTTAAAATTACAATATTTACGATAACAAAATTCAAAATAACTTGTATATTACAAAGTTTATTAATACAATAAATACATATGTGAACACCCCAAATTTTCAAAATTTTATAAATATTCCCTTTTGCCCTTGGCCTCCCATTTTCTGAGTGATTGGGTCAATTTTAAACTAAATTCTAGTTTATTTCTCAGATTTACTGAAATCAAACCCATTTTATATATCTGACTCAATTTTGGATCAAGATCCGGTGCCAAAAATCCAAATCTGAGCCTCATTATACAATTTTCAAATTAAAATTATAAAAATACCAAAAATAAATTCTGAAAAACTCAGACAGTCCATCTGGTATCCAGTTGGATCCACGGCTCCGTATTTCTCGGTTTGAGATTAATAACTCGAATATTTTCTCAAAACCCGGATCCAAACCCATTTTTTAAAGAAAATTCCAAAAATCAAACCCGAATTCTCAGAAAACCTTTCTTTTGTAAATATTTCTAAATTTCTCAAAATTAGTTAGCTTTCTGATTTTTTATTTCAAAAACACAAAAAAAAAAAGAAATTACAAAGAAAAAAAGAACAAAAAAATCAAAATGGAAAAAGAAAAACATGAAAAAAATGCTTGAGAAACCCCTTTTATAAAAGTTGTTTTAGTACAAACCCTTTTTAGATTTTTTTTTTTTATAAAGGAGCCACCTTCCTGATTTTTCTTAAAAATTCTCTGATCATTTTTGAAAAATCCCCCAACGACCTTCTGTTATAAGAAGAACCGTGGGTGGGGGGTGGGTCGATGGGCATCCATTCTCGACCCCTCCACCCTTCTAGCTTCACGATCTCTTCCTCTCGATCCCCTTTCCTCCTTCTTTCTCTCTTACCTCTTCAATTCCCCTTCTTTTTTATGCTCCCCATTCCAAGCAAATAAAGGTCGACTGCATCCATAGGTAAGCAACTTATCCTCTTCTTTCTTCTTCAATATTATTTGTTTTTTTTTCATATTTCTATGGTTCTTCACCATCTTTCCTCTTTTTATTTCTGTTGATTCGCCGAAGGCAACATGGTATCATCGACTTGCTTATCGCAGCCTTGGTGATACACCTTGCTACAATAAATCACACACACATTATTTTCATTTCTCATCCATTTTCTGTCTAAATTATGGATATATTGTTCGAATATATTTGTTTCGTTAGTGGCAATTTATGTTTCTTGTATCTTACTATCTCTGTTTTGTCTCAATACTTTGATTGAGTTTTGTTCCTATTCATTTCTGAAATTTTCATCAGCTAGCATATACAAATTCCTTCTTCCACTCTTTATTTTGATTTTTCTGATTTTTCTGCTTTATTTCCATTAACGCACCCACTGTAGCATCGTTTGCCTATAGCAAACACCGATCTACATGTATCGTGCAACATTAAAGGAATATTGACATTCCGACATTTGTTTTCCTTTATAATTCTTTTTCTGGATCTCTTTGATTCCTTTTGTATGTTTTACATAAATCACAATTCATCTTCTGCTTACATCTTTCATTTGGATCGTCTTTTTCCTTATCGCCTGTTTATGTTTTTCGGTTTTTCTACTTTCCATCCTTTGTTTTACATCATGATAGACCCTCAACATGTTTGTCGAGATGGGTACAAGATTCATCTGCTGGTTGAATCCATTCTATGTACGATAATCATGAAGGGCTCCCACATAGAATTTTGCTGAAAGCTTTCAGCCAATATTTGCCCTGGTCCAATGGCAATGATGGCATTGACGTGCTGAACTCTGAACATGGTAATGCAAGGGTTCTGAAGGATAATCTTGTTGGTAAAATAAATGTCCTGAACCTACAGGGTTGAAGGAAACTATTAAGAATTATCGATTCTAGATAGCCATCTCATCGTGAGGGGCGTACATCAGGTAAACCATTGATTTACTTTCCCCTCTCCTTTGTTGGAATCTATTTTCTGAATTAAAACTGAGTCACCAGAATTCTCTCTCTAATCCCACTGGAGAATTTCGATGGTGGGGATTCCCGATTTGCTGTAAGAGCCATCCCACTGGTTGTAAATTCCACTGTCAAAGAGGATGTTCAGCTTCGATTTACAATCAAACTCTTCGTCCAAATCACTCATAGAAGCACTCTTTTCCTTTTATTTTTAGTTGCTTTTAGCATCCAATTTGAGATATGCCATCATATAATCCTTTACGGTGTAGGTTTATGCTTCCCCTTTCATTCTTATACTTTTGATTCTCATTTGCTTTATGCCTTTTGAGTTGGAACATTGAATTTTGAGCATGGTAGCAGGGAAAGCTCAGATCAGACAGGGGCAAGGAACCATTGGCAAAACCTCTGATGAAATATTTGATTGTGAAAATCATTGAAAGGCTACAAGATTATTATGAGAATATAGGTTCTTCTGTTAGTATAGTTTTAGTCTCATTTACTCTTAATGCCAATCATGAATTTGTGCTCTCTCAGCATCCGTTTGATATTATTTTGTTCCAAAATCCCAATCTTCAGCAAAGCAGAGCCTGGTGTGATCATCACAAAATTTTTCCTCACTTGTGTATTTCTCTCTCTTCCTTCTCTTTTCCTTTTCTAACCTCTATTTTCCTTCTTTTTGAAGGGAGAAAAATAAAAGAAAGAAAAGAGAGAGAGAAGAGAAAAGAAAGGAAGAAAAAGAGAAGAGGAATTCTTTTGCGGGGTCTCAGTTGACCTTAATTTTGAAAATATTTGAAATAACTCGCCTCCGTTTTGAAATATTTGCGGGAAAACTGGGAGACGAGATCCGCTCGTCGGTACGAGGTTCGACCGTTCCTGGCGCCTTTACCAGGGGTAATCGAACCAAGGGTCGAATTTATGCCTTTTGTTTTGCTAAGAAATTATCTAAGAATTTATCCTAAGTCTAAATGCACGAAGAATCATGCTTGTGCAAATGCAAAGATGTATGCTCTTTTTGAAAATGTTTTAAAGAATTCTCAAGTGTTTCTGAGATGAATCTGATAAAGTGAAGAAATGATTTTCAACTTAGAACCTAAGATTTAAAGTTCTAAGTTTTTAGAATGATCAAGAGCTTTGGGAAAATAAATCTGGGTTTAAAAAAATGATCTTGAAACTGAAATGAGAGAAAAGAGAAGAAAAGAAATTTTCAAAGTCATAAATGGACTTTGAATTAGAAATTTGAACTTGGATGAATATTTGGAATGAAATTGAACTTTGAATTTTGAACTTGGGAATGGATCTAAGAAATCCAAATGAATTTAAAAAATCTAGACATGATATGTAAGTGGATTTAACTTTGAAATCTGAAAATGAGATGGAATTGGTTTTGGAAGTTGGAATTGAAATTGGATCCAAGATTTGAGATCCAAAGTGGAATGGGATTCTGGATCCTAAATGGAATTTGGATCTGAGGTCTGAGATCCAAAAGTGGAGTTGGATTCTGGATCCTAGAATGGATTTGGATTCGGGATCCAAAGTAGAGATTGTACTTGGAAATCTGGATCCAAGTTGGGATTAGGATCTAACCTTGGATTTTGGATTCTGAAAAGTCCAAAATAGGACTTTTTTAAAGATGGATATGGGATTTGAAAACCCAGATTGATTTTGAAGTTTAGGAAGGTTTTGGATTTTTGAGATTCAGAATCAATCTCAACTTTGATTTTGAAATTTGAAGAAAAACTTTAAATCAGAAGATGAATCAGAAACTCCAAAGTTCAAATTGAACTTTGAAATTGAATTTTGAATTTGGATTGGAATTTTGGAGTTTTGAATATGAAATGATTTTGAAAGTCCAAAGTCAAATTGGACTTTGAAATGGAGATAGATTTGGAATTTTGAAATAGAAATTTGAAGAAGGGATATTTCACAATCACTTGGATTTTAAAAGGAATTTTTGAAAATATGATGTCATTCTATCCTAAATAATGAAATGAATTTAAAGAATCTGAAATTGGAATTTGAAAAGCTATTTCATTCTTTAAATGAATTAAGAATGAGATTGAAGATATAATATGTCCCTGACTATGGTCATTGGACATATTATATAATAACCACATTTAAATTCAAGTGAAGAATAAAACATATTTTTTTGTGCTTTTATGGAATTTAAAATGAAATTAATTCTCAATATACCCTGACTATGACCATTGGTATATATATTGAATTAATTTTAGATTAAATTCTGATAAAATAAAAAAATTATTTAAAGAAAATATGATGATTTTGAAAAAGATCCAGTGTTATTTTGTAAAAGGTAAAAATACTAAGTTTTGTCCACATCCTGACTATGGCCATTGATGTGGATCATCAACTTAGGATCAATTACCTCTTACGAAATGGTGCACGTGCCATTCGTGTTTCTATTTGTGAGAATTTGAAAAATAAAAGAAAAATGCATGAAAACAAACAATTCATGATTTTTACAATGCTCATTCATTCTACCTAAAAGCGGGAAATGTAAAGAATTCTCATTTATATCTAATTATTATAAGTTTTGAAACTGAATTTTGAAACAACTTCTCTAATCCGAGATGATTTTTCACGACTTCCCTGCAAAGAAACAAGTTAGCATAACGCAAGAGAAAACACTTTGTTGAGAGCAAAATTATATATGTGTGTGTTGATTCTAATGCCAGATGCTATGTTTATGCTGAATGAGAAAGGCATATACAAATGGGTGAAGTCGAGAACCAGGATGGTCCAAGATGAAATATGGTAGTTTGTGATGATCCACCATAGGAAAGAAGGGATCTAGTGGTCCGTTTGTGAACCACTTGTAAAAGAAAAACTACTATAGTAGTTCTTAATGAAGTACTTTAGTCAAGAAGGATTACAAAGGTTCCTTGTGAACCATTGCAAAAAGATAACGATTGTAGTAGTTTTGACAGATTGTTATGAAATGAAAGGGGGCCATGGTGGTTTATGGAGAATGTATGTATATGAGCATAAGCATGATGTGTAGGCTAATGCAAGGAAGCATATATGCAACTCTAGACTAGTAAAGATATATTGATGGAAATGGGTGTGGGAAAAAAACAACCAATGATGCTATGAATACACCAAAAGTTATGGCAGTGGATGTCTGTGATAAATATACCTCATGTCATGGAGACATATGATATGTTTCAAAACTGGGAATTCGGACATCGTGCCAATTCAATGATGGAATTACATATGCTGATGTAAATGCATCGTTAAGACTAGATTCTGCTTATGTACAGATTGAGCTTATTGTAGGAAATGCATGGAATGAATGACAGCACCATCGGATGTCCCCGGTCTTCAGCAAAATCAGATTTGTGAGATTGTAACTTAATGAAGGATATATCTAAATAAGACCCTTGAAAGAAAGCTTGAGAGCCTGAAAGGATGCTGATATGAATGGGACTCACAGCCATGGCTGGAGACCATGAATCAAAATGCCCAACCCACAAAAGAAAGAAGAACAAAATCTACATATGCTTTCACCAGATTACAAAATTCAAGAAAACAACTCACAAAACGCCAAATTGTACATGGCTCTATTTCCAGAAATTCAAAAGCTATGGTCCCACTAAAGAGAGAATGCAGATCATCATTATAGCTAACGATATATTGGATTGTGCAGGTGGGACATTATAACATGTTGAGAAAAAAATATAATGAATGAGTTAAATAAACATACCTACAGGGGATGCTCATAATGGATGAGTCCAGTGAGTGGGTTCGGCCATCACATTTACACAGAAAATGCAAGCAGCAGGTGAGACTCGCCAAATGAGCTCGGCTGGAGATTAAGAAAATGCAAACGGCAAAATATGCTGGATAATGTAATCCCGGATGCTAAACATCAGACATTGTCATCATTTAGGAAACTCCCTCCAACTTAGTTGACACAGTCAGGTAAGCAACATGATATCTTGCTTAAATGCAGGATTAGCAGAGTCTATTCATCGAGCATGAATAGAATTTGAACACGGACAAACCTTGATATTAGTAATTGGCTACCTTAATTCCCAACAGAAATTTGGGCATGGTCAGGTGCAATACATGCCGTAACACAAAAGAAAACAAAAGAAAACAAGAAAAAGGAAAATGGCCCAATGAATTCAATACAAGCA
The DNA here is from genome assembly GCF_984573655.1 of Nuphar pumila. Lineage (NCBI taxonomy): Eukaryota > Viridiplantae > Streptophyta > Magnoliopsida > Nymphaeales > Nymphaeaceae > Nuphar > Nuphar pumila. The sequence continues at coordinate 37,977,598 of NC_143254.1, forward strand.
GGTATGAGCAAAGAGAAATACCGGAACAAATTCTGCAGGGTCAAGATAGAGACCTGGCGAAAACTAACAGCTACAAATTCTCTGATCTGATTCTGAAAAAAAAAAAAAATAGAAGCTTGTCATAAAAATAGATGAACAAAATATCTTAGGCAAATATTCAAAACCCAATGATCTCAAATTTCAGAAATGAGCTGCCTAGATAAGGTTCTTGGATTTCACCGTCTGCAGGCTGAAACATGGCATTTTCTTTGACTCCATGCCGCAAGGAATGAAACATAAAACTGTTTTAGGGGGCTCTTCTTCCAAGGATATGTATAAGAAGGCTAAACAGTTTAGAATTCTGATTGAAAACCTTTGCTGGACCCATAACACTGATTATCGAATGAATAGAATCTTAAAAGTGAATCTGTAGCCATCATGGGGCAAAAGCCATTGACTAAGCTAATGAAATACATATAGAATGCCGCAAGTAACAGAGGAATTGCAGATGTTAGGAAATATTTAACTAAAACAGTTGTAGCACCTTTGGACTAGAAGATCACGTGAAATATAAGATGGAAAACAGAAATTATGATAAAAGACACGAAAAAAAAAAGAAGCAAATTATGCTATTGATCTATCAGTTTATTGGCAAAATATAGCTGAGCTTTTATCACGAGACATACCTTTACTATTCTATCAGACCCCCTTTTTTATATATTATAGGCCCATCAGAAGTGCCAAGAGTCGATGTATTGTCAGCATACTTATCAAGATGGTACCCCACGAAACTTCATTCATTATTATTGGATTTTAACAGACGCTGTAGCTCCGCAGGTGCTTTGAATGAGGGAGTAGAGGAGGGCGAACTCAATAGATCCCTTATGCAGTTCAGCAACAGTTCAAACAAGACAAGTATTGTACTAGGCGATGTTCAATGAGATGTTTATCATGCTTAATGTTAGAGTTCAACGCAGCTGGCCAAACTCTGAATCAGAAGGAAATCTTACTAACTGGAGTTTTAGATTTTCAATAATTTGAAATCCGAAGATTATCATTTAATCAACAACAAATTTGTACTTTAGCCTGATCCGTAGATCCGCAGTTCCGTGAATAACCCATGCCTTTCACTTAGATATCAACAAACAAACAGTAAGAATTCGATATAGACCAACATTCCCACCCTTCACATCATATACATGATCTAACAGATCTTGAATTCCAAAGGCAATTGATTTCGATCAAAGCTCTACTCAGTACAAAGTGTTGCAAAATTCCTACAGGCTCTTTTTAGTGAATGATTGCCAAAGGGCACTGAACTTCCCATTTTCAAGCTGCCGACATCAACCAAAATTTTAGACAATAGCCAAACAATATAATGACAGGCCAGAATTCCACATAATAAGCAATACAGTGATAAGCCAGAATTCAGTCAGAATTTCAAACAATGACAATTGGGTTTTTAATCATCGATCTGAGATAACTTTATCTCACAGGTTGAAAGAAAGAGACTGAAATCTGTAAGAAAGATACTGAAATCTGGTATATGCAAACAAAACAACCAAACAAACAAAAGAAAAAAAAAATGATGAATAGAAATAAACAAAAGATAGCGCGTAAAATTAACTGAGGAAGTATTTAGATAGTATCGAGTCTATCGTAAATGATCTCCAGGAAACTGAGATAAATTGCAGAGAAAAGGGGGGAAAAATTAAATAAATAAATAAATAAATAACAAAGAAAAGGGTATTGGAATAAGGTTATTCCATTTACTATAGCACAGGGAGAGATCGATATTGCCATGAGCAAATCGACATTACTCAATCGTGCGTTAGGGGCAAAACAACAGAAAATGAACAAATCTTCAGAAGGAAAGGGGGGGTAGAGCTTTTACCTGACTTATTGATGATGTTGGGATTAGGAGCCCTTTTGCCAATCAAAGGAGGAATGCAGATGAAGTCGGCTTTGGTGGCAGGGTCGGTCTTCTTCCAGAGGTCGTGGCTGTCACCGGAGGTCTTGATCTCCTTCGTGCAACCAGAGAGAAATCTTTTCAGGGCGTTATGATTGCTGGAGATTCTTGTAAGGGTAGCCGACCTTCTTCAACTTGCTTGGGAAGAAACGACAGATATCAGAAGAAGGAGAAGAAGAAGAAATGAAGGCCAATGGGGAATCAGGAGGGTGGTGGGGTGATAATGGACGGATGTGTGAAAATGAAGGAAGGTGCGATGGTGAGAGCGGATCAAGAAGAAGAAGATGGAGGGGTAGAAGACGATCGATGAGAACAAGAGAGGGGTCCGATGGTAGGGTGATAACGGGTCCTCCATGAAGAAAACCTTCGTGCCTTTTTAAAGAAGACAAGGAAAATTCTGGAAGAGAGGAGTTCGTTGAAGATGGGCGGCTGGAGATTGTGATGGTCCATAGATGGCTTCAGAGAGAGAGCGCATTGGAGAGAGAGGGTTTGGAGGATGTAGGGTTTCAGTGGAGAGAGAGAGAGTGGAGAGAGAAATGGAGGGAGGCGGCTATCCATCCTTTTCCCAAGGTCTATCGAAGAGAAACCCTAAAAAGGGTTCTTTTGTAAAAAATGTTGGTTTTTCCAAAAAGAGGCTCCGTGTAAAAGATTTTTCATAAAAATGGTTTTAAATTGATCTTTTTAGCAAAATTGATTTAGAAAGCTTAAACTCATTTGTTTTTCTCATAAATTTTCCAATTTTTTGGTTTTTTGCGCTATTTTTCAATTTTTTGTATTTTTTAGGGTAAAATCCTAGATTTTTATGAGAAACCAAAAGGTCAAAACTAATTTTTGTGTTTCTGTAAAATATTTACAAAAAGGGAAATTTTCTGAGAATTAAAAGCTATTTTGAGAAAATTTCTTTAGAAAATGGGTTTGGATCCGGATTTTGAGGAAATATGGATTTAAAGCACTGGATTCAGATCCAGAATTGATTTTGAATATATCAATGTGGATTTTAATTCAGAAAATCTGAAGAATGATCAAAATTTAGCGTTGGTTTTCTCAGAAAATGAAACCAGGGGCAAAAAGGTTATTTTTACAAATTTTTGAAAAATTTGGGGTGTTCACAGATGCCCCTCTTTGCTACTAAGCCGGTTGAAAGCCGAGCTTAGTGGCAAAGATAACACTTCAAATTTTGAAAATGCCCCAGTCAGCAGATCTGAACTGGGTGTGGAAGAATTTGTTTGGGAAACATGGCTTCTTAGGCTTTGAAACCTTATCCTGAATGGTTTTGAGGAGACGAAATCGTCGAAGATGGTGTGATCAAATGATAGAAATGAGGAAATCGTGATGAGACTTTGGATGAAAATCCCAAAAATGATGGAAAATCAGAATTTTGATCCGGTCTCATGGGTGAGACGAGATACTCTTTTGGAATGATTCAGGTTTAGCCCTTAACCTGGATGGGACGAAAATATATCAAGATGAAATTTGAAATGAGGAAAGGAATACATGAGGACCTTGATGGGACATTTTTGGAGAATGTCTCATGAAATGAAGCTCAAGTGAAATCCTATCCTAGATGGATATACAAAGCATGGATTCCTCGATGGGAAGAGCCATGATGGGACTGGGAGAAATCATCTCGTCAAAACGAGAAATCTCATTGGAATGAGACTCAGGTTTAACCCAAACCTGCAAGGAAGATACCTTGCGAAGCGAGGTTCCGAGTTAACTCTTAACCTGGGCAGAAGATCTACCATACGGGTTTCTCAAACGGAGAAACCATAATGGGACCTTCGAAATTTGGACGAACAAATCCGAAAGGGGTTTTTGCGAAAGGAGAAATATAGGGTTCCCTAAAGCTTTGAAAATGGGAAGAAATTGGGCGTCTCTTTGCTGAGACTGAAATAGCTTTTGAAATCAAATGATCTTTCGCAAATGGTTCAGGTTTGACCCTTATTCTGAGTGGGGGAAATCTACCATACAGGTTTCTTAAAAATGGAGAAAGCACGATGGGACCTTCGGAATTTGGACGAACAAATCCGAGAGGGGTTTTTGCGAAAGGAGGAAATATAGGGTCCCTAAAGCTTTGAAAAGGGGAAGAAATTGGGCGTCCCATTGCTGAGACTGAAATAGCTATTGAAATTAAATGATCTTTCGCGAATGGTTCAGGTTTGACCCTTATCCTGAGTGGGGGAAATCTACCATACAGGTTTCTCAAAAATGGAGAAAGCACGATGAGACCTTCGGAATTTGGACGAACAAATCCGAGAGGGGTTTTTGCGAAAGGAGGAAATATAGAGTTCCCTAAAGCTTTTGAAAAGGGGAAGAAATTGGGCGTCTCATTGCTGAGACTGAAATAGCTTTTGAAATTAAATGATCTTTCGCGAATGGTTCAGGTTTGACCCTTATCCTGAGTGGGGGAAATCTACTATACTGGTTTCTCAAAAATGGAGAAAGCACGATGGGATCTTCAGAATTTGGATGAACAAATCCGAGAGGGGTTTTTGCGAAAGGAGGAAATATAGAGTTCCCTAAAACTTTTGAAAAGGGGAAGAAATTGGGCGTCTCATTGCTGAGACTGAAATAGCTTTTGAAATTAAACGATCTTTCACAAATGGTTCAGGTTTGACCCTTATCCTGAGTGGGTCATTCATACGGAATTCTTCAAGGAGAAAACTGTGATGGGACAGGGAGAGATACTTCCTTTAGAGGCAACTCTTTTTGGAAAATATAAACAATGCTAGGTTGCATCAAAATGGATATTGAATGTTTATTTTATTCTTGAAATAGCTAGAAAATTTTGCCAATAAGATAAAATCGTAGTAGATTCAAACGTTTCTAAATGTGCACGTATGTGCAAAGATATTCCCTCTTTTACCTAGAGTATTTCCTCCAATGAGGTTAACTCCTCAGTTCTAAGAGTCAAATTCAAAATTTTAGCACTGATGATTTTCTTCAAAGAAGCTATCCATTTCCCTGATATGAGAATAGAAGAAATATTCTTAATTTTATAAAAGCAAGTAATGAAAAGACATTGATAAAAGAATTTTGCATGAGAAAAAGATGACTTCTGGCAACTTTGGCAGTTTGATATCTAGGTGTTTTCCCACGATGATCTTTTTGCACTCTTTTCGAGTCATTGGGCTTTCTCGGTTTTTCACATCATCCTTCATTTGGATGTCCTGACTTTTCTCTCTTTTTCAGGGAAGGGTACGTCACAAACTCCTTCATCTTGGAGATGCTTCGATCCTTCTTCCTCTCAAGGATTATATATGATATTGGCTCAAAAGGTCTTTAGATGATAGCTGAAATCAAATATCTTTTAGGGTTTGTCGTTAGGCCCATCACATTTACCTTCATCTCAACGGTGATCTGAACTTTCCCTAGAAGGATCCTTCACAAACTCCTTCATCTCGGAGATGATCCAAATCTTCTTTGGCCCCGGGGGTCTACTCGCATATTCGTCTTCATCTTGACGACAGTTGAGAGATCTCTTTTGCGGATATTTGATTGCAACTTTAAACGAATAAGAAGATATGGGTTGAGTGGATTCTTTCTATAGCTCAAGATATTTCCACTGCCTGATTGCCAAAAAGTCATTTTAAAACATGCGCCATAGCCAAGATCAATATAAATTCGCTTCTGGCTTTTCAACATCATTGAAGACTTCTTTCATTGATCATATCGAGGACATTTCTTACATCCTTTTTGGTTGATCATCAGGAAAAGATTTGAATTTTACCTCTTTTTTCGCAAAAAGTTTCACCTTTTTGGAAAGAAATACTGGAGGTAATCTGAGGAAGTCCTTTTGTGTAGTGAGAATATTGGAATCAACAACTGTTTTTAGCAAATTGGCATAACATTCCAGAATTTTTTTGTGAAATAATCACTCAATATGAATTTTAATGAGACCTTTAGCTGTATTTTAAAGGAATGGTGTAAGAATCAGACTTTAGAAAACTGGACTGATGAAATACATTAGGTTTTGGAAATCCCGACCAGTTTATGAGAAACTGGATTTTGATAATTCTGACCAGTGAAAACACTGGATTTCAAATCCCGACCAGTTTATAAAAAACTGGATATGAAAATCCGACCAGTTATAGAAACTAGATTTGAAAATCCCGACCAGTTATAAAAACTGGATTTCAAATCCCGACCAGTTTATAAAAAACTGGATTTGAAAATCCGACCAGTTATAGAAACTGGATTTGAAAATCCCGACCAGTTATAAAAACTGGATTTGAAAATCCCGACCAGTTTTTAAAAACTGGATTTGAAAATCCCGACCAGTTATAAAAACTGGATTTGAAAATCTCGACCAGTTATAAAAACTGGATTTGAAAATCCCGACCAGTTATAGAAATTGGATTTGAAAATCCCGACCAGTTATAAAAACTGGATTTGAAAATCCCGACCAGTTTTTAAAAACTGGATTTGAAAATCCCGACCAGTTATAAAAACTGGATTTGAAAATCCCGACCAGTTATAAAAACTGGATTTGAAAATCCCGACCAGTTATAGAAACTGGATTTGAAAATCCCGACCAGTTATAAAAACTGGATTTGAAAATCCCGACCAGTTATAAAAACTGGATTTGAAAATCCCGACCAGTTATAGAAACTGGATTTTGATAATCCCGACCAGTTATGAAAACTGGATTTGAAAATCCCGACCAGTTATAAAAACTGGATTTGAAAATCCCGACCAGTTATAAAAACTGGATTTGAAAATCCCGACCAGTGAAAACAGTGGATTTGAAAATGAAGGATTCAATCTGATAGTTTTGAGGGTGATTGAAATTAGGAGGTTATAACCCGAGGGTTGAGAAAATGATGAGATTTTGAAGATATTGCAACCAAAGGTTGGGAAACTGATAGAATTTGAAAGGTTGAAGATCTTGAAATGATAGAATTGAGGAGTCGCACCCTAAGGGTTTGACCTTTTGGAATACACGACCAGCGGGAGCTAGATCTTTTGGAATACATGACCAACGAGATGCTGGATCCTTTGGAAGTACATGACCAGTGAGATGCTGGATCTTTTGGAAATACATGATCAGCGAGATGCCGGATCCTTTTGGAAATACATGACCAGCGAGATGCTGGATCCTATAGAAATACATGACCAACAAGTGTTGGATCTTTTTGGAAATACATGACCAGCGAGATGTTGGATCTGACCAGCAAAAAGCTGGAACGTTCGAAATACCTGAGCAGCAAGAAGCTGGAACGTTTGAAATACATGCCCAACGAGTGTTGGATCTTTTGAAATACCTGACCAGCAAAAGCTGGGACGTTTGAAATACCTGACCAGCGAGAAGCTGAAACATTTGAAATATATGACCAACGAGTGTTGGATCTTTTCGAAAATACCTGACCAGTAAAAACTGGGATGTTTGAAATACCTGACCAGTAAAAACTGGGACGTTTGAAATACATGACCAGTAAAAAAAAACTGGGACGTTTGAAATACATCAGTTTTTGGGAGATTTTAAATCAAAATTTGAATTTTGTAGAAGAAAGGATTTGATCAAAAGATTGAATGTAGAAAGTTATTGGTGCGAGGGTCGGATCCTCCAAATGGGCTCAATGTATGATTGAAGATTTTGGGAAATACCCTAGTGCGAGGACTGAGTTGTAAAGATGAGCTAGACAAAGTGAATTTTTCAGAGAATAAAGATTCTTTGGTAAAAATTAATGGACCATTATAGTTCAATTGCATGTGGTCGACTTTCAGGATTTTGTCCCCTTGTCCTGAACGGGGGAAATAACAAAGAGAATACCTCATTGACAGGAGGCATCAGGTTTATCCCTTAACCTGAAAGGGTAAAAGGAAGGAAATACCTCGTTAGCGGGAGGCATCAGGTTTATCCCTTATCCTGAAAGGGGCACAAAAAGATTTTTAAAGAGAATAAATCTGGATTTTTGAAATTTGAAATGGATTAGCCGAAAGGCTGGATTTTGGAAGAATGTTCCGCCTGGCAGTTGGGATTTTTTTGAAAAAGAAGAGAGTCCGAGTTGGGACTCGAATCTTCAGAAAATAAAAGATAAAGAGAAACCCGAGTTTTGAAAACTTGAATTTCTAAAGAAACAATTGTTTTCCAATGTGAGGATTGGATTCAAAAGGAAGTCCTGGTCGGAACTCAGAACTTTGAACGAAAATAATAGAGAAAAAACTCGAGTTGGAACTCGGATTTCCAAAGAAATGAAGGATTTCCAATGTGAGGATTGGATTCAAAAGGAAGTCCTGGTCGGAACTCAGAACTTCGACTGAAAATAATAGAAGAAAAACCTGAGCTGGGACTCGGATTTCCAAAGAAATGAAGGATTTCCAATGCGAGGATTAGATTCAAAAGGAAGTCCTGGTCGGAACTCAGAACTTCGACTGAAAATAATAGAAGAAAAACCCGAGCTGGAACTCGGATTTCCAAAGAAATGAAGGATTTCCAATGCGGGGATTGGATTCAAAAGGAAGTCTTGGTCGGAACTCAGAACTTCGAACAAAAAATAATAGAGGAAAAACCCGAGCTGGAACTTGAATTTCTAAAAAAATGATTGATTTCCAATGCGAGGATTGGATTCAAAAGGAAGTCCTGGTCGGAACTCAGAACTTCGAACGAAAAATAATAGAGGAAAAATCCGAGTTTTGAAACTCGGTTTTCTAAAGAAATGATTGATTTCCAATGCGAGGATTGGATTCAAAAGGAAGTCCTGGTCGGAACTCAGAACTTCGAACGAAAAATAATAGAGGAAAAACCTGAGCTGAAACTCGGATTTCTAAAGAAATGATTGATTTCCAATGCGAGGATTGGATTCAAAAGGAAGTCCTGGTCGGAACTCAGAACTTCAAATGAAAGAATAAAGGGAAGAAGCCGAAGTGAGAATTCGGATTTTTGACAGAAAGTTTTTAATCAAAAGATTTGAGTTTTGAAAATTTGCAGTGCGAGGACTGGACCTGGGATTGAGAATGACCATTTAGAGGACTAAATTTATTTGCATGTGATCTGATTGCCCCCTTATCTCGACTGGGGAAAAAAGAATTGATGAGAAGAGATAGAAATTTATGGAAGATTTGACAAAAGAGAAGAATCAAGAAAATTTTATGAAAAGAATTCTCATAGGTAGCATTGTTGCTCCTATGAGGAGTTTTCAGGATTATCCCCTATCCTGAATGGGAAAGGAAAAAAAAAATTTAGGAAAAAAGTTGATGAAAAGCTTTGATAAAGATTTGGAAGAATTAAAATTTAATTAAGAAATAAAATTGATAAAATTGGATGAAGAAAAAGATTTAGCAGAGATTTAATGAAGCTTTAAAAGAAAAAAACATTTAGGACTATCTCTTATCCTGAAGAGAGAAGGACCTCGTAGGACGAGGTTTCAGGTTTTTTCCTTAACCTGAAGGGGGGGGGGGGGGGAAGAAAGAAAAAGAAGGAAAAGAAATACCTCATGGGAAAGAGGCATCAGATTTATCCCTTAACCTGAAAGGGAAAAGATGAAGAAAGGAAAAAGAAATACCTCATGGGAAAGAGGTATCAGGTTTATCCTTTAACCTGAAAGGGTATTCTTTAAAAATAAGAATCAAGGAGAATTAATAAAATGGATGAATAATAATAAAACTGAATAAAAATTGATAAAACTGATAAAAATGGATAAACAAAAGGTTGATAAAAGTTGAGAAAAAGAGTTTGATCCTGCCTGCATGTGGGATCTTTAAAATGAGAGAAGAAGATGAGAAAATCATTTTTTGGAAAGAAGGATTAACCACGAGAGCTAATCTTTGAAAGGGGATCATTCATGAGAGATCATCATGAGGGTTAATTTTTTGAAGCAATGATTTAAAAATCAATTTGTAGAAAATATGATCAACACGAGGGTTGATATTTGAATGCAATGATTTGAAATCAACATTTTTTTAGAAAACATAATCAACACCAGGATTGATCTTTGAATGCAATGATTTGAAATCAATTTTTTAGAAAACATAATCAACACCTAGGATTGATCTTTGAATGCAATGATTTGAAATCAATTTTTTAGAAAACATAATCAACACCTAGGATTGATCTTTGAATGCAATGATTCGAAATCAATTTTCAAAAAAATATGATCAACACAAGAGTTGATGTTTGAATGCAATGAAATCAAATTTTGGAAAATGAGATCAACACAAGGGTTGATCTTTGAATGCAATGGTTCAGAATCAGTATGATCAACACAAGGATTGATCTTTGAAATGTAATGGTTTGAAAACCAAATTTTTAGAAAATATGATCAACACAAGGGTCGATCTTTGAAATGCAATAATTCGAAATCAATATGATCAACACAAGGGTTGATCTTTGAAATGCAATGATTCAAAATCAATTTGTAGAAAAATATGATCAACACAAGGGTCGATCTTTGAAATGCAATAATTCGAAATCAATATGATCAACACAAGGGTTGATCTTTGAAATGCAATGATTCAAAATCAATTTGTAGAAAAATATGATCAACACAAGGGTTGATCCTTGAAAAAGGTTGTAATAAAATATTTGAATTAAAATTTTCATGGTTTTTGAAAGACCCTCATAGGTAATATCATTTCTCTCATGAATGATGTCAGGATTGTCCCGTATTTTTGAAAAAGAAAAAGGAATTTAATGCCCCAATATAGCAAAAAGAAGGAAGTATTGAATATCAAAGATATAAAGAAAAGCGACATTTCATTGATAAGCGAAAGTTTGATAACAGAACTGAATATTTACAAGTATTTTAACTAAAAGAAGTCACAAAGATTGGGCTGACTTGCCCCTACAAAGCGGCTGATAGAAAAGGATGAAAGCGAAAAACTCTTGGCATTCTCAATTCTCTGATTGGTCTGAAAAAGGTCCGGCTGGAACTGCAGGCTGCTCTTCTCCTTCCTCTGGTACCAGAAGCTCTTTATCAATGTAGTCCTGCACAATGTTTTTGAGGATGAAGCAACGCTCCGTGTCATGCCCCCTCGCTCGATGAAACTTGCAAAAGCGATTCTTCCATTTCTCTTTGGTGACAGAGGGATCATCCTGCTTTGGGAGCTTGATCATTTCTTTCTCGAGCAGGTATTGGAGAACTTCTTCGATCGGCTGACCTAGAGAGGTAAGCTGACGATCATAACCCCAACCTTCATGCTTTGCTTTCTTCGGCTTGTTTGGCTTCCGCTGAGCACTGACCCCTATCTGGCAACTAGACTGAGCTTGCATGTTTAGGAGATCTGGATGCCTTTCTTCTTCATTTTTGACAAAGAGTTTTTTATCAAGGCAATCCTGAACGATATTCTTGAAGATGAAGCAATGTTCAGTGTCGTGCCCTGTTACTCGATGGTATCCGCAGAACTGGTCTATATATTTTCCCATGACTGTGGAAGGGTTGACAGCTTTTGGGAGCCTAAGTAATCCGCTAGACAACATGTATTCGAGGACTTTGTCGAGCGGTTCATCTAAAGGAGTGAAATCTCGATCCTTGCTCCAATCTTTACGCTTTGGTTCTTCTTGCTTCTTGCCTTTTTGTTGAGGACTATATTGAAGAGGTCTATCACGGTTTTCACAATATTTCCCAATTTGGTTTTTATATTCTCTCAAATTGCTGCCCTGGTTGCCTTGATTGATGCCCCTGCTGGCTTTGGAATTTCCTATACCGATATTGCTGTGTTCATTCATGGGGAAAGTGACAAGTGCCTTTCCTTCTGTGGGAGCTTTTCTGCAATGGGCTTCAGCTTGTTCAGACAATATCTCAACCATCATCCTTTTGAATAATTGGTATATCGCGGGATCGATCTCACTTCTGTTGTCCTGAACTCCCTTTCTAGCAGATTTTTGAGAATCCATTCCTTACTCTATCTGCTTATAACTGGGATGTTAGAGCAGTGTAATCTCTGAGCTTTTGCCTGACTCAACTGATAGTGTTGATGCTCTCTGTAAAGTATAAATGAGTCTTTTTAGAAAAGACCTTAGGAAGAAATTTTAATAAAGGAGGAAATCATAATCTGAAAAATGAAAACATCCCATTACGAGGGATCGGATTGTCACCAAAATTTGCGACAACCGCACTTTTTTTCTGAAAAAGGATAAACAAGTAAAATGTGAATAAAGATAAATTTTGAAAAGGACATATCCTGACAAAAGATGTTTTATTGTAAATGAGGGCAAGGAATAAAATATAGAAAAGGATTTCAAAGATTTAAAATTTTGAAGAATTTCAGGCAGGATCAAAAGGAATTTTTAGAAGAAATTTAAGAGAAGAAAAGGAGAATACACCTGGGTTTTTTTTTTTAAACAAAGAGGAAATTTTGAATAATATATACCCAGGGTTTTGGAAAATATAGGGAATATAAGATATCATACAATCATAGATATACAAACAAGAATGCACAAACGACACTCCCTAGAGGTTGACCCTAAAATGCAATAATTTGAAATGACTCGTAGGACCTTAATCCTAACTCTAGGGTTCAAATCATCTGATTCCAATCAAGATATGCCGATATACCCAAGCTGAAGCTCGAAGTACGTGGCGTAGAAACATTCCTCCGGTTCTAAAGTAATGGCTTCCCAACATCCTTGAGCACCTACCGATATACCTCAGACTATGGCCCTTAGGTACGTGGTAGGGGGCGCGAACCCAAATAAGTGGTCCAGTTGTGAGGCTCTCTCCCGAACTATGGTTCAGTGAGACAGCCCAGCAACGTGAAGACCGGGACAATATAGGTAAGGAGGTTTTTCAAAATATGCTCAACATGCAAGAAATCAGATGGCTCTAATGCAAGTCCTAAAGAGATAGATTAAAATGAAGAGAAGCATACACTTGCATACATTGTTTTGCATTCAATCCCTAGAATTAAGAGAGTTGTATTTCAGACCTAAGTCTAATGTGAGCATGGAATAATCTCCACAATATGGTCCTACCAAACCATGCTTAGATCCTATATGCAAATAATGTCAGCTTAGGCTAAAATCTAGGCTACTAAGGGTTGCATGAAAATGTAGCTGACATTTTGAAGAATAAAGATTTAGATAATGTCAAAGCAAAAGAAAAGACAAAAATTCAACCGGACAGAGACGAGTCCCATCTCGGTCTCCAAAACTGTGATCATCGCAAAAATTTTCCTCACTTGTGTATTTCTCTCTCTTCCTTCTCTTTTCCTGTTCTAACCTCTATTTTCCTCCTTTTTGAAGGGAGAAAAATAAAAGAAAGAAAAGAGAGAGAGAAGAGAAAAGAAAGGAAGAAAAAGAGAAGAGGAATTCTTTTGCGGGGTCTCAGTTGACCTTAATTTTGAAAATATTTGAAATAACTCACCTCCATTTTGAAATATTTGCGGGAAAACTGGGAGACGGGATCCGCTCATCGGTACGAGGTTCGACCGTTCCTGGCGCCTTTACCAGGGGTAATCGAACCAAGGGTCGAATTTATGCCTTTTGTTTTGCTAAGAAATTATCTAAGAATTTATCCTAAGTCTAAATGCACGAAGAATCATGCTTGTGCAAATGCAAAGATGTATGCTCTTTTTAAAAATGTTTTGAAGAATTCTCAAGTGTTTCTGAGATGAATCTGATAAAGTGAAGAAATGATTTTCAACTTAGAACCTAAGATTTAAAGTTCTAAGTTTTTAGAATGATCAAGAGCTTTGGGAAAATAAATCTGGGTTTAAAAAAATGATCTTGAAACTGAGATGAGAGAAAAGAGAAGAAAGGAAATTTTCAAAGTCATAAATGGACTTTGAATTAAAAATTTGAACTTGGATGAATATTTGGAATGAAATTGAACTTTGAATTTTGAACTTGGGAATGGATCTAAGAAATCCAAATGAATTTAAGAAATCCAAATGAATTTAAGAAATCTAGACATGATATGTAAGTGGATTTAACTTTGAAATCTGAAAATGAGATGGAATTGGTTTTGGAAGTTGGAATTGAAATTGGATCCAAGATTTGAGATCCAAAGTGGAATGGGATTCTGGATCCTAAATGGAATTTGGATCTGAAGTCTGAGATCCAAAAGTGGAGTTGGATTCTGGATCCTAGAATGGATTTGGATTTCAGATCCAAAGTAGAGATTGTACTTGGAAATCTGGATCCAAGTTGGGATTAGGATCTAACCTTGGATTTTGGATTCTGAAAAGTCCAAAATAGGACTTTTTTAAAGATGGATATGGGATTTGAAAACCCAGATTGATTTTGAAGTTTAGGAAGGTTTTGGATTTTTGAGATTCAGAATCAATCTCAACTTTGATTTTGAAATTTGAAGAAAAACTTTAAATCAGAAGATGAATCAGAAACTCCAAAGTTCAAATTGAACTTTGAAATTGAATTTTGAATTTGGATTGGAATTTTGGAGTTTTGAATATGAAATGATTTTGAAAGTCCAAAGTCAAATTGGACTTTGAAATGGAGATAGATTTGGAATTTTGAAATAGAAATTTGAAGAAGGGATATTTCACAATCACTTGGATTTTAAAAGGAATTTTTGAAAATATGATGCCATTCTATCCTAAATGATGAAATGAATTTAAAGAATCTGAAATTGGAATTTGAAAAGCTATTTCATTCTTTAAATGAATTAAGAATGAGATTGAAGATATAATATGTCCCTGACTATGGTCATTGGACATATTATATAATAACCACATTTAAATTCAAGTGAAGAATAAAACATATTTTTTTGTGCTTTTATGGAATTTAAAATGAAATTAATTCTCAATATACCCTGACTATGACCATTGGTATATATATTGAATTAATTTTAGATTAAATTCTGATAAAATAAAAAAAATATTTAAAGAAAATATGATGATTTTGAAAAAGATCCAGTGTTATTTTGTAAAAGGTAAAAATACTAAGTTTTGTCCACATCCTGACTATGGCCATTGATGTGGATCATCAACTTAGGATCAATTACCTCTTACGAAATGGTGCACGTGCCATTCGTGTTTCTATTTGTGAGAATTTGAAAAATAAAAGAAAAATGCATGAAAACAAACAATTCATGATTTTTACAATGCTCATTCATTCTACCTAAAAGCGGGAAATGTAAAGAATTCTCATTTATATCTAATTATTATAAGTTTTGAAACTGAATTTTGAAACAACTTCTCTAATCCGAGATGATTTTTCATGACTTCCCTGCAAAGAAACAAGTTAGCATAACGCAAGAGAAAACACTTTGTTGAGAGCAAAATTATATATGTGTGTGTTGATTCTAATGCCAGATGCTATGTTTATGCTGAATGAGAAAGGCATATACAAATGGGTGAAGTCGAGAACCAGGATGGTCCAAGATGAAATATGGTAGTTTGTGATGATCCACCATAGGAAAGAAGGGATCTAGTGGTCCGTTTGTGAACCACTTGTAAAAGAAAAACTACTATAGTAGTTCTTAATGAAGTACTTTAGTCAAGAAGGATTACAAAGGTTCCTTGTGAACCATTGCAAAAAGATAACGATTGTAGTAGTTTTGACAGATTGTTATGAAATGAAAGGGGGCCATGGTGGTTTATGGAGAATGTATGTATATGAGCATAAGCATGATGTGTAGGCTAATGCAAGGAAGCATATATGCAACTCTAGACTAGTAAAGATATATTGATGGAAATGGGTGTGGGAAAAAAACAACCAATGATGCTATGAATACACCAAAAGTTATGGCAGTGGATGTCTGTGATAAATATACCTCATGTCATGGAGACATATGATATGTTTCAAAACTGGGAATTCGGACATCGTGCCAATTCAATGATGGAATTACATATGCTGATGTAAATGCATCGTTAAGACTAGATTCTGCTTATGTACAGATTGAGCTTATTGTAGGAAATGCATGGAATGAATGACAGCACCATCGGATGTCCCCGGTCTTCAGCAAAATCAGATTTGTGAGATTGTAACTTAATGAAGGATATATCTAAATAAGACCCTTGAAAGAAAGCTTGAGAGCCTGAAAGGATGCTGATATGAATGGGACTCACAGCCATGGCTGGAGACCATGAATCAAAATGCCCAACCCACAAAAGAAAGAAGAACAAAATCTACATATGCTTTCACCAGATTACAAAATTCAAGAAAACAACTCACAAAACGCCAAATTGTACATGGCTCTGTTTCCAGAAATTCAAAAGTTATGGTCCCACTAAAGAGAGAATGCAGATCATCATTATAGCTAACGATATATTGGATTGTGCAGGTGGGACATTATAACATGTTGAGAAAAAAATATAATGAATGAGTTAAATAAACATACCTACAGGGGATGCTCATAATGGATGAGTCCAGTGAGTGGGCTCGGCCATCACATTTACACAGAAAATGCAAGCAGCAGGTGAGACTCGCCAAATGAGCTCGGCTGGAGATTAAGAAAATGCAAACGGCAAAATATGCTGGATAATGTAATCCCGGATGCTAAACATCAGACATTGTCATCATTTAGGAAACTCCCTCCAACTTAGTTGACACAGTCAGGTAAGCAACATGATATCTTGCTTAAATGCAGGATTAGCAGAGTCTATTCATCGAGCATGAATAGAATTTGAACACGGACAAACCTTGATATTAGTAATTGGCTACCTTAATTCCCAACAGAAATTTGGGCATGGTCAGGTGCAATACATGCCGTAACACAAAAGAAAACAAAAGAAAACAAGAAAAAGGAAAATGGCCCAATGAATTCAATACAAGCAGGTATGAGCAAAGAGAAATACCGGAACAAATTTTGCAGGGTCAAGATAGAGACCTGGCGAAAACTAACAGCTACAAATTCTCTGATCTGATTCTGAAAAAAAAAAATAGAAGCTTGTCATAAAAATAGATGAACAAAATATCTTAGGCAAATATTCAAAACCCAATGATCTCAAATTTCAGAAATGAGCTGCCTAGATAAGGTTCTTGGATTTCACCGTCTGCAGGCTGAAACATGGCATTTTCTTTGACTCCATGCCGCAAGGAATGAAACATAAAACTGTTTTAGGGGGCTCTTCTTCCAAGGATATGTAAAAGAAGGCTAAACAGTTTAGAATTCTGATTGAAAACCTTTGCTGGACCCATAACACTGATTATCGAATGAATAGAATCTTAAAAGTGAATCTGTAGCCATCATGGGGCAAAAGCCATTGACTAAGCTAATGAAATACATATAGAATGCCGCAAGTAACAGAGGAATTGCAGATGTTAGGAAATATTTAACTAAAACAGTTGTAGCACCTTTGGACTAGAAGATCACGTGAAATATAAGATGGAAAACAGAAATTATGATAAAAGACACGAACAAAAAAAGAAGAAGCAAATTATGCTATTGATCTATCAGTTTATTGGCAAAATATAGCTGAGCTTTTATCACGAGACATACCTTTACTATTCTATCAGACCCCCTTTTTTATATTTGATAGGCCCACCAGAAGTGCCAAGAGTCGATGTATTGTCAGCATACTTATCAAGATGGTACCCCACGAAACTTCATTCATTATTATTGGATTTTAACAGACGCTGTAGCTCCGCAGGTGCTTTGAATGAGGGAGCAGAGGAGGGCGAACTCAATAGATCCCTTATGCAGTTCAGCAACAGTTCAAACAAGACAAGTATTATACTAGGCGATGTTCAATGAGATGTTTATCATGCTTAATGTTAGAGTTCAATGCAGCTGGCCAAACTCTGAATCAGAAGGAAATCTTACTAACTGGAGTTTTAGATTTTCAATAATTTGAAATCCGAAGATTATCATTTAATCAACAACAAATTTGTACTTTAGCCTGATCCGTAGATCCGCAGTTCCGTGAATAACCCATGCCTTTCACTTAGATATCAACAAACAAACAGTAAGAATTCGATATAGACCAACATTCTCACCCTTCACATCATATACATGATCTAACAGATCTTGAATTCCAAAGGCAATTGATTTCGATCAAAGCTCTACTCAGTACAAAGTGTTGCAAAATTCCTACAGGCTCTTTTTAGTGAATGATTGCCAAAGGGCACTGAACTTCCCATTTTCAAGCTGCCGGCATCCACCAAAATTTTAGACAATAGCCAAACAATATAATGACAGGCCAGAATTCCACATAATAAGCAATACAGTGATAAGACGAAATTCAGTCAGAATTTCAAACAATGACAATTGGGTTTTTAATCATCGATCTGAGATAACTTTATCTCACGGGTTGAAAGAAAGAGACTGAAATCTGTAAGAAAGATACTGAAATCTGGTATATGCAAACAAAACAACCAAACAAACAAAAGAAAAAAAAATGACGAATAGAAATAAACAAAAGACACGTAAAATTAACTGAGGAAGTATTTAGATAGTATCGAGTCTATCGTAAATGATCTCCAGGAAACTGAGATAAATTGCAGAGAAAAGGGGGAAAAAATTAAATAAATAAATGAATAAATAACAAAGAAAAGGGTATTGGAATAAGGTTATTCCATTTACTATAGCACAGGGAGGGATCGATATTGCCATGAGCAAATCGACATTACTCAATCGTGCGTTAGGGGCAAAACAACAGAAAATGAACAAATCTTCAGAAGGAAAGAGGGGGTAGAGCTTTTACCTGACTTATTGATGATGCTGGGATTAGGAGCCCTTTTGCCGATCAAAGGAGGAATGCAGATGAAGCCGACTTTGGTGGCAGGGTCGGTCTTCTTCCAGAGGTCGTGGGTGTCACCGGAGGTCTTGATCTCCTTCGTGCAACCAGAGAGAAATCTTTTCAGAGCGTTACGATTGCTGAAGATTCTTGTAAGGGTAGTCGACCTTCTTCAACTTGCTTGGGAAGAAACGACAGATATCAGAAGAAGAAGGAGAAGAAGAAGAAATGAAGGCCAATGGGGAATCAGAAGGGTGGTGGGGTGATAATGGACGGATGTGTGAAAATGAAGGAAGGTGCGGTGGTGAGAGCGGATCGAGAAGAAGAAGATGGTGGGGTAGAAGACGATCGATGAGAAGAAGAGAGGGGTCCGATGGTAGGGTGATAACGGGTCCTCCATGAAGAAAACCTTCGTGCCTTTTTAAAGAAGACAAGGAAAATTCTGGAAGGGAGGAGTTCGTTGAAGATGGGCGGCTGGAGATTGTGATGGTTCAGAGATGGCTTCAGAGAGAGAGAGAGCATTGGAGAGAGAGGGTTTGGAGGATGTAGGGTTTCGGTGGAGAGAGAGAGTGAAGAGAGAAATGGAGGGGGGCGGCCATCCATCCTTTTCCCAAGGTCTCTCGAAGAGAAACCCTAAAAAGGGTTCTTTTGTAAAAAATGTTGGTTTTTCCAAAAAGAGGCTCCGTGTAAAAGATTTTTCATAAAAATGGTTTTAAATTGATCTTTTTAGCAAAATTGATTTAGAAAGCTTAAACTCATTTGTTTTTCTCGTAAATTTTCCAATTTTTTGGGTTTTTGCGTTATTTTTCAATTTTTTTATATTTTTTAGGGTAAAATCCTAGATTTTTATGAGAAACCAAAAGGTCAAAATTAATTTTTGTGTTTTTGTAAAATATTTACAAAAAGGGAAATTTTCTGAGAATTAAAAGCTATTTTGAGAAAATTTCTTCAGAAAATGGGTTTGGATCCGGATTTTGAGGAAATATGGATTTAAAGAACTGGATTCAGATCCGGAATCGATTTTGAATATATCAATGTGGATTTTAATTCAGAAAATCTGAAGAATGATCAAAATTTAGCTTTGGTTTTCTCAGAAAATGAAACCAGGGGTAAAAAAGGTCATTTTTACAAATTTTTGAAAAATTTGGGGTGTTTACACCTGGATATAATTTAGGGCTCTTTGGTCAAGTCACCTCCTCGTGGCCAGCTCCAGCGAGCTTCATCATTGATCAAGCAGAGCCCATTTGATTTATAACGAGTTACTCAAGCATCACCTGCATATGTAAATTCAGTTGGATTTACAACTTCTGTAACCAGTCGCATGAGATCAAATAAGGGCCAATTCATCAGGTAGGTAAATACAAAAATTATTTAGCTGCTAATATATATATATATATATATATATATATATATATATATATATATATATATATATATATATATATATATATATATATATATATATATATATATATATATATATATATTACTTATGCATTGTTTGCTACCTGCACCTATGCATTATTTGCATCATGTCCAGCCTCCATTTTCCTGTAGAGTATTTAGTTTAATTTTTGCGATGCAATTGCCTTGTTACTTCCTAAATGTAACTTGCTGAGACTTCTATATAGTAGGTGTGTATCATGAAAGCAAGAATGCAAATATACCGTTATGGATTTTTTTTATGGTTTTCAAAGAAAGTATCATGCATCTGAGACATGATAGTCCATAACTGCAAATACTTTGTCATGGGCTAAGTCAAGGACCATTTGTCAAAGGTACGCATATCACAATTTCTTTTTCGTCTTTTGTTTGCCATGATTCTCTTGATGTCTAAAGCTTCATTTGTCTGCCCATAACTCAAGCATAAGTGTATATAGTGCAAGGGTAGTTATTGTCACCGTTGTAGAACTTTCATGTTTCAAACTCTGTTAAAAACTCAGTGGTTTTGCATCTCTAGCCATCTACTTATTCTGGTCAAAATATTATATAGTACATCACACCCCACTATCACCTTGCACTTACATGTATCACTATTCATTACCGCTGCATTTTCATTTCCTGTGTAATGCCCATCACTCACAACATACTAGCTGCACCTATGATTTGCACTCCACATCTCACTCCTCTGTATATCCTACAACATCATCCAACACCTATCATCCTTCATAACACCCATTGTGGTCCTCTAACATACACCTCAACTCTATATGTGCCCAGCTTAGTACCATCCCCAGTGCTCCCTGTGCACACATGAACACAACAGCCCAAAGGGCTGCTGTAGCTCACAACACCTCTTTTCCCACCTTGCCGCCATCATTCACATCCTCTACACCCTCACTGCTGTATACACCCTGTGCACAACCCTGTGTATGCACCACATTCAACTTCACTAACCCCAGCACAACATATCATATCCTATGCATACTACCACCTTACTGTTCACAACTACAACTGCTGCATTTACACTTTCCATCACATCACGCCACCCCCCTTCACTTCTTTGCATTTCCACAACACTAGCAATCACCACTGATGCACCTGTGCCTTCATCTGCACCGTATCCACCATTCATGCTTATCACTTCATCTTCCATCACTGAATATTGTCCTTTGCTGCGTCTAGGCATTCATACTCCACATTGTTCTAGCTCATTCAACACCTACACTATATTTTCCACCTGTTACACACCCTTCATTCATGTATGATAGCACCCGTCCAGCTCCAGCCACCTACATTAGCTTCCCACTCAGATGCTTCATCCATTAAAATCCATCTACACCTTCTTACTTCATTCCCTGTGTGTTATCAATGGCCTTGCACTTTTTACCATAGTTACTTCCAACACATTATCCTATTCCTACACTCTTCTTTACCATAACTTCACACTCCACCAATATGTAACTTCCACCTTATGTGTGCATCCTGCTGTAATTATCTGCTCATACTCATCTCCTATATGCCACTGCCATACTTGTAGTCATATCTTCACAGCTCCAACATCTATGTCTTCATTCACATAATATTTCATAGCATATGCCACATGCTAAATGCACTGTCACCATCTTCCATACATTTCCACATTCATTGCATGTCACATTAACATATTCCATTCATCTTGCATTTTCACCTCCCCCTATACTCCCTCATCAACGTTGGGGGATCACCATATGCACTATAATTCTAATGCAATCTCTTAGTTTCTTCTCTCATTTTATACCTTGCTTCATACTAACTCTATCTTTTTGCAGAAAACGTGTGGAAAGTGTTATTCCCTTTTTTAGCTTAGAAATTGTAAATTCAATTCCAACACTTGTAATATCTAGATATTAATGAGAAACTTTACTTTCCAGTATTAGCATAGAACATGTGAGCATACATATTTTCTAGAGTTGCTTGTTTTATGTCATTTTCTCTTATTTTTTGAAAACTCACGAATGAGAACACTTATGGCATGTGCACCATTTTAATAAAAGCTGATTAAATCCTAAGTTGACGATTTGTATCAATGGTCATAGTCAAGGTGTGAACAAAACTTACGATTTTCATCTTTTATGGAATAACACTGGATCCACACTGGATCTCTTTTAAAAAATCATCATATTTTTCTAAATATTTTCTTCTTTTATCAGAGTTTAACTTAAAATTAACTAAAAATATGTATCAATGGTCATAGTCAGGATATATTGAGAGTTAATTTCATTTTCAAACTCTATAAAGGCACCAAAATGTGTTTTATTCTTCATTTGAATTTAAATATATTATATTATATAATACATTTTATGACCATAGTCAGAAATGTATTATATCTTAAATCTTATTTCAATTCCTTTAAAGAATAAAATATGCTTTTTCAAAATCCAATTTCAAATTCTTTTAAATTTATTCATCATTTAGGATAAAATTACATCATATTTTCAATATTATTTCAAAATCCAAGTAATTTTGAGATATGTTTTTAAACAGCTTCTTCATTTCTCAAACCAATCTCCAATTTTTTATTTCCAATTCATCTTTCTATTCTCAATTATATCTCATTTCAAAATTCAACTTCAAAGTCCAATTTGACTTTGAGAATTCTGACTTATCTATATATTCCAAAATTTAATTTCCAATTCAAAATCCAATTTCAAAGTTCAATTCAACTTTGAAAATTCAAATTCATCTCCATTTTCAAGATTCAATTTCAAATTCAATTCAGTATCCTAGATCATGTTTTAAAGTTCAATTTAAACTTTGAAATTTCCAGATTCATCTTCTGATTTCAAGATTTAGGTTTAAAATCAAGTTCATCCTTTATTTTTTCAAAATCTCTAAGGTTCTGTCTAAAGATTGAGTCTTGATTCTCAAATCAAAATCAAGGTTTTGAGATTGATTCCGAATCTCAAAATTTGATTTTCTCTAAGTTTAAAGCCCTCTTTTAAAATTCAAATATGGATTTTTAAAATCCAGACCCATCTTCAAAGTCCCATTTGGATTTCCAAAAACCAATTCCATCTTGGATTCTAGATTTAGAATCCAATTCTATCTTGGATCCAGATTTTCAAATCCAATCCCATTCAGGATTCCAGATTTCAGATTCGACTCTATCTTGGATTCCAGACTTCAGATCCAATTCCATCTAGGATTCCAGATTTTAAATCCAGTTTCATTTCCAATTCCTACTTTCAAAAACCATTTTCAAATCTATTTCTTAAGTATGAATCCAAATTCAATTCCTCTTTTAGGTTCTGAAATTAAGAATTCCTTTTTCAGAATCGATCCATTCAAATTCAAAGTCTATTTTGACTTTGAAATTCCATTTTTTTTCTCAAAATTTTATCTCAAATTCAAAAAATCTTATTTTCTTCTTATTTCTTCAAATCAAAATCCATTCTCCAAAATTCTGCTTATTCCAAGACTTGGAATTTCCAGCCTCTTCTTCCAATTCTATTTCAAATTCTAAGTTAGATTAAAAAATCTAACTTTTTTAAACCAATTTCAAACCTTTGAATCATTTCTTTACAAATATTTTCAAATTCATTTCAAAATCACTTAAAAAATCCCAAAATCTTAAAATTATTCTTCTTAAAAGCATACATCTCTGCATTTTCATTTCACAAGCACGACTCTTTGTGTATCACTAGACTTGAAATAAATTCTTAGACAGTATTTTAGCAAAGCAAAAGGCATAAATTCGATCCTTGGTTTGATTACCCCTAGTAAATATGCCAGGAACGATCGAACATCGTACCGACTAACGAATCCCGTCTCTCCCTTTTTCTCAATCTTGCTGGTGACGGCCTTGTTTAAGCTCATATTTTTCTGTAATTGCCTCAGAAATCAAATACAAGTCATTCTAGAGGAAGTAGATCTAATGATAATCGTTCTTCAGGTGCACGTGTGTTCATACCTGCGTTTGTGTGTAAAGTGATGAACTTGAAAGAAAATATTTGTCGGATATTAGGTAAGTGTTCCTATATTCCAAGATTTTATTATTGAACAACATTTCTTTGCCTCTTTTAGTGTAATAGTTTCACTTTTATTGTCTATTTGGACAACCATTCATGTATAGAACATCTGTTGATGCACTTGTAAGTTCATATAAAATTTAATGTATATTGTTTACCTTGAAACAAGCACAATCATGCCTTTTGAGGTTATTACAGGCTTATTATGTATCCAGCACTGTATATATTACAGAGTGATTTTCCATTCGTTGTAGGCTTATACTTTGTGCTCCCATTTAGTTTCAAAATTATGAATTATTCTGCGGTTTGCAAGGATAAGATGGAGTTTCTTAAAAAGAAGGATTTGATTAGTGAATAAGATGAGACAAACTTAGAGACATAATAAGAAACTTTTTATTGTGTCGTGTTAGCTCAGTTACTGTAACCATTAAATTGCTATCTACAGCCAAGTGGCGGCTGGTTCTGGAGATGTTTTAAAGCTATGATGTAGAAGCTGCAGTGGCATGTGGTTCCTTTCTGGAGATGATTGAAACTAAAAGTTATATTACCTGATGTCAGTGTTGATGAATGGGCTCTTTGGGGTTCCCTCAGTTTTATACGTAGTGAGAAATGGTCCTGCCTCAACAGTTCCAGCAACCCCAGTGTCTCTCACCATCAGCCGGACACTTCCATTTAAATTTTTGTTCATCGCTACAACAACATTTCAGTAACATTGCAGCATGTTCTGTGATGATAACATTTCCATAGCTACCTATGTTTTTCCCTTTGACCCAGTTTGTCCCAGATGACCGACTGCCTGTGGTCTGTGTTGATTGGATTTTTCACAGTAGGGTGATGGTAGAAGTGCTGGGTAAGTTGTCTTAAAACATAACAGAGAGGTATCCATTCAGTCACGTTCTGTAGGATGAAGGCCTTTGCTAGATTTTTCTTTCTTCCTTACTCTGGTTGCCAGATGTCTGCTGGAGGTGGACCAATGGCTGTTGTATATCAAGTTCTGATGAGTAGCGACTAGAGCATCTTTATTTTTCTCTTTCAATTTTCATTGTTACTGCAATCAGTTTGATCAAATATTTACCAACAAGAAAGGTGATTAGTTCTACAATGAATGAAAGCATCGGCATCATTACAGGTTCTTCTTTTAATTTGTTTCATGACATTTCTTGAGCTGGAAGTTGAGTTTGGATATGCCTGGTTTCATTTTTTTTGTATGTGATCTAATATTTTCTTTTGGGATTACCTGTTGCTTCATCGGTATTTTATGGTTCAGCATACCTTCACTCAAAACATGCACCTATACATTTACACATATTTTGTGTTATCATCCTATAATATATTTCTAGCCCTATTATATTGTCGTACATATGGTGTAGTACCAAGTTTCCACTGACTATGCATCAGCCGCCTGCCACTTTAGTCTACCACTGACCATCTCTATGATCTTCATTATAGATAACACCAGCAGCTCCAACAGCAGGTACACACACCCACTGCACTTCCCTTTCAGCATGTGCACATCACTGTGTACACACTCACTGCTGCACATTTGTAACATCAGAATTCCATAGGTGTATAGTTCACATGAAATAGTACACATATTGGAACATTTCAGTAGATTCTTTGTTTTTTATATCAGAGTCTCTAATGTTAGCCATCCCATTTGCCCCAACAACACATGATTAGCTTAAGCTTTCACTTAGTGGATGCCGTTGGAGGGTCTAAACCTTTGGGATCGTTGTGCATTACTAGAAATTTGTCCACATCTACCAGAATCACTTTGAAACATTAGCTGATATACAGAGTTTCTTATGATCCACTGAACATCAAGGTTTGATCTGTTGCATTTGAATTTTGGTCATAAGCAAGCAGTATGAAAGCATTACCTGTATATTAATTTGTTTCATCCATATCCAGCATATTTTACTCGTATACTTGTCCACCTCATCAACATCACTCTCATCCACCTATGTTGCCTGTATATCATATGTAATATATATATATATATATATATATATATATATATATATATATATATATATATATATATATATATATATATATAAACACATAGATATATGGGTATGTATATATCACTTCTCACATCTTGAATCATAAAAATCGTAGCATAGGAGCATCTCATTTTGCAAATCAAGGTGATATTCTCTTCTACTTTCATACTAACCAAGTGTTTTTGCAAGAATCTCTGAAAAATGTTGATTTCCCTCTCAGATTGGGATTCTATTATTGTAATAAGCTAGCTATTGATGAGAATCCATTACATTTCCAGTTCTAGATAGAATGAATGAGCATTGTAAATGTCATAAATTGCTTGTTTTCATGCTTTCTGCCTTTATTTTCTAAAATTTCACAATAGTGAAACACGAACGGCACGTGCACCATTTTATAAAAGGTAATTAATCCTAAGTTGACAATTTACATCAATGGCCATAGTCAGGATGTAAACAAAACCTAGGATTTTTATCTTTTATAAAATAACACTGGATCCACACTGGATCCTTTTTCAAAATTCATCATATTTTCAAACATCCCTCCTCTTTTATCAGAGTTTAGTTTAAAATTAATTCAATACATATATCAATGGCCATAGTCAGGATATATTGAGAGTTATTTTCATTTTAATCTCTATAAAAGCACCAAAATGTATTTTATTCTTCACTTGAATTTAAATGTGATTATTATATAATACATTCAATGACTATAGTCAGGAATGTATTATATCATTAATCTTATTTACATTCATTTAAAGAATGAAATATGATTTTTAAATCCAATTTCAAAATTATTTAAATTCATTCATCATTTAGGATAGAATTGCATCATATTTTTAAAATTTCTTTTCAAAAACTCCAAGTGATTTTGAGTATCTTTCTTCATTTCTCAAATCAATTCTATTCTATAGATTCAAATTCAATTCTTTCTCATTTTTAAAATTCAAAATTCGATTTCAAAGTCCAATTTGACTTTGAAATTTCAAATTCATTTCAAAACTTCAAAATTTTCAATATAAATCAAACTTCAAAGTTCAAATCAACTTTGAGATTCCAAATTCATTTTCAAAATTTAAAATCAAATCAATATCTCAAATCCAATTTCAAAGTTCAATTTAACTTTGAAATCTCTGATTCATCTTCTGATTCCAAATTCAAGCTTCAAATTCAGAGTCCAATTTGACTTTGAAATTCATTTGTATATTCAAGATTCAATTTTTAAATTTCAAATCAACTTTCAAAGTTCAAATCAGCTTTGAAATTCCAAGTTCATTTTTCAAGATTCAATTCAAATTCAAATTCGATTCAATATCTCAAATTCAATTTCAAAGTTCAATTTAAACTTTGAAGTTTCTTATTCTTCCGATTTCAAATTCAAAAATAAAGATTATTGTCTTATCTTCAAATTCAAAATCCAAGTTTTGAGATTGATTCTGAATCTCAAAATTCAAGTCTTTTTCTAAAGTTTTAAAATTCAATCTAGGTTTTCAAAACCCAGATCCATCTTCAAAAGTCTCATTTGGACTTTTCAAAATCCAACTCTAAAATTAGAACCCAATTCCATCTTGGATCTCAGACTTCAGATCCAAAATTCATCTTAGGATCCAGAATCCAACTCCATCTTGGATCTCAGACTTCATATCCAAATTCCATTTTTAGGATCCAAAATCCAATTCTATTTTGGATCTCAGACTTCAGATCCAAAATTTCATTTAAGATTCAGACTTTGGATTCAAATTCCATCTTGAATTCTAGATTTCAAATCTAATTCCATTTCCAATTCCATATTTCAAAATCCAAATCTATCTTGATTTTCAGATCTCAAATCCAATTCCATTTTCAAATCTCATCTAGACTTCTTAAATTCATTTCTATTTATAAATACCATTTAGATTTCTCAAATCCATCTTGATTTCAAACTCTAAATCTAGAATTCAATATCACTTCAAATTTCATCTCCTTCTCTTAAATCCAGATTCAAAATTCAAATTCAAATTCAAATTCAAAGTTCATTTCTGACTCTGAAACTTCATTTTTTCTCATCTTCAATATCATTCTCTCAACTCTGATTATTTCAAAGACTTAGAACTTCAAACATCTTTTTCAGATCTATCTCAAGTTCTAAGTCAGATTCAACTATGTCTTCATTTCCATTATCATATTCACTTGGAAAAATCCCAGATTTCCAAATCATTCTTTTCAAAAGAGCATACATCCTTGCATTGCACAAGCATGACTCTTTGTGTATTTTTTAGAATAAATTCTTAGATAATATTTAGGCAAAGCAAAAGGCATAAATTCGATCATTGGTTCGATTAACCCTGGTAAAGGTGCCAGGAACGGTCGAACCTCGTACCGACGAGCGAGCCCCGTCTCCCAATTTTCCTGCAAATATTTCAAAATGGAGGTGAGTTAATTTTCTAAATATTTTCAAATCAAGGTCAAGTGAAACCCCGCAAAAGAGTTCCTCTCTCTTCTCTTCTCTTCTTTTCTTTTCCTCTTCTCTCTTCTTTTTTGTCTTTTATTTTTCTCCCTTCAAAAAAGAGGAAATAGTAGTTAGAAAGGAAAAAGAGAAGGAAGAAAAATAAACACCAAGAGAGGAAAAATCTTGCGATGATCACAGTTACTTCCCTCAACTGCTCGCGCATCGAATCCTCTGTCGGGATCCCATACTTGGGCTTGTTCACAGATTCAGGCTCTTCAGCAGCTATCTTCATAAACTGCAGCGAAGGATTCTGACTGAACACAAACTTCTCTTCCTTTTTCGATTCTTCTTCCTCTGCTGACTCAGTGCTCTCGGAAGTACTGTCCGGCTGCACCTTCTTTTTGATAATCCTGACATGCTTTTTCGTAGCCTTCTTTTTCAGTTTGCTCTTAGGAACTACCTTTTTTAAATTGACCTCAGCTTGCTCTGACATCATCTTGGCCATCATCTTTTAGAACATGCCATATATAGTGGGATCAACATCATTTCCCTTGTTCTGACTTTGTCCTCTGGATGCCTGGGGAGAATTCATTCCTTCTATCTTACGATCGATGTATTGTTGAGCAGTCTCCTTTCTTGTCCTCGTCTGAACCATATTTTTCTGTAGAGTAAAGGGAGGGTTTAGACTGAAGAATTTTTTTTTGAGAGAAGTTTTGACAAGAGAAGGAATCAGGTTAAATAGGTTGAAAAATGATATCTCATTACTAGAGATTGAGTCATCACAGAATTCGTGACAATTGTGTTGTTACTTCATGGGGAGGAATAAACAACTGTAAATATGAAGAACGAATGCTATTTTGAAAAAGGGTTATCTCTTGATAAAAAAAGACTTTATTATAAAAAAACGGAGGTGAGTAATTTTCAAAATCTTTTTAAGGTCAAGTGAGACCTTTGCAAAAGAGTTTCTCTTCTCTTCTGTCTTTTCTTTTTTCTCTTATTTTCTATCTTTTATTCCCCTTCAAAAAGGGAATAGAGGCTAGAAAGGAAAAAGAGAAGGAAAAGAGGGAAACAAGAGGAAAATTTTTGCAATGATCACAGTTTTGGCGACCGTGATGGGACCGCGTTTTCATCCGATTGAACTTATGCCTTTTGCTTTGCTTTAATATTATCTAAGTCCTTATTCTTCAAATGTCAGCCTCATTTCCATGCAAACCTTAGGAGCTTAGATTATGTCCTAGCTGACATAATTCATATAGGATCTAAGTATGGTTTGGTAGGACCATAATGAGAAAATTATTCCATGCTCACTTAGACTTAGGTCTGAAATATAACTCTCCTCAATTATAGGGATTGAATGCAAACAATGTATGCAAGTGTATGCTTCTCTTCATTTAAATTCTATCTCTTTAGGACTTGCATTAGAAACATCTGGTTTTATTGCATGTTGAACATGTTTTTGAAAACATCCCTACCTATATTGTCCCAGTCTTCACGTTGATAGGCTGTCTCACTAAACCATAGTTTGGGAGAGAGCCTCACAACTGGACCACTTATTTAGGTTAATGCCCACCTACCACGTACTTAAGGGCCATAGTCTGAAGTATATCGGTAAGTGCCCAAAGATGTTGGGAAGCCATGATGTCCTGACTTTTCTCTCTTTTCCGAGGAAGGGTACGTCACAAACTCCTTCATCTTGGAGATGCTTCGATCCTTCTTTTTCTTTCTCGAGAATTATGACATTGGTTCTTGGGTTGAAATTTCTTAAATGATAGCAGAAATCAAATATCTTTTAGGGTTTGTCGGTAGGTTTGTCGCATCCGCCTTCATCTCAACGGTGATCCGAACTTTCCCTGGAAGGATCTGTCGCAAACTCCGTCATCTTGGAGATGTTTCAAATCTTCTTTGGCCCCGGGGGTCCACTCGCTTAATTCGCCTTCATCTCGACGACAATTGAGAGATCCCTTTTGCGGATATTTGATTACAGCTTAGCTTGGATGACTGTGGATATATGGATTGGGTAGGTTCTTTTTACTGCCCAGGATATTTCCACTGTCTTACCGCCAAAAGAATAATCTTAAAGAATGCGCCACAGCTATGATCAATACCAGTTCACTTATGGCTTTTCAACATCATTGAATTTTCCTTTGCCGATCATATCAAAGATTTTTCTTCATCCTCTCGGTTGACCAGCAGAATAAGTTTGAATTTAGCTCTTTACTTCGTAAGAGTCTTGCTCTTTTGAAAATGATACTGAAGGTAGTTTGAGATAATTCTTTGCGATGAAAACTTTGAGATTAGCGATGACTTTTGATAGCAAATTGGCAACGTATTCTAGAAATCCTTGATGAAAGAGATTGCTTGATATCGAACTGACACGTCCATGACAAAATTCTCCTCTCTTTTTTCCCCAAAAGAGAGACTCAGGCTTAAGCCCTTACCTGAATGGGAAGTTGGAAATACTCCTCTCTTCCCTGGAAGAGGAGGTGTTTGCAAAATGGAACTTTCGAAGAGAAATTAAGTTTTCGTCAAAACTCCCTATCTCTAGGCTTCTCTTATGGAAAGGCGGCCAGAAAACAAAGTTGAGAAAGTATCACAGAGAAACGAGTCCACCTCACTCTCCCTAGAACAGGGTCCTCTGTGAAGGGGTTGGCCAAAGATGAGAAAAACAAGGGCCACAAAAAGAAACGAGCTTCCGTCAAAGCTCTCCCTAGCAACAGGGTTCTTTTGTGTAAAGTTGGTTGTTGTTTTGCAAACTGTTCGCGAAGAAAAATGAGTCCCTTCAAACTCTCCTTAAACAAAGGGTTCTTGCGAACGAAAGATGGTTGCATGCGAAAGGAACGAGCTCCCTCGAACTCTCCCTGAAGAGGGTCCTTCGCAAGAAAAGATTGTTTTTTGATGAAATGGTAACCCGAAGGTTGAAATTGAGAATTTAGAACTTGAAATGATGATGCTTGGTTAGCACAAAGACTGAACCTGGAGGGCCAACTGATTAGTCAGCCAAATACTAGCACGAGCACTAGATGTGCCAGCACGAGCACTGGATTTCAAAAAGAAAGCCCCAGTACGAGCGCTGGGTTTTTGAAAAATGCGCACCAGTACGAGCACTGGATTTTCAAAATGCACACCAGCACGAGTACTGGGTTTTTGAAATGCACACCAGTACGAGCACCGGGTTTTCGAAATGCACACCAGCACAAGTGCTGGGTTTTTGAAATGTACACCAGTACGAGCACCAGGTTTTTGAAATGCACATCAGCATGAGTACTGGGTTTTTGAAATGCACACCAGTACGAGCACCGGGTTTTCGAAATGCACATCAGCACGAGTACTGGGTTTTTGAAATGCACACCAGTACGAGCACCGGGTGGTTCAATAGGAGAATTTGAAAAATGAGACCGACATTCAAAGATACTTGAGAATTAAGCGAGAATGATTGCCGGTGTTTCAGGATTATCCCTTATCCTGAAGGGAATGAAAAAGATTGATATGAATTGAAGAGTTTATGGGAAGTAGTTCAGGTTTTAACCCTTAACCTGAAAGGGATGCAAAATAAAAGATCGATAAAATTTAAAAGTTTGATAAAACTTAATAAAAACTTGACAAAATGATAAAATGGATAACAAATCGATGAACATTCAATTAAATCAGAAAATGAAATAGATGTAATTAAAAAATAGATCAACTGAAAGATTGACAAGTTTTTCAGAAAGAGAGTTCGTCTAATCCTGCCTGCATATGACGGAGGAAGACATGTATAGATCAAAAATAAAAATGCCCCAGTATTAATAGAAAAATCGTCGCTTTATTGAGAGAGATTCTTTTGAAGAGTACAAAAGGCTAGGAATTTAAGTGTAAAATCTCTTCAAATGTAAAGCATTAATAGGATCTGGCAATTCCGCTCCATCTGCATTGATCAGACGATAGGAATTACGGGATAATGCTTTCTTAACCACATAAGGGCCTTCCCAATTGGGTGACCATTTGCCCTTTGGCCGATGCTTGAGATGAGTTGTCGATCTGAGCACAAGATCATTGACTCGAAATCTTCTCTCAATAACTGATTTGGCGTAGTGCCTAGCTATTCTCTGACGATAGGCTTGAGCGTGCTCTGCTGCCTTGAGTCTTTTCTCGTCTAGTAGATCAAGCTGTACCAATCTCTGTTGCTGATATTGATCATGCGGAAGTTCAACGAGTGACGCAAACTTGAGTGCTGGCTTCTGAACATGTAGAGGTAACACCACCTCCGTCCCATAAACAAGCTCTGAAGGCGTAGCATTGGTTGGGGTTCGAATGGTGGTTCGGTATGCCCCAAAGTGCGTCGTGCATCTTCTCGTGCCAATCACGGCCCGTTTCCACTGTTCTTTCCAGAATGCGGATCAAAATCTTGTTGGTGGCCTCAGCTTGGCCATTCCCTTGGGGATAGTAAGGAGCTGAGAAGTGGTGATGAATCCCGAACTTCGAGCAGAAGGTCTTCATCTTTTCATTCTTGAAATGGCTGCCATTATCTGACACAATATCATGTGGGACGCCGAAGCGACAGAGAAGATTTTTGTGAATAAATGAAACCACATGCCGGCCTTCTACTGTTCGCAGAGTTACAACCTCGACCCATTTGGTGAAGTATTCTGTAGCCGCGAGAAAGTACTTGTGGCCATTAGATGCAGAAGGAGTGATTGGACCAACTACGTCGAAGGCCCACATTGAAAAGGGCCAAGGAGAGACCACAGATTGCAAGTATGCGGCTGGCGCATGAATGGAAGGTGCGTGCATTTGACACTTGATGCATTTCCTTACAAATTGATGGCAATCTTGTTGCATGGTTTTCCAATAATATCCTGCGCGGATAATCTGCTTGACGAGTGTTTGGTAGCCGATGTGACCACCACAAATTCCTTCATGCGCCTCTCGGACTACTTCCATGGCTTCATCCTTATCTAAGCATCTAGCATACTCAGAACTGAACCCACGACGGTAGAGAGTATTGGCAAGGATAAAATAGCAGACTGACATGCGTTGAATCGCATGTTGTTCCTTTCTTGGCATTTCTGTTGGAAACTCACCGGTTTCAATAAAGCTTTTGATGTCTTGATACCAAGGCTTTTCCTTCTGAGCGGCCTGGTTCACTTGCTCAACTGGAATGTAGGCAGGTTGATCAAGTCTGCCGATTTCGAAGGAACGACAGGATTCACTGTCTTTGAAAGACAAAATAGAGCCCAAGCAGGCTAAACCATCGGCTATGTGATTGTATTCCCTCTTGACATGATTGAGCTGAAATTCTTCAAAGCCGCTTATGAGAGCTAAGGCAATCTTCTGATAGAGGATTAACTTTGAATCCTTGACTTGCCATTCAGCATTAACTTGGCTGATAACAAGTAATGAGTCACCGAAGGCGTGTACTCTCTTAACATCAAAGCTTTGCAAAATTTTGAGGCCTTGTATTAGAGCTTCATACTCAGCCATGTTGTGGGTACATTGGAAATTGAGCTTGAGGGAATAAGGGAGCATCTCCTTTTCAGGGGTGATTAACAAGATCCCAATCCCTATACCAGATATATTTATGGCTCCATCAAAGAATAGAGTCCAGAGTGGGGATTCCTGAACACTGCAGATGCGATCGTCAGGAAAATCATCTTCCGCTTTGATCTCTTCTGTTAACGGGAAATCTGCCAATTGATCTACGATGGACTGACCCTTGACTTACTTTTGAGAAACGTACTCCAAATCATACTGCATCAGGAGGACTTGCCATTTCGCAATCCGTCCTGTAAGGAAAGGCTGCTCAAGGATGTATTTGAGAGGGTTGAGTCTTGACAGGATCTTGATTTCTGATGCCATTAGATAATGTCTCAGCTTCTGACACATCCATACTAAGGCTAGACATGTCTTTTCCATCTGAGAATATCTCTTCTCGTAATCGATGAAGGTCTTGCTGATGTAGTAGATGGCATGCTCTATCCGGCTGCCTTCCTCATACTGCGCAAGAAATCCGCCACAAGCATTGTGGTTGACAGAAATATATAAGAGCAGCGGC
Organism: Nuphar pumila; assembly: GCF_984573655.1. Taxonomy (NCBI): domain Eukaryota; kingdom Viridiplantae; phylum Streptophyta; class Magnoliopsida; order Nymphaeales; family Nymphaeaceae; genus Nuphar; species Nuphar pumila. The sequence continues at coordinate 38,012,036 of NC_143254.1, forward strand.
TTTCCGAGTTCGGGTGGCTTCAGAACTGGTGGATTGAGGAGATACTGCTTGATGCGTTCAAATGAGAGCTGGCATTCTGGTCCCCATTCAAATTTCACTTCTTTTCTTAGCAAGTGATTGAAAGGCTCGCATCTCATGGCCAAATTTGAGATGAAACGTCGAATAGACTGAATGCGCCCCTGAAGGCTCCTTAATTCTTTGAGGTTGGTGGGAGGCGGCATGTCAATGATCGCCTTTGCTTTGGCAGGATCCACCTCTATGCCTTTTTTGCTGATCATGTAGCCAAGCAGCTTGCCTGACTCTACCCCGAAGACACATTTCTGCGGATTAAGTCGTAATTTGTAGAGGATAAGTCTTTCAAAGACTTGGCCGAGAGCATCGAGATGGTCCTCTCCTTCTTTAGATTTGACTAGGATGTCATCCACGTAGGCATCCATGTTTTTGTGCATCTGGTCATGAAAGATAACTGCCATTGCTCTCTGATAGGTTGCCCCGGCATTCTTGAGTCCAAACGGCATGACTGTATAGCAAAAAGTACCCCAAGGCATAGTGAAAGAAGTTTTGGATTGGTCACGAGCGGCCAATTTGATTTGATTATAGCCCGAGTATCCATCCATGAAGGAGAACATGGCATGGCTTGCCGTACTATCGATCAGAAGATCGATGTTGGGGAGTGGATAATCATCTTTCGGGGTTGCTTTGTTCAGATCTCTGAAGTCAATGCAGATTCGAACTTTGCCATTCTTTTTGGGAACCACCACGACGTTCGCCAACCAATCTGGGTATTCGATGGTCCGAATGAACCCTGCTTTTAATAACTCTTCAAGCCCTTCTTTAACTTGTGGTGCCACTCGAGGATCCATTTTTCTGAGTTTCTGCTTGATTGGTTTGCAATCTGGCTTCAACATAAGGCGATGTTCGACTAACTTGGAGTCTAATCCTGGCATATCTTCATAAGTCCAAGCGAAGACTTTCTGATGCTTTTTGAGGAAGTAGATGAGCCTTTCCTTCTCATCAAAACTTAGACTGGAACCAATTTTGAGGATTCTTGGATCATCTTCTGAACCAATATTGACATCTTCTGTTGAATCTTGAACTAACGGCGATGGTTCATCCTGCTCCTGAATGCTGGCAAATTCTGGCAAATCTTGAATTGTCGAGTCGAATTGTGCCAACTCCTCAATCCGCTCTGTCATTTTGCTGACTTCTGCCCCTGCCTTCGCTTTGCACGCTTTGGCTGGTTTATTTTGAAAAAGGTTGGTATTGGTAACGAGCTTTTTGAATGATTTAGGAGCCATGATCACGGCAATCCTGTAAGTGAAAAAGAGGCTCTTGAGAAAAAGGTAAAATATCTGAAAAATAGCCTTTTGTACAGAGATAGAGAATAACAACATAGATAATGATGTAAGCAGAGAATTTGTGCACACAAACTTTTCATTGATTGAATAACTTTGATATTTACAAGTGATCGTTTGAAGGAAAGAAAGAAACCAGGGCGGATCTTGCCCTTACAAGATGAAAAAAAAAAGGGAAAGAGAACAGAAAACACTGGCATTGTCTTCATTACTGAGCTCCCTTGACGAAGATGGTCTTTCTGCCTGATGACTGACCTGTGAAACCCAAGCCTGTGCCGGTGGCATGCTGAACAGGGATGATCGACTCCAGGATGCCGTCTTCATCTTTGCCCAAACCCCTGAAAGGCTGATACCCGTGCTTCATTAGGAGATCAAATCCTTTCCTTGATTTTGAGAATCGAGGAAACAGAGGGTGATCTTTAATTGAAGTGCAATCGAGGCGTCTTCCTAGCTTGAAGAAGCGGGGTCCCTGCCATTGAACAACTGCAGTGACATTTTTTGTAGGCTGGATTTCTTTCAAATTTAGCATATCCAGACTTTCACTTAGATCAATTTCTTCGGCTTCCCGGATGCTCGGGATGTCGGCAGTGAAAGTGGGACGGGGAATCATCGGCTGCAGGAGTCGTTCTTCCGGATCCTCTCCTAGGACTGTGGTGATCATGCCTCCCTTCGACCATTTGATGCACTGGTGCAAGGTTGATGGGACCACATTGGCATTGTGAATCCAAGTGCGTCCGAGGAGCAGATTGTATGTAGGTGGTACATTGACCACATGGAAGAGTACAATATGCACCGAATAGTTGATGAAGATCTCGAGAAATATCTTCCCCTTGGCTGTCTGTCCATGGTTATCAAAACCGTAGATAGTGATCGGATCTGGGGTGTATTCCTCTTCTTTTAGGCCCAATGCCTTGGCCGTCATCTCTGGACAGATATTGAGGCTGCTGCCTCCATCAACGAGCACATGAGGGACTGTCATGCCCCTGGTCCGCACTACTATGTATAGGGCATTGTTATGAAATGAATGAGGCTTCGGCAAATCCTCATCAGAAAAGGTGATTGGTGCATTCGTCATGGCCTGATTGACAATCTGAGCCATATCTTGCGGAGTCGTGCTAGGCTTGACTTTGATCTTTCTGAGAAGATCTTCTAACACTTGCCGGTGCTCAGATGAAGCGTGGGTCAGGTCCAAGATAGAGATGTTGGATAATGCAGTAATCGGCTTCTGAATTGACCCTGAAGCCTCTTCTTTCTTCGAAGCTGCCTTGATAAAGCGCTTCGGGATCCTGGGAACTAGCTTGGCAGTTCCTGTCGCTGCTTTTGTTGGTTTGCTGGACGAAGGGATGACATCCGCCCTCTTGACGGATGACTGTGCCTGGCGAAGGACTAGGACCTGATGTTGATCCTGAATGTCCTGTCTGGAACATGGTTGGATACTGCCTTGCAGAGAGAATGTTTGCTCTACGATGACCGAAGCTGAATGCTTAGAGAATGCTTTGGACAAGATTTCTGGCTGCTGCTCATCCTCGTCCTCAATTAACATGTTCTTGTCAATACAGTCCTAAATGATGTTCTTGAGAACAAAGCAATGTTCGGTGTCGTGTCCGACAGTCCGATGGAACTTGCAGAACTTGTCGGTCCATTTACCCATAGCGACAGGAGGATCCGCCACCTTGGGGAGCTTAATCATTCCTTTCGACATCATATATTCTAAGATGTCTTTGCGGGACTGTTCTAATGCTGAAAATTCTCGATCATAACTCCAACCTTCGTGCTTCGGCTTTTCTGGCTGCTTCGCTTCTGGCTGGGGCGCTGGTTGGATGGGCTTAACAAATTTTCCCTTCTGGGTTGCCGAGTTTGTCCTTTCGGCACTAGGATGTCCTGAGTTCTTGTTGCGGCCCTTCTTGTTCTTCTTTTTGTCAGAACCACTGCTGCCCTGATCTGTCAATCCTGCGGCATAGGCGACGTGCGCCTTTTTCTTTTGATCTGGATTTCCTCTGACAAAAGGATATTCTTCGTATAGACCATTGTCCAGGCCGGTCTCGAGCCACTCGGCTCTCTCAATTAATTTAATGAATGACTTGGCAGGCGAAGTAGAAATGAGGTTTCTCAAAGGTTGAGCGAAATTATTCAGAATAATCTGTAAGGCGTGCTCCTCCGGGATGGGAACCTTCATTCTGTTACAGGTGCTTCTCCACCTTTGGATGAATTCACTAGCTTTCTCATTTTCCATCTGTTTTAAATTGTACAGATGATTGAGGGTTGGTGAGGCTTCAACATTAAACATGAAGCGCTCAATGAACATGTTGACAACTTTATCGAACTCTCGTAGTTCGATAGGATTAATGTGGTCTGCATACCACCTGGCCGCTACCCCTTCAAGGCTGCGAGGAAAGCATATGAATAACGCCCGATTATCTTTTCTGAAGCGGCCGCACTCGGCATAAAAGGTGGCCAAATGAGCCTTGGGGTTACTGGTTCCATCGAATTTAAGAAACTTTCGAGGGAGATTCTCCAAATTGTCATCCCCGTCCAGACCATGATAGAAGTATTCACCAGAGTAGGTCTGCTTGCCCTTGCTTTTAGCTTGAATATCCTTGATGGCCCGATTCATTTCTTTCATTTGCTTCTGCATCGGGTCATTAGTTGGAACGGGCTTGTTGATTGATTCGGGCTCTGCAGTGGTCTTTGCAAACTGCGGTGGAGGATTCTGATAGACAAGCTGCTCTTCTTCTTCTGATTCCTCGACTGATTCTGTTTCTTCAGAAGTGGTGTCGGGCTGTACTTGTTTCCTAACAATCCTGACTGGCTTCTTTACGGCCTTCTTCTTTGGCTTGCTCTTTGGAACAACTTCTTTTTGACTGGCCTCGGCCTGCTCAGCCATCATTTTGGTCATCATTCTTTTAAACAGATTATACATGGCTGGATCAATATCATCTGTTTGATTCTGATTTTGTCCCCTGACCGATTTGGGGGAATCCATCCCTCCGGCCTCACTGTCGCTGTGTTGAGGAACTGTTTCCTTTCCTGCCCTTGTTACAACCATTTCGCCAATGCCAGTGATTTTCTACGGAGGTGAAAGGAATGATTAGGGTTCGGAGGAAATTTTTGAAAATGTGATTTCTTTTAGAAAAAGGCATGAGGGAAGGAATTGGCAAATTTTTGCAATGATCGCATCACCCTTTTATGGTGACAAAATGCGCCTTATGACCTAGGCGAGGTCGTCTATTATGGTGAGGGATAGAAGAATAGATAGAATGGGTCTCATCACTGGGGATGAATCCGTAACTATATGAAATAAAATAAGATTTGGCCACAAAATAAAATTTTGCATTTTCATTGATGACGAAATTTAAATACAAAGAGAAGGTGGGCAGACAGTTTGCCACCATTCTCGATACTCTGATGATACATTAGGACCAGGAAATATAGACAAAGGAATAAAGGAGTCCCAAGTGTATTTGGCGACGTGGTATGCTCCAGACCACTGATCTGACCGTAGATCGAACTCTGGCATGCGGCCTGTCGGGAAGCGAGTGTTGGCACGAACCTGCCGCTGCGAAAACTGTCTGAGACATCTCTCTGGATGATAGTCTACGCAGAAGAACGGGCCGAGCAATTTGTAACGCTTGTCACGAGCATAGGTGTAACGAGGAATGGTCTCTCTTCTGTCGAAGAAGTCCCAAACGATTTCCTTCTGATGCAGTTTCTCGATCAAAGCTCGGCACTGAATAGCTGACTTCGGCTGCTTGTGCTGAATCTGAAAGAACTGGCTTTTGACGGCACATGTCGCAGGAACCATGACTGCAAGGCGTACGTGCATCCTTCTACCATAATGGTCTCTCCGAGGGCAAATCGAGCCAAACCTCTGTAGAGAAAAGCTAGAGCTGCCATGGAGACTGAAAGCTGACGGGTCTGCTTGCTTCCCCATCTTCGAAAAAGCTGGGCGACTCTGATATCGATGAAATTCTGACCATCGTAAAAGAATGCCAGCCCCACTGTGCATAGGACCATGGCATGCTGGATCCTTTCTTTCGCCGCTCGAGATAAGGTATCGACTTCTTCGTAGGCCCCATATTTGTTGTAGAGTTCGAATAGATCGATGAACTGACTTCCGCTGATCTCTGTGAGAGGCCAGGATCTGCTCCCTGTAGCTTTGGCCAATGCTTCTCGAACATCTACCCCTTTGATATTGATCAAAAATTGCTGCTCTACCGGATCATCTGGCTGACCAGCTGGTTCTGGCAATCCCATGATATTATTGAACTCGTCCATTAGCATAGTCATCTCTCCCCACGGAAACCAAAACATGCAGGTACGCGGATTCCATCGCTCTGCCATAGCTTGAATCAGACTGCCGTTGATGGTTCGCTTGCCAACTGCCGATGCCATCTCCAATCCACAATCATCCAAGTGGTCTGGGAACATACGCGAGAAGGCGGTGAACCAAGAATAATACCACCGAGGGAAGAAGGTACGAGACTGGATGACCCGATGATCTGGGGTTCCATCCCTTATTTGATAGAAGACATGATCCCAATGAAAGATAGCATCGGGAGATTAGGATGCCATCGGAGTGATACTGAGGCAAAAGAGGAAGAGAGTCAGATAGAATGCAGGATTTACGGATAGACTTTTTGATGAAAGAAGGGGACAAACATTAATCCTGGAAATTTTGGAAAGAACAGGAGATTTGAAAAAGACTTCCCAGGGTTTTTAAGAAAAATTTTGACATACAAAAGGAAAAAAAAAGAAATATAGGCAAAGGGAAAAAAAAAAATGCACCTGGGGTTTTTGAAAATAGAGGGAGTTTTAAAGAGTACACCCAGGGTTCTTTTAAAAGAGGTCGATATAGGAGAATACAAGAAAAACATCGCATAATCATAGCTGCACAAACAAGGATGCGCACACAGCACTCCCTAAAGTCTGACTCTATATGCAATATTTGAAAATAGCTTGTAGGACCTTAATCCTAACTCTATGGTTCAGATCATCTGATTCCAATCAAGGTGTGCCGATATACTCAAGCCGAAGCTCGAAGTACGTGGCATATAAGATATTTCTCCGGTTCTAAGGTAAGGGCTTCCCAACATCCTTGAGCACCTACCGATATACCTCGGACTATGGCCCTTAGGTACGTGGTAGGGGGGCGCGAACCCAAATAAGTGGTCCAGTTGTGAGGCTCTCTCCCGGACTATGGTTCAGTGAGACAATCCAGCAACGTGAAGACCGGGACAATATAGGTAGGGATGTTTTCAAAAATATGATCAACATGCAATGAAATCAGAAGGCTTTAATGCAAGTCCTGAAGAGATAGATTTTAAATGAAAAGAAGCATACACTTGCATACATTGTTTGCATTCAATCCCTAGAATTGAGGAGAGTTGTATTTAAAACCTAAGTCTAATGTGATCATGGAATAATCTCCTCAATATGGTCCTACCAAACCATACTTAGATCCTATATGCAATGATGTCAGCTTTAGGACAGAGTCTAGGCTCCTAAGGTTTGCATGGAAATGTAGCTGACATATGTTAGAATAAAGACTTAGATTATATAAAGGCAAAGCAAAGGCACAAATTCGACCGGACGAAGACGGGTCCCATCTCGGTCGCCAAACCTGTGATCATCGCAAAATTTTTCCTCTTTGTGACTTCTCTCTCTTCCTTCTCTTTCCCTTTTCTAACCTCTATTCTCCTCCTTTTTGAAGGGAAAAAAAATAAAAGAAAGAAAAGAAAGAGAGAAGAGAAAAGAAAGAAAGAAAGAGAGAAGTGGAACTATTTTGCGTGGTTTCACTTGACCTTGATTTGAAAAATATTTAGAAAATCACTCGCCTCCGTTTTGAAAATATTGCGGGAAAAATGGAGAGACGGGATTCGCTCGTCGGTACGAGGTTCGACCGTTCCTGGCGCCTTTACCAGGGGTAATCGAACCAAGGATCGAATCTATGCCTTTTGCTTTGCCTAAATATAACCTAAGAATTTATTCTAAAGATCTAAATGCACAAAGAATCATGCTTGTGCGATGCAAGGATGAATGCTCTTTCAAAAATTAATTTAGAAATTTCCAAGTATTCTGAGATGAACTTGGTACGGGAGTGAAGAAATATTTAAATCTCATTTAGAACTTGAAATAGATCAAAGAAGTAGATCAGAATTTTTGGAAAAGATGAATGAGGAAAAAATGCTTTGAAAATAGAAGGAGATGAAGTTTCAAAGTTTTAAGAAAAATGGATTTTGAATTTGAATTTAAATTTTTAGGAAAGGAAATGAAATGCTTGAGATGAATTTAAATTTAGATTTTGAAGTTTGAAATTTAGAATAGATCTGAGGGATCCAAATGGTATTTAGGAATAGGAATTGATTTAGGGAGTTCAAATGAGATCTGAAAATGGAATTGGATTTGAAATCTAGAATTGGGAATGTAGATTGGGTTTCGGATCCTAAAATAGATTCGGATCTGAAGTCTAAGACCTAAAGTGAATTTGGAGTCTGGATCCTAAAGGAGAATTGGATCTAAAATCTGAGATCCAAAGTGTGATTGAATTCTGGATCCTAAGATGGATTTTTTTGGATCTAAAAGCCTGAGATCCAAAGTAGAATTGGATTCTGGATCCTAATTGGGAATTGGATCTGGAGTCTGAGATCCGAAAGTGAAATTGGACTCTGGATCCTAAAGAGGAATTGAATCTGGAGCCTAAGATCCAACATGAGTGTTGAATTTTAGATCCTAAAGAGAAATTGGATCTGAAGTCTGAGATCCAATATGAGTGCTGAATTTTAGAAAAAAATAGACTTGGAGTTAATTCAAGAATTTCTAAGTCTGATTTGAGCTTGGGAAAAGGGAATTTTTAGAAGTTGAATGTTGAATATACAGATGAATCCTAAGTCAATTTAGTCCTGGGATTTGAAGTTTGAAATGAATCAAGAATCTCAAAGTTAAGATTGAACCTTTTGATTGGAGCTTTTGAAAATGAATTTGAATTTTCAAAGTAAAATTGCACTTTGAAAATGATTTGGGATTTTTTGAATATGGAATGAAATTGAAATCTCAAAGTTAAATTGGACACTGAGATGGAAAATGAAATAGAATTTGAAAAAGATGAACAAGATTTGAAGATTTGATTTGAAGAAGATATTTACATCACTTGGAGTTTTGAAGAAGTAATTTTGAAATATGATGCAGTTCTATCCTAAATGATGAATGATTCAAAAAGAATCTTGAAATTGGATTTTGAAAAGCTATTTCATTCTTTGGATGAATTAAAATAAGATTGAGGATATAATACATCCTTAACTATGGTCATTGAATGTATTATATAATAATTTATATTTAAATTCAGGTGAAGAATAAAATACATTTTGGTGCTTTTATAGAGTTTAAAATGAAATTAACTCTCAATATACCCTGACTATGGCCATTGGTATATATATTGAATTAATTCTAAGTTAAACTCTAATAAAAGAAGAAAATATTTGAGTAAATATGATGAATTTTGAAAATGGATCCAGTATGGGTCCAGTGTTATTTCGTAAAAGATAGAAATCCTAAGTTTTGTCCATACCCTGACTATGGCCATTGATATGGATCATCAACTTAGGATTAATTTACCTCTTACGAAATGGTGCACGTGCCATTCGTGTTTCATCATTGTGAGATTTTGAGAAATAGAGGAAAAATGCATGAAGAACAAGTAATTCATGATATCTACAATGCTCATTCATTCTATCAAAAGCAGGAATGTAAATTTCTCATTGATATCTAATTATTACAATGTTTTGAGTTTAACTCAAGATTATAAGAGTTATTGATTCTAAGCAAAGAGAATAGCAATTCTTCTAAATTTCCTACAAAGAAAATGAATTAGCATGATATGATGGAAATACAATGGGATATGTATATATGCTTAGGGGAATGGAATATATGCGAGATCATGATAAGGTCTAACATGTCAGCAATGGGAGAAATCTATTATTGTTATGCACAGACTAATCATCTGGTATGTGTTATGAATGAGAAGTCATTGGATATGAGGAAAATGTGACTTAGCAAACCAAACGAATGCTTATGATAGCTGATATGTTAGGAAAAGAAAAAAAAATGATGAAGTGAGGACACTGTTGAAAGCATGTCACTGTACAGATAACATTGAACCAAATCACCATTTACTACAAAACGCATATATAGAGTAGAATATAACATGATGATGACATGCAAATGATTTGAGAGTTAAAGTGATTTAATGTAGCAAAAAGGTATATGGGTATTGTACAACGAAATGTTTTTGAATGCACAAATGGTGAAAATGAGAGAATTTGTGGGAGACACATAAGGGAAGATGGGAGAACCATGACAGTGTGTGGACACTGTTATAGTTATATGCCAATCACAGCAGTGCCGAACACTGTGAAAAATAAAAAAAAAGGCTTACAACAGTGTCGGGCACTGCTGCAAATGTGCAAAGACTCACAGCAGTGCCAGGCACTGTTGTGTACATGCAAACAGCTTACAGCAGTGCCAGGCACTGCTGTATACCTGCAAACAGCTTACAGCAGTGCTAGGCACTGTTGTGTGCATGCGAATAGCTTACAGCAGTGCTAGGCACTGCTGTGTACATGCAAACAGCTTACAGCAGTGCTAGGCACTGATGTATACCTGCAAACGACTTACAGCAGTGCTAGGCACTGCTGTGTACATTACGACTTTTTTTTTAGTATTGCTACAATGCTGTAATGACAACATACTGGAGATGAAGTATGACGGTGGTGGGAGGTTAGTTTATAACAATCACATAGTAAAGTGTCTCGTTAGTCATGCCCCTAGTATTTACTTGGAGCATAAATGAGAAATACAAGTGTTGGGCATATACAAGTGAAAGAGAGGAAGAAATTGAATGTACAGGGGCTATACACAAGAATTGCTGAAAGTAAATGCAGAGCACACAAGGAAGGGATTATGCTATGGCCATGAACACATATATTGCTAAATTTTTTTTTTGAAATACTATACAAATCATGCTGAGCTAGATTATCACATATTTATACATGAACTAATCACAATGAGAGTATACAAGAAGTTAAACATAACACAGATAATGAACTTGTGTGAAAAACGAAATATACATGGATACAAGGTAGGGAGTGCTAAACATGCAGATAAAGACACAAATTTTTTTTTGCAGATGATTCATCCCGAAGTTCATTGGGAGATTTCATCTAGATGGTATTTGAATGTTGATCCATATATTCAGACTATGGCATGTATACTAACTACTGTACGCTGTGCAAAAGGTGGGAGTTAACAAAGATGCCACAGAAAACAAAAATGTACAGGCAGGTGGTAAGAGCATGGACTGTTTGTATGTAAAGCCTGCGGCGATGGAAATATAGCATCTGGAAGGTGGTAAATAGTGGAGATGTGAGGTGTTGTGAGACAGGGATATATAACTCAGTAATATCGACTAAAGATGTTACGGAATCATGAACAAATAACATGGTGACAAAAAAAAAAGAAAAAGAAGAGAGCATCACAACTTGATGTACCTTATATCCATTGCTTAATATTGGAACAAGTGTCAGACGCCAGATATTATTGTTCCTTTGATAGTAAAACAACAACAACAATTGGCCTTCAAACTGAGCCACTTTAGCTCTCATGTTCAGAATAACCTTTTCCATTTCAGAAAATAAAATGTTATACCAAAGTTGGCCACAGAGTTCTAATGAATCCCCTTTCCAAATGGAACCAAATGGGATAAAGCTTGCTTATGATTGAATGCTGTACCGAAGAAGGCACCAACCACATTGTGTTTAGGTAAGATTGAAGCAGGTGTTAGGAATTTACAGCAAACAAGATGGATTGCTGAGGGTTTGGAGTGTTTGCTATTCAGCAAACTCTTCGTTATTATCATCAACATATACCTATATACTGGACTGAAAACAAACAGAGGTAACGACCATCCAGGAACATCTACAGATGAGCATGCTGTTAACTCAGACAAGGGTGGCCACCTCTGATTCTCATGGCACCTTTTCATAAGGTTCCAAAAGGTAGGAACAAGCTCAGAATTGTATGTAAGTCCAGCCATAATATGTTCCAATGGTAATACTGAAAAAAATAACATGCAGTAATGCACAAAATACACCAACAACTGCTATCTCAGAGTCACTTAGTGCACTTTCGTGCGAATAATCATGTTTCATCCCCTTCAATACATTATTTGCCAACTGCTTTAGGAAGGAGGAATCTATAGCATTGGAAATCTGTTGTTCCAAATCTCTTCCCAAAAAGATGCTGTCATATTCCAAACATGAATGCAATTGGTAAACAGATGATACTGGATCAATGTTAGCGATATACGTGGGGGTATATGATAATGTAGGGGTGAACAAATGAATTAACAGAAGAAACAAAATGCTGTAAATGGACATAACGATACTGAATCAAAGAAATCACTAAACATAATCAATCGATTAATCAAGGGAAATGAGATAACAAAACAGATGATCAATTATCAAAAGAAAACCTGGCTTTGATCGCAGTCGTCGGAGGACAAAGGGTGCACTAGAACTGGTTGACAAGAAAAGGTCTAAGAAACAACCAACCTCTAATCAAAAGCAACAAAACCCTTCTCATGAACAGGTATATAAGACATTATATTGCTTCCCATTACGTGAAGCTTGTCAATATCTAACTCGTGTAATGTTAAACATGCAGTAACTTCTCAGGAGTGTCGAGCGAAGCATGATTTTCACCTACGTTGTTCGATCCCATTAACTTCGACTGGTATTCATTCGCTGCAATGGACTGAAGGTTAATTAACTGCACGTTTTCAAGTAACTCCCTTGATGCTTTTCTCATGCATACATAGCCTTCTTCACTTCTCGATGCCAAATCAGCAACATGCATAAATGACCTACACAGTTGTTGGTAACAGAAGGCTATGTGGCACTTCTCGTCAACACCAGGTTTACTCACATTTTCCATATCAAGCATTTCAATATTTGCTTGTCTTTTCCATCTTCGCATTACATAAGACTCCGGTATTTCTTGTATCTTCTCTTGATTAAGTGCCTTTAATGCATGACAGCATAAAATACCTTTGAATTCATACATTTTCCATGAACATCCAACTCGTCCACTGTCCACATTGTACGTGACATGTGCTTCTTGCCTTTTGTGATGCTTTTTGCCCTCCCAAAACCTCATGCAATGCACACCAGGTTTTCCATAAAAGAGAATAAGAAAAGAATGTGACAATTGTTCTTAAGATTATATTTCACAAGGTCTGAAACATGATTCATGCCAATATCCAGCAATGTAACAAAATTATAAGTGTAGCGCCCCAAACCCAGATTTCCTGACTTGAAAATCCTTTAAATTTTTGAGTAAACTTTTTTTTTTTTGAAACAAAAAATGCAAACGCGGAAGAAACCGAAAGGGAAACCAACAAGCTGGAAAACCTTGAGCGGCCACTACAGAAGTGAAACAACATTTATTTGAAACAACTTTTATTTACATCATTTACATCTTTACAAAACTGTACATATCAATCCCTTATAAACAACCAAACTGCCAGGATCCAATAGGCGAGGTTCAGAAGTGTGGGTTCAGAGTCCGCTGCAACACACCGAGCTCCATCGCACGCCTAAGTAAACTTGTATCCCCATAAAACAGGGTCAGTAGTCTTTCGAGCTGGTGAGACAAACCAACACAATATACCATATGTGGAAAATCGAAAACAAGCTATTCATACAAGACATAGCATGATTATCTACCATAATTGAGCAACTAAAGCATAAGCAAGTATAAAGCAGTGCTAACCACACATGGAGCAGTATCAACAATTACTAGCAATAAAATGACATGCATGAAGGAACATAATTAAGCAAAGGATCAACATTTTTAACAAGGTATGCATCACAGAACATAAAGTGCTAACAATAGGTTGTGCTATGCAAGTGGATGTGTCATCGTGAACTGCACACAAGTACAAGTGGACAAGTATGTGCATTGTGTCATACGTGCAAGGACTAGTCAAGTGACAATAACAAACATCTCACATTATGATGAGACAATTAGAAACATTTGCCACGGTAGGGCGTGACTTACAAACAGTGCCAAGGTTCATGATCCATACATCTTGATCATGAACGATCTCAATCTCGCTAACAACTCACCAAGGAGTTCCAAGGGCGTGTAAGTCTTGCACGACTGCAATATCCATAGACTAAATCGCATAAGTCTCGTACGACTGCAATATCCATAGTGCACCCCAAGGCATAACAAGCACGCTTATGCCCACGTTCCTTAGGTGACAAACATTCAAGATTCACTAACATGAGTTAGCGATTGCAGTCATTTGGTACAAATACGAGTACGTGTTTGCATCCATTACACGTGCTAGCTACGTGCTAAAGTGTGCACCAACTACGTTACGTAGCATCATCATGATACAATTAAATTCGCCAGGTAGGGGTCGAGCATTTTCCCTTTATTATTTTGTATATTTGTGCTTCACAAGTTTGTTGTTGAGCTAATTGAGCGATGCTTAGTGCTAAGCATCGCATGCGGCTAAAAATGCAATGCAAAAAGAAATAAGAAAAAAATGCAAAGGTAAAAGTAATTCAAATCGGGTAAATACCCATGGTGAGTAAGTGATGCAAGTGTATCACATGTTATTTAATTTATTGGATGCAACACTTTTCTGTTCACACACTCACTTAGTTGTGGATATCTAGGATTGCTTTGATGGAGTTTAGAGATCATGTTGAGCATGATTTTAATGTATGAGAATAGAAGTGTTCTTGTTTTTGGAGTACGGATTTCATGCTCGACATGGTAGTAGTTAGCGGGATATTAAAGTGTGTTTGCTGCAAGTACATGTTTGACATATGTTTTGATATGAATGATTTGAATGTATTGCAATGTTTGATGTGTCTTTATCCATGCTTGAATGGAGTTATTTTCCATTTGATTATGCCTTCCATGTGAAATTGTATCATGAAAACATGCTTCAAATGAATGTATCATTTTATGAAATGTGATTTCATATTTCTAAATATCCTCGTGATGTGTATAAATATGATGTGATGGTATTACACACGAAAATTTATGCATTAATTAAAACAAAAAATTGCTCACAAACAATCACCAAATAAGAATTAATAGATAAATTAAATATTTTTTCATCATAGCATTATTAAGATTCTCTTTTAACTACTGATGATAATATTTGTAACATTATAGGACAAAATGGCTGCATACCGTGAATGAATGTACTATACGATAGTTGATAATGAGGTGTCATATGAATATATAGATGGTGTTGACAATTTTATTGAATTCGCAATGGCAAGTGTCAGTACAGTGGATCCCACCGATCGGATCAGATGCCTCTGCACGATGTGTAAGATCAAGCGATTTGTAGAACCTCATGGCGTTAGACATCACCTATACATGAAGGGTTTTGTTAGTGGTTATCAGAATTGAATGCTTCATGGTGAAAAATTTTGGAATAATTTTGACGCATGGGTGAATGTGGTGCACGATAATCCATATATAGATTTGATATTTGATGTCGCAGGACCATAAATAAGCTCTACTATGGAACATAGTAATGCACCAACTGGGGTAGATGAAGAAGCAACAAACAATGTAGCTAGTAGATTTTATGACTTACTCAGAGATGTTGATGAGCCACTGTAGAATGGTTGCGAGAGTCATACTATCTTGTTTGCAGTTCTTCAACTACTGAATTTGAAGTCAAAGTATAATTTAAGTCAATCATGTTTTGACCGTCTGTGCTCTATTGTGAAGAGTATGTTGCCTAAAGATGAGAAATTGCCACAAAATCTTTTCCGTGCGAAGGTTATGATCAATGCACTAGGTATGGAGTATCAAAAGATAGATGTTTGTTCAAATCACTGCATGTTGTATTTCAAAGATCAAGAAAATAACAGATCATGTCCATCATGTGGACATCCTCAGTTCAAGCCAAAGACAAGTAGAAATGGTAGCACAAGGTCAAAAGAAGTGTCATATAAGTCACTCTACTACTTCCCTCTCACCCGTAGATTGCAACGATTGTATATGTCTTCGAGGACAACTAAACAAATGATATGACATGCAAATAAAGTTTGACATGATGAAGACAAGATCACACATCCTGTTGACGCAGAAGCTTGGAGGCACTTTTATCGTACTCATTAGAACTTCACAATGGAAGTGAGAAATATTAGGATAGGTTTATGTACAAATGCATTTAATCCATTTGGGGGTAGATCAACCCCATACTCATGTTGGCCGATAGTTGTCACCCCATACAACCTTCCTCCAAGCTTGTGTATGAAGCGTCAAAATCTTTTCTTGTCTCTATTGATCACTAGTCCGACTTCTCCGGGCCAAAATCTTGATGTATATTTAAGGTCATTGATTGATGAACTGAAAATACTGTGGGATGACGGTGTTCTCACGTACGATGACAAAAAAAACAAAACTTTAATATAAATGTTGTTCTATGGATAATCAGTGACTTCTCTGCATATGGTAAGGTATCTGGTTGGAGTACACATGAGAGGTTAGCATGTCCGTACTGTATGGAGGATACAAAATCTTTTAGATTGATGCATGGAAAGAAACCATGCTAGTTTGATTGTCACCGCCGATTTTTAGCCAGCGATCATCCGTTTCGATGACAAAAGAATGTGTTTCGAGCAGGCATAACTGAAATTGAAGGTCCACCCACAAGGTTGTCTGGCATAGAGATTTTAAGAAGATTGTGATACTTTCCATGTGAACTGACAGATACCTGTAGGATAACACCCTTCTTTAGATTTGGGAAGGATCACAATTGGACAAAAAAATCTATATTTTACGAATTACTATATTGGCCGACCTTATTGATACAATATAATTTGGATGTCATGCATGTGGAGAAAAATGTGTTTGATAATGTGTTCAATACGGTAATGAATGTGAAAGAGAAAATGAAGGATAATTCGAAGGCCTGTATGGATTTAAAAGTAATATATAAAAGACCAGAATTGGAACTCAAAGATTACAATGGCAAAGTACTGAAACCAAAAGCAAGATACATGCTTAGACCAGATCAAGTAAAGCTGGTATGTCAGTGGTTGAGACAGTTGAGATTTTTAGATGGATACGTTTCTAACATTGCTCGGGCTATAAAGATAGACGAGGGACAATTATATGGGTTGAAGAGCCATGATTGTCATGTCATTATGCAACGGTTGATACCCCTAGCATTTCACGATATGTTAGACAAACCTGTATGGGGGGTATTGTCCGAGTTGAGTAGATTTTTTAGAACATTGTGCGGAGCAGAAGTTGTAGTATCTGAGGTAAAGAATCTTGAGGATTCTGTCGTCACTACTATTTGTCATCTAGAGAAGTTTTTTCCACCAGCATTTTTTGATGTTATAAAACTTGTGATCATACATTTGCCATATGAACTTAGGGTTGGTGGACCTGTGCAATATCGATGGATGTACCCATTTGAAAGGTATATGTTTTTTTATATTTTTCTTTTCAATGCTATTGAGAAATTTATTGTAATCCGAGATGTATATTGTTGACAGATACATGTTTGACCTAAAAAAAGGTTCAGAATAAAGCAAGAGTAGATGACTCTATTTGTGAGGTGTACACTTTAGAAGAGATTTCAAATTTCTCTTCTATGTACTTTGAACCTCACATTTCAACACGTTACACATGCCCATCTCGTAATAATGATAGAGAACAATTTACTGTAGCTGACAAATTGTCGATATTTCAACCACTTGGACATACATTTGGCAATTGTCGGTCAAGACTCTTGAAAGATCGAGAGCAAGACGCAACACAAATCTATATCTTTTTTAATTGCTCAACAATCAATCCATACATCGAGTAAGTATACTTAATATGTAACACTAAGTTCTATACGTGCGTACATGGTTCGGTAATATATGTATTTGTTAAGTGCAGACGATTTGATCAGGAGTTGCAAAGAAGACTTCTACATCTCACTGATGCAGAAGTACAAAAAGAACGGGAAAATAAGTTTGTGTCATGGTTGAAAGAGTTGGTAAGGACAATGGTATGCATTCTTTTCGTGTAAACAACAATAAGATACTTAATTGATCACAATCATTGTTTATGCTTGTAGGTCTGCCATGGTGATGTTAAAGATCAAGGAATATGTGATTTACAAAATGGTCTGACCAAAGTTGTGCAATATTACAATGGGTACATTGTAAATGGTTATTGATTCCATACAAAAGACTACGGTGTCAACAAGTCAATGATGAATAGTGGCATGTGCATCAAGGGTAGTAGCTATGGTGAAAATGAACACGACCACTACGGTGTTATAGAAGAAATAATGGAGTTAACTTACTTAGGCACAAATAATAGTGTAACTTTATTCAAGTGTCATTTGTTTGATCCCATAACAACAAGAGTCAACAAAGCCTTAGGCATTGTGGATGTGAATAATAAATCAAGGTTTGGAACATATAAATCATTCATATTAGCCTCGCAAGCTCAACAAGTTTACTATAATTCATATCCGAGTACAAGGAAGTCAGATAAAAATAAATGGTGGGCAATTTGTAAGGTGAAGTCTAAACTATACCTCGAGTATGATTAGTTACAGGAAGACAAGATTGCTGAAGAGGGTGATTACTATCAATCAGATGATATGTATGACTTCTCTTATGGTCACGATGTCACACATGGTATATATGTCATATCTCCATTGTCCGATGGCACATGCATGGAAGAATGTGATCCAAATGATATACCAAGTGGATGAGCGCTCAATGAAGAAGAAAAAAAATATGACGAAGAGGATGATGAGGAAGAAGAAGAATATAAAAGTCAAACAAGTGATGAGGAAGCATTCTCGAGCTAGCGAAATACATCTTGTAATACATATCTGTATTTGATCTGAATGATTTGAATGTATTGCATTGATTTGAATGATTTGAAGGTATTGCAATGTTTGAATGTATTGCATGAACTTATTTTTGATTTGATTATGTATCTTCGATAGGTATAGAGTTATGATTTGAATGTATTATAACGTGTTAGAATTATTTGAATGTCTTGCAATATTTGAATGTCTTACATGAAGTTTTTTTTGATTTGATTATGTATCCATGAAGATATACAGTTGTGTAACTGATCCAATTGTCTTGCAAGTTAAGGATAAGTTATCCATGATTAGCAAGTGATTTCATATCTTATATTTTAATGTATTGCAATATTTGATGTGAATGATTTGAATGTATTGAAATGTATTGCAATGATTTGAATGATTTGAAGGTATTGCAATGTTTGAATGTATTGCATGACATCTTTTTTTTGTTAGAATATGGTTCATGGAAGTCACAGTCGTCGAACACTCAGTGGTAGCCAATCTCAACCTTTATCTTTACGGACTGCTTCGATAGGTATATCATTTAAATAATTATATATTTGATTAGTTTAAATATGCATTATGTGAATTTTTAACTCATTGTTTTGTAGGTGATGTTTCGCCTACACATGACCCACCTACACCAGCTACGCATACACATTACGAGACAACGCCGGATGCATGGTCTTCTCAGTGTGACACACGACGACTAATTTAAATAGTGTATATCGATAGTTGACCGTAAGTATTTCATTGTCACTTGTCCAATACTTATCTTATAAATAGTGTATATCGACAGTCGATTGTTAATGTGTATCAATTCATGTGCAGTGCGAGGTTTGAGCAACAAGAAATAATATGAGAAATTAGAAAGTTACTACTACAACATCTTCCAGGACCGGTAGCGTAATGGAAAAAGTACCCAATGAAGGTGCTGAACAGATTAATGTCCTCATTCATGGTATGCAATCGTTTATCATAACTAATATGTTTTATATTTATGTGTGTTAACTTTCTAAAAGTATTTGTAGGCTTCACATCGATTCGCGACTGTGAACGAGGAGAAAGATACGAGGGTAGTGTGGCAGAAGGTGGCTGCCAATCGATTTGCTAACATGCTGCATAATATAAAGACTGCAACAAAAAAAATAGCTGGTAGGATAGATGATCCACTGCAGTGGAAGGGCCATGGGCCTTTTACTATCATGAGAGAATATTGGGAGGGCATTTGCGACAAGTGGGTGAGTAATGAATTTCGAAACCACTCAGCAAAGGCTGCACAAAACCGAGCGAAGATGCCTGATGCCCATCTACACACATGTGGATCTAGGACTTTTTGAGAGCCACCAGAAGAAAATGATAACTTATCAATATATATATATATATATATATATATATATTATCAAATTTGTAAGTATTTCTGCATACTTATTAATCAATTTTTTTAGCATTTAACATTGCAGGAAGTAGAAAAATGAGACATTGTGCTTTACAATGATGTGTTTGTTGAAACACATAAACGTAAGAGCATAGAAGATTTTGTATCAGAGAAGGCGAGAGCGACATCGGTATGTATTTATTATATTAATAAACATTATAATATACAAGTTACTTTGAATTATGTTATCATAAACATTATAATTCTAAATTATTAATTCATATTCTAATCATTACTTTGTAGGAGTCATACGAGCAGCAAATGGTACAACGATATGGCGATGACTCCACTCAGCATCCGCCTTTTGATCCTGCATCATGGGTGACTGCAACTGGTGAACCCAAAAAGGGTCGTGTGTTCGGGTTTGGGAGTAACATGAACACCACACTAGTCGTTGCCTCCTGCAGCCATGACTCTCAGAGTTCTCCCGCAAGCATCAACTCCCAACGTCCGATTGACCCTGCTATGTCTTAGGATGGTGTCTGTCAACGTCTGGAGGACAAAATGTAGTACTTTTTAAATGAAGACATTCCCAACATTGTCCGTAATGAGTTGTGCAACCTTTTTTAGGACAGAAAAACTTCGTTTGCATTCAACATGAGCTCCGATGCCCGCTAGGTATAAAGATTCATGTCATTTGTTTCATGTCATTAGATTTCAAGCTAGTATATGCATGATTGAATACATATATGCGTGATTGCCTCACTATGATTTTTTTTGACACCTTATAACACATATATGCATGATTGATTTACTATATAATTTTTATGACACCCTTATAACACATATGCGCATGATTGAATCACTATGAAAGTTTTTTTATAACCTTACAACACATATATGCATGAATTCATCACTATAATTTTTTTTAGTGCCTTATAACACATATATGCATGATTTAATCACTATAAAAGTTTTTTGACAACCTTAGAACACATACAAGCATGCTTTCATCACTATGACAACCTCAGAACAAATATGACCCTGATATTAGCATATATGATAGTTTTTTAATGCCTCATAACACATATATGCATGATTGAATCACTATAAAATTTTTTGACAGCTTTAGAACATGATACGCATGATTGAATCACATATAAAGTTTTTTGACTGCCTTAGAACACATATGAGCATGATTGAATCACTATAAGGTTTTTTGACTGCCTTAGAACATGATACGCATGATTAAATCACATATAAAGTTTTTTGACTGCCTTAGAACAATTATGAGCATAATTGAATCACTATGAAAGTTTTTTGACTGCCTTATAACACATATGAGCATGATATTAGCATATATGAAAGTTTATTGACAACCTTAGAACACATATATGTATGATTGAATCGATATGAAAGTTGTTTGACAACCTTAGAACACATATATGCATGATTGAATCACTATGAAAGTTTTCTGACTTCCTTAGAACACATACATGCATGCTTTCATCACTATAAAATTGTTTTACTGCCATAAAACACACATATGCATGATTGAATTACTATAAAATTTTCCTTAGAACACATTTATCCATGATTGAAGCAAAATGAAAGTTTTTTGTACTGTTGTAGAACACATATGAGCATGATTGAATCACTATGAAAGTTTATTGACAACATTAAAACACATATAAGCATGATTTCATCACTATGAAAGTTTTTTTATTGTCTTGAACACATATATGCATGATTGTGATACATAACACATTTATTTGATAGCCTTATAAACTGTATATGCATGCGTGACTCACCGTGAAATTTTTTGACAAACTTAGAACACATATCTGCATGATTGAGTCACTATACATTTTTTTTCAGTCTTAAAACACATATTTGAATTCTGTTAATGTCCTTCAGTTTATTGCTATTCTCTGTGTCATTCAACCATTTACTTTTTTGCATTAGATTAGGTGCATTGCATATAATTTATTTCATTATATTTTGTTTATAAATACTAACATTTTTGTTCTCTTGTAGGATGCTGGAGATGATCAACGTAGATGAGCTGATGGAGGCATGGAGGGAGGGGAAAATCGACAAAATGAAGAGGATGATGCCCAAAATCTTGGCGAAGATTAGATTCATTTGTTTAATTTATTTGACGTACTTGTAACTATTTATAACTTGGCAAAGACTGTATTTGGTTGTTAAAGTTTGCTTAACTTAGAACTTGTGTTAAATTTGTTCAACCTGTATATGTATTTTTATGTGTATTTTGTTTTTTATAAGCAGATTATATGAATTGTTTAACGAGAAATTTTTCTCGAGTTTCAAATTTTTTTTAAAAAAAAATTACTTTAAAAAAAAAATAGCGATGGATATTATTCGTCGCTACTTCGTCGCCAATTTGAAGCAGTCGTCGGTTTGCGATGGAATTTAATCCGTCGTTAATGGCCATCACCAAATTGGTGATGGACAGTAGTGACAGATACGTATCCCTCATTAAATAGTAGCAACGAATTAAATTTTGTCGCTAAACCAAATCAGTCTCTATATAGCGACGGATTAACAACAGACATGATCCACCGCTAATCCATCGCTACTTAGCGACAGATAAATTCTGCCACAGTTTAGCGACTAGGGTTATGCGATAGACGCTATCTCCTGCAAAATCCGCCGTTAACATTTTTAGCGACAGATTTGCGATGGCTTAGCATCGGTTGACGTCCGTCGCTAATATGCAGTTTTCTTATAGTGAGTGAACAAGGACCAACAGTGGGAAAGAAGGATCCAATAATAGAAAAATTGTGCCAATCAATCAAGAGGAGACACAACTAGTTTATACTCACAGGATCAGAGTTGTGCTCTGATACTGTGACAAAGCACATACCCCAGAAAAACAAGAAAATGATGTAACATGGTTTAGTGATTACCACCTACATCCATGAGAGTTCTCACTCTAGAATGATTTTGTTCTAGGTGAGTTTCCACTATATGTAAAGATTGAATGGATGTACATAAGGAGATTCCAACAACCACAAAATCTCCTTTGATCATAGTGACAAGTTAAAAATGGCAAAATCTCGGTAGGCAAAAAACTGGGAAGATTTTGAAAAATTTCATAAATCTCGCATTTTTTAGCAAAATCCCAAGAATAAAAGCTAAATAAAAAAATATAAAAAAATAAATTTTATAGGAAAATATAAATAAAACACATTTAAAAATTAAAAAAACTTGAGGGTTTTCATGATAAATACCTTTTAAAAATATAAATATCGTGATATTTGTCATGGTTTGAAAATCTCATAAGAAATTGTCGTTTTAAACTTTCAGGCAATTTATCATGATATATCGGTGAGATTTTTATAAATCTCACGATATTTGTCACATAGCCTATGATCAAGGCATAAATTAGGTAGGTTGTTGTATAGTGGTTTTCTTGCTATATTGGCGTGTATCCATGATTTTTTCAAAATAGTTGGCTTCTATCATCTTGTGTTGGGTAAGTTTTAATTTTTGTTTTGGGTTTAGACCTTCACACAAATATGACCTTGGCTGACTCATGCTCATATCTCTAACACCTATATATTCCCTTTTATGTTCCTTGTTGAGCTGATGTACACACGATTTTTGTTGCTTTTCTATACATAGTTTGTTTATTCTCTGTACATATTTTCTCTGCTGCAATCAAGGTAGGGGGCCAACCCCATCATTCTTCATAAAAAAAAATTATCATGTTGATAAGTTGCATGGTTAGAATGTATTATATTATGGGGTGAAAATAACAAAATTATTAATTATACATTAACAAGGGCGAAAGAAATTCTTGTGTTACATCACATGTCATATCCAATGGTTCTACATCCAACTCAATGGAGGAAGATAACTTGCCTAACATGTTTGAAGAAGATAAAGTAATGAAGCTAAGAGTCTAACCTTACCTAAGGTAGCTCATGTAATCAAAGGAGAAAGAATCTCAAGGAAACAATAATAGAAACTATCAAAGAAGGCAAAAATAAAAGGATTCTATGTAACAAGCTGATGTGCTTTATAATTGTGATTCCTCCTTGTACTCTAAGAAATTTTTCCTCATAAGGACTTGTACCATGCTTCATATATAAGGACTTCAATGCTCTTAGGATGAGTTTATTCGTAGATGTAGGTTAATCTAAGACTGAACCACGTACATCGAGTGTTTATGTGGGTGTGATTATTTTGTGTGGTTTTAGGGTATTAGAGCCATAAAATATTTCTCTCTAGTGCAATGTTGTCATCAACCAGTTCCATTCAATCATCTACCTCAAGTTCGTCCATGACAACATCCATCTTTTGTATACTTTCTTTCTCCATGCCCAACAATGTTCATTACTTCCTTTCAATCAAGTTGACCTCAGAGAATTACATTCTCCAGGAGTCTCAGTTTTGACCTATTTTGCATACTTATGGGCTCATGGGGTACCTTGATTGGTCCAAAACTACCCTACCAAAATTTGTTGAAGGTTCTCTTGATTTGAATTTTGTCTATATCAACTGGTTGAAATATGACCAATTGATCGTCACTTGGATCATATTGTCATTGTCATTGTCAAAAACTATCCATACTCAAATCATAGGTTTAAACTCCTCATATGAAGTTTGGAAGGCTATTAAAGAGTCATATACCACTCAATTGAGATCCTAAATCATGCAGTTGAAGTCTCAATTACATAATATCAAGAAAGAATAAAACTATTAATGAGTACTTTCAATGCACTCATACCATTGCACAACTAATGGTAGCATCTAAACCAATTTAAGATGATATTGTTTTACAAACTTTGAGAGGGCTTCCTCATAAGTATGCAACATTTAAGATATCCATTCAAACAAGGTCCAAACTTGTTACTCTTTTCAAAGTCTATAGTCTATTACTTGTTCAAGAGGATCATCTTAAAGAGCTTGAAAATGAGAGTTCAGTTGATCAAGTTGTACCTTCAGCCAACCTTATTGCACAACTCAACCATTGTAGAGGTGGCAGTAACTATGGTCGTGGAAGAGGCTGATCAAGTGGAAAATTCAATAATCAAGAAAGGGTTGTTAACGACCGAAGAGTGGTCTGTCAATATTGTGATAAACTAGGCCACTTGGCTAATAAATGTTAACAAATTACTAATCTCAGGCAAAACAGGTTGACACCCCCTACAAGTTCTATATGAAACACTCACACAAATTTCTCAGTTTATAGTGATGATGGTTGGTACCCTGAAATGGGGGCCACTCATCATGTTATGAATGACATAAATAATCTCTCCATCCATGCTGACTATAGGGATCATACTCCATTCATATTAGTGATGGTACAAGTTTGAGAATCGATTACATAGGCTCCTCTAATTTTGGGCTTGGTCTTTTTTTGAAAGATATCATGCATGTGCCTAGCATTACTAAGAATTTATTATCAGTTCAGAAGTTTTTCAAAGTAAATGATATGTTCTTTGAATTTCATGTTAGTCATTGTTGTGTAAAAGATCACCACATAGGAAAGCAAATACTTCAAGGAACAAATAAAAAAGGTCTCTATAATGTGCACATGAGCAATGAAGTTAAAGAGGTTCTTATTGGTGAAAGAACTAGCATAGATCGGTAGCATAGGCAGTTCATGCATCATGTACTTTGTATAGTGCAATAGATCTTGAGTAGTTTTGATTTATCTTATAAAAACACATGATAATAGTTTTTGTGAATCTTTCATTCGAAGCAAGAGTCATAATTTGCCATTTGAACAGTCTTCGCATGTAGTTAATGAACCTTTGGACAATGTTTATTCTGATGTGTTGGGGGCCTGCCCTTTTATTGGACATGATGGTACTAGATTTTATGTCACTTTTGTTGATGTTTTTTCTAAATTTACATAGGTATATCTCATTAAACAAAATTATGATGCGTTTGGAGTTTTCCAAAATTTTAAGAAATATGTTGATAATGTTGTTGAGAAGATAAAATATCTTCATACCGACTGGGGTGGAGAGTATCAAGCTCTCTCTAATTTTTTGGTTGAGTATGACATTGGTCACAAGATATCTTGACCAAACACACATGAGAAGAGAAAAATGGGGCTGACAAGATAAAACATTGACATATTGTAAATATCGATTTGTCCATGATGACACAGGATGCGCCATTCAAGTATTGGGTTTTTGCTTTTAATACAATTATATATCTCATTAAGAGAATCTCTTCAAAAGTGTTGAATGCTAAATCTTCAATGAAAGTTTTGTTTATATTTGATCCTCATTACAACCTTATAGAAGACATATGCTTGATCTTAAGTCTGAAAGGTGTGTTTTCATGGTCTATGCAGCTCAACATCATGGATATTATTGTCTTAATTTAAATATAGGAAAACTTATTACCTAATGCCATGTATTCAATGAGTCTAGTTTTCTTTTTAAACTTACTAACAAGCTAGTTAAATTTATTTTTCTTATATTATACCATAATCCAGTTGTTATATCTCCACCTACGACTATAACACAAACTAGTAATAATTCTCACTCCTTTGAGTTCCTTCTTGAGTCTTGACCAACGTTTAGCCATGGTTCTATTCAAGACAGTCAAGAAGAGTCACCTATGTCTAACATCCCTAATCAAGCTAGTCATATTTCTGAACCTATACCCCTTTTCAATATTTCTCTCTTTAGAACACACCACAAGGTCATTAGGTTTCAAGATGGTACCCTGAAGCCTAAACACTTTGAGTCTACCAAATGTCCATTTCCTATGACCCATCTCATTGTCATTCTCCAAGATCATGAACCTGTGTCATTTAAGAAAGCCTTTCAAAATGCAAACTAGCATGAAATAATGCAAAAAAATATGATGCCTTGATTAAAATAAGACATGGACCCTTGTTCCTTGTAAAAGCCCCTCCGGCAGAGTCGCCGGAGGGGATAAACATTAAAAGTTTTTTAAAATAAAAATAAATAAATAAATGGAAACTGTGGTTTCCCCAAAGGGGAAACCGCGTAACGGGAAGGGGGTGAGGATAAACCTCACCCCCCAAAATCCGCAGGGGTGAGGGTTATCCTCACCCTGCGTGAGGGTTATAAAAACCCTCACGCAGCCTCCCTCCATCGCACCAAACGAGCGGCAGAGGGAGAGACAGAGAGGGAAAGAGAGCGAGAGAGTGAGGGAGGCTCTTACCTGAGACGACGGCGGCGACAGCAGCAAGGTGAGTCCACCTTCCCCCATCTTCTTCTTTGTTCTTCTCTTTTGATCCGAACTCAGGGGGGGTCGGCAGTCATTGCTGCCGGCGAGTTGTAGTTAAGAAAAAAAAAAACAGTCAGAGAAAGAGGGAGGGGTCGACCGACTCCGACGGCCGGCCCCGGCGACCGACTGACGTCTTTGGCCGGTCCCGGAGGCCGGCTCAGATAGGTGGGTGGAGAGAGAGGGTCGGTAGGGGCCGACCCACTGCATCAGATCGAAAGGGGCACAACCCCTTCCGCCCTTTTAATTGGGGAGACCGGTTCGGTCCGGGTCGGACCAAACCGGGTCGGTCTGGGTGCGACCCAGACCGAGCCCTCCGGTCTGGGTCGCACCCAGACCGAGTACTATGAAAAAAAAAATCTGGTTCGGCCTGGTTGCGACCCAGACCGAACCGGGTTGGTCCGGGTCGCACCCAGACCGAACCAGGTCCTGTGAGTTGGGTGAACTGGTTCGGATCGAACCGGTTCAAGCCGAACCGGTTCAGGTCGAACCGGTTCAGGTCGAACCGGTTCAAGTCGAACCGGTTCAAGCCGAATCGGTTCAGGACGAACCGGTTTAAGCCAAACCGGTTCAAGCCAACCGGATTGGTTATTCTGGTTCAGGTCGAACCGGTTCAGACCGAATCGGGTCTGAACCGACCCGATTGAACCAAGGTCCAAACTGAACCATTCGGGTCTGAATCTGGGTTTTCAGTACAGACCCAGTTCAATCTGGACCTGTATCAGATCCAGATTAACCGGGTCCAGATCTGACTGGATCAGTCTCGGATCTACACCCAGTCAGACAGGTCTGGACCCAGTTAGATTACTCTGGATCCAGTCAGGCAGATCTGGATCCAATCATACTATCCAGGATCCAGTCAAGCAAGTCTAGATCCAGTCAATCTGTCCTGGATCCAGTCAGACTAGTTTGGATCCAGTCAGAATAGAATGGATCCGGTTCGGACCCAATCAGACTTTCTAGATCCAGTCAAGCAGTTTTGGATCTAGTTATGAAAAAGATTTGAATCCAAACAAACAAGGTTTGGATCCAGATCAGAATTGGATCAGAAAATAGTCTCGAAGTGGTCTGAAATCCGAAATGTACCAAGAGATCCATTTTAATAAAATGGACATATCTTCGCACTCCAAACTCGGAATCGAGTGAGGTTTGGTGCGTTGGATTCGTATTGAAGAGGGAAATCCAATAGTTTATGAAATTTAGTTAAATTAGAAATACAGAAACCGTGGTTTCTTAAATAAGATTCGGGAAGGGTATTTTGGTAATTTAGTAAGAGGTTTATGAACTGATTCAAGTATATTGCTTTAATGACCAGATCCTATTGTTAGAGCTTCATGAGACTCAATTTCGGAGAGAGTACATTGTTCACACTTGAGGTAAGGGATATTATAAGTATCTTTAGATGTAAATAAACTTGTTTCACGTTGTTGTTATCGTAGTGCTATAGAAGTTATGTGATTAGCATGATAGCTTAGAGTGAGACCATGACATGCGTAAATTTCATGTTTGACATTATGAGTTCATTTAAATACATGTTTATTGTGAAATGCATGTTAGTTGTAATATGTCATGCATGATAGAAAGCAATTGTAATTGCATGTCTAATTGAGCATTAATATCATGCATGGTGATGAGATTTAAGTTTGGAATAGAGTCCCATTTAGTTCATTCATGTAGTATGAATGGATATTTAGAGTTCAGCATGCAGTACCCCTTAAATCCCGGAAGTGGCGACCTGTGGCAAGGGCTACCTGGTTCGCGTTCAAAGTGCAGCCACCATGGAGAGTGGGTCGCCGGTGATTTAATGATGTAGAGACACTACATCATTGCGTGCTAAGTGAAGAGCGGTGTGAGTCATAATGTCATCATGAGATTAAGAATGAGAATGTTGTGATTAGTCATGACACCACTCGTGAGAGAATGAGTGAACTTTGAATTTGAGAATATTGTTCAATGTGTGAACTTAGTTATGACTTAGGATTTCACTCACACTGGTTTGGGACTCTAGAGGATCATGGATGGTTGATAACCATCATGTTTAGGATGTAGCATAAATCATGCCGAGATTGAGAGCTTGACCTCTCGGCTAGCTACCAGTGGGGTCCCCGTGGTGGTACACTGCAGTGCCTAGTGGTCCAGGGACCACTGGGAGTGTATGGTTCATTGTTTGGCCAACATGTAGAATTGGGGTGTTCTACAGGGTTGCTACGCCCATAGAAGGCTATTACCGGTATAGCCAGCCTAGTGATAGTTGAGAGAGAGAGTATTTGAGAATGAAAATGGGGGAAATTAAAATATACAAACATATGTGGTGTATCGAGAATTAAAATAAGATTAGGGTCTTAGAGCCCACTACAGTTGTAAATTGTTGTTTATTTACTTATAATTATTCTTTACTGGGTTGTAGACTCACCTACATTCTTGTTTAATTACAACTGTAGGTTCCAGGCAATATTATCACAATGAGCAGTTTCAGCAGAGCATTTGGTATAATCTCTTTTCCTTGTCATTGAATAAATTGCAATTGCTTTTTCTGTTATGAATGTTGAACATTGTAAGAAAAAGTTGATCATGAAAATAAAATAAAAAGTTTTTTTTTAGCCACGTTTTCTCTGTGTAAGCTTTGCATTCTTCCCTCTGAGAAGTAATACCAACCGAACTCGGACTCCTAAGGTCCCAGATCGGGGTGTTACATTTCTGCACATGAAGCCCTTCATGTAGTTGGTTATAAATGGATCTTTGGGATCAAGAGGCATGCTAATAGATTCTTTAAGTGATGTAAGACTCATTTGGCGGTCAAGGAATACAATCAACTTGAGGGTCTAGACTATTTTGACACTTTTAATCTAGTAGTTAAGCCTACCACAATCAAACTAGTTAATGGTTGGACTATAAACCAACTTCATATTCAAAATGCTTTTCTTCATGATTCCTTATACAAAAGCGTTTACATGAGTCAACCTCCCTCCTAGTTTTGAGAGTGCTAAGTTCCCTAATCATGTTTGCAAATTCCATAATGCTTTATATGGTTTGAAGAAGGTTTCAAGAGCCTACTTTGCACGTTCCCTTTTGCTGACTATCAATTTTGTTGGAGCTAAGACTAATACTTTCCTATTTATTTATAGATCTCAAGGAAAAATCATTTATATTCTTATTTATGTTGATGGCATCGTTATGATTGGGAACTCACTAGAAATCATAAAGAAGTTGAGTTTAGAATTTGCAATTAAGGATCTGGGTATCCTTTATTTCTTCTTAGGAATTGAGGCATCATTTACTAAGCATGTTTTGGTTTTATCTCCGAAGAAATATATATTTCACTTGTTAATGAAGGTGTCTATGCAAGGAGCCAAAGCTGTGTCCAGACCCATGGCTTTGTCACTAGTGATGTCTTCTACTTCAGGTACAAAATTTGATGATCCTATTTTGTATTGGAGTGTGGTAGGGGCACACCAATATGCCACCTTGACTAAATCATGTATGTCAATACATGCACTGTCTGACATATGTTCATTGGGCTGCAGTAAGATGCATCCTAAGGTATCTCAAAGGGACTATACACTATGGCTTTTTGCTTAAAGCCTCTCCTTATTAAAATATTCTAGCATGCAGACTGAGCAAGGTGCCCTGATGACAGAAAATCAACATGAGATTATAAAGTATTCATGGAAAATAATTTGATATCACGGAACTCTAAAAAATGGGCTACCATGCCGAGGTCTAGTATGAAGTCTGAATACATGTCTATTGTGAATACTGCTGCAGAGATAACTTGGCTTCAGTCTCTTCTCCAAGAAATTGGGATAAAGCAAGAATTGGTTCCCATGTTGTACTGTAACAATGTTGGGGCTTCATTCTTAGTTGCTCATCCAGTCTTTCATAACAAAAGTAAACACAGATATAGACATTCATTTTGTCTGAGAAAAAAATGCCAAGAAAAAGTTGTGTGAAATATATCTTGACTAAAGATTAATTGGTAGATGTCTTGACAAAACCTCTCATCATGAATTATGTGACAAGTTTAATGTGATTTCCATCTCCTTGAACTTTGAGGTATTTTGTTAGATAACAACCTTCGTTATCATGGGTTCTATCCAATGGATCTAATGGAGTCTGATCCAACTCAATGAAAGAAGACAACTTGCCAAACACATTTGAAGAAGATAAAGCTAATGAGGCTAAGAGTCCAACCTTACCTAAAACAACTCATGCAATCAAAGGAGAAAGAAATCTCAAGGAAACAATAATGACAACTACCAAAGAAGGCCAAATAAAAGAATTCTATGTAACAAGGAAGTTCATGTGCTTTCCAATTGTGATTCATCCTTGTACTCTAAGAAATTGTTCCTTATGAAGACCTGTACCATGCTGCATATATAAGAGATTCAATGCTCTCAGGATGATAGTTATTCTGAGAGCTTATTTGTGAAAGTGGGTCAATCTAAGACTATACATTGAGTGTTCATTTGTGTGGGTGTGATTATTTTGTGTGATTATGTAAATGACCAATTGCTTCAAATGGTTTGAAGAGTTTTCAACTATTATTTTCAATAAGGATCATAGGAAATGATGTTTGATTAACAAACTGGGTTGAACTAAGTATCTTTCTATCATACGCTGTCACTTGCAAAGTTTTAAGTACTCTTTTAAGAAGCTACCTCAACCTTTTCCTTTTTTTGTATTTTTTGATTTATTAATTGAAATCCATGAAATGATGGGATTATCGTTAATTAGGTAGTTTTCCTTGGGACTCCTTCAAGAAACAAGAGGCCAATCTTTGGGCCTCTAGTGGAACAAACGTGAACCTGCCCCTTGATTGCATGCACATGGCTAAATTACCACGACATATGTCTTCACGTTTGTCTACTTATAATAGTGAATCAACAATGACTTTCTATAAGAAAACAAAGAAGATTGTCTTAAGAGAGATCAGAGAGAGATTCAAGCGCAAAAGCAATCTTATTGTAAAATTGGGTGTGAAAATGATGGAATTGTGAGGATTCAATTCCCAACTGTGAGACTCACACGAGACGTGTTAAGTCGATTCTTTTATTGGAGGTAGTTTTTGTCCCCTACAATGGTGTAGGGAGTTCAAACATTTACCTTAGGGATATAACAAGCTAGCCACCACCGCTGCACTTCTAATCAGCTTGCATGACTTTTGGAAGCATAAATGAGTATGTCAAGGAAGCACTTGATGAGCCTTGAATTTGGTAAGATATCAAACACTATTCTTATACTGCAGATAATTGATAATATTTTCAGCAACTCAATGCAAAAAATGAAATTGAAAATTTTGAAGAATTGATAAAGTTAAAGAGAAAACAAGAAGGTGGTGGAATTCTCATGTGTCATATCTATTTGGGTGACCTTTTATAATAGAGAAGGGCCAAACCTATTAACCGTGACTACCACTCAAGACACCATTTTGTAAGTAACCATCAACTGAACGGTCTTGACCCTCTTTGTAACTCTTATGAAAAGTCACACTCCTTCGCAATGACCCAATCCAAACCAAGGAAAACCCTGATCCTCAACATAGGTAAATACAAATGCAATTGACAAGCCTAAGAGGGCTTTGCCCTTAAGTTAAACCTAACCTATATAAGCCCGCACGAATTCCTCTACTCATCTAGCTTGTCAAATAATTTGTTGTAAGTCTTAAATCCATTTTTATCTAAGTTTTGGAATCATACGTATGAAATGGGGGTTTATAAAGATAACAACAAAGTCAACAATAGAGTACCACACTAAAAGACAAAACCAAAGCTGAAGCTAAAAAAACTTTGGATATTTACAAACAACCTCAAATCAATATTTCAAAACAACCCAAAGACTTTAAATATTATTTTGAAACTAAGTTTTACAACAAATCTTTATACGAATGATTATGCAAAAGATTGAATGAACTGATCTCTCTCTCTCACCGCAGTATAAAGTATTTATAAGTGAAGTTAATCTAACTGAGCAAGTGTAACCAGGGATTTCACAACAATGTGATCAGGAATGAGGAGTTTTTCTTCGATTATCCCAAAAAAATTCTTTATATTAATGATTAACAAGATATAATTAATTAAATTAACTAAAACACCCATAAGGTCAAAAAGTCAATTATAAAAATACAAAGAAATTTTAAAAAATGCATCTAAAGTTTGGGCATTAATCAAGAACACATTTTAAAAAGACACTTAGATTTTTGTACCATTATTAAAAAACAAACTTCCATCCATTTTAACCTTGGTTATCACAAACCAATGAGATAAGAGAGTTAATTTACTAGTTAACCCTTCAAACTACATCACATAGACATGCTGGTTTGGCTACATGTCCCTAGCAACACAAGTAGACATGCTCAAATACGTCAACACAGACACCGACTCATATGACACTATTTTAATTTTTAAAATAATATTTTATTACATTTTAATTTTACTTAATAAAGAATCTATTTTTAATGTTAAAATATTCACAAAATAGTTTTATTGATTAAAAAAGTAACAAATTCCATGTCCTCATGTCCCATTTATTTTTTTTTTTTTTGAACTTTTGAGTCAAATCCCAATCTCATTTCCTTGAGTCCACGAATCATTGTGACATAGCCTTCAAAGACATTTCCATTTTTTAAGTGTACTTTTGAAGATATGATGTTGAGGGTAAAATGGTAATTTTGCATCACATTTAACAGCAAACTTGATGGTAGTAAACTTATGGGCCTTTTTAATTAACCATAATATTTTTTAGGTGCATTTAAAAAAAAAATCCAAAATTTAAGTGCCTTTTTGATTAATTGCCCAAACTTTAGGTGTCTTGAAAATTTCTCCAAAATATAAAACAATCTTTCATGATCAAAATAGTCAAATTTAATGTTCAAAATAAAATTATGACAGTGAGTGCACGTCAATTGTGTTGGGACGTTGCAACTTCAAATCCCAATGGTATGGTTGTATAACTGGTGGGGGTATGCCTAGCCCCAACTCGCCTATCTAAAAAAAAAAATTGTTACTTAAGAAATATGTTTGTTTTTCAATTCCTTTTCCCTCCAAAATAAAAGATCCAATTTATCGCTAAAAACATCTACATTGGGAAATGCTATTACACTTTAGAGTACTATTTACTTCATTTTAATTGGTTGAGTGCTACTAATGATACTGTTGTTAATATAAAGGTTTAAAGTTAGATTTACCCTTATGATTTTCTTACAAAGAAACTATCATAATTATCTGCCCCTGAAGGGGCTGCACATCTAGTAATAGTCCGTCGTGAAAATCACCAAGTTGGCTAGATGTCACAAGATTGAAACACAAAGTGCGTGCTCTCTGCCACATGGGTCATAAAGCTGGTTGTCTCCTTTGGTGATCAAGTGAGAGAGAGAGAGAGAGAGAGAGAGAGAGATTTGTCAGCTCAAAAGCTTTCGGAACTTTGCTAATGGTGGTTTAGAGTATAGACCAATCCATAGAAAAGCTAGTGGAATTTAATATTTTAAGAACAAAACTACTTGAAGCTATCGATTCTTGGAGGCATTAAAACACTCAAGGACTCTCCTGTTCTCACAGAAAGCATTGAACAACCAACACTTCTCATCAACCATGATTGGTCTCACAATTTTGTCATCTATTTGTAGTGTGATTGGTATATGCCAACCCAAGCTAGAAAAAGCAAGCAAAAAAACAAGGTTTGCTTTCTTGAGCTGCTTTTTAACCTATTGTTTCTTCTCATATAGGGAATGATGTTTCTATCTTTCTACTTCTTTAAATTTTGTCATGTATTAACATGGGTTTCCCGTGGGCATTTAACCTAACCACAATCTCTGTTTAAAGCTCCAGGGAAGGTTAGCCTCTCTTCTAAAATGATAGGTCATGAATCTCATGACAAGGTAAAAAAGAAACTTTAGTTACACAAAACAAGACCAATAATTTTAAAAGATACATGCAGTTCACATGGGTGCACATTTTCTCTACTTTCCTTGCCAAACTTTTTGGCAAGAAGCTTGCTTCCTTGTGAATCCTGTGGTCCATAAAATTTGCATTTGTTTCTCTATTAAGCTTGAAAAATAACCATATATTGTCCATTCTCTTGATTTCTTTGGCCTGATATATATATATATATATATAT
This sequence comes from Nuphar pumila, assembly GCF_984573655.1. NCBI lineage: Eukaryota > Viridiplantae > Streptophyta > Magnoliopsida > Nymphaeales > Nymphaeaceae > Nuphar > Nuphar pumila. Next base: position 38,047,047 of record NC_143254.1, read on the forward strand.
ATATATATATATATATATATATATATATATATATATATATATATATATATATATATATATATATATATATCAAGTCCCATCTGGTGATCCCTTTCATACTGAACATGGACATCTATATGTGTACATAATGTTGGCTTATCTGCAGAATCAAACACAGAAGCGTACCTGAAGACGCCATGGCATGCAAGTGCGAGGGTTCGGCGTTCTCCTTAGTTGATCGACGCCCATGATTAGCCCAGGGCTAAGGTCGATGGTGAGCAAGACCCTATACCTATACCACGTAAACCTTATGTGGTATATGGGGTAGGCTAATATGCTATAAATCTCTCATCATTTTCATGGCAACCTACCCCCCCTTATATAATGGGGGGAAGAAGCCTAATACCCTATTATGTGACTCACTAATAGTGTCAAACTGGGTCACCCAATGGGTTGGACCCAAATTCGTTATGTCCAACATTCTCTTACTTGACTCATTGACACCAAAAGTGCACTTAAATCAAGGTTTATACCGTTATCTCAATTTAATTCTTAATATGGGTTCACAAGAATGAATCATATGAGTCATGAAGATGAACACTCCTTTATGAAATATCATATTTTCATGTACTACATTATAATTCACCTTCAGTGCTTTAGCATGTTGAAATTACCCTTATGAATATGTTGGTCTCTGTAAACACCCCAAATTTTCACTCACCTCCCCGACATTTCTACCCAGCATCACCATTCATCCTTTGAGATCACTGGAGGGCAAAATGGTTAATTTTTGAGCTCGGAACTTGCAAAAGTCCAAATTTCATCTGCAACTCTCAAAATTCCCATATGTTAGCTCAAATGTTCAAAATACTATTTTTGACAGGAGACGGGAATCTCCAAATCCTGATTCAAGATCACATTTCATAAGACATGTCATTGCATAGTATTGCATAAGCATTTCATATCACTGCACTGCACAGCATGTCATTTCGAGATCCAGAACTCTCGATTTCAAAATTTTCAATCCAGATTCGAATTTCAGCTCTTCTCAAAATTGATTTCAAAACCCTAGGTCTTCAAAATTATCAATTCTTCCCATTTTACCCCCCAGAACTCTAAATTTCAAAATAGTTTCTCAAGAAAACAATCTGAATAGCTTTCAATATGGATTTCAGCCACTTTATCTCGGATTTTCCTCTTTTGTCAGCAATTTCCAATATCATTCTTTTCCAAAATCACCCCACAAGGGCCAACTCTTTTCAAAATTTCTGTTTTGCCAATTAGTCCAAATTTTTATGAAAATTCCAAAAAGAGGTTTTCTATCTTGTCTTTATTTCAATAAAGAAGCAATATGGGGCCCACACTGAGGTGGTGTCACATAGGCTTTTCTTTTGAAAAATCTGAATTTTGAAAAATCCAAAAATATAGGAGCCTTGTCCCTGGATTGGCGCCACTTGTCTTTTTCTCTCTCCTCCCATTTACCTGCCATGTGTCAGCGTGGGGTTCACCTAGAGGTGGCGCCACATGTCATTTTCTCTCTCTTTCCATTTCTTTGCCAAGTGTCAGTGTGGGGTCTCTTTAAAATGGTGCCACATGTCCACCATCTTCACCCTGTGACATGTGTCACTCCCATGCCACCCTGAGATGCCACGTGTCATATGCTGCCCTGTCCAGAAAAAGTAGAGTTGTCTCCTTCTGAGGTGACGCCATCTGAAGTATTCTCTCATGCAGCAGACACATGTCATTCTCTGCTCTTCTCAGAAAAAGCAAATGACACATGTCATTCTCTGCTCTTCTCAGAAAAAGCAAATGACACATGCCATTCTCTGCTCTTCTCAGAAAAGGAAATGTTCTCAGAAAAAGCAAATGACACATGTCATTCTCTGCTCTTCTCAGAAAAAGCAAATGACACATGTCATTTTCTGCTCTCTTCAGAAAAAGCTAGAATTCAAACATTCAAATCCTCCCAGAGGTGGTGCAAATCCTGAACTTTACCTTTTCTATCTGGTATGAGATGGCGCCACATGTACTTGTCCCTCCTTCTCTTCCCTCCGCCACGCGTCAACCTCTGCTCCATTCAGAAAAAGCAGAAATTTGAATGTCCAAACTCCTCAGAGGTGGCGCCACATGGCATGCTCCTACCTCCTCTAAAATAAAACCTCAAACCCCCTTTTGAGGTGGCGCCATTCCAGAACTCCACTTGGCTTCATTTTTCATTTATTATTTCTTTTTTTAATAAAGGTAGCCCCATGAGGTGGCGTCATATGAAAAGCTTCAGAAAAGCAGAGTTTGAATTTCAAAAACCTCAAGCAACCCCCTCTGAGGTGGCGCCATTTGGGAGACTCCTACAGAGAAAATCAAGCAAGCTTTTTGAAAATTTTCAAATTCCTCTGCTGAGGTGTCTCACCTACAAAATTCTTATTTTATTTATTTCAAAAATCCAAGTGGCATGCTCTGAGATGGCGCCACATGGAGGGCTCAGATTGAGCCTGTTTGAAATTCAAAAATCTCAAAAAATGCTACAAATACAAGCCCCCACGCCCAGCTTAGGAGAGCTCCTTTTGGATTTTGAACTTCAACCTAGATCTTCTTCAGAACACGATTTTGAATTTTAGAATTCACGCCCCCTTTGAGCTCAATGGAGAGGGTGCATTGAAGCACCAACCTCGCTCGCATCAATCCCAATTCGATCTTGGCGTGGATCAATTTTTGTGAACCTTCGGAAGCCCGGATCGAAGGACGAAAGAAGCCGTTGGTAGCCGTTCGTTTCGGGAGTTCCAAAGCTACAGGAAAACACAAGGTACACTTCTATCCCTATTGATTTCATTATATTAATATCCCTACTTGATTTGAATCATCGTTTTGAAGAAAGAGCTCATCCGAGAGATGGATTGAGCTATTCTCCTAAAATGACACATATCAAAGGATGCTTCTTATGCTTTCTTGATTAGATTTTCGCATTTCATCATGTTTATGCATTAAAATAAGTTAGATTTACGTTTTATTTAATTTAAATAGCATGTTCCATGAATTTATTTAATATTTCATGCATTCAGCTTCATTTAGGTAACTCTCTGTTTTTGTCAGTCAGTCCACACGTCATTTCATGCATTTATTTTTCGTTAAAAATGCTGAGAAAATCATAGTATGCGCCCTTAGGTGTCCCTAACAATCTGCCAAAATTTAGGAATGATTTGAATTTGTTTACTACGGTAAAAGTTCAAAATGGTAGGTCAGATTTTGTTACCCGGGATACGTTTTGAAAATTTATCTCTGACTTGTAAAATCGAGATCTCTCTCATATTAGGTTCGGTTTTCAATCCAAAAGATGTTCTGAACTCGAGATGATGTCTAGCTTTTAATCTGATTTTCTTAGATGTTTCTGAATTTTTTTGTGTCTGACAAAAATCCAAGAGTTCAGTACACATGTCAGAGCTTGATTTGGGCCTCTGAGACTTTGGATCGACTTAAGTCGATGGGTTCTCTTTGGGTGTTGCTCCAAATCCAAATCTATAAAAAGCGAATGTCATGTCCAATGTGTCCTCTGTTTGCATATGAAATTTTATGATTTTTAGAACAGTCTTAATAGTAGTTTCGGATTTTTCTTGTCAGTCATCTATTTTGTTATATTTGTCTGTTCTGTTGATTCAGGTAAGTAATGTCGCATTTTTATCTCTGTTCCTGTTGATCAAATACCAAAATCATAAAAATAAAAGTTGTTCCTGCATCTGTCAGTAGTTTCTCATTTAAATATCAGAAATTTCCATGGTCGGTTGCTATTTGTTTAGCATTTTTATATTAGATCAGGTTGATTTTGTCTCCGTCAGAACCAAATTCTCGTTACCGAACTCACCGTAGTTCAAATCCCGAAGATGTAAAAGACAAAATTGCTTATTTTCACGTCATTTAGCAGTCTGAAAAATATTAGATGTTTCTATGGTGTAATTCTCATATTACTACATTAAGTGTTATATTTGGTTCGAGTCCGCAGGCGAAATTCGCCCATTTTAGGATTTTCTATAAATTTTTGAATCTAAATCATGTCATTCCATGAGTTTTAGCATTCTAAGCTGTTCATAAGGGTAGATGGGTGCCTCATACCGAATTTGGTGTGATTTGGAATTCGTTTGATGATCGGTTTAGCCGTATCATCAAAACAGGGCCCCGTGGGACCCGAATCCAAGCGAAAACTAAGCGAAATTTGTTATTTTGGATGAATTGCAAAATGTCAAATTCTGATTTTACAGTCCTAAGGTGTTTAACAACATGTCATTGTGTCTCATCTTGCATTTCATCATCATTTGGTCCAATTAAAATTTCAAAATCTCGATTTTACCAAAATTTCTTAAAAAAAAAACCCTGATTTTAAAGGTGCAACTTCAATATCAGGGGTATTTTGGTCATTTTGACTACAATTTCGAATTTTAAACTATTTCTTACTGAATTTCTTGCATTTACATCATTTCAAATATCAAGAAAGCATGATAATAGGGTTTATATCCAATTAAGTCCAATAATTTCAGAATATTATTGGAAATCTTGGAAAAACCCACATATTTGAGCTAACCCCATTTCAAGTTTGGCAGAGACATTCAAAGGAAGGAGTTGAAGTCTGCAATTTCCTTTTATTTCATTTATTTAGTGATGTAATAATGTAAATTTTGGAATAAGAGATTTAATTTTCTGCTTAGATTAGGATGCATACCATATAATTTGAATTCATGCAATATCCTGTTTATGTGATTCATGCATTTTATTTCAAAAGCACTATGGATGTACATGAATAGTACATGCACCAACTCTTAGGGAGTTGATGAACTCGGTGGAATCCATATTTACGGCCCTAGTCGGAATATGGATGAGACCCAGATCCATCATCTTTCTACCAATCACATTGAGCCTACACTCTTAGGCTATCTTAAAAAATGCACCTCATATTTCCAATTTTGCAAAATATTGTGAATTAAATCAATTAAACTCTGAACATGTTCATGGCCACAATCAGAATATGTGAAGGATTTACTTTGACTTAATACACATTTTCCAACAAATTTCTTAAAAAATCTTTCCAAATGTTATTTTCAAAGTGCATTCATCCATTCAAATCATCTGCATCATGGCATCATCTGCTTTTCCCATGATTTTCTCAAGAAAATTTCATTCTAAAAAAAATTGATTTCTCAAGAAACTTTGAGAATTTTTCAAAATTGGATTGTCCAAGTTAAGTTTTCCCGTGATTTTCCCTGGAAAATGTTATTTTCTTAAGATTTTCAAAAAAGGAATTTCGCATCTTTCTCAAGATCAAAATCGATTTTCCGGTATTTCAGGGATAAGATCCTTAGGATTTCAGTTTCCCGAGTTTTGACTTTCCATCTCCAAAGAATTTTCCAATGAATCTCAACCATTTCCAAAGAAAGATTTCAAAACTTGAAGCTTTTCCTGACAAGCATTTTCCCTTCAAATGTTTTCTCAAGAATCCTTTCCATTTTCTCAAGATTTTTATTCATTCATGATTTTCCCACACTCTTAGGAACTTTCTCGTGATTTCAAAACCCTTTTATCTGAGTTTCCTGAGAAATTGATTTTCACCTTTTCTCTGAGAAATATCTTTCAACTCCAAATGTTTTCTAAGCATACATCATGTTTTCCCAAGCTGTATTTTACAAAATCTCATAGCACATGCCTGAATTCTCTGTGCATTTAGGATAGAACACAATTTCATTGATTTCACTAAGTCAAGCACATTTTTGGTCCTTGGTTCGATTGCCCCTATTAAAGGCAGCATGAACGGTCGAACCTCGTACCGACAGGTCGAGCCCCATCCCATGGATTTTCCCGCTATTTTAAAAAACGGAGGCGAGTATTTCAAAACAAATTTCCAAAATCAGGTCAAGTTTAAATCGCAAAAGCATTCTCCTCTTTCTCTCCCGCAAGGGAAGGGAAGACGGAAAAATTTTGCGACGATAACAGTCTCTTACCTATTCTATTGGTCCTTTAAATATTATTATTTTGCTATTCTCTCTAACCCATATGAGAGATCCTTTATGCAAAACCAATAATTTACAAAGCCATAAAAAATTAAATTCATATACACAAATATAATCACTTAATGCATTTTCATACGTCAGAGGAAATAAAAAAGATCCATCCCCTTTACATGTTGGAAATACAATCCCGGTGCTAGCTCTTTAATAAGGGGATCCACAGTCATTTTCTGTGTCTCAATTGTATCAATACATACCAGATAATTCTCAATTTTTTCTTTAACAATAAAGTATTTTAACTCCATATGTCGACACGAGGTTGAGCAGTTGTTATTTGAAAAGGATACGAGTGATTCATTATCACAAAAGATCTTTAGTGCTCTCTCAATAGAGTCGCCAATACAAAGACCTATAATGAAGTTTTTTATCCAATTGGCCTGTGACAAAGTCTCGTATAAAGAAATAAATTTTGTCTCCAGGGTATGAGCAAAGTGGTAGACTGCTTTCCACTTCTCCACGAGACAACACCACCCGCTAGTAGAGAAATGTATTCAGTAGTAGATTTTCTACTGTCAATACACCTCCTAAGTCCGCATCAAAGTATCCAACAACCTCTAGGTGGTCAACTTTCCTTTAGGTCAAACTATAGTATTTCATTGTTTGTAAATAACACATGACTTTCTTTGCTGTCTTTCAGTGCACAATGCCTGAATTTGACTGATATCTACCAAGAATTTTCACAACAAATGCTATATTAGATCGAGTGTAGGTCTGTACGTACTGCAAACTCCCAACTGTCAAAGCATATGGGATAACTGTCATTTGAGTCTTTGTAATATCATCCTAAGGATAGTCCTTTAAACTCAATTTATTTCCTTTCACTATGGGTGCCAAACTAAGAGAACAATTCTTCATCCCATATCCTTTAAGAACCTTAAGGATATAGGATTTCTGAGAGAGGTCAAGGACACCTTTAGTTCTGTTATGATGAATCTCGATTCCAAGGACATATGTGGCCTCACCCATGTCCTTCATATCAAAATGAGAGAAAATAAAATCTTTTGTTTTATATAATAAACTCAAATCATTAATTGCAAGAAGAATATCATCAACATATAAAACCAAAATTATAAACTTACTTTCACTAGTCTTTATGTAAATGCACTGATCAACAATGTTTTCAGTGAATCCAAAGTTCATAATTACGTGATTGAACTTTTTATACCATTGGTGGGGGAGGCCTGTTCAAGTCTATAAATTGACTTCTTCAATTTGTAAACTAAATTATTCGAGTCATCTATACTGAAATCAGAAGGTTGTTGCATGTATACCTCCTCGTCCAGAGTCTCATTCAGGAAGGCAGTTTTCACATCCATCTGATGTAGCTCTAAATCAAAATGAGCTACAAGCGACATGATTATTATCAATGATTCTTTAGTTGAGTCAGGAGAAGAAGTCTTATTATAATCAATGCCCTCTATTTGTGTGAAACCTTTTACAATAAGCCTAGCCTTATACCTCTTCATGTGACCTTTAGAGTCTGTTTTGGTCTTATAGAACCATTTAGAATCAACATGTCTAACTCCATCAGGTCAAGGTACAAGATCCCACACTTGGTTCTTTGTCACAGAGCTAAGTTCTTCTTTCATGACATTGATCCAATGTGTTGATCTTTCATTTTCAATGGCTTCTGCAAATGTGAAGGAATCTTCATCAATGTCTATGAAATCATTAGACTCTAATTTGGACATGAGTGTACTGACCTTTACCTTATTAGAAGTGACGAATTGAGCCTCAATGACTCTTAAAAAAAAATTTATTGTCCTGCAGTGAGGAATGACGCATCAAATATTCTTAGCCACTCAAGATTGCAAAAGCAACATGCTAAGTCTGTTCGAGCGCTCCCACTTTTCAGAGGCAACCTTATAATCAGCTATACTCTGCTCTGTAAGAGCGGGAGGTTCATCAATTCTAAGGGCTATATCTAGATTCATATAGCCCAAAGTGAATAACACAATTTCTTTTCAATCAAAAAAATTTGATCCATCTAAAATGGGGATATTACTAGAACCGTCGACAAGGAAGGAACCTGATACAACAAGGAACGAAAATAAAAAAAATATTACTATTATTGCTCAGACGAGACTCATGTTGAAAAGGTAAAAGTGAGACCCTTATTTTCACCTTTTTTGAGATAAGCACAGTTGAGCCATTATCATTCCACTTCGGTGGAAACAACAATATTAATAGTTGTTTTGTCTCTTCAATTATCAAGGAATTGACTTCAGTTGGTGAAACTAGCAAATCATGTAACCAGAGGCAATTCAACACTATACCCTTGGGTACGAACATGCTTCATGAGCTGGAATACACATCTACTACAATATCCTATGTGAATTCAGAACACAAAAACCTACCTTTGGGTAGAATCGTTGTTTCATAAACTCACACACATTCATAATAACAAATCTTAATATGGTCCAAAGAATTTACAATCAACACAACTCAGATCACTTTGGTGATTACATAAATTGGTCAATCAAGATCTTTTACTGAAAACATATTTGTATTATAGAGCATGCCCATGCACACATTTTAATGCATGTATATTCATGATAAAATATACAAGGTCATGCCTTAATTAATATGCATAAATTAATTGCCATGAATTTAGTCATAATTCATGCTTAAAATATTGTGCATAACTTAACCAACATAAAACACATGAATCAACATGCATAAGTCATGCATTCTTTAGAATAAACATTTTATAAAGCATGAAAAATAACAAAATCAAGCTCATATGGGTAAAACCTGTGGTCCACAAATTGAAACTGGTCTAAAAATGCCCCAAACTGGTCTAAAACGGCCCCGAAACGGCCATCAAAAGGTTTAAATCGATTCTGAACCTTATGAACCGATACCAAGTATGAACAAAAGTTCATAAAACCCTATAACCAAATGAGAAAATCTCTATATCTTCATAAAATTATGAAAAACAAGGTCTATACCTTTTGAAATCAGTGAAAAACTGAAAAGAACCGGTTGAAAACGACTTTGAACTGGTCTCGAAAAGGGTCGTATTGGTCCTTGATCTGGTTCAGGTGAAAATAGTATATGGACTCTGTTATAGATCCAATTCGATTTAATTTAGATCTAAATCTGTCCTGATAAAAATAGAATCTGAATCTAACTCGATCTAAATAGGATTCAAGTAGTGTGGTGGGCCTATAACCCAATGTTGGTGTATCTGCAGAATCAAATGCAAAAGCATACCTGAAGACGTCATGGCATGCGGGTGCGGGTGTTCGATGTTCTCCTCAACTGGTCGACACCCACTATGAGCCTAGGCCTAAGGTCGACGGTGAGCAAGACCCTGTACCACGTAAACTTTATGTGGTATATGGGGTAGGCTAATATGCTATGAATCTCTCATCATTTTTATGACAACCTACCCTCCTTATATAATGGGGGGAAGAACCTGAATGTGGTCTCTCCATATTCACGTAACTCCCACCCACTAACATCCCTTTATGTGGCCCACTAACGATGTCAAACAGGGTCACCTAATGGATTGGACCCAAATCCGTTATATTCAACACATAGAACCCCAAAATGGGTGTTTACAGTTTCTCTACTTTTTGTTCATTAATCACAAAATGATACAGGATGATGAAGCCCAACTTTGTTAGGAAATCCGGGAGAAGTTCAATTGTTCTAGCAAATGTGAACCTCTTCTCAATGTATAGCTATCAATTTGCATGGTGTACTAACTTGCTTCATGTACATAATTATTGTTTATACATTGTATATAAGAATATATAATTATGCGCAAAAGAACATGCTAGTACATCATGAAAGTTCATAGCCATACATCGAGAAGAGGTGCACATTATTCTTTGTATATCACTACAAGAATTTTGCAGATTAGCGACAAACACTATCCGACGATAATCTATCGCAAATTCGTTTAGCAATAGATTAGCGATGGATAGAATCCGTCGCAATTTTCTGGTCGCTAATTAGTGACAGAACTGATATGTCGCTACTTCCATCGCTAATTCACGATGGATTAGCGAATGTCACGATTTGTCGCTAATCTATCGCTAAATAAGGACTGATTTAGTTTTGCGACAGATACATATCTGTCGATAATTCATCGCTAAAATTTAATGATGGATACGTATTCGTCGCTACATTTTATCGCCAATTTATCGATGGATTCATGATAGATTACATTCCATCGTAAAACATCGGTTGATTCAGTTTTTGAGACAGATAAATATCCATCCCTAATCAGTCACTAAATTGGCGATGGATATTAGCGACAGATATTGTTTGTCGCTAATCCATCACAAAATTTAAAAATAAAAATAAAAAATATTTATTTGAAATATAAATATCGAGAAATTTTTTCTCATTATACAATTTATATAACCTGTGTATAAAAAACAAAGTACACAAAAAATACATATACAACGCAGGTGAAATAAATTTAACACAAGTTATAAGTGAAACAAATTTAACAACCCACTATAATCCTCGCCAAGTTTTAATTAGTTACAAGTGAACATATACAAAGAGTTTCGTTTGAAACAAGTACATGAAATAAATTCAACACATGAATCTAATCATCGTCAAGATTCGAGGCATCATCATCTTCATTGTCTTGATCTGCCCCTTCATCCATGCCTCCATCAGCTCCAATACGTTAATCATCTTCAGCATCCTACAAGAGAATCAAAATGTTAGTATTGATAAACAAAATATAATGAAATAAATTATATGCAATACACATAATCTAAGGCAATCAAAGTAACATGGCTGAATGACACATAGACTAGCAATAAAGTGAAGGACATTAACAGAATTCAGATATGTGTTCTGAGGCTGATTTTTTTTTATAGTGATTCAATCATGCAGATATGTGTTGTAAGGTTGTCAAAAAAATGTCATAGTGATTAAAGCTTGCATATATGGTTTATAAGGCTGTAAAATAAATATGTTATGTATCACAATCATGCATATATATGTTATAAGACAGTAAAAAAACTTTCATAGTGATGAAATCATGATTATATGTGTTCTAAGGTTGTCAAACAACTTTCATAGTGATTCAATCATGCATATATATGTTATAAGGCCGTCAAAAAAATTTCATAGTGATGAAATCATGCTTATATGTGTTTTAAGGTTGTCAAAAACTTTCATAGTAATTCAATCATGCATATATGTGTTATACGACAGTCAAAAAACTTTCATAGTGATGAAATCATGCTTATATGTGTTATAAGGTCATAAAAAAACTTTTATAGTGACTCAATCATGCATGTATGTGTTATAAGATAGTCAAATAACTTTCATAGTGATGAAATCATGCTTATATATGTTCTAAGGTTGTCAAAAAACTTTCATAGTGATTCAATCATGCATATGTGTGTTATAAGGTAATAAAAAAATATTATAGTGATGAAATCATGCTTATATATGTTCTAAGGTTGTCAAAAAACTTTCATAGTAATTCAATCATACATATATGTGTTATAAGGCAATCAAATAACTTTCATAGTGATGAAATCATGCCTATATATGTTCTAAGGTTGTCAAAAAACTTTCATAGTGATTTAATCATGTATATATGTGTTATAAGGCAATCAAATAACTTTCATAGTGATGAAATCATGCTTATATATGTTATAAAGTTGTAAAAAAACTTTCATAGTAATTCAATCATGCATATATGTGTTATAAGGCAGTCAAATAACTTTCATAGTTATGAAATCATACTTATATGTGTTCTAAGGTTGTCAAAAAACTTTTATAGTGATTCAATCATGCATATATGTGTTATAATGCAGTAAAAAAAATCATAGTGATAAAATCATGCTTATATGTGTTCTTAGGTTGTCAAAAAACTTTCATAGTGATTCAATCATGCATATATGTGTTATAAGGCAGTAAAAAAACTTTCATAGTGATTAAATCATGATTATATGTGTTCTAAGGTTTTCAAAAAACTTTCATAGTAATTCAATCATGTATATATGTGTTATAAGGCAGTCAAAAAACTTTTATAGTGATGAAATTGTGCTTATATGTGTCTAAGGTTGTCAAAAAACTTTCATAGTGATTCAATCATGCATATATGTGTTTATACCTGACGGGCACTGAAGCTCATGTTGAATGCATATGAAGTTCCCCTGTCCCGAAAAAAGTTGCACAACTCATTATAGACATGGTTGAAAAAGGCTTCATGTAAAAAGTCACGCATTGTGTCCTGAAGAAGCTGACATACACTATCCCAAGAAATAGCAGGGTCAATCGTATGGTGGGAGTTGATGCTGACGGAAGAACTCTGAGAGCTCTGGCTGCAAGAGGCAACGACTGGTGTGGTGTTCATGTTACTCCCGAACCCGAACACACAACCTTTTTTGGGTCCACCGGTTGCAGTCATCCATGCTGCAGGATCATAAGGTAGATGCTGAGTGGAGTCATCACCATATCGCTCTACCATCTACTGCTCGTATGATTCCCACAAAGTAATAATTACAGTATAAATTAATAATTAATAATTACAATGTTTATGATAATGTAATTCATGGTAACTTGTATATTACAATGTTTATTAATACAATAAATATATACCGTTGTCGCTCTCGCTTTCTTTGATATAAACTCTCCCATGCTCTTACGTTTATGTGTTTCAACAAACACATCCTTGTAAGGCACAATGCCTCATTTTTCGTCTTCCTGCAAGGTTAAATGATAAAAAAATCAATTAAAAAGTAAGCAGAAATACTTATAAATTTGTCAATATATATATATATATATATATATATATATATATATATATATATATTGATGAGTTACCATTTTCTTCTGGTGGCTCCTAAAAGTCTTAGATCTACCTATGTGTAGATGGGCATCGAGCATCTTCGCTCAGGTTTATGCAGCCTTTGCTGAACGGTTTCAAAATTCATGGCTCGCTCACTTGTCGCACATTGCATCCCAATAATCTGCCCTGATAGTAGAAGGGCCATGACCCTTCCACTGCAATGGATCATTTATCCCACCAGATGCTTTTATTGTTGTAGTCTTTATATTAGGTAGCATGTCGGCAAATCGACTAGCAGCCACGTTCTACCATACATATTTTGCGTCCTGCTCCTTCTTTGCAGTCGCAAAGAGATTCGAAGCCTACAAATAATTTTAGAAAGTTAGTACACATGACTATAACAAAAAATTAAATATGAAACACGTTAGCTATGATAAACGATTATATACTATGAATGGAGAACATAATCTTTCCAATACCTCCTTCGGGTACTCTTTCCATTGAGCGACCGATCCTAGAAGATGCTAAACTAATGACTTCCTAATTTCTCATATTATTTCTTATGGCTTGAACCTCGTGCTACATATGAATTGGTACACATTAACAATTAACTATCGATATATACTATTTATAAGATAAGTATTGGACAAGTGACAATGAAATACTTATGAGCGACTATCGATATATACTATTTGAATGAGTCATTGTACATAGATGAGAATGTGAGGCTCAAAGTACATAGATAAGAAATTTGAAATCTCTTCTAAAGTATATGCCTCACAAATTAAACCTTTCACTCATGCTTTATTCTGAATCTTTTTTTTTTAGGTCAAACATGCATCTGTCAATAATATACATCTCATAATACAATAAATTTTTAATAGCATTAGAGAGAAAAATATAAATAAAAATATACTTTTCAAATGGGTACATCCATCGATACTGCACAGAACCACCAACCCTAAGTTCGTATGGCAAGTGAATCATCACATGTTCCATAACGTCGAAAAATGCTGGTGAAAATATCTTCTCTAGCTGAAAAATAACAGTGACGACAAAATCCTCAAAATTCTTTACCTTAGTTATTACAACTTTTGATGCAACAATGTTTTAAAAAATTGACTCAACTCGGATAATACTACCCATATAGGTTTGTCTAACATTTCATGGAATGCTAGGAGAATCAACTGTTGTATGATGACATGACAATCATGGCTCTTCAACCCATATAATTGTCCATCATCTATCTTCACAGCCCGAGCAATGTTATAGATGTATCCCTCTAGAAATCTCAACTGTCACAACCACTGACATACCTGTTTTACTTGATCTGGTCCAAGCACGTACCTTGTCTTTAGGTTTCAGTACTTTGCCATTATACTCTTAGAGTTTCAATTCTGGCCTTTTACATATTATTTTTAATCCATATGAGCCTTCAAATTATCCTTCATTTTTCCTTTAACATTCATTATCGTATTGAACACATTATCGAACATATTTTTTTTCGCATGCATCACATCCAAATTATGTTGTATCAATAATGTCGGCGAATATGGTAGTTCACAAAATATAAATTTCTTTATCCAATTGTGATCCTTCTTAAATCCAAGAAAAGGCGTCACACTATGAGCATCTGTCAGTTCATATGGAAAGAATCGCAATCGTCTTAAGATCTCTGTGCTAGACAACCGTGTAGGTGGATCTTCTATTTCAATTTTGCTTGCTCAAAACACGTTGCTTGGTTGTCAGAACGAATGGTTGGTGGGTAGAAATCGATGGTGATAATCAAACCAACACGACTTTCTTCTATACGTCAATCTAAAATATTTTGTATCCTTCATGTAGTACAGACATGCCAACCTCCTACGTGTGCTCCAACTAGATAATATATCATATGCAGGGAAGTCACTAATTGTCCATAGAACAACAACCTTCATAATGAAGTTTTATTTTTTTTGGGCATCGTATGTGAGAACATTGTCATCCCACAGTATTTTCAATTCATCAATCAATGACCTTAAATATACATCAAGATTTTGGCCCGGAGACATCAGACCAGGGATCAATAGAGACAAGAAAAGATTTTGACGCTTCATACACAAGCTTGAAGGAAGGTTGTATGGGGTGACAAATACCGGCCAACACGGGTATAAGGTTTATCTACTCCCAAATGGATTAAATTCACCTATACATAAACCGAGCCTAACATTTCTCACTTTCATTGCGAAGGTCTGATGAGTACGATCAAAGTGCTTTCAAGCTTCTGTGTCAATAGGATGCATGATTTTGTCTTCATCATATTGAACTTTATTTGCATGTCATCTCATGTGTTTAGCTGTTCTCGAAGACATATACAATCGTTGCAATCTAGGGATGAGAGAAAAGTAGCGGAGTGACTTGTATGACACTTCTTTTGACCTCGTGCTAGCATTGTCTCTTGTATTTAGCTTGAACCGAGGATGCTCACATGACGGACATGATCTGCTATTTTCTTGGTCCTTAAAATACATGCAGTGATTTAGACAAGCATCTGTCTTTTGATACCCCATACCTAGAGCATTGACCATAACATTCGCACGGTAAAATTTTTATGACAATTTCTCATCTTTGGGCAACATACTCTTCACAATATAGCACAAATGATCAAAACATGATTGGATAAAATTATACTCTGACTTCAAATTCAGTAGTTAAAGAACTGCAGACAAGATAGTGTGACTTTCACAACCATTCCAAAGTGGCTCATCAGTATCTCTAAGTAAGTCATAAAATCTACTAGTTGCATCGTTTACTGTTTCTTCCTCTACCCCAGTTTGTACATCACTAGGACCCATAGCAAAACCTAGTTCTGGTCTTGCGACATCAAATATCAAATCCACATATGGATTATCGTGCACCACATCCACCCATGCGTCAAAATTATTCCAAAATTCTTCACTATGAAGCATCAAATTCTGATAACTACTCACAAAACTCTTTCTGTATAGGTGATGTCTAACGCCATGAGATTCTACAAATCGATTGTTCTTACACATCGTGCAGGGGCATCTGATCCAACTTATGAGATTCACTGTACTGACACTTGCCATTGCAAATTCAATAAAACTGTCAACACCATTCATATATTCAAGCGATACTTCATTATCATCTATCCTACAATATATTCATTCACGGTTTGCAGTCATTTTTGTCATATGATGTTATGGATATTATCTTAACCAGTTAAAAGAGAATCATAAGAATGGTATGTGGTTTACAAATTTGTTAGAAATTCTTATTTGGTGATTGTTTGTGAGTAATTTTTTTGTTTTAGTTAATGTGCAAATTTTCTTCCCCTCTCTACCATAAACATGTTTAACATAAAATGCAATTCCATGAACTATTATGCATGCATTGCTAATTCAATATTTTTGTGTGTAACACCATCACATCATATTTACACACATCACAAGGATATTTAGAAAGATGAAATCATATTCACAAATATGATAAATTCAATTTAAGCATGTTTTCATGATACAATTTCATATGGAATGCATAATCAAATCCAAAATAACTTCATGCAAGCATGGATAGTCATGTCAAACATTGCAATACATTCAATCATTTATATCACAACAATGTCAAACATATACCTGCAGCAAATACACTTCAATATCCTGCTAACTATTACCATGGAATCCGAACTACACAAATAAGAGCACTTCTATTTTCATATATTCAAATCATGCTCAACATTATCTTCAAACTCCAGCAAAACAGTTCTAGATATTCACAACTAAGTGAGTGTGTGAGCTGGAAAGTGTTGCATCTAAGAAAGTAAATAACATGTGATGTGCTTGCATCACTTACTCACCGCGGGTATTTACCCGATTTGCATGCTTTTGCATTTGCATTTTTCTTCTTTCTTTTCGCATGACATTTTAAGCCGCATGCGATGCTTAACATTAAGCATCACATATTTTGCTCTGCTATGCACCTGCAATGACAAAGACTGTCGACCAAAGATAAAGACACATGCAGTGAGCTTCGCCATGCCCTGCCTGACGAAAGGGGAACACGACAGGGGGTAGAGCTCCCTCCCCCTGTTGGCAGAAGAACCACTCAGGTAGGAGCTTTGCCTACCCTGCCCGACGAGAAAAGACAACAGCAGGAAGGCAGAGCCCCTGCCGATCGGAAAAACAAAGTGGACAGAGGGCAGAGGGGTTCCGCACCCTGCCGACTGAAAGAACCAAGGACAGGGGACTCTGCCCTCTGTTGACCGAATGAAAGCAAAGAAGGAACGGGGGAGGTGTCGAACCCCTCCCTCGTAACTCAAGCAACAAGGAGGGGGTCTCGGCTCCTCCCTTACAAAGAAGGGCAAATGGGAGGGGGCTGCGCCCCTCCCTCAAAACCGAAGAAAATGCAGACATGGAGAAGAAGGAAGGGGTCTTGGCCTCTCCCTTACGAAGAAGAAGAAACGGGAAGGGGCTGAGCCCTTCCCTCAAAACCAAGAAAAAGAAGACAGGGAGGAAACTCGACCCCTCCCTGGAGAAAAAGAAGGAACGGGTAGGGCAACGACTTTGCCCTTGCTTGCCGAAAACACCGAGGTAGAGGCCCAAAGCCCCTGTTGAAAAAATTTTCACAGGCGGCAGGGGGTGTCTCCCTACCGACTTGTCAAAAAAGTTGGCAGGGGTTTTAGCCCCTGCCGGTTGGCCATGGTTTGTCTGTAGGGAAGAACAATAGGCCCCTTCCAGTCGAAAGAAAAGAAAGAGAAGGAGAAGAAGAAGAAGAAGTAGAAGATGAAGAAGAAGACACGGGAGAAAGAGAGAGGGGGTGAAAGGTTACCTAGAGAGGTGAATGAGGGTTCGACTATAAGAGTCGAGCGAGGGAGAGGGTTCGAGGTCCGATTGAAGGAGAGAACTCGGTGGTCGGTAGTTGATCGAGGAAGAGAGTTCGACAATGTAAGTGAGGAAAGAAGTAACACAACGGTCGACGGTGGCACGTAGTGGTGGCGGTGGCACGCGGTGGTCAGCGAAAGAAGAGAGGGTTCGAGGAAGGTGAGTGAGGGTTCGGGGTCGGTGGTCGACGATGGCACACGGCGACGAGAGAGATGGAGTGAGAGAAGAAGTAACTTGGGTGGCGGGAGGAGGGAACTCGAGTGATGGGCGGGGGTGGTGGTGAGCGGTGACTGCGTGCGAGGAATGAAAAAGAAAGGAAAAAAAGAGGCTCGCATTAGGGTTTTACGGGAGAAATTAGCAACGGATTAGCGATGAAAAATTTTTGTCTCATAATCCGTCGTCAATTAGCGACGAAAAAATTTTGTCGGTCATCCATCGCGGTTGCAACGGAGTTTGAGACAATTTTTTCGTCGCTAATTTGCGATGAATTTTGAGACATAATTTTTCTGTCGCTAATTTCGCAACTAATTCTAATTTTAAGGACGATTATGATCTCTTGTGGTGAGTTTGATTAGACCCGAGTATGGACCTGGTACCATCATCCCAAATCAGGTATTGGTTTAGTTCCACCTGGGTCCGAACCAAACCTCACTAATCATGATACTTTAAAATGATGATTTTGCATAAAGGTTATCATCATTATTGCTCGCCAGGTCGTATATCCATCTTGAACTTAGGGATCATATGAGGTTGAGTGGCATAATTGTGCCAGAGCAGATGCGGCCATATTGTATATAATAAAAAATACTGGTTATGTTACATAAAGCCACTGCACCTCATTTGATCGAGGTGTGCATGGGTCCTACTCAGGACACATCCCAAGCGGGACACATTGTTTCCAAGTAAGATGTGCGGTGGGGATCGAATATGACCGATGATCTCGGTTTATACAATATGATCACAACTGCTCTTCAATTGCATACATCCGTATACTAGAAAGCGTGCGAGACAATTTTGTGAGAAGGGGGATATAGTTAGCCTTGGGTGAACTTGGAGGTGCAGCTTCACAATGCATTGAGGCTGCTTCCTAGGCTTACTTTGTCCTGGCGCTGAATCTAACTTAAACTACAGTC
The DNA here is from genome assembly GCF_984573655.1 of Nuphar pumila. Classification (NCBI taxonomy): domain Eukaryota; kingdom Viridiplantae; phylum Streptophyta; class Magnoliopsida; order Nymphaeales; family Nymphaeaceae; genus Nuphar; species Nuphar pumila. The sequence goes on from NC_143254.1 coordinate 38,065,858, forward strand.
ATTTCAGTCTTAGCTAAGCTAGTTAGGGTTGTTGTCTATACTCTCAACCAGTTGGGTGCCTGACCTTGGACGGACCAGGTTTGGGTCGCCCGATAAGACCCAGGTCAGATCAGGCTAAAACAGTAATCCGCGTGAGTGGGTATCAAAATTACAATGTCCTAGCCTGGCCAGACTCGAGACCCAATTGTCTGTCCAAATATGGGGCCGCTGTTTCAACCTAGCTGTGTAAGAGCTGGCCCTACTGAACCAGACAAGGGTTGGGTCAGGTTGCCAGTGGGTCAGATATGGGGCCTGGCCTGTTGGGATCTAAGAGGGGTCACCGCATCAGGTCAGCGCAGGTTGGCCTGGCCCAAAATTCATCCCTACATGAATGCTATAATCCAAGGGGGGTTATCTCAATATGATTATCAAAGTTTTGAGATTATTATTAGTCCAATCATGCACTACTAGTGACAAAGTGTGATTTTAGAATCTTGGAGACCCACCACGGAAAAGATGATCATGCCTTATGCAGGACTGATGTTTCATGTCAAGACAATGTGGTGCCTTGTTGAAGTTGTCTTCATTCTTGGTCTGTTAGGACAAATTCTCATGGCATTTTGATAGCTTCTGTCATAAGGCACAGATGGAGGGGCCTCTTTTGAAAGTTCAATTTTTGTAACCTTTCATGGGGGCACTAAATCTATAATGTGTTTTTGATTGAATCTTAGGCTGTAGTTACATGCTAACAAATGACTCGGGATGGCCAGTCATGCCTCTAAGTACAGCTTTGTTTTTTTCCTTTTTTGCTAAGCCAAGAGAGAAAACCTTCAGTCACCCGACCGCAAGTTGGCAGGCCTCCGGTGAATAAAAGCCTTGAGGTCTCCCTTGCTCACTGAAGAGTACACTCAGCTCCGGTCTTATGGCAAAGGACTCTCCGGAGGTTTTGAATAATGGTTGTTCCATGTCAGGTGGCAAACCACAGTCATCTCTCAGTTGTAGCCATGGTTGCAGGCTTAATTTAACCAACTGTTTGACGTAGTCAAAATAACAATGTGCAGGAGGATGACTAAAGAGGGTGCATACTTAAAACCACAATAACAAAAGTAAACCAAGAAACAGAAAAAAACATTTTATTGGCCATGTATTTATTGAGGGATTTTGATTTTTTTTTTCATTTTTCTCTGTAAAAACCTCGCCAATGATAAATATATGATATGAATAATATAATACTAAAAACAAAAAGGGCTTTTCGTTTGAGACATTTTCGTTTTTTAATGACAAAATCATGCCAGTTTCAATATATCCCATCTTGGTCACTGTTTTTAACTTTTGCCCAAAATATCTTGAGTTTTGCAGTAGTTCTTAAAGTATAATGATAAAATATTCTGTTTTTTTATTCTCTTGTATTCAGGTCATGTCCCTCATAATTTGGTAACGAATAACACATTTTTGTTTCTTTGTTAAACTGGAGCAGCCAATTGGCTGCAAAGATGATCTTTCAAAAACCATTCTAGATTCTGCTGCATTGCACAATATTTGGGGAATCACAAATTTCCAATAGCACTCAATAATTATTACCAGCAAACACAATACTCAAATGGCCAAAGGTGATCATCATACCAGTAGGTAAAGGTGGTATCTATTGTGGTGAACTGTAGTGATTTGGAGGCCTCATAAAAGTAATAAATTTCTGTTCTTCCAGTCATAGTATTGTACTGCGACTCCAATATAATACACTAAAAATTGAAGTTTGAAATATAATGTGTGCGCCATTGGGATCACAACCGTACCATGGCAACACTGTTTTTTCAAGAAGAGGACACACCGATTTGTTGGGGTGAGTTCCCTCCTCCCAATAGTATCAAGTATGTAATTATGGTTTGCACTAATCGGATATCGTTAAGTGAGCAATGTCTTCCTCAAATTTTAAGGCATCGGGTAATCGGGGATGTCAATGAATCGGACTTTATCAGGTATTCGATTGAGTCTGACTTAGTTTAAGTCATATTTGGTAAGCTGAAACTATTTTCAATTATAATCAGATGTGGTTTTGGTTTTTTGCTAATGGATCCTACGAATATATAGATTTGATGGATATCTGTAAAAAAAATGGATTTTGTATGAGCTCTTCACCATCTAACTCCCAATCTGAATCCTGATCCGAATCCAACATTCAATTAATTGGATATGGTATTGACCACATCTGATCCGAATCCAAACCATTTATATCCCTACCTGAATTACTGATCCATATAATGTAGACAAGAAATGAAGATCTTCAACTAGCCCAATCTCTTCAAAGATGGGAACATAACAGTGTACGACATGACCATTTGAGAAAGCATCTCTTAACCGAAGCAGGTTATATGTCCCCCCCCCCCCCCCGAACAGGGCAGTTAGCTACATCTCATGTTCGGGGGGTCCCAAAGAGCACCACGTATGTAAGCATGTGCGTCTCGTATCCCCATGTTTGTCAGCATTAATTAGCGTTGGAGTTTGATGCGATTGCAAAGACTTAAGTACCCTCTCTTCCATTGGTGCCAAAAAAATGACGATTCTAGAAAAGGAGTAGTTGTAAAGACTTAAGTGCCCCAAAGATGATTATTTAAGACTCAGTCTCTGCACTGCAGGATTATCCGAGAAAGAAATCTCCCCTGAAGGAGGCTATGAACATCAACCCTCTCACTCTCTCTCTCTCCCTTCTCTTTCTGCTTCTGTGCACATCCAACAGAAGATCCTACATTGCTCCATCAAGCACCGACTGACCTGCACATTGACTGTTGTGGAGCCTGATTCAGTGTTTTTACCCTTACAGGAGGAGGGTTTGGGGGCTCCTCCTAGCGTGAGTAGCATCATTCAACTAAATGAGTTGTAGATCCTGATTTAGAGTTTTTACCCTTACAGGAGAGGGGTCTGAGGGCTTCTCCCAGCGTGGGTAGCATCATTCAACTTGAAGAGTTGTGGAGTCTGATTCAAAGTTTTTACCCTTACAAAAAGGGGGGTCTGAGGACTCCTCCCAGCGTGAGTAGCATCATTCAACTTGAAGAGTTGTGGAGCTTGATTTAGAGTTTTTACCCTTATAGGAGGAGGGTTTGGGGGCTTCTCCCAGCGTGGATAGCATCGTTCAACTTGATTCATTATGGAGCCTGATTCAGAGTTTTTGTCCTTATAGGAGGGGGTAAAATTTTTTTGGGGCCTTTCAACATCGATTTGTAGTATTATCGGGCTTTCCTATAGTGATTTGTAGTATTTTCGGGTCTCCAATGAGCCCCACAACGATTTATAGTGTTATCCGGCTTTTCAACATCGATTTGTAGTGTCTTCTGCAAATCACTATAGCAATTTATAGTGTTTTTGGATCTCCAACGAGCCCCACTGCGATTTATAGTGTTGTTGGATCTCACTATAGCGATTTGTAGTGTCTTCCGCAAATCACTATAGCGATTTGTAGTGTTATTCAGTAAGCAAATCATTGTAAATCGCTACTCGAATTAGGACCAACTTGTAAGGGACATATCTCCCTAACTGGAAGTTATATTCCAAATCCGTAAAAAGTGGCGTCTTTGTTATTGAGTCTAGTTTATTCCTGTAAATTTTTAGCTATTTCTATTGTCATTTCATTCCCCATTTTAACTAAAAATCAGACCCCTATTATTCTGTGTTATTTGAGTTGCACAACACCATTCTCGCTTGACATCCACATCTTGATTCTGACGTGCTCCTTGTTGGATTTTTCATTGATTTCTTCCAACCTTGCTTGGAACAAACATATCTCTTTCTCACCACGACACCCTGTGCATTTTTTTACCATGACACCCGGGACCCGTGCCGAGGGGAGCCCCCGGACCCCCCTTCTGTAAGGGCAAAAACTCTAAATCAGGCTCCACAACGAATCAAGTTGAACGATGCTACCCACGCTGAGAGGATCCCCCAAACCTCTAAATCAGGGATCTACGCCAGGGGGGAGCCCTCAGACCCCCCTTCTGTAAGGGCAAAAACTCTAAATCAGGCTCCACAACTCATCAAGTTTAATGATGTTACACTACAAGAAAATTGTTAATTAGCGACGGAAATTTACGACGAATTTTTTCCGTCGCGAATTAGCGACAAATTAGCTAGAGAAACAATTTGTCGCTAATTCGTGACGGATTAGCGAGGAAACAACTTTTATCGCTAATCTGTCGCTACTTAGCGACGGATTAGCGATTGCAATTTTTTGTCGCTAATTCTTATTACAAGAACACCATTTTAGCGATGGATTTAGAGAGGGAACTCTGTCATCGCTAATTAGCGACGGCTTAGTGACAGACTATATTCCGTCGTTGTTTTGGTATTTTGATTTACGACGGCTTAGCGACGGAATAATTTCGTCGCTAAGCCGTCGCTAAATGTCGCGTAAATCCCTAATCTCATCCCTTTTTCTCTTTTTCCTGTTTCACTGTCCTGCTCCCCCCCGCCGCCCTCTCCCTCCCCTCGCCCGTCGCCAGCCGCAGCTCCCCATCCGCCGCTCGCCAGCCATCCACCGCTCGCCAGCCGTCCACCACTCGCCAGCCGCCCGGCGACGCGCAGGTAATCATTTTTGGTACGGTAAGTCATCTTCATTCATCTTCTTCCTCTGATTCCTCATCGGCATTTTCTTCTTCTTCCATTAATTCTGTATAAAACAGAATAAATAAAAAACAAAAACAAGAGAAAAAAAAAACAATAGATCGAATTAACATTTGTTTCTCTGTTTCCTGTCTTAAGCATGTGCAATTTTTTTTAATCGGTTCATAGATCTGAGTTTTTATTTTCATTGTTTGTCGATTGTTGTTGTTCATTGTTAATTTTTCTTGTTTTACAGACGTCAATTTCATGTTTTTTTTTTTATTTCTTGTGTTTTTTTTTCTGCATTACACTTTCAGTTTACATTCAATTGTCTCTATTTGTTTTTAATTCAGTGTTTCTGCATTATGATTCAGTCATCGTAATAGATTTGTGTTTCCTAATTCTCGAACTATTCCAATTCCTGTTTTCATCTTTAGCATAAATCTGATTTTCATTTTATGTTTTGTTTGATGTCAATTTTTTGTTTTTTTATCATTGTTGAATTTCCTGCTTTTCAATTGAGTCGGTTCCTGTTTGCTTTCTTTTTCAGCATTGCATTACCTGTTTTTCTTTTCTGAATTTTCAGTAATTTTCTGTTTGCTTTACTGTTTACATTAGGTATAGTTTTTAGTTTTTTTTTTTTTTTTGCTAATTGTTCCTGTTTTTAATTTCTGGTTCTAATTTCTTGTTTTTAATTTTTACCTGTTTTTTATGTCTATTTCATTCAAATTTTATTTTCCTGAATTTTTTTACAAGTTCATTTTTCTGTTTTCCTGTATTTCAATTTCCAATTGTGTTTTTCTCGTTATTTTCTTGTTTCATTTTTCTGTGTTTGCTTTTCATCATTGCATTTCATGTTTAGATAATTCCTTGTCTGCATTTCTTGTTCTGCTAATTTTTGTTAATCTTTTAGTTTTTCATTCTTGTAAAAGTTTTGTTTAGTCTTTTTGCTTCCTTTGCATAAGTGTTTGTGTTTCCCTAATTAGCTTCAATATTCATTGCAGTACATTACTTGCACACTTTATTTCATCGCATTTCATCATTAGATATATCATCATCAGTTTAGTTGTTTTTTGCATTGCATAAGTGTTTGTGTTTCCCTAATTAGCTTCAATAATCATTTTAACACAATGTTTTTTGCAGATTTCTCAACGGAACTCGCTTGTATCCCGCCACCCGTGGTAAGTAAGTGACAAAAACAATGCAAACCGGGTAAATACCCGTGGTGAGTAAGTGATGCAAGCGCATCACATGTTATTTAATTTATTGAATGTAACACTTTATTGTTCACACACTCACTTAGTTGTTGATATCTAGGACTGCTTTGTTGGAGTTCGGAGATCATGCTGAGCATGATTTTAATGTATGAATATGGAAGTGTTCTTATTTTTGGAGTACAGAGTCCAGGCTAGGCATGGTAGTAGTTAGTGGGATATTGAAGTGTGTTTGCTGCAGGTACATGTTTGACATTTGTTTGATATGAATTATTTCGATGTATTGCAATGTTTGATGTGATTGTATCCATGCTTACATGTAGTTACTTTCAATTTGATTATGTCTTCCATGTGAAATTGTATATTAAAAGCATGCTTCAAATGAATGTATCGTGTCATGAATAGTTTGCACATGAAAATATTAAGTTATCAATGCATGCATCATAATTCTTGTGATTGTATGACATCATATATTGCATGATAAATTTGATATTTTATTCATCATAGCATTCTGATGGTTCTCTTTTAACTGGTTAGGATACTATTTGTAACATTATACGACAAAATGACTGCAAACCGTGAATGGATGTACCGTAGGATAGTGGACAATGAGTTATCGCATGAATATATGGATGGTGTTGACAGTTTTATTGAATTTGCAACAACAAGTGCAGTACAGTAGATCCCACAGGTCGGATTAGGTGTCCCTGCAAGATTTGTAAGAATAATTGATTTGTAGAACCTCATGGTGTTAGACATCACCTATACAGGAAGGGTTTTGTGAGTGATTATCAGAACTGGACATTTTATGGAGAAGAATTTAGAAACGATTTTGATGCACGGGTGAATGTGGTGCACGATAATCCATATACGGGTGATGTAAGAACTGCCGTAGATGAAGAATCACCAAACGATGCAGCTAGTAGATTTTATGATTTACTTAGAGATGCTGATGAGCCACTTTGGAACGGTTGTGAGAGTCACACTATCTTGTCTGCAGTTCTTCAACTAATGAATTTGAAGTCCGAGTATAATTTGAGTCAATCATGTTTTGATCGTTTGTGCATGATTGTGAAGAGTATGTTGCCCAAAGATGAGAAATTGCCACAAAATTTCTATCGTGCGAAAGTTATGGTCAACGCTCTAGGTATGGGTTACAAAAAGATTGATGCTTGTCCAAATCACTGCATGTTGTATTTCAAGGAGCAGGAAAACAACATATCATGCCCGTCATGTGGGCATCCTTGGTTCAAGCCAAAGACAAGAGGCAATGGTAGCACGAGATCAAAGGAAGTTTCATACAAGTCGCTCCGCTACTTTCCTATCACTTCTAGATTGCAGCGATTGTATGTCTTCAAGGACAGCTAAACACATGAGATGGCCTGCAAATAAAGTTCGACACGATGAAAACAAGATCACGCATCCTGTTGACGCTGAAGCTTGGAAGCACTTTGATCGTACTCATCAGAACTTCGCAATGGAAGTGCAAAATGTTAGACTCGGTCTATGTACAGATGGATTTAATCCATTTGGGGGTAGATCGACTCCATACTCATGCTGGCCAGTATTTGTAACTCCATACAACCTTCCATCAAGCTTGTGTATGAAACGTCCAAATCTTTTCTTGTCTCTGTTGATCCCTGGTCCGACCTCACCTGGCCAAAATCTTGATGTATATCTAAGGCTTTTGATTGATGAACTAAAAGTACTGTGGGATGACGGTGTTACCACGTATGATGCCCACAAAAAACAAAATTTCAACATGAAGGTCGTTGTTCTATGGACAATGAGTGACTTCTCTGCATATGGTATGTTATCTGGTTGGAGCACACATGGGAGGTTGGCTTGCTCGTACTGCATGGTGGATTCCAAAGTTTTTAGATTGAGGCATGGAAGGAAGCCTTGCTGGTTTGAGTGCCATCGTCGATTTCTACCCAGCGATCATCCGTTCCGACGTCAAAAGAATGCATTTAAAGCAGGCACAACTGAAACGGAAGGTCCATCCTCAAGATTGTCCAGCATAGAGATTCTAAGAAGATTGTGATACTTTTCAGATGTATTAACAGATGCCCGCAGTCCTACACCCTTCTGTGGATTTGGGAAGGATCACAATTGAACGAAAAAATCTATTTTTTGAGAACTACCGTTTTGGCCGACCCTATTGATACGACATAATTTGGATGTGATGCATGTAGAGAAAAATGTGTTTGATAATGTGTTCAATACAGTAATGAATATTAAAGGGAAAACGAAGGATAATCCGAAGGCCCATATGATTTTAAAATTAATATGTAAAAGACCAGAATTGGAACTCAAAGAGTATAATGGCAAAGTACTGAAACCAAAGGCGAAGTACGTGCTTGGACCTGATTAAATAAAACATGTATGTCAATGGTTGAGACAACTGAGATTTCCAGATGGATATGTCTCTAACATTGCTCAGGCTGTGAAGATTGACGATGGACAGTTATATGGGTTGAAGAGCCATGATTGTCATATCTTTATGCAACGATTGATACCCGTAGCATTCCATGATATGTTAGACAAACCTATATGGGGGGTATTGTCTGAGTAGAGCGGATTTTTCAGAACATTGTGCGCATCGGAGGTCGTTGTATCAGATGTAAAGAATCTCGAGGACTCTGCCATCACCACTGTTTGTCTGCTAGAAAAGATATTTCTGCCAGCATTTTTCGATGTTATGGAACATTTGATCATACATCTGCCATATGAACTAAGGGTTGGTGGCCCTATGCAATATAGATGGATGTACCCATTTGAAAGGTATATGTTTTTTTATATTTGTCTCTTTAATGACATATATTTAAAATTTGAAATGTATATTCTTGTCAGATGCATGTTCGACCTAAAAAAAAAGGTTCGTAATAAAGCAAGAGTAGAAGGCTCTATTTGTGAGGCGTACACTTTAGAAGAGATTTCAAATTTCTCATCTATGTACTTCGAACCTCATATTCCAACACGTTACAGATGTCCGCTCCGTAACGATGATGGAGAACAAGTAACTGTAGTTGACAAGCTGTCGATATTTCAACCACTTGGGCATGCATTTGGTAGTTGCCGATCAAGGCTATTGACATATCGAGAGCAAGATGCAGCACACATCTATATTCTTTTTAATTGCTCAGCGATTGACCCATACATCGAGTAAGTATATGTATATGCAACTCAATTATAAATCCTTTTATGTTCTATATGTGGATACATGGCTCGGTAATATAAGTATTTGTGGTTTGCAGACGATTTGATCTGGAGTTTCAAAATGAAGTTTCACATCTCACTGATGCAGAAGTATAAAAAGAACGTGAAACTAAGTTTGTGGAGTGGTTGAAATAGTTGGTAAAGAAGCTAACATGAATTTTGTACTTATAAACAACACTAAGTTACTTAATTGATCGTGATCACAATCATTGTTTATGTCTGTGCGTAGGTTCGCCATGGTGATGTTAAAGATCAAGGAATATGTGATTTAGAAAATGGTCCGACCAAAGTTGTGCAATGCTACAACGGGTATATCGTAAATGGTTATCGATTCCATACAAAAGACTGCGGTATGAACAAATCAACGATAAATAGTGGCGTGTGTGTCAAGGGTAGCAGCTACGGTGAAAATGAACATGATTACTACGATGTTATAGAGGAAATAATGGAGTTGACTTACTTAGGCATGAATAACAGGGTTACGATATTCAAGTGTCATTGGTTTGATCCAACTGCAACAGGACTCGACAAAGCTTCAGGCATTGAGGAGGTGAATCATAAATCCAAGTTTGGAACATATGAACCATTCATATTAGCCTCACAAGCTCAACAAGTTTATTATACTTCATATCCGAGTATAAAAAAGTCAGATAGAAATGAATGGTGGGCAGTTTGCAAGGTGAAGTCCAAACTATACCCCAAGTATGATCAGTTACAGGAAGATGAGTTAGCTGAAGACAGCGATTACTATCAATCAGATGATGTCTATGACTTCGCTTATGGTCACGATGTTGCGCATGATATGCTTGTCATATCTCCATTGGCCGATGAAACATTCATAGAGGAATGTGATCCAAATGATGTACCAAGTGGATGGGCAAACAATGAAGAAGAAGAAGAAGAAGAAGAAGAAGAAGAAAGTCAAACTAGTGACGAGGAAGAATTCTCAAGCTAGTGAGCAAAATCTTATACTACAAACCTCTATTTAAATGCATTGCAGTACTTGATGTGAGTTGTATTGCAATACTTGGTGTGAATGATTAAAAATTTTATTTGAATGTATTGTAATACTTGATACGAATGATTCAAATGCATTGTAATACTTGATGTGAATGATTTGAATTATTTGAATGTATTGTAATACTTGATACGAATGATTCGAATGCATTGCAATACTTGATGTGAATGATTTCAATTATTTGAATATATTATAATTTATGCAACGAATGATTTGAATTATTGCAATACTTGATGTAAATGATTTGAATTATTTGAATGCATTGTAATACTTGATGCGAATGATTTGAATGCATTGCAATGCTTGATGTGAATGACTTGAATGCATTGTAATACTTGATGTGAATTATTTGAATTTATTGTATAACATATGTTATTTGTTAGAATATGGTTCGTGGAGGTTATAGTGGTCGCTCATCCAGTAGTAGCCAGGCTCAGCCTTCATCTTCACGGGCTCCTGTGATAGGTATATCATATAACTAATTGAATGCTTGATTAGTTCAAATACGCATTCTGAGAATTTCTAATGTATTTTTTTACAGATGATGTTGCGCCTGTACACGACCCACCTACACCAGTTGATCACACAAGTCAAGAGCCAACATAGGAAACAGGGTCTTCTCAGGCTGGCACAAGAAGACTCATTCAAATAGTGTATATCGATAATCGACCGTAAGTATTTTATTTTCAATTATTGCATATCTTTTAAATATTTTATATTGATATTTACTGTGTAACAATTCATGTGCAGCACGAGGTTTGAGCCACAAGAAGTAGTACGGAAGATTAGGAATTCACTTCTTCAACATCTACCAGGACCAGTTGCTCAATGGAAAGAGTACCCAAATGAGGTGTTAGACAGATTGTGGTTCTCATTCATGGTATACAGTTGTTCCTGATAGTTAATGTGTTTCATATTTAATTTATTTAAGTAATGTCTACTAACTTTCTGAAAATATTTGTAGGCTTCGAATCGCTTCGCAACTACGGTGGAAGAAAATGATGCAAGGAAGGTGTGGCATAAGGTGGCTGCCAATCGATTTGCAGACATGCTGCACACTATGAAGACTGCAGCAAAAAAAGCATTTGGTGGAAGGGTCATGGTCCTATTACTATTAGGAGAGATTACTGGGATGAAATGTGCGATAAGTGGGCGGGAGATGCATTTAGAAATCGCTCTGCGAAGGCTGCACAAAATCGATCGAAGATGCCCGAAGCCCATCTACACACAGGTGGATCTAGGACATTTGGGAGCCACCTGAAGAAAATGGTAACTCTTTAATATATAATATTAATTTTATAAGTATTGTTGCAAACTTGTGTACTAAATCTTTTGTTATTTAACTTCGCAGAAAGCAGAAAAAGGAGGCAGTGTACCATATAAGGATGTGTTTGTTGAAACACATAAACGGAAGACCACGAGAGTCTTCGTATCAGAGAAGGCGAGAACGACAACGGTATGTATTAATTCTATTAATAATCATTGCAACATATATGCAAGTTATCATAATGTTATCATTAATTATTAATGAATACTTTAAACATTATTTTGTAGGAGGCATTTAAGCAACAGATGGTAGAGCTATATGGTGATGACGCTACTCAGCATCCATCATTTGATCCTACAGCATGGGTGACTGCAGCAGGTGAACCCAAAAAAGGTCGTGTGTTCGGGTTTGGGAGTAATATGAACACTTCACCAGTTATTGGTTCTTCTAGTTACGGCTCACCGACTTCTTGCGCCGACATAAGCTTCAAGCAGCCGACTATTCTTTCCGGTGATGATGTACGCCAGATCGTTAATGAATCACTGAATAACTACTTCCAATACACCGTCGCCCCCTTTCTTTGAAATGAGATCAACAATCTTGTTCTGAACAGGGGATCTTCGATTCCAGGTCCCTCTCAGGTATAATCACATATTCAGTTTTTTGTCTACCTTAGAACACATATGAGCATAATCGAAACACATATATAACTTTTTGTCTACCTTAGAGCACATATGAGCATGATAGAATCACATAGAGTTTTTTGCCTGCCTTAGAGCACATATGAGCATGCTGTAATAACATATAGAGTTTTTTTATTGCCTTAGAGCACATATGAGCATGCTATAATCACATATAGAGTTTTTTGACTACCTTACAGCACATATGAGCATGCTATAATCACATATTCAGTTTTTTTACTGCCTAAGAACACATATGAGCATGATAGAATCACATATAAAGTTTTTTTGACTGCCTTAGAACACATATGAGCATGATAGAATCACATATAAAGTTTTTTTGACTGCCTAAGAACACATATGAGCATGCTATAATCACATATTCAGTTTTTTGACTGCCTAAGAACACATATGAGCATGTTATAATCACATATTCAGTTTTTTGACTGCCTTGCACACATATGAGCATGATAGAATCACATATAGAGTTTTTTTATTGCCTTAGAGCACATATGAGCATGCTATAATCACATATAAAGTTTTTTTGCCTGCCTTAGAGCACATATGAGCATGTTATAATCACATATTCAGTTTTTTGACTGCCTAAGAACACATATGAACATGTTATAATCACATATTTAGTTTTTTGACTACCTTAAAACACATATGAGCATGCACAAATCACATATAGAGTTTTTTTACTACCTTAGAACATATATCATTTATGATAGAATCACATATAAATTTTTTTGCTTTGCCTGCCTTAGAGCACATATGAGCATGCTATAATCACATATTTAATTTTTTGACTGCATTAGCACACATGCGAGCATGATCAAATCATATATATAGTTTTTTGCCTACCTTAAAGCACATCTGAGCATGGTAGAATCACATATAGAGTTTTTCTAGCTGCCTTAGAACACATATGAACATGCTATAATCACGTATTCAATTTTTTGATTGCCTTAGCACACATATGAGCATGATAGAATCACATATATATATATATATATATATATATATATATATATATATATATATATATATATATATATATATATATATAACTTTTTGTCTGCCTTAGAGCACATATGAGCATGATAGAATCACATATAGAGTTTTTTTATTGCCTTAGATCACACATGAGCACATGATAGAATCACATATAGTGTGTAATTTATTTCATTATATTTTGTTTATCAATACTGACTGTTCTTTTCTTGTGTAGACTGCTAGCGATAATCAGCGTAGTGGAGCTGAAGGGACAGATAAAGACAATGAACAAGAAGACGCACAAAATCTTGGCGATGATTAGAGAACTGTGTTGAAGAAGTTCTATTTTTTTATGTTTCTTAATTGTAATTGTTGAATTGTAAATAATTAAACTTGTTAATTTTAAGGTGGAATGATTAATTGTTGTAGATTCTTGTTATATGGAATTTTTTGTGTGGTTTGTTTTTTATTTACAGAAAATATAAATTGTACAGGAAATATAAATTGTACCGTTCTTGGTATTTAATTTTCAAATAAATATTTTTTAATTTTTTTTCGTGTTTGCGACGGAACCATCCGTCGCTATTCATATAAATCTAGCGACGGCATAGCGACGGAAGTAAATCCGTCGCCAAGCCGTGGTTGTCGTTTAGTACCGGCGGATTGGCGACGGAATATAGCGCTCGTTAGTCCGTCGCAATTAGCGACGGACCTGGCGACGGAATAAATCTGTCGCCAGTTAGCGTCGAAATATTCGCGACGTAAGCATATCGTCGCCTCGTTGTCGCTAATCCGTCGTTAACATGCGTAGTGATGGATTAGCGACGGAATGTGGTCGTCGCTAATCTACTGCTTTGTTGTAGTGTTACCCACGCTGGGAGGAGCCTCCAAACCCCCTACTGTAAGGGCAAAAACTATGAATCAGGCTCCACAACTCATCAAGTTGAACTATGCTACAGTCAGTGTGCATGTCAGTCGGTGTTTGATGGAGCAATGTAGGATCGTCTGTTGGATGTGCACAGAAGTAGAGAGCAAAGGGAGAGAGAGTGAGAGGGTTGATGTTCATGGCCTTCTCCAGGGGGAACTCTTTGCCTCCCTTGATTTCTTCTCTAGAGAGAGAGAGAGGGTTTTATAGTGTTTTATGAAGAAGGAAGAAGAAGAAGATGACGATGAAAAGTTCAAATAGACATTTTTGATGGCTCAGGTCAACATCATCCTCGACTTTCTGGATGGAGAACATGTTTGTCCTTTTTTTGAACTGTTTGTTTTTTCTTTTTTGAATGAAAGGCATTTTTTGTCATTTTCTCAAACCATTGCTTTATGAGAAGAATAGCAAGAAAGGGTACTTAAGTCTTTGCAACCACACCAGACTCCAATGCTAAGTGATGTTAACATACACGGGAATACAAGCCTCATGTGCTTGTATACGTGGTGCTCATTCAGACCCCTGAATACAGACGTGGGATTCAGTGAATCATTGGGGGAGAACATACACCACCCTTAACTATAGGAAGGGATGTACATGGAACCGAGCTGACTCAAGCTCAGCTCGTAGCTCGGTTCAGGTTGTAAATGAGCTGAGTTTGTACATTGGTCTGAGGCTTGGATGAGCAAACAAACTGAGCTTGATCAGCCAATCAAGTTTGATAAGGCTCAGTTTGTAAATGGGTATCAATTTTCAGACCCATGACACCTGCCTTGCCCCTTTAACCCTTCTCAAATTCGAGCTAGGATTTTTTTCCCTTTCATGCATTTGCAAACTGCAAACCCTTGCCCTTCGATGACCAGCACTCCCTCACCTGAGTCGCCTCTTCTTCGATGCCATCCTTCGTGAGCTGACCCCATTCGGCATCCTCCTCGTCTGCCTCCGATCGGCGTCCCCCTCGCCTGAATCATCTAAGTAGCCTCTCTACCAACAGACCTTGTTGTGCCCCTCCACTGCGACCTGCCTCCCACTGATGCCCTCCACTGGTGCAATCATTTTAGCCAAAAAAGGGTCACCGACCCACTTCTTCAGGTCACCAATCTTTGTCGCCCATCGCCCACCAATGAACCTTGTTGTGCGCAAGTGCCCCTCCTCCATGACCTGCCTCCGACCAACGTCGTATCTCTGGTCGACGTCACCCACCAATAGTGCTCCCAATCTCTCCCCATCTTCTCTTAACTTTGAGGACTAAGGATGCTTCTCTATTTTTCTTCATTTTTTTCAATATTTTTCACATTTTTCGCTACTTTGTTCTTGGGTTGTTTGTTAAGCACAAAACATAGGAAAAAAACTGTACGCACACCATACTCTTTTACGTGGTTCAACCAATAGATGCCTACATCCACAAGGAGCTTGCTACTATTATTGTTTTCATATATTTTTGAGAGGAGATACGACCTTTGTATAATACAAGCAACAAGATAATAAAATGAATTGGGAAACTACTAGAGATAAGGATAGATAGGGATAGACCATATTCTGGAGGGGATCAACTTTCTATTTTGGATTGATCCTCTTTCCATGAGGAATGTCCCTTTACACTCTCCCTCAAGTTGGTGAGCTGATATCAATTAGCCCTAACTTGTTACATATTTCTTTAAATTTGTCATTTGCTAAAGCTTTAGTGAATATATGTGTTAACTAGTCATCACTTCTGATAAAGGGTGTTAATATAATTTTGCTTTGGACCTTTTCTCTTACTACGTAATAATCCACTTTGATATGCTTGGTTCTTTCATGAAATACGAGATTTGCTCTAATATGAATAGCTGCTTGGTTATCACAACCCATTTCCATTGGCTTTGTAACTTTGATCCCCATATCTTGAAGAAGTTGTTTTACCCAAACTAACTCACAAGTGGCTGAAGCCATAGCTCTATATTCTGACTCGACACTTGAACGAGCTACCACACTTTGTTTTTTACTTTTCTAGTTAGCAATGTTTTTTTCAATCATAGTACAATAATCCATAGTAGATCTTCTATCATTTGTATCTCCAACCCAGCCTGCATCACTATATCCAATAATATTGAGATCATT
Organism: Nuphar pumila; assembly: GCF_984573655.1. Lineage (NCBI taxonomy): Eukaryota > Viridiplantae > Streptophyta > Magnoliopsida > Nymphaeales > Nymphaeaceae > Nuphar > Nuphar pumila. The sequence goes on from NC_143254.1 coordinate 38,081,846, forward strand.
GTTTTGACCTATGAGAATTCCTTTACTAGGAGTAGCCTTAAGATACCTCAGAACTTTGTGAGCAACTTCCATGTGTGAAGTTTGAGGAGAATGCATATACTGACTAATAACATTGACGCCATATGTTATCTCTGTCCATGTGACAGCTAAATAAATGAGTTTGCCTATCAACCTTTGAAAACTTGAAACATTATTAATGAGCTCTCCAATGTCTTCTTTTAATTTGTGATTGAACTCAATAGAAGTTTCAGATGGCTTGCATCTCAACATATCATTTTCTTTTAAGAGATCTAAAGTATACTTTCGTTGACATATGAAGATCCCTTTTTTTGAGTGGGCACACTACAAGAAAATTGTTAATTAGCGACGAAAATTTGTGACGGATTTTTTCCATCGCAAATTTGCGACAGATTAGCTAGAGAAAACTTTCTTCATGAATCTGTCGCTAAGTAGCGACAGATTAGCGATGAAAGTTGTTTCATCGCTAATCCGTCGCTAATTAGCGATGGATTAACGACAACAATTTTTTCGTTGCCAATTCTCAATACAAGAAAACATTTTAGCGAGGGACTTAGCGAGAGAATTTTTTCATCGCTAATCCGTCGCTAATTAGCGATGGATTAGAAATGGAAAAATTCCCTCGCTAAATTTCGATTTAAACCAAGAGCGAAATTTTCCCTCTCTCCCCGTTCGAAATTTAAATCGATCACGCTCGATTTAAATCGACTTCGATGATGTAGAGTGATCGTTGTGCAAGTCAGTTCATGGTGGATGACGATGATGCAGAGTGATTGCTGGAGGACGACGATGCTGATTCACGGAGGACAGCGATGCCGGTTCACAAAGGATGACGACGTCGGTTCACGAAGGACGTCGACGCCGGAGAGCATGCTGGTTCATGGAGGACAACAACGCCGGAGAGCATGCCGGTTCACAAAGGACGGCGATGCCGGTTCACGGAGGATGACGACGCCGGTTCACGGAGGATGGTGATGCCGGAGAGCACCGGTTCACGGAGGACAGTTTACGAAGGACGGTGACGCCGGTTCACGGAGCACGACAACGCCAGTTCATGGAGGACGGCGACGTCGAAGAGCACCAGTTCACGGAGGACGATACAAGTCCGGCGATGAGGCAGAGTGATCGTTCTGTGCAATGCCTGTCGGGCGCGGTATAAGTCCGGCTTATTGCTACCGGAATACTGCCCGATAGGGATCGATTTTTTTTTTTAATTTAACGACAGATTAGCGACAGATAATGTCTGTCGCTAAGTTGTCGCAAATTAGCGATGAAATTAACGACAGATAAGTTTTTTCGCTAATTAGCGAGCAAAAATTCGCGATGGCCTTTATCCATCGCTAATCTGTCGCTAAACAGTTTAGCGACGGCTTAGCGATGGATATAGTCCATCGCTAATCCATGATTTTCTTGTAGTGGCAACTTCAATTTCCAAAAAGTATCTTAATTTTTCCAAATCTTTAATTTCAAATTTTTTATGAAGATACTCTTTGATATTTGCAATCAGAGAATCATCATCACCTGTGAGGATTATATCGTCGACATAAACTAAGGCAATGGTGATCTTGTTGTGCTATTTTGTGACAAACATTGAGTGATCGACTTCACTTTTAACAAAGCCAAAAGAAATAAGAGCCTCACTGAGTTTGGTGAACCATGCCTGAGAAGATTGTTTAAGTCCATACATGGACTTTTTGAGTTTACAAACCAAATTTTTACCTAATAGAAGAAGGCTCTGAGAAATTTTCATATATACTTCCTCTAGAAGATCACCATGGAGAAAAGTATTTTTAATATCAAGTTGATAAGTTTTTCAACTCTTATTTGCAGCTATGGAGATGATAGGAAAGGATAGAACTCAGTGTAGCTGAGATGCGTATGCTTAGATGGATGTGTGGAAATACAATAAAAGATAAGATTCAGAACGAGGAGATACGTAAGAAGGTAGGTGTTGCACCCATTGAAAATAAGATGAGAGAGAATCGTTTACGGTGGTTTGGACATATTCAGCGAAGGCCTAATGATGCTCCAGTTAGAAGGATGGAGAAATGGGAAAATATATTAGTTAAAAGAGGTCGGGGTAGGCCTAGAAAGACATGGATGGAGATGATAGGAAAGGATATGAATGCTTTAAACCTCACCGAGGACATGGCATTGGATAGAAATGATTGGAGGAGAAGGATTCATGTGGAAGACCCAGAATGATTTTTTTTTTTGGTTCATATTGCTGACCCCAATTGTTTTGGGATGCAGGCATAGTAGTTGTTGTATTTGCAGCTATGGAGAGTAAAATCTGAATAGAACTCATCTTTGCCACGAGAGCAAATGTCTCATTATAGTCGATACCCTCAACCTGGGTATAGCCTTTAGCAACCACTATGGCTTTGTACCTTTCAATTGAACCATCATTGTTATACTTAATCTTATAAATTCATCTACACCCTACATGTTTTTTTCTGAAAGGCAAATGCACGATATCCCATGTATTATTTTTTTCAAGAGCTTTTAATTCCTCCTTCATTGCATTCTTCCAATTTGGATCTTTTTCAGCTTCTGGATAATTTTGTGGCTCACTTTATGAATATATTTTGCAAAGAAAAGCAAAATGGCTGTTTGAAATTTTTTAAAAATCAATGCAACTTTCAATAGAATGAGCGTCAGGACTTCTTGCAAGATATGTGTAAAAATCCCTTAGACGAACAAGAGCTCGAGTAGATCTAGATGATCTATGAGGTTGCTTGGCAATTTGGTCACTATCAACATTTGTACTACTTTCACGAATTAGGCCTTCATCAACATTTTTTGGATTATTTAGTTCGATACTATCAACTATAGGGAGAACAATATTGTTTCTTAATACATGCTCCCGTTGAATTTCATCCCTTATTCCATTTTCTTGAGCTTGAAAATTCTATATCTATGTATGTGTAGAGTTTTTTATTCTTTGGATCATAACATTTAAAACCTTTCTTAACAGTGGAATACCTCAAAAAATGCATTTGACAGCCCGTTTATCTAATTTTCTTTGTTGGCCTTCTTGGATATGAACATAACACTTACACCCGAATACTTTAAGATGAGTTAAGAACATTTCTTTTCCCCAAATCAACTTCATAGGAGTTCGATTATCAATAGTTGAACTAGGTATTTAGTTGATAATATATGCAGTGATGGAAACAACCTCGTTCAATTTTTTTTTAGGCATATTGCTTTGAAACATGAGGACACAAGCAACAATAAGTAGTTGCCAATTTTTCCTTTCGGCAGTTCCATTTTGTTGTGGCATGCCAGAGCAAATATTTTGTGGTAAAATGCCTTCTTGAGCCATATATTCTCTAAAGGTCTCAATAACATACTCCCCACCATTATCGGACCTCAATTTTTTTACTTTGACATTGAATTGAGTATGAACTATGGAGCAAAAATTCTTGAAAGTGTTTAAAACTTCACTCTTATTTTTTCATAAAATGAATCCACATAGCGCGAGAATAGTCATCAATAAAGGTAGAGAAATATCTGAATCCTAAATAAGGAGTTGAGGCTGGTCCCTAGACATCTGAGTGAACAAGTTCAAATGACTTATTGCATCGATTTTCAGATGTGCTAAAAGATCCTATTATTTGCTTTGCATATTGACATGCATCATATGAACTAATATCACTATCCAATGATGGAAAATAATTTTTAAAACTTTGTCAAACGGATGACCTAATCTTTAATGCCATAACCTGTGAGAGTTACCTTTTTTTTGCACATTAAAACTCATGGGGTTACTTTCAAGGACATATAACCCATTCTGCTCTTGTCCTCTACCAATCACTCTCTTACTTTATATGTCCTGAAACACAACTTGATCAGTCGAGAAAATTGCCAAATAATTACAGGACTTAGTTATTTTGCTGATAGAGATTAGGTTAGCTGAAAATTTAGATAACAAAAAAACTTCTTCCTTAGTTTTTTCTTCGAAAAAGGAGGCATGACCGATCCCTTGAGTTGGCACAAGAGCATCATTAGTGATGCATACATGACTTTTAGAACGAAAATGAATGTCGCGAATCAATGTATCTTGACCTGTCATATGGTCGGTGGCCCCTGAATCAAGTATCCATTTATTTGAACAAAAAATAACATTATAAGCTAGAGAAGTACCTGAAGTTTCTTCTTTGCTAGCTTGTTGGTCGGTGATAGACGATATGGCCAGATTTGAACGGGTGAGTTGCTGGAGTAGCTTGGCAAGATCATCCATATTGGTAACTAGTTGCCCTTCCTTTTTTTTATTGGTTTTACTTTTAGCGAGTTTTTCATAAATCTCCCAACATCAGTCTCTGGTGTGGCTGTTTTTTTTCGCAGTAATTGCACTTAAACTTTGGCCTATTCCTATTTTGGTCGTTGTTATTTTCAAACTTAAAAACAACAAGATTAGTAATAGTGTAAACAACTTTATCATGAGTTTCCTCCTCAGCCTTTTGTTGGGTTCCTATAATAATCTTACGAGTTTCTTCCCTTTGAATTATAGAACAAATAATGTTTAATGAAAAGGAAGTACTAGTCCTCAAGATTTGACTTCGTATGCTCTCATATTCTTGACTCAATCCAACACGAATTTTTAAAACTTTATTTTTTTCTTCTCTTTGTTTTAGTATATATTAACATCATTGGTAATGAGACGATAATAACCGAGCTCATCCCACATACCTCTTAGGGTGTTCAAATAACTATGAAAAGGTTTATCTCCCTTTTGAAGTTGGGCAATTTGTTGTTGAAGTTGATAAATTCTAGCAATATTATTTTGTTGCTTATAAAGATCTTTCAAGGCATTCCATAAATTTTATAGTTATTTTAATGAATAAATAACCTTCTACGATGTTGGCTTTCGTAGAATTCAGAAGCCAAGCCATCACTAGATGGTCTGAAGATTGCCAATCATCATAAGCAGTGTCAGATGCATTAAGTTTGGGGATTTTACTTGTGATATGTTCAAACTTTCCTTTGCCACTCAAAAACAATGTAGTTGCCCTGGACCACGACAGACAGTTACTCCCGTTGAATAGGATTGTAGTGATTTTTATGTTGAGATTTTGCTCTATTTTTTGTTGAGTTGGTGCAGTCACTAGCCATTGCTGTAGATAGAGGGAAGCACGTACAAATCTATTGTCGGAGTGCAGGCTCTGATACTATGTTAAGCATAAAATGCAAAAAAAAACCTGCATGCACACCACACTCTTTTACGTGGTTCGGCCAATAGATGTACAAGGAGCTTGCTCTTGTTATTGTTTTCATATATAGAGAAAATACAACCTTTATATAATACAAGCAGCAAGAAAATAAAAGGAATTGGGAAACTATCAGATATAAGGATAGATAGGGATAGACCATATCACTGGAGGGGATCAACTTTCTATTTTGGATCGATCCTCTTTCCATGAGTCATATCCTTTTACATTGTCAATCTTATTATAGTGGTGAATTTGGTTCAAATCATGGAATTACGGTTTTTAGAATCTACAATTTTCACTACAAGAAAACACGTTGTTAGCGACGGACGGTAGCGACAAAATATTTTCGTCGCTAGTTAGCGACGAATTAACGAGCGAAACACATGCATTTTCCGGCAGGGGGTTAACCCCCTGCCGTTTTCGGCAGAGGACCCCTGCCCCTTGCCTTTCCGGCAGAGGGTTTAACCACCTGCCGTAACAGGCAGGGGGTCAAGCCTTTCCTGCTCAGGCAGGGGGGCGACCCCCTGCTGTTCCGGTAGGGGGTCGACTCACTGGCAGAAAGGCTGGGGGTCGACCCCCTGCCCGAACAAGGGGTCAGTTAACTCCCTACGTTCTGTAAGGGGGTTAACCCCCTATGTTCCGTAAGGGGGTCGACCCCCTGCCGGAACAGCAGAGGAGTCGACCCCTTGCCAGAACATTTTTTTTTGTGGTGACCTCATTTTAAAAAAGTATTTTTTGTGCAGATTTTTCAACGGAACCAGCTCGTGCTCAGCCACCTGTGGTAAGTAAGTGTAAAAAACAATGCAAATCGGGTAAATACCCGTGGTGAGTAAGTGATGCAAGCGTATCACATGTTATTTAATTTATTAGATGTAACACTTTATTGTTCACACACTCACTTAGTTGTTGATATTTAGGGTTGCTTCGTTGGAGTTCGGAGATCATGCTGAGCATGATTTTAATGTATGAATATGGAAGTGTTCTTATTTTTGGAGTACGGAGTCCATGCTAGGCATGGTAGTAGTTAGTGAGATATTGAAGTGTGTTTGTTGCAGGTACATGTTTTCCATTAGTTTGATATGAATGATTACGATGTATTGCAATGTTTGATGTAATTGTATTCATGCTTGCATGTAGTTACTTTCAATTTGATTATGACTTCTATGTGAAATTGTATAATGAAAGCATGTTTCAAATGATTGTATCGTGTCATTAATAGTTTGCACATGAAAATATTAAGTTAACAATATATGCATCAAATTTTTTGTTATTGTATGACATCATATATTGCATGATAAATTTGATATGTTCTTCATCGTAGCATTCTGATTGTTCTCTTTTAATTCGTTAGGCTATTATTTGTAACATCATAAGAAAATGACTGCAAACCGTGAATGGATGTACCGTAGGATAGTGGACAATGAGTTATCGCATGAATATATGGATGGTGCTGACAGTTTTATTGAATTTGCAACGATAAGTATCAGTATAGTGGATCTCATATGTCAGATTAGGTGTTCCTGCAAGATTTGTAAGAATAATTGATTTGTAGAACCTCATAGCGTTAGACATCACCTATATAGGAAGGGTTTTGTGAGTGATTATCAGAACTGGACGTTTCATGGAGAAAAATTTAAAAACGATTTTGTGCATGGGTGAATATGGTGCACGATAATCCATATACGAATTTGATATTTGATGCCGCAGGAACAGAACTGGGTTCTGCTATGAGCTCTAGTGATGTAAGAACTGCCATAGATGAAGAATCACCAAACGATGCAGCTAGTAGATTTTATGATTTACTTAGAGATGCTGATGAGCCACTTTGGAACGGTTGTGAGAGTCACACTATCTTGTCTGCAGTTCTTCAACTAATGAATTTGAAGTCCGAGTATAATTTGAGTCAATCATGTTTTGACTGTTTATGCATGATTGTGAAGAGTATGTTGCCCAAAGATGAGAAATTGCCACAAAATTTCTATCGTGCGAAAGTTATGGTCAACGCTCTAGGTATGGGTTACAAAAAGATTGATGATTGTCCAAATCACTGCATGTTGTATTTCAAGGAGCAGGAAAACAACATATCATGCCCGTCATGTGGGCATCCTCGGTTCAAGCCAAAGACAAGAGGCAATGGTAGCACGAGATCAAAGGAAGTTTCATACAAGTTGCTCCGCTACTTTCCTATCACTCCTAGATTGCAGCGATTGTATATGTCTTCAAGGACAACTAAACACATGAGATGGCATGCAAATAAAGTTCGACACGATGAAAACAAGATCACGCATCTTGTTGACGCTGAAGCTTGAAAGCACTTTGATCGTACTCATCAGAACTTCACAATGGAAGTGCGAAATGTTAGACTCGGTCTATGTACAGATGGATTTAATCCATTTGGGGGTAGATCAACTTCATACTCATGCTGGCCAGTATTTGTAACTCCATACAACCTTTCACCAAGCTTGTGTATGAAACGTCCAAATCTTTTCTTGTCTCTGTTGATCCCTGGTCCGACATCACCTGGCCAAAATCTTGATGTATATCTAAGGCTATTGATTGATGAACTAAAAGTATTGTGGGATGACGGTGTTACCACGTATGATGCCCAAAAAAAATAAAATTTTAACATGAAGGCCGATGTTCTATGGACAATCAGTGACTTCCTTGCATATGGTATGCTATCTGGTTGGAGCACACATGGGAGGTTGGCTTGTCCGTACTGCATGGAGGATTCCAAAGCTTTTAGATTGAGGCATGGAAGGAAGCCTTGCTAGTTTGAGTGCCATCGCCGATTTCTACCCATCAACCATCCATTCTGACGACAAAAGAATGCCTTTAAAGCGAGCGCAACTGAAACAGAAGGTCCATCCTCAAGATTGTCTGTCATAGAGATTATAAGAAGATTGCGATATTTTCCAGATGTATTAACAGATTCTTGATGTCCTACACCCTTCCGTGGATTTGGGAAGGATCACAATTGGATGAAGAAATCTATTTTTTGGAAACTACCGTATTGGCCGACCCTATTGATACGACATAATTTGGATGTGATGCATGTGGAGAAAAATGTGTTTGATAATGTGTTCAATACAGTAATGAATGTTAAAGAAAAAACGAAGGATAATCCGAAGACCCGTATGGATTTAAATTTAATATGTAAAAGACCAGAATTGGAACTCAAAGAGTATAATGGCAAAGTACTGAAACCAAAGGCAAAGTACGTGCTCGAACCTGATCAAATAAAACATGTATGTCAATGGTTGAGACAACTGAGATTTCCAGATGGATATGTCTCTAACATTGCTCGGGCTGTGAAGATTGACGATGGACAGTTATATGGGTTGAAGAGCCATGATTGTGATATCTTTATGCAACGATTGATTTTCCTAGCATTCCATGATATGTTAGACAAACCTATATGGGGGGTATTGTCTGAGTTGAGCGGATTTTTCAGAACATTGTGCGCATCGGAGGTCGTAGTATCAGATGTAAAGAATCTCGAGGACTCTGTCATCACCACTATTTGTTTGCTAGAAAAGATATTTCTGCCAGCATTTTTAGATGTTATGGAACATTTGATCATACATCTGCCATATGAACTAAGGGTTGGTGGCCCTGTGCAATATCGATGGATGTACCCATTTGAAACGTATATGTTTTTTTATATTTGTCTCTTTAATGACAGATATTTAAAATTTGAAATGTATATTCTTGTCAGATGCATGTTCGACCTAAAAAAAAAGGTTTGTAATAAAGCAAGAGTAGACGGCTTTATTTGTGAGGCGTACACTTTAGAAGAGATTTCAAATTTCTCATCTATGTACTTCAACCTCATACTCCAACACGTTACACATGTCCGCCCCGTAACGATGATGGAGAACAAGTAACTGTAGCTGACAAGTTGTCGATATTTCAACCACTTAGGCATGCATTTGGTAGTTGCCGATCAAGGCTATTGACAGATCAAAAGCAAGACGCAATACACATCTATATTCTTTTTAATTGCTCAGCGATCGACCCATACATCGAGTAAGTATATGTAGATGCAACACAATTATAAATCCTTTTATGTTCTATATGTGGATACATGGCTCAGTAATATAAGTATTTGTGGTTTGCAAACGATTTGATCTGGAGTTGCAAAGAGAAGTTTCACATCTCACTGATGCAGAAGTACAAAAAGAACGTGAAACTAAGTTTGTGGAGTGGTTGACACAGTTGGTAAAGAAGCTAACATAAATTTTGTACTTATAAACAACACTAAGTTACTTAATTGATCGTGATCACAATCATTGTTTATGTTTGTGCGTAGGTCCGCCATGGTGATGTTAAAGATCAAGGAATATGTGATTTAGAAAATGGTCCGACCAAAGTTGTGCAATGCTACAACGGGTACATCGTAAATGGTTATCGATTCCATACAAAAGATTACGGTATAAACAAATCAATGATAAATAGTGGCGTGTGTGTCAAGGGTAGCAAATATGGTGAAAATGAACATGATTACTACGATGTTATAGAGGAAATAATGTAGTTGACTTACTTAGGCATAAATAATAGGGTAACTTTATTCAAGTATCATTGGTTTGATTCAACTGCAACAAGACTCGACAAAGCTTCAGGCATTGTGGAGGTGAATCATAAATCCAAGTTTGGAACATATGAACCATTCATATTAGCCTCGCAAGCTCAACAAGTTTATTATACTTCATATCCGAGTATAAAAAAGTCATATAGAAATTAATGGTGGGCAGTTTGCAATGTGAAGTCCAAACTATACCCCGAGTATGATCAGTTACAGAAAGATGAGTTAGCTGAAGACAACGATTACTATCAATCAGATTATATCTATGACTTCGCTTATGGTCACGATGTTGCGCATGATATACATGTCATATCTCCATTGGCCGATGAAACATTCATAAAGGAATGTGATCCAACTGATGTACGATGGGCAAACAATGAAGAAGAAGAAGAAAGTCAAACTATTGATGAGGAAGAATTCTCAAGCTAGTGAGCAAAATCTTGTACTACAAATCTCTATTTAAATGCATTGCAGTACTTGATTTGAATGATTTGAATTATTTGAATGTATTGTAATACTTGATGCAAATGAATGAGTTGTATTGCAATACTTGGTGTGAATGATTAAAATTTTTTTTTGAATATATTGTAATACTTGATACGAATGATTTGAATGCATTGCAATACTTGATGTGAATGATTTGAATTATTTGAATTTTATTTGAATGTATTGTAATACTTGATATGAATTATTTAAATGCATTGTAATACTTGATGTGAATGATTTGAATTATTTGAATGTATTGTAATACTTGATACGAATGATTTGAATGCATTGCAATACTTGATGTGAATGATTTGAATTATTTGAATGTATTGTAATACTTGATACGAATGATTCGAATGCATTGCAATACTTGATGTGAATGATTTAAATTATTTGAATGTATTGTAATTTATGCAACAAATGATTTGAATTATTGCAATACTTGATGTGAATGATTTGAATTATTTGAATGCATTGTAATACTTGATGCGAATGATTTGAATGCATTGCAATGCTTGATGTGAATGACTTGAATGCATTGCAGTACCTGATATAAATGATTTGAATTATTGTAATACTTGATGCGAATGACTTGAATGTATTGTAATACTTGATGTGAATTATTTGAATGTATTGTATGACATATGTTATTTGTTAGAATATGGTTCGTGGAGGTTACAGTGGTCGCTCATCCAGTAGTAGTCAGGCCCAACCTTCATCTTCACGGGCTCTTGTGATAGGTATATTGATTAACTAATTGGATGCTTGATTAGTTCAAATGCGCATTCTGAGAACTTCTAACTTATTTTTTTATAGATGATGTTTCGCCTATACACGACCCACCTACACCAGTTGATCACACAAGTCAGGAGCCAACACAGGAAGCGGGGTCTTCTCAGTCTGGCACAAGAAGACTCATTCGAATAGTGTATATCGATAATCGACCGTAAGTATTTCGTTTTCAATTATTGCATATCTTATAAATATTTTATATTAATATTTACTGTGTAACAATTCATGTGCAACACGAGGTTTGAGCCCCAAGAAGTAGTACGGGAGATTAAGAATTCACTTCTTCAACATCTACCAGGACCGGTTGCTTAATGGAAAGAGTACCCAAATGAGGTGTTAGACAAATTGTGGTCCTCATTCACGGTATACAGTTGTTCCTCATAGTTAATGTGTTTCATATTTAATTTTTTTAAGTAATGTCTACTAACTTTCTAAAAATATTTGTAGGCTTCAAATCGCTTCGCAACTACGGTAGAAGAAAATGATGCAAGGAAGGTGTGGCAGAAGGTGGCTACCAATCGATTTGCAGACATGTTGCACACTATGAAGACTGTAGCAAAAAAACCATTTGGCGTAGTAGATGATCCACTACAGTGGAAGGGCCATGGCCCTATTACTATCAGGAGAGATTACTGGAATGAAATGTGCGATAAGTGGGCGGGAGATGCATTTAGAAATCGCTCTGCGAAGGCTGCACAAAATCGAGCGAAAATGCCCGAAGTCCATCTACACACAGGTGGATCTAAGACATTTGGGAGCCACCTGAAGAAAATGGTAATTCATCAATATATAATATTAATTTTATAAGTATTGTTGCAAACTTGTGTACTAAATCTTTTGTCCTTTAACTTCGTAGGAAGCAGAAAAAGGAGGCATTGTACCATATAAGGATGTGTTTGTTGAAACACATAAACGGAAGACCACGAGAGTCTTCGTATCAGAGAAGGCGAGAACGACAACGGTATGTATTTATTCTATTAATAATCATTGCAACATGCAAGTTATCATAATGTTATCATTAATTATTAATGCATACTTTAAACATTATTTTGTAGGAGGCATATGAGCAACAAATGATAGATCGATATGGCGATGACGCTACTCAGCATCCATCATTTGATCCTGCAGCATGGGTGACTGCAACAGGTGAACCCAAAAAAGGTCGCGTGTTCGGGTTTGGGAGTAATCTGAACACTTCACCTGTTATTGCTTCTTTCAGTTACGGCTCACAGGCTACTTTCGCCGACATAAGCTCCAAGCAGCAGCCTATTCTTTCTGATGATGATGTACGCCAGATCATTAAGGACACAATGAATGACTACTTTCATGACACTGTCGCTCCCTTTCTCTGAGATGAGATCACCAGTATTGTGCTGAATAGAGGATCTTCGATTGCAGGTCCCTCTCAGGTATAATCATATATTCAGTTTTTTGACTGCCTTAGCACACATATGAGCATGATAAAATCACATATATAACTTTTTGCTTGCCTTAGAGCACATATGAGCATGATAGAATCACATATAGAGTTTTTTTATTGCCTTAGAGCACATATGAGCATGCTATAATCACATATAGAGTTTTTTTATTGCCTTAGAGCACATATGAGCATGCTATAATCACATATAAAGTTTTTTTTCTGCCTTAGAGCATATATGAACATGCTATAATCACATATTCAGTTTTTTGACTGCCTAAGAACACATATGAGCATGATAGAATCACATATAAAGTTTTTTTGACTGCCTTAGAACACATATGAGCATGCTATAATCACATATTCAGTTTTTTGACTGCCTAAGAACACATATGAGCATGTTATAATCACATATTCAGTTTTTGACTACCTTAAAACACATATGAGCATGCCAAAATCACATATAGAGTTTTTTTACTGCCTTAGAACATATATCATTTATGATAGAATCACATATAAATTTTTTTGCTTTGCCTGCCTTAGAGCACATATGAGCATGCTATACTCACATATTCAATTTTTTGACTGCCTTAGCACACATACGAGCATGATCGAATCACATATATAGTTTTTTGCCTGCCTTAAAGCACATCTGAGCATGATAAAATCACATATAGAGTTTTTCTAGCTGCCTTAGAACACATATGAACATGCTATAATCACATATTCAATTTTTTGACTGCCTTAGCACACATATGAGCATGATAGAATCACATATATAACTTTTTGCCTGTCTTAGAGCACACATGAGCATGATAGAATCACATATAGAGTTTTTTTATTGCCTTAGAACACACATGAGCACATGATAGAATCTCATATAGTGTGTAATTTATTTCATTATATTTTGTTTATCAATACTGACTGTTCTTTTCTTGTGTAGGCTGCTAGCGATAATCAGCGGAGCTGAAGGGACAGATAAAGGCAATAAACAAGAAGACGCACAAAATCTTGGCGATGATTAGAGAACTGTGTTGAAGAAGTTCTATTTTTTTATGTTTCCTAATTGTAATTGTTGAATTGTAAATAATTAAACTTGTTAATTTTAAGGTGGAACGATTAATTGTTGTAGATTCCTTTTATATGGAATTTTTTAGTGTAGTTTATTTTTTATTTACAAGAAATATAAATTGTACAGGAAATATAAATTGTACCATTCTCGGTATTTAATTTTCAAATAAATTTTTTTATTTTTTTTCGTTTTTGCGACAGATTAGTGACGGAAACATCCGTCGGTATGTATATAAATATAGCGACGGACATAAATCCGTCGCCAAGCCGAGGTCGCCGTTTAGTATCGGCGGATTGGCGACGAAATAAAGCGCTCGTTAGTCCGTCGCAATTAGCGACGGATTTATTCCGTCGCCAGTTAGCGTCGAAAAATTCGCGACATAAACATATCGTCGCCTCGTCGTCGCTACGCCTGTTAGCGACGGAATAGCGACGGAATGTGGTCGCTGCTAATCTACTGCTTTGTTGTGGTGTTTGTGATTCTGATCGTAATTCCTTCTTTATTCTACAAAATTTTCTACATGAACATTGTTTTTTCAACAGCTTCACCTTATTGTCGTCTTACCTCTAGACCAGAATCCCATTCTATGTTTTTATTTTTCTGCCTTCTCTGGTTGTGCTTAGTAATAAAGACTGAGTCGAGCTCGGCTCTATACTCAGCACGAGCTGAGCCTGAACACCAGTGGTTCAGGCTTGAGCCAAAGCTTGAACTGAGCCTGTACAATTATTTAGTTGGGCAAGCCGAGCTTGTACCAAGCACTTGGCTGGACCCCGGCTCGTGTGCATACCTAACTGTAAGCTTTTCGTTGTACTTTTGCCCTCCCAGTTTTGTACCTAAGAAATCCCAAAACCAGAACTAGATTTCAGATTGGGTCCAAAAGTGCCCAAACCAGGTCCATGTTCGAGTTGAACAAAAGTCTTACAGATTTATCAGTTGGGAACTTTGGATTCCATATTCCGATTGTACCTGAATCACTTAACCGCCCTGACACCCGGACCTGTAACTAATTAGTCAGGGTGCAGCACCGGCCAAAAATTGTTTGAAAACACAGTGTCAGGATTATTTATTAATATTTTTTGCCTACTGATGACATTGATATAAACAACAAGGACATGCGTGCGTACACATGCACACTCACACATTCGGGAACAAAACGGATCAGATACAGGCTAGATCATGCTAGATCTGAATCAGAACCCGATTAAGTAATGTTGAAGCAGGATCCGAGATACATGTTATTGTCAATCCAAAATATATCTAACCTAAGGTAGTGATCCAAATCCAATCCAAAGCAGAAAATAATCTGATTTAGAAAATTCAATTCCGATGGAATGTACATTGTGATCTTAATTTAAGGATCCGAATTCAGAAAAAAGTGGGTTTCAAATCGGATATCCAACTATCATGCTTAAATTCTTGGTTTGGGTCTGGCTAGGCCCCACTAAATTCTTCTTTTATTTAACCAGACAAGCACAGTCGGGTGTGTTATCTAGGGTGGGTCCACCACGGCCAAGTGGGTCTTACCGGGCCTCGGTCTCCACATGGACCCGAACCCATCACATCGTGAGTCGGGTACCCAATGGTTTGGATCCAAAACCATCTGGTATCCGACCCATGTCCACCCCTAGAGGGCTAGAGAGACTCTTGGTTGAGTACCTAACAAACCAACTATCAACATGATTTTCTGAGTGTACGATGAAACTACTAATTTACCCTCCACGCATCCTTTCTGCTCTTCCAGGCTAAGCGAGAAAAGACACGAGGATAAGAAAGGACATTATCGTCATTAACTGAAGATAGGTCCAGAAATGTGTCAATCTTCTTCCGGCCCTGTCGTATTTATTCTCCAACCGCCAATCTGCCCGCCAAATTACACACACATTCGCTCTCGCTCAGAAATTCCGGCGACACGTCGGAGAATTCCGTTAACTCCGGCAGAGTTCTTGCCAGAAATGTACCCTTCTCTTTGCGTTCAGCTTCCGAAGGAGTCGTGAAACCGGAAATGAGGAAACTGGAAACCGAGCGAGAGCGATCTTCGAAAGAGAAGAAAGAGGAGGAGAAAGGAGAATTCCGGCAGCCGGAGAGCGATCTCCGCCGAGCTGTGGATCTGATAGCGGCAGTGACATCCCTCACTCACTCGACGCGGGCCTTTCCGGCAAAGTGGCAGTCGATCCGCGGCAAGCTCGACCGGCTCAGCTCCGACCTCTCCAACGCCCTCCTCCTCCTCGACTCCGCCTCGGCCTCCGGCGACGGCGGCCGCGAGGTCTCCGCCATCGCTGTCCCGTCGATCATTGCGACGGTGCGCGAGTGCTACGCGCTAGTGCAGAGCTGCACGGAGCTCTCCTACAGCGGGAAGCTTCTGATGCAGAGCGACCTCGACGCGCTCTCTGGCCGCCTTGACGCTCATCTCCGGCGGCTGGACGTCGTCTACCGGGTGGGCGCCCTCGCAACCCACGCTCTCGCGATCGTCGTCTCCCGGCCCCCCGCCAGTGCATCCAAGGATGACATGCTGTTCTTCGTCCGCGACCTCTTCAATCGCGTCCAAATCGGAACCAGAGCGATGAAGGTGGTCGCCCTCCGGACTCTGGAGAAGATCGTCCGCGATGAGGACAAGTACCAGAGAATCGTCGTCGAAACCGGTGAGGTAGCTCAATTGGTGAGGGCTTTGGAGTCCGACGACTTGGAGATCGGCGAGCGATCGGCCGGAGTTCTAGCGGCGATTGCCGGGAAGGACGAGCACAAGGCGGAGCTCGTCTCTGCCGGAGTCATCTTCCCGGCAATCAGGCTTCTGCAAACCGGCAGAGGGCCTGGGAGAGAGGCGGCGGCGGCGGTTCTCAATCGGCTGACGGCGAACTCCGAGAACGCATGGTCCGTCTCGTCTCAGGGAGGAGTAACGGTGTCGTTAGCGATCTGCCAGAATGCAAAGGGCGTACTCAGGCGGGAGGCAGCCGGGATCCTGAGGAACCTCTCCGGTGTGGAGGAGATCCGGCGGTTCATGGCGGAGGAAGGGGCGGTTTCCGTCATGATCCGTCTTCTTAAGTCCAGGGATGACGAGGCGCAGGCGTGCGCGGCCGACTGTCTCCGAATCATGTCATCCGGCGACGGCTTCGTCAGGAATTCGATAGTCAAGGAGGGAGGAATCCAGTCCCTCGTGGCTATCCTAGGCTCGAAGTCGCCGGAGTGCCGAGAATTGGCGTTGCGGGCGATCGGAAGCTTCGCGTCCTCACCGAATTCAGCGAAGATCGTCCTCCTCTCCGGGTTCCTCGGCCGGATTCCGGCGATCCTGTGGAGCGGAGAGTTTGCGGTGCAGGAATCGGCGGTGCGGGCATTGAGAGACCTCGCGAAGCTCTCCAACGATGCGAAGAGAGGCGCCGGAGACGTTGGAATCATGCCGGAATTGCTCAAGCTTCTCGATGCGAAGTCTATTGCACTAAGAGAGATGGCCGCCGAAGCGATATCGGAGCTCCTCGCCGTTACGAAGAACAGGAACAGGTTCGTAGAGGAAGATCGCAACATCGTTCGCGTCCTCCAAACGCTCGACTCCGACGACAGCACCCAAGTAAGGCAGTTCCTCCTCCACGCACTCATTTTTATATCGAATTCTCCCGCCGGCAGGCGGAAGATCTCGTCGTCCGGCTGGATTCCGGCCGTCGAGCGGCTTGCCAAGAGCGATATCCCGGAAGCGAAGCGGATCGTCCGGAGGATCTCCTGCAATAAATTCCGAAGGATCCTTGGCGGCATTTGGAGTTCATGATCATGTAAAGGTTTTTGTCCTTATGATTTATTTTTTATTTTCTGGATTTTTATATTATGGGGTTTGCGATATTTTACCCGTTTTTAATTGATTGTTGTTATTGTGTTGACCTAAGGTTTTGTTTGAACTTCAAAAGGACACCTCATTTTTCTTCGAAACGGAAGCGTGACCTGATCTGCTTCCATAGGTCATGCTGAACATGAGCTTTTTGCTCATGTCAACATCGTGGCCATCTGTTTGCATTTTGGATGAATGCCACGTAGCATATAACTGTTCTGTTGATTTTTTAACTTTTCAAAATACAAAACGGACGGCTACGATGTTGGCATGAGCAAAATAGCTCATGTTCAGCTTGACCTGATCTGCTTCACATCAAAACTGTCAAATAGGAAAAGGAAAAAAAAAAAAAACTGGAGTTAAGGACATTTTAGGGGCGTTTGGGTGTCACCGAAAATTTGAGTTTTTCGTAGAAACTCATGGACGGGGGGGGCTGCATTTTCGCGAAGCCGCCACAATACCAAAACAAACATGGCATCGTTGAAACACCTCAATGGTGTGCCATTTTACACGCTGGACTCTCTTTTCCGCAAAAACGCTTCTCGTCTCGTGGAGAGGACCAATTCAGTTTAGACGACAGAGGAATCCATGAAAGAGGTGTCGTGACACTCTATTCAGTGACAAGCAAACGCCCTGTAAGGCTAAAAGTTTGGCATCTGGACCTTCCTGAGGTTGAGGACTAGGGGTTCATCAAAAAGGTGAATATCCTTTCTTCATGTATCTTTTATCCGCGAAAAGAGCGGGCAGGTTCATTAATGATTGCACAAATATTTGTGCATTAAGCACTTGATCACCCTCCATCTCAAGGACGCCCAAGACCTGATGGATGGGTTCGGGTGCTTATTGCACAATTTTTGTGTGATCATATTGCGTCCTATCCTCTAATTAATAAAGTGATCAAATTCAAAGTGCTGTTGTTTTTACAAGGTTAAAACTTTTTTGATATTTACACGGCGCCCCATTTGTACACTTTTCGAATAGAAAACGGAGGGTATCTTGAAACAGCCATAGAATTACAGAAGCAAGACCTGACAACCTAATTCCACTACAACAAAGCAGTAGATTAGCGACGACCACCTTCCATCGCTAATCCGTCGCTAATCCGTCGCTAACCATGTTAGCGACGGATTAGCGACAACGCGGCGACAGTATGCTTACGTCGCGAATATTTCGACGCTAACTGGCGACGGAATAATTCCGTCGCCAAGTCCGTCGCTAATTGCGACGGAATAACGAGCGCTGCATTCCGTCGCCAATCCGCCGGTACTAAACGGCGACCACGGCGTGGCGACGGATTTAATTCCGTCGCTAGAATAATATGAATAGCGACGGAATCATCCGTCGCTAATCCGTCGCAAAAACAAAAAAAAATCAAAAAAATTTTATTTAAAAATTAATTACGGAGAACTGTACAATTTATATTTCCTGTACAATTTATATTTCCTGTAAATAAAAAACAAACCACACAAAAAAATTCATATAACAAGTATCTATAATAATTAATCATTCCACCTTAAAACTAAGAAGTTTAATTATTTACAATTCAACAATTACAATTAGGAAAAATAAAAAAAATAGAACTTCTTCAACAAAGTCCTCTAATCATCGCCAAGATTTTGTGCGTCTTCTTGTTCATTGTCTTTATCTGTCCCTTCAGCTCCACTACCCTGATTATCGCTAGCAGCCTACACAAGAAAAGAACAGTCAGTATTGATAAACAAAATATAATGAAATAAATTACACACTATATGTGATTCTATCATGTGCTCATGTGTGATCTAAGGCAATAAAAAAACTCTATATGTGATTCTATCATGCTCATATGTGTGCTAAGGCAGTCAAAAAATTGAATATGTGATTATAGCATGTTCATATGTGTTCTAAGGCATCTAAAAAAACTCTATATGTGATTCTACCATGCTCAGATGTGCTTTAAGGCAGGCAAAAAACTATATATGTGATTCGATCATGCTCGTATGTGTGCTAAGGCAGTAAAAAAATTGAATATGTGAATATAGCATGCTCATATGTGCTCTAAGGCAGGCAAAGCCAAAAATTTTATATGTGATTCTATCATAAATGATATATAACATGTTCATATGTGTTCTAAGGCAGTTAAAAAACTCTATATTTTATTATAGCATGCTCATATGTGTGCTAAGGCAGTCAAAAAACAGAATATGTGATTATAATATGCTCATATGTGTTCTTAGGCAGTCAAAAAACTGAATATGTGATTATAGCATGCTCATATGTGTTCTAATGCAATCAAAAAAACTTTATATGTGATTCTATCATGCTCATATGTGCTCTAAGACAGACAAAAAGTTAAATATATATATATGTGATTCTATCATGCTCATATGTGTGCTAAGGCAGTCAAAAAATTGAATATGTGATTATAGCATGTTCATATGTGTTCTAAGGCATATAAAAAAACTCTATATGTGATTCTACCATGCTCAGATGTGCTTTAAGGCAGGCAAAAAACTATATATGTGATTCGATCATGCTCGTATGTGTGCTAAGGCAGTAAAAAAATTGAATATGTGAATATAGCATGCTCATATGTGCTCTAAGGCAGGCAAAGCCAAAAATTTTATATGTGATTCTATCATGCTCATATGTGTGCTAAGGCAGTAAAAAAATTGAATATGTGATTATAGCATGTTCATATGTGTTCTAAGGCATCTAGAAAAACTCTATATGTGATTCTACCATGCTCAGATGTGCTTTAAGATAGTCAAAAAAACTATATATGTGATTATACCTGAGAGGGACCTGGAATCGAAGATCCCCTATCCTGAACAGCGGCCTTGATCTCATTTCGGAGAAAGGGGGCGACGGTGTATTGGAAGTAGTTATTCAGTGATTCATTAATGATCTCGCGTACATCATCACCGGAAAGAATAGTCGGCTGCTTGGAGCTTATGTCGGCGCAAGAAGTTGGTGAGCCGTAACTGGAAGAACCAATAACTGGTGAAGTGTTCATATTACTCCCAAACCCGAACACGCGACCTTTTTTGGGTTCACCTGCTGCAGTCACCCATGCTGTAGGATCAAATGATGGATGCTGAGTAGCGTCTTCACCATATCGCTCTACCATTTGTTGCTCATATGCCTCCTACAAAATAATGTTTAAAGTATTCATTAATAATTAATGATAACATTATGATGACTTGCATATATATTGCAATGATTATTAATAGAATTAATACATACCGTTGTCGTTCTCGCCTTCTCTGATACGAAGACTCCCGTGGTCTTCCGTTTATGTGTTTCTACAAACACATCCTTATATGGTACACTGCCTCCTTTTTCTGCTTCCTGCGAAGTTAAATGATAAAAGATTTAGTACACAAATTTGCAACTATACTTATAAAATTAATATTATATATTGATGAGTTACCATTTTCTTTAGGTGGCTCCCAAATGTCTTAGATCCACCTGTGTGTAGATGGGCTTCGGGCATCTTCGATCGATTTTGTGAAGCCTTCGCAGAGCGATTTTTAAATGCATCTCCCGCCCACATATCACACATTTCATCCCAGTAATCTCTCCTGATAGTAATAGGACCATGGCCCTTCCACAATAATGGATCATCTACTACGCCAGATGCTTTTTTTGCTGCAGTCTTCATAGTGTGCAGCATGTCTGCAAATCGATTGGCAGCCACCTTCTGCCACACCTTCCTTGCATCATTTTCTTCCACCGTAGTTGCAAAGCGATTCGAAGCCTACAAATATTTTCAGAAAGTTAGTAGACATTGCTTAAATAAATTAAATATGAAACACATTAACTATGAGGAACAACTGTATATCATGAATGAGGACCACAATCTGTCTAATACCTCCTTTGGGTACTCTTTCCATTGAGCAACTGGTCCTGGTAGATGTTGAAGAAGTGAATTCCTAATCTCCCGTACTACTTCTTGTGGCTCAAACCTCGTGCTGCACATGAATTGTTACACAGTAAATATCAATATAAAATATTTAAAAGATATGCAATAATTGAAAACAAAATACTTACGGTCGATTATCGATATACACTATTCGAATGAGTCTTCTTGTGCCAGCCTGTGAAGACCCTGTTTCCTGTGTTGGCTGTTGACTTGTGCGATCAACTGGTGTAGGTGGGTCGTGTACAGGCGCAACATCATCTGTAAAAAAATACACACCAAGTTCTCAGAATGTGCATTTGAACTAATCAAGCATCTAATTAGTTATATGATATACCTATCACAGGAGCCCGTGAAGATGAAGGTTGAGCCTGGCTACTACTGGATGAGCGACCACTATAACCTCCACGAACCATATTCTAACAAATAACATATGTCATACAATACATTCAAATAATTCACATCAAGTATTACAATGCATTCAAGTCATTCACATCAAGCATTGCAATGCATTCAAATAATTCAAATCATTGACATCAAGTATTGCACTAATTCAAATCATTCGTTAATTGCATAAATTATAATACATTCAGATAATTGAAATCATTCACATCAAGTATTACAATGCATTCGAATCATTCGTATCAAGTATTACAATACATTGAAATAAAATTTTTAATCATTCACACCAAGTATTGCAATACAACTCACATCAAGTATTACAATGCATTTAAATAGAGGTTTCTAGTATAAGATTTTGCTCACTAGCTTGAGAATTCTTCCTCGTCACTAGTTTGACTTTCTTCTTCTTCTTCTTCTTCTTCTTCTTCTTTATTGTTTGCCCATCCACTTGGTACATCATTTGGATCACATTCCTCTATGAATGTTTCATCAGCCAATGGAGATATGACATGCATATCATGCGCAACATCGTGACCATAAGCGAAGTCACAGACATCATCTGATTGATAGTAATCACTGTCTTCAGCTAACTCATCTTCTTGTAACTGATCATACTCGGGGTATAGTTTGGATTTCACCTTGCAAACTGCCCACCATTCATTTCTATCTGACTTTTTTATACTCGGATATGAAGTATAATAAACTTGTTGAGCTTGCGAGGCTAATATGAATGGTTCATATGTTCCAAACCTGGATTTATGATTCACCTCCACAATGCCTGAAGCTTTGTCGAGTCTTGTTGCAGTTGGATCAAACCAATGACACTTGAATACCGTAACCCTGTTATTCATGCCTAAGTAAGTCAACTCCATTATTTCCTCTATAACACCGTAGTAATCATGTTCATTTTCACCGTAGCTGCTACCCTTGACACACACGCTACTATTTATCGTTGATTTGTTTATACCGTAGTCTTTTGTATGGAATCGATAACCATTTACGATATACCCGTTGTAGCATTGCACAACTTTGGTCGGACCATTTTCTAAATCACATATTCCTTGATCTTTAACATCACCATGGCGAACCTACGCACAGACATAAACAATTATTGTGATCACGATCAATTAAGTAACTTAGTGTTGTTTATAAGTACAAAATTTATGTTAGCTTCTTTACCAACTGTTTCAACCACTCCACAAACTTAGTTTCACGTTCTTTTTGTACTTCTGCATTAGTGAGATGTGAAACTTTGCTTTGCAACTCCAGATCAAATCGCCTGCAAACCACAAATACTTATATTACCGAGCCATGTATCCACGATGGCAATCAAACCAGCAAGGCTTCCTTCCATGCCTCAATCTAAAAGCTTTGGAATCCTCCATGCAGTACGGACAAGCCAACCTCCCATGTGTGCTCCAACCAGATAACATACCATATGCAGGGAAGTCACTGATTGTCCATAGAACATCGGCCTTCATGTTGAAATTTTGTTTTTTGTGGGCATCATACGTGGTAACACCGTCATCCCACAGTACTTTTAATTCATCAATCAATGGCCTTAGATATACATCAAGATTTTGGCCAGGTGAGGTCGGACCAGGGATCAACAGAGACAAGAAAAGATTTGGACGTTTCATACACAAGCTTGGTGGAAGGTTGTATGGAGTTACAAATACTGGCCAGCATGAGTATGGAGTTGATCTACCCCCAAATGAAATAAATCCATCTGTACATAGACCGAGTCTAACATTTCGCACTTCCATTGCGAAGTTCTGATGAGTACGATCAAAGTGCTTCCAAGCTTCAGCGTCAACAGGATGCGTGATCTTGTTTTCATCGTGTCGAACTTTATTTGCATGCCATCTCATGTGTTTAGCTGTCTTTGAAGACATATACAATCGCTGCAATCTAGGAGTGATAGGAAAGTAGCGGAGCGACTTGTATGAAACTTCCTTTGATCTCGTGCTACCATTGCCTCTTGTCTTTGGCTTGAACCGAGGATGCCCACATGACGGGCATGATATGTCGTTTTCCTGCTCCTTGAAATACAACATGCAGTGATTTGGACAAGCATCAATCTTTTTGTAACCCATACCTAGAGCGTTGATCATAACTTTCGCACGATAGAAATTTTGTGGCAATTTCTCATCTTTAGGCAACATACTCTTCACAATCATGCACAAACGGTCAAAACATGATTGACTCAAATTATACTCGGACTTCAAATTCATTAGTTGAAGAACTGCAGACAAGATAGTGTGACTCTCACAACCGTTCCAAAGTGGCTCATCAGCATCTTTAAGTAAATCATAAAATCTACTAGCTGCATCGTTTGGTGATTCTTCATCTACGACAGTTCTTACATCACTAGAACTCATAGCAGAACCCAGTTCTGTTCCTGCAGCATCAAATATCAAATTCGTATATGGATTATCGTGCACCACATTCACCCGTGCATCAAAATCGTTTCTAAATTCTTCTCCATGAAACGCCCAGTTCTGATAATCACTCACAAAACCCTTCCTGTATAGGTGATGTCTAACGCCATGAGGTTCTACAAATCGATTATTCTTACAAATCTTGCAGGGACACCTAATCCGACCTGTGGGATCTACCGTACTGACACTCGCCGTTGCAAATTCAATAAAACTATCGACACCATCCATATATTCATGCGATAACTCATTGTCCACTATCCTACGGTACATCCATTCACGGTTTGCAGTCATTCTGTCGTATGATGTTACGAATAGTATCCTAACGAATTAAGAAAAAAACAATCAGAATGCGACGATGAAGAAAATATCAAATTTATCATGCAATATACTATGTCAAACAATAACAAGAATTTTGATGCATGCATTGATAACTTAATATTTTCATGTGCAAACTATTAATGACATGATACAATCATTTGAAGCATGCTTTTATTATAAAATTTCACATGGAAGTCAAAATCAAATTGAAAGTAACTACATGCAAGCATGGATACAATTACATCAAACATTGCAATACATCATAATCATTCATATCAAATAAATGGCAAACATGTACCTGCAGCAAACACACTTCAATATCTCACTAACTACTACCATGCTTAGCATGGACTCCGTACTCCAAAAATAAGAACACTTCCATATTTCTACATTAAAATCATGCTCAGCATGATCTCCGAACTCCAACAAAGCAGTCCTAGATATCAACAACTAAGTGAGTGTGTGAACAATAAAGTGCTGCATTCAATAAATTAAATAACATGTGATACGTTTGCATCACTTACTCACCACGGGTATTTACCCGATTTGCATTGTTTTTGTCATTTACTTACCACAGGTGGCCGAGCACGAGTTGGTTCCGTTGAAAAATCTGCACAAAAACAAAACAAATTAAGTAACAAACTAACTAATCATGAAACAAGATGAAACACTAACTAAAAAAATTAAAACAAATTAAAACAACTCTAACTAATTGAAAGAAGAGAAAAGAAAAATAGTATATATGTTAAGCCAAATCTAACTAGAAGATGCTAATTTAACAAACCAGCTATAACATGTTGAACCAGTCGACTAACATAAAGTCATAGACAATTTCTAATCTGAACTACTTAGCAAAGGAATAGTAAATCAATCAATTAGTTTACTAGAAAAGATGTGAACTCCGTTTAACCACCACTATCATAAAGAATTCAAATAGCCCTAATCTAACTAACTGATTGTGAGAACATTAAATACCAATCTATCTAAGAAAAATATAATTATAAAAGACTAATAGATTGAAATACTCTAACTAACCAGATTTCAAGAAAACAAATTGAAGTAAAACTAACTACCAGTAGACATTAACAAACTAACAAATTGAACAACATGGACAACTTGTATATATACATTACAAAAAAAATTACAACTTAAAATCCATATGGACAACATATATGCAAACTACACTTAAAACCATATGGACATCTTATATACACATATTACAAATTTTTTTTCAAGCTAATCACATGGACAACATAGGGATCACATAATAACTTTTTTTTTTTAAAAAGAGATCACATGGGCAGCATAGGTATCCATAACAAAAATTCTTTTCAAAACAGATCACATATGCAACGTAGGTATCTCATAACAAATTTTTTTTAAAAAGAGATCACATGGGCAGCATAGGTATCCATAACAAAAATTCTTTTCAAAACAGATCACATAGGCAACGTAGGTATCTCATAACAAATTTGTTTGGCAATGAATTGATCTTTATTCACAAAGCAGATAAGATAAAAACAGGTTCTGTGGACTTTTGATCCGGGGCGGGTCCGTACAGCATCTTTTTGAGCTCCCGTTCAAAGATCTTCATAGCTGGAGCAGGCAAGGAAATCGGGATCACCATCCCTTCTCCCCCTTCGTTATTCTTGGAGTTGACGTAGAAGCTAACCAAGCCGGGGATTGGGCCGTCACTGCCCTTGGCTGGACCGCCGTACACCGGCATTCCCCAGCCGAGGTCCAGCTCGCTGAACCCGGCATGCCTGATGTCCGAGACCACGAAGGTGCGGACCACCGTGATGTTAGGCCGGCCCTTGAGCACCATGAGGTCCGCCACTGACCTCATGTACTCGTCTGTCACCTCCTCCTTGGCCTTCTTCACGAGCTCCACCGCATAACCTAGTGGGTTCGCACAGAGCTTCGCCGCTATCGAGACAGCTGCCGGGATTACTATCAGGCATTGCCGTAGTACCCCTGCGGCAGCGGCGGAATGTACCGGGACCGCGCGTTGAAGATGCACAACAGGCGAACCTCCTCCTCCGGATCGGGCTGGAGGCCGGCAGTGCGGCACCGCCATAGGCAGGGGGTCGACCCCCTTGCCGGAAACGCAGGGGGTCGACCCCCCCTGCCGGAAAGCACGGCAGGGGGTTAAACCCCCTCCGTTTCCAGCAGGGAAGGGGCGTACCCCCTGCGTTTAGAAGAAGAAGAAGAAGAAGAAGAATATTACCTGCGCTTCGCCGGACGGTGGCGGGAGGTTGACGGGGAGCGGCAGCTGGCGAGCGCCGGCTGGCGAGCGGTGGACGGGGAGCGGCGGCTGGCGAGCGGCGGTGGCCGGACGGGGGCGAGAGCCGACGGGCGGGAGGGAGCAATACAGAGAAACAGGGAAAAGAGAAAGAGGGATGGGATTAGGGATTTACGCGATATTTAGCGACGGCTTAGCGACGGAAACATTCCGTCGCTAAACCGTCGCTAAATCAAAATACAAAAACCGCGACGAAATATATACTGTCGCTAATCCGTCGCTAATGAGCGACGGATTAGCGACGACAGAGTTCCCTCTCTAAATCCGTCGCTAAAATGGTGTTCTTGTAATCAAAAGTAGCGACAAAAACATGCAGTCGCTAATCCGTCGCTAAGTAGCGACAGATTAGCGATAAAAGTCGTTTCTTCGCTAATCCGTCGCAAATTAGCGACAGATTCTATCTCTAGCTAATCTGTCGCTAAGTAGCGACGGGAAAAATCCGTCGCTAATTTCCGTCGCTAATTAACAATTTTCTTGTAGTGTTCTATAAAATGAGGTTGGGCTGCACCCAGTTATCCAGAAAAAGCAGGATAATTTCAGAACTGTTTATCATCGTTGCAGTTTTTCCAACTCGCTTCTGTGGATGAGTGGGTGCATCTGAGCATCCCCAAAAGTCAGCCTAGTTGACAAACCATGCCAAACTGAACACGCGTCTCAGTTTGGAAGCCTTTCTCTTGGCTAATTTTTTTTGGTTTATCTTTACTTCTCCATAGCTGAGAGCATCCAATGATCCAAAACTATGTGCCTTCTCCAAATACCCAAGCTGTGACTGACTAATGAAGTCCAAGATCATTCAAGCCGGTCTGGTTTGTCCTAAACAAAAACCTTAGGCCACCATCTCACAGTCACTGTCACTCGAAACGGGCCCATCTCCAACCAGGCCAAGCCGACCGACGGACCGAGGGAACACAATTAATGATGCGGCCCGGACAGGAAATCATTGCACATGCAGTGGGCTGCACCACGCCTCTCCCCTTTTATGTTTTTATCCTCTTGTGCTGCGACCCCAAAGAGGCACGTTCGTCTTCTTCTCACCTCCTTCCCATCTTTGTCCGGTTGCCGGACTCTCAACCCCCGTGTGCCTTCTCACCACAGCGACGAAAGTTTAAACCGGCAATTTATCGGTCCTGAATTTCTCAGGAGACTTTCAACTTTCTGGACATTTATGGTATTTTCTTGAAAAAAATTATAAAAAAATCAAATATTTTCCAAAAAAAATCTAAAAACAATTAAAACATCAAATCAAAATAAAATAATTACACAATTAATTTTACATGAAAAAAATTATAAAATCTATTTTTGAAATCCAAAATGAATTGGGTGATATGCCAAATCACAAGGCCCCGGTGCTTTAGCAACATTGCCGTCCATAGGTCCATTGTCACCATCCGTAATTCAACTAGCAGGCCCACATAACATCAGCAGCAGCATCTGCCGGGCTGGCATGCCATTGATCGCTTGAATGAACGGTGAAGATGCCACAACGCCTAAAGATTGGTGATTCTGCATATCTCATCTCTTGAATTTTTCCTTAAGCGTGACAATATCCCGTCTGCAACAAAAAATATCTCCACAGATCACCTCTCTCAAGACTCAAAAACCAACAACAGCCACACGAACTATGAATGGGGGATACCCCAAACGAATTCTCAACAAAAGGCCTTAGAAATGCCAAATTTTAACGACAATATCTCCTTCTCTATTCCTTAGACTTTCACCTTCAACACCAAATTCTCTCTCTCTCTCTTTTTCATGATTTTGGGTACTACAAAACCCACCATTTAGAGCAAAAAGCAAGAGAGAAAAGAGAGGCCATATCATCCCGTAATGATGAGATTTGCCTCAACTTCAGCATTCCTCCACACCGACTCTTCCTAGGTCCTCTCTCTTCATAAAACTCCAATATCGAACCATTCTCTCTTTCTCTCTCGCCACCATTCATTGTACTCTTTCATAACTCTTGTTGATTAGTTAGAGATCATCGTGGCCATGTTTCACGGAGGATCTCATCCGTTAATGAGAGAGAAGGGCCCACTCTCTTCTTAATGGGAGAAACCATCCCGTTGAGGACTTTATCTAGAGATGAAGCGCGCTTCATCATGGATAAGCTCAGGTCGTAAAACAATTCGTATTTCACGCTGGGTTATGGGCTACTCAGGAGGGCGCAAGACTCCAGCATAATATCTCTATTTAAGGAAGCGAGGGTTACTTACCGAACACAGTGAAATCAAGTGAGTGCGCCAATCCTTCCTGAAACAGGCCGTAAACAATATTCTACACGCACTTTGCATGATCCTTCAGTTATATCACTTTTACATATAATATTATACTTTTACCCTTGGTCTTTTCTAAAAATCCCAATCGTATCCCTATCAGGTAATATTACCTTTTTGTTCAAGGACTTTTTCAGTATTCTCGATCAAGTCCCTGATCGGTTAAATTACATGTTTGACCTTGTAATTTGCATTAATTTGAGTTTTGTCCTGTTGTAGTTTATTTACAGTACTGCCCTTACTTTTAATTTAATTGCCAAATATATCTCTCAGTTATAGAGTTACGATAGTACCTTTAACTTTGTTGTTTTTTTACTTCTGTATCCCTATATTACAGCAGAAGTCGTCATTTTTTCTGGTAATTTTAGAAAAGGACTCACTCTCGAGAAATATTTTTTAAAATAGGATCATTTTTTTTTATTTTTGCAGAAAACCCCTATTTTCTTTTAAGTCCTACTTTTGGGAGATTATTACTTGCCTTTGCAGTGTTGACCTCTAACTTTTTTGAAATTATAAAAAAGTGGTTAGAGTTTGCAAAGTAGCTCAATTTTAGTGAAAATCAAAGAACTTGATTGTAATACATTTTTTTCTTTGCATGGCATAGCAAGATTGATATCATGAATTTTTTTATTATGAACATGATATTTTATGCATTCATGTCTGGTATTCTTTTATCTATCTACTTGTTGAATGTTAGACTTATACTTATCATGTTTTACCGTCTTAAAATAACAAAAAATAGAAAAATGACAAGAAGGGTATGTGCCACTGAATTAGCCAAAATAAATAAGCTTAATGGCATCGAGAATGCCCTCACTATTGAAATGAGCAACCCTAATACTTCTGCTACTGACGAGGTCAAAACCTCATATATAAAATACAAAAGAGACAACATGTTGGCCAGAACCATTAACATATATAGATGATGATCTCATTAGGGTATTTAAGGATTACCCTACAATTAAGTCAATGTTTGAAGCTATCTCTAAGAAATATGACACAACCTCTGAATCTCATATTCAACTTCTCTTAGAACAATACAATACATGTTCTATGCAATAAAATGATAATATTGTTGACCATGTCAACAAAATGCTTGTTATGGCCAAGGACCTGACAATTATTGGGAATGTGATTCCTGACCAAATGTAAGTATCCACCATTCTGCATAGTTTACCATCCTCTTGGAAGATGGTACAAACAACTCTTAGGTTGAATTAAAAAAACCTAACATTGAAAGAACTTTCTGCTCAACTAGAAATTGAGAAACAACACATGCAACAAGATCGAAAGAGCGAATTACACTTTGATAAAGATGGTCCTTATCAAGGTTATAGCCCTTCTAGATGCCCACAGTTTAAGAAGAAATATTTTAAAGGAAATGGCAAATTTGATAAGAATAAAGGTCCAACATTCTACAAGCCACAGACAACCGCCTTATAAGTAAAGTGCTTCAAGTGTGGAAAACCTAGATACTTCAAGAGAGATTGTAGGAGTCGGTCAAACAACAATATTGGCAAGAACAACATAAATAGCCAACAAAAGGAGATGTGAGATATAATTTGCGTGATATCGGAATGCTCCTATACGGACCAAGCTCTTTCCGGTTGGTGGGTGAGCTCTGGGGCAACACGACATATAGTCATGACTAAGGAAGGGATGTTGGACATGATTGACTATAAACCTGATAAACATCAGGTGTACATATGCAACAATACCTACTCTGATGTTATGGGTGTCAGGACTTATCACATTGAAACCTCTAAAAACAATGTTATGTTGTCTAATGTCCTATTTGTACCATCCATGAGACGTAATCTAGTATCTGTTCCAACCTTGGTTGCGAAGGGTTTTGAAGTTTGTTTTTTACTAAGGAAGGTCACTATAGGAAAATATGGTCGAGTCCTCTTTGATGGGGTCTTTGATCAAAATCAAGAATTGTTCAAAATTTATGACTCAGATATGAATAAAATTCTTTGAACTTCTGCTTATATTGACACTGTCTTTAATTTGGATGTAAATGTTTGGCACCAAAGACTTAGACACATTACCTTAAAAAAAGATGAAAAACACTTGCTGAATTAAAATTAATACCTGACTTTAATGAATCATTATTTCATAGATGTGAGCCTTGTATTTATAGAAAAATGACAAGAAAACTATTTTCATAAAATGTTATTAAAGCATCAAAACTATTAGAAATCATACACACTGACATTTGTGGTCCTTTCAGGACTGAAACTCATAAAGGAATGCAATATTTTATATCATTTATTGACAAATTTTCTAGATACATTTATGTGTATCTTATAAGTATGAAGCATAAGATAAATTTAAGAAATATCGTCAAAAAGTCAAAAACCAACTTAGTAGAAAGATTAAAGTTTTACGGTCTGATTGGAGAGGAGAATATACCTCAAATGACTTTTCTGAATATTGCAAAGTCAATGAAATCAGATTGTAAACTACTACTCCGAGCACACCTCAACAAAATGGGGTGACTGAAAGATTTAATAGGACTCTTCTTGATATGGTTAGATGTATGTTATCTAACGCTTCATTATCCAAAGTATTTTAGGGAGAAGTAATACATACGACAACTTATGTTTTAAATAGAGTTTCATGTAAAGCTATTGTCTCAACCCCTTATGAGTCATGGACAGAAAGAAATCTAAGTCTAAGTCATCTTCGTAGATGCAGTTCTGTATCTCATATAAAAATTATAGAGCGATCAAGGGTCAAACTTGATACTAGATTTATAAGGTATATTTTTATTGGATATTTCAAAGGATCTAAAGGCTATAGATTTTACCACCCAGATAAAGGTCTAATCGAAAGTAAAGATATAATCTTCTTAGAAGATCAAAATATGGAAGACGTTATTCCAAAAATAAATAGAGACGATCATCTTGATCTACAATATAATTCTAATGACATGCAAGAACCTATAAGTAACGATAAACTTTCTGAAATCACTCCTTCTTTTCAACAGTCTCAGACTAAACATAAAAGGTCTAAAGCTCCCCCATCTTACTTAGATGACTATTATGTCTATCTATCAGAGGAACTGTGTTATGCTTTAGACATGGATGACATGAAAGATAACTTGTCATATGTGAGGCAATAAACTCATGTGAGTTAACAAACTAGGTAAAAGCTATAGATGAGGTAATTGAGTCCATTGAGAAAAATCAGGTCTGAGAATTGACTGATTTACCTAAAAAAAAGAAAGCCATCGAATGTAAATGGATATTAAAAAAGAAATTCAAGCTCGACGGTAGCATTGATAAATTTAAAGCAATATTAGTTGTTGAGGATTTTTCTCAGAAAGAAGGATTGGATTATGTTGACTCATATTTGCCTGTTGCAAAATTTATCTCGATAAAGATAATTCTTGTGATAGTAGCTCACTACGACCTAGATCTACATCAAATAGATGTTAAAACCATTTTTCTTAATGGTGAGCTTAAGAAATTCATTTTTATGGAGCAACCTGAAGGCTATATAATAAAAGGCAAAGAAGATAAAGTATATAGGTTGAAAAAATTGCTATACGAATTCAAGAAATCACTACGTCAGTGGTACTTAAAGTTTCATAAGGCTATTATGTCATTAGGGTTTGTGACAAATAAGTTTGACCACTATGTTTATGCTTGAAAAAGTGAGAGTAAATTTACTATTCTCTCACCATATGTGGATGACATTCTTCTGACTGAAAATGACAATGATATGATTATCAAAACCAAGTCATGGTTAAATTCACAGTTTGAAATGAAAAACATGGGAGAAGCATCCTATGTTCTTGAAATTAAAATCACTCGAGATAGAAGCTCCAAACTTTTAAGCTTAAGTCAAGAAAGATATTTAAATCACATACTTAAGAAATTTAAAATGAGTGATTATAAGCCAGTTAGAACACCTATAGTTAAAGGTGACAAGTTGAGTAAAAATGATAGTCCAGGTGATAGATAGGAAAGACTAAATGTCCCTTATACTCAAGCTGTCAGAAGCTTGATGTATGCTATGCTATGCTATGCACTAGGCCTGATATCAACTTTGTTATTGGCCTCGTTAGTCACTACTAGAGCAATCCTAGTTGGCCACATTGGCAAGCAGAAAAAAGAATATTTCAATATTTAAAACGAATTATAAACTTGAAACTATGCTTTCAAGCTGATTTTTTAGAATTAACAGGATATTTTGATGCTGACTTTGCTGGCAGCATAGATGATAGTAAATCCACCTCTGGATATGTTTTCCTCCTAGGAGGAGGAGCAGTTTCCTGGTCTTGTAAGAAATAAGGTTGCGTAGCACAACACACTTAAAAATCTGAATATATTGCATGCAATGCAGCTGCCACATTTGTCATTTTGATAAGCCGCTTTATTAATGATTTAAAGAAGGAAATAACCAATGGGCCAGTCTAGATTTATTATGATAATCAGACTGCCATCTCTCTTATGAAGAGTGAAGCTGATAATTCAAAAAGTAAACATATAATAGTAAAATACCATTACATTCATGATATGATTAAAAGAAATAAAATCAAAGTCAGCTACTTACCTACATCTGATATGATTGTTGATCCTTTAACAAAGGGTATATCAGAGAAAATATTATCAAAACATGTATTATGTATGGTATTAAGATATGTCTAATAAAGACATGCGTCTGGATGAGAAACTCAAAATATAACTCATTCTAGAAACATTGATGCAAGGAAAATACTCCAATAGTGGGAGGCTAAATCTTGCATCTAGTTTTTTGTTTCACATGGCCAAGTAGAAGATGTTGATTCGTTAAAGATCACCGTGGCCATGTTTCATGGAGGATCTCACTCGTTAATGAGAGAGGAGAGTCCACTCTCTTCTTAACGGGTGAAATCGTTCTGTTGGGGACCTTATCTAGAGATGAAGCACACTTCATCATGGATAAGCTTAGGTCATGAAATGATCCATACTTCATACTTGGTTATCGGCTACCCAAGAGGGCGCAAGACTCTAGCATAATCTCTCTATTTAAGGAAGAGAGGATTACTTACCGAACATAGTGAAATCAAGTGAGTGAGCCAACCCCTCTTGAAGCAGGCCATAAACAATCTTCACTTACTCTGCATGATCCTTCAACTCCTTGCCCAGAACAGAGAGAGATCACTCACCGTTCGATTATTAATGCCATAACCCCTTCACGCTGAAATCTTGATGCCAAAAACGCTTTTGCTCTCACAAGAGGGAGAAATAAGAGGGCTTAGGGCTTGGCTCAACTGAGAAATAAAGCTTATGCCTCTTATTTGTAATAAAATAATGTGTTTCACAAATGGCACTATTCGCAAAAAGAAATGTTTGACACTTGTGGCCAACACTGTGTCAATATATCGAGAGATATTGTCACAAATTAAAAAATCACAAATATTTTATAAATCTTGCAAAAAAATTCCACTTTAAACTTTTAGAATTTTATTCACAAAAAAAAAAGAGTTAGATTTTTAGTAAATCTCACAATATTTGTGACTATGCTCCTCACTAGCTTCTCTTCCCAATACACCAAACCAACTCAACTAAAATTAGGGAAAACAAAACATGTCATTTCTTTAATTTCCAGGATACGCAAACTGACTTCCTTCTTATCACTTTATACATTGTACCTGTAGGAATCATGCCAATTTTTTGGGTCCCGGTTCCCTAGAAATCCCATAAAAAGACTTAAAATTCCCTTGGGATTCTAATGTCAATAGGAAAAATGTCAATGAATTCTTGCTAACCAATTGTGAATTTAAAAATTCTTGGAAAATATCAACAAATATAAAACATTAAAAATATAGCTAAATTATCACTTAGATAGCACATTAGGGCTTCAATACTTTTAAAATGTGTAATATTTTAAATATATCACAATTTTTTATTTATTATCATAATTTATTATGAGCATATCACAATTTTATAAAGTATTTTCAAAATATCACTGATGTTTGTTTGCATCAACTTAGGTACATGGAGGAAGAAGACAATTTGTTTTTTTTAGGTTTTGTCAAAGGTCACAAATTCATGAGGAACTACACACACCAAGTTGTAATCAAGTATTTTCAAAAATTTCAAAAGCAAGTACCACCTCTTTGGGCCCTAGGAGAACGGGCCTTGACTGCTAGACCATCCCACCTCACATTTCCTCACAGTGAGTCTATGTGCTGCTAACGTGCCATGTCTGTAAGTGTTGCTTGGCAAACTTATGAATACAAGTTTTTTTTTTAATATTGTGCCTTCGCCCCTTTGGTTGCTTGCTCGGTGCTTCGTTGTACTACTTGTGTGCTTGCTTGTGTTGTTTGCATGTTGTTCATGCTTCTTGGTGATTTTTTGTCACACCACTTACCTTTGTGGCTTCGTGTATGACCATTTCTCTTGGGTTCCTACAAGCCTCTAGCCTCGTTGGGCTTCCCAAGTGCTCAAAGCACTGATTGGGCATCTGCTTCTACATGGTGGCCTTCGATAAGCTACCTCCCACACATCGCTTTTGCTTTTTGGTGCCTCCTCTCAATGCACCATCCCAGATTGCCCCAGCATGTTGCTTTTGCCCCACAGGCTTGCCTAGTCCATATCCTAAGTGTTGCACGATCCTAAGAACAGATAGGCTTATGTAGTGATCGGCTTTATAAATCTTTCTAAGCTTTGCTTGTCCTTCTCTCCTTTTACAAAACTATACTTGGTATTTGGCACTAAAGACTATAAGTGTAAAACCCAAAAAAAAAATCAATTTTTTTAGAAATAAATAAAAGGAAAATTTTCTTCAAAATGGAGGATAATATGATATGGTATTATATATCTTGGATCCAAATATGGGAATATTGGATCCAATATGAGGATTTGGATATAGCAAGCGGGTTTGGATTCTAGATAGATCCGAAATCAGTTGGAGTTTGATTGGACTTTTAATATATCCAAATATGGTGTAACCTTAATCAAGATCCGAAGTCTAGTTGGGAAGTCTCTGAAGTTCCAAAATTTTTAGGAAGATCTAACTTGGATTCGAGATCCGTTAGAAAATCCATTTATATATAAATAAATTAAAGTAGACAAACTTGCAACGAAATGAGATGTGGTGTTATGGAGAGATTTGTTGCCTCTCTAGGAGTTGACGCAGGTTCAAATCCCACCACACCCACATGCACGACTTAATGAAGAAACATTATATATTTTTTTTTGACAAAAATGCATAATGCGTATACATGCATAAGTAAATTAAAGAAGACCTCAATTGCAACAAAATAAATTGTAGTGCGGTGGAAAGGTTAGTTGCCTCTTTGGGGAGGGACCCAGGTTCAAATCCCCCTGCTTAAGATTCAAAATCTGGAATTTTGAAACATAAATAAATTCCCTATTTAAATACACATTTCCCCTTATAAGTAATAATTAGATTTTCAATAGAGGAGATGTCAAAATTCTAAATAAGGAAGCTAGACCCTCTCCTCCCAAATCATGTTTTTTTTTGTGATAGGGTTACCTTTTTGGGCTTGATTAGGGAATTAAAAAGTAGGTTTTGAAAAAAATAGTGAGAAATCAAAATAAGGAAAGGTTGAATGGGCATTTGGAATATTTTTGGCAAGAAAGTAAAAAGAAATAAAAAAAATGTTGGAATCACAACACATGGTTTTAGTGTTGGAGCAATTCTTCTCCTTCTCTCTCTTCCCTCTTATTCCCCATGATTTTCCTCCCTTCCCTTTTTTCCCTACTACCTCAGCCCTGCCAAGCCATCAAACCTAGTGGAGTGCTATATGAGGGAGGCGTCGGAGGAAGGATTTCAAGCTTAGAACCGGCCATGCCGAGTGAGAGTGCTCGGTGATTCGAATCGTCAGAAGAGGTAGGGGCATTTTATTTCTGTATAGTTGCTTAGGAACATGTGATACACTTAAGTACCGCTAGTTTGGATATATACAACAATACATATCCATGAGACTAGAGGCATGAATGGTACTAAGTGAATCATGGTTTTTAAAAAAAAAATAACATAAGTCTTCTTATGTCATGGGCCTATTTCCTTCAATAGGTCAGCACGGTGCAACAATCCTTCCTTACTGTCATACGCCTTGTTATCGCTTGCTTGCCAGTCACAGAAGCTTTCAATCAGAGTACAAGAGAGCAAGAGAGAATGGAGGATGGAGGGAGAAGAATTGCAATCACAAGAAGCAATCACAATGAGGGTGAACAAAAGAAAGCTCAACATATTTAATTCATTCATAGTTTAGCTCGTAGGCCTCTTACAGTTCAAGTATATGGGCTGCCCCTTCGGGGTATTGATTAACCTGAACCGGGTAGCCTATATTAGACTCATCGAAAGCAAAACAGAATCTAGACACAACTTTATAATGTAAATCACAAGGGAACATGTTCCTCCCTTCAAATCATGCACCATCCTCGGTGCCATCTGTTTCATGGTAAGCCCTGACTTCAGTCGGGTAGTGGTTGTTCATCCGAAAAGTTGGCTCCCATGTAGGTTTTGTTGTTTTCTCCCACTGCACTAGGTATTTCTTTGCTTTGCCCAAGTAGTTGACCTTGTGGCAAAGGATCTGACTGAGGGGCTTCTCGGCCCGTTGTGTTGTCGGGGCCCTCTGCATGATGGGAGTATATTGTGGCACGCTATGTTCTGGATCTCCATTATCTGTATGGAATTGTTTGAGGTTGCACACGTGGAACACCGTGTGCACCTTAAAATCTTGGGGCAACTCCAGCTTGTACGCCAGTTTGCCCACCTTTTTTATGATGGTGAATGATCATTCATACTTTCTTATTAGTCCGCAGTGCTGCCCACGGAAGACGCCTGTGTGACCAGGATAAAGCTTCACCAACACTTGGTGCCCAACTTGGAACACAGCGGGGCGACAATGCTTGTATGCCCAATTCTTCATACTCTTTGCCTCCTTGTGTAGGAATGCTATCGCCAACTCATTTTGTTCATGCCTGTCTTGAACAAACTAAGAGGTGAAGGATGATCTTCCCTTTTCTTGTGCAGCAAGAGTGTGTGGGGCCAGCAACTGTTGTCCTATGGCTATTTCAAATGGGTTATGGCCTGAAGACTCGCTCTTCTATAGATTGTAACAGAATTGTGCCACGTCAAGGAGCTTTACCCAATTTTTTTTATTGACACTAACAAAGTGCCTGAGGTACTGCTCAATTATCTCATTGATGCGCTCTGTTTGCCCATTGGTCTGTGGATGAAAGCTTGTTGAAAATAGCAAATCAGAGCCAAGTATCCAAAATATTTCACCCCATGACTTGTTCGTGAAGCGAGCATAGCGATCACTCACAATGCTCTTTGGTATGCCCCAATGCTTCACCACATGCTTTACAAACAACTCTACATGGCACTTCTTAGAATCTGGGATGAAGGTGGCATACTCTGAGAAATGATCAACCACCATAAGGATGGAGCCGGTGCCATCTACTTTTGGCAAACTAACAATAAAGTCCATAAAGATGTTTTTCTATGGACGTTCTGGAATCAGTAGAGGCTCAAGGAGACCGACTATCTTCTGGTCGGTTCCCTTGCCTTGCTGGCAGACGAGGCATATTCACACATAGCCCTCCACGTCGTCTCTCATCTGCGGCCAATAGTAGCCACGCTCAAGGAGTGCAAAGGTCCGCTCTTGACTAGGATAGTTGGCCCATAATGTATCATGGCACTCCTTAAGAAATTCTCAGTGGAGGCTTCTCCACCACGACACGAAGATGCGTCCCTCTTTTGTCATGAGGAGGTTGTCCTGTAGCCAAAATCATCGAGTCTTCTCTGCCTGCGCCAAAGAAACAAGGTGTTACATCGTCGGATCCTGCTGCATGCCTTCGCAGATGTGGCTCAGCAAAACACCCTCCAAATGCACTTCAAAAGGAAAGGCTTCACACGCGCAACAACCAGTTCAATCCTAAGGCTCAAGGCGTCCACAACTACATTGGTCTTCTCAACCTTATACTTTAAGGCAAAGTCAAACTCAACAAAAAATATCTGCCATCGAGCTTGCTTAGGCGTCAGCTTCTTATGTGTCTGAAAATAGCTCGTGGCAACATTGTTTGTCTTGATGACGAATTAGGCACCCAAAAGGTAGTGCCACCAAGTCTTGAGGTAATACATGATGGTTGTCATCTCACGTCATGCACCGTGTAATGCCTCTCTACACCCTTTAGCTTACGACTCTCATATGCAATCGGATGACCATCTTGCATAATAACTCTGACAATGGCAAAGTCTGAGGTGTCTATGTAGACCTCAAAGGGTCTCGAGTGATTAGACAGTCACAACACTAGCTCCCTCACTAAGGCTTTCTTCAAGTTGTCGAAGGCATCTTGACATGCTTTTATCCAAAGCCATACTTGATTCTTCTTTAACAAGTCAGTGAGGGTCGCAACAATGAGGGAGTAACCTTCAATGAATCGTTGATAGTAATTCATCAAACTAAAGAATGACCACAACTCTAGCACTTTGCTTGGTGGAACCTATTACTGAATGACTCTTATCTTTTGCCCATCCATGCGCAGCACACCATGCCCCACAATGTGGCCGAGAAAGCTGATATCCTCCTGACCAAAGAGACACTTCTCTCATTTAACACAAAGGTCATTGACCTTTAGCACTTTAAACACTGTTCATAAGTGCTTGACATGTTCTTCTATGTTGCTGCTATAAATCACGATGTCATCCAAGTAGACTACCATGAACTTGTCTAAGTAAGGGTAGAAAATCTGATTCATCAGGGTCGTGAACGTGATTAGAGTATTTGTCAACCTGAATGGCATTACTAAGAATTCGTAAGCACCATAGCGGGTGATGCAAGTTGTTTTCGGATTATCGCCATATGCAATCCTCACATACCAGTAACTCAATCTCAAGTCTAGCTTTGAAAAGACTCAAGCATTGCCCAACTGATCAAACAAGTTTGTTATTAGTAGCAATGGGTACTTTTTCTTTACTGTGACCTTGTTTAGCGCATGGTAGTCCACACACAACCGCTTAGAGCCATCATGTTTTATCTGAAATAGGACTAAAGAGCCAAATAGAGCTTTTGATGGACGAACAATGCAGGCATCCAATATCTTGTTCAGCTGCCTGCACAACTCTTTCAACTCAGCTAGCTCCATACGATATGGAACCATTGCGTAAGGCTTTGTTCTCAGGGTCAACTCGATCTTATGGTCAACCTCATGTCTTGGTGGTAGACGCTTCAACAATTTTGGAGGCATCACTCCCTGAAACTCTGCCAACAGTGTGGCTAGGGTCAGTGGCACTGCTGCTTGCACCATCTCTTTTTCTGCATGCACAACAACTAAGAATGTCTACTCCCCACGCTTGACACCCTTCTTCAATTGCATTGCTGATAACACTGAAGTCTTGCCCTCTTGAGTAAGGCACTGAACTGTATGTGACATATTTGGCCCCATAATCGTCAATGAGTTAAACTTTGGTGGCATCATCATATTCTGGCTGCGCAAAAACTTCATACCCAAAATCAGCTTAAAATCGTCTAGGGGCACCACAGAGAAGTTGGCCTTGCTGACCTAACTCTCAATTTGGATAACCACATCCCTTGATTTACCAAGAATGAGCTTGGCCTCAGAGTTCAATGTTTTGATGGTCCTCTGCTTTGGCCTGGGCTTCAAGCCCAACAGCTCTGTCTCTTCTCGTGAGATGAAATTGTGTGTAGCTCAGGAGTCTACCATTGCTGACGTAGACTTTCCATTCATAATGATTTTTAGGTATATGAGTTCCTTACTGACCTGTATGTTTTTAGCTGCGCAACTTTTAGCTGCATTAATCGATCGCATGGCACCCATCCTTGGTTTCATGGTCTCAATATCACTGCATTCAGCTTGCACTGTGTTGGCTTGCCCATCATCATTTACAAGATGCTTCAGACATTGCCTGGCGATATGCCTATCACCACAGAACTAGCAAGTAACAATTGTTCCCTTGTTGTTGTTGTTATACTTCTTGAAGTTCTACTTTTTATCAAATTGATGGGATGTCAATGCCTCACTTTTGTTAACGCGTCGCTTATCCTTCTTGCCTCTATGGTCAGGTTTCTTTCTGACCTTGGTTGATGGGGTGAAGGGCTTGCACTGAGTGTTAGCTAAGTGCTCGACTATCACATATGCATCTTCTAAAATACTGGGGTTGCTCATTTCTATTTCGAACTATTCCCATGGCTGAAGTCTCACAATGAACTAGTTGAGCTTGTCCTCATCTGACATGTTAGGTACCTCAAGCATAAGCTTCTGAAATGTTCTGACATAGTTTTGCAATGAACTAGTGTGTTTAAGATCTGACACCATCCTATAAGCATGTCTTTGCGCATTCTTCGGCATGAAGTAGTTGTGCAGTTGTATTTTGAAGTCATCAAAGGTGTCTATCATGAATTGACCCCTCTTCATGTCACCGCGCTTTCGCCTCCACTAAGTGATAGCATCTTCATCCAGTAGGGCTACAGTAGTCTTAATCTTGAGATCTTCAAGCATCACGTTCTGAATATCCAAGTAATCTTCTACTTGGAACAAGAAGTTTGCAATGGCCTTGCTATCGCGAGAATCATTGAACTTTGCTGGTCTTAGCACATCAATTATTGATGGCCTCTCACCATTTTCCTTATTTAGGATCACTGTTCGCTATAATGTGCGGTTCTTCAACTGAAGCTTTCTTACTTCAGTCTACAAGTTGGACATTATTGTTATCAATGAAGTGACCTATTCCATCAGTAAGATCACATGCTTTTGCAGGTTCTCCACCACATCATTCAGCCCACCGAATGATTCAACTGCACATGAAATTGCTTCTTCATGCGAAGTCACATCTTCCACTAGCTTGTTGATAGTTGCAGTCATCTGCTCTTGGCCTCGAAGTGAACCCATCTCACCTTTGGTAACCGTCTTGCCTTTGGTGTTATGCAAGTTTTGATAGGGCGCCATGATATCTTGCTCATAAATCATAGTCTGTCGGCACGTTTGTCGACACCGACTCCGGAGTCCCTTTCCCAGCATGACAACGAGCTCTAGTACCACTTGTCACAGACCTATTTTCTTTAATAGGCCAGCGTGATGGTAAGGAAGGAGAACAGTGTGACAGTCCTTCCTTACCGCCACAAGACTTGTTATCGCTCGCTTACCAATCGCGAAAGCCTGTAATCAGAGTGCAAGAGAGCAAGAGATAATGGAGAGAGAATAATTGCAATCACAAGAAGCAATCACAATGAGGGTAAACAAAAGAAAGCTCAAGGCATTTAATTCATTCACAATTTAGCATGTAGGCATCTTACAGTTCAAGTATATGGGCTGCCCCTTCAGGGTATTGATTAACTTAAACCGAGCAGCCTACATCAGACTCATCGAAAGCAAAACAGACCCTAGATGCAACTTTACAATGCAAGTCACAAGAAAACATCTCATGTGATTAGTTTAAATCTATATAAACAAAAAAATTTAAATCTGCGATATTAGAGCATGTAACGATTATAATGTCCTCATGTGAGTTGTTTAAATTTGTATCAACAGAAAATAATCTTGCATTTTTGGACCATATAGGGATTCTCGTTTTGTCATGTAACTTAATTTGCATTCGTATAAAAAAGGATATACATTTGCAAATTTTGGACCGTATAGTGATTGTCATGTTATCACACAATTTATTTCAAAGTTGCACAAATAGAAAGCAAATGGGTATGAACGAATTATGTTATGTGATTTAACATGTGAATCTCGTGTTACTATGCAATTTAGTTTAGATAAAAATATATATAAGAAAATTAAGTGTGATCGGATCATATTGTTGTTGAATGTTAAATTGGATCACCTCATTGTTGCACATAAAATAAAACTTCATGTATCATGTTACCATTGAATTACTTTAGATATGTACAAGAATAAATAAATATATACACAGTTATCTCATGCACCATTTGATAAAGATCATAATAGAAACAATTACATATGTCCTTCATTCTGGTTAATGGATATCATATCAGAAAAAAAAATTACCTAAATATAACCCTGTATTGTCCTTGTGATTCTTTAACTTCTGTGTAGAATCACTTCCCAAGAATGCATGAAGTATAGAGTGTAAGATCACGATGAACCACACTCTGATATGACTGTCAAGCCTCTTTCATGGTGGGTTTGACGACATGTTTAGAACATTAGAATCCCACAACATTTAGGATTCCAAATGTGAGAAACAGACACATGAATGATAAATGTATATACATGTCTTGAGTTTCCTTTTAATCACAATATAAAAAAAATGGTTTTATATACATAATCCATGAGTATTATTATTGTTGCAAGATATCTTAGTCTGCCTATGCATTCTTTAGATACGTGATATTAGATCTGCATAAAAAAAATGGGATATATATAACAGATTGAATGTAAACGTTATACACCTTGTTTGTATTGCATAGTTCCTATAAGATAATGGTGCACAAATGCACTTTACTCAAATTTGTTCGTGGTTTATTTAAAAGGTTCTTTTTTTCTTTGGTTCATAATCAGGGACAGGCTTTGAGCTACTAGATTCCAACCGATGTCCTCTGTCGTTGTGACAACATTGGCTTAACTGATGGCATGGTTCAGTTGACCCTATATACAGAATGCAGCATGCTCGTCAGGGCACACAACACCCTATCAGGGTCGTTGTCGCACTGTCAGCGCGCAAGGCACACCGG
The DNA here is from genome assembly GCF_984573655.1 of Nuphar pumila. NCBI lineage: Eukaryota > Viridiplantae > Streptophyta > Magnoliopsida > Nymphaeales > Nymphaeaceae > Nuphar > Nuphar pumila. The sequence goes on from NC_143254.1 coordinate 38,125,566, forward strand.
ACTGGGGTCTGCATAGACCCCAGCCTACCGATTTTTTTTAGATGGCCGATGATATGATGTAAATTCGGTTGGGGTTATCGCGACCCGAGCTACTGTCAGCACTTTTATAGCCAACACCACTGCCATAGCAGGCCGACTGGGCCTACTGACCCAACCGATTGCTAAAGAAGGGCAGCCTGGTGTTGTTGTTCTGATGTGTTAAGCAGTGGTAACTGTTGTTTAACCCTAGTGGTGCATCCAGTAGGATGTGTCAACCTGAGCCATCTCGTCAATCTTGGCTTACCAGCAGGATACACCGCCTTGCTGATATGCCATGACTAAAAAAGAAAGAAAAAAAATGATAGCTAAGTATGACAATAAGTTTTTGGTTCCATGGAATGAGTTGACACCTATTTGGCTTCGGTCCGGTGATGGACCGACGAAGGTCTATGAAATTAGAAAGGGGAAATTCCATAAGCTTGTGGCATGTCATGTGCACGTGAGTTGTTAAAATGACTTAACAAGTAATAAAAGAGTGTTAGGCAAAAATATGAGCCTGTGGTTGCGGATAATTGTCCGGGTGCTTACCCACACCATGACGGACCCACTTGCACTTGTCACCACCCGGGTAAGGGATGAAAGTTCGGTGCCCCATGAGGTACCATGCTATAAAATAGAATAATATACAAATCTATGAAAAGAACACTCTTAACAAAAAAATTCAGGATTTTGGGGTATACCTGAAAGACAGTATATGTTACTAGATTCTATGGGTTCTGGGTATACATGAAAGATGGTGTATGCTACTGGACTCGTGGACTACATAGAGAGGTGGATGGTACAAACTTCACAAGACATTCTTGTGCTTATGAGAGTGAGGCGTCTCACCCGGTCCCTATCCCTCGGAGTTAGGGGGCCATGACTACCAATGTGTCTTAGGTAGCATATCCAAGTTTTCTGCAGAAGTTTTCAGGATGCATCCTATTTCTAGTTGCTGCCATTGAGGAATACTCTCTCGGTCCTAAACCGTCCTCTTTGGGTATCCGTACGGCCAGTCACTCGGGTCACCTAATAAAATGTAATGAACTCCCGAACGGTTTCAGTCTGCTATGATGTTTAGCCTGTGTGTACCCACAGTGCGAGTTAATAAGAAAAAACTAAATCTTTACTGTATTACTTTTGTATTGTTGATTGTTCAAGATGTTAAAAAAAAACTTGGTGAATAGTTATTGTTTTGTAGTTCGTGTAGTATATGCAAATGCAGACATTTTATTTACATAGACAGTTGCATGTTTACATGTACACATGACACTATGCACCTATACATTTATAGAATGTCACTTACTCAGACTGTTTGTAGTCTGACACTTCTACTTCTCTTGTTTTTGTAGAAAATTAATGAGGTACACGGGCATATTGCAGTGTCGTCGTGGGTGGAGCCATGAGATTTGATATTTATGATCCTGCATAACTCTAATAAACATTATGCTATTTTATTTGTGAATTATGTAATAATTGATTTGGACTTTCATTTAATAATATGGTAATAAATGTTGCTAAAGTATCATCGTCCTATAACTCGCCCAATTGTTTGACCGAATAAGTTAACTGATATTCCGTTGTGATATCAAAAAAAAATTTATTCCAAAATTTTTGAGTCAAATTTTTGGAGCGTTACAATAAGTGACTTATCAGGCTTTCTAATGCTTTGCTTCTTGGTTTTGCAGTCTTTTTTGTAGTTGTCCTGTCTCCCTTTATTTTGTTTGCCTCCTTCCAGTGAACCGTCTGCTTTAGAAAGCTTCTACAACTAGTCGCTTCTCCCTTTTGTCACTCTCTCCTCTCTGGCAGAGAAAGCTCTTTGAACTTCTGGACGAGTTATGCAGACTCTCTGCCTCGCTAGTTAGGTAGGCGGGCGGGCAAAGCTCCCTACTTGAGCGAACAACCCCTATCGTATGTATGTATGTATGTATGTATGTATGTATGAAGATACAACAATTATTTTTGAAGTTTTCAATATGACTTATATATAAGAAGATAACAAAAGAAAGGCAAATGAAGTATCAACACCTCTCATATACATTGTTGTGTAATTCCCTTTTTATTTGGTTTGGTAGATGAAGGCTTTCAATGACATTATGGTGAGCGAGGAATTTTGTTCAGGTTTGTATGATAAGCATAATAAATTTATTAGTGTACAACAAGTTCTTTTTAATACTTTGGGAAGTCATGTGTCTTTAGGTTGAGGGGTCATTTTCAAATATTTCAAGAGAATCATGAAATTTTTTACATTTTATTTGAAATAAAATCATTAATGGATTAAAATATAATAATTGGCAATAATTATGTCGAGCTTCAAATTGTGGAAGACTGCCTTGTTAAATAACATGCTGGATATTAATAATATTATTCTTTTATTGAATTGGAAAGGGTAGATTTGAATCCGGGACCCATCAGCTGAGATGATTTGCCTCTATTTGGTGTTTACCTCATAATGATTCGAGGATATGAGGACGCGGGATGTGGGTTCCAATTGAAGATCAAAAATCTTTTAAAGCATGAGTGAGGACACAAAATTGTAATGATATTATAATATTACAAATGTTTTTATTTAAAATATTAATACACAGTAATAAAAAAATTATTTAGAAACATAGGAACGGCTGTCCGAATCAATGTGTCTGTGCATGTCACACGGGACACGCCTCAAAATGGCATCTTCCTATGATATATCCACAGGTCTCACATATATTATCTTAACATTTGATCAATCTAATTTTAATCAAATTGTTTGAATCTGATGTGAATGATAGGACTGAAAACCCTTTGCATCGAAATGACAAAAAACCATTTATAGGGCTTTTGGATGACATTGAAACACTTGATTTTAGAAAAACTTGGTCTTTTAAAACTCTTGGGTTTTCTAATCTAGTTTTTGCAAACCCTAAAAACTTTGTTTTGCTGTTTTGATCATGCCAATTTAATCCTAGGCATGCTGCAAAAATCTTGGACATAGTGACGAGAAAGCAAAATGGATACGGGAAACTATGCATGAAGCGTAAGCTAGTGCTAAAAAGTAGTACGAACAAGTGAGAAACAAGGGAAAAATGAAAAAAAACAATAACATAAAAAGCACAAAAAAAATAAGAGGGAAGTGAGGAGAATGAAAAAGACAATTAATAACATGAAAAACACAAAAAAAACAAAGAGAAAGTGAGGGAGAAACGAGTGGGAAGCGAAAGAGAAACTAGTAGAAAATGAAAAGGATGTGAAAAGAAAGCGATCTGGAAGCATGCCTCCCCCAAATATGAAGCGAGTTTCCCACATGTTTCTGTTAGCAAAGAATCTAAAATTGAATATCCCGATCTGAGTTCAAAACATGACCTGGATCTAAGTTCAGAATCATGTCGATGCAGTGCATTTGGGCAAGTTGGATGAAGATGTGTCGGAACATCAAGTCCGGTCTCCCAAACCCAACTCACCCCCATCTTGAACCAAGCCTACAGTTCCAAGACACTATTTTAGGCTTAGTTTTGAGAGTTAGAAATTTATTTTGAGCATGTTTGATAATATTTTTTGTTCAAAAATAGATCTTTGAGTATTTATTAGATTTTGTTTTGAATTTCTATAATTTTTATTATCCTTAGGTTTAGCTCCAATGGCTTGCTATGATCCATTTAGGCCATTAGCGGGTGTATGCGAGATCTTTGGGTAGTCTTTATTTTTACTTATATTCGGTCCAGCTAGATCATCCTTGGGGGCTTTGGATATCCAACTGGCCCACTTTGAAGCCTTCCAGCCATTGGGACCAAAGACCTACCACATTGGGTCTCTTTGGACAGTGACTTAAAAGTCCCAAGAAGGAGAGACGTTGTCATTAAATCCCCAAATCATGAATGAGGGTTTCAACCTTTGCTGGCTGCCAATAAACCCTAGAGAAATCACAAGTAAAGAAGAGGATGCCCCTCTTTCTCCCCCCATTGGTTTGCCTCATGTGATTGCTGCCTTCAACGTGGGAGTTGCCATAAGGAGAGAATGGTTGGACGACGTCGACCTCACTGGTCCATCGAGTGCTGTTGAAGCTAAGGCAGACGACAAAACTTTGGCCAGTGATGACCTCACCGAAGCTAAGGGATGTTCCCCATCTTGATGGACCCTTTTATTATTTTATTTTTATTGTTTTGCTTATGTGGACTATTACAAACTATTAAAATGTTCATTCGAGCTTAATTGAATTCCTAATTATGGCTTGACATTGTTTACAAACTATTAAACAATGTAGTGAATCTGATTTTTCTGCAACATAGTTATTTTTTGCAACAATTCATCTATTGTTTGGTGATTGTTTTTAGGCCATTTGAGGTCCCAAATCGATTATTCAAATTCAATCCCTAGTTGCGTGACATTGTTTAGTTTTAAGTTTATTTTAGTGTCATGTTTGCTTGTCGTGAACACTGGCAGTCGTAAACGCTTCCATAACCCCATATCCTTTTTCAGGCTCTGTCACATGTCCAATCTCAGTCAATTCAAATGAAGGATCAAAAGGAGTTAGAACCAAGACGATAAGAGAGAATATGAGAAGTAAGATCTTGATCAATGATATATTAACATAAAACCAATTGCATCTAACTAAGGATGAGATTTTTGTGAGCCTTGTTTTAGGAGATTCTTTTGGAAAATTTGTTGAGAAAGATCTCCTACAACCTGTAAATTCTTTATGTAGTGAAAAGCCCACAAAGTGTAGTGAGAGTGTGAGTTAACCCCATCATGAATATAGCTGACGTGAGTTATCGAACCACGTAAATCAGATTCTCACTCTTTTTGTTTGTTTGCATGGTATCACTTTAAACAATCAAGCTTTCACATCTCTAGTTAAATATCCCTATATATCCTTATACCTTGAATGTTGATAACTTTGTTACTATAAAACTCAATGATGTAGACACGATCCAACTAGAGTCTGTCTTGCGAACACGAGTACATGCCACATATATGATGTGAAAGCAACAAAACCTAAATTAGACATAAACTTTGAAAACTATTATTTTTTTTTTCTTCAAAATTAAATGACTAACTATATTAAACCAACTAAGGATTAGATACATAAATATATGTGTATGGTTTGATACCAAAATGATGTAAATCTGATAACGGGTGGATTAGATCCAATTGGATCTTTACGTGTGAAAGCTCAAGATTAGGATAGTGGGTTCTGATCCAGGGGTCATTTTGACCTAGCTACATTCCTAACTGCTCAAAGGTGATAACACTGGATTTATAGGATACGACTGCAGTCGCCTTTTCAACGAAGATCAAGAAATAGGATGAACACTAGGATAATGGACTGGTTTCCACAAGCTGGAACCACTGGAACAATCCAGTTATGACAGACTAGAAAAAGGTTGAACCTTGTAGATTCTGCCAAAAGTCCAAACACAAAAGTTTTAGGTAATTTAATTATAAATCTAGAAAAACAAAAATCAAGATAATTGGAGATCATATGATTAAGATATGACCTGATCAAAAGGATAGACTAGTACAATCCTGAACAATCACATGCAGAATTGTTTACCCTGTTTCGGGGCATTTTTGTTGGAACAAACGCCGAATTCAGAAAAAGGTCCAAACATGAAACTTGTAGGCATATTCGATAGCTTTCCAACAAACTATCACATGTAGGGTTTTGATACTGAAACAGAGAAATACAATTCAAAAAACAATGACCGGTCATCGTGGATAGAGTTCTAGAAATTAAAAAATAGGCATTCACACTTTTTCAAACATTAACTTAGTTAAAACAATTTTAGTTTTAGAGTTTATTGTTCGCACTGCACACACAAACACTTCAATGATGGATTCTACAATGTAATTTTTTTTCTTTTACCTTACCCCAACTCCGATTAGTCTAATTAAAAGAAAACAAAAAACACCACAAGCAAAATCGACTAAACATAATTTCTAAATAGAAATATACTTTAACAAAACATTTTTTTTCTCAATCAAGATTGCAACAAACTTATGTCTAATGTTGTGCGCTCTAGTCAAACAAAGTTTGTAGACACAAGACAAGTTTTCAATAGTATGCAAAGGTACACGCATACATGAACAAACACAAACAGCATGGACACAACTTCCTTCCAACACGGCAAGGAAGTATAACAACCACTTAGGGATGAAGATAAACTCAAGAAATGACGTGGGTCACAACAACAACACACCCACAACCTGCAGTTTCTTCAGAAGGTTTTTTCAACAATGTAAAAAATGAGTCATTCACCACTAGTTCAAAGCTTGGTCTAATGGTAGCCACAAGATTCCAACATCAGAAGCTTGAACAATAATAAAGATTCACACGAACCAACTGGAGCTTCACACCAGCAAATCCTTCACTCACACAACAATAACAATTGCTTGCATGAAGGTTTGGTTGCAGTAGATGTTCAGCAAGAGTTGTCCAAGGTAAGAGCCGTCTAAGAGACCTCCACTATTTTTTAGTCAAACTTTTTTTCAAAGATAGCAAAGAGAAAAGCCCCCTTCACGTTTTTCTCAAAAGCCTTATAGGACTCAACACAAGCTAAGTTAAGGCTGTAGTATGATTCCAAAGCCACTTCTAATTGTGACCAATAGCAGCTCAAGGTTTGAATTAACATTCTTAACTGTCAAAAATATCATAAAGGGGCCTATACGAATTTTAGAACCTTCTTAAATCACCTCACACAATTTTCTTGATGGGCTCATAACTCACTTTACAAGACTTTGGGCTAGTCAAAGATAATTCAAAAGGGGTCATATTGGTCCAGCCCCAAGGGCGCCAATATGGATCTACCTTGCAGTATTGGATCTTTGACAAGATCTAATACTGGCAAATAGATCTCAAAAATTGAAGTGACTTTTAGATCCAAAATTAAAAATTATAAAAAAATATAAAATCTACCCAATTATCCTCATACAACCTCTAGTGCCCAAAAAATAATCTTAACGGACACCAGAACTATGTAGAATCTAGTACCTAAAAAGAAAAAATAAAATAAAAAAATACAATAATGATTTCAACATTCACAAAAATGTAATCATAATATAAAATGTATTTTATGAGAAGATATAAATCAAAATTCTCATAAAATAAGTCATGCATAATGATCAATATACCCCTCAACCCCAAAAAGATACAAAATGGGTGATTTTGACATGGGTTCAGGGGTCTTGCAATCCCGATCGGGTTTTTTGCTCCTTGCTAATATCCGGATGCTCTGCATCGCTCAACCACCTGAATTTTTTGCTATGAAAAACGCAACTGCTGGGGCTCATCGAAAGCCAAGACATGGGAGAATTTTTGGACAGGGAATACTGAATGCCACTTACAACTATCCAAACCAAGGTTACCAGAATCACTATAAGAGAGTGGGAAACACATTTCTCAAAGAACCATTTTAGAAATGAAAAGTACTGTGTTCAAAATGCTTGTGAAACATCAAAAAATTAATGAGACACGTGTTTTTCATGCTTTGAGAAAGCATTTCCCAAGAGTTTTTTATTTTGCATTTTTCATTTTTTGTTTCATTAATTTATTATATTACTTTTTCTTAAACATTTCCAATGCATTTCCTGATTCGTTTCCCAAATCGTTTTTCGTTTCTCGTCTCACATGCAGCAGAAAAAGCCTCGTTTTCCGTTTTTGTTTCCCAAGATGTTTCCCATTTCTATTTCACTTTTTGGCAACCTTGGTCCAAACTCAATGTATAGAGAAACTGAATTCTAATTGCGTTGCAACTCTGTCTTAAAAAAGAGCTTGCTATTAATGAGTATATATGTGGCTTCAAAACCATATGTGATGAGTTTGCAGCCTTAGGCAAGCCATTAGAAGATCAAGATAAGGTTTTTTGGCTACTGAAGATATTGCGGTTTTTTACCCCAGCATGGTTTTCTCAGTAACTCTGTATCTAAACAAGTTTGATCTTTTTTAACATTGTAAACTCGAAAACTTGTTTATATATAGAGTTACAGAGAAAACCATGGTAGGAAATGGTGAGAAATTAGAAATTACTCATGTTGGTTCCACTAATTTGAAAATTGGCAAAGATTCGTTAAAACTTGAAAACATTTTGGTGGATAAAAAATAACCTCATTTCAATGAGTCAATTAACCTCTAATATGCTTTATGTCTTTCAATTCTCATCAAATGGTTTTGTTATAAATGACACAAAAACACACAAGATAGTGGCAAAGGGCAGCGAAATTGGGGACCTCTACGGTTTTATGACCAGCGAGAATAAGAGCTCTCACAGAAAGGAAATCTTCTTTTCGACAAGGTTCAGATATGCTGATAAGGACATCTGGCATCAACGTCTTGGGCACACACACTCTCAAATAGTTAGATTCCTACAGAAAAATAATTAGATTTCAATAAAGTCCAATGGTTCCCAACTTGCTAATTTGTTCAAGTTGCCAGTTGGGAAAAATAAGTTGATTACCTTTACTTTCAGTTGAAGAACACTGCAAAGAGTTTTTTTGGCAGAATTCATTGTGACTTGTGGCGGCCAACACCAGTTGTTTTACATCAGAAATTTAAATTTTGTGGTGTTTGTTGATGAATACTCATGGTATACTTGGATTTATCCATTAAGAGCCAAGTCAGAATTATTTTCTAAATTTTTGGAATTTCAAAATTGGGTTCAAATTCAACTTGCAAAAGCTATTAAAGTTTTTCAAATGGATGGAGGTGAGATTTGTAGTAAAAAATTGAAAGATTACCTGAAAAATCAAGGCATTGAACATCGCAAGGTGTGAACATTTTTTATTATCTATGGGGTTCTTCACAAGCATTATTGACCCTTCATGGTTTGTTTGTTAGAATTGGAAAGATATTACTATATGTAGATGACATAATTGTAATAGGAAGTAACTCAGAATTTTTTGCAAATCTTTGTTGAGCAAGTCAGTAAAGATTTTTCTATGAAAGATCTCGGTCTTGGATAGTCAAGTGCACAAGTTTAAAGGAGGTCTATTCTTAAATCAAAAGAAATATGCTTGTGAATTGTTAGAAAATGCTCAAATGACCAATGCTGGACCTGTGGCTAGCCCAATGGTTTCTAATCTTAGGCCTATTAAAGAGGGAGAACATCTATTTCATGATCCTCACAAGTATCACAGATTAGTCTCCAGTATCTAACTATGATTAGACCAGATATCTCCTACAGTGAAAACTTAGTCAGTTCACGCAAAATCTTACCATCCATTCTCAAATGAAGTGAATATTAAGATATATACACGGGACTATTGACCATGAAATTCAACTTCTCTCTAATTAGCCATGAAAGTTGTATGCTTTCTTCGACGGTAATTAGGTTGGCTATACACTGACTAGAAGGTCAACAATGAGGTTCTGCACTTTCTTAGGTGTGAATTGTATTTCTTAGAGTGCAAAGAAGCATACTACAGTGGCTGGATCAAGTTGAGAAGCAAAGTATTGGGCCATGGCATCCACAGTTGTTGAATTAACTTGGCTCACATTCATATAGCAGTATACTTGGATCAAGCTCCAAGTTCTATATTTAGATAATATGTCAGCTCTCAAAATTATAGTGAAGGCAGCATTTCATTCGAGAATGAAGCACGTAGAATTAGACTATCATTTCGTGAGAGAAAATATTGCCTCTTGGAACTCTTGTTAACCAAGTTGCTGACATTTTCACAAAATCCCTACCACGCATTTAGTTAAAAAAAAAATTGAAGATCAACCTTGGCCTCTCAGTGTTACCCGAGTCCAGTTTTAGGGGGCATGTTAGCAAAGGGTCTGATCAGATTAAAGATCCAGATTTGAGTTCAGAACATGACCCAGATCCAAGTTCAGAATCACGTCTAAGCTCAGTCAATTCAAATGAGGATTAAAAGGAGTTGGCACCAAGAAGATAAGAGAGGGTATGGGAAATGAAAAGATCAGGATCAAAGAAATTAATAGAAAACCAATTGTATCTAATGAAGGATGAAATTTCTGTGTGCCTTGTTTTTAAGAGATTTCTTTTGAAAAAATTGTTGAGAAAGATTTCCTACAACTTGTAAATTCTTTATATAGTGAAAAGCTAACACAATGTATTTAGAGTGTGAGTTAACTCTAACGTGGACGTAGGTGACTTGAGTTACCGAGCCACAAATCGGATTCTCATTCTCTTTGTTTGTTTGCAGCTTATCATTTTTGAAGAAAGCGTGAAGCTTCATGCTTTGGAAGTGCTCTTATCCCCTTAGGGAGGCACTTCTGGTAACTATGGTTTACTGATTAGCTGGCCACTCATGTGAAATCACACAGTTCAGGAAAACTTTATTCTTTCACATAGAGCCGGGGAAAAAAACACTGATTTTTAATGCTGTTGTCAACCGTACTCTAAAATTTTCTTTGAAGGTAAACACTAAAGAACAGACTTGAAAAAAATTAAATGACACAATCCGGAGATGACCAAGCATTTATTGATCAACTATATATGGGAGTTACGAATGCAATTATGCTGGTCTTATAATTGAAGAAAAGGGGACACCTAGTACTGATGTACTCAAGTAAGACAAGCCGAAAGCAATGTCATTTGTTTCTTGTCATATTTTGGACGAGTCATGTAAGCATGAACGATATCCTGTTGGAGTTTCATGAACTTGGCTATGCTTCACGGGATACATGCCCCACATGAAATTCTTTTTTGAAGACAAAGAGAATAATTGGAATCAAAGCACGATACGTGCAGAGTAAAAGACACATCTTAATAGTAAAGTTTTATATTAGTAACGCCTATTCCATAGTACTAAACATAAATTCATTCAGTGGTTTGCGAGATCTATTTCTTTAGTAATAAGAGAGCTCAGATCTAGCCATATCCCAACTACATGGGGTCAGCTTTGCGACATCTATTTCTTCATTCCAGACCTTCATATATTGGTGTGAAATGAAAATTAGTTTGTTGTTTTTGAGTTCCCCGTACACTTGTGGTTAGATATTGATGTCTTCTTAGCCTAGTTGCATAATAATTATTTGTTTTCTTTTTCGCCTAAATGCGATCAAGATGATAAGTTATTTTCGGGAAGAGGGAGTGTTTCTAAACATTCCTTCGCAAATGAGCGTTGGTAATTAAGCCAGATCATTTTAAACTGAGTATGGTCAACCAAATTAGCCACTCTTTGAATGTAACTGAGCTTACTAATCAAAACCCAATTGCTGAAATCTTCATGATTTTGACACCCACGGGAATAGTTTGTTGTAGAAGTGGTAAGGGTTTACCTAACACCACCTTGGCTATCCCCTCAAAGAAAAAAAAAGAGCTTACTAATTGAGCCCACAAAACCATTTGATCATGAAGAATATTATACTTGCTATGTCGACTGCATGCAAGGTTCACCTAGAAACTCATGTGTGCAAGTTGTTTTGATTTAATCTAACACTATATATGCATTCAGCACGGTCGTTTTGCTAGGGATCAACTATATTTGATCATGGTTTTTCGAAGATTTTTTTTTTAAAGCTTTTAGTGTGCTAATAAGCAATGACTTTTGAATTGCTAGAAAGCCTGCTCATACATCATAATCCAGCAATCCAAACACCAATTCCCACTAATGGGCTACATAGATCACGTCTTTAGATCTAGATTTACTAGAAAAAATAAGTATATGAAAAGCCATTTTGATCATACAAGAGATCAACCATAACAAATATATATCCGACCATGAACCACACTTGCATTATACATAGGTGAAAACGGGTTGGATTCAGGCAGATCCTGCCAGATCCAAATCTGAAATTCAAACAGTAGATCTGGATGTGGGCCTTGATTTGAATCAGCTCTGAGAAGGTTAGATTGAATTCAAATTTGAAATACATGCGGTAACACTGGATCCCAAAAAAAGTAGAACAGAACAAGCTATTCACAGGTAAAAAATGCATTTGGGTTGGATTTTGATTTGGATTAACCCCAGATCCCACTTAAAATGCTGATCTGAATCCAACCGAATCTGAAAAGTGATCTGATTGAAAAGATCTGAATCCACATTCGGATTTGACTTTAAGGATCCATATTCGAAAAATATTTCAGACTCGGATCGGTTATCCAACCATATCCAATCCGATTGCAGCTCTAATTATACATCCTTGAAAATTGTTGTTTTATTGAGCAAGCAGTGGTAAAAAAAAACCCGTACTTTGTGAAAGTTTCTTTCCTGCATTTTCTGGTAACCAGATTTCTGGATATGTAAAACCATACTCACAGGAAATTTGCCTTTGATTCGAGGGTTACAGGTTTATCTCCAGTCATTCTTTTTCAGAGAATTATATTGTACCCAAGAGCCGGACATAACATTGATATTTCTTATTTGTTTCTCAGGATGAAGGATATGATGTTCAAATTGCAGGATATGGTATGTGATCTTACCATTTTTTAAACTGGAAATAGACTCGGACGATGAGTTCTTAATATGCTTTGGACTTTTAGGTTGCTATATTGGTTGCTCAAAACATGCGTCACCAATTGGACCAACTTTTGCTGTTTCCCTTATTGACACCACTGAAATTAGATCATCAACTCAACTCTTTTTAAATCTGGTTTTGACTAAGATTGACATTTGCTGTTGACGCAATCAACCGAAGCCAAGTATGTTATTTACATGGAACCAACAAGTTTTACGGCTAAAAGAGAGTTGGCTGAACTCTATTATCAACCAAGACCAGGTTTGAATTAGGTCTTAGTTACTGTGTCTTTTCCCTCTTCATAGAGTGATGCAAAATATGTTTGGTCTTCCTGTGGCTTACTTTACCGCCTTCTTGTTAAACAGTTGTTCATGACACACTTGCTCTTTTAGGTTTATGGCAACTGTTACCATTTATTTCTCTCTGGTTGCTGTGTTGAACCTGAATTCTTGAAGTACTTGTGTCTGGATTTTCAACATTTCCTTTCTTGATTTTAGTCAAAATTCGGTGCCACTTCTTTTTTTTTATCTTCTGTTGTCTCTTTGTTTTCTGGTCTTGCTGGAAAAATCATGGTTGTGAAAACGATTCCCTTGGTGGTTTGGTCTTTGCAGGTTTGATGTCAACTTACCATGCAGATAATGAGTATTGCCTTCTCTCTGATGTGGGCCAAAGTTTCCGGATATTTGTCAGCATCATCTCCCAACTGGAAGACGCAATCAAATAATTGCATGCACACGATCATTGCATGCATCTGTTTTGTTTCTAGAATTGCTGCTACTACTACTAATAAATAAATAAATAATGTGTACCCTGACAACATGGTTACTTATTTCCTTGGATTGATAATTGCAGGACTCTGAGCATCCATAGCTACTTTTTTTTTTCATAAGCAGAAATGAGAGAATAAAGTGTCAAAATTAGTAATTTGGAAGAAGTGTTTAGATTTTCAAAGAGACACCGTGCTTGATGAAAGGATGCAAACTTTATGTCTCTTTGAAATTTACCAAAAAGTATTAGGTTTCTTTTGAAAAGGTGTAACCTTTTGAAAGGATATGATATGTTTCTTTTGGGCCCTATATAAAGCCCTCATCCATCTTGTATTGAGTATGCAATCTCATCTCATTTGCTCAATAAAATATTTTTTTTAGTGCATTTATGTGTAAGTGAGAGAAAAACTTTTAAGTTCATCTTCTTCTCAACCTTATTTTTTGTGGTCACCCCATCAATTAGGGTATTCAAAACCCAACAAATGGTATCAAAAGCCAGGTTGAAGGAAACCATACATCAAAATCATGGCAGAAAATTTGAACAACCATGTCGTATATCTCTCTCGTGTTTGATGGTGAAGGCTATGATTCTTGAAATCTTAAAATGAAGACTTTATTCGCTTCACAAGAGCTTTGAGAGATTGTTCATGGCGATTACGAAAAATCAATTGAGATCTTGCATCATGGACAATTCCAAAACAAAAAGAATTTAAGGATAACAAGAAGAAGAATGCAAAAGCACTTATATATATCCAACTTGGGGTAAGCAATGGTATCTTTTCCCAAATCACTAATACAACTTCGTCCAAAGAAGCCTGAGATATTTTAAAGAATGAATTCCAAGGTTCGGAGAAAATTATCTCCATCAAGCTTCAAGCATTGTGGAGAGATTTTGATACATTGTCTATGAAAGACAATGAATCTTTTCAAAAGGTTTTTACCAGAATTGTTGGGATTATCAATTAAATAAGGAGCCATGACGATAAAATTAAGGAGAAAAAAATAATTGAATTTTTTTTAAGAAGTTTGCCTCTGAAATACGATTATGTCGTAGCAGCCATAGAAGAGTTAAAAGATCTATCAACTCTATCATTACAAGAATTGATGAGATCCCTCGAGGCACATGAGAAGCGGATTGCAATGACCGAATCTCAAGTGATTGAGCATGCACTCCAAACAAAGCTCAATATAAATGACGAAAAATAAGGCTTCAAAAGAAAACCTCATTTTTCAAAAAAAAGAAATCAAAAGTTCCACAAAGGTCGCAGCAAAGAAAAAAATTATTCTAGTCAACCAAGGCAGTTTAAGTAATCAGAAAAATACTGCCATGTTTGCAAAAAAGCACGAGTCTAGAGAATGTTGATTCAAATGTACAAGATGTTGAATACCAAATTACTCCCAGAAGGACTGTTGGTTTCAAGAAAAGCATAAAGCCAATTTTTCAAAAAATAAAGATGAGAAAGATCAAATTGTCTTCTCTTGCATGAACGTTGAGCAAGAACCAAGTGATATATGGTATGTAGATAGTGGTTATAGCAACCACATGACTCAAAATAAAAAGTGTTTTGTCAAACTTGATAAAACTATCACCTCTAAAGTAAGAATGAGAGATGAAAAATCTCAAAATGTTGAAGGCAAATGAGTCATAACAGTCAAAACTAAATCAGGTCAAACCAAACTCATTCATGTTGTTTATTATGTACCTGGTTTAGCACTAATGAAAAATGAGTACTTAGTAAACTTCAATAATGACCAATGTACTATTGTTGAAAAAAATAGTCAGCAAACAATAGCCAAAGTGAAGATGGCTACAAATAAGGTAATTTCCTTGACTATGAGTTCATGTGAAGGACAAGTACTAAAGGTTAAAAGTTTAGATGTATCAAATCTTTGGCATTTAAGATTTGAACATTTAAATGATCAAAGTTTAAAATTATTGAAGCAAAAAAATATGAGGATTGGGCTTCCTTATATCGATGGAGAAAATAAAATATGTGATGGCAAATTCCATAAACTTCCTTTCTCAAATTCATCTTGGAAGGCGAAGCGTCCTCTTGAATTGGTTCATGTAGACATTTGTGGACTGATGCAAGCAGAATCTCACAATGAAAGAAAGTATTTTTTACTCTTCGTTGACGACTTCAGCAGAATGATGTGGATATACTTTCACCAACTAAAAATCAGAAGCATTCTCCATTTTTAAAGAATTTAAAGCCTATGCAGAAAAAAAGAGTGAGTTCAAATTGAAAAGATTAAGGACTGACCGCAGAGGAGATTTTACATACAATGAATTTTGGAGCTATTGCAAAATCCATGGCATTAAAAGGCAACTAAGTGCAGTAAAAATGCCACAACAAAATGGTGTCGTAGAGCGACAAAACCGCACTATTGTTGAAATGGAAGGAGCATGTGAAAAGGAAAGAAGCTTTCAAATAGTTTTGGGGCCGAAGTCATGAACACAACAATGTATATTTTGAATAGAGCTCCAACCAAGTCTATTCACAATAAAACTCGGTATGAGGCATGGTACAAGCACAAACCAAAAGTAGGTCATTTCAAAGTTTTTGGTTGTGTTGCTTATTGCAAAATTCTTTCTCAAAATAAAAAAAAAAATTGATAAGGGAGAAAAGTTCATATTTGTTGGTTATAGTGATAATTCAAAAGCCTATTGCCTCGTTAACCAAAATACAAAGGAGTTGGTTATCTTAAGAGATATATTTTTTGATGAAAAAAAATGAATGGGACTGAGGAATACACTCTGTAGAAGCACCTCAAAGAGAGACAAATTTGACTATGCCAGACACTTCTATAAGCAAAGAACATATGGATTCAATGGACTCAAGTGATTCAGAATCAAATACTCTGCATAGAAAGGTTAGATCGCTTGCAGATATATATGCTTCTTGTCATATGGCATTGTTTTTATTTGAGCCTCAAAATAATGAAGAAGTCGTCAAAGATAATATTTGAAAAACTGTCATGAATGAAGAGATTACTGCAATTAAGAAAAATCATACATGAAAATTAGTAAATAGACCAAAAGGAAAAAATGTAGTTGGTCTAAAATGGATTTTTAAAACCAAATTCAATGAAGATGACTCAATTCAAAAGCACAAAGCCCGACTTGTAGCAAAAGGCTATTCCTAAAAATTTGGAGTAGACTTTAATAAAACTTTGCTCCAATTGTGAGAAGGGAGACAATTCAAGTTGTGCTAGCCATCTCTGCCGAGTTGAAAGTTCGGGTATATCAGTTTAATGTAAAATATGCCTTTCTTAATGGAGAACTCAAAAAAGAGGTATATGTTGGGCAACCTCTTGGCTTTGAGAAGGAAGGACATGAAGAAAAAGTTTATAGGTTAAAGAAAGCTTTATATGACTTAAAGCAAGCACCGCGAGCTTGAAATATAAAAATAGACCAATATTTTTTAAAAGAAAGAATTTCAAAGAAGCCCAAGGGAACCATCTCTATATGTAAAGAGAGATGGAGAAGATTTTCTAGTTGTTTGTTTATATGTGGATGATTTGATTTATGTTGGATCAAATACAAAAATAATTGTCAAGTTTAAAGAGGACATGATGAAGGAGTATGAGATGACAAATTTAGGAATTATGAAATATTTCCTTGAAATACAGGTCAAGCAGAAGAAAGGAAAAAAATTTATTTCTCAAGAAAAATATCTTGAAGAGTTGCTGAAAAAATTTAACATGTTGAATTGTAAAACGATGATCACTCCAATGAGTGTCAATGAAAAGCTGACAAAAATTAATCGTGCTAAAAAGATAGATGCTTCTATGTATAGAAGCTTAGTCGGATCATTGATTTATCTTACTAACACAAGACCCGACATTGTAAATGTTGTTAGTCTTGTATCCAGGTTTATGAGTGAACCAAGCAAACTCCATCTTGCAGCAGCCAAAAGAATTTTAAAATATTTGCAAGGTACAAAAATTTTTGGAATCAAATAAACAACATTTAATTTGTGGGCTATACGGATAGTGATTGGGCAGGGTCAGTTGATGATCGAAAAAGTACTTCAGGATATGTCTTTTGCTTAGGATCCAAAATCATATCTTGGTCATCAAAGAAGTAAAATACAATTGCATTGTCGACTGCAAAGGCTGAATATATCGCAGCTACGTGCAACAGTTTGGCTTAGAAAAATTCTTTTAGATTTACAGCAAAAGCTTGAAGGACCAACCATCATCAATTGTGACAACAAGTTTGCCATTGCGAAGCCGCTCAAAGTACATTGAAATTCATCATCATTTCATCAGAGAATTATTTAAAAAAGAAAAAATCATGTTGAAGTTCATGCCAAGCAATAAGCAAGCTGCAAATATGTTGACCAAGCCATTGCCCATAGAGAAGTTCAAAAATTTCAGATCCTCTTTAAGAATTACAAATTAAGGGGGATGTCAAAATTAGTAATTAGTAATTAGTAATTAGTAATTAGTAATTAGTAATTAGTAATTAGTAATCTGTAATCTGTAATTTGTAATTTGTAATTTGTAATTTGGAATTTGGAATTTGGAAGATGTGTTTAGATTTTCAAAGAGACACCTTGCTTGATGAAAGAATGCAACTTTATGTCTCTTTGAAATTTACCAAAAGGTATTAGGTTTCTTTGGAAAAGGTGTAGCCTTTTGAAAGGACATGATAAGTTTCTTTTGAGCTCTATATAAAGCCCTCATCCTTCTTGTGTTGAGTATGCAATCTCATCTCATTTGCTCAATAAAATATTATTTTTTTAGAGCATTTGTGTATAAGTGAGAAAAACTTTTAAGTTCATCTTCTTCTCAACCTTATTTTTTGTGGCCATAGCCACATACTGCTGCATCAATTAGGGTATTCAAAACCCAACATAAAGGCCCCCGATGACCCATATCCTTAAAATGGATATGGTTTAAATGGGCAGCTAACCCATATCCTTCCCGTTTTCAGTTGTAGAAGTTGACATTGAGGTTGCCCTTCCCTAACTAAAATAGCCTTATCGCCAGCTTGTATTTGAAGTGCATGTCGACATTCAAAGCCCACGACCACTAATCCATAATACAGACTAAAAATTATCGTTGAGGTTCTTGAGTTGTGAGGACCTTTCCTTACTGGTGAGACGAAAGGAACTGATGCCAAGATATTTGAGTTTAAATGGCGCAATCGCTACGCTAGTTAAACAACAACTACTACTACTACTACTGCGCCTTCATCCCAAAACAATTGGGGTCGGCGATATGAACCAAAAAAAAAACCATTCTGGGTCTTCCACATAAATCCTTCTCCTCCAATCATTTCTATCCAATGTCGTGTTCTCGGTGAGGTTCAAAGCATTCATATCCTTTCATATCATCTCCATCCAAGTCTTTTTAGGCCTATCCCGACCTCTTTTAACTAATATATTTTCTCATTTCTCCATCTTTCTAACTGGAGCATCATTAGGCCTTCACCAAATATGTCTAAACCACCGTAAACGATTCTCTTTCATCTTATTTTCAATTGATGCAACGCCTACCTTCTTACGTATCTCCTCATTTCGAATCTTATCTTTTATTGTATTTCTACACATCCATCTAAGCATACGCATCTTAGCTACACTCATTTTTTTAATATGATGTCGCTTGGCAGCCCAACATTCCGTACCATATAGTAAAATGGGCCTAATTGTCGTCCTATAAAACTTTTCCTTCAACCACAATGGCATTCTACGATCGCACAACACTCCAGTTGCACTTTTCCATTTCATTCACCCAACCTTTATCCTATAATTTACATCTCCATCAATTTCTCCATACTTTTGAATGATAGATCCCAAATATTTGAAACAGTCATCCACCGGTATTTCTTGCTCACCAAGCTTCACTACACTCCCATCACTACTTCGTTGCTTACTAAAACGACATTCCATATATTATGTCTTACTCTTACTCAAATTAAAACCTCTTGTTTCCAATGTCTGTCTCCATAATTCTAACTTAACATTAACTTCAGCTCTAGACTCATCAATCAATACAATATCATCAGCAAACAACATACACCACGACATATTTTCTTGAATTGATCTTGTAAGCTCATCCATCACTATAGCAAATAGGAAAGGGCTTAATGTAGATCCTTGATGTAACCCAACCGTTATAGGAAAATTGGTTGTCACCCCTCCACAAGTGCAGACATTGGTTACTACTCCTTCGTACATATCTTTAATTATACTAATGTACTTGAGAGAAACACCTTTCTTCATCATTGTCCACCAGAGAACATCCCTAGGTACTCTATCGTATGTCTTCTCCAAATCAATAAAAAACATATGCAAATCTGTGTTCCTCTCTCTATATCTCTCAATAAGTTGTCTAAGAAGATGTATAGCTTTTATAGTTGATCTTCCAGGCATAAAACCAAATTGATTCTCCGATATCATGACAACCTTCATCAACCTATACTCAATCATCCTCTCCCAAAGTTTCACAGTATGACTCATGAGTTTTATACCACGATAGTTTGTGCAATCTTGTATATCACCCTCATTCTTATATAGAAGCACCAAAGTACTCTTCCTCCAGTCATTAGGTATCTTATTTGTGCGCCAGTAAAAGTGGAGGAAAATTTTTTTAACTTGCGCCTGATAGCTTACGCGGCGTATGCCTTAGGATCAATAAGTTCCTAGTCATACTCTTCTAGAGGTTTGACAACTTTTGAGGATAACAGTTTCCAGATCATTTCCACAACCAAAACAAGATTAGATGCAAACTATCAATTCAGCCATAACCTTGATTAACTGAATACCAAAACACATTTTAATTAAACACCAAGACTTAGAACTGGATTAGTTAGAACAAATAACCAAACCCTTCAACTCAACAAAGCTCAAGATACTATCTCGGTGCAATTCTGATTCTAACATTCTGCAGGAGAGGCAAGATGGGATCTTTAGATCAATACAGATACATTTTTTAACTTTTCAGAGAAAATGATACACAAAGACCAGTAAACCAACACATCAACATGTGGATTTTTAACATTCTGATCATCCCTATCTCTATGTTTTGGTTCACATTTCAATCGTGCAAGAGAAGTTCCTTAAACCAACGCATCGACAATCAACATACAGTAAAAGTGACCCAAAACTATCAAGTATTAGACAGCTCACTGCATCGTTACCAAAATTTGGATAGGAACCAATGAAGCGGCTAGCTAATCTAACTGGCAGCAAAAGCCCCTCCAAATATCCTGCACTGCACAGGAGGAAGTTGATATGGCACTGGCAAGTGTATAAATTCTGATGAAGAAAGTCCATTCTTGCTGCCTTCCCAGCAAAGAGTGACGAGTATTGTTTTTCCTTCTCCATTCTGTGATGCACAGTGTTCCCTCTCCAAAACATGTCTTCAAATAAATGAATGACGAAAATGTAATATGTGAAGAAGTCTGATCCATGAAAATCTCGATCATTAGAGAAGTAACACCATCGATTATCATCAGTTGTAGATTTTAGACCTTTCTGTTGGAGGGTTCCCTTTATATATATATATATGATCACAAGAATATAAGAACTACCATGTGAACTGAGTTTGTTTATTATTTTCACTTAAATCTAAGAATCAACTCTTCGATCATCCAATTATGATGCATAAATGAGATCTTTTATGGCTTGAAAATCAACAATCTCAAAATTTTCATAAATAATCAAGCATATCTAAAGGTTGTATTTTTTTTGTTGAAAATACACCATCCAACATTAGATTCCTAACAAATTCACCATGTTCAACACATCTGCCTGGTCAGATTTGCAAAAAAATATCGAATATGCCTAGTTCACATGGTATTTCTCATATTCTACTGGATATATATAGTACCTACTCCCTCTTTTGAGAACCAAAGGTTGTGATGCATCATAAATATGCATGCAACTTAAATGTTAGTTGCTTTTAAAATTTTCATTAAAAGGAAGGGCATGCTATCATCCATGCCCATCCACGTATGCAAGAGAGAGAGATGTAACATTTAAGAAAGTCAATATTTCTTAAATGTTCAACCTTGAAATAGGCCCCAATGGTTTCGCTTTTAATAAGAATTTAGAAAGCATGCATCTACCATTTAAGCTGCATGCCTTTAAGGTGCATTACACTCATTATTAGATTTCAAAAACATCCAATGGTTATTAAAATGTATTAGGTGCTTTTAGCTGTGCCAGCATTATGAAAAAATGTAATAGATTTTTTCGATCCAACTTTTAGCTATCTCCGGGTCAGCCTTTCTGGAAAAAGTTGACAGGTCAAGCTTGAAAAATTTCTCGTATATAACTGTGTCGGCATTATGACCCACGCTGGCGGCCGCTGCTAGCTAATTCTAGTTGTGCAGTTGTGTATTCATTGCTTGAGCTAGGTCATTGAGGGCTTTCATGATGAAACCCCTCTGCTTCTGCCATTCACTAGTTGCGCTCACGCTAGTATTTGCTTGACGATACATCTAGTAATCATTTCATCAAAGCACACATTTTTACAATCTATGAATTATAGTATTCCTATAAAATTTTCACCAAGCATATATATATATATAATTACCCAAGTAACATAAATATCTGAAGTGAATTATACTCACAGAGCGTTCGTCGGGTTGTTGTATGACCATGATTCATGAATTATTATTCCCAGACTCTGATACCAAAATTGTAACGACCCGATATTTAACCTAAATTTCGAAGAATTTTTTTTATAACAGCAAAAATGTTCAATTTAAACCAGGTTAAGCATCTCGGTCTCATCACAGGTGAAATCAAAGCAATATCATCCATTCTATTTCTAATGAAAATTAATAATAACCCAAGTGTTCTAAATAGTTTAATAGCAGAATTGTAAATAACTAATTCATTTTTAAATATCCTCGGAACATCAATAATTCATGTATCATGTATCATGGCTCGTACATCATCCTGCAACCGCTTTGGTTCCTCTATTCTTTACCTAAAAATAGTAAAGTAATTGAATCAGACTACAACCAGTCTGAGTTGTAGGAAATTATGATTATGCAGATGTACTTTGTATCAAGAATATGCAAGGTAATTGAATATTCAATGAAAAGTAAAGTTGTGAGATAATATGACATAAATTAAAAGAGTAACATGGAATCATTCAATTGCATATCACATTTCAAATTCATGACTATCAATGAATAAATAATAACATATTCAATCATCGTATTCTATAAATTTTTATCTGACTGAAGAACATAAACATGTTTAGTTTAAGTTTCTCTTTAATTATCTCGTGAGTACTCGCAAGCCAAAGCAATCGTAACAGAAGACAATATTCGAGGGTTTATTATGCTTAATATTTTATTAACCCGAATGTTTAACTGAAACTGAAATCCTAAATGAGCGGTTAAATAACCGAGAAAACCTTCTGAAGGCCAAACAAACATGATGCATCCCTAACTCCTGCAGAAGAACTTGGACCTACCACCTAGGACAAATTGATAGTACAGGTCCCCTAACTTCGAGAACTGGAGACCAACGAGCCATTATCACTCGAAACTAAAGATCACATGTCCCTAGAGTTATATACCACCTACTCTCTTCAAGGTAAGCCTGAGTATCAGTGGGTTGTTGTCTTAAAAGCTTTATTCCTTGACTTTTCAGGGTTTCCCTTATCTGAACCCAGTAGCTCAAAGTCACAGGTGTTCACAAAAATTATGAATTATACTACAGTAGTAGTATATTCCCAATTATTCCTACCTTAGGTAGGTATGTTACCAATTTGACCCAATCCCACCCAAAGTGCTCCGATACATTTAAACCGGCAAGCACAAGTGCCCCGGTGGTGCCTTTAAACCAGTCAGGCAAAACATTAGATTTATATTTACTTGTGTACTAACTTTATAAAACTTGTGGTACCAATATGGAACCCTCAATTACCTGGCTAGGCAACTCATATACCAGAAGGCTCGGATATGAGTTCATTTCTAGGTAATTTACACTTTCAAATCAATCATATATATAAGTAATTGTAAAGTTTCATACTAACTTTCATTTCATCAGAAAAAATTCTATTTTCACCCAATCTTGGACTTAACTCCTTATATGAGTAGGGCTATGTCACAGGGACTCAACAAAGCAGATGCCGCACCCGCGTCGACGCGACGCGATGCGGGTGCGGCACCGGGTGCGGTCAACACGACCCTGGGTGCGGTCAACGCACCCAGGGTCATTTTTGTTCACTATTTGGGCGTAAAAAAAAATAAAATTTCCCCGATGAAAAGGAGGATTAGGGCAAAAAAAAAATTTGCCCTAATCTCTCCTCTCTCTCCCCCTGAGCTCGAGCTCTCTCCCATCGCCGCCCTAGCTCCGCCGCCCCAGCTCTGCCTCCCAGGCTCATCCTCTCGGCTCCTCCTCTCCTTTCG
This sequence comes from Nuphar pumila, assembly GCF_984573655.1. Classification (NCBI taxonomy): domain Eukaryota; kingdom Viridiplantae; phylum Streptophyta; class Magnoliopsida; order Nymphaeales; family Nymphaeaceae; genus Nuphar; species Nuphar pumila. The sequence continues at coordinate 38,149,132 of NC_143254.1, forward strand.
CAGGTATGTACCCTCTCTCACTCTCTTCTTGGGTCGGCAGGGGAGGGGCGCTGGTGCTGGCAAGCCTTAGGTCTCTCCCTCGTTCACGGTTCAAGGAAGGGATTCCTCGGAGTCACGGCTGATCGAGAACACGATGACGGGAAACTCAGCACAAAGGGGGAAAAGCTGCGAATAAAGTAGGTTTACTGTTTTTTTTTTTCTTTTGGGTATTCTATGGGTCGAGCATGGGATGGGGGGTGCTGGAAATCCATAGTGAGAGGAGGATTTGGGGTTTGAAGTGCTTGGGAAGCCCCAAATCGTGAACTTTTGACAGTAGGGTTTTTGTGTTTTTGCTTAAGTATCGATTTCAAGTATGCCTTGTGTTGTTGTTCGAAATTCCTTTTGGGATTTTCGATTCTGATGTAGGATCTGTTGGGATTTCGTAGCGTATCCGTTTAAATAGGTGAAGTCGTTGAGCATGGCCCCTATGAGTGGGTTTAAGTTGTGCAAAAATGCAGAATCACGATTCTGAGTTTGGGTTGCACACACGTGAAGCCTTCGTTTGGTTCCCTGTTTAACATATCAGCAAACGGTGAGGGTGCACTTATATATACAGTGGTTAGTTTTGTATTTTGGCTTATACAAAAAAAATTTGTGATTCTGTATAAGGTCCCGACCCTATGTCAGACCAACTTGCACTTGTTTTTGGGCATGAAGTCTTTCTGTTAAATTGATCTCTGTAAATCAAACTCAAGATCTACTTGTGGAGTTAGTTGCGATTGGATTCCTATGTAACCTTTACTTTCAAGTTGTTCTGCTAAAATCTTTATATGTTGGAAATTCTGTATCCAAAAGTTTATGTGTTAGGTTATTGACCAAAAAGGTTTACATGTCCTCTCCTTTCGCAGGTATGTAATTTAGTTCTTTTATACAATACTTATTTGATTGATATTTAGGTCGATTTATGTAATTGCTTTACTTATTTGATTGATAATTTGATATTTAGGTTGATATAATGCATGCATGATGAATCATATTATGAGTTTATGACAACGTTTACTGTTAAATGTTAAACTGTTAAAACTTCAAAATTATATATATATATATAATTTTTTTTTTACATTTTTGCCCCTGCCGCACCCCCGCACCCGGATTTTTTGGAAGTGCCGCATCCCCGCACCCGCACCCATGTGACATAGGAGTAGGGTGGGTATGGAGAGTCAGTCCCTTATATTAAAGTGTTTATAAACTGGATTTTATTGTTGGCATAGTGTGTAGTTTACCAATTCAATAAACAAGGATTTAAAGTACACCACCATACAATCTATGTATATTTAGAAATTTTCATAAGAACAGATTGCAGAAAATTCATAAAAGCCAACCATACAGGTAAGGATACTATCATTGGAATATGTTTCAGCAGTATATACGCAGTTCTCAGTTTATATCGAGTGATAATTTTTGAGAAAAAGCATGCAGATCCCATGTATGACATGGATTATGGTTAATATAACCCTATCTCACAAATAGATGCCTCATCACTAAAGAATAAAACATGGATCGGCAGACTGTTCACCAATTTCTATCTTCGAACTAAAAAAAATCAGTCATACACACAAAAAATTTTAATCATGGAGTCAACATTAAAAGCACCAAGTTTACCACCATAAAATCCACGATTTCTGTCATTGGTCTTATTGCAGAATTTGTTTTCTATCAAGGACCCCATACCGAATTATAATTTCTGTTATTAAACTTAAAACATAATTTAATTTTTGTCATGTACTTAACAGGAAAATCTCTACATCTTTGAGTATATAACAGAAATTGATTTCATTCAATACATTTAAGACAGAAATTCTAGCTTTATTGATGAACTTAAAACTATAAACAATAGTTAATTTCTGTTATGTACTTAACAGGAAAATCTCTATATCTTTGAGTATATAACAGAAATTGATTTCATTCAATACATTTAAGACAGAAATTCTAGCTTTATTGATGAACTTAAAACTATAAACAGTAGCTAATTTCTGTTATGTACTTAACAAAAAAATCTCTGCATCTTTGAGTATATAACAGAAATTGATTTCATTCAATACATTTAAGACAAAATTTCTGACTTTATTAATGAACTTAAAACTATAAACAGAAGTTAATTCTGTTATGTACTTAACAGGAACAAGAAAAAGAACCAAGTATATAATATATATATATATATATATATGTTTAAAACTTTTCAAGTCCAGAACTCATCCAACACTACCCGTAGTTTCATAACTGAATGTATTTCTTAAGAACAGAGGATGAGAAATAATCGTACCTGGTTCCTACTAACGAATCAATATTCAATGTAATGATCAACAAGCAATTGTAACCTATTCTAAATAGAAAATTTCTGTGTGCCTGAATCAAGTCTACTTATAGTCAGAAAATAAAAAGACAAATTTTAGTTTCTATGTGTCTGGTTACAGCACACTTATAATCATATAGAAACTGATTTTTTTTGTATGACAGAATACAACATGCATCATATATATATATATATATATATATATATATATATATATATATATATATATATATATATATATATAGTCATTGACAGGAATTAATTTTCTCAGGTCATATAGGACACTGAGGGGCAAAAAGAAATAAAAACCCCAGTCACTCAACTGCGCATTTGAACTGATATTATATATCTGATCAAACCACAAAATCAGATGAGAAAGGAGAAAAAATATAAATGTTAAGACATGATTTTCTTAACGTGTGTCATTGGATCCATAACTCCGCCTGTGTAGTTATACACTGCCGGTCCCAAGCCCGGATAAAGGAGGAGGGTTGCGGTAGGCCTGTGACAGCCAGCATAAAAACTTTGTCATATCCTATGAAAATGAACCAATATGAGAATTTCATTGGGGCGTTCCCTACTGAGCGACGCACTGTACTCTCTAGGCCCGGAGGCAGTGATAAATGTGCAAGGGTTGCTAGGTCGTCGCCCAGAAGCGACGCGTCACACCGGCGCCCGGGTGTGGTGTCAAATAGGCAAGGGTTCCCTCACTTTGTTGGACGGGTGGGGGTAAAGAAGTTAGTCCAAGACCATAAAATTAGGTTAGCCACTTGGAACATAGGGTCTTTAACTGGTAAGTTGGTAGAGTTAGTAGATGTTATGTGTAGGAGAAAGATTGATATTTTATGTCTTCAAGAGACCAAATGGGTAGGTGAGAAAGCTAAAGTGATAGAACCTTGGGGATATAAGATTTGGTATACAGGAATAAATAGGAATAGGAATGGAGTAGGGATTGTTATGAGTCGTCAGTTTATAGATAATGTAGTTGAGGTCCGTAGGAAGGGTGATAGAATTTTACTTATTAAATTAGTATTAGGTACGGATATTATTAATATTATTAGTGTTTATGCACCTCAAGTAGGTTTAGATGATTCCATTAAGCATCAATTTTGGGAAGATTTAGATGGAGTAGTACAAGAGACATCTTATGGAGAAAAGCTTTTCATCGGAGGTGACCTTAATGGACATGTAGGCATTAGTAGGGATGGATTTGAGAATATCCATGGAGGCTATGGTATAGGAGAAAGAAATGAAAGTGGAGAAAGGATTTTAGATTTTTGTTTGTCCTATGATATGATCTTAGCAAAAACTTGGTTTAGGAAGAGGGAGTCTCACCTAGTAACATTTAAAAGTGGGGTTAATACGAGTCAGATAGATTTTTTCCTACTTAGAAAGAGAGATAGGGGTTGTTGCATCGATTGTAAGGTTATACCAGGAGAAAGTGTAGCTACACAACATAGAGTCTTAATTTTAGATCTTAGAATTAGACAATGCCGCAAAAGGGATAGACATAGGATAGATCCTAGAATTAAGTGGTGGGCACTGAAAGGAGCTAAACAAGGAATGTTTGTAGAGCAGGTAGATAAGGAAGTTGATTGGTGTCTCGAGGAGGATTCAGAATCAATGTGGAATAAGATAGCGGGTGGTATGAGAAAAGTAGCTAAGGAGGTATTGGGTGAGTCTAAAGGCGGTGCACCACTAGGTAAGGATACATCATGGTGGAACGAGGATGTCAAATTAGTTATTAAGGTTAAAAGAGAGTGTTATAGAAATCTAAGTAAGAGTCGTGATAATGAGAATTTGGAGAAGTATATGATAACAAAGAAGGAAGCTAAAAAAGTTGTTCGAAACGCGAGGGCTAAGGTATATAAGGAGGTTTATGACAAGTTGGATACCAAAGAAGGCGAGAAAGATATTTATAGGCTTGCAAAGATGAGAGATAGGAAATCGAAGGATTTGGGTATGGTTAGATGTATCAAAGATGAAACGCAAAGGGTTTTAGTCAAAGATGAGGAGATTAAGGAGAGATGGAAAGATTATTTTGATAAGCTATTTAATGATAGTCATGCTCAAGATCTTGGAGACTTCTCCATTCCTTTTCATGAGATAAATCGTGACTTCATGCGCAAGATTCAAAAGAAAGAAATTGCAGAGGCTTTGAAGAAAATGAAATCAAGAAGGGCAATTGGCCCAGATGGTATACCTATCGAGGCTTGGAAATGCTTGGGAGAGAAAGGTTTAGAATGGTTGACAAATCTTTTTAACTTGATTTGGCGAACAAATAAGATGCCTAATGAGTGGAGGAAGAGTACTTTGGTGCCTTTATATAAGAATAAGGGTGATATACAAGATTGCACAAACTATCGTGGTATAAAACTCATGAGTCATACTATGAAACTTTGGGAGAGGGTGATTGAGTCTAGGTTGAGGAAGGTTGTCATGATATCGGAGAATCAATTTGGTTTTATGCCTGGAAGATCAACTATGGAAGCTATACATCTTCTTAGACAACTTATTGAAAGATATAGAGAGAGGAACAAAGATTTGCATATGGTTTTTATTGATTTAGAGAAGGCATACGATAGAGTACCTAGGGACGTTCTCTGATGGACAATGATGAAGAAAGGTGTTTCTCTCAAGTACATTAGTATAATTAAAGATATGTATGAAGGAGTAGTAACCAATGTTCGCACTTGTGGAGGGGTGACAACCAATTTTCCGATAACGGTTGGGTTACATCAAGGATCTGCTTTAAGCCCTTTCCTATTTGCGATAGTGATGGATGAGCTTACGAGATCAATTCAAGAAAATGTACCGTGGTGTATGTTGTTTGCTGATGATATTGTTTTGATTGATGAGTCTAGAGTTGGGGTTAATGCTAAGTTAGAATTATGGAGACAGACATTGGAAGCTAGAGGTTTTAAGTTGAGTAAGAGTAAGACTGAATATATGGAATGTCGGTTTAGTAAGCAACGAAGTAGTGATGGGAGTGTAGTGAAGCTTGGTGAGCAAGATATACCGGTGAATGATTATTTCAAATATTTGGGATCCATCATTCAAAAGTATGGAGAAATTGATGGAGATGTAAATCATAGGATAAAGGTTGGGTGGATGAAATGGAAAAGTGCTACTGGAGTGTTGTGCGATCGTAGAATGCCATTGCGGTTGAAGGGAAAGTTTTATAGGACGACTATTAGACCCGCATTACTATATGGTACGGAATGTTGGGCTGCCAAGAGACATCATATTCAAAAAATGAGTGTAGCTGAGATGCGGATGCTTAGATGGATGTGTGGAAATACAATAAAAGATAAGATTCGGAACGAAGAGATACGTAAGAAGGTAGGTGTTGCACCCATTGAAAATAAGATGCGAGAGAATCGTTTACGGTGGTTTGGACATATTCGGCGAAGGCCTAATGATGCTCCAGTTAGAAGGTTGGAGAAATGGGAAAATATATTAGTTAAAAGAGGTCGGGGTAGGCCTAGGAAGACTTGGATGGAGATGATAGGAAAGGATATGAATGCTTTGAACCTCACCGAGGACATGGCGTTGGATAGAAATGATTGGAGGAAAAGGATTCATGTGGAAGACCCAAAATGAATTTCTTTTTTGGTTCATATCGCTGACCCCAATTGTTTTGGGATGAAGGCGTAGTTGTTGTTGTTGTTTGTTGTTTGTTGTTTGTTGTTTGTTGTTGTGTCATTGGATCCATGTCTGTTACTAACTAATGCAAAATAACTATATTGCTTAACGTTGATGTGGAGAGGACACAGGCTGAATTGAAATAGGTATGCAAAAATTCCGTTACCTATTTATTATGAAGCATCTTATAAAAACGACAACTAACACAGCAGTAATATGAAGGGAAAAGGGAATGCGAGGTACCATTGCATCATTGAACAAAGTATACGACAAAGTCATAGAACCCTACCTCTGAATCGAAAATCCCCAATTTTTTTCGATTTCACACTTGCTGCAGCAGTGGATCTGAGAAATCCCTCTTTTCAGCAGTGCTGCGTGACCTCTAATTAGTAAAACCCTTGAGATTCTCTAGCTCAACAAAGAGTATACACAGCTTCGACCTTTTTCCTTTCCTTGAACCGTGAGAGAGAGAGAAAGGAATACGAGGTAATGAGAGAGAGGGGAAGAGGGTTTATGGTGTCCCCCCCCCCCCCTCATTCTCTTCCAACTGCGTGAATAGGGGGTTTCACGCAGCCCCTTTTTACCCTATTCATTTTTTTTCACTTCTAACGTGTGTTTTACTTGTTACATTTTTAACGTGCATTTTTTTTTACAAGTTTGGGTCTCCCACACAGTGACCCGCTACCCATTACAAACTTTTGGGCTATCCGGATCCATCCGAAGATCCAAATCTTTTTAATTTTAAATTACTAGTATTTAAAACTTCAGACCCAATTAAATTACTATGGATCCAAATACATTATCATGGATTCTAAGTAAATTATTATGGATCCTATAAAATTTTAATTGGATCCTATAAAATCCATATTAAACATTGAAGTTCTCATGTTCAAGATCAAAATAAGGTAATTTGGATCCAGACCTTTCAGGCATAAATTTTTGGGATACAAACATCTGGTTGACTATTATGGGTCCAAATGCAATGCTACAGACTCCATATAAGATTTTTCTCATCCAAGGCCCAATTTGACATTCGTGGATCCACTTAATACGTTTAGAATCCAGTATTAAATATGACTATGATATTGAGGATCCGATATCAAGGATCTGATCCATTAACTGCAATCTACTATTAGATATCTAATTAAGATGTTCGGGATCCAATATCGAAGAATCGAATAGGATATTAGGGATATGACATCAAAGATCCAAACAAGATATCCGAGATCCAATATTGAGGATACTGATAAGATATTCAGGATCCAAATAAAAATAAAAATAAAAATAATGAGAATATCCTCGTACAAACTTATGAATATGAAATTCAAGTTTATTTATCCGATAAAATTCACAAGTGTTACATAAAACACGCTAAATGGGTTTTTTATGTTTTATTTTTAAAATGTGACCTATGCACTTGATATTATAGGGAGCATTCGATTCCGATGCAGGAATAGGTTTATATAAGGTTTGAAAAATCGATGCCCCAAAATCTCCACAAATTTTAATGCTCCAAATGTCATTTTTTTCATCCAAAGCACATGATTCAGGTGTGAATTCTTTGTAAATCAATCATACGGAATGCATGGCCAGAATTGCAAAAGAAGCACTAAAAAACTGAGAAACGCATTTAGCATGCTTTCATCACTCACATATATATGCCAATTGAAGTTTATAATTCTGAAGTTAAGGATGTCTACTTAAATGATTCACTGTTGTTTATTTGAAACTTTTAGGTAATGGTTGACCTGGACATTCTAAGTCATGTACAACCCACTAAGAGGCACCTTTGGGGTAATGGATGCCCTTAGCCCGTTTAAGCTCGTCTTGAACTCGTTTGAAAAAATAAATGAGCTAAGCTTGAGCAAGGGATCTGCCTTGGTATACATAATCAAGCCAAAGCTTGAATAAGAAATTGAATTTGGATAAGCTCGATTAAGCTCCACACTCACATAGTTATATGTATATATTTTGTTTCTTTTTTTTTTCAAAAAAATAATGTATATATTTTGTCCTTTGCATGTATAAAAAAAAGCTTTATCTTGATGATCAAGATGTTGGTCACTTGTGGAAGTGGTGTTGGTTCAAATCTCACCCTTTTCAATTAACCAAAAGGGTTTTCTACACTGATTTAAGAAACTGTTTAAACCAAAGATGTCCAGCTCGCGCCTCCTACCCGCTGATCTGCTCCAACCGCCTCCTCCTCTCCTAAGCCCAAAGCTCAAGCTGCATCGAGCTTAGCTCAAGCTCGACTCAAGCCGATCTTGGACAAAGGTTGTTCAAGCTCAGCTCAAGCTCTTGAACAGTCAGTATTTTAATGAGACAAGCCAAGCCCGCCCAAGCGCTAACCCGGTTCGTGTGCAGCCCTAGCTATGTTATGCTGAAATTTCCTTTTCAATTCTAGATGTTTTTTTTTTGTTTGTTTGTTTCTTTTCATACTTATTAGCATGAGAAATGACTCCATAGAAGACGGCTAAAATGACTGTCAGCTAAGATAACAGAAATTTTTGCACAGGTTGGTGGAGGATATACCTGCTGGGATCCTATTCTACACATGGTTTGCCACTAGCTAATCTCCTCTTCCTTTTTTTTTTTTTAATCTATGGAAGGTGTAGTTTCATGCATTAATTGAATGTATTTCAGTGTGGTATAGTCCATTTTGTGGTTTCATTTGAATATGTATCGTGCAACACCACCAACCACCCGGATATGGTGGAGCAGATCCTGTGTTGGAGGCAGAACACGTTATATGTGTTTGGCCCAATCACAGGACCATGCCTCCTGATATGGGATGACATGGGTTAGGCAAAATTGTTATCATCGTTATTATTATTATTGCAATTATTGTTTTTGGTTGGGAAAGCAAAGGGATAACCCCCAGGATTCGAACCGAGAACCCTCGAACATGATAGTATGCCCGTAACAGTATTCGAAGGGCCCTGGGTTCTGATCCCTAACCAGCCAGATTTGGCAATATGTTCTCAATGCCATTTCGCCCATTGAGGCGTGGTTGTGTGTTCGGGGCCGAACACTCTTGTGTGTTGGACCCTTTTAATAGGTGGGCTCAGTACACCGAGACCCTCTTCGTATTTACGGTCGACAGTAAATATATTCTCCATTTTTTTGTGTTGACATTCTCACTCCGTTTGCTTGTCACAGAAAGTGGGTCGTTTCCGCAGAAACTCATCGATGGGCATGCGTTTCCACGGGGTTCACAGTGACAAAACAAGCTGGAGCTTCTCTTTCTGCACAGAAAGAAGCCCCAGATTCAACGCTGGACCCCCTTTTCCGCGGAAAGCGTTCACGTGGGGGAGGGGTCCGATTCTGTTTCCGCGGAATAGGTGCCGCGGCTTCCTCTTCAGCGACATGCAAACGGACCCTTTACAAAGGCCCTTGTGAAACGCCATGTTAATTACCTGATCTGCTCTCAATTGAAAAAACAATGAATTTTGGTGTCACGCCAAATGGCCAAACCATAGTTACAGGAATCACTAATGATACATGGGGATCACGATTTTCAGGAAGCGAAACCAAAATCAATTGGGAATCGAGATTCCCAATTATTGGAATCCTGATTGTGATATGAGAATCCCGATTCTCATAAGATGGAAAACCCCAATTCCTTTACATGGGAATTCCGGTTCTCATGATTGGGAATCTCAATTCCCTCAAGAATCTTGGTTCCTATGTTTAGAAATCTTGATTTTCTTAGGAACCTTGATTCTTTAAGAATCTCCGTTCTTATAGCCATATAGTTTTACACAATGATTCCTTATACTAGTATACTGCTTCCAAGTTGCTTACCATTTTTACACATTGCTTCCTAAATGATTCATTATATTTGAAATGACCATTTTACGATTCGGATTCCTATACCGCTTCCTTATTCAGATTCTCGCTCTGGGACCATTTTACAAAGCTAAGAGTGTGATATTAATTTCAACATAAGTGCCTTTTTGAAAATATCATGTTTGTTAAATGATATTATCACAAGATTATTAAATTATCACTATATTTTAGCCATCCATAAGGACAATCAATACATCATTTTTTCTTACATTGTTTTCAAAATATTGCCGATGTTTTTTGGTATAGGTATGGCATCACCAAACAGTTTTGAGATGAGACATGGACTCGGTGTCAAGAAAGCAAGTCGGCATCAGTGTGAAAAATATCGTGAGATTTATGAGAAGCTGGTGAAATACAGTGAGAAATTACTGAAAAGGTTTTAAACGGCAATTTCTTCCAAGATTTTCGTAGAAACATAAATATCATATTTAAAATGTGATATTTATGTATTTACTAGTTATTTAATGTACAACAGTAGGGGTGTAACGGGGTCTGTTCAGGTTGGGTTCGGTCACGTCTTATCAGATACGATTCTGATTCGGGTTTAAAAGTAGGACCCAATCTAATTTGGGTTTGCATTTGAGTTTGGGTTCGGTTAGAAATTATGAACCCATATGGGTTAATGGGTCCGGGTGTGTAAAACCCTCACCTAATCGAGCTAGGTGGGCTCGAGCCCACCCAACTTGGCGAGGCATAGGTGGGGAGTCCTTTCCCCTTCCCATGTTGGTAGGAAATGGGAGTGGGGCGAAACCCCCACATTAATTACATTTTTTAAGAGGGAGCCTCTCCCTCTCCCTCTCCCTCTCCCTCTCCCCCACAATAGTGGGGAAGGGGAAAGGCCCCCTCATTATGTTGAAGTAGTGTGGGGGGATGGGGTTGAAAATAGGTTATATATAAACCCATGAGCCCATAAAAGATAAGATTCGGAACGAAGAGATACGTAAGAAGGTAGGTGTTGCACCCATTGAAAATAAGATGCGAGAGAATCGTTTACGGTGGTTTGGACATATTCGGCGAAGGCCTAATGATGCTCCAGTTAGAAGGTTGGAGAAATGGGAAAATATATTAGTTAAAAGAGGTCGGGGTAGGCCTAGGAAGACTTGGATGGAGATGATAGGAAAGGATATGAATGCTTTGAACCTCACCGAGGACATGGCGTTGGATAGAAATGATTGGAGGAAAAGGATTCATGTGGAAGACCCAAAATGAATTTCTTTTTTGGTTCATATCGCTGACCCCAATTGTTTTGGGATGAAGGCGTAGTTGTTGTTGTTGTTGTATAAACCCATGAGCCCATCTCCCTTCTCCTTTATTCTTTCGTGAAAGAGAGAGAAAATGATATAGAGAAGGATAGAGAGGGAGTGAACAAGGAAGAAGAAGGGAGATAGAGGAAGAGTCACTTCGACAGTGAAAGGTAAGCATCTTTCTCTTCTGGCATTGTTTTCATAAAAAAATATAGAGGGGGGTGGGGGGGTGGAACATAGGTTGGCCTGTCGGCCACCATGAAAGGGAGAAAGGGAGGGAGACAGAGGACGTTCCTCTATCTTCGCCCAACACCACTATTGTGTAGAGGAAAAGGAACTGACTCAGTTTGGGCATACCGAGACCAAGTGTGGTCAAGATAAGAAAATAGCCGAGAGATGAAATTCTCTGTCTTAGTCTGAATCCAAGACCGACTCGGTCTAAGCATGCCTAAAATGAGTTAGGTTAGATAGGAGGCAAGACAGAGAGTTAAGACTCTCTATCTCAACTTGAAAGCAAGACTGATTCGGTCCAAGCATGCTTGGACCAAGTTGGGATGAAAAGGGAACGAGACATAGTAAATAGACCGATTTGGTCTAGGAATCGCCTAGACCGAGTCAGGTCAACAAGGAGTGAGTTGCAAACTGACTCAGTCTGGGTAGTTGGGTCAAGAAAGAGGCAAGACAAAGAGCTTTTGGCTCTCTATCTCAACCTATTAGCATATTGTCTCGGTCTGGGTGCACCCAAACCAAGTTTGGTCACAGAAAAGGGGCGAGACAAAGAGCCCCCAAAGACAGAGTCTGGTCAATGGCTGAGGTGATACAAGAGTGTGACTCTTTGTCTTAGTTTGTGAAGCATTGGGCCAACTTGGTTCAAGTTTTAATCAGACTGAGCCAGCCAAGACCCTCGGATTGGGGTCAAGTGGGTCCGAACCTAGACTAGCTTGGTTTGGATGAGACTCAAACCAATTGTGTTTTAAAAAGGAAATAATATAATATATATATAAATAGATAGATAGATAGATAGATAGTAGAAAAATCGAGACAATGGTTGTCTCAGTTTTCTACCATGAACTAGATATGGATTTGGGTCCTGTTGGACCAAACCAGACCAAATCAGCTTTGGATCCAGTAGGACCAGACCATAGTGTGGCAAACCCAAACCTAATCTGAATTGGGTTTTGGTTCTTAATGGTACTAAACCAAGAATGAACCAGGTTTGGATCTGTTGTACCGAATATAGGTCCAGTACGAAAATCAGAGACTGGATCTCTGTCCAATTTGGATACACATTAAAGTAGATTTGGATTTGGATCCGAGTTGAGGAATCAGGAACCAAACTAAGAAGGTCCAATTTAAATTAGACCTAGACCAAGCTAAGTCTAGGTTAGGTTCAGTTTGGGGAGTGAGCTCAGATCAGGCTGGGTTTGTGATAGGTTCAATGAATCTAGAATTTATCAAAAAAAAGAATAGAGAATGAGAGGGTGGAGTTGAGATTTGAACCCCCAACCTCTCTTGGGCTTGTTTTTTGTTGGATATTTAGGATTCAGATATGGGTCAGGCCTGATCTATAATTTAGAAATCAGATCAGGCGAGTCATTTGGATCTCTCGAGAATCTTGTTACCTGGATTTTGATCTGCTTGAAAGGTAAAAAGACCATTTTTTCATTATTATGCCCAATCAATAAATCATACATAACTCTTCACTCTGATTTCATATTTAGGTGATTTTTGAACTTCTGAACTTCTCTCTCAAAAATGATCCATTAGCATAGGGCAAGATGGTAAACTCTAAGAGTTTGGGATCAGAGTTTGGCAAGAAGACTTAGGAGTATTTTTATAATTTTATATAAGTAGGGACTTTAACGATACTTTGGTAATTATTGAGATTTATGCTCATTTAAAATAAAAAATTGCAGAAAGACTAAGGTCAACCCTTAGTTTGAGATTTAAGTGATCTGAGGTAAGTGACCATTTATAAATAACTCACTAAATAAGTAAGATACAATCTTGTTTGTAAATGTATCTTATTAAGCGATTCTATGTATTTTATAGGTATGTGGATTATTTCATGTATATGAATAGATCATCTGAATTGCATGCTTAAGAATCTATGTTGTTGATATTTTCAATAAGAGACATGAGGATTGTGATATTGCGGTACATATTACATGTTTATTTTGAGTATATGATCATGTCATGCAAATGTTAATAAACTCGTATCGTATATATGCTTGTTGTAAAAATAAGAATAATGTTTGAACACATGTAATATGTTGTAGAAAATTGATTGTTAAGCTTTGAGAAAGACAACTAGAGTTTTAGGGTTTTCAGAATAGGATTTATTCTAAGAATGACATGCTTATACCTTAGGAGGGGTATTATAAGTGTCCTAATGTGATGTTGTGCTTCTGTAATGGATTGTTATCCCTATAACTAAGGCATGTATTTGTGATTGCATGATGAGCATTACTTAGTGAACATACATTTGATATTGTATAATATACTAATGCTTTGAAATGAAAGAAAAGGAACAATGCACCTAAGGTGACAATACATAGAGTACTAAAGAACTCTACTAGGAAGGACATGGTATAGGGCTTTGTTTGAGGTATGAGTACCTTGGTTGTGCCTGAAATTTTTGAGAAATTCTTAGGTAACCCTTAGGGGTTGAAAACAATGCCCATTAGACACATGTATGATGTAGAATGAACCACAAATCTTATGGGCAGGTATAGCCTCTTGGATACCTTGTGGAAAAGTATAGCTTCTCTGGCTCTTCGACTAGCTACCAACGGGCATTTTGAGCTTTTCGGCTTGCAACCAGGTCTCTTGAGTCTTTAATAGACTCATTATGATTCAATTCTGATTTGGGTATATGACTGAAAACAATAGACCCTATATGGGTTAACGGGCTCTAGTATGATCTCTTTGAGTCTTAGCAGATTTGGGTTTTAGCTCGGTCCTAATATGATTGGTATTCTAGACCTAATTACCCACTAATAAAAAAAAATGTAAATAAAATCAACTACTCATTAAGAAATACCCTAACAAATGAGAAGTTTATTAACCATTCTAAATAATGCAAAATTTAAATAGAAAAAGAATATTTTTATACCAACCAATCATTTCAAGTCAAAATAAAAAGACATCCATGACATATCATTTCAGGTGAATTCATATATAAAATATGTCTAAGTACATAACCTTGCTTGATGTTAAAACCTTAGGCAACTATGTTATTTTGCTAACGAAACAATAATATCGTGAGGTTTCACATGTCCATGTATTATTGAAAAATGTCATTGCTTTTAATAGTGTTTTATTTATTTTATTCAATTGAATGTTGCTGGAATTAATATTACCAGTTTAAAGTTATATATATATATATATATATATAAAGTGTGTGTAAAAATATATATAGTGGTTTTGTGATGGCACGACGAGGGACACGAGTCATGAACGCATTCCCAAACACTGATGTATGCAACTAGCATACACGACCTAAGCAACACCTAAACTAGACGAATATACTAACATGGGACACAAAATGTACACACATGCAACCTAGGCAAGACCTAAAATAACGATGGCTGAATTTTAAAATGTGTATTCAGACACTCAATTGATTTAAAAATAATATTCTAACACATGCAAATATGATCTAAAACTAATCTAGACATGCATCAAAAATTTCATATTCTAACACATTCAAGTTCATTGAGGTGTTTCACCAAACACTTGGTGAGTGCCTCAAAAACAGAATTTTGACATGACTTTCTTTGTATTCTTCCACACAAAAAATTGTGAACAATGATATATATTGGATTTCCAAACAGATACAAAGATACATACAATATAAAATCATTTTTAATCAAAATAAATTCCAACAGTCCGATATCAATCACAAATCATCAAACCGAATATAATGTTCCTAAACAGAGTTTTTTTAGGAAACTGAATTCATGCACAATGATAAAGGTTTGATTCAATCTGAACAATATATATAATATATAAACAGTTTTAAAATCAACAAACATGAGATAAACTGCATATAATCCAAACTCAAAGAATTTGCCCTAAACTGCAGAACAAATCATTCAACTATAAAATCGTAAAACCAGATTCAACACATTGAATTAGACATAAAAATCAAACTTAAACCAAATCAAATTGATGCAAAGAAAACAAGTTTAACTTAACAAATTACCGTAATGCCAAACAAATACATAACCAAATATATGATTTAAGAGAGAAGAGGAGAAAAAGGATTGGCTTAGCTCTGGCTACATGCTGGCTGGCCAAGGTGCCTTTCTTTGTTCTTCACTCAACAACATGCAGGAGGACCACTCAAGGTCGACTACCGGCCATCTTCTTGATGGGGAACTCTCACATCCACGAACAACTTTCAAGAAGGTGAGTCGACGTAGGGGTTCTCAAAACTGCACAACATGATCTTTCAAAAGGAGGAGATTTCTTATTAAACAACAACAACCTCTCCCAAAAGGGGAGGACGTTCTTTTTAAAAGCAAAAGGGGAGAGCTCTCTCTCTCTCTCTCTCTCTCTCTCTCTCTCTCTCTCTTTTATCATTCACCGCCCAAGGGCCCAATAAGGGGTCCTTGGAGATCCAATGTGTTGGAGGTGCGTAAGTGAACTCCCTGAGCTGGATCCAACTCGTGGGTCTAGACCCGCTCGGGGTTGGGTCTAGCATGGCTAGGTTTTGCTTTTTTCTATATGATAAAAAAGAACTAAAAAAATATATAAAAAATAAAACTACTCGGCAACCCGCAACACCCGCCATTGGTCTAAATCAATCCTAATGGTTGATGGAACTATCCCAATAAAAAATAAAAATTATAAATGCAATAAAATAAACCTAATTACGCAAAAAATTGAGTTTCAAACTCCTCACACTTGGCACGAGCTAGGTTCAGGTGACCAGACTTGAGCTTGCAAGTGATTAGACTCGAGCTCGTGATTTCATACGTATAATGTTACAGATATTATCTTCACTAGTTAAAAGATAATCATAATAATGCATCAATGAAGAAAATATCTAATTTATCATGCATTGATGATGAATGCAATGATTTGATATATATATATATATATCACAAGGATATTTAGAAAGATGAAATCACATTCACAAACATAATACATTCAATTTAAGCATATTTTCATGATACAATTTTACATAGAATGCATAATCAAATTGAAAATAACTTCATGCAAGCACGGATAGTCATGTCAAACATTGTAATGCATTCAATCATTCATATCACAACAATGTCAAACTTGTACCTGCAGCAAACACACTCCAATATCCCGCTAACTACTACCATGACTAGTATGAAATCTGAACTACAAAAATAAGAGCACTTTTATTCTCATATATTCAAATCATGCTCAGCATGATCTCCAAAATTTAGCAAAACAGTTCTAGAGATCCACAACTAAGTGAGTCTGTGAGCAGAAAAGTGTTGTATCCAAGAAAGTAAATAACATGGATGCGCTTGCATCACTTACTCACCACAGGTATTTACCCGATTTGCATGCTTTTGCATTTATATTTTTATTGTTTATTTTTGCATGACATTTTAAGCTGCATGTGATGCTTAGCATTAAGCATCGTGCATTTTGCTCTGTTACGCACCTACAATGCACATTTATATATAAGCTAAAGGTGCACATTTTGCTTAGCATTTTTGTATGCACTTTTCCCTATCTTGGGGGTTTCAGTTGTTGCACACATCTCGAGTATATGAGCTAAAGATCTCAGGCCGCGGGGTGCATGTGGCTTTGTCGTGCGAGCTGCAAAGGCACAACATATTAACATGCTAAATAATAAAAATGAAAGAAGAAGAAAAGGCAGAGGACACAACCTTGTCAAACAAGGAAATAAAAAGGGGCAAGAGGCGAAGCCCTCATGCTGGAAACCCAAAGGCAGTAGGGGGCCTCACCCCTGCCTGCCGAAGGGATAATAGGGGCAGGGGCTAGGCCCCTGCTTGTCAAAAATCAGAGCAGGCAGAGGCCTTGCCCCTGCCAATTTGACCAAGCTGATAGCAATGGCTTCGCCCTTGCCTGACAGAATACAAAGAGGCAGGGGTGAAGTCCCTACCTGTTGGAACTTTGAAATGGCAGAGGCTTCTCCCGTGCCTGACAAAAACTTAAGATGAACGATCAGGGTCGGATGCCCGGCGAGGCTGCCGGAGAGGGAGGGTGGGATTGTCGATGAGCTGCAGGCCAACACGAGGGAAAGGGGCGACAAAGGGAGGGTGGGGTTGCCCGATGAGGCTGCCGGAGAGGGACGGTGGGGTTGCCCGATAAGGCTGTTGGAGAGGGAGGATGGGGTTGCTGGCAAGCTGCATGCCAACACGAGGATGAAGAAGAGAGACGAGAAGAAAGAAGATGAAGAAGAGAGACGAGAAGAAAAAAGATGAAGAAGAAGACAACGAAGAGGGGGGAAGAGAACACTTGAGAGGGCCATACGCCGAGTGGGGGTCGCCGGCGTTGGGTGGCCAGAATACGACAAGCAGGAGAGTGGGCTCACCTGAGGGAAAGGGGCGACAGAGGGGGAACGATCGAGGGAGGAGAACGGGAGGTGGCCGATGAGGTCTTTGGAGGGAGCTGTCGATGGGTCGCCAAAGAGCAGGGGCAGAGATGGCGAGCAGCGCGGGGGCGGTCGGCGAAAGAGGTGAGAGAGAGAGAGCAAAGTTAATTTTGTACCCTAGATGGATCGTTTTACATAAAAAATTAGCGACAGAAAAATTATGTCTCAAAATTCATCGTTAATTAGCAACAGATTAGCGACAAAATAATTCTGCTGCTCATCCGTCGCGAAGTTGCGACAAAGTTTGAGATGAAATGTTTTTGTCGCTAATTAGCGAAGGATTTTGAGATAAATTTTTTTTGTCTCAAATTTCACAACTAATTCCAATTTTAGGGATGACTAATTTTCTCTCTCTAATTCATCGCAAAATTGCGATGGATTATTTCCGTCACTAATTAACGTTTTCTTGTAGTGAATCTTCGTTTTTGAGAGGAATGATCAACTCCGTAAATATATGAACAATGCTTTTGATGTTTTTTTAATTTTTTTATTAAATTTTACTATACAAATGTGATCTAGATGCTTGGTTTTATAGAAACATACTCTCAGTTCATAAGATGCATAAGAAGGATCTCTTAAGGCTTGAAAATCAATGGCTTAGAGTTTTTATAAATATTCAAGCATCCAAAAAATCATGTTTTTCATAAAAAATACATGATCCCACAATCAATTCCTAGCAAATAGACCACACTGAATGCATCTATAGGGTTGGATTTGCAAAAAAAGTGTTGAAAATGCATAGTTCACACTATGGTTCACATATTTTGAGTTACCATATTCTAGTGACCCTATATATATAATATAAAAAATACAGATGTGTTTAGAATGATTTATTTACTATACTAGAAGATTTCATCATGTTTAATACACCATGAGATTCTCAGCCACTCCCAATTCATAAATGTAAAGGTGGTTAAAAAATGGTGTAAAACAACATTTTTGAGTTAACTTTTAACACATGAAAATAATAAATAGAGTATGTTAAACATTATCCAATTGTTTGATTTTGCTTTTGGTACACACTTGATCTGCATAGATCTAAGCTTAGAAAACAAAATCTAACCATTGGATCATGTTTAACATATTGTATTTCTTTTTTTCATGTGTTAAACATGTTTCAAATATGATGTTTTATATCATTTTTAAAGCACCCTTATTTTCATGAATTGTTTGTCATTGATTTTAACTATCTCAAAAATAGAATTTTATGGTGTATTAAACATGACAAAAAATAAAACATGTTAAACATATCTGTACAGTTAGTTTTACAATTTAGTGGCTAGAATTATGCAAACAAGACTATGCACCGTATACTTTTTACTTTGCCTAGTTAAACTTGTAGTTGGTTAGATTTTTTTTTTTTTGTAAATGGAACCAATTTACATCATGGAATTGACAACTCCAACACCATTGATAATACCATTCACAAGAGGGTGTTTTTGACGACTCTATCCCGAAACTTAATTTTGGTAACACATGAAAACAATGTTTTTATCCTAATTCAATGCTCTCAAAGGAAGACTAAAATGTCTTTTGACATTTTTTCACTACTTCAAGGGCTTTTAATTAAATAGATAAATACAGCGTTAGGTTGAGAAACCAATGGGGGCTCGGGTTGTTTGGTAGGAGCAGCTAGTGGGACATTGCAAGTTCAAATCCCAATGGTATCGTTGTATAACTGGTAGGGGGTCTGCCTAACCCCAGCTTGCCATTAGAAAAAAAAAAACAGCCTTAGGTGAGGAGGATCCTCACAACCAATAATGCTCAAAAAATAGAAGGCTCAGCTAGAAACAAAGGTAGTAACCAATTCAAATCCTCGAATCCCCATCAAATCCTAACCAAGTAGAAGATCTCTACTAATTAGGGGGTATGCTTGATGAAAAAATCAGGGGTAGTGAAAAAACCTGGTTGAACGTGCGACTGTTTCTCTCATTTATTCAAGTGCTACACTACGCACGTATGAGCCAACAACGCCAACCAAAGTACCACCAACGTCAGTTCCGGCATACGGACACCGGTTGAAGAATCAAGTCCTTGACAATCAAAGTCATACGAGGCCAGGAGGACAATAATTGTTGAAAGAGAACACGCCCAAAACAGGTGATAAACAGTCTCTTCATTTGGACTAGATGCTTTCATATTACAAGAATGATATGAAATATTAAGGGATATGTAACAAAAGCTACCCAAGGCCGAAGTTTCTAGTTCAACTGGTGGGCTCTGTAAAGGCCTGAGCGTCGGTGACCACCTTCAGGGTTTACCTCATCAAAAACATTCCTAATGCATAAACTGCATCAGAAAAATGTACTACTACTGTTAGAGATAACACAAGTTAATACATATTACGAAATACAACAAAAGCTAAAAAAAAAATGTTAGGCCATTTGGGATCCAATTGGGTTTTATATAAAAAATGAGGCATTGTCAGTACATAACAGCCAACCAGTTTATTTATGGTGATTCTTGGTGAAAACTGTTGCGTTTCTATCTTTAACAATAAATCTACAAAAAGTGTAATGGACCATGATGTATCATCCAATTTAGTATTGGGATTTGGTTATGGATAGGATTTCAAACGTTCAAGAGGGAAGGTAGGGTATAGTAAGGATAATTGATATACCCCCAAATTAATTTTATCAACTACCCCCAAACAGCACTCTCTAATTAATTTACATTAATCTGTAAAAAGAGAAAAAGCGAAACCGTTAGCCCAAGTGTTTTTTATATAGGTCCACGAAGGGTAAATTTGGTTCAGACCTTAATAAAAAATTAGTATCAACAAATCATAATTTTATCGGAAGCTGATATAATCCCGAAAATAAAGTTACCATATTTTTTAAAATTTTGCCTATTAACTCACGATTTTATCACAGATGTTAACACTTCTTTTCGTTTTGTACTTTGTATATATTTCTTGATATGTTTATATATATTTCTCCTATGTATTTCGATCTCTCTCTCTCTCTATATATATATATATATATCAACATTTTTTCAAGGTTTTCTTCAAAGAATTTAAATTTATGTGAAAATTTGCCAAGAAAATCTTCATATCAAGATTTGTGAAAAATTGGTCAATGCGACATGAGATCCAAATGGGTCCAATTAGGATAGGTGGGATTTTATTGGATGGGGCATATATAAATAAGTGGGGAGGTACTTTGTTATGTTTATTTTGGCTTTCTTTTCTTTTGTCATTGTAAAAGCGTGACAAGATAACGCTGCCTCCAACTCTTTTGGCCATTATACATTCCACATTATCTCATTGTTTTTGAGACTTTATAACATGTGAATATATGTGAACCCAAACCTAAACTTTAGGATTTTGTTTCCTTTTTGGAGTTGCTTTCTCTGTGTGGTGTAACAAGTGCCAACCTGATTGATTCCCGTGATACTGAATTTCCCACCCAAAAAGTTTGGAATTGGATGACGTCGTACAACTAGTGATGCAATTGAATCGGATTCCTTAGGACCTCTGATCCGAATCCAAAATATTGTTCTCAGATATGTATCATCTTCAATTAAAATCCAAATATACATTTCAATCGGGTTTGGGATTACATGATCGGGCTTCTTTGGATTTGGGTTCAAATCTATATCGGTCCTTTTTTAATTTTATCCAATTTAACTAGAGTCTTGATCAAATCATACCCGATTACATTTTGATTTGGAAAACTTAACCCTTGTTTTCAACCTCTTCTATGGTATCAAATATCGTCATCTACAAATTCCGATTCAGGTTCAACGTAAAAATATTGGATCTGATTTGGAATATCCTAATATAGAGTTGGAGTTATTCCCGGCCTGATATTTGTATTTGGATTTTGATTTGCCATACCCATGTCCAATCCATTTGCACAATTAGGACCACCAACACGACAAATTATCCCATGCACTTGCACAACTAGGCCCATCATATTCTTCCCCACCATGTGGAGCTTGGCCTATCCTAAGATTAAATGCTGAAGGCAATCTTTTCTTGTGTGCTTTGTCATCCTTATCATGCGATTATTGTATATGACCACATTGTTTAAAACAAGAAAATTGAAATTAATCAAATTTATGGTGACCAAAAGATTCACCAAGTAGCATTGATGATAGTTGGGTACTTGGGCATAGTTGCTATTGCAATCCCACTATGTGAGCTCAGCTTGATATGCGCCACTACTAGACCTAGCCCCACAAGGACCCGATCTGAAGATCACAGAAGATCCTACCAGTGGTCAACGAGGGGTTTTTTCATAGACCAATCATTGAAGCGAAAAGATCCATACAGGGGGCTCCATTGATATGAGGGTGAAGCATCTCAAAAAGTTAAGCAATTAAGAAATGTGATATGCAAATACGTTTTTGGTTAGATGGAGCTTAGGTTGGTAGTTAATATAGGGTGGTACTGTTGTTATAAGGTGGGGCGTCGCATCAGTGGCAGCCAGCCTTGGGAGAAGGTGCTAAACCCCTCTCAGGTGCCAAACTTGTGGTTTCCCTAAGGGTTTGTGTATCGGTGACCCCACCCAAGGTTTTCCTCGTTGAGGGGGGTGGGCCTCTATAAAGTGATCCGGTTCTCAGCGAAGGTTCCTCTTGTCATAAAAAAAAAAAATAATAAAGAAAAAGAAAGAAAAAAGGTGGACAGTTTTATGGCCGATTAACGGAAGGAATATGCAGTTGGGTCTTGCATATGTTGATTATTGATGTAATCATGATTATTTTATAAAGATGACGTTTAGTGCTGAAGACCTTTGTGTAAACCTTCTAGCTACAAAAGTATGGTTCAGTTAATGATTAGGCTTTTACGTGTAATCGAGGTCATCATGTTTAAGGGCAAGCTTGGCTTCTCGTCTCTCTCTCTCTCTGAAAGCATCACAGAACGAGATTGAAAATGCTAAAAATCTTTTTTTTTTTGGAAAGAGAAAGCTGGGTTAGGCAAACCTCTTTCCGATATGCAACTATACCATAGGGATTAGAACATGCAACGTCCCAACAAAAGGGGACGTGCACTAACTGCAGAGCCCCCATTGGTTATACCCTTAAAAATCTTATGTATCCAAGTATCACAATTTTTAAAATAAAGGAGTTGAAACTAAAGAGAAGGAAGAAGAATATATTTTGTGGGAGCTTACTTATATAATTAATTACTCATTATAAACTATCTAAGAGATTGGTCTATTTAAAATGATCGTATGCGGTTTGGTCATATGACATTTTATAGAGTATGATTATAATAATGTGTAGATGCTTAACGTGTGATTATATGTTAATTTTTTATTTTATGATGGACTGAATTGAAAAGAAGACAAATGGGTTATGGTTTCTCAAAATCATATATAGTGACAGTTTATTTTCCCTCTCCCAAGAAAGAGATCATTCCTCTCTCAATTAAATTAGAAAAGAAAAAAAGTCATTAATAGAGGTTTTTGAAGATCAAAAACTTCATCAAGGTCTTTCAGTGCATTTTGAGTACATTTTCGCACTATATTTTATTTTGATTTTTTTTCAATAACTTAGCATGAAAAAATTAAGGATAAATAAGGATTATTTTTTCTAAGTTTTTCTGATAAAAGAAACGTTTAGCAACAACAATTGATGTCCTGACCATCTTATGGTAGGGTCTTTGGCTTCTGCATCTCCACCTCCTCATTGTTTGCGGGGAGGATCCTGCGCCAAAACCAGTGCTTCCTCCAGACGAGGGACATCTCCTCGATGGGGACATTCTTGGTCTCAGGGAGGAAGAAGTAGATGAAGGTGGTCATGATGAGGACCCACCCGGCGAAGAAGAAGAAGAGGCCGAACTTGAAGTGGCAAAGCATGGCCAGGAAGGCCTGGGCGATGGCGAAGGTGAAGAGGAGGTTGGTGGAGACGTTGATGCTCTGCCCCGCAGATCGGATCTCCAGGGGAAAGATCTCACTGGGCACCAGCCACCCCAGGGGCCCCCACGACCATGCGAAGGCCGAGACATAGCAGCAGATGAAAAACACCACCAGGTTGGCCTCGCTCTTGCTTAGGCTTCCGCTGCCCGACAGCCCGAACTTGTCACCCAGGATGATTCCAATCACCACCTGCCGGAAAAAGAGAGAGTGGAACAGGGAACTATGAGCTAAATCCAAGTGTTTTTCACAATCAATTCAATCTTATATGCCTAATCCAAAACTCTACTGAAGTTTGCGCTCAATATATATTCCTCTCTTCTTCTTCTTTTTTACTATCGAAATAGATGGTGATTCTTATTTTTGTTATATTGTTGGCAACCTATAAAATCTTTAGTGTGGAGGTTAACTTTCGTTTTTTTAATGTCAACTGAAGTAGAGATGGAATATGGAACCCTATATATAGAAGGTTTTGAAAATGGGATGGTTTTACTGAAGCAGAATCAATGACAATAAACGAGGAAGCAGATCAGGTCATGCTGAAAATGAGCGTTTTTGCTCATGCGGACATCGTGGCCGTCTGTTTGCATTTTGGATGAATGCCACGTGGTTTTGTTGACTTTTGAGCTTTTTAAAATGCAAATCGGATGGCCACGATGTCAGCATGAGCGAAAACGTTCATTTTCAGCATGACCTGATCTGCTTCCAATAAACGAAAGCTATTAGTAGTCAATATCAGCATAGAATCAATATCTTGCTACCTAATCAGTGACAATGTGAATTGATTCATGAGTTTGTCAGCAGTAGCAGTATTGGCGTACCTTTCTGCTTATTTTTAGTACAGACTGCAGGGGGTAGGAGGGGATGTGAACGTCAATAATGAAAGGATGAGAGGGAATATGACTATTAAGAAAGGAGGTGACTGGCTGACAGCTACTAATATTTCTTACAAAGGGGCCGTGGATAAGATACCACAAACATAGGTGACGAGCCTTTAAAGAGGCATTTGCGCTGTCGTTAATGCATGAAGCCTGGCGTGAACCAAAAAGTTGCAGCGGGCCTGCCTATGAATGGAAGGGGGAATTTTAGGTATTCACGGTTAGAAAATCATAAGGGTAACCAGGAAACAACAACACGCGTGTATGAAACGGACTCACTAGCCGATTGAGTGACCTCACAGTAGAAGTAGGAAGTAGGAAGTAGGAAGTAGGAAGTAGGAAGAGGACACAAATTGGCAAGACGAAAGGGCATTATTATGACCCAACATGACGAATTCATTTATCGAGCTCAAAAAGCGGAAAAAGGGAGTACCTGACAGATGAACATCTGGATCCCGCCCTCGAGGAAAAGGAACCGTCTCCCGTACTTGTCCACAGAGTATACGGAAACCAGAGTCGCTGCGACATTCACCACGCCTGTTATGACAGCGGACATGAGCGAGGCGTTGTTGCCGAAGCCGATGGTCTTGAAGAGCACGGGCGCATAGAACATGATAACGTTGATGCCGGTGAGCTGCTGGAAGATGGGGATGAAAAGGGCCATGACCAGCTGGGGGCGGTACTTCCGCTTCACGATATTCGCCCACGGGTGCTCCACCTGCTTGGACGCCTTGCTGGCGTCGATGAGGTCCTGGAACTCCTCCTCCACCTCGGTGGTGCCGCGGATGCGCTGCAACATTCGCTTGGCCCTATCGTGGTGGCCTCGCTCGATGAGGGAGTTGGGGGTGTCCGGGAGGAAGACTCCGCCGACGGTCATGATCACGGCGGGGACAGCGGCCAGGGCCAGGCTCACGCGCCAGCCCCACCCGCCCTTGATCTTGTTGGTGCCGTAGTTCACGAGGTTCGCGGCGAGGATGCCGATCGTGATGAAGAGCTGGAAGCCGATGTTGAGAGCTCCCCTGATCTTCGCCGGAGCCATCTCGGAGAGGTAGACGGGTACCGACTGCAATTTTCCAAGGTTAGACGGATAATTAGTTTCTTAGTTACTAGAGTAAAAAGTGGGCGGGAGAAGGGAGACGCGCTCGTTGAAACAGGAAGTGTGTTTTTAAGCAATGCCTTAATCCTGAAGCGTGTAAGCATAAAGTAACACAAAGAAATGAAATAGACGCCAAAAACAAGTTCATAAAAATCGGTATCATAGTTAGGCCAAAACCCTCTCAATACCGGGAATTTCAAGCTCGATTGGGGGAGTGTGTTTGGGACTAGAGATCCTCGGATCTTAGATCCGTGGTAGTCAAGCGCACCCTATACGTCCAATTTCACATTAAGCCTTGGAAGGTTCTGATAAAAAAAAATATATGGGACAAAGTTGTGAAAGCAGAAAATCAAAATAAGAAAAGAAGGGTAAAAATTTACATAAGTGGCACAAGCGACACCGACGGAAAGTACAAGCGACCAAACATGAAATAAATAAGTTGACAGGGACGCCGTGGTTGTCAAAAGAGAAGGGTGCCCAATTCTTCAAGTGATTTATTTATTGCGTTGAAAGTACTCTTCCAAACATCTGATTGAGAGATTTTTTGTTGCAAATCGACAATGTTTGAAATTTAAAGACTTGTTTAATTGTTTAGAATATTTCCAAACGAGAGAAGATAAAACCATGACGTCCTCGACCATGATGATTGGCAGTAATATTTTATAATTAAAAATTATCACATTCTCCATTGACTTTTTAATTTATAACCTGAAAAAAGCCCACCCGGCAAGAAGACCTGATTGCTCAGCCTGCCGTATCCGCAATCTTCTTACATACCATACCACGTAAAACTCCCCCTGCTTCAGGGCCTATGCTCCGCGTTGGCTTGCGCAGAGAGGCTCATAGGAATCGAACCTTCACTGACAGTCTAGCAGTCAAGGCCGGATCACCCCACTACGCCAAAGTCCAATCCCCCTTGGGGCACATTAACCATTGACTTTTTTCTCAACAGAGAAAGCTGAGGTTAGGCAGACCTTACCAGTTATACAACTATATATCATTAGGATTCGAACTTGTAACGTCCCAACACAAGGTGACGTGCACTAAGCGTTCCTGCCAGACAAGCAGAGCACCCCCGCCCAGTTGATCACATTCACCATTGACTTGGTTTAGGAAACTACTGTTAGTAATTTTGTCATACTGGCAATAATGAGATCCGTAAACTCTACGGTTACCAATATACCTCCAAGACGGCCCCAGTTAGAGACAAAAACAATGGCATCACCTTAATTGTTTCCACCCAACTAAGGAAGAAGTCCGTTAATTAATCTCTTACAAGAGGGACATCTAAAGTCATGTACGCGAAAGGAGCTACTCCTGAATTCCTAGTCTTGGTTACGTCAGAAATGGAAAGAGGGACAAAAGAGACTCAATCAAGGCGCCCACAACACCCACTCCGTGTAACCACCAAAAGATAACGAATGAAAAAGGAGAACCACAGAAAGCCAGAGAGACTTCTGTGAGTAGAATTAAAAGCGAAAAAGTAGTAGATAGCGAGCAATTTTTTAAATTAATCAAGGCCCGTCAGCCGAAGAAGGGCGGACCAGAAAGAACAGAGTAAGAAAAAGGACTCGAAAATTGCTGACGTGGTCCAAATGACAGCAATCTCATAAAGCAATATCATAACGACCATAGCATTCCACACACTTTACAGCCGTGGGCCCCAAAAGGAAGCATGATTGGTGTTATGTGCTTGATATGAGGTCGTTCGTGTTCCGATACCGTCCCCCGAAAGTAGAACTCTCACATTCATGGGCCCAAACAAATAGAAGGCATTCTTTTTTTTATGTACAGCCCATGGCACAGTAAGGTGAGTCATTATTGTGTCTTTAACCACCGTCCATGTAGAAGATGGACGGAGAAGGACGTGAGAGGTGATTATCTTCAGCCCCTCGTTACAATCATCGGCCACTCACTCTGTGACTCACGGGATTGGCGGGAAGATTTTGGAAATTAGCTGAAATTATCCACTATGGATATATAGAGATCCATATCGTCTCAAGCTGGAGAAAAATACATGCACTATGAAAAATATGAATACGAAAAATACAGAACTACAAAAGTCCAAAATGCAAAGGGAAGAATCTGAGTTACGGTACTTTGAAAGGTTGGACAGAGCCCCCTCAACGGAGAAGGTCGGAACGCGGAATTTCGCAGTAAGAGCTCAGAAGAAACGGACACAACCCACAATGACAAGAGCGAAGGCGAGAAACAAGCTTTTAGGAGAATATTGCAGTGAGAGATGAAACATAGAAAATAATTGAAACAAAAAAAAACGAAAATGGGGTCAAAGAAAAGTATACAAACTCAGAAAGAGAGTTCCGAATCGGAAAATCGGGAAGATCAAATAGGAGAAACAGAGAACCAAAGGAAGGAGTCTCGCGCTCTCACCTGATTGGCGAAGCCGACGCCGATACCGAGCAAAATGCGGCCGATGATGAGCATGGCGACGTCCTTGGCTGCACCGTTGACGGCAGCACCGACGAGGAAGGTGAGACCGCCAAAAAGCATCGACGCCTTCCTTCCGAACATGCGAGTCACCACCGAGGCGGCGAACGAGGCGATGAGTCCGGCGACGTAGAGCGACGACGTGAACGTCGTCAGGAGCTGGCTGTCAAACTTGCAATACTGGTTCTGGTTAGTGTCGGCCTTCATCTTCCGGTACACCGAGGGGAAGAAGCGCATCAGAAATGGATCCATGGACGTCACTCCACCTAAAACCCAAAAAATACAAGATAAAAAAAAATTATTTGTCAACTAAACTTCAGATGAAATTCTAATAAAAATTGGATGACAATCCGTGTGCTAAAAAAACCTCAAAAAGAGAATCAGAAAAAAATAACTTTTGTTCTTCATGAATATATCGAAAACAACTGTAATAATTGTTTTTCGGTTCTAGATTTAATTCATTTTGGGAAAAAGAAACTAAGAAAAATTATAAATCAGATGAAAATTAAGCTTCTGATCTCCATGAAGATATCAAATCAATCTTGAAAAATAGTTTTCCGGTCTAGTTTTATCCCGACTCCATGTTAGATATTAAAAATTCATGAAACTAGAAAAAAAATACATAAAAAGTAGTTGTGATTCTAGATTTCTGGATACTCAGGTCCTGTTAGAAAGAGAGAAACATTACGAAAAGTATTTCAGAAATTATTATTATCAAGAAACCGTCGTTCATCTCAATCACGAACCAGAAAACGAGAGACAACAGATTTCTTCTCCTCGCTACTCAGGAAAATCTCAATATCCATAGAATTATGAAAATCTTCGAAAAATAAAATCCGAAAAAATTCCCGATCATCACATATCTCAACGCCAAATATATTTTCGGACTAGGGGCATCAGAGACCGAAAAAATCCAGAAAACAGAAAATAAAAAAGAAGAAGCAAAAACCGAACAAAAAAAAGAAAAAGAAAATCACGATCTTGTCAGATCTCGACCTGAAATCCCGATATCGTATCCGAAGATGAGACCGCCGGTAGCGGCGACGATGCACGTGAAGACGACGAACAGCGTGACCTTCCCGGCATAGTTCTTAACCTCGCGGGTGTCAACAAACCCGCCCCGGCCATTTTTCCAGTCCCTCTGGGAAGCTTCCAGGAGAAGGAAAAACCAGGGAGGATATTAAAGGAAGGGAAGAAGCAAGAAATAATAACGATGAAGGAAGAGGCAAGAAGAAGAAGGAGGACGAAGAGAGACTGATGTCGAGAGGAGGGAGAGTATCGGCTATTTATAGGGCAAATTAATGGTCATTTCGGGACAAGGGTCCGGACCCGAAGAAAGAGAGCCAAAACAAAGAATTCACCGCTGTGAAATTGTTTTTGATTGGGGGTTGTGATTTCGGGGCGCAGTGTTGCTCGGTCGTGAACTTGATAATGTAACAAATATGGGTGAAAAAATATCGTGATTTTTGGAAGCCTATCATAATGCCAAAAAAGCTACACTTAAAACATCAATGTATCATGATATTAAGACGATCGATTGTAGCATATTTTTAATGTCTTTTAATTACTTACGTCTTTCTTTTTTATTTTACACTTCCATATATCCTGATATTTCCTCTAAAATATTCAGATGAAAACTGATTTTTTTCAAAAATATTTCCAAGAGCGAGGAGATTTATGATATCGAGCAAAATTTGTATATGTATTAAGTGCTTAAGGTGTTTTATCATGTCTCATTATACAACATTTTTTCTTTAATCTTATTGTTAATTATGTGAGTCATTTAGATTAATCTCAAAAGTGGAACCTAAATTATGAGTTAGATTCCCATGCCCAAAGTTGGTGCAGACCATACCTAGCCAACTCACAAGCTAGTTGGCCCGGTTTGACTGAGGTGGTATTCCCCACACAAGGAAAAAGATTTATTGCATCTTTATGTTATGCATAAGGAAGACGGCACCGACACTAAAGTCAAGGCACATTAGTGGGGTGATTTCCCATGAGTGGTATGTCTTTTTCCCAAAGCGAGATTTGTGACAGTGGTTCGAATCTTACCAGATCCATATCCAGGTCTAGAAGGCCTATCTCCGAACCAGATCTATCAAACCCTTTGACGTTTTTTCGGTCATTCCCCAATAATACGCTCAGGTGGGCCTACGTGGATCTAGATCCGAACAGAACCAGCTTAGCCCCCCGCCTCCTTCTCTTTAGACATATGGCCTTGGATGGCCACCGCTGATCCAACGGAGTTCAACTCCTCACTCGGACCCAACCCGGACGCTAGGAACGATACGGCCATCACACTGATGCTACTACGTGGCAACACGGACCTGAGGCGCCCACTTGACTTGACTCAGTTGAAACTTTGAAAAGCTGACAAAGAGTGGGACCCAGCCAGCCCTTTCATGGTCAACGCCTTTACTTTCTTTTATTATTATTTTTTTCCTACCAAAACCGTTTTGTCCAAAAGGAGCTATTTTTTATTGAAATTAATTGATTAAAAAATGTTTTTTATTGAAATTCCCATTTTTTTTTAATGTTTATTTTGTCTTCTTAACGCCTGAGGCTCATAGTGAACCGTTACACACAGCCATCTTTGCTTTGACTATGCTACTTTTGTTTTTAATTGTATTTTATTATTATCGCTGGAGGCAAACCGAGCCGGCAGGACCAACATGGTTCACTCGGTTTATGTCCTCTAGCCCATTAAAACTCAACAGCGACCAAGCCCTTCCACCCACGGAGAACGCCCTGACTTGACCAAGACAGGCCCAGCCCCGTTGCTTCAGGTGGCAATCTGTGTTCCTTCGTAGAGCAGTTACGCCCATACTCGTATATGACCGATCGTGGGTTATATTGAATCCCCACCCCACGTCTCACTTTGAGATATGTGAGTGGGGCCCACCAATCCAGATGTGCGGCATTGATGTTATATAACCAGCATGACCGCCTATTACGTTCTCGTTTTCTCTTCGTAGCATAGTGACAAAAGTAAAAAACGGCAAAATCTCGGGAGTAAAAAATCCAGGAGATTTTGAATTTTTTTCATAAATCTTATGTTTTTTTAACAAAATCTCGGAAATAAAAAATAAATAAATAAATATTAAAAATACAATTTATCAAAAAATATAAATAAAATACATTTAAAAATAAAAATCTCATGATAAATATCTATTAAAATCGTAAATATCATGATATTTGTCACGGTTTGAAAATCTGGCGAGAAATTGCCATTTTAAACTTTCAGGCAATTTCTTGCAATATTATCGCAAGATTTTTATAAATCTCACGATATTTGTTATCGAGCTTAGTAGCATTGTATAGTGTATAATGTGACAAATATCAACAGGAGAAGTGATATTTTAGCCTGCGATATTCCAAGTGGCAAAATAATGTGATATTTTCATCGAGATACACTAGAAGAATTCTGCGGATTAGCGACTGACACTATTCGACGCTAATCCATCGCAATTCCATCACTAAACTATTTAGCGATGGCGTAGCGATGGATAACGTCCGTCGCAATTTTCTGGTCGATAATTAACGACAGAACTGATATGTCGCTACTTACATCGCTAATTCGTGATGGATCAACGAATGTCATGAACCGTCGCTAAATCGACGCTAAATAAGAACTGATTTAGTTTTGTAACAGATACATATTCGTCGCTAAAATGTAACGATGAATACATACCCATCTTTAATATTCATCACCAATTTAGCGACAGATTACATTTCGTTGTAAAACATCGACTGATTCAATTTTTGAGACAGATAAATATTTGTCCCTAATCCGTCGCTAAATTGGCGATGGATATTAGCGATTGATAATATCCATCGCTAATCCGTCATAAATTAAAAAAAAATATTTTGTTTGAAATATAAATATAAAAAAAAAAAAATTCTCGTTATACAATTTATATAACCTGTGTATAAAAAATAAAGTACACATAAAAAATACATAGTGAAACAAATTTAACAACCCAGTATAATCCTCACAAAGTTCTAATTAGTTACAAGTGAACATATACAAAGAGTTTTGTTTAAAACAACAAGTACGTGAAACAAATTCAACACATGAATCTAATCCTCGCCAAGATTCGGAGCATCATCCTCTTCATTGTCTTGATCTGCCCCTTCATCCATGCCTCCAACTCCTCTACACTGATCATCTCCAGCATTCTACAAGAGAACCAAAATGTTAGTATTGATCAACAAAATATAATGAAATAAATTATATACAATGCACCTAATCTAAGGCAATCAAAGTAACATGACTGAATGACACATAGACTAGCAATAAAGTGAAGGACATTAACAAAATTCAGAGATTGTCAAAAAACTTTCATAGTGATTCAATCATGCATATATGTGTTATAAGGCAGTTAAAAAAATTATAGTGATTCAATCATGCATATATGTGTTCTAAGGTTGTCAAAAAAAAAATTATAGTGATTCAATCATGCATATATGTGTTATAAGGCTGTCAAAAAAATTTCATACTGATTCAATCATTTATATATTTGTTCTAAGGCTGACAAAAAAATCATAGTGATTCAATCATGCAAATATGTGTTCTAAGGCTATCAATAAATGTAAAGTTCATAGTGATTCGATCATGCATATATGTGTTGTAAGGTTTTCAAAAAAATTACATAGTAATTCAATCATGCATATATGTGTTCCAATGTTGTAAAAAAAAATTATAGTGATTTAATCATGCATATATGTGTTCTAAGGGTATCATAACAATTTTATAGTGATTCAATCATGCATATATGTCTTCAAAAGGTGTCACAAAAATTTATAGTGATTCAATCATGCATATATGTGTTCTAAGGTTGTCAAATAAAATTCATAGTGATTCAATCATGCATATATGTATTCTAAGGCTATCATAAAAATTGTATAGTGATCCATATCGCTCTACCATTTGCTGCTCGTATGACTCCTACAAAGTAATGATTACAATATGAATTAATAATTAAGAATTATAATAGTTATGATAATGTAATTCATAATAACTTGTATATTATAATGTTTATTAATATAATAAATACATATTGTTGTTGCTCTTACCTTCTCTGATATGAACTCTCCCGTGTTATTACGTTTATGTGTTTTAACAAACACATCCTTGTAAGGCACAATACCTCCTTTTTCAGCTTCTTGCATGGTTAAATGATAAAAAGTTTAATTAGAAAGTATGCAGAAATACTTATAAATTTAATTATATATATATATATATATATTGATGAGTTATCATTTTCTTCTGGTGGCTTCCAAAAGTCCTAGAACCACCTATGTGTAGATGGACATCGGGCATCTTCGCTCGGTTTTGTGCAGCCTTTGTTGAGCGATTTCAAAATTTATGGCTCGCCCACTTGTCGCACATTGCATCCCAATAATCTGACCTGATAGTAGAAGGGTCATGGTTCTTCCACTACAATGGATCATTTATCACACCAGCTGCTTTTATTGTTGCAGTCTTCATATTATGCAGCATGTCGGCAAATTGACTAACAGTCACCTTCTACCACACTAGCCTCACGTCCTTCTCTTCCTTCGCAGTCGCGAAGCGATTCAAAGCCTACAAATAATTTTAGAATGTTAGTATACATGACTATAACAAAAAATTAAATATGAAACACATTATCTATGATAAACAATTATATACCATGAATGAGGACCATAATCTTTCTAAGACCTTCATCGGATACTCTTTCTATTGAGTGACCGGTCCTAGAAGATGCTGAACTAGTGACTTCCTAATTTCTCGTATTACTTCTTATGGCTCAAACCTTATGCTGCACATGAATTGGTACACATTAACAATCGACTATCAACATACAATATTTATAAGATAAGTATTGGACAAGTGACAATGTAATACTTACGGTCGACTATCCATATACACTATTTGAATGAGTCATTGTGTGTCAGACTGAGAAGACCCTGCATCTGGCGTTATCTCTTGATGTGTATGAGTAGTTGGTGTAGGTGGGTCATGTGCAGGAGAAACATCATTTATAGAACAATGAGTTAGAAATTCACACAATGCACATTTAAACAAATCCAGTATATAATTATTTAAATTATATACCTATCGAAGCATTACGTGAAGACGAAGGCTAAGACTGGCTATCACTGAGCTGAGATCCTATAAAGACGATTAACAAGTAATAATTTTTATATCAACATATAAGCAAAAACATAATGAATGCCAATATTTAAATATAGCACAAAGACATCTACCTAATATTATCCCACGACCTTCACTTGGTCCTCGACCACTGTGACCTCCACGAACCATATTCTAACAAATAAAAATGTTATTTGGATCAGTTACATAACTCTTGATCTTAGCACAAATGGTCAAAACAAGATTATCTCAAATTACACTCTGAATTCAAATTCAATAGTTGAAGAATTGTAGACAAGATAGTATGACTCTCGCAACCATTCTACAATGGCTCATCAATATCTCTAAGTAAGTCATAAAATATATTAGTTGCATTGTTTGTTGCTTCTTCGTCTACCCCAGTTGGTACTTGTTATCATCGCAAAATTTTTTCCCCTCCCTTGCGAGAGAGAAACGAATTTTGCGAGTCAAACTCGACCAACGTTTTGAAAATTGTTTTGAAAATTTTCTCGCCTCCGTTTTGAAAATTTGCGAGAAAATTCTGTGGAATGGGATCCGCCTGTCGGTACGAGGTTCAACCGTTCCTGGCGCCTTTACCAGGGGTAAATGAACCAAGGATCAATTACATGCTTTAACTAAGTTAAATTATCTAAATTATGTTCTATTTTTCCTATAATGCACAAAGAATCAGGCTTGTGCTATGAAATTCTGAAAATATACAAGTTTGAGAAATATGATGTTTGCTTTGGAAAGTTGAAATATGCTTGGAAAATGATTGGAAAAGTGTTTGAAAATTGAATTCCTGGGAAAATCATTGAATTTTATTGGAAATCAGAAATTTGCATTGAAAAGTGAATTCTCAAAAAAAACTTGAATCTTGGGAAAATCGATTTTTGAGATTTGGAATTTGTTTTTCTAAGAAAATGGATTTGAGAATTCTGAGAAACTCAAGAAATTCATTGGAAAATTACTTTTGAAATGGAAAATGGATTTTCAGGAAAATGGGTCTTTGAGAAAATCGATTTCTGAAAACTTGGGATTTTGAAATTTGAGAATTTTAAAACATTGGAAAATCTTGGTTGGAACTTAGGAAATGCTTTGAAATCTCGTTGAAAAACTCAGAATTTTGAGAAAATCAGATCCTGAGAAAGACTTGGAAATTCTTGAGAAAATTGATTTTTTTGAAATTGAAGTTGGAAAATGAATTTGAAAACAATGCAATTTGAATAATATGAATGAATGATTATGAATTTGAAAGAGAATTTCAATTGAGGAATTGAGAAATCCTTTTGAAGTTTTGAGAAATGCAGTGCATTTTTGAAGTTAGCCTAAGAGTGTTGGCTGAATGTGGCTAATATGAAGATCATAAATCTTGGTTTTCTTCGTATTCTGACTATGGCCATAAATACGAATCCCACCGAGTTTATAAACTCTATAAGAGCTTGTGCATGTGCCATTCGTGTAAACCATAGTGAATTTGAAATAAATGTGCATGAATCATACATTACATATTGAAATTTACATAAATTAAACTATATGCAATGCAGCCCTATTCTAAGCAAAAATGTAACTCTTATTCCAAATATTACATTGCTTTTTACATTAAATTGAATAAAATAAAGAAATAAAATAACTAAGTCTTCTTCTTGGATGTTTCTGCAAAACTAGAAAACAAGGTTAGCACAAAAATGTAGGCTTTTCTGAATTTATCCAAAAATATGGGAAATTATCAGATATTATTCAGATATAAACCCAAATTCATACCCCCTTTGATATAAACATGAGAAATAATGAATAAATTTTGAAAATAAACTTGAAAATTCGAAATTGGGGTCAAAATGACCAAAATACCCCTGATGACCTTGAAATCAGGGTTTTCTGAAAGAAATTTTGTAAATTTTGGAAATTTGAAAATAAAATGAAATAAATCAAACATAATATGATAAAATATGATGATATGCATGAAATTTTGGAGAATTAGAAATTGAAATTTCGAAATTTAGGTCAAAATGACCAAAATACCCCTGATAACAAGACTATGGCCTTGAAACCAGGGTTTTCTGAAATAGATTTTGCAAAATTAAAAAATATGAAATGCAAATGAGATTGAAATTAACCCTAATGTGATTCTACATGCTTATGTACATGATAAAAACCCTAAAATGACGAAAATATCATAAAATATCAAATTTAACCTGATTTTCACCTGATTTTCGCTTCTGAATTTAAAGATAAACTAACACATGGAACAAATGAACTTGGAATTAAGCCAAATTTGGCATGGACACCTAAACTCACCGTAAAAACCGAATGGAGCTCGAAAATCTATTTTGTGTATTTTTAAATATAGAAATTCAAATAAAAACCCTAAATTTTATGATGTTTGCCTAAAATGTTGATTCTAAAGAAGATTTCGGATATCAAACTTCCATAAAAATTTCCCAAATTTTATGGGGTGACAGAGGACAGTAAGGCAAGGATTTTTTCCTTTTACACTTTTTGGGTTTGACCTATGGTCGGAGCTGTACAGCTCCGGCAAGTCGGATCGGAATCCGGCGACTCTAGGATTTAGAGGAAACAGACAGGTTTCGGTAGAAAATGTGGGAAAGATAGTAAACAGATGAGAAAAAGGCTGAAACTATGGGAAACTGTCTCTGACAGACTGGAAAAAATTTGATATTTTCACACTATTGGGATTCGGATTACGGTTTGGAAAAGGGCAGACTGATATCAGAGACCCGAATCTCTAAAATTTTAGGATATTGAAATCTGTCAGACAGAAAATAAAATTTCGAGAAAAATACTGAAACAGTTCCAAAAATCCCCAAATTTTGGAAAATGACAGGAAAACACGTTAGGAACAACTTTTATGTTGAAAGTTTTTGCAAATGGGCTACGGATTGAATGAACATGATGCATTAAGGTATGTCTATACCCTGACGAAGGAAAATCGAGATTTTCATAAGGGTCTGGGAAATCCGATTTTTTACAGAGGTCAAAACTAAGTTAAAAAATCTCAAAATTTCCAGATCATTAGTAGATTCAATCATGAATCCACTATGTTTTTTGAAGGACGATTTGAATCTCCCACAAGGTGATTCTAAAGATTCTTGTCTGCTAAAGCATAAATTGGAAATTTAGAGAGACAGAAAACCCAATGTAGGGTTTGATTTTCTAAATGGAGTTACAAAACCCGATTAGATTTGGGTTTTTTTCAAGAGATCAAAAACACATAGATCTAATAGCCATACAATTTACAAAATTTATTGATGAATAAATGCACGTGAAATAGTGCATGGATTTCATACCAAAATGACAATTTAAACATTCTAAGTTAAGTAGTAATGAAATCTATATGGCATGAATGAAATGGTTAATAAACTGAAAAATTTCATAAAATATAAGACTAAACGAAATTCAATGAGGGACATGATTCATTTTCTTGATGTTGGCTTATGAAACAAAAGATTCAATCTATCGATTAGATGAATCTTTCTTTATCTTAGCCCATATACATGTAGTATGTGTTTTTCTTACTTCCTAACACTTATAATCATGAAAGAAGCTCCCACATCATTATAGACTCAATTTTTTTTTGAACTAACTGCCCAGCATTCACATGAACATAGCCTTTTAACATTCTCTTTCAATCACTCGATATTAGCAAAATTTTATGAAAGCTTTAATAACACAAGAATGGGTCTTATCTTGGTACCTTGGTGAAATGAATAGTGGCTGTGGTGATGATGGAAGGAAGGTTGTAGATCTGCTACACTTGTTTAAGGGAAGTTGAAGGTAAAGGGGCTGCAATGATGTGGCGTAGGAGGAGGCTCGACTGGAGCTTCACTAAGGCTTCAATTAGTGATGAAGGTTGGAGCAAGTAGGGAAGCAGCTAGGCGTCCCTTGGAAGAAGTGGCTGCAGTGTTGAAGTGGCTGGCATCTTTGGAAGAGGTGGCTGCAGTGTTGAAGTGGCTGGCTGCTGAAGGTAAGAGGTGGAATTGCTGCAGCAAACTGGAAGGAGATGGACGGTTGCCTTGGATGGAAGAAGGCCTACAGGTGGCTGGAATAGCTGCACAAGCTAGATCAATGGTAGTGGTTGGGCTGCATACTGTAGGAGTTGTCGGCTAGGCATCCAAAGAGGTGACTGTAGAGAGGTTGGAAGGCTACTGTGGCTGTAGCAGCCAAGGAGAGAAGAAGGGAGGTAAAAGGAGAGAGAGAGAGAGAGAGAGAGAGAGAGAGAGAGAGAGAGAGAGAGGCATTGAATGAAGAGAAGAGATAACCAACGCATGTTCCTTTTCTTTCTTTTATGCTAACTTAGGTTTTGATAAAATCAAAACCTAAGTTTTCTCTAATATGCCATGGGTAGCCCCACGTAAATGGCTGTAGCCTTCTCCCTTTGAAAAAGATGGGAAGGAGGTAAGGAAGAAAGGGGAAAGAAGGGAAGGGAAGGAAAAGGAAAGAAAAGGAGGGAAAGGAGAGGGAAAGGAAGAGAAGAAGAAGAAGAGGAAAGGCTATACGTGAGTGGCTGGGAGAGTAAAGAAAGGAGGAAAAAGAAAGAAAGAAAAGAAAGAAAAGAAAAAGGAAGAAGAAAGAAGGAAAGAAAAGAAAAGAAAAGAAAGGAAAATGGAGGAAGAAGAAAATGGGATGGATTGAGGGCTAGGGTGGTCGACTCCCTTGTGGGTCCCACCTTAGGAAAATAAAATAATAAAATAAAACAAACAAAAAAATAAAGAAAAAGGTAATTTTTTTTTCTTTTTTATAAATTAAAACAGAAAATGCAAATGGATGGGCCATCTCAGAGCGGGTCCAAATTCCACTTTTGAAATTCATTTTGACGATTAAAAGGGTAAAATAGTCTTTTTAAAAATTTTTCAGACGAAACAAGCTATTTTTGGCAGTTTTTAAAACGAGCTCGGATTTTGAAGTTCAATACCTCGTTGCGAAGCAAATCCAATGTAGAATTTAAAAATTTAATTTTGGAAGAAATCCAGATTGTTTTTCTCGAGAAAATACTTCCAAATTTATTTTCAGACGAAACAAGCTATTTTTGGCAATTTTTAAAACGAGCTCGGATTTTGAAGTTCAATACCCCGTTGCGAAGCAAATCTAATGTAGAATTCAAAACTTTGAGTTTGAAATAAATTTAGATTATTTTTCTTGAGAAAATATTTTCAAATTTAGACTCCCGGGGGTAAAAATGTCAATTTTGGAAACCCGGGGTTTGAAATTGATTTCTGAAAACTTTTAAAACTCAATCTGGATTGAAATTTATAAAACTGGAGTTCTGGACTTCGAAAATGGAATGAAATGTGATGAAATGTTATGAAATGCTGAGAAATGATATGAAATGATGAGAAATGACATGCGAAATGCAGACTCTGAATGAAGAATTTTGAATTTTAGACCCTGATTGACACTTGTATCAGTTCAAAAGTGTTAAAATTGACAAAATTTGCAAAAATGGTTGAAGAAATGATTTTCGAGCTTTGCCAAGCTAGAGTGACACTGAAAATTAGGGTTTGAGCTGGATTAAACTTAAATGAACTGGATTGAGCTGGGTTTTAGAGTTTTAGAACTCAAGTGAACTAAACAGACACTGACTCAACTGACCTTTCCGACTAAATTTTCAAGAAAAGCTGCTATTTTTAGAGAAATGGTACAGAATGGTCACTGAAGCGAAGTGAATTACGAACCTGAGCTGGGTTTGAGCTAGAACAAAGGTCAGTAATATTGACATGAACTAAAATTGAAACTCGAACACTAGCTCAATTGACTGAACTCAACTCAATTTCAGCTGAAAGAGCTGAAATGGACTAAAATGGGCTCCTAGACACTTGGAAATGGTTTTGAACTGAGACTGGAGCGCTTGAACTCCTGGTGAGCTCAAGTTAGACTCTGGGGAATATGACTGACTGTGAATGACTGACTTGGAGACAATTGGCTTGGATTTGAGTGAGAAATGAGCTCATTTCTGAGGAAATGATCCCATTTTGGCAGGAATGGTCAGAAATGAAAATGGTCTTCTCACTGTGAACTCAAATAAGCTTGAAATGACTGATATTCTAAATGTTCTGAACTGACCAATGAACTCGGTTGACTCCGACTGACTGAGGTCCGGGATGACCTAGGTGTAAAATGGTAATTTTCCTAATGAAAGTTGGTAAAATGGTGATTTTCTGAAACTGACTCGGGGTTTGACTCCTACACTGACCTAACAGGGTTGGCACTGTCTGAGGAGGATTGTTTAAGAATGGATGTGGAAAATTTGGGGTGTTTACAGTACTTCACTAGGACCCATAGCAGAACCCACTTCTGGTCCTGCGACATTAAATATCAAATTCATATATGGATTATTGTGCACCACATCCACCCGTACGTCAAAATTGTTCTAAAATCCTTTACCATGAAGGGTCCAATTCTGATAACCACTCACATTGTGCAAAGACACCTAATCCGACCAGTGGGATCCACTATACTGACACTTGCCATTGTAAATTCAATAAAACTGTCAGCACCATCCATATATTCAAGTGATACCTCATTATCAACTATCCTATGGTATATTCATTCATGTTTTGCACCCATTTTGTCCTATAATGTTACGGATATTATGTTCACCAGTTAAAAGAGAATCATAATAATGCTATAATGAAGAAAATATCTAATTTATCATGCATTGATGGTGGATATAATGATTTGATATATATATATATATAATGATTGATTTCTCCTTGTTGGTTTGCTATAATTTGCATATTGTAGGTCATAAAGTCTTTGTTTTGGTTGTTGCTTGTGTTGAGTTGGTTAATACTTTATTGTGATTTATAAATCTGTTAGAAATTCTTGTTTGGTGATTGTTGGTGAGCAATTTTTTTATTTCAGTTAATGCGTAAATTTTCTTTTCTTCTCTACCACAAACATGCTTAACATAAAATGCAATTTCATGAACTATTATGCATGCATTGATAATTCAATATTTTTTTGTGTAACACCATCACATCATATTTATACACATCATAAGGATATTTAGAAAGATGAAATCATATTCACAAACATGATACATTCAATTTAAGCATGTTTTTATTATATAATTTTACATGGAATGCATAATCAAATAAAAAATAACTTTATGCAAGCATGAATAGTCATGTCAAATATTGCAATACATTCAATCATTCATATCACAACAATGCCAA
Organism: Nuphar pumila; assembly: GCF_984573655.1. Taxonomy (NCBI): domain Eukaryota; kingdom Viridiplantae; phylum Streptophyta; class Magnoliopsida; order Nymphaeales; family Nymphaeaceae; genus Nuphar; species Nuphar pumila. The sequence continues at coordinate 38,190,430 of NC_143254.1, forward strand.
ATATGTACCTACAATAAACACACTCTAATATTCCACTAACTACTACCATGACTAGCATAGAATCCGAATTACAAAAATAAGAGCATTTTTATTCTCATACATTCAAATTTTGCTCAGCATGATCTTCAAACTTCAGCAAAACAGTCCTAGATATCAATAACTAAGTGAGTGTGTGAGCAGAAAAGTGTTGCATCCAAGAAAGTAAATAACATGTGATGCGCTTATATCACTTACTCACCACATGTATTTACCTCATTTGCATGCTTTTGCATTTGCATTTTTCTTGTTTCTTTTCGCATGACATTTTAAGCTACATGAGATGCTTAGCATTAAGCATCACACATTTTACTCTGCTACGCACCTGCAGTGCACCCCTGTCTGCCGAGAGAAAAAGAAAGGCAAGGGCAAAGCTACTACCGAAGGAACCCCAACGGCGGCAGGGGCATCACCCCTATCGGCCAAAACAAAAAAGGGAGACTCAGAGGGGCAGGGGCATCGCCCCTAGCGGCAAAACCAATGGCGGCAGGGGCCTTGCCCCTACCTTCCAGGAAAGACACAGTGGGCAGGGGCGAAGCCCCTGATACACTTGCCCCCCAAGCGAGCAGAACCTTTCGTGAATCTGAACACATTCAAACCAAAGCATAACGCCCTGTGTCATGAAGACTAACAGGATCCACAACAGACTGAGTCTGAGAGACTGCACCTACTGTTCTAGCAAAGATTAGGAATGTTGATCCGATTAAGATAACCATGGCTATGTTTTATGGAGGATCTCATCTGTTAAAGAGAGAGGAGGGTACACTCTCTCCTTAATGGGTGAAACCGTCCTGATTGAAGGCTTTATCCAGAATGATCGCTTCGTTCTAGATAAGCTTCAAGTGAAACTGCTTGTTGGGTAAATGGCTACCTTAAGGAAGGTAAATTCTCAGCAACCCTACTACTATAAATAAAAGAAAGGCTATATAGAAGCTCTCTTTGAAGAAAGTCATATACAATCAAACCTATCTCAAACTCTCTGCCTCAATCTCAATCCTACAACCTCTAATCAACAAGACACCGACAAGGACAACACCCAGAAAAACCGAGTTGAGATCAGTTAAATACATAATTGAACCGAGCATAGCCAAAAATATTACCTTGCAAACACGACCACACATAGACTACACGCCCTTACACATCCACACATTCAGTAGAGCTAGGCTGAAGTCAGAAGATGAAGGTCCCATCACAACGCCATCCCATCAATTCTTAACAGAAAGCCCGATTGTTACCAACCCATGAGATTGATTCATCCGCCCATTTTTTCCGTGCTCTATAAGCTCCCAATGTAATAAGTGCAGCAAATGAGTTGGACTCCTGCATTGATCCTAGAAGATGCGGTTGTTGAGCTCCTGTCAAACCAAACCTCAAGCCTTCAAAATCTTATTATTTAATAAGTTTGAACAACCCGAACATTTACAGTCGTATAGTATACGATAATGGTCACATTTTTAAACAAAGAGGGTTGCTAAGATTGTCAACTAGCGCCCCTTATTTTGGGTTGATTGTTGTATTATGTGTTGGGGTCATCCAGGATCGCCTCCCCTTAATGGCGGTGGCTCTGCGCTGAGACAGAGAAAACACAACAAAACTGTGTTAAACAAAACAAACAGGGGAGACTGTTATACCTGAGGCAACCATTGGCGAGCTGTTGTTGCCAGTGGTGAGGTTCGACTGGAGCAGAGGAGATTGTTGCCGGAGGATGATGGTCGTTCAGGGCAAAAGGGTTATCTCTGCTTAGACGGGCTGCAACCACCACGAGCGCAGACTCCCTTAGGTAGCCAGTGAGTAGACTTCTTCCCTCTTGATGGAAATCGACTGTATGGAGAGGTAAGAACTTAAAAGAAAAACCCACTCTCTCAATTTCTCTGTATTTCTCTTTATGATGGTCACTCATGATACCCTCTTATATAGGGCATAGGGTGGGGAACAATTTGCGTAACCGTTCTCCCTTGATCCTATGCAGGTTTATTGGAAGAAATCATCCCTGCTGTGGGGATGAATCCACATCGTGGATAACCACCACGTAAATCGTGGTGGTTAATCCAACATTCTCCCACTTGATTTGATGATAAACCTTTTAACCAGAAAACCTTATGGGAATAACTTGATGAATAGAATGACCTTTTTATTCTATTTTATAGGTTCTTAGTTGAATCTCTAATCCTTATGAGATTAACAACAAAAATAATGAGAATCATGAACTGAAAGTGATCACTTTATTTATATGCATATGTCAAAAAGAGTTTAACAAGTCCATCCTCATTATATGTTCGAAATATAATCCCGGTTCTAGCCCTTTAGTAAGAGGATCAACAATCATCTCT